>NC_090982.1:18363513-19731013 GCF_040807025.1 Struthio camelus | reverse complement strand
GCACAATGTGGCCGACAGCCATATTACCACTATTGGGAACCTAGTGCCCCAGAAAACGTACTCCGTGAAGGTTCTTGCCTTTACTTCTGTTGGGGATGGACCTCTTTCTAGTGATATTCAAGTCATCACTCAAACAGGAGGTAAGCCAGAAGTGTACAGAATTTGTGCAAAAATCCTAAATGCATGCAGAAATTTTGCATTTGAGTTTGCAAATGTTCAGAAATAATTCCTGTCAAGAGTAGTCATGATTTACTCAGGCTGCTTTATCCTTTCTCAATTCTGCAGTGCAAGCTTTCATGGAAAATAAGAAATTATCCCTCCTCACACATCTTTAATCTTACAATCTTTCCATTTTTCATCAATCTCAAGAAGTTTAACTGCAGCAAGAGTAATCTCTTGGACACTGCCATCGTGGAGGTGGGCAAATGGTGTGGCTTCTGTTTGGCCATGCTGTTGTGCACCAAAAGTGTTTGTCAAGTAATTCTTCACAGTTTACATTAAAGGCTTTCTACAGCATTGGTTTTTGTTTAGATTGGGGGTGGTCCCTTATGCTACCTCACTCTAGTGACTTGTGCTTTGAAAAATTCTAAAATATTTGTGTCCCGCATGCATATTCATATAATTGACAAGGTTATGAAAATGCAGAAAACATGAAAGCATAAAGACTTTGCATACATATAGTCCAGCGCTCCTGTACAATTTTGATTTATAGATCAAATCTTACTTCCCTCAATAAGAGCATGTAACAATTCTAGGTAGAAAGCAAGGTCATCATTTCTTTTTTTATGTTTGCAGGTAGGCTGCTTTGCTTCCATACAGGACTTTTAGGTCTGTGAATTAGTTTTATTAGAAAAATGCTAGCAAACATAGTAAAATACATTGTAGAGAATTTTCATGCAATCAAAAGCCTGAAATTCTGGTGGAGCTAAACTGCAGAAAATGTTTTATTGCAGCAGTAAGGAATAAAAGCTCCCTTTGTCTCGTGATTTAGAGAAAGGTGTATGAAGTATTACTGTAGGTCAGTGATGCCTAACAACATTGTATAATGGTAATTGTAGTCAGCTGAATTTTTAATACTAGAGTGTTCCTGTTGTAGTATAGCATCTCTCAATTTAAAAAAAATATAGTTTGCTAAAGTATATCTGAACACAGTGATACTGGATCCAGTTTTTACTTCTGCATGCAAATCAGTTCATTCAAAGTGGACATGAGCATGCATTTAATGAAGAATATAAATTCAGTTGTTGTCATGGAATTTTTGTAAGCGGTGAGTTACACAAAGGTCTGGGTGTTACCTTTTGTATTATCTCAAATGAGAAGTTACTGAATTAATTTTTCAAGAGCTCTTTGTGCGGAGGTGGTGCCTACATGCATACATATTTGTATGTATGTGGTGCCTACATGCATATTTGTGTGTATATATGCACATGCAAATAGCTGTACCATATTTTAATTTTGGCTTTTGTATTCTTTATCAGAGACTAGTTTGACTCTCTTCTTTCTGTATCCATGTGCAAAAAGCTGCTGAGATCACGGTTTAGTGAGCTCTTCCTCTATGTTCAAGTGTACAAGCTTGAACCTTCTCAGATTAGCAAGAGTTAGTCAATGGCTCCACCCGACAAAGATGGAGCAATTTAAAAATGATTACTGAATGAGGCTCAGTTGGACTGGCCCAAGATATGTGATTTGTCCAAGTCACTTCAGAAAGGTTTTGTTCAGTGAAACACTTACAGAACTCACTGATAAACATGCCCTTCTATTTCTGATTACTGCTGTAATCTGAAGAAATTACAATAAAGTTAACAATGCAGGAGGGGTTCTCAATGCAGATGTTTTCAACTTCATAACTGGATTGACTTGGCATTGTTTACGTGAGACTATGTTAAAAATGATTTAAAAAGTAGCAAATGAGGCATTTTTAAGCACTAAGTGTTGAAAGAATACGAACTTTTAAAGTCCTATAAGATAAAGGAAGGTAAGAGAGTGCTACGATTCAGGGGATCTTTAAAAATCAGTGCTGAATATAAACAAAACATTGAAATTCTCCCATCTTTTTAAGTGGCTAAGCCTTTCAACCTGGCAGTTTCTCATCAGTGAACACTGCGGAATAAAATGCCCTTACCTTCCAGATCTGTTGTTTTGGTTTAAGCCTCTCACCAATTGACAGTCATCCAAATAAACATAGTAAATTATTCATTTCATAAAAAATTGGAAATGTATTTAACAGAAAGATATGTAAAAGAATAAGGATAGGAATGGGATGGTGATTAGATTTTAATTTAAGAGTTTTTATTTTTCCTTTTGTACAACTTAAATATAAATAACTGCATCACAGTAAATATGGGACACTGATGCTTGCTTTTGGGATTTTAGAGTGTATAAACAGTAATATGCAATACCTATGTTTAATATACAGTATATCTGATTGACAGCTGTGACTCAAAGCCACTGATAGCTTGGTTCTTCACTTACGTAGATTCCAATCTTTGGAGGGAGAGATTATAAAAATTAAGCATTTTATTTAAAGAAGCCTATTCATGAAAAACTTTCCTTTTTTCAGTATAGCAGAATGGTTCTTTTGAAATGACTGTGTCAGTATGATCTTCTCACTTTGCAGGTCAGCCAAAAACTCTGTTGAAGAGGAAAATTGGGTTTCTATAACTGTATGAACTAGAGACATGCAGTAAATGTATGAACTAGAGACATGCAGTTTCAGGGGAAGGGAAGGAAGCATTTTTCAAACAGCCAAACATTAAAAAAACACCAAATTTATGTTCAGAGCCTGATTCCAGGTATTCTATTTAAACACTTTAAGGGAGAGCCATGTCCTTTTGCCCAGCTGTTTTCAGAAGTGGTTTTTTACCATAAAAAGACAAGTTTCAAGAAATTTGGTCATCAAAACCAGCTGTAGAGCTGACCCTTTTGAAAAAGTGAAGCACAGTTCCACAAGCTGCACTTCAGAATGCCCTAATTCTGCATGCTGGGCCAAAAGGACTGAGCCTGCTGAGGGCAGAGTCAGGCACTGTATGTTATTTAGGAGAGCTGACATACAAACACCAGATTTTGGAATAAAGATGTATCCGTATATGCTTTACTGTAGTATTCCTTGCCCTTTTACTTGATTTCACCTGAAATCAAAAGCTCTATTGGTCCATCTTTATTTAGCTGAGCAGGACACAACTTCTTAAGTATTTTCTCACATTTCCGTTCTTTGGTCAATATGATCACTACACGTACTAAGCAAAATGCTTTATCCTGTGCATGTCAGAAAAATCCTTGAGCTTTAAACTGGATACCTGTTTTGGGATATTTATTGTTATTTTTTATTTCAGTATGCAAAGAGAGTATTGTTACCCTAGTAATGTAGAGAATCCTGTTTTTATTCTGAGCTTCTCAGATTAGCCAGAAGTAGAGGAGAGTCAAAGATATCTCAAGCTCTTTTGGGCAGTAGATTATTGGAGAGAGAGAGAGAGAGAGAGAGAGAGAGAGAGAATTCTGGAAAATACATGTATATCTGTAAATCTGTGAATATTTAAACAAAGAAATTACAGTATAAAACACATCATTGTTAATATTAAGCCATGGATTAATTGAGGACTGACAATGAAGGATTTTTACATTACTTCATTTTATGTTGTTATAAAAGCCCAAACTTTTGAAAGTATGAAAAAGGACAGTAATGGGAAGGTCAAGTGTCTGACTGTCTCTTAGATGAATTTAAAGGGAGAAATAATGCAGGACATGACAACGGAGCCTTAGCTTAAAGGAAATGAGTTAGTGGTTTGGGGGTTTTTACTGTAAAGGAGTTTAGAAATTCAGAGGAAGAGAATGAGTAGCCATGGGATAGAGGCTGTGTTGTAGCGAGCTACCTACTTAGCCTGATATTTCAACATCTTTCATGAACTCACAAATGGGGAAACCTCATGTCTGAAACTCCACCGTGAAGCTTATCTCGTAGTAGAGCATTTAATGGGAGTGGACCGCTGGACAGGAAAGTGTGAGAGCATGCAGCTGGCACAAATTTGGCATACGGGCTGGTTTGGAGCTGAGGCAGGGTAGAGGATGTTTTTCAAGTGACAGAATTCCCCTTAAAGAGCTTTTCTCATCATGTAGAAAAGAGTATTTCAGTTTTTGATAAACGTGTGCTCTCAAAGAAAGTTAACTTGGATTAAGTGATTCTGTGGTTATTTCACTTAAAACAGCACTACAATGAGAACAACATTGAGAACCTCACCCCGTGATTTCCCTAGTCTTTATACTTCCTATCTTTCTTCTGGTTAGAACACAAGATAGCGTAATCTATTTTCTTCTAGTCGAGTTTCTAGGTTGCTTTGTCTTCTTTAGAAATAATTTTTGAATTAAAAGCATTTTAACTCACTGCTTTTTTCCTTCTCTTTTTCTTTTTTTTTTTCCCCCAGTTAAAAGGTTTTGGTATTGGGTGAGGAAAAGAGTCCTATTTGCTTACGTATTTTTGCATGCCAGGACACCTGTCCTACAGCTTTGAGTTCTCGTCCCCTACCCCATTTCAGCTCTCTTTTTTTCTTGCTCACTTTCACATCTTCTTGGTCTTATCTACCTTTTTCTTCCCTTTATATGTTTTATTCTGTAGATTATTTGCTTTTTTTTCCTTTGTTGGCATTTTGTCTTCATTCTGCTTTTCTTTTCTTTGAACCAGTAAGTAAGTAGTTAAGAGAAGAAATAGGTGATGTACTTACTCAAAATGTACCTGCCTGCAGGCACTGAATTAATAGGTATACTGAATTCTGGTTTGGAAAATATGCTGATGAATGTTGGAAATGTGCCGCACAGATTATTTCTGATCATGAACTTGTGTATGGGAGAGGGCAGCTTGTAATAACTTCAAGATAACTCCATTACTACACTGTAGAAATAGTGGGTCACATGACAGAGCTACTCTGAAGAATAATTTTTCCTCTCTTCATTATGTTCTCTAGTCATTCAGACAAGAAAATGCTGACTCAGTCTTCGAGACAAGCCAACACATTTATATTATTTTGTAAGATCCTTCACTGTTAGTTACACATACTATTTAAAAAGGGTCTCTTCTGTCCCTCAATCATTGTATACAATTGTGTGTACTGCATAAGTTATGTCTTGTTTATACACTTGAAATAAGAAAAGGGATACTTGCTGCGTTAGTGAAGCTGTGGGTTTTAAAGTATGTTTACAGAGCACACTGATCTCAAAGCAAAAAAGATAGTACTGAAACATTGCTTGTCTCTAAAGACAGCTCATGCAAAAGGATTCCATTCTGAGTTGACTGTGTATATCACTAAAATGAAAAGTAAGATGTGATTTATGTAATGTTTATGTATAGTTAACGCTTCAACAAGAGTATAAAGCCCACTTGCATGTATTTTCCAGTTTCTCTAGATCTTTTTTTTTTCCTAAGGGAGATCAGAGTCTTTCATCAGTTCCTGCAGCTTAGCTTAATTTCCATTTGCCACTCATAATTTTTTCTGAACTTGAAGAGTTGTTATGTTTAAGTCATAAAACCTAAGTAGTGTAAAAGTTATTGTTCCTTTTTCTTACCTGGTACTGGTTCTTTGAGTTAAGCCTTAGATTCTTGGCTAGTGAGTTTATTACCAATGCAGTTTGTTTGGTGTGTGACTTTGTGGTTTTGTTTTCTCTCTTCCCAGTCTTCTCTATCTATTTGAAGACATATAGATTTCCATGCCACCTCTTTCCTCTCTCAACTTTTTCAGTTAACTGTAGGGATAGAATATCAGGGGAGTCTAGGATCTGCAGCAAGATATAATTCCAGCAAACAGCATTTGGAAAAGTCCAATTAATTGCCAGTTTGGCTTCTTTTAAAATAATAATCAATTGCAGACCTAATATCATAAAGGTGTTTTTGAAAGGAAAATTTTGAGGGCAAGGGTCTTGCAACATAGTTTTACAGAGAGGCAGGAAATACTCTTCATTCTAGGATTGGTAGTCTCCATCTGCTGTCCTGTTTATTATCATAACAAATCGTTATGAACCAACAGTCATATGGATCGTTTAATTGACTATTTACTGCCTGATTATCTTCACATATCTATAGATAATGCATGGATCGTATACATTGCAATCTGTACAGGACAACTCAGGCTGGCCGGAACCTTGGGAGGTCTCCAGTCCACTCCTGCCTCAAGCAGGCTCAACGGTGGGGGCAGACCAGGTTGCTCCGGGCTTTACCCCTTTATGGCTGGACACCCTCTGAGGACAAAGGTGGCACCACCTCTCTGGCTCATTGGGGGAAACAAAGCTCTGCCCTCCCAATTATCAGCTGCTCCCCCCAGTTTGGTGTCACCTCTGACCTGATGAGGGTGCGTACCGTACCTTCTCCGGGTTGTTGATAGTGGTGTTGAACAAAAGACAGCTAACATAAGCTACTATTTGACCTTTTATGAACCTACGGAAAGAAAGCAACTCAGTGTTCATGCTTTATGACACATGAGAAGCTCTTAGAACTCAAATTGTTTTTTAAGACACCTGTGCCAATTTTATCCAATGGATGGGACCTCTTTTTGATCCATCACAGACTTACTAGTTGACATTTCATATATGGCAACTATTTTTCCTTTGTGAAGCTTGCATAGTTGACAGGAGCTTTTGCTTTTATTTCTCTGTTCTGATTTTGACAAAGCCCCAGAAGAACCAGTAGATGTTACAGGTGCTATCTAGATTCCAGGCAAAGGTGATGTTGTAATGGCAGCTTTGTTGTTCAGGTTCTTTACCAAAATAAATTTTTCCCTACCCCTTCATACTCATTGAAGCAAAGCATTTTTTCCAGAAGTCAGTGTTACCGTATTATACCATCATGTGAAGCAAACAAAATCACTGCAGCCCTCTTGAGTTTCATCAGACACCAGTGGAGCTGAAAAAACCTTTAACATAAAGAAAGACTTCCAAGTAGCCTCTGGAGTACAGATTTTATTGTTAAGTTTTGGCAAGCTTGCAGTATAACTCCATATCTACTTTGAACCATGTTCAATTCGAGGCAAATCTGCAACTCTTATCAGCCTCAGTTTGGCTGTTTTTCAGGAGAGTTGTAAAGCAGCTTCCCTAAAAAATCGTAACACTCAACAACTGTATCTAAACTTATACAACTGTATGTTATAGACGTACGGAATGAAAGTTTGACCTAGTGGTATTTTAGAACCTGTTTCAAAGTTAGGAATTATTCAGCTAACTTAGTCTCTCCTTGTTGATTAAAAATCATGTGATTTTAAAAGGATGAGATTAAATGTCTTCCCATCACAATTAATTATGTTGATATTTGCTGCCATTGCTTCCTGTACTTTTTATTACGCTCTTTTTCATTCTGGGACTTTGCAGAATCCATGAAATGATTTCTTACTGCACCAGGTTATCGTTCAGAAAAATAGTCATTGCTCCTTTTTCTTCTGTGAAGAAGGAGACTTTTGTCACCTGTTCTCCCTCACTCATTCCCTCAATAGACAACATTCTCCTACGTCTTTCCTTTCCTATTTTGACTTCTTTCTGAAAAATACAAGTGAATGGTAGGGAGTTGGTGAGCTCCACAACAATTGGATGTGTACCTCGTGTTGACAGGTTATCTGTATGTTTAAATGTTAGATATCAAACCTCTGCCAGCATACACAAGAGTAGTGAAATGCTCAAAGTGACACGCTGTAGAACGTAACAGTCTGGGGAAGATAAGAATTACAAAAGCATATTATTTTACTTTCTGCTCCCTGGTGTTTTTGAATTTGTTAGTGTACAAAGCAAGAGTACTTTAATTTAAAATAATATACTGCTCTGAAAGGTGACTGTGAAACAATCATTATTATCACATCCTACTTAACACACCTGTTCTCAGTGTGTATGTGAATCATATCTCATTATTCTTCTAAAAAAAATAAGGCATAGTACATTTTATTCTTGAAACTCTATCTAGAACTGCTGTGGACGACTACTTCACATATGATCAATAGCATTATTAATTGAAACTAACAGTTTAGAACTTGGGTGCCAAAATGATTCTATACATTCCAATGGCAGGATATATTTTGCTGTCATTTCCCAGTCAACCTCATTATGTGCAGTAGATTTGCAGAAGTAAATGAGGGTACATTTACTCTGGATAATCTCTGTAACCTCGTTACACAAGCCTTAACAACAAAGATTTTCCTTGACTGCCAGAGTTGAAGCTCCATTTTCAGTTCTTGCAATTAGAAAAGGTTGTTACTAAAAAGTAAGTCTGCTATATTGATAAAAATATCTGTCAGCAAAAGGATGGAAACATGCTACTTGATGAAAACATTACTGAAGAGATACTTTGGCATTTAATGCATATAAAAACATTAAATATTTAATGCCTTCTTGAAGAATCGAATGTGTTTAGTACCTGAATTACATGTGAGCTGAGCAAACCATTTCTGCATTTGGAAATACATCTAAAGGTTTTAACACTTTCTTCTTGTCTATTCCATCCCATCTTCTTTAAAATTTGCATTTCCAGCATATACCTATACATTTATATGCATTTGCTGTTTCACACAGCGGTTAAACTTTCTGATATTCTTCACCAGGCTTCTGCTCAGTTGCTTTTCAGTTGTGTGTGCATTATTTACAGTTTGAAAAATATATTTCAAATCTTTGGTAATTTGTAATGTGTAAATTAAAATTATCATTTTTTCAGAGGTCAGATTAATTCATTCATTTGTTATTTAAGTTCAGTAAGTTCAATAACATTAGTATTGTGTGAAAAATTCAGGTAACAGTTTAAGAGGTTTGAAAAATGTGTTGAACTAGACAAATACACAATGGGCAACACTGTTCAACTCTTTCTCTTTAGTGCCTGGTCAGCCGTTGAACTTCAAAGCAGAACCTGAGTCTGAAACAAGCATATTACTTTCTTGGACACCTCCACGCTCCGATACCATTTCCAGCTATGAACTGGTTTACAAAGATGGGGAGCATGGGGAAGAGGTAAATGTTGCACATTTTTTAAATTATCTTAAATGAGTTAAACTTTAAATGCTGCCCTGGTTAAGAATTGATCTCTTAGTTACTTTCTTTAGTATGATTAGCTTGATATTAAATGATTTGTTAAATGGAGCAGTCAGCCTAATGGTAGACTTTGAATGTGTAAATGTCAAAAAATACCCTTGATGACCACCAGCCAGCAGAAACTTTGCTGATGTTTGCAAAAAGTCATCTGTAGAAGTGGCATCCGGTTTCAGATAATAATGATCATGGCTCTCAAAGCCTGTTTCTCCATGAGTGCTTTGAAACAGAGATGCTTTGGGGAATGATGAGGAAAAAAAAAAAAAAGCATGATATTGCTAGGTGTCCCTACAAAAGGAAGACTGAGAGTCTCAAGAAGCACCTCACTGGTGCTCTCCTGCAGCATTGTCTTACTGCTAATGCTGCAAATGCTCCTAGGTTTATGGCAGCTTCACACATGTACTGTAGATGCATAAGCACATTCTGTAGTGTTTGGGCATGGGGGGAGAAAGTCTATATTTTTCCTCCAAATAGGATGCAGGATCTTAATGTCTTATGCGTAAATTCTTAACATTTTGAACACAAATTTAACTAAAGGTTAACCTTAAATCCAAGATTCACTGCCATAAGAGGTAAGTACAGGTACGGCTATGTTCATATGTCAGTGTCTGAAAAGCCTTTTATACTTTGTACACAGCTATTACACCTTGAAAGAGTCAAGCAATATTTCTGCCTATAAGTTTCATCTATTAAGCTGCCTACTTTAAAAAATTGTTCCTTAGTGTGTATTTGTCGTAAGTAATGTATTCGGTTTTGATTTTGTTATTGGTCTGTTATGGTTCGTTTTCTTAAATTTAAATCTGAGATTCTTGTCAATGGGGTTATCAGAATATAAAACCATTTCTTCCATAGGCAACATATAGTATTGAGAATCATGGAATATTAATCAAGGCATTCGGTTCTCTTATTGCTTAACCTTTAGCAACGTGTTTCCACTGAGCCTACTACATCTTATCGCCTGCAAGGGTTGAAGCCAAACAGCTTGTACTTATTCCGCCTGGCTGCCCGTTCACCACAAGGCCTGGGTGCTTCCACAGCAGAAATCTCAGCCAGAACCATGCAGTCAAGTAGGTGTCTTTCCTTGCTACCTTTATTCTGCTTTGTTGTCTTTGCTGAAGAGATGCCTCTCAAAAAGCCAGTGAGACAACAATAGAGAAAAAGAATGATGCAAAATACAGCATTCATGATGCTTAACGCAGGAAAAGGGTGCTTAAGATACGTATTTTATAGGTACACTGTGGTCAGCTTAATGCATAAGTGGCTCTTGCATGTCATCAGGAAAGGACTTAGTATATAAAAAGGCAGCATCCAAGAAGTCAATACTATGCTGTCATAATAATCTTATATTTTAGGCCGTCATATTTTGTCACACAGTAGATGTGTATTGATAACAGTCCTCTACCCTTAAAATTTCCCCTGCCCAGGGTGCAGATTTCGTGTAATACTAGGTTAAGCCTGCAGCAAAGCCCTATACTATAAACATTTTGTACGTGAGTCAATTTGAATATTTCAGATTGTACCAAAAAATTTCTTCAAAACTGTTCCTCTGTAATGGCTAGTTCTTCTCAGTTTTAGTTAGCAACTATTTTGCATAAGCTTTTTATGATGTTTTTGACATCAGTAGAAAAACTGTATTCTGACTGGATGCTTATGTAAACCATATGATGAAACCTATCACAGGTGCCTGCAAAAATTTGTCATGGATTCATATGTACGTTTAAAAGTATTTAAATATTTAAATTAAAAATTAATCGAAATGATCAGAAGAGCAGGGATATCATCATGAAGAACTACTCCTGTCTGATAAATTATGCTTTCTGAACAATTTTCGTTACAGTATACAAGTTTAAAATTTAATTTGGTAAAAATTAAATAATTTTTTCTTAAAGTGATATTATTTAAAGAAAAAAATTAGATTCTCTATTAACATGCTGTTTTTTAGTTTGCAGTCTCTGACAGATGTAATTACACCATCATTCTTTATCGTTGTTAATGTATTATTAATAATTCAGATAACTAGAGAAGTAGTGCTGTAGAGCAAACCAAACTTAGATGGGCTTCCAGAAGCCTTTCTGTGTCATTCTGAATAAACATAAAAGAGCTTATAATGTAGTACAAGACTAGCTGTATAGACAGTGGCAATGCCTCTGTTGAGTTTAATTACCCAGAATCAATAATTTGATGTTAAAAGAAGTGTTTATTTTCTCTGAGAATCATTTCAACTACAAAAAATACTCATTCTTTTATAGCATATTTGCTGCAGATTGCTCAAACTGGTCATACAAAAGAAATTAGGGGCCAAGGTTATTTGTAACCAAATTGCCATTTTACCCTTCCGGAATGTGAGAATATGTTATGCTTTTTTCAGCCTTATGTCTTTAGATAGTACACAGTTTTGGAAGATTTATATGGAAAGATAAATCAGTCAGGCCTTTTTTAGGATCAGAGTCAGTCTTAGTTTGGGTGAAATCAGTGGCAAAATCTAATTCAATCTAATTCAGTGATATATAAGCAGACCCTGTGTATTTGCTGAAAAGAATGCAGTAGGTTTAAAAAAAAATTAAGAAAGGTACATATGTTAATAAAACTTGATACATGTGGTAGACTACAGAACATCCTTGGTTACATAATGGCAATATTTTGCATTTTTTTAGAGCATAGTGGCTAAAAATTACTGACAAACCATCAGTTAATTGGGAATATTCACCAGACCATTTTGTGGCCTTTCATCTTGATTTCAGGGAAAGATGCTACAAGAATTTATTTCTTCATATATGAGATCCTTAAAGGGTATTTCACTTATACTTTTATTTCCTGCACTTATTCATGGTAGAAGGGGACCAGCCTGTTTTGAGTACTTGATTATTAAATGAGCTGAAAAAAAAAGCCCAAATGCAATAATTCTGTTCTATCCTGCCAGCCACCTCCTCTAGTCAGTTGGAATGCTGGTACATTTCCTCCGGTTTTCCCTTTGGCAGAGCAGAGTACCATACTTAGTAGAAAGCCATTGATCCCCATAGAAGAGCTCTGGGGAACCAAAAGATACATGTCTAAATGCAGTAGGTTGCAGCAAGCTCCTAGGCCCTCTCTGTTCCTTTAATTTTGTTTGATGTGCCTAGAATAAGTATCCTTTTTTTTTTTTACCTCAAGAAATAGGAAGAAAATATAGACCAAAAAAAAAAAAAAACCCTGCACCCAAAATATGTATTTGCCCTATACGAGGGAGGGGAGAAATAGGAAAGGAGTCAATGTCTACTGCTTCTGCCAGTGAATTTAAACATGGGCTCCTTCTTTTGGTGCTCCAGATGGTTTTGCTTGCTAATAAAGCTTACACATTGCTAAGTCCATGTGCATTTAAGCACAAAAATGCATACTTAACTTTCAGTGCCTTAATTGTCTCATTGAAAGCGATGGAATGGCATACGTGCTTAAGTGCTCTGGAGCTTGGAAAAGGTAAATTCGCTGATTAACTCCTCTGAATACAGAGCAGCAAAGGTGAGCACTTTTGCTCTGGAATATTGGTGCTGGTGAGAAGATATGAAGCACAAAGTCAGAATCTTTCTCCTTTCTGATCTGCTTTGGTTATGGACTCTCTTTATAAAATTAATTCCTGTTTTCTTGACACAGTATTCGGGGGTAGATTCTTTTTTTTCCTCTAGAAGTTACCTAAATTACTGGTAGGATTTAATTCTTTGCTAGCAAAGGTGTCTCCAAGAGGAGTTAAAAAAATAAAACTGACAGCTGATCGAGGGTAAGTACAAGTTACAGTCAGAATCAACAAGCCTGTCACTTTTTCCTGGTAGGTAAATCTTTGACTAAGACTTTCTTCATCTTATATTGACTGCATGCTTCCAGTGTGTTGGCTACACTATATATTTGAATAAATGCTTTCCATTTAAACATTATTTGGGGTTGACTTGTTCCAGGCAGACTCAGTTATAAAAAGAAAGCTGAAAATTTGATCATTTCTTTTGGGGAGTGGGGAGGCTACAAAAATGTTTGATGATTTTTGGAGTAACTTCTAGCAGTTATTGCAAGTTTTTTAGAGCTCTGTTAGAAGGAAATAAATATTCTCAAAGAATATAAGCCCACTTGCAGGGGGTATGTCCAAATCTGTAAATAAGTACATGTGACATCATTTAAAATATAACTTGCAGTAACTGCAGTTATTTCAAGGGTAGGTCAGTAGTCATAAGTATCACGTTTTTGTTTTATTTCAAGAAGAATTTTAATTACAGGTAGGTAATATTATTTTGAGGTTTCATTTTCATATATTTCCCCTACATCTTTTTTCACCATTTAGTTGACTTATTCATTTTCAGTTTTCTCATGTTAATAAGCCAAGGTGCATATGGTTATTTGATATTTTGCTTTTTAAGTTTCTACTTTTTTATTTAATTTTTATTTTAATTTGGTTGCCTTTTATTTATTTTTATTTTTTCTTTTGTTCATTTTTTTCAATCACTCCTATCCTTTCACTCAAATCCTCCTTTAACCCACTACTGAAATTAGAGCCATCAGCTCCTCCTCAAGACATTAGTTGCACAAGCCCCAGCTCCACTAGCATTTTGGTAAGTTGGAAACCTCCACCAGTGGAAAAGCAGAATGGCATTATCACTGAATACTCCATCAAGTACATTGGGATTGATGGAGAAGATGTCAAGCCCCATGAAATTTTGGGAATTTCCTCGGACACTACCCAATACCTTTTGGAACAGCTGGAAAAATGGACTGAGTACCGGATCTCTGTGACTGCCCACACTGATGTTGGACCTGGCCCAGAGAGCTTAGCAGTATTGATTCGGACAGATGAAGATGGTATGTTGCCTCCACTACATCAGTTGCACCTCTGTGACTCTCTGTCGATCTGCTTTCTTTTGTATAGGTTAACATATATTTTTTCTGCTCCTCTTTTTTCCCAAGTCACTGTTATTACCACCACTTGAGTGTTTTAATCAAAGGCTTGTCCTTTGTACGTTGTTTTCATATTTGGTGTTTTTACTTTTTAACAGAAAATACCTTTTTTGTGAATGAAGTGAATCTACTGCCCCTTTGAGCCCATACACATCCTTCTTTCTCCTACTGCTACATAAATATAATTCTCAGGGGAAAATCTTTCAGCATTTTTCTTGGTTTAATACTTGCTGTTATTTTTAAACATTTAAGTCTATTAACTTTTCTCCAGGTATTTTTTTAACTTCTTTCTTGTTCTGTTGTGTTTTTTTGGTTTTGTGTTTTTTTTATTGAGTTTTGTTTTTAATCTTGGGAAACTGATGCTTCTTCACACATTTTCTTTTCTTCCATGCATGAAAGTGACAGAAGACCACTTATTGTCAGCCTCCTTTTTGTGCTACTGAGAAAAGCCCAAACAAAGAAATAGCAAACAAAAACAAGGGAAACTTTTTTGGAAATCTTTTGTGTTTTTTATTGTTATTATTATTTCAGTGATTAAAATATCTCTTTGTACTTTAATGCTTTGAATCTCAAAGCATCTTCCTTGGCTTTTGTACATTTTTACATGTTTTTCTATTTCTCTAATACTCTTTTTTCTTCCATTTTTTGCATCAGTCATGGTTTTTGATCTTTCACTGAAAGGTAGAGCAGATTGGTTGAGCATTTTCATTTGTTGAACAGTTTGTATTCTTCAGAGAGAACTTAGTGAGTCTGCCCTTTTTAAAAAACGCAAAAGAAAAGACTCTGCATGGGTAGGACAAGTGCCTGTAATTCTGTTTTATCCAATGATGTTGTTCCAGTTCCTAGTGGTCCTCCTCGCAAAGTCGAGGTAGAGGCTGTCAACTCTACTGCTGTTAAAGTGTCATGGCGCTCACCTGTACCCAATAAGCAGCATGGTCAGATCCGAGGATACCAGGTCCACTATGTGAGGATGGAAAATGGAGAGCCCAAGGGTCAACCCATGCTGAAGGACATCATGCTGGCCGATGCACAGGTATTCTTTCATAGATCATGGGGGAAACCTCTCATTTTTGAGAGCTAAATAGAATTTTTCTTTCCATACTTCAGCCTACCAGACATAAAATGTTATATTTATTTTAATAATTTTTTTCAGACTAATTATGCTTTGTGGTTCTTTGGCCAGATCTGGTCAACTTTTCCGGTGTAGGCGCACATCAAGAAAGCACCAACTAAATGAAAAGCTGTGTTGTTCTGCTGGCTCCCTTAAACCTACAGATTTCACCCTATACCTATTCTCTGAAATGGAAAGCAGCAGGAGCATCTGAGCCAGGTCACAGCACCTGATCCAAACACCTGATATTTCTTTGTTTAAGTGGAGAACCTAGAGTCAGATTAGAGGCCTGTATACCCCATTATTACAGTGTTTTTGTCATTAGTGTGTAGCCATCTGACCGCACATATACATATATATGAATTTATTCATGCAACTTTAGAAGTCACTGATATATTTATGCTGGTCACTGTTCAAATCTGTAACTGTGCAATAAAAGGAGAAGATCATCATAAATAGGTTTAGGGTTACTTCTAATTCAGAATTGCTGATCTCTTTTATAAATAAGACATGACAGAAGCACAAGCCTGATCACGTCAAGTTCTAAAAGCTTCTTAAAGAAGAGTCTTACTGATAGGGTTTTACTAGTGCTCTGTCATATTGGAGATGCCCTGGAGGAATGCCCTAGCGCTAGAGGAATGAACCTATGAAACTGTTGAAACTATTGTCATGTACAAACCTCTCACAGCTGGATCTCAGTTTATATGGGAATAACTGGAAATCATTACAAATGATCATCTTAGCATAAAGTAAACAGTCTTAAGCATTTTATGTTGAGTACACAACTATTTTTGCCTTTTTTCCCTGGTCTTAGCTCTAACTTTCATCGATGCAGATACCCTTTTTTTAAGAACAAATCTACACACTCCGCTTTGCTGCAAGCCTGTTCTCAAAGCATTGTTTCAGTTTCTGGAGATCCTTGTAATTTTTTTTAACTGTCTGTCTGTCTATGTATTTACTTTAGAAGCCTATATTTAAGATGTTCTTACACTTTAAGCAGCTGAGAGAAAGTGGGAAAAAGGCGAAGGCAGGGCAGGGGAGGGGAAGGATGTGGAAAAGAAAAGTAGATGATGCTGTGCTTTGGTTGTGCTCTTCCTTGCTTAAATTTTCACTTTCAGCCTCTGTGTGGTAGTAATATGGAAACCATTTTAAACACTAGATGGCCAGAAAAGGGGGAGTAGATGTGATTTTGGAGCCCAAATGCAATACAGGCAAAAGTCATATTTTTATGCCTATTTTGGCTTCAAATTGCACGTTCGACCTTGGTTCATTTTAGAAGAGTCGCCTCTGTTCTCTTCCCACGACTCCTTCTCCTCTCATTTACTTCCATGGTCCGTGTGCCCAGGGCTTGGGCAGTCCACAGTGTGGAGACCTTGATGGAGAAAAAACTTGATTACTGTGGTTAAGATTCACAAATATGTACCTACCATTCTGCTATTAATTTAAATCAGGCATTGGATTAATTTGAGAAAACTAAGGTTGAAATGAAAATGTATATGACCTAGCAACATGATTAAATAAAGTAGGTACCCCTTAATTCTGTCTCAGTGGCTTTTACTCATACAGTCTATTATCAAATATTACTACATGGTACGAGAAGAGTCATTATTTGGGAATAGGTACTACTCTTATCTTCCAAGGAAAGAGAAGTTGCTCCTTTCATGTTTTGGCAAGAGCAGAAATGGAATTGAAAATGTCTGGCCTAATTTCATGAATGAGATTTTCAAATTCAACATCAATCTTTCTTATTTATCAACTACTACTGAGAAGAAATGATTGCCTCAACCGGGCTACAAATTTCTCCTTATTTCTTTTGTTTTTTCTTTCCAACATTCTTTACTCTCAATCAGTGGGAATATGATGATACTACTGAACATGTGAGTAATTATTGACTGGCCAGCCAAAAAGTGTGTTGGATTTTGGGGTTTTTGTTTGGCTTTGTTTTCTTTTCTTTTTGGCTTGTTTGCTTGTAACAACCTTTCATTTTTTTGATTTTTTTTTTTTTTTGCCATTTGCACAGATGCATGTACTAACATTATCAATGTTTTTTTTCCTGTATGGCACTTTTTTCCCCCTCCTGGGGAGGGGCTTGTGGGAGGGTGTTGCTTGTTTTGTACTGTGATTTAGCATGATGCTGAAATGTACAGACCTGGTTTGTGTTTTCTTCTGTTTTAGTGGCTGTTACTAACTTTGCCTCACAAAGCAAAGAAGTTCCTCTTTAAAGATGTTACTATAAAAATAAAAAAAAAGGTGGTTAAGACTTGCCTAGCAATATTCACAAGTTTTTCTGTAATTATTGTAAGGCTGGCTGCTTTTCTTATAGCTGAAAGCTGAAGTCTGTTGAACTCTTTTTTTGGTAATTTGATAAATGTATTTTGTTATGCTTACCAGCAGAATTAGGAAAGCCAAATGCCCTGCAGTGTTTATGCCTAAGTGATATGTGTTTGCCAGATCCAAATCACATTTCTAAAAGACAACACTACATGCCATCATGTTTCTGTTACACTACAAAGCACTGTTTGTTTTAGATGAGGCTAATATGCTCTTCACTGTTTCAAAGGACAGTATAAGTTGTTTTGCCTTTTTACAGATTTATTCTGTTAACTTCAGGTGCAATTGCCTTCTGAAAAATCAAAAGTTTGTCTTACTGATTTTGGCCTTTAGGCTCAGTTCAGTTCTGAGACCGATTTTCAGGCTTTTTTTAAATGTATTTTTATTTTATTGGAGGCTTTTTGCCTACTCCTGATCATTAGCTTGTAACTTCTGTATTGCTAATAAAAGACTGAAAATAAAATGTCAAATTCTAATCTCATCTGTGCTGAGCTCACACCTACTATCTTGAAAAATTCATTTACTCTGGATAGTCTGACCCATAATTTTTATATTAACTTTTCATGGTTGTTGCATATGAAGAGTAAATGATTGCACATTTGCTATTTATTCTTGACACATAAATATACCATTTCTGTCAGCACTGAAATTTAGTGTAAATCTATTCAGCCATGTGAAAATGAAAAGGTGTGGTTACACATTGGAAGCTGTGATGAGTGGGGAAATTTGGGCCAGTCAGTTATTTCCCAGTACTGTCCTTTTGTATTGTTTTGTGAAACAAATATGTTACAACAATTCTTATGTGCCAAGTCAAGGTACCAAGACTTAACTTCCTCTGGCTTACCTTAAATTTAGCATGACATAAATTTAATTCATTTCAGGCTCCTGGCCCTTCAGCATCTTCTTGTGTGTGTGTGTGTGTGTGTGTGTGTGTGTGTGTGTGTAGAAAGATTCTCCTTGTTTTAGCATTTTCTCTTTGGTCCTGCTCCCACTGTCTTGTTTTAGCTGAAAAATTACTTGTGTAGCTGCTCTGGTTTGCTTAAGGGTCCTT
Organism: Struthio camelus; assembly: GCF_040807025.1. Lineage (NCBI taxonomy): Eukaryota > Metazoa > Chordata > Aves > Struthioniformes > Struthionidae > Struthio > Struthio camelus. The sequence goes on along the minus strand of NC_090982.1, from coordinate 19,712,567 downwards.
CAGATTTATTCTCTGACCAGACCAGATTTTAGTGCTGTTTGGGTTAGTTCTTTGAGCCCTTAAAAGTGAGTTGTTTCTAAAATACTTTGAGATCTTTAGATGAGTATTCCTACCGGTAATATAGAAACCATTTTGGCACTAGATGGTCAGAAAGAGAGGACTAGATGTGTTACAGGTTGCAGTGAAACTATTTTGAAAGTAAAGAGGCTTTCTTATTCAGCTGAACCATATCTTATGAGGTGTGGATAGAGCTGCAACACTCTATCCTAGGGATTCTGTACCTAAGTCAGTGATGTCCAGTGAAACACTAAATCGAACTGAGTTTCTCATTTTTACACATACATGCATTTCACAATTCCCCAGGCTATGTATTTCAGAAGGGTTTATTCATTGTTCACATCACTAAGCCTTTGGCCTTGTGCCTTAAACTACCTGAGGCATGCTATTTAGAAATGTTCTGTCTTTTACTGCTTAAATAAGTGAAACATCTTGCATTATGAAATATTTCACACAGCAGGGTTTATTGGTGCTCTCAAATGCTTGCTATAACTAGCTATAGCACAAAAGTATGTGTACCATATGCAATATACAGGGGTTGACTGAAAGATTCTTTACTCTCTTAGAAAACAATACATTTTTAATACAATATCCTTTTTTTATTTTATCTTAGGAAATGATAATTTCTGGTCTTCAGCCTGAAACTACATACTCCCTCACTGTGACAGCCTATACAACGAAAGGTGATGGAGCCCGCAGCAAGCCCAAACTCGTATCTACTACTGGTGCAGGTAATACATACCCCTTCATCTTCAAATGAATCCTTAGACTTGTCGTGCTAGCTTTTTGCTTCTACGATTTGGAAGTCTTCTATGCCGTAGCAAGAGCCTGTAGGACACAGGGTTTTATGTTATTTGGCCCTTCATTTAAGCACACAAAAACAGAACTAATTTCTTCATTTGCCCATTTGCAGTCCCAAAAGCAGCCAAAAAGTGCTATTTAACTGTATACTTTCTGGTAGCTCTCCCATTCCTGTTAGTGTCATCTTAGAGCGGAAAAAATCAAGATTCGGAGCTAAGAAAGATTTTCAAAAACCTTGTGAAGGGCTTTCCTAATCTGTATGAGAGAAGCAATGTCAGCTAGAACATGGGAAGAACTTATCTATATGCCAGTTGCAACTTACCTCAGAGATGTGATGATTAAATGTAGGATTAGAAAACAAGAAATGAAAGTCCAGCCTGTGATTCCAAGAACAAAGAGGCAACTTGAGACATAAATTGGAACAAAATACCACATTGCAGCAGTGTTCACATTTGATGACATGAGAAGAGGGTTGTGTACTGGCTGGGGGTATCTGACTGCATGACCAGTTCAGCCAATTCATGTGCCATTTGGTGGGGTGAACTGAATTGCTTTTAGGTGAGGAACAGGGTGTTTTAAATTGAAATGGCTTGCTGTGGCACAGCTTAAACAAGTGATGCTTTCATAGTCTTAGTTCCTTTGGAACTCTTCATTTGCTTGGTTTGATAGTGTAGCCATTAAGAACATACCACTGTAATCATTGCAACTTTTGTAGGACCACAACAAGCTGCCATAATAATGATTTATTGTTTATGTAAATGCAGAGAATCCAAAAGACCTATGCATTTGTAATTATACACATTGGTGCATTTTTCAAAGCAAACACTGAACGTAAAGCATATGTCCTAGTAATTTCAGGAACGTTTACATCTAGTCTCTTCAGCTTCCTTAGGAAAGTCTCAATCTTAGTGACCAGATTTATGATGTAGAGTTGCATTTCAGATTTTATAATACTTTCTAATCACTTTTCTTAACAGATATTGAAAATTTCCTTCCAACCTCGCCTCAGTCCCAAAACCCTGTGGTTGAGCAAAAATGCAATATATATTTTTTGCTTATACTTAAGCTAGATTCAGGAAAAGCAACACACTCATCATTATTTTTAAAATTCAGTTCCCAATTTAAATAAATAAAGTTCTATTGACCACGATTTGCTTCTTTTCTAATCGTCATTATAGGCTACCCAAATCTGCTTGCAAAACTTACAATTTAGGTTCATCTCGTCTTTCTCGTCTTTATTCACCATTCGTGTTCACTCTTCCAGAATTACTGGTGCTTTGCTAGTGCTTCTGCTTTAGAAAGCCTAACCGTCCTATCCTATGTAAAACCTCAAGTGACTGAAGAGCAATTGAGAAGCAGAGGGTTTCCTGTGAATATAATACATGTTGCACTCTCCTTACCACGTACTTCACCTTGTGGCCAAATAACATGTGTCTCTGTTTTCTAGAACAACAGCTAGTTACCACTTTACTCCTTCCTACGAGCTACCTTGTATGAAGATCTCTCTGCCTTGCCATTGCAGCTAGCTGTGGTCGAGGTCTTTTTGTAAGGAAAATTCCCATACTGGTGTTTGATAAAGGAGGCAATAAAGACAGTATCAAGACTTTCCAGTTCACTGTTTTTCATGAGAATAGAGCAGACAGATGATGAAATGATACATTAATACTCCTCCCAAACAGAGCACCTTGGGCTTGCAGATACAGCCAGCTTTTGTCTAATTTGAAATTGACAGGAGGAAGAGTCTGTTCTAAAAAGAAGCTATTTAAATACCAAAATAAAACAAAGGAAGAATCTGACTTTCTGATCTAATTTTCTGAGATTTAAATCGGGTGAAGTTGTGTTAGAATGTATGTGATTATATCCATAAAAGATAACAGATATGAAGGAGAGTAAAGATCTAAATGTTTACTGATGAAGCTTACTGTTCATAAATAGTGACTTAAAAGCAGTTAAATAAGCAGTTAATAAGCAGTTAAATAAGTTAAATAAACGATAAAGTACTGCTCTACTGTGTCTGGTTATTGATATAAAAGCATAATTTGTATTATTAAATGGAAAAGAGTCACCAAATTCAAGTGAGCCTACTTTGCGGCAACTGCAGTTATTAGTGAAGTCACAGAAAGTGGTTAATATTTTCATTCCAGAATGTGATTTCCATTTTGCATTTACCTTATTTTCCTAGTTTTAAGAATTGAATGTAGGAAGAAAAGCTAATGAACATTTCTAAATCAAAGTTTTTAAAATGTTTAAATTTCTGATAATGGGGGGAGGAACAATATAAATTACATGTGATTAACGGGACTGATGACAGTTGAGACTTACTTGTCAGTAATATCATATAGCTTTGGTGGAGAATTTGATCAGACTTTTAACTTCTGTGTCACAGTAGCTGAATAATCTTACAACACAACAGCTTGTCCGTTATTTGAAATTTGCTGTCTGTGCTGGACAGCATCCTTGAAATTCAGACTTCAGGCTAAGCTTCATCCACGCTCACCTGTAGCTCTTAAATAAAAAGATTAATGCTTTAAAAATGTTTCCACCTAATATTTTTGTGGCTAGGAGGAGAAAATTTACTTGAAGACTGCTGGTATATTGTATAGCAGCTGATGGAAACAAATTGCTTGGGGTAATTTGGCAAAGGCAGTTTGCATGAGCTTCTGCTAGCAAAGTCATGCCTTTACAACTGGTTGATGTAATGATTCCTACAAAAGAGCGTCTGAGGGAGATCTTGCTAGACAGTGGACCATGGAGATGGACTTTACTAGAGGATCAAAGAATATGTTTTTCATGAGCATATTTATTTCATTTGGTTCTTGGCAAATCTGGGTACTACTCTCAGAAGAAATTTCTAGATATAGCTATTCCATGATGCTACTATGTATAGGACTTCACAGAATCCTGCCCTTTGTCTTGAAAGACTGTAATATTCACAAATGATGGTACCAACAGAAAATGTTACCTAAAAGCCATCTAGTAAAAAAAAAGAGAGAAAAATATTTTCTTTCCCTATCAACAATTGCTATATTAACAAAAAGGCAATTCATGCACATCATAAAATCACATAAATTCCATGTGAAAAAAAGGGAACATTGTTGTTTACTATTGGACAACATGAGTACTTTTGGATAATTGGATAAGCAATAATTGGATAAGCAAGCTCTATTAGTTCCCCTGGTCTAATCAAGAGCAAGTAGTAATTTCTTAGTTTATTTGTAGGTACCACTAAGGTTAAAAAATAGTTTGAACAGTGAGGCCTGCCATAAGAATAAAAGCAATTTATCACATTATTTAATTTAGTGACACCTTCCAGCAGTCTGTCCACTAGAAACCTGAAGGAGTTATTATTCTATTTCTGTAGCCTCTTCTCTTTCATATGCTCCATTGGCTTTAGTAATAGTTATAATACAGAGAAAAATACGGCCTGCAAAAGGCCTTCACAGCTTTTTTTTTTCTTTTTCTGTTCCATAAAGACTCATCAGCTGGGAAAAGTCAGAACTAGTCAGAGAAATATTCTTTACATTAAAGGAGGTGTAGGAAATAAATAAACTTATTGCAAACAAAATTCTTGAGAAGATATTTGGACCGCATCAGGACATTCGTAATGAAGAGTATTTGGAAAATTTATATAAAAATTAAACTAAAATTTTTAGGTAATTAGAAGCAATGTCAGGTCCCAAGTAACAGTTTATCTGGCATGCAGGTACAGGACAGCCTCCATTTTAGCATCCTCTAGCAGAAACCCAGGTCACATGCACTAGCCACTATTCTGTAAACTCAACCAATATGTGATAAGCAGGGACAATCAAAACATTTGATTCAAGGCTGTATTGCTGCTCCAAGCTGAAACTTCCCATGATGCTAGATATGATACATGTACTTAGAGGGGAATGATAATATTCCACAGTATATAATTCCATGATTGGTGAGGACAAGGTTGGCCTGACTATCCTTCTACCATATTTTAACTTTCAATGGCAAGATTTACACTAGACAAATTTAGAAACTTGTAATTTCTCCATTACTATTATAATTATTATTTTTTCCATTTACAGGATGGCAGAAATGTACCTTGGATTAAGTTAATGAATACTTATGACAATACTCTTTTTTTGCAAGCAAGGATTGTAAGTGAGACAGATCCATTCATGAGATGTCTATTTTACTCCTCGACTTCTGTTCATAAGTCCTGTGCCTCTGAATGTTCTCTGTATTTAGAAATTATGGAAAGGGAAGAATACATCAAACAATAGATGGCTTTGCTATTCAAATCCTGAATGCTGTATGACTCAATAGTGCAGGAAGGCAGACATTATTTCTTCCATAAGATAGTAATTGAAGGAAGAGAAAATTCATCCCTATTCCTGTTAAAACAAAGTTCAAGAATTGTATGTGCAGTTCAATTTGTATTTATCATCTTTTAAATAACATTGTGCTACAGTTCCAGGCAAACCTCGGCTTGTGATTAGCCACACACAGATGAACACCGCTCTTATCCAGTGGCACCCTCCCATCGATACCTTTGGCCCGCTGCAGGGTTACCGCCTGAAGTTTGGTCGCAAGGATATGGATACATTTACAACCATGGAGTTCTCAGAGAAAGAAGATCACTTCACAGCCACAGACATTCACAAGGGAGCTTCTTACGTCTTCAGGCTATCCGCTAGAAATAAAGTGGGTTTTGGGGAGGAGATGGTTAAAGAGATTTCTGTTCCTGAAGAGGTACCCAGCGGATTTCCCCAAAACCTCCACTCGGAAAGCTCCACTTCTACGTCAGTTCAATTAACTTGGCAGATGCCAGTCTTGGCAGAGAGAAATGGCATTATCACGAAGTATACCATCCTGTACAGAGATATCAATGTCGCTTACCAGCCAGTTGAACTCCCCGTTGTTCCTGCTGATACCACTATGACACTTTCTGGCTTAAAACCAGATACCACATATGATGTAAAAGTACGTGCCCATACAAGCAAAGGGCCTGGTCCATATAGTCCAAGTGTCCAGTTCAGGACACTACCCGTGGATCAAGGTAGGATTTGTCTGCTTATGGCGTTGACCTTTAAAGGAATGTCGGTCTTTGGATATCAGTGTTTTTGAAGCTGTAAATAATACTGACCGGCCCATTCATAAAAATAGGTTCAACAAACACAAAAGGTAAAGTATGTAAATCTTAATATGTTTTGGATGCCTTAGAATTCAGTTGTTCCTTGCCAAGCAAGTTCTGGCTAACACCTTCACAATTTTTTCAGGTAAGGAAAATGTACATATGAGTTGGCACTAGATGAGAGGTTTGTTAGAATGTGATATTTAAATAATATGAAAAAACAGGTGGGAGAATTGAAATCATGTTGGCTTTTTGGCCTAAATGGAAAGCTAATAATCGCAGGTAGCAGTGGAAATATGTCAAGTTGTAAGCTCAAAGATGCTGTTTATATACATTGTTTCTTTTTTTCCAGCAGTGTTTGCAAAAAATTTTCATGTTAAAGCAGTAATGAAGACTTCGGTTTTGCTGTCTTGGGAAATTCCAGAAAATTACAATTCAGCCTTGCCTTTCAAAGTAAGTTGCTTTCCATTTTTAAGACAAATGTAGAACTAGAATTCATCTGGTTAAGTAGCTTACTGAATATGTGGATTTTTTTTTTTCGCTTGTGCTGTATTTAAAAATGGAAACTAATCCATATTATTGATCCAAGCACTTAAATTCTGTCCATTGGCAAAAAAACCAAACTTTCCACCTTTGTGGCAGTATTTTAAACTGCCTGATATTAGTTATCATGCCTGATGTGAACTTTTTGCTCACTTGCAGCTCATTGCTGCTATATTTCAGACTACATAGTGAAAGAAAGAATATTTTTCTTTTTTTTTCTCCTCATCTCTGTAGTGGCTGTAACTGAGTACCATTTTCTTTTTATCTCCTCACATTTGCGAAGACGTACTTTTGGTTTATAACTCTTTTATGCCACTAACTATACTAGCCAGATAAAGAGACGTAGTGTAATTTGCAGTCTCGCCTATTGTTCTTCTGCATCTTTCCCCATCACTTTTATCATATCAGGCAAAAACTAGCAAATAGCAGTATTTTATGAATGAAATGCTGCAGAAACCTTTCTGACTATGCAGTGTGAATGAAAAATTCAAGTTACCTCTAAGGACAAGTAAGTGTAACCCCCCCCCAAAAGGCCTTGATATAAATGGTAGGTTCAGCCAAAGACACTGAATTTGAGTAAGTTGGACTGAACTTTAGCAGTGTTTACTCTACTTTAAATGAATGTTTCATTCTTTTTTCCCTTGAAAGCAACTAGAAAAATTGTTGCAGTAGTGAATCCGGTGCTATTTTACAACCTAAAATACCTGATGTCCTTCATTTTAAATTCATAGCTAGGTTCATTCCTAAATTCAGTGTGACACTGTCAACTGCCTTCCCTCAGTGACTAAAGACACCTTGGATTTATGTATTAAATTAGATCCTTTATGATGATGGGAAAATGGTGGTGGAGGTTGACGGACGTGCTACTCAAAAGCTGATCACTAACTTGAAGCCAGAGACATCGTATTCATTTGTGCTGACAAACAGAGGGAACAGTGCTGGAGGTCTTCAGCACAGAGTAACAGCAAAGACCGCACCAGATGTGCTGCGCACCAAGCCAGTCTTCATTGGAAAGACCAACTTAGACGGCATGATAACTGTGGAACTTCCAGAAGTACCTGCAAATGAGAATATAAAGTGAGTTAGAGTTCTGGAGCTGGAGAATGACACTTCACTGTTTTCATCTCCAGAGAGATGAACGCTGTTGTTGTTATCTTCCTAATTATACAGGAGTTCCAGTCGTGGACCAGGGCTTTCTACTTCATGATGTTATAGAGAGCTCTATACACGCTGCAGTAGTATTTGAACTGATAATGAATATAAAATTATCACTTCCTTATGTATGTAAGACTTGAGTAAACCGTGGATGGACATACGTGGAGAAAGAAGGTCCTTCTGTATACTGTAATGTCTTCTCAGAGCAGTCTTAACGTTTTATCACTAATTTCAAAGAGTACAGAGAGATTAAGGAAACCAGTTTTGAACATTGTGCTCTCTCAAGAAGAAACAGCCATCTAAGGTCCAGCTGCAGCACCTTGAAGTACTTGGTGCTGGTCTCTCCAGAATTCTGTGGAGTTTTAGATAATCATTATTTCACTAAAGTTATTTCAAATGAATTTGTTTTGAAAAAAATATTATTTTTTTTAATAGAAAGCAAAATCTAAGGTGCTGTCTGCTAGCCCAAGTAAGAAAATTTACTGAAAACAATGTGAGCATTTACTAGAGGGCACTTATATTTTTGGTTGAAAGATGTTGTGGAGACTTAAGCAGCAGAAACAGGACTAAGGAGCTGACAGCACAGGGCCAGCAGGGATTAGAAAGGATAGACAATAAGGACTTACCAAGAAAACATGAAGCATGGTACAATCAATAAGTGTTATTGCTCTGCCTATAGAGATTCTTGCTGGTTTGTAAGATTCCCATGTGTAACGTAAAGGAAATGGGGAGGAAAATGAGCAAGTCATTAAATATTGTTGGGGATTCAACTTGCCTTCTCCCTGGTGTATTTTTACTGATGGCTTTGTAGAAAGCTGCTCCCCTTTTTCATTATGGACTGAGGTTTTTGAGGCAGGTGAGGTCAAGAAAGAAATGACTTTGAGACATTAAAAGGATGAAAAAGTGAAAAATGTAGCCATTATCATTAGATTGAGTAAGAAGCAGTCAGTAACAAATGCAGCTAAGGAAGACTGAAGATGGAATGAGTCAAAAAAGATTTATGAGGCAGGACTGTTACAGAGAGAAAAAAGCTCAGGATAGATGGTCAAACAATAGCAAAAAATGGCAATGGAAAAAGACAGTACCTTTCCTTTTATGTAGTGTAAAAAACTGAAAGGCAGTAAGTGACAGCAGCAAAAACATATTAAACTTAGGAGTCCAACTGCTGCTTTTGCAACTATGTAGCTCCTCCTTTTACACGTATTTCCTATGATGATGTGGTCTAGCATGAGACAGAAAAAATAAATGGTTGGCTGGGCGCTTGGAAATCTGCACACCAACACAACTACATACTGAGCAGAAAGGACTTGCTCCTTCAGACACCTAATGCTTGCTAAAATCAGTGAGATTATAGCAACTATAATCTTTGTAAGTGAAGAAAAATTTTGTACAATCATTAGGTTGACATTTTTACAGTTGCTATTCACATATTGCTGCATTATATGCTTATGGTTGTCTCTGTCTTACTACTAAGTCCTATACGCTGAGAATATTTCAATAATATTAATCACACAGAAGGTGAAACAGTTAATGGCTCGCTCTAGTGAATTATAAGTAAATACTGATGGGATTTAGGATGATGTTATAAAAGCCTTCATAATTTATTAAAGATGGTGGAAGTAATTTTCATTACTTGAGTGTTTGATGATGATACAGAGTTGAAATTGCAGCAGAACCCTTCATATGCTAAGTAAAATGGATATGTGTTCCTGGTTTCACTTCAGCTGAGCAATTTCTGCATGTTCCTTAAATATTTTGATCTAATTCAAAGCAGTTTTTATGGGTAGAAGACAATGCATCTTTCTCTGAATCTCTCATATATATTTAAAGCCTTAGGTAAAAACAGAATTTTATGCCAGACTTTGGTGCTTGTAATATTCAGTAATCCAGGCAATATCAAAGGAGACCCTCCTTTCCTCCCACCCGCTATCTGCCCCCGCAACCTCAAAATGAGATAAGCAGACACATAATGAAATGAATTTTTTAAGGGATGCTGCATTTTCTAGAGCTAGAAATGACAGAACATTGCTATCCTTCCCAATTTGTAGCACTGTGTATATATAAGTTTCATTTTCCACCTTTCTTTTGGTGAACTAGCACTTTCAGCTTTAACACTATTCTGCATGTACTGAAAGTGTATGCAACAGTCTTAATGGATGACCAGATTTAGGAGTGGAAGGCATGCATGAAGAAAGTACAAAAGAGATATTTGCATGCCAAATATACCTTGACTGATAAAAGTTTATGAAAACTCTATTGACTTTAAATAGTGGGAAAAAAGAAGATAAATAAGATAATGCAGTGCAGTTCACCTAGCAGATTTATCTTAGACGTATGAGAGACGCATAAGAGCCAGTTCTTAATTGTCTTAGTTTTTGGGAATCTGAAAAAATGGTATGTAAGCTGTAGTTATTTAATATTGGAAAAAAATGAGCATTCACTAAGATTTGTTATTCGTATTAATACGTATGTCTGTTAATGTCATGTTAACATTATATCTAACATAACATGGTATGTCCAGGTAAAGAAGGAGATTTGCTACATAAAGGTTATGTTTAAGCAAATTAAAATAATAACTGATTATCTTTTGGGGAAAAATGGTTATTCCCCCAATGTCTTTGAAACAACAACAAAAAAAGGATACAAGAATACAACAAATTTTAATATTTCAGTTAAAATTGTTCATTAATATTAGATTAGAGTAAAAGCCTCAGTTTGATATTTGAAGCTAGTCCACTTCACATAGTAGAAAAAAGATTAATGCAGTGGAAGAAAGATTAATCTGTGTGACTACTTGCATGCATTGATTTTTAGAAGTGGATTTTTTTTTTTCTGTCATGTGACTAACATGTAGCCAGTTTAAACACATATAGGAAATGAAGAGGGATAAGGAACTTAACAGCTTTTCCCTTGGAAATACTTTAAGGGATAGGTATACCTGTATATACAAGTCTCCCAAATTGTACTTTCTTTTATAGCATTTATAGTAAAGCTGACCTTTTGGGCTACATTTTCCCTCCTCTGATTTCGGCAACATTTAAAAATCAAGAGAAATCAAGTCACTGTAGGTAAAGGACAGGCAGCATCTATGAAAATCAGGACAAGTATTTAGCTCCTAAATTTTTAGGCAACTAAATAGTACAGGTTTAGCCCTTAGCTTTTCTCTGCTGGTTTCTCCAGTTACAGTATTGGGGTATTAAGACTTATGCACAAGTAGAGATTTCAAGAATCAGATTAGAGTTGGTGTAAATTACTAAAATGTATTCTAATTTGCATAGAATGCTAATTAGACATAGGACAGACATATTACTTCCGAATACCCACCTTTTTGTAGCTTCCCTCCCCACCAAGGTTAGTGTGAAATAGTTGTGTGCAGCTGGGACATGCTAGGACAGACCAAAGAACAGCACCCATTTACTGACTAGAACTAGACTCTTAAGTTGAAAATACTCCAAAATGTCATCAACTGACTTTTCTTCAGGGGTTGATTATGTTTGTTAGAATATTATTTCAGCCACAAAGTCCAGTAAATCCACTCCTAAGCTTCTGAAGTCTTTAGCTTGTCATCTTAGCACTTCTGAGAAATTTGTAATTGATTTCTGTTCTATTTGATAAGTTATGCTTTCTGGGAGGGGCTATAGGGAGAGGAGTTGAAGAGGAGAACCAATCCTTGTCCCCCTCGTCCCCCCCCGTCCCCCCCCCCCCGGGAGAAGACAGGCTGGGTGTGAGGGTGTCAAGGAGCTTCCTTGGAATGTAAAGGGCCTAGTCGTGGTTTGCTCCCACTCAGAAAGTCATCAAGTCAAAAGCAAGGAACCTCCTGAGAAAAAAACTATCAACAGAGGAGAATTGCTTATAAGTTGTTTCTAGTTCATCTTACCTCCTCATTCTTGGGTTTTTCTCTACTATTAAAGAAAAGTTAGTGTTCTAATTCATAGTCTAATTAAAAATATTTGTATTTAGTTTTAATTTAATCATCTTTTTGTTCTTGGGAAGCTCACTAGAGAAGGAAGTTTAGGCGGATGCTTGCAGCTGTGACTGGCTGACAGTCCTATCACATCTCTTTTATTTAAAAAGAAAAATTATGTTTCAAATTTAATTTTAATCCTCATTTGGGGAAAAATATCATGTATCTGAAAGACTAGCTGGTTGTTATAAAGCTGAGAAAGTATTTTATTATGGATACTTTACTATTCTTGATTTTTGTAATTAATAAAACCATCAAAAATCATGTAACATTTGAGAAAAAGATAAAAACCCAAGGACGTTCTGAAATATGTGCTTGGTTTTAAAATCTGCATGCAACCAGCCTTACTAGTTTTGAATAAGAACATCTGCATATGATATGATTTATCACATTGTTACTATAGTGAAAACATACTACAAATTTTGTTTAAAAATTGGGAATATAGTAGTTAGAAATCTCTGACATTTAGAATTCTTGAGTAGGTACATATCTTGTTGCCAGCGTCTCTTGTTGGAGCTTGCTTAGCATTTCCAAAAAGAAATTTCCTGAATTTCATAAAGCAAGAGTTAACCCATTTATGGATTAGGTACAGCAGTTGAAAATCCAAAGATTTTGTTACATTTCCTTTATAGGAAGGAGCTTTAATTAAGAAGAGGCCGTTAAAATGGACCAATGCCATATGGCGGTATGAAGAAAATAATAGTTTTATAGGGTTGATTTAGATGAATCTAATTTTTGATCAGTTGTAGGACAAATCCTTTTCTGTAGACTTTTTGGTAGACTCTTTTTCATCAATTACTTCGAGCTTTTTCAGCTACATTTCTTGGTTGGTTGCTCTGCACTGCAAAAGATGGAACAGGCTGTATAAATTGGCGGGCTAGAAGACGTGAAAATAGTCGATGAGACACTAGAATTATTTTCTGTGGTGGAGAACCAGAGGCACCTTCACAATGAACTCTGTTCTTGCTAGCAACAGAGGAGGGCAGTTTCTTTCCCTCTCCTCTGAGATGGAGGGTGCTTGACTTTTTGACAAATGTGTTTATCAAGAAGATATATATAATGCAATACTGGATGCCCTGCTGTCGTCATTCTGCTACTTCTCTCCTTACAGTAATGTGAAATTATGGTTCTGCGTGACATATATCCAGGGTCTGTGAAGGAAATGAGGAAAAATACTGATATCTTAAGCCGTAAGGAGTCATATTTCTATTTTACTGAGAAGTATAATTTGCTAATCTCCATGGGAGGGAGTAGGAAGATATTTTCAGAAAACTGTATGGGAGGAAAACTGAGAATATATGTAATTTGCAGGTCCTAACTGTACATACAGCAAGCCCTCTTACCTATTACTGTGAGCAGAATACTTAGGTAGATAAAGAACTGGTTTGGCTGGTGAGGATTTATCCTGAGAAGCAGAGGATATATAGGTGGACAGTACAATATGTCTTCTTTATTATCTATTTGTAAAGAAGACACCTTATGTTAACCTACCATTCTGATTATACATGAAAATGGGAGAAGATGGGATGATAATTGAGCTTTAAAAATATTGTAATGTTTCAGGTTTTTTGGGGTGTTTTTCCAGTTAGAGGGTGGCAAGGCACAAGTCCTCCACGGCTTTTGTACTTCAAATGATATAATACAGTGCAGTCAACCCTGCAGGCATTTTAGAACATTGTAATTAAAGTTTCCTATACATATTTGTATGTTTACATGAAAAAAAAGGCACTTAGTGCCATTTGTTTGTCAAACATTTTACATTGGGATGTATTTATTTATTTTCAAAAGAATGAGAAACTTTGCGATTATATTTCAAAGACTGCAATGACATACTATGCAAAAGTTTTCCTTCAGCATATCCTGTGTTCTATCTGTTAAAAAAGTTCATCTAAACAGACACATATTCCATCAATTTTACTGTTCCCTGTCTTTTAACTTCACTCTTGTCCTCCTATTTCCATTACAGAGGTTATTACATTGTTATTGTGCCTTTGAAGAGGTCTCGCGGAAAGTTTATCAAACCATGGGAGAGCCCAGATGAAATGGAACTAGACGAGGTATAGTACCTTTTTGGTTGTCGTCTTCTTCGTTATTAAAGAAGCAATCTTATCAGTGGTATGTGATTAACCTACCAGTATCAAAATTTTTAGCTGGCAGGATATTTTATATTTATATTTGAATTAGCCTGTGGGGGACTGAAACAAAGTTCAAATTACTTAAATTAGAATAAATTAAAAACATTAAGTTGCAATAAAGCACACAAAATGCCTGATCTTTGTTGACATTAATATTTTATTCTTTGCCTATTGTAAAGCATAATGCAAAAGTGCAGAAGGTGAAATGAGTTGTCAGCAAAAGCTTAATCACCAATGATATGAACTCTAATAAAGGTCTGGTTCATTAGTGGGGTGTTTGCTAAGCCTGTAACAAATGCTAAATTGCAATTTGCTCTGCAGTTTAACATTTGACCTTCCTTGTGGTAACTTTACCTGAGTCTAACATACTACAACGCTGCTGATGAGAAAACTTTTACATTATTCTCCACTGACTGTTTGTATTCAAAAATGAACGAACTAGGAAAGAGCAACCTTGCATCATCATTTGACACTATAAATAATGTTTCCCAAAGACCGAAGTGTCTCTATTTCAGGGGCAAACCCCAGTAATTATGTTATAAATCTGATAAGAATTCCAGGAAGTCTAATGTCAGCATTCACTCCTGTCTTGTGTTTTACAAAAAGACAGTAAAACTCAGTCTAATTTGTCTTTCTTCTTTGAACCTGTAAATCTAGGATAATATTAAGATTTATCTTTGTAGCTCTTTAAGAGTCTGATATGAAAGCCCTGTAAAAGAACAGGTCTTATATATTATTATAAATAATAATAATAAATTATTATTGTTATTATTAGACTAGGATTTTTAGATCCCATTCAGATGCATATGTTTCTGTAATTCATGGCAAATCAAGGACCAGAGATCAAAGACAATTTCTTTACTCCTGATTTAATAATCTTTGTATTGAATTATGTCAGGTTTTCCAGGATCTTTGGTCGGTTCAGGAATCTCTTGTAGAAATGCACAGCTTCCCATAAAAGAATCACTGGGAAGTGATAATCATCATGCAAGCAACCACCTCGTTTTTTTCCCTTCTTCCATTTACCAAATGGATATTATATTCAATGTTAGCACCAAAATGTGAGGAAAATGATGATCTTCCCCATACCAAGACTGCTACAGAGAGCTTTCAAAATATAAACGAAACTGCTTCAGTAACCCTGCTTTAATGCATGTGTCAGTCTGCAGCTTCCTTACTGATCAGAGAAGGCAAAAAAGAAAAACTACAGCCCAAAGAGAATTTTCAATTAGATGTAAACATAGAGCTGCTCAAAGGAGAGCATGGTTTTGCTACTGCTGCCTAATTGATTGAAGCCTGTATTTGCTCTTGACCAGTTTTTGTTCTGTGGTCATCACGCTGACTCAAATGCAGTTACTGCTTGCTGTGATCCATTAACTTCCTCACTTTAAAAGAGTTGGATTGTAAATGCCACGCACCAGCACATGGCCGTAGTCCTAGACAACATCAACATTCTCCTGACAAGATTCATACAGTAATGGAAAACTGATTTACTATTACCACCCACTTTTAACCTCCAGAAACTACAGGCAAATTCAGCAGCATTAACAGATTAAGGGATAGGTGCCAGATGACATTGAACTTTTTTGCAATTAAATTTTACGGGTCTGTGCTGCTGATTCCCATAACAAAGGGTCATTTTAATCATCCTGCATGTTGTGGTGCATTAATCTGTATAATAGTTTAATAAAGAACATTTATTAATTCAGAAATATTTGGGTCAGGATGGGTTGTTTCCCACTTTTGCTGATATAATTGAGACCACATTGTAGAATTAATGGTGGAAGAAATAAGATATGCATTGACTGGAAAATGAAAATTATTTCTGATAAAGAACTAAAGCCCTTGATATATCTTTTACAATTGCCACCAGTACATGTAGTAACTACTGAGGAGGGGGAAAAAATCAGAAGCAGGCAGTGACTGTACTTCATGCTCAGTCATTCAGTTTTTGGTACTTAGAAGACTTTGTTCTTCTTCCTGGCTTAGAAAAGAAGAACTGTATACTGTTATTAGTGAACTGTTCCTGTCAAACATGTGAAAGCAGTTGAACTGAGAACAAATTCTACAAACACTAACCACACTACTGTCTAAACAAATAGTTTCTGATGGTGAACTAAATACATTTGTGCATATCTTCTTTTAGTACAGCCTCAGATATCGAGCTAGTATCACATGTGGTTGGGCAATAGATTTTCCAAGGGAGTAGTCTATCCTAAATGCTTTGCTTAGATAGCCTGAAGAAGAATCTTTGCTGAAAACACAACTCTAGAGTGATAAGTCTGTAAATGACCAGTCAAAAGGACTGTTTGGCCTTATTGTGACTACTGAGTCTTCCTGGTTCCTTGAATCTTAAATGCTGAAAGAACTTGAGAGAGATGCAGAATTTTAAAAGAGCAGATAATGAACTTGATATTAGAGGTACAATCCTTTTTTGTTAAATCAAAATTTCAATATGAAATTTTCGTTATGAGGTCTAGTGTCTTCAAACAAATCTGTTATACAAATAGCTGAAAAATAAAATATTATGATTTGCAGTAAGTATTATAAGGAGGATTTCTTTATAAACAATAGAACCTAAGTAAAGGCCTGAGTGTTAAGTCTTAAAATTTAAAAATTTAGGTAAAGTCCTGGTATAAAGTACTACTGGGGATATATGTGACGGTAATGGTGTCTGGCAACAACCTCATCTATATGTGAAATATGAATGAAGGCAGAGGTTCACTTGAGGTCTATTCAGTCATGTGCAATCAATATCACAGACCAAATTTTCATCTATACACAGAAAAAAAGCCCTAAGTTTAGCTGGCCCTAGGTGACCAGCAACCACCTTTGGAAAATTTCACGTTGTACACAGTTTGTTTGACTCAGGCTAGTTGACTTCTAGCATCAACAGCCAAAAGGACACCTTCTAAACACTTCCCCCTCTGTAGTAGAGGACTTCAGCATTTCCATCGGTTAATATATACATTTTTATTACTAATTCAAACTGTACGCTGACTGTCTGCTGCTCCACCATGCTTCCAGCAGATGACTCCTTGTAAATACAAAGTCCCTAAAGAGTCCTTCCCTTAGCAGAGAAGGGCAGTGGCAACCTTAATTAGACTTTGATTAGCCTTCATGTTGCATCATCAATAATTCTACTAGTGACAAACAAAGCTACTAACAGATATGCAGGCAGCTTCCTTAAAGCAACTGAAAAGAAAAATCTTGATATAGAATTCTCTATTGTCCTCATTTTTATATCATGTGAATTTACTCTAGCTGCTCATTAAAATATTTAAAAGGAGTGAAGGAGAAATATGGACTGCTGATTGTAATAGAAGCCTTTAACGATGAACGATGAATAATAATTTTGAGTCTCAAATTTTAGAAAGTTGTTTTTTGCTCAGGGGATCTATTCCAGCCTACCAGCTTCTGTACTGGTGCATGCGATAAGAGTTAAATGAGTATAAAACCTCTGTGACAGACTGGGGAATGGTGTTAGAGCTGGAAAGCAGTCGACTGCATGATCTGTGACGGGGCAGCTTCCAAGCACCTTCCACCACCCAGCAATTTTGGGTCCAAGCATGTGCAGCTTGGTTCAACGTCTACCTGTAGGCCAAGTCCAAGATAGGCACTGTAATGAGACAGGGTGTTAAAGTGATCAGTGTTAAAAGCTTTTGTGTCAGTAGCATAGCGAATAGTGGATTGTCTTAAGTGCTTGGGAGTTGTTAGCAGCATCATTGGAAAATACAAGATCCCACATGAGGAAGGCAAGAAGATGTGCTGGCCAAGCTGGAGTACAACACTGGAAAAGTATCTGAAGCTTCCCTGACTAAGCATATTTGTTAAAATGAAAATATATACTAGAAATTGAATTTTAATCCCCTTTTTTATGGATATCTATCTGGCTCTGGAGACTTGTCTTCTAAGAATAAGTGTGTGCTTATCCATTGTATTAGCACTGTTTGTGTGCTGAAAAGCCCAAAACAACTTTGTGACCTTGGAAAAATTTATGGTTGCACTTTTAGTCTATTTCTTTGGCCTTACAACAGGACATTGAATAAGTTTCATAAGTGAAAAACGAGGGAACAGTGCAGTAGCCTTAGAAGTCATCACTTATCACCCAGGAAAAGTTCATGCTCCTTGTAAACAAATCAAATTAATATTTGTTGAACGCCAGTATATCTGAAGTGATAAAAAGTATTGAATAAGCATTTGTCTGCTTTAATAAGCAGTTCATCAGTGGATTACACCAGCAGAGCTTTATTTCCTTCATTAGTTAATATATGTTTTACAAGTTTGAGCTACTATTTAATCTTGTTGCAAATGCTCTGATGTAAATTTTAGCTTTGTTCATCAGTGGAAATATTTAATAAGATAAGGAAAACTTACATTTTGAGAGACAGGTTATGTACTTTAAGACTGAAAAGTGTATATGGGATATATATGGCATGGTAGCAGACAATATTTTCTAGTCTAGCAGTAGGAAAAAAAAGTGTTGCGATTCACGGGGTCTTCTTATTGATTCCCATCATTGAACTGTTGTGTAGTGTTGAACAAAACATGGAGCACCTGATTTTGGTGTTTTTGAGCAAATAAAATGATAGTGAATTCCACCTTTGGGAGATATGCTTATATGTCATTCCCATAAACTTCTCTGTGCTTCCATTTACTCTCTCTGAAATAGGTTTAAAAGCAAAATCAGGTTTCTCTGAGATTTTGAGGAAATTAATATTTACACAGGGCTTGATATTCTTCATGAGAACTGTTAAAGAAATAAAAGAAAATTATTATTCTTAAAAACAGTTATCGGTATACATTTGTTTATAATTTTCTCCTAGCTAATTTATACTGAGTTGTGTATATTTCAGAGTTCTTAGAAAAAGCTAAACATATTAAAATTCACAAATTGGGATTTTTTTTTCAAATTTTGTTAGGTATTGGCATGTTTTAAATGAATATATCATTTCAGATACTGACTTTCATTGCATGAAACTGTAGATAAGAAAGTGTCTGACATATGCATATGCATAGGGAGGGAGAAAATATTATACAGTCACTCATTTTACACAAAAAAAGATTTTTTTTTATTTGCAAAGACAACAGTATCAGGCACTGAAAATTGATCTAATTGACCTATGCTTGTAGTCTGAGCAGTGCAACTGCAACCTAGTATCTTATCTTAACGAGAATGGCAAGAAATTGGAAGAATTTGCAAGAACTGATTTAGGGATACTGATGTGCCCCATGAAATTATGTTTTTGTAGTTCCTGGCCATGAATTAAATTTTCTCATTACATTGTCAATAAGTTGCCTTAATCTTTTTGATTTTGCTTTCTCTCTCTTTCCTCTCCCCTCCTTCTAAAGCTGCTTAAGGAGATATCTAGGAAACGCAGAAGCATTCGTCTTGGGAGGGAAGTTGAATTAAAGCCATATATTGCAGCTCACTTTGAAGTTCTTCCTACGGAGTTCACGTTGGGGGATAAAAAACATTATGGTGGCTTTGAGAATAAGCAACTCCAGAGCGGTCAAGAATATGTCTTCTTTGTTTTGGCTGTAATGGAGCACTCAGAATCTGTAAGTTAGTTACTACTTTTTAATCTCAAATTTACCTTTCGATAATCAGCAAAACATTTTTTCAATGTTTATTCCACTTCCCAAAAAAAGCCAGGTTCCTACAGCATATGTCACAGTATCTCAAAAGTCACTGTTTCCTCATCTATTACCTACTAACTCCTTGAAGTTACCCTTTTTATTTGTATCTTAGTGTGTCGCTTAGGTGTGTAAGAGAAGGCTAAGGATCACCTTTTATGAGGTCTGTTCTAATCCTTTGCAAATTACAGCCTGTGCTATTTGAGATCATTGACCCAGTTACTGAGGTGTGAACTTCGCAGCAACATCTTTCCCAATGTCTCTTTTGCCTTTGAACTACCATCGAATAGCAGTGTTGGTTACCAAGAGTTCTTGAAGAGCTCTGTTGAATCAGAGACATGCACACCTAGCTTCTTTATTTATAGTAATCTCCTTCCAACTTTATTAGTGAATTGTTAGAAAATTAAAAAATAATTCAATAATACAGAGAATTCCTGAGGTAAGCTAAGTAATGAGATGTCATTCCTCTTTACGTAATTCATCTTATTCTTATGTCCCCTTATGCTTGAGTTAATCGGTGTGTGATACTGTAAAAAAAAAAAAAAAAGTAATTAGCCAAAGACAGAAATAGGACTGTTGAAAGCAGTTACAATACACACCAACATTTTAACATGCAATATTAAACAGTGCAGTATTACATTGCACCTTTCTAACTGGTTCCTAAACCTGACAGCTAAGTTGACTGGGATTAGCCACTTGAAGCTGTAGCGCCAATAATCTGAATTCTAGTCAAATGTTTCCAGTGTGTAAGGTCTGCAACCTTACAATTGCTTTTTTGATCTCAAAAGACCGTGCTTACGTATGGAGGAATTAGTTTTGATTAGTATACTTTTGTGTACATGACTCCATTTTAAAATAAAATAACTGCTTCCAGCAAGATCTAATATGGATCAGCAGTTTCTGTAAAGTTTCACCTTCAGAGAACAAATGTCATTAATACATGTAGAATAGAAATTAAAAGCAAGATTCTATTTATTAGGGAACAGGTAGTAAGCGATCCTGCTGTCCTGTAGCATTGTGTTCTGCCTGCTTCAAAGGAAGAGGCTGAATACAAAGATGATCTTAGTCAGCACAGGCATTTCAAGGAATGGACATGGAGATTCCCAGTTTAGAAAGAGTGATCACAAACTTTTTAAATGTTAGGTTATTAAAAAAAGGGACGGTGGGAACATCATTGTCATAGGTGTTAGCTCAGTACCAGTTAGCATCAGTGCCTCAGCCTTTCTTGTCCTGGTCCTATCTCTAACCCTAAGTCCAGGTTCTATGCTAGCCCAGAGTCCAAAAAGAAGCTAAATTAAGTGTAAAACACTTTTGCTTTGATATCAGTTGTTGTGGCTCGGGGCATGTTTAAGAATATGGTGTGAGCATGGCTCCTCAGCCATTACGTTTCATAATCCTTACCCTAGAATTGACCAGAGCCCAGAAGTAAATGAAAACTTGTTTCTTTTCCCGATTTTCTTGTCCTAGCTCAGCTGGCATTCCTGACCCAGTACTAAATCAAGTTTTAGTCCTTTACCAGAACTGTAGTCCTATTCCGCCTTTGCCACCAGCAGAGACACCACAGCAAAGACAAGAAATAATTATATATAAACCATTCTCTGCTTCTGACTTTATCGTAGCTCAGAAATCTTTACATGATCTGTTTTTAGAGGGCTGGCTGCTCAGCCCCACCTGTCTGTAATTTTAGCTCTGCACTCAGCCATGGATCATGCATCTCAGGTCAGAGGGGAATAGAAACAAGTTAGTATTTTCTTCTTATCGCAACTGTTTTTCTAGGCCAGCTGGCTTCACACAGCCCGGTAACTCATAAAGATTTTCAGCTGCTCCAGTTGGTTCCTAATTCTAATTCCAGGGCTGAGTATTTAGAGATTTTCAATATTTACATTCCTTTCATATTCTTCCGTGGCTTTCCCTGTTTTTCTGTCTTAAATTTAAGTAGTCTCCATCTTTTGCACGAGCATTCTATTTTGCATGCAGTTCCTTTGACTCTGCCCAAATTGCATCTTACTGTTGCCATGGGGCTCTTTTCCAGGAAACTCTTATATTTAGTCCACTTCATTTCTACCCTGTAGTATTTTCATTCTTTCATAGCTGTTCTTTCATATCTTTTTCAGGAAGAAGCACTGTTAAACCAGTATGAAATAAAAAACAAAACAAAACAAAATCCAAAAATGAGCAACTCCTGGGTTATGTTTCTTGAATTCTCGAATACATTTTCCCACTCACTGCTTAGGCTGTTAAGTCTCACATGAAGGGACTGTGCCACCTCATTTCTCTGTAGACCACTTCTCATATGTGGAGCACAAAATAAAGATAATGATAGCAGCACAACATTCAGTCTGCAAGTTTTTATGCTGCCTGACTTGAAAAAAAAAAGCATTTTTTTCATTGCTATGTTCGTGGCATCGTTATTTTGTATAGAATTATTTTATATCTAGGATATTTATTATTTTAAATACACTCCTTTTTCATTAAATAAGATTTATTTTGTTTGTATAGACAATGTATGCTACCAGCCCATACTCTGATCCTGTTGTGTCAATGGATCTCGATCCCCAACCAATTACAGATGAGGAAGAAGGCTTGATTTGGGTTGTAGGACCAGTTCTTGCAGTGGTGTTTATCATCTGTATTGTTATAGCTATACTTCTTTATAAAAGGTAAGTTCTCCTTTTAGTTCTTTGACAGTGTGTGTAGCTTTCTCATGTATTGGCCATTTTATGATATTGCTCCACACTATATAATTTGTACTACAATTTTTACTACGGATATTGTACTAGATTTCTGACTGAAAGTTTCCAAAACTGTGGGCACGTGGGTCCATTTTCCTGCTGATGACATTATGTTACCATTGCTGCATTTGAATGTTTTTTCCACTTTAAATATGTTTGTGAATAAAATGTGCTTGCATATAAGTATGTACGAAATGAGCACATTTGACTTTTTAAGTCTTATTTTTAAAACTGTAACAGTAATACATTAGGGGTTATATTCAGCTTGATGTTAAACATGACTTTCATCTCAACTCAAGTAATTCGAGTTTTTACTTTTGACAGTTGGCCCCAGTTTGGCAGCATATCTATATAAATATGAAGCCCTGAATTGTAAGATTAAAGAAACATCAGTAGCTGTTTTATACTTATCTTGCAATCTGATCAAACTTGGCTTATTCTACTGTCACTGTCCATGATTCAAATTAGGTTTGCTGTTACACAGAGGACTTTGCTATGCCTTGGAATTTATCGGATGCAAACTGTGTATAATGCCTTAATTCATACATAACAGCTTTTAGAATGTAAATGAGTATGCAGGGGCCAAGAGACTAAATCAAAAGCATGGTATCAAAAACATAGCCATCATTTTAATATTTAGATTTTTTCCCCAAAGCACTTTTTGAATACATATTGATAAAGCATAATTAGAGAATACTATAAAGATGCAGAACCTTGTCCTTTTTTTTTTTTTTTTTTGAGATAATTTCATTAAGTGGTGCCTGTCTTCAAAAACTAATGGCTACAATTCTATCACCTGCTGAAAAATATTTAAATCCTGCTAGCCATTACCCTATATGTTTTTACTACCCTGAGTGTACACAGTCAAAAACATCTGAAGTTGCATGCCAACTGGCTTCAGGTTTTCGGAAGAGAAATTCTCTGTTCAGCAGTAAAAAAAAATGTCAATCATCTGGAAGTAACCTGAGCTTTGGATTCCAAACAGACATTTATAAGAATGTTCTTCAGGGTCATAATCGTACAGCAGCATAGTAGATGGTCTGTTACTTGCAGATGTTTTGTCTCCTGAAGGTTTCTATTAGTACCTACTGTTTCAGACAATCTAATTGTTTAACAACTAGTGAACCTCTGTTTATGCCTGTCTGTTATTTCAAAAACTGGTCATTATAGATGTGCTAAAAGTGAAATACTCATTTCTTCTGACTATTTTGGAGTATTAAAAGTAAAACTTCTACCGTGCTACAAAACAAATCCAAACAATGGCATATAAAGCAGATGTGTAACTGCTTCTGCACTTGTTTGCATTTATAGAGCCATAATTACAACCTTCACATTCCATTACCAAAAAATTACAGGCATATTGCACAAATGAGCAGGTAAAATTTGTTTATCAGTAGTGTGAAGACAATGTCATACATAGAAAATGGGGGACACATTTTCCATCTGTTATTTACTGGTAGTACCAGAGCTATTTGGGCAAGCGTCCGTCTGTATTTATTTTACTTTATTTCAGCTATAAGGTGCAAATTGTTAAACTGCCTCATTTTAGCAAATTCCCTCTGAGAAATGATTGCAGTTCTACCAGTGTTTGATCACCTGTACTAGAATAACTTGCTCTTGTAAATACATGGCAACAATCTAAATTGGTATCAGTCAAGCTTAAGGTATTATATTCTGACATTCACAAAAATATTATACCCACGTAGTTAAAAAGTCATACATTTACTTATGTCACAAGAAATCTGTACAGATAAGACCTGACAGGGACACAAGGCAGATAAAAAGAATGATGAGTAAGATTAAAAAAGAATAAAATAAAAGCACCACTCACTGCTGGCTTTCTGCTTCCATGAGGCAGTTTTTGATATATTACTATGATGAGTAATTTAGAAATGCTTAAGCATTTAAAAATGCACAGAATAAATTCATATTGTGGGGCTGCAGTAAGGAAAACGTGTCTGGATTTTGAAGATTCATTTTTTACTCTAGGGTCCTACTCCATTAGATAATTTTCATTAATTAAGACAGGCTGACTATGTGCCACTAAATCCAGAAGTAGTATGTAAGAATTGACGGTAACATGTTAACAAATCTGAATTGTCTTATGAAGCTGAAGGGATGGATAAAATAGTTCACCTTAGTCTTTATCAGGGAGACAGAAAGAGTGATATGCAATAACGGGTCAATGCAGGAATAACAGTATACAGCGAAGACACAGGTAGAGTTGATTAAGAGAAATGCAGATAAGTTCATGAAGATAAGATCAGAATTTTTCTATTGGGAAAAGATAACAAGTCATAATATTGGAATTCTTCACTGAATTAACCGAGAAATATTTTATTTTGAAGTTGAAACTTTGTCTTTCTACCGATAAAATCGAAAACAATGTTGAAGTAACTGAAACTGATGAATTTCTTTAAAAAAGTAAAATCAGCTTTTTTAAACAATCAGCTGTTAAAGAAGACAATATTCAACATATTTTAAACGCGTTCTTTGTAAAAATCAACACATTTTGAATCTTTTGTAAAGAAATCAACTGTGGAAAAGGAGAAGTAGCAGAGTTTGATAGAACCAGTAATGTACATGTGAATTTAGAGCAATATTTTTTTACCACCAGGAGATTAACTAAAGAAAAGATATAAATAGCCTGCAGTTTAAGAAGGAAACCGAATGAACCTTTCACTTCTGAGGGAAAAAAAAGTTATATATAATTGGATTTTTTTCTGGAGTATATGCAGAAGCCTTTAGAGAGTATAGATTCAGGCTAACAACAGGAGTTTGATAGCTTTACTATCTGCAGAACAGCAAAAATTGGACAATATAGTAGGAATGTTTAACATAGTATTTTGAGAAAGCAGTGAAGTATAATAATCCAAATTAACTGTATTAGAGGGAATTACAATGGCTACAGGAGTTGGATACGGCCAAAAAATATAGAATAGCAAAATAGGAAAATGAGAAATATTCATGGAGACGGCAATTCTAGAAATATATTTCTTAAATACATTGAATGTAACAGGTATCTTGGGGAGAAGAGAAAATGAAGGATAGATGACACCTACCTCATCCAAGAACGCATGTATGAGGAATATTAAAAAGGAGAAGGTGAGGGTGGGAATTTGGGGTGGGAAGAAGAGGACTATGTTTTTTGAAGTGTAAAGGATGTAGTAACTCAGATAATGGTTGGTTGTGCTTAATTCCCCTTGTCCATAGAAGCCTTCACCAACAGACAAGGACTGCTAATCTCCTGATTTACCATACTAATCTTTCATTTTAATTTCAGTCATAGAGAAAGGAAGACTGCAATTTATAGATGAGTCTTCTTAAGGGGAGAAGCCTTGCCCTCATTTAAAACAGCAGATGCTATCACAGACAGTGTGGATAAGTTGTCTGGGTCACTGTGTAGCATGTAAGTTAGCCAAAGACAAGAAGTGCATCTTTGACCCCTTTATTATTTATTGGTCAGTTTGTACCAAAGCTGTTAGAATAGTTAGTAATGTGATACACGTAGGCAGTTGCTACAGCATTATCCCCTCTTAAAAACTGAAAGCAAAGATATTCCATAGAAAGGCTTTTGTATCGTATGTCAGAAGGTGGCCAAAAAGTCACTTCAGTTTAGTACTTAACAGAAATGGATGGGAAAAATCCTGAGCAGTACCTTTTGTTGTCTTTGGATAGGGCTGCAATATAATATCCAATACGACTGAGGCTGATTAATGGGCTGAGTGTGGAAGAGTTTGCAGAACCACATAATCACAGAGTCACAGAGGCTGGCAAGCACCTCTGGAGATCCCTGGAGACCTACTCCAACCCTCTGCTCAAAGCAGGCTGCCCAGGACCCTGTCCAGTCAGGGTGGGAATATATCTCCAAGGATGGAGACTCCACAACCTCTCTGGGAAGACTATTCCAATGTTTGACCACCTTCACAATAAAAAAGCTTTTTCTTCAGTTTAGGTTGAATTTTCTATGTTTCAGCAATGATGTCTTAGCGAACTGAACTGGCCTCGCCAGTGACCAGTTCAGTATTTTCCTTCACTGGAGCAGTGATACCATTCTTCAGTCTTAATGAAGGGAGCTAATCATTGCAGGGTGGAGGGTTTAGACTGAAATCTGAACCTTCCAATGTGGGGATACAAGTAAGTTAACTAAATGTAACTTTATTTTTGGTCATATTTCTGCCTTGAAGAAAGTATAATTTTTTCTAATTCAAGCATGGAGTAAAATATATGAGATAGTAAGAAATATATCCAAAATCTCAAACAAAGGCAAACACTTAACTAGATATAGAGCTGGTGCAGGCTACGTCTCCCTTAGAGGCAATACCTAACTATTACAATGACTGTTAGTTTATATCCCCGGCTGTTTTTGTTTTTGTTTTTGATCCCCTGCTGCACCCTATGGCTTAGGCTAACCCACAGTAAGTCCTTGACTCACTGCTGAATGTATTGTGTATGTTCAATTATACTGGATTTAGGTGATAAGGAAACCAATTAATGAATGTTAAAGAGATCAAAAATGTTCAGTGCGTCTCAGAGTCTGCCAAACTAAAAAGACACCATATATGTCTGAAGCACCATTTTTTGGTTTTCTTTTTACAACTATTGAATTTCTGTGGCTGTTTTCCCTATTTTTAAGAAATCACAGATTCTCTAACTTCAGCCTATCATTAATGTAAGATGAAATGTTGCTCGTTACAAGTCTTTCTTGAGTTAGTGTTGTTTGTGAAGTTTTATTCCATTTTTAGAGCAAAGAAGTGAAAGTTTTTTGACATGCGTTATCTTATTTACTTATACGAAGTGCAGCTTTTTTATTTGGTTCAGAAGAGAGGAACCTTAGCTTAAATCTTTTGAACTTACTGAACTTTGGGTCCTGAATCTTGAGCTATAACAAAAAAATGTGCTTTTAAAGGAAAAAACAGAGAGATATTTAAAAAGCACAAAAATCACGGTGAGAGAAATGTTCAGTGATGGTGAAAGGCACTATAAAGACTTTATCACAGCATGTGAGTAATAGTGTCATTCCAGATTCCTGATTAAAAAATCATAGCACCCATTGTTATTATGGTCAATAGAAAGCTATACGGACAAAAATCTGTATTTATAGTTCTTGTGCGTAGTAGAACCCGTTGACAGGAGCTAATAATCTGTTTTCCCTGTTCAGCTTATCTTTATAGATCATAGAACACCACAGATCTGTACAGATCACTGTAGATCTCTAGCATGTGCTATTCTCCCTAAAGCTAAAAAGGTATTTAATAGTTCACTGGGGAAGAATTAATGATAACCTTACTTGTCAAGGCACCTTTAAAAATAATTTCTGCCATTTTATTGCCTGGTTTTGTAAAATAGACTTAAAAGGTAGATACTTTTTTTTTCTTTAACTTGATTCAAGTCTTAGACTAGTTCATGTATTTAGCCTTGTTCTTCCCTTGCCTTTCTCCCTCATCTCCATCCCCTCCTCGCTCTAGAAATTTATTTTAAAAACTCTTCAACCTAAAGATTTCTCTACACCTCAGATAGAGTTTTTACCCATGAAATGTTAACTTTGATAGCTGAAATTATATATGCATTCTCCATTATCTTACTGGTTAGAATTTGAGGAGACATTATTTTGTGGACAATAGCTAAAAGGATATATGAGATTAACACAGAAATGTTTTCTTCAGCAGCGGAAGGTTCTCTTTGAACTTAACCTTGTGTCCTCCATTTATTCTCCATTAATGGCAAAGCATTAATTGTTTTGATGAACTGTCATTTCCTAATTTCTGTTAGTTAAATATCTTCACTGTAAGACAACATTTCTTGCATCTCCTGCTGTCATGGTTACTCTTTTTGCTGTTGATCAACTAACATTTAACCTTTTTTCCCCTCTTTGCCGCATTAAAATGGAGCAGTAAACCTGACAGGTGAGAAGTGAAAAGTAATCACCCTCCAAAAAGAGAAAAAAGACATTTATCATGATAATGATCTAAAACAGAATGTCTATCAATCTCAAATAATGTAGGCAGTAAAGTATGTAACGTGAAAGCAACCTCGAAGTGTTTGTTTCAGATATTTTTTGTTGTTTACAACACTGAAAAGTGAGGTAGCCAAGTTTCACTGCGGCTTTTTGTATTTGCATGAGGTACATTTTCAAGAGACTCATTTTTCCTTATTGGATTTTTCTTCATGTCCCATAACCATCAAATAATCAAACAATTGTGATGTCTGTGTGGTCTGGAAAGCTACAAAAGCCAGAATGTTCCTAAGTATAATAGTAAATAATAAGCCCTTTCATTGTTCTGTAGCAAATGTTCAAAATATTCATGTGTATGATTAGAAGACATTTTAGTGCTTTTAATATATGAATAGCAAGTTTTGCTGCCCACTAATGAGTTGCACTGGCAGAGCTATGTGTGGAAAAAAGGTAAATGGGCAGTTCCACTTGTCCCTAAATTTCAGGACTAAGAAATAGAGATAAAAGTACTTATTAAAAATAGAAGGAGCCATTGCACACCTTCACTTGAAAAGAAAGCATAGTAAGGAGTTGTGCTAAGGTGATAGCTCAAAAGTTAAGAAAGAATTGCAAAGGAGTCCTTCCATAATAATTAAAAAAGAGTAAAAGACAGGAGAATCAAGTCTAAATCTGCATAGCCTCTCTAAAGAGGAGGTAACACAGGTACGAGGAATTTACCAGAGGACAAACAGAGTATTTTTGTAGCACTTTTTTTTTTCCATCAAGTCATGGAACCAGTGGCTTTCAAGCAACATGTTCCTGCAACCATGTTGTTGTTTGGCTTCTGTGCACAGACTTTGAAATCTTCAGCGTTATGGAACTGTCACTAACTACCAACAGGTGTTCAGCGTTTCAAGAGCCCTGGGAAGTCAATTGGAGCATTTTTAAGAGGGAATAATAAGGGATTTAGCACAGCTACATTATGAGTCAGTTAGGGGGGAAAAAAAAAACAGTAGTGAGATATTAGACAAAACACAGGACACCTGAAAAAGATTTAGCTATAGTAACCCTTCAAATAATCTCAGTTTTATTTTCTGAAAACTATCTCTTTGCAGCTTTCCGTACCTTCATTTTGTATTACATGAAGAATATCAACCATTTTGCATTTTCACTCAGGAACTCACAGAGAATAAGTAATGAAGAATTGAAGAATTAAATTTCCAAATTCTTTAAGGAAAAGGAAAAGTCATAGATATTCTGCGTGTAATATAGTTCTATGTATTTGACAGCAGAAAATGATACTCTCAAATAGTGGGAGTCCATTTAACCAGAGCACTCAGAATCAGAACAGATATGGACTCCAATTCTCTATACAGATTGACAAGAATAATAAAATTTCACAGCAAATGTAGCTTAGTTTGGTCAGAAGCATTCAGATAAAATCTGAGCCTTGAATATGTAGGTGTGATCAGATGCATGAAGGCTGTGTAATGCACCTCTTGCAGAAATGAAATACAGCAGAGCAGATTCATATTTCCTAGAAAGGAATCAGGAAAACAAGTCTTCTGTATTGTTCTCTGTCATCTTGGAAATGCCTAAAGAATGCAAGTTATTTGTTATAAAGCAATTCAGAGCTGTGTTATATAAAATATGAAGTATTCAGTGATAACAACTTTGCATATTGTTTTTTAATTGCCTCCTGAAGATTTAAGTAACTGTATTTAATAAAGCTATAGCTAGCTAGCTTTCCAAATAGAGATGGTGTGGAATTTTTAAGTTTCATGTTCTATCTTGTAACAGTTCATTATGCTGAGGCCTCAAATGATGATCTAGAAGATCAGTCTATTGCAGAATGCAATAATTTTCCCGCTGACATTTTTATATTTGAATTCCTCCTACCTCTGCAAATTGCACCTGCCCTACCCACCATGCGTAATTATTTTACCTTTACACTGGATCAAATAGTCTTTCAGAAAGAAGCATCTCACTTTTAGACTATAATGGCTAAAGACTCAGGTCCCTGTATTTGTATAGTCAAGAACTCAGCTCTGTATTTACATGCATTCACTTTCTCCACGCAGGAAGAGGGCTGAATCTGACTCTAGAAAGAGCAGCATACCCAACAACAAGGAGGTTCCCTCCCACCATCCCACAGACCCAGTGGAGCTGCGACGCCTTAATTTTCAAACTCCAGGTAAGAAGGAGTAATCCTTCACTGAGAGCTACGTGATGACAGACTATGAACAGCGGTGCTATTAGAGAGCAGAAAGGCTGATTGTTTAAAGAAATACGTTTTGACTGTTTATGAGATTTCACACAACGTATTTCTTTCCTAGTTTTAGAGGTAAAATCTTTAATTTCTTTATGTAAAGGAAAATCCTATGTGAAACAAAGTTATAGTTCTTATGAAGAATACCCAAAAAGTTGCATGTTTTCTGTAGATGTTTTATGTTCTCCGATTGCAAGTTAAACCTAGGAGTATTAGAAGATATTATTGGGAAAGTATATCTCTCCATTATTAGCAGTATATTTATGGCTCTGTCTTTGTAAATAAGCTTCCCTCATATCTACTGCATTATCAAGGAGTCCATCAGTACCACTGAAAGTTTCACTGCATTGCAAATGTACAATGCAGAAAAGGAATATTAGCTAGACAAACAGTGTTATCTTTTCATATCAGGCTGTATGTTAGATTCAAAGGACATATTAATATGTCAATAATCCAGCAAGGTAGAAATAATGCCCTGCAGAATCTTTTGTTTCCTATTTTCTTCTTTTATTTGTTAAGCATTGTTTTCTTAAAGCAATTATCTTCAATAGTCAAGAAACAGCAGGAGAGAAATATCTAAAATAGTATTAGTTTCTATGAGTTGACATTTTATTTTTAAAGTTGTCTTTATTTTGATCATGATGTATTCTAGTAGTCTTGTTATCTGATTGCATGGGGCTCCACTCTAATGGTAATTACCTATCAAATCTTCATGATTTGTCCAGAGCATTGTGTGTGTCAAATTTATTACACCGAACACAATAATACTAATACTAGTACTAATAATAATCAGTTCAGGCTTGTAAAGGCAGGAAATTAAATATTTGAGATTTTGAGAGATTTACTGAAGAAGATATGAAAATATTACAAAGGGGTTAACTGAGCTAGCAAATCTCTTTCTGATCTTTTAAACAAAGTACATTAGGATGGTGTTGCCTCTATAGGAGTGGATCTGCAGAAAAACGCAGGTGAGGCTTAAGCCCCGACATCCACAGGCAGGGGTGAAGGGGGAAGAGTTTGGAGGCTTGAGGCTTACCTCAGATTTGCTCTACTCTGTTTTGGTAGACTGAATGCTCTTTAGCATTTGGAGCTCATTAGGTGTGTTTGTAGAGCACATCTTCTCATTTAGTTTCATCTGAATACAGGAATTTGATCAATGTGTCCTGGAACCTCCCCATGACATGAACCCAAGTGCAGTAAATGAAAATATTTGAAAGATTTGATTCAAAATTGTGCTTCTGAACATTAATGTGGACTCACACTTGCTTACCAAAGTTTTCCTAAGTTACTTAACAGTTTCATCACTAAGTCTTAACGTTTTCTACAGAGATAGAAGTATACATACAAATGTTTAAAATGTGAAAATAAAAAATGACAGTTCTTACAGGTTAATTTATACCCAAAGCAAGTCATTAATAGTATACTGAGAAATGTGGACGACTTAATAGTGAGGTATATAAGGATCATTTTCTGATATCTGTATGTTTAAATGTGGGGTCTTACCTGTTCTTTTATTGTTTGTCATATATTAAAATAGAACAAGTGAAGAAAAAATTCTGCCAGTTCTTAGTAACATTTCCTTTAAATGGCCCTTTCAGCTGCTGCAATTCCACTTCATTAATCTGAAAAGAACTGGAGAGGAATAGATGTGTACCTTTCTTTGCAGTACTATAGTTTGTCCGTAAAGTTGGCAGTTTTCTGTGAAGCTAGTTGAGCAGAGCATCTGCGATTCATTTGTATTATGAGGTGTCTTCCTGGGAAGTAAACCTTTTTGTAATTGAAGGTTTACAAATCTCACAAAAAGATATAGAACAGAAATGAATTTATGATCCTCTTTTTCTACTGTTGTAGCACCTAAGACTGCTAGTCTAAGATCAGGCCATTATATTATTCAGCATGCAAATAAATATCAGAGAGAAAATTCCTACCCCAGGAGATTTGTCTTGCTATTCAATATTTGCTAATTAGTAGTTCTTAGGATGAAATTTTAGCCTCAGTGAGGTCCAGATAAAATTCCATGCTATTAGAAGCAGAAACTCATTTTATTAACTTCAATTAGGACTACCCTGTAATTTAAGAAGTCCGGCAGAGAGTCTTTGTTGTGTATTCAGATGATTTGAGTGGAATTTAACTTAGGCACTTAGGTTCTGCTGGAATATTTATCCAGCTCCACCCAGTATCATGAAATATCATTCCAGACAAAGCCAGAGAGAGGAAATACAGAAAGGCTCTACATTCAGCATACCAGTTTTGTTGTTTTTTCTGTGGTGGTTCTTTTATTCCCAGCGGGGGGGGGGGGGGGGCTGTAAAGTTTTCTTCCTTTTGAAAAAAGCAGCCAGCAGTTGAGCAAATCAGGCAGTTGAGAGAAGGAGTTGGTGTTGGTGGGTTTAGGGGGAGGGGGACTAATTTTGTGTTTTTTTTTTTTTTAACTGAGATATATCACCCACATACAGTAGCCTGCTATCTACTCTGCAGAATGCTGCCATTTCTGAACACTTTTGCCAACAGATGAATTAAATGACAGAGTAGTGAATGTACTTTAATAGTCAGTGTACAACAAGTCAGTACAACTCCACCAGGACAGATGATTTGACATCATTATTATAAAGTATATATTTAGACTGTGGAAGCATCCACAGGCTTTCCAGGCACACCATTGCTTCCAGTAAACATACATATATATATATATAAAGAATACAAAATGTGAACTAATAGGGGAGAAAAATTTACATTACATTGATGTATTTAGGTTACCCATTTTCATTGGGAGAGATAAATAAAACGCTTCCCTCAAAGGCAAGGTTGTCATGAGCTTTAATCCTTTGAAAACAACTCTCCTGTTGTGGTATATTTGATTTTCTAGTCACAGGTACAAAACATTGCTAATACAGATGTTTACAGTTTAGATATAACTGTTTGAAAGAAATTGTGGGAAAGCAATATTTTATCTTTGTTGATGTCAGAGCATTTATTTTGGCAGTTAGGTTGTACTAGTCATGAAATTGCTGACTCAGTATGAAGATGTAATAAAAATTAATTCAGAACTACTAGAACAGTAAATCTCTTGCTTTTCTATCATTTTTTCTCGCCTTGCAAATAAAGAACTGCATTCCTCACTTATCTGTTACTTACCTAAATTATTTTTTATCTTACTTTGTCCATGAAGGGTCAAATTCATCTCTAGCTTTACTCCTCAGTGGATGGAGTAACTCCACAGATAAATTTGACATTTTATCTTGACATTTGGAATAGCCCACTGTTCTTCTTCTGAGAACAAGATCCTATATCCATATATGTTTCCCAAAAAGTGTATAGTTGTTACATAAGCCTATATGCCAGTGAGTGGGTCACAACTGTGCCAAGTTTTCTTTGAGTAAGTATGAAAATACCCAATCTCTCAGTAGCATAAGGGATTTTGTTTATAAGTCTGTTATTCTTCTGGAGGTGGGGTGGCTGCAGCAAGGTCATCCACCTTCCTCCCATTCTGCAGTTTTCTACAAAATATAGGATTAAATTCATTAACCTAGCATGCAAATTTTACAAGTCAATAAGCCACATGGGAGGCTAAGGGTAGAGAAGGAAAGGGGGAATAATTAAGCCCTCATAGAAGGTTTCATCAAATGAGGAAGCACTGGTTTGTTTAGAGGAAAATGACTGATATTAAGTGGTTTGATAACCACTTGGGTTATAAGAGACCCAAGGCTCAGAGAAAGACTTTAACCTGCCAATCAGCCAAAGAACTAGACTGAGTCATTCCTGAAAAGTGACTTTTTTTTCCCCCCACATTTAAATACAAAATGTGTCACACTTACAAGTAATTTGTGTAATTGGATGCCAATTAAACAATTATCTCATTATCTCTTACCAGTTAAATAAGATGCTTTGAAATACAAGAAAAATAAATAAAATTATTAAAACTCTGAATTAAACATTCTCGTTTTTTGTTCAATAAGTAAACGTTCATGAAACACTTACTCAATGAGTTTGAAAGGAAGTTACACTAACCTGTTTCCAAGATAAGGCAGCGGAAATAGAGTAAAATGAAGTCCAGAGGAAAAAGCTGCAAATAACAAAAGTAGAAAAGCTGGTGTTTGAATTTATTTATGTACCTTACAAGTTGGCAGGGAAGTATTTTCCTTAATTTATGTATGCAATTTCTGCTTATGAGAATCGTACCAATACTGAAGGAAGAACTAGGATTTGTCTACGTGGTAGAAATCAACTGGAACAGCTTTCCCAGGATGAATTACCCTACACATAGGTTTTCATGTGAAACTGATCCACAGAAAGGATTTAAGCACCTTTAGTGGCATTTAGGCTTCTGAGAGCGAATGCACATGTTTCTCAGATCTGACACTTGGTTGCCATCTAACTGGCACTAAAACTTGGCGTAGCTAGAGGATGGAGTTGAAAGTTCTACTGCTTGCAAGAGTAATTTTTAAATTATTTTTAGGCTTTTTAATTTTTTTTTTAGGATTTTAGCCAATGACTTTGCAGCATTGTATTGGACAGTTTTGGAGCAGGGTCTCAAAGCTAGGGTTCCCCATTTTGCAGCATAGAGAGTTTTTATGCCTCGCTCTGCGGTGTGGGTTTTGACATGAGGCTAGAGAGCCCATGTGTCTTCTTTGTAGATCTAAGTCTTTCGTATAGAATAAAGCTCACTTTTATTCCAGAATAATTAATCCACTTTTGGAGAATATCAGTTCATCCTGAATAAGAGTGACTTTCTTCTGGAATAAGAGTGACTTTGTTTTGCAATACCGTATGCACGTGTGTAACTATTTTGGACACGTTATTGCATCATACTTCCCTGCAGCTAATCTTGTTAAGTTTACCTTTATATGCGAGATGTAAGATCACTCTCCGGGTTAGCAGTAACTGTAGTGAAAAGAAATTTTAAAGTGCAAGTGATTCCTTTGTCATATATACTAAAGGTATGCTTGCTAAATATTCATGGACACCAAATTCCTACTGACATCAGCGTCATCTTTTATCTTTTATCTTTTCCATCTGCCATGTCCAAATTTTACGTATGTATTCCTTTCACTGTTCTGATAAAAGAAAGCACCACTGTTACTGCTTCCTTACTTTTTCTATAGTAGGAAGTAAATCAATGTAGATTGATTTTTTTCTGTGTTATTAAATAAATAAGTATATATAAATATACATTGTAATGAATGAGCCTTTAAAATCACAGAATGTTAATGTGATGTGGACCTCAATATGGCTCATATGAATAATGAATCTTCTGTGAAAATAATGTCAGATTTTCAGTTCATCTGGATTTTAGACTGTATTGTAGTAGCTATGCATTCCATTTAATTTCTAACTCATTTCTTTTTTATTCATGGTAGGCAAGTCAACCTAAAGGTCCAAGTTTAAAAATAAATGTGTGCTTCATATACACTTTGAAAAGCCCTTAGCATGAAAGCCTGAGAAAAAAACAAACAAAATCCTAATTTAACACACTAACAGCAAGAACACTTATTTTAGTCAGTAAGGGAATACACTTTTCAAGTTTAATGGCTGAATCAATTAGGCAGACAAATTCTGACCTTATTCTCTCAGTTGTGCGTTGGAATTGTGGCACATACGATTTCCCATGTCCCTTAATTGTGTATTTACTGCAGAATAACCAGCAGATATTTCTACACTGTGATTAAACCATACATTCTTGTTTAATTAATGTAGAAGGGTTACTACTAGGCTGCATAAGATCAATCATGTTTGGCAATCTTCTGCCAAATCTAGAAATAAAGGCTGGCTGTGGATAGATTTTTGGCTGTGCTTTGCATGATTTTTTTTCCTCCATTTGATTTTTTTAAAAAACATTTAATATATATTTTTATCTCTTTGTTATTTCAAGAAAAAAATTGAAGCATGTATCTAGCATGGTGTTTCTTTTGACTTACTAGCATGTCACAGAGTCTGTTGTAGCTTAGCTGTATTTTGTCTAATTTTTTTGTTTTTTCATAGCATATGTTGGTTGATGTGAATTTATCTTTAAAAAGTATATTTTGTTATATGTAGGCACAAAAATACATTTAGTTAGCTGTATTTTGGGTGGATTTTTTGGGTCAAGTTCTACACCTGGTGTTCACATGCAACTCACAGTAAGCTTTTACATGCTTTTATATGAGGAAGGATGAGCTCTTAAAATGTCCATTCATAGCATATTCTGTTATGATGCTCATCATCAGTGGATATGAATTTATAAGTTTATACTTTCCTACATTAGAATCCATAGACTGATTGCATAGCGAAAGTCCTCCAGCAAATCTTTTCCAAAAGTAACTAGTTTATCATCTCAGTAGAGCATGTTTTATCAATTTAACATATAAAAATAAACCAATTCACTTTATATGTTAACTGGAAAATATTATTTGAAGACAGTAAAGAAGTGTTCAATTGTAAGCGACTAAGATGAGTTATATAGAAAAGGGTTTATATGCAGTCAAAACCTACCAATTTCAGTAGTTGCTAGTGATTCTTCTTTTTCTTAGAAAATAAAGTTTTATGTCAAGTTCTATTTTGCCCAAAATGTTTAATATAAAGTCTCCCCTTAAGAATATAGTGTGGCATATAGAAGTGCACAAAACTAGTTAAAAAAGACTGGATGTTCATTCTCTGTTTCAACAAATAAATGTCCTTCACAGTAAACTAGTTATTAAGATTTGGGTTCATGATGCTGGTGAATTAGTCAGAGTCCTCATGTAATGAGCAAGTCTCATTTTCTTCAGTTTTATGTCCTTTATGTTTACGCTAGGATAACTGGACCTTTATACATCTTCTTATTTGAATTTCCAGACTCTTGTTTTGTGCATGTCTGAAGTGCCTGTATGTACGAGATTGATGATGATGATGGTCTACTGCTGTTACTAATTTGTTTCCCATTTCCGATTGGCTTTTACTTTTTACAGCTTTGAGCAGTAATTCAGTCCCCTACGCCTCCCTGATTGGCTCTGTGTCCTCCCTCTCTAGCCAAACTACCACTCAGTCCTTATATGATAATAACTCTCTCCCACGATTCGCTCGAAAAGGTCTAAACATCTTTGTCTCTATTTTTTTCTCTGTTCAAGCACTGTTTTAGATGTACATCAGTCCACCTCCATTTCTGGATAAATCTAGAGTTTTCTTGTGCCTTTTCACTCACATACTTTCCATGGGGGTGCTTGATCTGGATCAATCAGCTTAATTATTAGATGACTGTCACCCACACTCTTATTCTGAGAATAACCAAGTTCTGCTAAATGGAATTCCTAAGAATATGGGAGACACCTAGAACTGAGTCAAATAAATTAGAATTTATAGTCTAATTTGTTATTGTTATTTAAAATTTCTAAGAAATATCCCCATTTTATCTGGATATTCTGCTTTGTTTAGTTGGCTGGCACCTTGCCTTTATGTCTACTTTAAATAATGTCTCCATCACCATCACAGATGTGCTATGAAGGTAATACATAAATATATACTTATAGGGCCAAGTGAATTAGGGGCCAATACTTCTGGACATTATTTTTGTACTCTTCTATATTAAATGATGACTGAAATATCCAAAAAAAAAAAAAAATAGAAGAAGAAGAAGAAGAAAAAGAAAAAGAAAACAAGAAATAAAAGGAAAAAACATGCTATAGTGCGACTATGTTGTAACCACATGGTCATTTTTGACTACATTATATAGGAAATACAAGTCAACTGTCTTAGGCATGCTCTTGAAATTCACGGTGACAAAGCAAACTGCATTGTGCAACATGGCTTCCAGCTTGAGCCCCCTTAAGTCATCACTGTTTTCCTTTTGTAGTTCAAGAGATCCTGGGGTTCACTAGCTTAATTTTTCTAGCCAGCTGTGATTTCTTCCCACAAGAAATTAAAAACACATTTTCATCGTAAGTGTGACACATTAAGCATGAAGAGATGAATGTAAGCATCTTGGAGAAGGGTCTTCAAGACTATTAAAAGACTGAGAAACAAACGTTAACAAAATTTGGTCTGACAGATCTTCAGCTGGCAGATTGTGCTAGTTGGCCCCACATCTTTTTCTGTCGTCCTTTTTCCTTGCTCCCCTGGTATTTCCTTTCTCACTCATCTCTATCTCTGATTCCCAGTTTTTATTCTTCCTCTTTTTCACTCAATATCTTCATCAGTAGACAAAGATGTTTACACCTGAAGTAGATTGTAGGTACTCCTGGGGGTTGATAAATGGGGTTTTAGAATAAGCTTACTTTAATGTACTAGGGCAGCCAGATATATGTGTCCAGCCAAACTGTACAACCCCTGCCTCTACAATCTGCTACTAGTGAAAACATTTTTGAAGCTCTAATTGTCTGATGTCCGATCTTGTCTTCAGTGACTGTTGTCTATAAGCGATGGTGCATGTAACTGTAGTCATCCGTAGTTGCATGTGAGTGTCAGTCACCTCAAAATTTCATAAAATTAGTAAAATACTTCTAATTTAGTCAGAGTACGTAGTCAGTCTTCTAGACTTTGATACATTATTATTAATCCTCAATCTTTCCATTTCATTTTTTAAATTTATTTTGTAAGTTAGTTTTCTGTTGGTTTGGAGGTTTCTTTGTTTTTTACCATTTCCTTTGCAGGTTCAGGTGTCTGCGGTTACCTTGGTAACCTTCATTCTCCAAGTTCGTTTTTCTTGATTATGCATAAGTCACTTTGTTTTCTGTCAAAATACTATTCTTTCCCCTTTAGGGCTCTTTCAGTGTCTGTTTCTCAGCTCACCTTTCCTCATCTAATTCAGCGCAGTTTCCATTTCATACAGTGCAGGAGAAGGAGTTTGAAATGACATTAAGAGTCATTACTCAAAGCAGAGGTCGACCTCAGGTCTAACTGTCTCATTGTTCCATGCCTAGCTAACCTCATTGACTCATACCACAGTAACTCTCTCCTTTACACTAGGAATGTTAGCTTTGGGAATATGCTTGGTGACTTTTTTTAATTTGGCTTCAGAGCTCATCTATCCAGAGCATGTCCTGCTTTGAGTAACCAAACTATTTGCCTGCTTCTCTCACATGTAACATCTTTACTACTTACACATTTCTAGCCATTCTAACTTCCGCATTTTCTAAATTCTAGAGTCGTGGCATCACTGTAGTTTATTTTAAATGCTGTTCTTCTTTCTTGTTCGACAGGTATGGCAAGTCATCCCCCAATACCTATCTTGGAACTGGCAGATCATATCGAAAGATTGAAAGCAAATGACAATTTGAAGTTCTCACAGGAGTATGAGGTAATTTTCCTCTGTTTCTCATTCTTAAAATAATTAACGACGCCTTCTTTCTGTTTCTCTAGCAACATCTTTAATAAGTATCAAACCTGGTGGTGTTGGTTTTATATAATGTTAAAACTATGACAAAAAAAGTTCTCTATCTAAAAGGACTACCTTGGTGAGGTGGCTACTTTGCATTTTAGTAAGGATATTTGTCAGGCAGATTCCACACGCGTGTGCTTGGAGGTAGTGTGTCAATGATATAGTGCTTAGTCTTTTTTATATATACAAGCATCCATTTACTCTGCAGTTAAAGCTCCTTAGATTAGTTTAAAATTCTCCTGTGTAATGTTATGTGTTGACAAAACACGTACAGTATGAGCTCCAAAGGAGGAGTTACAGTCCACTGTGTCAGTTCTGTGTGGAATAAAGAGTTTGCAATTGCTTGATATCATTCCTAACATAACAGTTTCAATACATTATTTTTTCCCTCCTGTCAATAATATGACATTGATAATCTGTGAATAATGGTCTATAAGAGTGTGAAGGAATTTAAATGG
The DNA here is from genome assembly GCF_040807025.1 of Struthio camelus. NCBI lineage: Eukaryota > Metazoa > Chordata > Aves > Struthioniformes > Struthionidae > Struthio > Struthio camelus. The sequence continues at coordinate 19,672,452 of NC_090982.1, read as the reverse complement.
AACAGAGGAGTCATTTAAGAGCCACCTTGTCAATAATCTATGGAATACAGCTCCCCAGGCATGCATTGACACTGCAGGAGCTGCAGTGCAGGAGAGTTACTGCCTCTCCTGTCAATAATTTTGTGGCTGAAGGGACTTGGATAGCCGTCCATTTAACACAATAAACTATAAGTGTTTCTTCAAAGTCAGTATGTCAGTCTTGTCAAAAATCTATGGATAAAGTGCACACTGAACCATCCTACAAAGAACGTTCCTTCAGAGCAGTTGTGGAATGTCATATTAGTGATCCATGGGTGAACAAATCCTGGAAAGATCACTGACATGGGAGTCTATTGTATCACTAACCCTTTGCTTAAAACTCCCAAGAATTTGTCATCACGTTGGAGCAAAGTGGAGAGACGGAAAACATCCCTCTTACACCTAGGACTTAGCTGGTGCTGTAAGAAATAGTAATCACGCTTATCCAACTCAGATATCTGAAAACCAATGTTACTCTTATTCTTTCAGGGCCTGCACATTCATTGCATTCAAAGGTTCATATAAACATTGGTAGTACAGTAAAAAGCACTGAAGAAGACTTTCATTAACATGTCACTGCAGGGTACGGAGATCATATAATTGCCCAGTATATTTAGAGAGAATTGAAAGTAAATGTGTAAACAGTATCTTGCAGAATGCTTGCTATTACAGTAAAGAACTACGATTACTTATTATTTAATTGTGCACTATTGAGAAGGACCTTAAGATGGCCCTGAAAAATAATCTCATTAGATGTCAAAAGGAAAATGTAGTCTCTACAGCTCACAGAAATAAAATTTTTTGAAGGGCATTCTGGATCGCTGTTTATTGTCACAATCACAAAATTGCAGGAGCATCTTTTCAAATTTCTGTGTGAAAATGTTGTGTTTTTAAGGATGAACATTATAACATATAAAGAATTAGACAGATATTTCATGTCATTCAGGATTCTGAACTTGGCAGTTGCTGTCCTCCTTAGTCACAGACACCTGCTGAAACCTGGCAGCGGTGTCTTGCAGAGTCAGTTCTGAGGGGGGGTGTCTGACAGTCATCTTCATTATGCAGGCCACATTAGTACAAAGTTTGACATTGTCTGCCTTGAAATCAGTGAAACGCATGCTATATTTGTGTAGTTCAGTGCACAAATGTTTATGGCATTTCTCTGGAATCTGTGGATAAGGTTATGAATTTACCTCTGAATGACAAGTACTAAAACCTGTTTTAAGGAAGAAGAGAAAAAAACAATCCTGCCCAGAGGCTGAGTAGTCACAGAGCCTTTTGATGGTGTTCTGCGTACAAATCAACTGCACCTCCTTATCTGACTCTCGGTGTTTGTCGGATACCGTAGTGGAAACAGTGACACGATCCTGTGTGCTGCCAGCAGCATATAGATGGGAGATTAATACTTGAACTTGAAGACAGTTCTTTAGAATGAAGACACATCATTTCAGCTCAGCATAGTGCAGGGAAATTTGTGTAACATACCATGTTCTCCACAAAAAAGCCAACATTTGATACAAATTTGACAATAATTTCCTATTGTATTACAGGGAAATTCCTCTGAATAGCTGCGTAGGAAATTCCATTTACTAAGTTAAAAATGTCATGACAAGTCATATAATGTAGTATAATTTCCATAAAAATAAACAATTCATGCTCAGTACATCTTGAGCATGTTGCAGAGATGACATGGTTCCTCTTATGCTGTAATGTAACTTAAAAGCATTGGTGTTTAGTATCTCTTTGCAGTTTAAGTCTTTAAAACAATCTAGAGAATGTAATCTTAAGCATTTGTAGCTGGTGTTGTGGGAATATGTTAAACTCGTACTTAGCATCTGTCCCTTCAGATCTTTTTACCAGTCATTGTAAATAGCCCAGCTTTCACATCATAGTTTAAATAAAAGCAGACAAAAAAAACACTGCCTGCAGCAGAGAGGTCACACAGTCAAGTTTAAAACGGGCAACTGTAGGTCGAGATTACACTTCACATTACTTTGTTCAAGGGGGTTTGACATTGTTCTTTGAAATCCCACCTCTAGATATCCCACTTTGTTTCCAACTAGTCCCAGGTTTGTCCTTATTGAAACAGTGTGCTAAGTGCTGCTTTTTAATTCAATGGTAAAGTGTAGGCAGTGGACTTAGGCAGCCGTTTGATCACTGTAAGTCACCCCCCTGCCTTGGCTGCGCGATCCTGTTGTCTTTTTTGTGCCAATGCTGGCACTAGCGCATGTGCAGCTGTTCAAGGATTATCTCAGGAAATAGATTCAGCTGAAAACTAATTGTTTTATTTTTCTTTGCTGTTTTCAGTTGGATCAGTTCCCTGAACTAGCTCACCACATGGCTGCATGAGCTGTAGTGCCAGCACAAGGGAGCTGGTGGGAACATTTGCGGTTGGGGATTGGGACCTCCTCTTTCAGTTGCAATCCTCACTGGTGTCCCTTAAAGCAAACGTCCAGTTCCCAGACAGAATTGGGTACAGATGGTAATAATTCAGTTATTGTCACAGCAGATTATATTTGAACTGGTGACATAGGAGTAAAAGAGCTATTTTTCATCTTCAAAAGATAAAGGCCAAAGTAGGGCATGCTTAGCAGGAAACCATTGACTCTTACTGAGAGTATTAAAGCCCTCCAGTTAATTCACATTTGAGGAAACAAGTATTGTTGGTCAGTGGAAATTTTTTTTCATAATTCCTTCTACTTCTCAGCACTCCATTATTTTATTTTATGTTTGTGCAACACCTTAAATTACATAGATGAATTTATTCTAAGCCTTGTAAAATACACAGTTAATGTAAAACTGTTATGGCAGCTTTGTGATGCAGTTAAATAAAATAGAATTGTATATAGCTTCCCAATGAACGCTTACTTCCCCTCCAGTTTGTAAAACTTCTTTCAGGAGCTTAACTCCAGTTGGAGAGGATATTTGAAGGTTTTTTTATCACACCCTACTCTCATTGCCCTTTACAAGAATTACTTGGTCCACAACCTGAACAAGTCTTTTCATATTACATGCGCCCTTTCTAAACTGTCAGAGGCATTTCATATATTCAGAGATATCTGAATATTTGTTCCTATTCTATCCTCTTCCTTTTGCTCAGAATTTCAGGATGGGAGGCACTGCATCCAGGTACGTTTTTCTCCACATCTTCTCTCCTTTAGGAGGAATACTACCTCCTGACCTGTTTTTCCTTCAGGCAGACAGAAACCTCCCTATATCTCCGCTCTTCTTCTTCACTACTCCCAAAAGAGAGGAGAAAGTTCTCTCCCAGAAGGCACTTGTCTATGTTCTGTCTCCTCTGCTGATTTACCCTCTGGCCTCGTTTTCTAATGAAACTACCTAGCTTCCTTACGCTCTCCTTGGGAAGGGAAAGGTGAATTGCTATGGAGACCTAAACCATGAGAGGAGACAGGTTTACCTTCTTCAGACAACCCCAAACTCAACCAACATCCTACTCTTCTCCATTCATGTGGCACAAAGGTGCCTAAGAGCTTTTATTTAAGCTGAGAATATGTAGAGTTTCTTCTTATGCTGCATGAGACCTAGATGAGAGAATCTGAAATAACAGAAATAATAGGTTCAAATGTCTTCCTTCTGCCCTGTGGTGCTGAAAGAAATGCCCAGGAAAAGGGGGAAAGTTAGGGAAGTAGATATTGCTAAAAGTATATAGCAATATGTGTAGTATAAACTGCATATTCTCAGAAAAATAAAGTCGAACTCCTTCATTGCTTTGACAAAGTAAAAGGATGGTATTCTTTAGTGTAGAGAGATCAGCTTCCAGCTACGTGAAGTTTTGTAAGCTTTGATGTCACTGATTTGAGGAGTCCTGTTTCTGGAAGTCCTCAGAAGCTGTTTTGTAGTATCTTCTTCAAGGCTCCTCCTATCCGATCTCTCAGAGGGGACTAGGAGGAGAGCACCGAAGACTTCAATCAATACACTTCTCAAATATCTTTACCCTAAATATCTGATTTCCATGGGAGAACAGAGGCCAAGCTATGAAGATTGTAACTACTGCAAAGGTTAAATAATCTTCTCATTTACCTATCAGATGGAAAGTTTTCATAGTTCTAGTACTGGAGTTTTATTATTATTTCCTGTAAAGGGAAGGAGTATGCGCTATGTCGTCTTCTCTATAATATTCCTTTCTACTTCAAAATAAACTTTCTATAATCCTTCATTAATTAGTGTTAGCATTTAATCCCCTAGCCTTAGTAAAATGTTAGTTTTCCTTGTTACAGTGACATATCATTTATGTCACATATTTCTTTTGTATTCCCTAATTTAAAGACAAGATTCTTGACCCCAGCTGATTATTATAAAGCTTTTGCTGGCTTTGGCAGCTTCAGTCGGAATGTTATGCAATGCAAGGCTCCATATGGACTTGACAGCTGCTAAGCAGAATACCATATTCATAAGAAACTGACCTTTACATCATATCTCCTTCTTAACTCAAGCTTTACAATTTAACAATAAAAAATGGTCAGGGAGATAGACTGAATCAGAAGATTAATATGCTGCCTACTTTATGCAATATGCTAAATGTATTACTAAAGTCATTTCCTACTACCACATAGAACAGAAAATCTATTCCTCCAAGGCAGTTTTCTTGGTCCTGCGTAAGACAGTTTATTATCTGGGATCTATTGTCTTTGCTTTATACTCCTAAGGAAGTAGATTCATATTCATACCTTTTGTATGTGGGAATCTGTCACTGTAATACATAAAAATTACAGTATTGACCTCTGTGTGTTATGGCATGATTTAGAGTATGTGTGTGTCTATGTACACGCCAGTTAACTAATGTAATAAGAAGCTGTACGTTATTTTAATGTCTTTTTTCTCATCAGGCTTCTTGCTGTAAATTACAGCCAGCTTTTTGTTTTAACATTGAGTCCTGGGAAAGATGAAGATGCATTTTGGCTCTCTGCCAGACTGCCATACTATTGTAGGGTTTACTGTAGCTTATCAGTATCAGTGGGTTAGATTTGAGATGAAAAAATAACTTATTAAATTTAGTACATTCATCTTCTTGCATCTTATGTGGCAACAAGATAAACACTGGACACTAGACTGCAATGAATTTTATATTGCAGAAGCATATATAAAACTGATTATGAATAGAAAACACTTTAAAAATCCATGAACAGCAGATAACCTGCAGAAAGAATCCATACCAAAGAAACTGCTGCACTTAACTGCCATCTGATTACAGTTAATAAAGGCTTGTATGCAAAATTCGGTTTCTTCTTAGCAAAAAATTGCTTTTTCTTCTGTATCTTTGCCACAGTTTCCTCTTCTCTAATCTTACAAACAGCATATATTGGTATTCTGTAGCCTTACTTTTGTGGGATGTGCTCCATTTATTGAGAAACAATTAGTGTAGTCACTGAACGATGAACAGTTGTTTGTCTTTTTATTAATAGCACATATGCTATCGCATTCACATAGGTTGTTTGGTGCTTAGTTCCACCTAGAGTAGCATCTGAGCCAGAAGGATAGTTAGGATTCAGAATTTTAAAGACATAATGCAGGACTCTGAAGTGGTAATAGTCAAGATTAATAACAGTTTACCTCCTTCCTTTGTGCTGTGAGTGCCTCCGTAGGCTAACAGCGTTTGTTTATGTATGTACGATTAAAGGAATATTTGCATGCAAGAAAGCTGGTGCTATCATATGGATAACATATGCTAGTTTTTGGACTGATACCTAATGCTATTTTGTTGAGGAATTCCACTGAAACTGTTTAAATAGTCAAATAACTGTGATAAATGTCACTTTTATTTTGCCCAACTGAAAATAGTGCCACATGTAGGAAGAAAGAGAGAAATAGTCCTCTTCTTATAGCATGACAATTCATTCAAGGATGGATTATGTAGGTGATTATAGGAAAATCTGAGAATTTTTTTCATTTTTTTTTCCTCTCTTTTTTTAAGATCCATTTGCAATATTTTTAGTGTATGTATGGAGGGAAATGGAGGGATCAATGAAGAATGCTTTTACAGTATATGCTTTAGTGATATTGCAGTTGTAATTATGAATTTTTCTAAAAATTTTGGTAGCACATCTTCCACTCATGTTGCACGGAGAAAGCGTCCTTTACTCCTTTCTGAGAACATAAATGTTGACAGTGCTCTAAAAATACACTGAAAATTGAAAGAAGCACCAGGATTCCATGTAAAACTATTTAAAATTTTAATGTTGAAGAGCTGTACTGTTTTCTGCACCATATAAAACAAAATCAAGAGAATTTTTAATCATAAAAATATTTGCACATAGCTAGGATTTTCATTCCTCAAGTATTTATTTGCTCCTGATACTTACTTCTCACCTGAAGTAGAATGTAATCCTCTGTTCTTAACATAAAATTATTTCCACTGCAACTGGTTATGATATCACGGACAAAGGATTATAATTGCATACAGGGAATAAGCAGATAATTTTTCAGACTAGTGGCAAAGAAATACCAAACCATATGATTGATTCTAAATGAGTTCTGGTTTCTAAAGCTTTATATATAATAAGAGACACTCCTTCAAAAAGGAATGTGTTTTCAAATAATGATTGTTTTCTTCATTAATTATACCTCTGTAATATGCCTATATACTTTATTTAACTCCACGGAGGTCAGGTTTTAAATGATCGCATTTGGTCATAGGAATATTAACATGATATTGTAGAGGAAATATCTTTGTTCTTGAGAGGAGTTTGGCAAAAGCTTTAGTTGTGTGTCTAGCTGCCCTTGAACAGTTGTTTCACTGTCCTTTAAGAGTCAACAGAAAACCATCCGTCCATGCATATTCAACTTTGTTCTTACTACCCAGGCTTTTTTAATCCAAATTCACGCTTGAATTCCAGGGAAGATTTACTCATGCAAAGAAATGCGGGCTTGTCTGCCATATCTCTTGAGAGTGGCAGCCTTTACAGTGTGATATGAAAAACTCTGCCTTAGTAGGAAAATGTAATTCCACTGGCAAGTTGCTGTGATGATGTATTAATGTGCACGCATTTAGCATTCATGTTTTGCTAATGCAGTATGTAAATCTCATTCTATTAGCAAGTTTCCTGCATAATACAATAGCATGTTATTATAGATTCATCAGCTATGATATGAAATTCTCATCACAATCACTGACATTGGTAAAAGAGGGTCAAATTGTTCATTTTTATGGGCAGTTGACTACTTTCTCTAGTTGTGCAGTCTATTTGCATTGACATCCTCTTAAACTTGAGTTTTTCATTCTTCTGACCTTAAGTTCGTCTGCGTCCCAGTGTGTTTTGATGATTTGATTTGGCTCTCAAATGCAACACCTATAGTGCTGGGAAATTTATGGTTCATGTTCACTTTCCCTTCTGTGTTTGTGAAACCTACACAACAGCTAGCCACCCCCATGACCCACAAAAATTCAAACCTCCTGGCTCTTAATTTGCTGGCACGGTGAGCCTTGGTAGAGCGTTGCTCCCCATGGTGTCCCAGCATATGCCAGCTTACACCAGCAAGTTTTTCACTCCTTACTTCTTATTCCTTCCCCAGTGCTACACCAGGATATACTGCTGGGGAACTACAGGCAATATTTGCCTCTATTCAAGTAGCCTAAAGGAATACCCTACAAAGTGCAGGTGTAGTGTTTATGGGGTTTTTTTGCTTGTCCACAATTATCCCCGGACACACATTCTAGTTATCCTGATACCTAGTCAAAAAAGTATTCTGTGGATGGTGCATCATATCAGTAAACATCGTGCAAGTCTCTTCCCAGTAACAGATCAGGCATTTTTGTAGCAGCCAACTGTTTAAAACACAATAACTGAAAGATTAGTCATAGCATGGGAGGGTAATAACAGTATTACAGATATCTTTATTTCTTTCACACAAAGCTCCACTACTACACAGTTATGCTATGAAGAAATCCAGTTCTTTGTTAATGACAGCTTTATTGAAGACAAGCTTTCAGAATGAATATATTAGAAATCCTATTAAAGTGCCATCCATTAAACCATTTAATCACTCATTAAAACTGTTAGTACAGACTTGTTTTTCATGAGTTATTGGTCTTTCACACTTCTGAAATGTGTCTGCCAATAGCACTCTACCCTTTGTTCCAGTGAGGCTATTAAGTTCAAGGGAATATAAATTAACTTCCTTTTGCCAAAACAGTGCTTTGTGGGAGGACGGTAAGGCCACAAAGAGGTGGGCATTGGTGAGAAAAAGAGTAAAGATTAGAGTTCAGGTCCATTTGCCAGGTTTTGATGTGACTTGTGTTAACTGTATCCAGATACAGGGCTAAAAATTAACCACTGAATTATACCATCTTGCCATACATCATGAAGAAGTGCACAGGGAATATAGTGTGCTGCTATGAAGAACATATCTTCAACTATCTCTAGCAAATGGCTGACAAAGAAAGCTGCTATTTGATTTTTTTTCTTCCTATTGAAAAGCAGCTTTAAATGACTTAACATTAAGGAGTGAGAAGGAGAAGAAAGAAATTGAACAGCTAAAATTAAGCTTTAAGCTTTAAGTATTGTTAATAATTTATAAATTCTCATTAACAGATAGGTATAATAAGAAGCTGAAGTCTTTTCTCATAATGGACAAGAATCTACTTAGATTATCATTTTCTATGTGCAAAGGTAGAGATAAAATCATACCTTAAACTTCTTATTTTCAAGGAGTTGTAATTTTGAATAGAGGAAAGATAAAGAGTTTATGGGGCATTTTTGTATTTGTGCATATCCTTTTTTTTTTGATAGGGTGGAGCAGGATGCCTGTATATCAGGCGCAAAACTAGTAATATGCTAATCAGCCAGTTTATTCCATTAGTTTCTAGTTTTCTTGTTGAGTGTGAAGAAAAAGTGTATGTGACATCTTTATATATTGTGAAGTCATTTCCAGAATATTTGGGCGCTGTAGGTAACAACATAAAAGATGTGGCAGAGTGTCTCCTTCAGTCAGGTAGCCAGAAGCAATACAGAGCACCATTCTGGGCAGTGGGACTGCTCCATAGGTAGCATATTTGAATGTATACCCCTCAAAAATTCTGACTAGGTAATCACAGCTAATGCAGACATGCCTTATTCTAGTCAAATAGTTAAGAGTCAAATAACTGATTTTACTTTAAAATGTATTTAGAGTATAATGCACTAAAATGTCAAAAGTTTTTTCTGTTTATTTTGAATTTACACTGATTATGTTTTGCATTGTTACTAGAAATCCAAGTTAAACTCATATCAATTACTTCTTAAAATATTGATAATCTTGGCACGCAGACATCCTGCACAAGTTATTGTATTCACCTCTATTAACTCAAAAAGGAGAAGAAGGGAGATAGTTGCTAGGAAGATTGATTATGTAAATTTGATTGCTCTGAAAGTCATATTGAGTAGCTAAATTGCTGGTCAGCTGACAGAGGCATATTGCGTCTGTTAAATTTATAATATGTCTATATGATTTTCCCCTTCCCCAGGCTCAAATGAAAGGTGGTCCAAAATATTTCACTTCACCTTACTTCAACTTACCAATAGAGACTAAAAAAAAAAAAAAAACACACATTTTTAAGTGGATGCTTACTTGCAACAAAATTCTATTGGCCATGTTTCACAGAGGATGAGAAAATGTTATTGTGATGAAACAGAGCTGTAAGAAAACTGAATACAAATGTTATAAAGTAATTTATATTACAGCTTGCTTTATTTATAAATATGAATTTCTGTATATAGCCAGAAAAGATAATGGTTGGGTGAAAGGCAGACCAAGCCCTAATAAGGGAAGGGTTAGGATGTCCATGTTTGTGCTCAAACACAGCGCAGAAGTAATGTCTACTTTGCAAGTGAGAGAATGCCGTTTGGATGATACTTTGTTGTTCCTGTATTTAAAACCAAATTACAATAAGGCCAAAAAAAAAGCCATTATCTGTTTTGCAAAACTCTTTAACATATCCAAATACTGTCCCACAATTTGCTAGGGCTGTGAACCCAAATTTTATTGGACGAATTTTTTTTTTTTGAAAACTTACTTTGGCCCAGAAGTTATACGCAATCAGAACAAATTAGATTAAACCATTCTGAGCTAAAAATGGTTTAAGAATGCTTTTTAAACAGTTATAAACATTCACTGCAGTGCTACCCAAGGGAATCATACCCAAACTATGAGGTAATTCTGTGTGGCCTTCTGTATGCTCCCAAGCTGGTTGTGTCTTCCTCATTCCTCTAGAAAAATCGCATTGCATTTCTTCCTGATGTGTGAGCTGCCACACACTGCCTCAGTCATTGCTTGTGAAAACATCATGCAAAGGGGGAGCCAGAACCAGGACAATCACACTGCATCCGCCGAGAGGACCACAGTCAAGTCACACAGGGGAACTCACCCAGGGCCAGCTTCAGAGAACTGTAATGAAAAGTAGCAAAATTCAGGATAATTAGCCAGAACGCTGTTATAAAATACAATTGGGTTTAGGATATTAGTGAATATGATAAGATAATGGACCTTGGTTTCCTAAACTGAAATACTGACGTATTCTACATCCTCTCTATCTGGCAGCCAGGCAAAATGGATTTTTTTAGAATAATCTCAAGAAAGAAGCAGAGTCTGGATGGTAATAAAATAAATTATATGCGATCTATAAAGATACAAAAAACAAAGCAATTTTTTGACTAGCCAAATAATAATTATTAGTCTAACGGTTAAATCCAAATAGATCCCATTAATTACTTTAGCACATGTCCACTGTCTGAAAATACCTATTGTAATAGCTTGCAGGTCATGTTTTGCATTTGTACTATGTCATTAAAATAAAATGCACTTGTACCTGTTGTAACCAACCCTGGGAGGGTCATGTAAGTGATGTCTTAGTGCTGTACTGCCAGTATGGAGCTTCTTACGTGTGCTTTAGAGGTAGCCTGCTATTGAAAAGTGAACACAGTGCCGGTGAACAGCCTGGTTTAGCTCTGCTGGTTGATTCTTTGGGCTTTTACAATTTAGAGCAGCCTGGCATGGGGAACCACTCATGTACCAAATTATTACCAGGATTAAGCAAAGGACGTGACCTTCAAACCGTCTTTGCACGTACACGCCTGCGGATCAAACACTTTAAGGTCTCTAATGTTACACAGAGGGAAAGTAAAACAATATGTGATTCATCATGACTTCTCAATATGAGCTGACCTTTCGCATAGCAGGTACCATAGCAGGCACAAACAGGTACCATCTGTCATTTATTCGGTACTTGCCCAGCTGTACGTATAACTCAGCCACAGAGATAAGAGGGAATAGGTAGAGCCTGGACTTCTCTGGCTGGTGAAGCATGCAGAAGTTTAGGAAGAGCTTCATTATGTTATTGCCGTCCTGGAACATGCAGGAGGTAGGAAACAAACAGTAATTCTAGGACTATGAAGTTATATGTATAAGAGGTCATATATGCCTAAATTGCTGACATATATGTTTACAACTGAATGCATGAGTTAAGGAAATAAAAACAGACAGTGTCTTTATAGCGTATCTCTATGTTCTTCAGTCTGTTCCATCAGCAACATTGGTATCATTTGTTGCTCTGGTGCTAAAAATGAAAAAATTAAAAAGAAACAACAAAATTTTCCTTCCAGAAAAGTTCTTTAGGAACATTTGGAGTTTATTTAGTGAACAGGACACTGAATTGTTTAAAAACATACACATTTATTAACAGAGCAAGACAAAATTAGTTTTCCTCCCTCATCACAGTGATTTTAAGATTTCCAACATGTTTTTTTTTTTCATTCTTCTCTGTTATGCTAGAGTCACTCACTTACAGAATTGTTTCTTGGAAAAAAAATAAGATAAAAAGAGAGATGAATACCCTTGCCCTTCTACCCTGAGGAGAGAACTGTTACCTTAGGTTTGGAAAACGTGGTTTAGTTTCCTAACTGGAACTTCAGATACATCAATACAAAATTCTTGTTATAATATAGTGCATTATGAAGAATCCTGAATTTATAATTTTCTTTCAAAAGCAAAATACTTCCAGACTAAAACTTTAGAACCATATAGTGTGTAATCATTATGAATATGATAAGTATGTAGTACTTAACTAATATTTTTTCTCCCTTTTTCTTCTCTTTATCTTTTTGAAGTCTATTGATCCTGGTCAGCAGTTCACATGGGAACACTCTAACCTGGAAGTAAACAAACCAAAGAATAGATATGCGAATGTAATTGCATATGACCATTCTCGTGTTCTGCTCTCAGCAATAGAAGGTAAGGAGACCCTGAAAATTAAACTAATTAAATCCTAAAATCCAATTTAATTTTACCTCCTGCTATCTATGGATTGCAATATGAAGAAGTGTCAATTGAATTACTTCCTGTAACAGCAATCCTTTTTTTGGTGTTCATTCTCCTTAGTTAATTAAGAAAAAGAACTAAGATTGAAACAGGGTCACATATAGCACTCAATACATCGGCTCTCTCTGCTTATGCCAAAGTGTTATCTAATGTAAGTTATCATTCCTGTTTACATCTGTTAGTTCTACAGAGCCAATATATCACTAAGTCTGTGTGAATTAGGGTTTTTGTCCAGATCTGACATTATCAACTTAGCTGATTACTGAGTTTCCATTGCCAAATCCTTACTCTAGAAAAGATCAGCTCAACTTTATCTTCTCAGAGGTATTTTAAGAGGGATTCAGACTTCCTTTTTAAAGATTTTTGACTTAACAAAATGAATATGTGTCAAATGGAAGTGTTCAAACAAATGCACACATGTGGACATTGTTGAAACTTCAGTGATTCACTGCTAAAAGGTTGGCAGGGTCATACAATGACAGCTCTTTGTTACATCTTTCTTTCACATAAAGCTTTAAAAAAACTTGATCACTTGATCACAGAGTTTTGACTTAAACAAACTGTCTGAAGTGATCAGGCCTGGAGACTGTGTATGTTTTACCAAGTGCTAAAGCAACAGGAAGTACTGCTTATCACTCAGACGATTTTTTTACTGGCCAACCATTACCGTGCCTTACCATTAAGCTGCTTCCTGGGATGAAGCCAGATTTTCAGTTTATTCTGTACGGTTGACAACAAGCTGTAGTGATGGCCAGACTATAACTGATTGTATGTTTAAGTGAAGCCATTTATATGAAAGTAAAACCTACCTTTAGTAACTTTGACAGAACTTGTGTATGATATATAAGATCTAGGGACAGCTTTAAAATTACAAATAACTTTATGTTCAAGGTCTTAATTATTGCAGTCCAAACATGCTACATGTTAAATCTCACCGTGTTTTAATTTAGTTATAAAGAATTTCCTTATATTTGGCTACTCCAACCTGATTAGATACAGGAAGGATCATATTTATAGGCATAATAACTTTTAATAATAAATATTCAGTGAGGAAAAAAGCAATCCCACTGGTCAAACTTTAGATCTTAGCCTTATTTTTTGTATATTATGGGCTTTGATAAAACAGACAGGCTTTTTCAAAGATATTAGAAAATTTAAATGATTACCTTGAAGAATTTGAATATAATAATCTGCTTATGTTTATTCTACCTCTGAAGCTCATATAATTGTACTGACTACATTTTCTATAGTGTTAGTTACATTTTTCACATTACCTTGTAGAAGAATCTAGACATATAGAACCTATTTCCTTATAAAACTATCTATCTGCCCAGCAAAGGGGAGTGTATTTTAAATAGCATTATATTTGATGCAATTCAAGAAAAATATCCTTTCTGCGTCAGTGGTATGCACAAGAGAACCTGGTGAACCATCAAGAAAAGTCAGGAGCAGTGATTGTACAACAGTGCCATTCTGAATCGTATGTAAAGTTCTTCGCAGTAAAATGTTTAACTCAAAAATTACTATCAGGTATCAAAAATAACTGTCAAGTACCAAGAAGTCTCAAGATTTGGCAGGATTTTATTTTGAAAAAGATTTGTGTAACTGGGAAAAGAAAGGAGAAGAAAAAAATCTAATTGTGAATAAATCTGTTTGTTAATTTATAACAAGCCAAACATCTCGGCTTGGAAAATTCTGCCAGGTTCCCCTACATGCAAATGATCCATGAAATTTGACTTCCTAAAATAAAAATGAACATATTCTGAGAATGGGAAGAAAATTTAAGAGGGAAAACAGAAAACATTGTTCAAAGTAATTAAAGGTGTTAAATTAGACAGTACATTAGACTAGCTCTTTAAAATAACAAACAGTAAGAACGTGAAAAAATTATAAATCCTCCTTGTAGGAAGGGACTGAGTTTTCTGAGGAGCAGAGAACACATACAGTTAGTCTCTAAACTTTGATTCCCTTTTTTTAAGTGAGAAATACCTTGAGGCTAAAATTTGTAACTCTATTCAATGTTAGAGATCCTAAATGAAGAAAAATGTGATTGTAGTCCTTTGAAATATCAATATTAGGCAAAAAAACACAAATGGCATTTTGACCCATCTGGTGATTTCCTAATTTTAAGTATTTTCTCAGTCGTTAGTTTATGGTAACCAAAGCAACGTAAATCAAGTATTAAATGCTGGTTTAAGCTATAATAATTTGACTTGAAAACAGTAATAAATTTAAGTATTCTCCTTTTTTTTATTGCTCCTGCTGAGATTTTACATGGCCATGTTTCTGAAACTGCATGTCTATAACATCCTAAATTTAATATTCTGGTTTTAGCATTTTGTAGTAATGTAGTAAGTGTTTCTCTTTCCAGCTTTGAATAAACATTCTCACAATGAAAATATGTAGTCTGCCTAGCATTTTAATCAGTTAACAGCTGCATTTGTCCTCAAGCTGCCAGAGGAATAAATACTTTAAATATTGCTTTAAAAAAAATCTCCTTTGTCTGTGCTACCGTATAAAGTTGGTCAGGGCCGAAATTTAGACTGCATTACATTTTGTTGCAACCATATAGAGAATTTATTTTTTGGACTTTACACATCGGCCTTACCTGATGCTCTTTGGAGGCCATAAAAAGAACAACATTATTATCATTGAGGTTTTAATGAAAGTTATATCCTTCCTAAGAGGAAGACCTCCATTCTACTGCTAAACAATCCATCCCTGAATAACAGCAACTATATTTGTAGCAAACACTAATCAGGTGCCTAAACGTTAATCTACCTTGATGGTCACTTTGCCACTTGCTGGTGTTGCGCAGATGAGGAATGTTGTAATTGCAGCTCTAGTGTATGATGCAAGGTCAGTGTAGTTCAATTTCCTATCTCTGACGGTAACCAATATGAGACTCTTCCTAGAAAGTTTTAAATCAGTTAGCACACTGTAACTATTAGAAGTTACTTCTTTCCACCAATAGATAATATCAAATTATTAAAATTGCACAGACCCTGAAACAGAAGGCTTTGTAACCCTTTCTGTACTTGTTCTACTACCTTTTATAAATCTTGTTACACATTGTTCAAACCTTTGTTTTTGAGTTTCTCTAAGTTCTTGGCCTCTGTAGTTACCTGTAGCAAGAAATTCCACAACTTAATTGCTGACTTTGTAAAAAATGTATTTTGTTTTTTTTAAATTCTCTCCATTTAGTTTTTTTTCATTAGATATCCCTTTGGAAGGAAAACTCAGATTAGCTGTGGTGATTTCAGTTTCACCTGAAGGAAAATATTACTCATAAGAATTATTTTCCTGCGTGCTATAGAAATACATCTCATCTCTGATGCTGTGCTGTCTTTGGCTGTGTCTGAGAGGGACTTTTGCAAGTTGCTCTGCAGCATAATGAGAGAACATAGTAAGATAATAAAGTCTATTGTGTGTTTCTAAGTGGATGTGAGGTCAGAATTTGCCTATTAAAAGAGAAATAGATAAAATTACAACAGCTAGATCTACAGATTTTAAAACTCAAAGGAATAAATACAATACTGGGAAAAACATCATTAAACATTCTGTATTTTAAAAAGACTTGCCAGTTCTTCCTGGTGACATCCAAGACTAAAAGTCTGCCATATGTGTCATGGATTTGCATAAGAGTAATGATGTAAAAAATTAAAGTATAAATAATATCTATCATATTTCAGCAGTAATTTGTGTGATGGGCAAGTGAGTCGCTTTAAAATGCAGCAAAAGCTAGAAGTCTCTAACTACAATATAAATCTTTAAAAAGAAAAGGCAAGAAGCTGCCAATATTCTTATTTATTTCTGAGCTGCCAGTTATTAGTAAATCAGCATCCGGTATGCAGGCCATGATCTTTAGATTTAAAAAGTATTTTGGTAAAAATAAATTCCTGAACTCGTACTGAACAGACATGAACTATACAGCTTATTTGGACTCTCTCGCATTGCAGGTGTATTAAATTCTGTTAACAAAATATAAATTGAAGGCTTAGAGTAATTTTATGCCACTTTCCCTCTGCAAGCCTAGAGCACCTCAAAAAGAGCAATGATTGCAGTGATGTGGTAACGAGTTTCAGATAGATCAAGCTTAATGATTTTGAGTAGACTTAATGGTAGCTATTTCAGCAGCAACGCCAAGACAAGTTTTAGGGTTATAATAATCCTGGATTATGGATCTGCTTACTATTAAAAATCTCCTCATTAAGATGAGTATATGAGTTATGGATGCTGTTATAGTTATAACTTAACAGCAAAAACAGTGTCCTCCTTGCTGTTCTGAGATCAGCGTGGCACAATTCTGCTTTTTTCCTGTGTACATACTCAGACTGTCCATCTGGAGGGCTTTGCCAAAATGTCCTGTTGTTTTGTTCTTGAGCAGAGAATGAAGTTTTGGCACTCCATGGCTTACTGTACACACTCAATATTGAAACTGTTTTCTGTGGGGATCATCTAACCTGGAAGCATTTCAGTTCATATTAGTATAGGCACTCTGTGACCCATTTAATGTAACGTTTGCACATATAAATGAATATTTGCATCCAGTGAAACATTCCTTTGAGAGACAGCTTCAGTGTTTCTCAGTCTTGAAGAGCTGGAGAATCATTTTATCAGTCAATCAAGTTTCAGACAGTTATAAAGTAATCACAGTATGAGGTCTTCCTGTTGGATTTCAATATTTGCTTTACACTATCTTGCAAAATACTGTTATCACAATGTATTGTCGTGGTGGCATCATGCTGTTCTCATCATGTGTCTCTGAGGGACTGCACTGAACAATTCTGTCCTTTCTTTTACTTTCATTAAGTCACCTACCTGAGGACTAGCCAACACTGAGAAAAAAAACCCAAAACCCCAAAAGAACAAAACTGCTCCCCACAAAATACCTTCCTTTTGTTTTTCTTTGCAGCGCTCCTCCTGTTTCTTGGCCTGTTTCTCTGCTACTCTTCTTTCACATTTTTCATCTTGCCTGAAGATCTCCTAAAGCCCCTAATTCCTAGTCCCCACCACCTGTTCCAGATTTTTTCTTCCTTTTTTTTTCCTTTCTGTTATTTGTGTTCTGTTCTCTTCACAATCCTTTTTTGTCCTGCCTAATTCTCCATCTTTCACCTGCCCCTTTGTGACAGACAGGTCCCTTTTTCCTTCTAAAACGTACTTTAATTCAGTATTTTGTTTCAAGGTATCTATCTCCCTTATCCTTTCCCTCTTTACCAGACTCCTCTGGTACTAACAGTCCATCCATAGCCCAACAGTCTATAATTTTACTTGACTTTTCTTTTTCCTCCTTATCTTACGTTACGTTAGGATGATATCTACTGCATTTTCCTC
The DNA here is from genome assembly GCF_040807025.1 of Struthio camelus. Classification (NCBI taxonomy): domain Eukaryota; kingdom Metazoa; phylum Chordata; class Aves; order Struthioniformes; family Struthionidae; genus Struthio; species Struthio camelus. The sequence continues at coordinate 19,654,791 of NC_090982.1, read as the reverse complement.
AGCCTTTGTACAAGTTGTTCACTATACCAGTGTTTGTTATTACAGATATCTTCGCTGACGTGTGTTTTTTCTTCTTTCAATACGTTCTTTTGTTACAGATTTGGGCATATACCATTTGAGTTTGGTAACCTCCTTACCTATGTAGATTTTATATTACAAGCCACTTTCTCACAGACATTTTTTGTTGTCATCCAGTAGCTGTCTTAGGTTCATTTGTGCTCTGACATAGTTAAAAATATCAATCAGTGATAGCATAGCTTCATCCAGCATTTTCAGTTCATCATTACATTTTCCCAAGTTGTTTACAAGCATGACAGAGTTTAATCCTATTACTTCACACTCTCTTTATAACTAACAGCACATTTCTTAGGGAAGCAGCACAGAAACAAAGGTTTATAGTTTAATTTGTTTTAAATAGAAAGGCTGCTTAGTACTTAGCCTTTGTAAAGGCTTGAAACAATTTCATGATTTGATTTCAGTCTGTGAATAAAACGTGAAGTCTAATTAAAGCTACTTAAGAAGATAACTGTCTTCAGGAAATCAAGTGGGTAATTCTGAGGTCTGCATTATTAGCTGTGTGGTGTGGATCCCTGTGCATGTTGCAGCAAGCTGTACTGTCATTTCAGTTCATGAGAACAGTCTCACTATAAATCAGTAGCTGTGGAGGGTTTTTTTTTAATTCTGTTGTTCTTAAATTGTGGCATTGGCTAATTTTGTTTCATTGCTCATTCACTCTTTCTCTCTCTCTGTAAAATCTGGGCTGCTTTGTTCTCTTGAGATATTTGAAAATGGGATGTCTTTTATGCTCAGCTACTCATCTAATACTGCCCCCATTGTGCTCAATTCCTGTCTGGCAGAATAAGGAGATTGCAGACTTTGGTCATTCATCATCATAGTTAAAAAGGCTACTAGAAAATAGTTAGAATTACAATCTGGAGGCTCAGTCTTTAGCTGAATTTTTATGCAGAAACTGCGTCTCTGCTATTGATGAAACTTTTAAAAAAGTGAAGTGATACCGAGTGGTTTCCTCTGAATTTACCCTTCAGTTATGCCATCCTAAATCTGGAGTAAACACCACTGTTGCCAATAGAGTCAGTCAAAATTCAGATCAATATTACCGAAGGCAGAATTTGGTTGCTTTGTCCCTTTCTTGACCCATGTTTTTACAGAACTGACCCCCCCCTTGACTATTATGCCCACACTTAAGTAATGATGGCAATTACTGCTGTGCTTGTGGGTATGATGCCTTCAAGCCGTGGCAGCTAACAAAGGTTTGCAGGATTTTCTGCCACACTGAAACCAGTTGTCATCTGATTGCTTTTGTGCTATTAGACTTGACAGAGAGTTGTTTGGCTTTCTCAGCTCAGAATGAGGTTATGGTCAGAAAAGTCATTCCAGAAAGTGACATTTTAATATTTAAATCTATTTGCTTTTAATAATTGTTTCACTTTGGTCAATGTAGATATTACAGATGTTCAGTATTTGCATATGTTATTTTTATACGGCACTCATTTCACTGGACCTGCTATGATAAAGCTCCCTCCCAGGAGGGATTTGAGTATGTATGTTGTGGAGGCATAGCTGATAAAGCAAATATTGGTGTTGCACAGTGCAAGATGGAAAATGAGAGTAGGAAAATGGTATATTGTAGAATATAAAAAGATTTTGGAAAGGAATGTGAAACAGAGGTCATGCATGAAAAGGGTGATGGAGAGATTCAGTGCAAAAAAAAAGAGGGATTGTACTGAAAGGGACTAGGAGAACGGATGGAGAACAAAGGCAATGCCTAGTGGATACTTGTGGAAGAGAGGTAATGGAGCTGAATGTTGTAAATCCCTGGGTTCCCTTGTTCTCAGCTTGGATATAGCCCAATAGAGTGCTGGCTTCTGGGGAACTCCTTTTTACAGACAGATCCTTGACCAAAATTTTCTTACTGTAAAAGGTGTTGAACAACACCTAGTTCTTCCTATAACTGCATTAGTTAAGTCTCTAGAAGTTGCTAAGGTGCTATGGCAAAAGGACTTTCCTGTCCATATCTTAACCAAATCTTTTTCATACTTCCTGAAGGCTAGTTACTTTGTAAAAGGAATTTTCTGGCTTAAGAATACACAAGATTTTTTTTTTTCTCTTGATTAAAGGAAAATGAAAAAATAGAGTGGAAATTTCCACTTTAACCTACCTTTGAAGAAATTTCCTTTGCTAATATTTGTAACCACTATTCTTAATTCTCTTTTACTTGCCTCTGTGATCAGGGAAGATGTAATCTGGGAATTAGGTTTTCTTCATTCTTTTTCAAATAATTATAAATAACATATTGTAGAAGTTATATATTTTAATATGATTAATTAATAAATTTAATACAAGTTAAAAAACATTTAAAATATTTACAATTTTAAACATCTTTTTTTTTTTTTTTTTAACATCAAGTACTGGTAGCATAGGCTGCTAAGATCTGTAAAGAACATTCTTTAGTGCACTGTTTGCAATGCTTCTCATGCTTAATTTTCATGCTGAGTTGTGCACTACCGGCTCCAGAGGACAGCTTTCCCAGAAGATCATTTAACCACTTTACAAAGCGTTGTTTTTCTTTTTCATTTTTTCCTCAGGCTTTTATTTATAACATATGCTTCAAAGTATGATACCAGACATCATAATGTAATTCTAATTTATGCAGAAAACATTTCTTACCAGCTTTCTCAGTTCCTTTGGTAATAATACCCAGTTGGTGCAGATTTCTCATGTTGACTTCATTTTTCTTTCTCATCTGTTTTTTGCAAAAATGTTTTATTATCTTGATAAGGGTAGAAAATATGGCATTGTGCCTAGCAGTTGTATTTTCTAAGTCATTAATTCCAATTTCCACAATGAGAAGTGCCATGAAAAAAGTTTCAAGTCTACGAGAGTGAGGCTTTGAACTCCAATTTCTGCCTTTTATGGGAAAAAATCATGCTTTTCAGCAACTCAGTGCAGGTTCTAAAGAAGTTTCTTCTCTCCCCCCCACCCCCCACCAGAAGAGACTTTCAATCAGTTCTAATCATAGCCAGCCAGCTTTCCTGTATCCATCCACACATCTTGCCTGAGGATTGCCATTTGTTGCCTCTCTTGGGCCCCTGAATTTACAAAGTCTATTCTTCCCTGAAATATTTTCTCCGATTTTTCCTTTACTCGTATAGAAAGTCAAGTCAAGATGCTATTTATGCTTAAATATAATTTGGATATGTAAAATGCAAACATCTATCAGGCTGTCTTAGGCATAAAGGCAAATTTTTATACCAGACTACAGCCACAGAATCCTGTAACCTGAATCTTTTCAAGATTAGATTGGATCTTAACTAGTGTCACAGTTCCAGCTGCCTTGTTCATTGCTAAGTGAGTACTGGAATGAAACATTAGGCTTACCCAGAATAAGGGGAAAAACTCTTCAAATTGTTGCCAGGTGTTAATGAGGCACCTCTACTAAACATTCATAATCTGTTATTATTTTCGAGGACTTTTTCAGATGCATGCCAGTGGTTGTAAGATAGACAGCAGTGTGCTACACTGGTAGTTCCTGAGTTTGGGATCAACAATGCGACATAACAGATCAGAATAGATTTGGAAGTTCAGTTTCTGACATAAAGCTTGAAAAATACCTCTTTAAACATATTGAATAGTTTATTGTGGTTCACACCCAAAGAAATTCAACTTTGTTGTTTTTCTGAAATCGTCTTGAGGTGAAATAGTCATAGCTTTAGAGAAAGCTACAGACTATCTGGGTATCACCCAGGCTCTTCTGAAACAGCTTGTGGAGCCTTCACTGTCTCCTGGGGTTATAGACGTGGGCCTAGCAGTTTGTTTGTTAAAATATAAACCATTAATTTCTACTCAAAGAAAAAGCAATTTGTGTTACTTAGTTCAACATACCTTTTTCTGTCTTTTACTTATGATACACATTTCTGTATTTTTCAGCCAAATCTTTTAGGAAACACCTCAGTGTTCAACACTGCAGCAGCATGGGAAATACTACTTCACCATCCCATCAGCACTGACATCTCGCATGGTTATCCTTTCCTGTCTTCCTCAAGTCTTGTCAGTTAAAAATATATCAAAACTATGGTTCCATCAACCATTTGATATGGTTGATGTTGATGGAGCCATAAGAAATAATATAAAAATAATATAAAAATAATAAAAAAATCAATATATCGAAACATGCATCTTCCAGTAAACACATAGCCTGAGTTAAAGCTGAACACTGCACCACCACCTCCAGTGGAGAAGGGACTGAGAGCTGTATGTCAGTATTTATTCATTTCTGTGAACGAGGCACCTTATTTATTCAAAGTAATAACTCAGTCTTCACTGCAGCCAGTACATCCTCTTCAGCCTTGGCAGATGGTGCATTGTCTCCAGCTCTCCCTACAACGTGTCTGCTGGTCTTTGGATTCTGGTTCCTTTTTACACAGGGATTTAATTTTTATTCAGACTTATGGAAGTGCTTATTTCATGCACGTGGGTATTCGTGTATGTGGTTGTTTCTTAAACCTGCCTTACATAATGGCTTTTGTTAAAATAAAGCTCTTAGTGAAACAAGATTATAACCCATTTATGGGAAAAATGCATGTAGGGGTAACAGTAATAATAGTCTGGCAACTTCAACCTTTTTCCTATATTTGAAAGAAAAGCAACGAGCTACATGAGAGTTAAACATGCATGACTCAGGGTGTCTGACAGGGAGGTCGCCCTGTCAGCAACCTTCTCATTTAAGGAAATTTAAAAGACAATTGGTCTCTTGGTCTGTTTGTTTGTTTGTTTATTTTTAAGTTTAGTTTGGTAGGAATGCAGCAAACATGGTTGTTGAGCTTAGCAAAAGGAAAAGAAACGTACAGGTAACAGAGTATCACAAGTCTGTTTCTCCAGGTGTTTGACTGACTGACCACTGCTTTCGCAAAAGCAAACGGGCGTATTTTGTAGTTGCAGTCAACAAAATATCTCTCACTAAAGTCTGTGAAAAAACCCTTTTATCTAAATTTGATTACAGGGCAAGTTTCTCTCTTGTAGAAAGACCGCCCCTCTTCTAGCTAACAGCATACTTTTTTATATTAATTAGTCATTAACATGTGTAGAATCTACTGATTAAGTGATCCAGACAGTGCAACGCTCACTGCTGCAACAGGACCGCTCAGAAATGCATCGTTCTTCTCTCTTTGCAGGCATACCTGGCAGTGACTATATCAATGCCAACTACATAGATGGTTACAGAAAGCAGAACGCGTATATAGCCACACAAGGGGCGCTGCCGGAAACCTTTGGAGACTTCTGGAGGATGATGTGGGAGCAAAGGGGCGCAACAGTTGTCATGATGACAAAGCTGGAGGAAAGGAGCAGGGTAAGAAAAGCATATCAATGTATAATACAGTCCGAAGTTAACGATATCATGCCTGAGTAATCAGTCACATGAGATTTGTGTTTGTTTGAAGGATGCTTGTCTGCCTCTGGTATATATACAAGAATGGATTTTTTTTTTTCATAACAGTTGCCTCTAGTTAAAGGTTAGATACCATGAATATCACTTATATAGCAAATGTTAGTTTCACCTGTGAAGCTAACATACCACTAGTCACATCACTTATTTTGTAGCTTTTATACATACACTGCATGAGCAACTTGAAATCTCTTGATCCATAGTAATTTTTTTTGCTGTTTCAGCCAATTAGAAACTTTAGGAGGTGACTGAAAATGCTGATTCCTCTATAGTATTAAAGGTATCATCCCACAAGGAAGTTAATATATGTCAATAGCATTCAGTTTTCAGATTTGTATGTTGAATACACATTAGTTAAAATCAGTGAATATTTGGCTTTGCTTAAAAATATAATAGGAATGTTATATTAGCACATGCTGCTGTGCAAGGAAAATTGTACAAACAGCATATGCAATAAGAGAAGACAAAAAGTGTCTGAGATATTTCAAAAATAAACTGTACAAGATAAAGTAAAATAAGGGAAGTAAAGGCTAAAACATGAAGATACTTGCGTACTAATAGCAATAGTGAAAGGCTACTAGAAAATAATAACATGAAATGAAATCAAGAATAGTAATACTTACTTTCTATATATTAATGAAAGTTATGGCAACTGTAGTAACAGACCACTGTCTGGTGGTCTGTTTTTATTAGTGGGATCTGTAGTTCATAGTGTACGTCAGTTCTCATGCTGAATGTTACTTTCGGGAAACTATAAACAAAAGGAGAGAAAGTGAGAAAAAGAGAAGGGGAAGACGCTCATCAGTGACCAACTAGGGGATCTCCAGATGAGTGTCCTCCCCTGGGTGCCCTCTCCAGTGGAGCAGGCATCCCTAGCCCAGTACTTTTCCCATAAAAACTGTATATTTTTCATCAGGAAAGTGATGAAACCCCCCCACTAGTTGTTCATGCTTATGAAGCCGTTAGCATTGATGGGAGAACGCCTTGATTGTGGCAGGTGCTGCATGACTGCTTGCTGGTTGTGCTTTGTGCAGGTGCTTTAGTGGGTCCATATCGAGTTGTGACCAGCCATAACAGCAGTGTTGGGGTGGGCAGGTGTGAGGTTAAGCCCCATGCTGAATTGTGTTAGCATAGGTATTTTTTCACATGATTGGATTCATGTAGTTGTAATGATCACATAGCTCATTGAATGTCATGGCAGCAGTGATTCCTTTCTGGAGGCTTACTGGAATGTGTTTTTATTTATTCTCTTACCATTTCACCACTTCTTAAAAACAGAGTTATTTTTTTGCCATTCAAGCAATGTATAGCAGTCTAATTATAGAATCACTGTCTGCATGTAAATTCAGCCTGCATTAATACCACTGCCTGTAGGTACCTGTTAGCAATTAATAATACATTGCAGAGGGTAATTTTATCAGAATGCTTCATTTTATCTTGACACTACAGGCCTTGGTTAGTCTAGGCACTGGAAGTTCTTTTGAATTAAGCAGATGAAATTCTGCCCATTTCTTCACTAATTGCTCTTTATATAATAAAGTTGCTGCTAAATTGCATCAGCGCTAAGCCAAAATCTGATCTTAATAAGCAGTCCATTGCAGAAGGTGTACTACTTTAAATACTTGAGAGTTTATCTTAATACTGCAGGCTACAAATAGCCTGGAAACAGTCTAGAAAGATGTTCTGATGTAACTAAATGAAATTCTAACCATTCTCTTCACGAATTGCTTAGTGAAGTTTCAAAATAACTCTACCCTTTGCTGACTGTACCCTAAAAAGCACCGATCAGAATAGTAATCACCTCCACAAGTGATTAGCATGCAATGACAGTACACGCCTTGAGTGTAATGAGAGACCAGAAAATCTAGTCAATGGAGTGTCTGTGTATTCAGTGCTTATGTTTGTGTATTTCTTTGTGCATAATTTAGCTCATTCTTTGTTCATAGATGAACTGAGTTTTGTGCACTCAAATCTAGTGTATAACAGACCAAGTATCCGGTACATAATTCAGCTCCAATCTAATTTAAATGGAGTCTGCAGCTCTGAATATGACATACAGGTTACCTCTTCCACTCTTAATAGAGTAGCTCCAGATAATGTAATTAATAGTATTGATGTTAAGCAGTAGTGGAAATCCCTATGTGGGAAAAGAATATGATGACAAGATAACTTTGTTATTTTTTCTTATGCCATCATTTTTATATAGCATATTCTTACAGGAGGAGACCAAGTGAAATTTCAAACATGAAATACAAAGTCTATTCTAATAGAGATGGAGATCTTCACTAATTTTGTTTTTCTTGTTCCTTTGATTCCTTTTTGACTGCTTTTGCGTCTTGGCAGCCTAATCATTATTCCTACTGCAAAGCAGAATCATTTCTCTCTGGGACTTCATCTACTTTCCATCTTCGTGTCATCATTTCTGTTTAGCTTGCTTTTTTTGTTGTTTAGTCCTGCAGCTTGGTATCAGCCTTTTTAACCTGGGCTGCATAGATAAAGATGAGGATTTTAATTGCATCTGGAAAAGCAATGTTAGTTAATTAATGTGTGTTAGATGACTAACTAACTTCAGCGTCGAGAATATACATAGCTGAGTACATCAAATGGAAATGTTACAGTTTATTTGTTTGCCTATAAGGAAGCTTCAGTAGAAGAGGAGCTCTTTCACTTACAACTGTTCACACGTTTTTGTTTTTGTTTGAATTCTCGTCACCTGGGTCTCACCTGACCCAAACCAGACAGGAGAGAAAAAGTCGGTCAGATCATTCAGCTATCACACATATAATTTATATCAAAAAAGATTATACACATTAGCACTACATGGAACAGTGTTGACAACATACTTGTCAGATGCGTGTGATTAATCTAGTTGAAATAAAAGGACAACATAAAAGGCTGGAAATTAGAGATTAAAAAAAGCAGTTGTGTGTAACAGAGAAGAAAGCTGTGAGGCAATGTGAAGCATTTAACCTTGAAGTGTGATATGTCTCTTTCCCCTCTCCTCTTCTCTTCCCTTCCTCCTCCGTAAGTCCAAATTTCTCATTTTCTTTTTTAGATCCTCTTAATTAATTAAACATTCTGAGAATTTGACTGCTATATAATATGGCCCATTTTTTCCCCACTTTCCATCGTTTAGCAAAAAGAGTATAAATGATCAGATGAGGATAAAGAAACTCACTTCATAGCAAAGACACTGCTGTCTCAAAGACACATCATTTACCTCTTCCTGCCCTCCCTGTTTCAGGGTGGAGTACTGCTGTGGATCAATTACTTGAAAGAGAGTTTAATCCTTTTCTTCTTTCCTCTGTAATTCCTTTTTTCAAATAGACTTCACTGTGTTATGTTTTGGAACTGATATTAAATACGTGTCTTCCTCCTCGTCCTCATTGTCAATACTTTCTGTGTTGGCACCTCACCAACACAGTAATTAAGATTAGAATCTTCTGTCAAAAAAAACACCTATCACATTAGAGCTAAATGATGTTATAGTGACCCTAGCAATTTCTTCAATGAGGACAAGATTTTAAACTTCTATATTGATGAGGAAATATTTTCATATTGATTCTATCAGCATTGGTCATCTTTGCTAATGGCTAAGGCAATAAATGAGGATACTATATTTGTGGCATTTTGCTAGCCTAATTTGGACAGTCATTTGACCACGAGGAAATGTATATCATCATCTATATTGTATACCAAGAAAGTATAAAAATTTAAACAGTGAATCTTGCTATGTTAAAGCTGAACTTCTTGCAACTGGGACATCCTGAGATGTATGTAATCCTGACCTTTCCTTGGGAAATGGGGGGATAGATGCAAACACAGCAGGAAAGTCATATATCCCGATTCAGTTTTTTGAAATGAGCAAGGCATATTATATTAAATCAGGAAAGCTTTTTTCAGATTCAGTTGGTACAAAAAGCAAAAAACATTTGAGTATGCACAATAGAAAGGGTAAGTACTTTGGTACTGCTTAGTAAGAATACCTTTGAAGCAAACTCCTGGCCACAGAGGATGATCAGTCTTGCTTTAGGCACTAAAAACATAAAGACAGGTCTAGGAAGAAGGATAAATTCTTCTGCTCCAAAGCACAAACTGCTAACAATTTTTGTAACTCTTCATTAGTTAACGGCAGAGTAGGTTAACCTGGTTAGTACAAAGCAATAGAACGTGTACAGTAGTAAGTTCACATTAAAGAAATCTAAGTAAGTTGTTTTCTTGCCTATCTGAAATGCATGGAGATCTTTCAGACAAATATAAACCTGGCAACAGAGTTTTGTATGGTTGTGATTAAGACAGTTTTTCATTTGTTATACAGGGCTTCAGCAACATATTTCATATCTTTCATCCTAAGTATATTTTGACAAGTAGTGCTGGAGATATTCCCTGTCAAAAACTGGATCTAAAATAAGTGACAATAAGACATCTTCATTATTATGAAAACAAAAGTCATCAATATGTGCACTTTAAGAATTCATTACAGATGATATCACTATAGCTCCCTAGCAGACTGGTTAGCAGGATAAGGCATATGTTGGAGATGGCATTCTTCCCTGCTAGTTGTGTTGTTTTACAAAAGAAGAGGTAAATGTGTAGTTTCATCATTGTTTATTCCATAATTTATAATGTTATGCCAGTAACTTCTGTATCTACAACTTACTATATGAATTTTATCTCAATTTTTTAATGCTCTCAGCATGTTAAGATATGAGCCAGGACAAAAATGAATGAGAGAGCTGGTCAAAAAATAAAAAATTCTTAGCACGTGTAGACCATGTGTTATCCAGATTTACAAAAATTAAAATAAAAATGTGTAGGTTTGTACTGTTTTTTTCACTGTAACAGAATGCGCTGGCTACAGTCCAAGAATTATTAAATCGTTGTAAGAGTTAGAGTTGGTTGTGTCACCAGTTTACCTTGTCACAAGTGTAAAACTCAACCATGTGGTTGTTCATCATGGGAGAATTCTCAAAGGCGCAAGGGCAGGGAAGTGCTCAATTTTCATTAAAATGCAGCCAGTCCTAAGTGTTTAATTCATATATTGCCACTGTTAGAATCTCACTGTAAGTCTGTACTAACACAGACTACACTCACCAATAAAGTGGAGTCCCTATTTCTAGCCATGTTATGGCTATGCCGAGGTACCTCAGCTCAGACAGTTATGTTATCCAGCAAAAAAAAAAAAAAAAACCAAAACTGTGCAAATGCCATATTATAAGCAGAGTTAATTTTTTGTGAAAAGAAATGCCAGAACACCACTGCATATGGCTGAAAGTAGGTTTTGGCATGCCATGTCTGGCTATTACAGACTAAAATCAGTTTTACTTGTGTGCTTGTGGAGCTTGAGATCATATAGAGTAAATGCCCTGTGTGAAAAGATGTTGGTAAGTTATAGAGAAGCTAGTAGAGAACAATAATGATCATAGGTTAGAGAAATGATGTATCGAAAAAGTTAGAAAGAATTGAATTTCTTTTATATTTAAGAGAGTAAGCAGAAACATAATATTCTACTAGCATGTGAAAGGCTGCTAAAAAGGTCATGACACTCAACAGTTTTCCCTGCCTACAGGGATCTAAGAGGAGGAAATCAGCTTTCCTGAAGAAATGGTTTATGTTAAACTGTTGAAAAAACTTCCTAAACATAAGGGTCATCAATGGAGCTAACTCACAGGCTGTTTTGTGCAGTCTCTTCCACTGTAAGCTGTCAAAAACTGTTTAGACTAGTGTCTTACTAGAAATAATACAGCAATACCTGATTTTGCCACAGATATTTTCAAGGTTCCATCCATTTTTTTGTTTAATGTCTATGTACCCATAAATGATGTGGTTTCTCTTTGCGGTGAGGATAAACTGACAGTTTGTAGAAAATAAGGTTCTCCTGAGCCATGTGTGTAGCAAGTGTTTTAATCAAAACAGCATTGTAACTCTATAATTTGTCTTTATTTGCCTTATTTATTTTTTTATGCTTGAGGTAAAAGATACAGCACTACCTCATATAATTTTTTTCTTAATTCAGAAAGAGCAACTGTGCCCCATGTAGAGTGTTGTCATTGTCATTTTGAGTGACAATCTTTCCATTCAAAATTGGAAATTCTGCGTATTTGTTTTTGAAATGTAATGATTTATTTTTTTTTAGTGCTGCACCCTATTATCACAGTGAGGGTAGTTCGTCAGGAATTTCAGGCTTGAAGGGGTCAGTAAATTAATACAGAATTTTTTGGGAAAAATAACCCCAATTTTCTTATCTGGAAGATTCTGTTGAAAGATTCAAGACTAGTTCTCATTTGTGGCAAGAAATACATCAGAAAAATTTAAGTTCTTCTGAAAGATGTCTGTGAAGGAGAATATTCTTTGTGGAATATTCTCTGATAGAGAATATTCTCCATTAGTTTCAAGACATTACCTGCTTTCTAAGGAAACTAATGGATAGGCCTAACTACTGGAAAGCAAATGTTGGTAAAAGACTATTTTTCTAGATGGTCTTCCCAGTCAATATCAACAGAACTGCATGATACACATTTGTGATGTTAAAGGAGTTTTATTCATGCATTAACCTGCTGGTAGAAAACCCACTCCAACTAAAAACACCACTCAAAAAGCAAATTCCAAAATGAAACCTTGTAAGGCCCCATAATGTTATTCTGTTCTCTAACAAACTATTTTTCATGCTCTTTTGTCCATTCACTTCTGACTTTCAGGTGAACCCTTGCTCTGGTATTTTACCCTTTTAATTGTTTTGTTACACTGATTCATATGTAATATTCTTATCTGCTAGAAGAGATAGCCCTCTTGTGCACAAAATACAATCTCTGTTAGAGCTAGAGCACATGAATAGTGAGACAAGTAGTTTGACCTGTTTTTCATGCTGTTTTGTGATATCTCATTCAGTGAAAGAATTATTCAGCTGAACATGGTGATCAGCCTTGAGTATAGGAAGGGGGTAAGGCAGAGGTAGTCAGCCTATTCATTCTTCCCCTCTCTTCCATTCATATAAACCTTTAAAAGATCTTTTTGAAAAGTCTTACTGTACTTTATTTGACAGGCTCACACTTCAAAATTAATTCATTATAGTGGTTCACCAAGATACTGCCTTCTCTGCTGTTCGAAAGAGTTCAGAAAGGGCATCTCGCATTGATGTTGGCGTTAGATTTTTGCACTGTTCTTGGCTGATGTAGATAATGATGATAATGAAAGTCAAGATAGAGAATGCATTTCAAGTAAGCCCAAGATTTCTTTTAATATCAATTTCCTTTTGTTTTAATAACCGTGCCACTTTCAGTCTTAAGGATTGGAATGCAAATAGTTTTGGGGTTATCTTTTTAATTATCAGTTATCTTTCAGTATTAACTGTTAGCCTACTAATCATATCTCGGAAGTTTCAAAAAGTGAGGATGGAATGAGACTTGATTTGCAGACTTACTACAGGACTAAAGTTTGTTTTAAGTTGATTAGTTTAAAGTTCATCTACGTTATTTGTAAATCCTGTTTTGAACTTCTATTTGAAGATTACTGTAACTTCAAATAGGTAGACTTGTAGAGTCCATAAACAGAATTGTACTGCACTGCAGAATTGCCTATTTGTTATGCCATTTTTAAACTCAAAATACTTGGTTTAGATGAACTTCAAATGATGATACAACCTGTATCATCCGGAGAACATGACATCTTCACCTTTACTCTCTCACATGTACATATCTACTATAAATTATCAACAGAGACTGGTGCATGTAAATGTTCTGTGGATTCACAGAACCAAAATTTCTGGAAGTGACTAATTGTTTTGGGAATCTGTTCAGGAAGACTTAAAAGGATCACTTTTCCTGAGGCTAGGTGATCAGTTTTTTAGCAATTAGGCCCCTTTTAGATTCAATGCCCCTCCAAAAGAAGTATGTAAAACTATAAACAGTTTCACCCTTATTTCTGGATAGGATTTTATATTTTTAATTTGTCATTCACGTTTGCACTAAAGTGAAAGATTGATATTTGGCCAAATCTTATTCCAATACAGCCTCAAGTATACATTTCTTATATTAAAATCATTGCATTACAATCTCACATAAAGTCAGTTTCTATGGACTTCAGACCCAAAGCAGCCTAATCTTTAGAGGGCAAGACATTACTGTAAAAAGGAAAATGACTTCAGAGTAGCAACCGCTTGGAGACAGACCATCACCTGTTCTGAACGGTGTAAGGCACCAAGCTGGTCCTTTCAGGGTTTCAGGCAGAGCTTCTCTCAGCAACACTTTATTATTGTACATTTTTTACTATAATTGAGCATCACTTTAGAAATACCTTCTTTCTGAAGGAAAACCATCTGAAAATCTCTTATGGAATTCTTCTGTGTAAAAGAATATTAATGTGAAGAAAACCAAAGCAATAAGTTTATTATATAGTGTTGTTATTTTCTATTCTAGATTTAGCATAATTTATATGCTAATCTCACAGCAATGGATGTATCATATGAATCTATCTGTTATCTGTTTTTTGTTTCTTCCCTGAACTGCATTCTGTCCTTATAATCTCAGATGGGCTGGAACAGCTGGCTTACATGTTAAGAATAAGCTGAAGGGGTTTTTCAGCCTGAATGACAGAACTTCATAGTGGAAAATAATTCCTCTACCCTTGAATGTCAGGAATTTTTTGTATGAGTATGTTTGTATGGAAATATGCTTCTTTCAGCTCTGTTGATGCAAGGCAGCACCCTCTGTAGTGTCTGTGACTTGTTGAAGTGTGAATATCCATGAATACTCTTAGGAACTCTGTGCATATTTAAATTCCTCTAGTCTGAAATGGTCCTAGGCTTCTCATTTTTAATGAAGAAGAAAGCATTTACATTTTGTTACAGCTTTACTTTCAGTGAATGCTCATAATTCCATGAAAAGCAAAGATTTGGATGGTCTGTGTGGAAGAATTGCTGCAAAAGAAAATGTGTTTATGTTAGAGGGACAGAAGGTACTCAGGCTAGAAGAATGTGTCTATCATTATTTATGTCTTCTAGTTACAGCTATTACTGAGGTCCTTAGGAGACTTCATAATATATTTACTAGTCCTTTGAAAGCTCATCTCATCTGAGAAGTAGTGGTTTTGGCAATATGCAAGCTATCATCCTGAGATAGTGAAAGCAGAATTAAGAGGTATGCTTGTCATTACTTGTAATTGAATTTGTCTTTAAAAAACACACTTGGAAATCAACAGTGAGTACTTTCCTGCTCATATATTTGTTTCATTCCTCTTGCCATCTTTAATGGCAGGCAACTGAATGTTAGAGAATTACTGGTGAAAGCTGTTTTCTTATGCATGCTAAGGGGACAGAAAAGCTTTCGGGGGTAAATGTGAATATAGTCTAGAGAGAAAAAGATCAGTACCTGGGAATGGGAATTGGTGGATAAGAGGTTGATGACCATGGAATCTACCAAAGGTATATTATGAACTAACTCTGTAAACAAGTAAACTCTGTAATGTCTATTTCTGCAGGAGGAAGCATATTATCACCATCATGCTTTAACATATTAAAATTGTCAATTTTCCAAGTAACATACATGAGTGAGGAATAAATTGCCCTTTTACAAGCCAGCTTAGCACAGACCAAAGAGATAAAACCGAAAAGGGAAAAAAACATTTTCAAAACTAGCATACTGACGTTTGGTGTTGGGAATTATTTAATCTGAAAAAAAAAAATTCATATGCATCCTCTGAAAAATAAACTTACTTTACGTGCTGCAAGCTCAGATAATTCATTTCAAAATTTTTGGATAAAACATTTAACAAGAACTCTCTGTCAGGAAAACAATATATCAGCAATTGAGCTATAGTATTTGATTCTGTGCTGGTAAAGTCCAATGGAAAACGTCGTTCTGATCTTTCACAAAGATAAATTGAACCCTAAATTATTAGGAGTATTGGGAATGTAAGGTTTATAATCACAAAGCACAAGAGTGTAGGAGGCAGGTAAGGGCACATCTTTGAAGAAGACCTCCTGTTCTGGGAAAAATCAAAAGGCAAGAGGAATAAAAGATGTATTTCCATCAAGTTATACTTCATGTGCTCTTCCAGAAGGTCAAATCCACATCAATCCAAAATGATTTTTGCTGTCTAAAAATGTGCTACTTATTTTCATCCGTTTCCAATTTCAAATAACAAATGTATTGGACTGCAAAATGTATTTATTTCTGAACAGTTGACGTCATCTTCCAGCAGCAAGCCTCTGCATCAACTAGGACTCATAGAAAATATTTTAGAATAACTGTAAAATGGTGGGAGTTTCTGTTAAACAAACTAATAAATGAAAAAGCAAAATCTATACCTAGAAGAAAAGAGCGTGCACATTAATTTTCTTCCAGTTCCCAAAGGAACAATTTTCTACAGGCTTCTAAATCCGAGTATATGTTTAACATTAGATTACTAGACTTTGAGTAACTCTCTTCCACATCTCCAGTAGTATTTCAGATGGAAATGTGTTAGAAAATATCTGGGCTTGGAGAATAAACATCTTGCAAAATTACTGCCAGTTGGTTATGGCGTTAAAGGATGAAACAAAATGAAAATAAAAATAAAAAAGCATTTTCAGAGATGCTGTTAACCTATTAACTTCTACATTTCTATTATTTGTTGTTTCATATTGAATATGAATTTCTCTCTTACACTCAGTGTTTTCAGTGAGAAAGCTGGCTGATTTCTAAGGCTTTCTGGAAGCTGGCAGTGCTTCTACCGGTATATGATTTGTAAGGGGGAGCTCTCTGCAGGGCAAAGAGGAGATATACGTGTTCAGGTGTGCAAAGACACATTGAGACATTCATTTCTTGTATTCATTTTAGTAAAAGTAGCATTAAGTGTTATTTACGGTTTTATTCATCTTTTTTAAAATTGTTCAGACCCAAACAGGTTTAGTCAGAGGTTTATACTAAAACTGTGGTTGCTACGATTACAAAAAACAGCTTTTATGTATCAAAATTTTCCATGAAAAAGTACGTAAGATGTTATCCTACAGGAAATATGACTAAACCACAGTTTGTTTGGCAAAAATACAGCTAACAAGTTATGCTGGGTCTATGCTGATGATAAAGTGAAACTAGATTTAATATAGCTATATCAAACTAACTCAACTGAAAATGTACCTTTTTGTCTGATTTGTGGAAGGCCACATTGGTTTCTTTCCACTTTGGGAATCTTGCAAATAGATCAATGATATTCATGAATTACCACAAATATTTATTCTTTCAGTATTGCATAAAATGGCATCAAGAATTACTTAATTCCTGTTAAGAAGATGATATTATACTCTATTAATTGTATATGTAAGATTGTGGAACAAATCAAATATGAACGAATGTCTTCTTATTTTGTTTCTTGTTCCTTAGGCTATCATGTCCTATAAAGCATGTTTCAAGTTTTTTACATCTAAGAATTATTTTTCACCTACTTCAATGGTCAGAGTTTTTCCTGCCCTTTATCCAGATTACTAGTTCTCAGACTGTAATTTGTGAACTATTAGTGGTCTATATCTTATGATCATCAAAATGATGTTTTGCAAGAAAAAGCTCTTTGTAACTGGGTATTTGAAAGTGCGCTAAGTCTTTTTCATCAGTAGCATGCAGAGTGAGAAAGCTGAAGACCATGTGAATTTGAAAGACGCATTTCTTAATTTACCATTTTGGGGCAATCATCAGTTTTTCTCTTGGATTAGCATCATAATTCACATTTTTTTTATCAGAAATATCATGTAATGTTTTGCTTTCATTGCTTCTTATGGCTTGATTTTTCTCACTGAACTTGATGTGAATTTGGCCTGTAGTGACTAATGAAGACGTTTATTAAACAAATGCAATATATTCTTACTGGGCTTAGACTACACTTATTTTCAGTACTGCGTACAAGGCTAATGGGTAAGAATTTATATCCTCAAAAGTCAAGTGAAACTGCCTATCTCAGTTCCACATATCATTCACTGAAAGTAAAAAAGTTTTCTATTATTCAACTCCTGTACCGCTTTATACCATCTTTTATGATTGTTTTAGGGGATCGGCCTTCCTTATATGCTTCATACTATTGAACTGAGAAGGAAATTATATTTTCTCACAATACACTTCATAGTTGCCGGTGCTATTTTATTTATCTAAATTTACTAAAATTATTTCTTACCAAATACATTTAATGTTTCACTAAGACATATTTCTATACATATTATGTGGTTCATATTAACATCAAAACACCAGTTTATATGTTCTGAGACCAATACGAAATGTTTAAAATAGATGAAATATGACAAATATTCAAAAACTTGTACATCAAACATTACTGGATTGGTGTTGTTATTAAATTCTGAAATGTAGCAGAGGAGTTACTGCAGGCTTGGGTCAGATCTTTACCTGGTATAAGTTGATTTTTCTTTAGCTATGGATACTTTATGGGCATTTTCTGACTTTCTGCCACGCTGAATTTACAAACATCTATTACAGAATAAGATCGTGTAGGACTACAATCAGAAAAGCCCTCTATGTGGATAGTAAAATAAATGTCTTGTGTTTTATACTTGTATTGGAGCTTTGTTGAGCATCGTAGCTCCAGATACTGTAAAAGCTTGCAGTAATATACATTCAGGTATGTAATAAATGACAGTATTAATATATGAAATAATGACATATTTTTCACTACAGGTGAAGTGTGATCAGTACTGGCCAAGCAGAGGCACAGAAACTTATGGGCTAATCCAGGTGACCCTGTTAGACACTGTTGAATTGGCAACGTATTGTGTTCGTACATTTGCACTTTACAAGGTACATCATTTTCTCTCCTTTTTCCTACTTCCTTGTTTCTTTGCTTGCTTCCTTCCTCCCTCTTCCCCTTCATTTCTCTCTCTTCCTTTCTCTTTCTTTCTTTCTTTTTAACCTAAGGCTGTTTTTATGAAATCAGATCTGTTAGAGATTTGCTTAAATCTTGATCCTGCTGGCAGCACTGAGGAATGAAATAGTTCTTCTATCAGAGTGTATTTTTGAAAATGAAAAATTAGCGGAGGCACTGGCACTTGTTGTGCTAAAAGCCCTTATGTTGTTTGATCCATAAAACCTGCAATTTAGAATATAAAAAATCTTTCCCCCCACAGCCAGTGCTGAGTTTCTCTGTGGTTCCAATGTGGTTTAAATTTTCTTTTCTATGTACTTCTTTAGTCATTTCATTCAAAAGTGTCAATATTACATCGAGTTGCAGTTGTTCCATGAAGTTTTTTAATTTCATAGAACGGTTCAAGTGAGAAAAGGGAAGTGAGACAATTCCAGTTCACTGCCTGGCCTGACCACGGCGTTCCTGAACATCCTACACCATTCTTAGCTTTCCTGCGGCGAGTCAAAACCTGTAACCCACCTGATGCTGGACCTATGGTTGTACATTGCAGGTAAGCCCAGAATTTCTTTCAAAGCATCTAAAACTATCTTACATCAAGATTATCTTAGTGGAGAGAAACATTGTCTTCTTTCAGAGTTTCTGCTGTCATGAGGTTACACTGTGGTTGTGCTGTCAAAGAGATATCACCTCTCTGCCTTTTGAGTAGATCAAAAAAAAGGATGGTTGCTTTGCAAATTAGGGACCTCAGTGTGGCACTGCCAGGTTGGATGGATTTGATTTTTTCCTTTGGTCTGTGCAAAAGGAATTCATTTTAGAATAACAAAAGGTCTGCAAGGAGAGAGGATGACATTGGTCTGCAGGGAGCATTTAGATTTATGTATGGCACTCAGAAGCCTGCATGAAAAAGGAAGAGGGTTCTGTTGTTTTAGGAGCTTGCACATTGAATAAAGTGTTTTTGAGTAATAAAATATCTTTGAAATATTTTTATATTGTGCATTGAAGTAAAGAGCATGAAACTTAAGAAAGATAAATGGGAACTTTTACTGGAAGTAGTTAGAAACCTCAGTCCATATTCAAGGTTAAACCCTAAGCTTAAGACTGTGAAGAGCTAGAACTGCAAAGGAGAGACCCAAGGAACAGGCTGAGCTCCATTCCTAAGGGATGAGTGCTTCCTACTGCATCTAGCAAACCTCTTTGGGCATCACAAGAGTAGAATTAATAAACTCTAGAGAGAACAGTAGCAGCTCCTTTTATTATTAAGGTTCTGAGAGTGAGAAAAATAATGAGGAAAAGACAAGAATTATTTGAAAATCCTGGAGAAGAGCAAACCTTTTAGAAACAGAACTTTAAAACCACACTGGTAAGAACAACACCAGCACATATCTGCCTATTCTGATAGAAAACAGTGGGATGCTCCCTCACCCCACCCCTATCCCTTCCTTCCAGGACTGTATTGCTATAGCTTACCTAGCTTTCTGTGCTGCCCCTTTCAAAGGAAACTGCTAAGAGCACTGATTTTTGTGGACTTCATTTTGGGATGGTTAATCAATATGGCTAAAGGCTTTTCCCCATTCCCTATTCACTGACGCTACAAACACTAAACATGTTTGAAAAACAGTCTTGCTTTTGTCATCCACAAACTGAGAAATAGGGACTGTGAGGATTACAGTTCTTCTCAGTTCTGGCCAGCCACAGAAGCCAGTTATTTGAACATTTCTAAAATGGTAAAAAAAACCTCTTGTAAATGAGACAAGTAAAGAAAATCAACAGGAAAAATAAAATAAGCAGGAGTTAAATGCTGAAAGGCATAGGCTGTTCAGAAGAGAGTAGAGGACACAGAAGATAGACAGACATTTAATGCATAATGAAGTACCAGGGTTAGGAAACTGGAATAATTGTAAGTAATAATATAGCTATTATTTCTACAGTTTGCTGAGTGTTTCCTGAATGGAGCTGGATCTTGTACCTGTAGTTAAAGATTCTTAGAAATATTTCAATATCTTTTAACGTAGAATGGCAGAATAAATACAATGTTATAATTTTTTCAGCTTGATACAGGTGTAGCATATCTCCAAAGGTGCTCAGCAGCAAAGATGTTATGACCAAAATCAAAAGCAAAATTAATCAGAGAAATGAAGATCATTCTGGGAAGATTTATAAGTTGGTATAATTACCTTAATTCTCTCAAAGCAAAAAGAGACAAATTAAATTAGTTGTTCAGAGTCACACAGCAAGTCACTGAGAAAGACGACAAAAAATACACAATTCTTTGCCACTCAGTGGTATTGATGGATTGCAAGGTCATTCTTTTCTCCTTGTCATTGATTCTGTATGCAAATGCCAGTGACAGTGGTAATCAGGTTTAGTTCATGTCATTCCATGCTTCTTAAAAGATTTTTTTTCCCAATTTCATACTAATTTATTTACCCATATTCTACAATATGCATAACCTGCTAGTAAATTTGTTGAAGCTTTTTGCCTTATATATGGCTTTTGAGGCATAAAGAATTCAGATATTTCATATAATCCATCCATTACAAAGCAGACTTCCACATACTGTTATTATCTTGGCCAGCCTTTTAAATCCCATTCTCAGCAATTTATTTATGAGGGAAAGAAGTAACAAAACCAGTTTACTTGCAAATTTGCATAGTATCTCTGTAATTCGTTTAAAAAATTTGCTGTAGTTGGGTATGTAGCAGCACGTGTTGCAATGAGTCCAAAGTTTGTGAATGTACTTGTTAATTTGCCAATATTAACGTGCTGACTGTCTAGCTAACGGACCAATGGGAATAGTTTGCTAAAGCTTTTCTTACAGTGGTAACATTAATGGGGGTATCTCCTTTCAGCTTTTGTTTTTCAGGCATGTTATAGGGACATTGGATTTTGAGATTTGTATTCCTTTATCCTTTTGGATTTGACATTGCTAAATTGGTTAAAAGAAAGAAAAAAACGGGAGCGGGACACTGGCAGAGCATCAGCACAATTCTTTTTTTCTAGACTAGTAGATTTGCATTCTTTCTGATACATGAAAAACATTCCCTTTTAGTTTGGAATAAAAGTACAGAAAGTGCCTAAACATTTCATTTCAAGATGAGCAAAATTTTGATTTTATAGTTAAATTTAAACAATGAGCAAGTATTGCGTGCTATCAATTTTTTCTTACAATCTGCTTTCAGATTTTTCTTTACCCTCTTCTCCATGACTCACTTTGTAAACTTCTCCATTCCATTCTTTGCTTTGCCTCTCATTTATAGTCATCTCTCTGTTTTTCAATTTGCTCACTCCTGTGTCTGCAGTGCTCTTTATTCTGTGGCCCCCCCTCTAGTTATGTTCTATTTCTGTCCTTCCGTTCCACTGTTTTCTTCACACACATTACATTGTTTTTTACCACGTACCATAGTTCCAGCTATGTCTTTGTGGTTCTACCTTTTATTTTCTTTCGTCTACATGATATTTTCAGCATGAAATGTGTTCCTAACAATCAGGCCATTTTTCTGAAGAAAGTTTGTCATTCTAGCAGCAGTATTCTTCTGCCATTTTTTGTCGTTCATTACTTTCCACTGCCTTCCAGGCGCCTTCCAGGCACCTTCCAGTAGTCACCCTTCCCTGCTGAGATGGTTTTTCTGTTCTTGACAAACCTCTCAGTTTTCTTTTCTTCCTTTCTGTCTCTGCAGCCATTTAAACAGCCCTATTTTCCTTTTTTCTAGATCTTATCTATCAAAGTCTCCCATTTTGCGTTCAGGACTTCTTCCTCCTCTTTTCATTAAAGCTTATCTACTACCATCATTCAAATATTAAAAATATTCTGAACTTCCTCCACTAGAGCAAGTCAGTATAGCACATGACCAAATCTTGTATCCTTTGCCTGTACTGGGAAATGCCTTTCCAAGATAGCCCACTGATAGCATCAGAGCAATAATCTGAGTTTACTACCCATCGAGAATATGGGGAACACAGAAGACATCTGTGACAGCGATAATACCTTCCTTTATGTTTCCTTCAGTACCTAACAAAATGCCAGAGCTCAGGAAATCATAATAATGACATATTATAGAAGTATAAATACAGGGTTTTTTACCTTTCAAAATATATTTGCTAAAAAGAAATACTAGATAGGAAGAAGCTGTGGAAGTATTCTCCTGCAGAGCTTTTAACACAGAAAAACTGAAAATTAGACAACTAAAAAGAGGGAAGACTTACTTTTCCATAACATTTCTTGCTGCTGAAAAACTGAGCTTCTTTTCACTTTTGGTTCAGATCAACTCCCAGTAAAAGCAGCCTGCTCAAAATAAGTAATACATATTACCCACAAATCTACATTTTGACCCTTGGAGAGTAATGCAGTATTTATGTATATATGTATATATGTAGGTTAATGCAGTATCTATGTATATATGTAGGTTTTGTAAGTGAAAGGTTTTATTCCAAGCTTTTCCTTACCCTGTTCTTCATATCCACCACAGTATTGACCTACAGTTATCTTTCAGTCCACTGCTTCTTTATTTTAAGAGATTAACAGATTTTTCCAGATTTTATTGGTGTTTTGACAATGTGACTGCACCTGCTGCAGCTTAAGATCCACTTTAGAATGTAGGCCAAGACTTGTATGAATCAAAGTCTCAGTGGCTGAAAAGTTAGTTTATTATCTTAGTCCTAGGAAACACTAGTTGTATGTCTGAATAATTTGTTAATAATAATATTTACAGTGTGCTTAGTAGTGGAGAAAATCTGAGGTGAAAACAGGTGACAAGTGAAGGCCCACACTGTAAACATCTGAATTTCTTTATAGAACATTGTCCAGTAAAAAGTCTTAAATGATGAAATTAGCCATGAATGCAAAATAAGAATCACCATTCAAAATTATTTGACTTAACAAAACAGATGTTCTGATAAATGCAAGTCTAACGAATGGAAGTAGAGGTCTTGATAAGAAATTTTGTGTAATGAGAGCAAAGACAAATGCAAAAATATATGATCAGCATATATGATAGCCTCATGAGTTACTTGTAATTAATGTCCATGCAAAAGGCATCTTTGCATGTCATTCACACGTCTACATTTTAACAATTCACAGTTTAAATTAACAGCTTAAATTGACACTAATCTAATACAGGTGTCAAAACCATTAAAAAATTTAAAAAAGTCATATGTAGCAGTCCAGGCTTCTGCTTTGCGGAAGAGGTAGTAGATTTTTAAGATGAAAAGATAATTGAAAGATAAATAAAACTACATTTTATTTTAAGGAGAATAGGTAGGTCATTGCTGAAAGGATTGGATAGAAGCATCCAAATTAACATCAAGGTGTAATCTAAATGCAGATTTCATATTTATATAATCAGTTATGCTGGCATGACTACCTGTATGAAAAATGTATAGTGGTAGTATAAATATATAATGCTCTTACATAGTGCTCTTCTTTCAAGGAAAAAAACTATACCCTATTATCTGTATTTGCAGTGAGGAAAGATAATTTAGCAAAGCCTAAATCAATCAAAATTAAATTAGGCATGTGTTCTTAATAAATTGCAATATACTGTGATCCTTGCTTAAGTTACATTCTGTCAAATGTTTACATGTGAGATCTGGACAGGGAAAATGGTAGAGGAAAGCAGCTAACTCAAAGGTAAGACTGGACCCAGCAAGAAGTAATAAGACAAAAGAAATCTATCAATCCTATCTTGTTTGTAGATGCTTTTTGTCATGTATGTTCAGGTCTCAACTTGGCTCATTAGGAGTAACCTGTCTGAAGCTTTTTTCAGTGGTGGTAGAAATGCTTGGTGCTGGTAGATGCTTTTTCATTTGCAGATGGTTATTTTTTAAGGCTGTATCCTTTCAGTTCCTTTGCAGAGTACCACAGCCTAGCTGCTGTCTCCGTATCACTTGCCCTAATTTGCAGAGCTGATCTAGAAAAAAGGTTTTCTTTAACTAAAGAAAATGCAGGCTTAAACCCTAGGATTCTGCATTGACGAGGCTGTAATGTGTGGTCTAATGATAGTGGAGAATTCATACATTTTTTGTTTGAAGTTGGATTAGTGCACGCAAGCAGGTGCTAATCAGATCACAATAAAATAGCACCGGAGGGTGTGTGGAGCTTTATACCACTATTTTTTCCAAACATCACAGAAACTTTAGTAGTTGCTTCAGTAACACTACATAAAAGCTTAACATGCAAGTGCAATCCCACATGTTTCAATCCCTCTTTTTCTTTCTAATACCAGCAGCATAGGGCATATCCTTAAGATACTTAACTTTGTGAAGTTTTGGTATTTACTGATAATGCTGGTATTGCAAACAGAAAACCTGGGATTGTTTGGAAAAATGTAAGGGACTATTTTAAGTAACTCCCTAATGTACTAACATATCCAATTACTGCAGTTTAATTTTCAAAAATTAAGAAAGTGCAGTGTGGCCTTATATTTCTTGCAGTAGAATACCTAAGTTTTGTTCAAGGTCAGAATCCCTCAAAAATGAGATCGAAGGTCTGTTTCACTTCACCTCTATATCTTCTTAACCTCATTACTGCTATTGCTGCATGCCAGACAAGTGCTCAATTTCTAATCCTGGTTAAGAGTAGGTTGCCGATGAGTGCCTACCCTTTTTCGTGGTGGGGGGAAATACCCCCCACCCCAGCACATACACATATTCAGAAATCTCTCAAAGGAGACTGAAAAATGATAAAAGCTTCTTCATTCCTTCCCTCTCCCTACCCTGAGAGCAGCTCCAGGATCTTACTGCACTCCCCTGGATAGCTGCAAGCTCTGAAGAGGAAAAGGCAGTAAAAGCCTGTTTATATCACAAGTATTTTAATACCCTAAATATTCTAAACTTTCTGTGCTTCCCGCTGCTTCCTCTTCCAGCAGCCATTGGGATGCTACTAATATATTAGACTGTAAGGACTGGGTAAAAT
This sequence comes from Struthio camelus, assembly GCF_040807025.1. Classification (NCBI taxonomy): domain Eukaryota; kingdom Metazoa; phylum Chordata; class Aves; order Struthioniformes; family Struthionidae; genus Struthio; species Struthio camelus. The sequence goes on along the minus strand of NC_090982.1, from coordinate 19,629,580 downwards.
CCATACACAAACACACTGTAGGAATATTTCCCCTCCAGCTTTTAGCTGTAAGTCACTGTACATCTTATTAAGACAACTTTTTACTCACAGGCTTAGTTCACACATAAAAAGCAAAGGGTTGCAGGGGCACGCTCTTCTTAGATGCCTTTCGTAAAAGAGCGTATTAGGTAGACAGGTAGCTGGTAACCCAGCTAAAGATGCTTAATTCTTAATGAATATAATTGTAACATAAATTATTTTCCCCTTAATATAAAGACAGAACAATCAGTTCATGTCCATACTTTTCATTTTATTACATTTAACTTGACAGTTTCAGTTACTCCGACTGTGCTGTAATGCTGACAAGTGCAGAATATTTCGGAAAAATCTAATTTCTCCGTATACCTTATCCAAAGTGTCCCAAGGCTTACAGAGTTGGATACTGTAGGAGTCTAATCTGTGTTTAAGGAAATGAAACTTTGTTTCCATTGTGATTTCTTGGTTCAAATGAGCACAATCCCTCTCTATCTAGCACTGTTAGGAATCACACATATCACTCTCTGTGCTTAGAAATTTCTATACTTTTTTTCTATCTTCATATAGTTATTAGGATTGTGGTGTCTACTGGAGAATGAAAAGGAGTCTAGGAGAAAGATTGATAAATGCTTGCTGGCACAAATGGAGACAGGTGTCCCACCAGCACACTGGTGAGAGGCCATCTGCATAGCAAGTCATTATTTCATGATCAGCTGTGTAGTGAGTATCTCTTTTAGGGACAAGAGTTGGGACTTACCTTCCTATTCTCATCCTGAAAGCTTTCAAAGTTGTGAAATTTTAGATTTCAAGAGCTTCAAGTTTGAACCCCCTCCCTGTTTTGTGGTGAACATAAGAGTTTTCACCAAATTACGGTGTTATGCACCTGCTCTATATGCTGATGGATCCAATGAAGGATCCCAGTGAGAAAGCTAAAATTTTATTCTTCTCATTCAAATTTGAGTGTCATTACTTAGAAGAATAAATAAATTCCAAAGATGATGCAAGACGATACCAAAGATGCCAGTTGCCTCTCCCTACTGATCCTTTTTTAAATTATGGATAGTCTGGGTCTTATAAACTTTGATCCCTAATTTGGATGTTTTAATTTAGATTCTCACATACTAAAAATCTGAAACTATAAACATGAGAAAGATTGCCATAAAGTAGTAATTATGGCAGTGTGCAGTGTCCTTAAAGAGTGGCTAGGGTACCTTGATATTTCGTTTGAGTGGAAAAACATGAGTAAGATGCTGTTTCCTAGGCCTTATCCAGAAATCCTCCCTGAGACAAGAAACACCAGCAAACTGAGGCTGATCCATTTTCAGGTTTCATTTTAAGTTAAAAAACACTTCTGCACAGGAAACCAGACTTTCATAAAAGCTGGGCTGTATCTGTTCTATGTGCTGTATGCGCTCCAGTTGTTTATAAGCACAAACACTCAGTAGGTATCACTGGAACCATTATTAAAATTTGGAAGCATGTAAATAACAAGTAAGAACAGTGTTTCTTCATGCAGGTTGAAATAATGAAAAATATCTACTTGTGGTCTTTTTGATGAAATCGGTCCTATTTTACAAAGCCTTCTTTGCTTGGCACTTAGCCTGTGGTTCAGGGATTATACCACCAGTGTTGTGACTCAGGGCTAGATTATCTTTTGAAATCCTGAAAGAGTGGCTATGACTGTGTAAGGCAAGATTTTCTTTCTAGTAGAAGTTAAAATTTTCTAAATCTGTAAAAGAACACAGTAAATGCCATTAGCAGATAGGATCAGAGATCTGTCTAGGCCAGTATTCTGTCCCTGACAATGGTGAATGGCAGAACTTTCAGAGAAAAGTATAAAAACTCCAATAACAGACAATATTTGAGTAAGGTTTCCTCCTAGCAGCAAGCAGCTGGTGTCTGATTTAGGATTTAGGCTTTATGAGGATTTCTGTTCTTCTCCCCCTTATTTCTTTAAATACCTAGAGAAACTCATGGATATTTTATTTTTCACATTCATGATTCTATACACATTTTAAAGAGCAAAACCGAAGTTTCTGATCTTTGGCTTTTTAGCTTGTCTTAGTATTATCCTCCTGCAAGTAGTTTGGCACATCACGTTAGAAGATACCTGTTTATTTTTACTATTTTACTATTTCCCTAAATACTGTATTGTAGTCTTTGGGTAAAGGGAGAAAAGGGGACATTCCTTAATGCTTTTTCTTGTTTTATACATGTCTATCATCTTTCCCTCATGTTCATCCTTCATCTAAAGCAAACTATGCTAACTTCCTTATATAACCTCTCATTTGGAAGGAGAAGGCAGGGGACCCTTCATATCTGAAGTCATTTTTGCTGCCTATCTCTGCTCTCCCATTTGTGCTGTACCCTTTTTCTGTAGCCTCAGTAATGGTAGCTATTCCTTAGTCAGTTTTTTAACAAGAGGTAAGACAGCACAATTAGTTTCAGAAAACTTAGGTTTTCTTGCTAGGTTGTCCAGTGAAAGTATGCAGGCCTGTCTTGGTTTCAGCTGACAAATGGTTTCCATTGAGCAGGTCTTCTGGAGACTGACAGTGAAATAACCTGTCCCTTATTAAAATGTAGTAATTTGTTTAAGATCTTTGAGCTGAAGCAATGCTTTTTCCATATGTTATCTCAAATTACAAATATGTTGGTGCTGATAATTATTTCCATACATATATTATCATGTCCTACAAGGCCTGTAATTTCCTTTGACCTAAGCTGTAGTTTGATCTATTATTTTATCAGCGCTCTTAGTGAGTCATTTTATCCATATGTATTTAGTTAATTGGTTATTTTTCTCCCCGCCCATGTTTATATATAATATACTCTATAAAGGAAAAGGAAATCTGACTGCTTGCAGCTGAGTCTAGTAAAAGAGCAATTAGGTTCTATCAGAGCCAGCAGCTGTCCATAATGAATTCTGAATTAAAATTACTAGCGAAGAAAAGAATCTAGCCATCTGCAGGAAATGTGAAAATATTTTTATAACCCAATAGCTGAGTTCTGGACAAGGGGTATCTCTGAGATTTCCCAGCTGTACCTACAGTGTATTCCGGAATATCCATGGACACACAGTACACTGGAACACATTGCATCAACTTGGCTACACAACTCTTTTGGCTACATTTGAACAGGCTGCATTTTGATCTAAAGTAATCAGCATGAAAGCCTCTTTTTAAATCATTTTCCTGTGTCTCTGGAAGTAAAATGCAGCTTTAAAAATAGTTCTGTTATCTCTTTGTGGAGGCTTTCCAATCAGTATTCTATGGCCCTGAACATTTATCTTTCTTCAATTTTCATACTTTTATAAAATTACTTCACGGTCTCATCGCTTGCTATCAGATTTTGTCAATGACTGCTGTTCCAAGCAAATTCTGGATTGTGGTGTTTGAACTTTCCTGTCACCTGATTTTTGAAAATAGTTTTTATTGTTTAAAAAAAACTGTAATGCTACCAGGCTCATTTTACAGTTATTTTGAAACCACTATACCAATAGCCCCAGGATTTTCATTATAACCTGCCCATTATATTAGCTCATAAAGTTCAAAATCCTGGAAAGTAAGAGAGAAGATTAGTGTTCACCCTCTAAATCACAAATTCTGATAAAGAATTATTAAATACTTATTAACCATTCACAGTCTGATTTTCTCCTATGCTACACAAAATTCATGCTGCTACCAATACAACTGAGGTTAAAGAAAAATAGCAAGAGTAGCACCAGTAACCAAGCCCTTCAGGTGTTGATAGACTATTGACAGAGATATCAAAAGTAGCATTTATTCTTTTTAGCAGTTGGGCTAAGAAAACATGTAAGCCTGGCAGCAACCTTGGCGTGAACTCATCAGGGAAGATTCATAGTTTTGCGTGCTCTCTCATCTCTATTTTCTGTTGTGTAACATCTCACCACATCATTATGGTATTCCAGTCATTTCAGTCTAAACCAGGTTTAGGATAGGAAGATCACATTTGTCTTATCCTCCGAAGCACTCCTCTGATTTCTGTTCATGTTAATTCAATGTTCTTAAATACATCCTTAAATACATCAGTCATTTGTCCCATTTTCTATGAATAAGGAAGAGACATCCAGAGATGGAGATGCAGAACAGCAGTTTTGCTACTACAGTTCCATCAGCTTCCAGGTTGAGGACTAATTTCTGATTCATTCCAAGTTTTCAAAGTAGAAAAAGAAAAAAGAAATTTGTGGGCAGGTAGAGCTGAATTCATTCAGGGCTTTGAATGGTGATTGGTGCTGAATACATAGTCAAGGCAGCCCATGACGACCTGGAACTATGTAGTCTTTTCTGCTTTGTGCTTACAAGATGAAATTCTGTGTTCTGATGACCATCTGAGACTTCTTCACTGTTCTTCTCTTGATTCAATATCCAAGCATAACAAATGGTAGTAGCTTATCTTGAAACACAGGGATCATGAGACCAGTTGGTATTAAGAAGAAACAACTGTAGACCACAACGGATACATGAACATGTTGACTCAGGGAGAGGTCCAGAAAGACTCTGAAGCACCACAGTGTTCAGCAAGTAGTTTCAAAGTCCTCTCCTTGATCAGTTCTTCAGAATATATCCCTTCCCACTTGCTTTAATTCAGTTTTAGATAGCATTGGTTCACCTTCCTGTTTCCCGCAGAAAGAGGGTGAGCCTTTCCTCATGTGGCGTGGGAAAGGTATAGAAAAAAGAGACAGTGTATCCTTGGCAGTGAAGTCCCCATGAAAATCTAGTTAAAGCACAGAAATATGCGAAAAGAACCAAAGAACCCCTCAAAGCATTCCATCTTGAGAGTGCAAAGAAATCTGAAATGCAAAGAAAGCAAGGAAGTAGTTGTTAGCAGCAAGCGGCGTAATTTCTGCTTACTGACTTCTTCCATGTGCTGTAATCTTCACTTTTATTTATTACTGATTGGATCACAGTGTACTTCCCCTCATAAATTACTCATAAGTATCATTTTCTGTATTTACTACAGATGTTCATGCATAGATTTGTCTTTAGTTGAAGGTAACTAGTCACACTGAGATGTGTTCTTAAAATTAGCTTCAAAATACTTTCTTTTTCTCAGCTCAATTTTAGTAGATTTTAGATCTTTCATTCTTTAATGAAATGCATAATCACATGAATGCTTCACAAATGTATTGTGCACTACAAAGAATGTAAAATACATACTCACCAAATCTCACAGAGAAAATATTTTTAGTATAGTTTTTCTTTCATACTAAATAGAGAATGTAGTACACTGAATATGGTTGTGTTTCCTACTGTAGAGCAGTAGGAAAATAAGAGAGCTTATCTGAGAACTAGATTAATTTTGAAATAAAAATTCACTGTAAATCCTTCTGTGCAGATAAAACAGTAGAGAGAAATACAGTTTATTCTAGTTTCTCTATATTTCTGAGTAATTGAAGAAATCAAGTGATGTGATTTATAGTACGATGTATATGTAAAAATCCCCTATGAAAAGGAGAAATAAAGCATATATTGCTGTATAAAATCAAGGATCAACTCTGGAGGAAAAAAAAATAAGAATACGAAGTGGTGTGAAAGAGGGTCAGTGAACTTTTCAGTTATCATACTGTGTAATTCCTGCTGTATTCCATCTTGCAAGCAGAACAATAAGATGTCTTTTTCACCTATGACCTACGATTGCAGGAAGAAGCAGGCGAAAGCACTCTGTGATGTTCTGCCTGCTTGAAGGAAGAAAACACAGGGATCAAAAATAGTGCTCTCTCTGTTCAATGGCATAGTTATTAACACTAGTTATTGCCTAGTGTTAGGTATCTTAGACACATTGATGGAGAGGAAGAGGTCTGCATGGCCTGGTTTGTAGATGGTAGAGGAGAAATGCTTCTGCTTTCTGTAGGTGCCTGGCATCAACAGTCTGAATTTAGAGACTGAGTTTAAGCTTCTCTCCCAGGACCAGTCTAGGATGGTGTCTTCCTAGAGCACCTATCCAAATGCCAACAAAGTCTAACATGCTAAACTACTTTTTAATCATATAATATCTGTGGCTTACATGGTACAGCATAGTACATCTTCCTCCACTGGTAACACGTAAATTATCTCTAATATTAGTCAGCCATCAGCTAGGGAGCTTACTCTTCACATTATGCCCTTCCACAGCTTCATTCCAATGTTGCTCTGGAGCTATATAGGAGTCTTTCTCTAGTTTTGTAGAGTTCTGGCTCATGGCAGACCTGAATATAAATATAGCGCAGTAAGAGGATTTGAACTGTTGGAGTGGGATGTCCTTATGAGAAGTGTCTCTTAAAACTCTCTTTTTTTTATATTGAACATTCCTTATAGTACATATTTGCCTTTTGTGGGAAAACTCAGCTTTTTAAATTGTTGTGATTATTCCCTGTACCCAGGGACTTGTTAGAGAAATTGTTACGTGTTCGATTCTGTAAGATTTTAGCCTTTGAGAGTTTGTTGGTTTATTTGCGTTCAAGATAAAATATGATAAGACCACTTCTCTTCCTTGATGTCTCCGGAGTTGAGCTCAAGATGGGATGAGGAACAGATTTACTTCTTGAACGTTATTAAACTTCTGCAATCTCATACAGCAAAAAATTGTGCTTAAATCTGGGACAGTAATGTTTGAAGAACTTAGCGTAATGGTAGAATTCTGAGAAGTACAAACCGTAAAGAAAATCTTCATAAAGCTCAGTGAAGGAAGAAAAGCCGAAGGTTGGCTTTGATTTGAGAGCTCTCTATGCTTTGGCCAGCCCTCTGTGAAAACTCTGGTGCTCTCTAGACTGAGCTTTATCCATCTGTAATGAAATCTGTATCTGCTTTATGTTTTTTTCCCTCCTCTATTCAATTTAAGAAGGCTAATAGGCCTTCAGTGACAAATAGGGTGCCTCTATGCATAACATATAGGTGAAGAAAACATGATGGCCAAGATTTTTTTTTTTGCTTATTTGTTTTTCTAGTAATGATATTTGTCTAAAGGTTCTTTTGCGTGCTTTGCACATAGGTATTTTTCTTAAGAGTATTCTTTGGCATGTTTGCACTGGTGAACTGTTATATATAAAAATGTATCATATAGTATTATACCATACAATATTATACCATAGCTACACAGAGAGAGAGGAAAAAAAAAAAGGAAATTAGTGTGCACCTTGAATAGTTTGAAACTATTTCTGAAAGGTCTCTCACATGTAGATGCCAGAATTCTTGAAGCTATCTAATATCTCTATAATTAATTTTCTATATGGAATTTCTATAAAGAAATTTACCTCTTTGTGCCAGGCCTTTATACTGCTTCAGTCAGTTTATGCTCTCAAAAGGATATTTAATAGTTTCATAGCTTTTGTTCCACTTCCTGGACAGAAGGGTGATTTTCAGCTGTGTCCTAATTTCCTAACAGGATAAGGGAAAAAATAAACTAAATAGTGCCCTTGTCATGGTGACTATAGGATTTCTATGGAATTGATGTCTAATTAATCATATGAAATTCTCAGTAAAATCCAGGCATTTTTATACATTTCCAATATCACAACCAAATTTATGTACAGTTCATAAATGCAAGTTTCATTCTATCTCAAACTGCAACATTCAATCCAAATTTCCCTTGATGTGAGTCAAAAATGTCCTAAATGATTTTTGGTCCATATTTTACTGTCTTTGCTTTGAATTAAATGATCTGTGAAAACTGGCAATTACACTGCCTTCCTTTGCCAGATCATTGAAGTATCAGTAAAGGGTCATCATTTAAACAGCTACAAATTAATCAGAAAATCCAACCTTTAACACATCCATACAGTGATTGTAATGTGGAATGGTCCCCTTATGCCTCTTAATTTTTCTTTCTGTGAATTTTAGCTGTGTCACATCACAGAACATTAAACATATTTCAGCTCATGGGACCGACCTAGCCATGTTTTTATAAATTGAAAACAAATGTTGTAATAGGATAGATGATAATATTTGAAGCAATAACAATTTCTTGGTAAGCATGCTTGTTTAATGGATCACTTCGGTTTTCAGCTTGTAAACATAGTAGTATCTATCAGTGGCTGAAACGATAAAATAAAAAAAAAATTAAGTTTGACAGTAAAGCAAAAAAATGCAAACAGGGCAAGAAAGTCGTTAACAACTGTATAGTTAATCTGTGAACTGCTCGTGATCAGCTGAATTATCATTTTTAGCAGCAATCAGATAGGAATAATTTTTGCAAGTAGAATACGGATCTGAACATACAATGCAGTAAGACACGCTCTTTATAATACTAGACTGCAACAGTCACTTGATTCACTCAGTGCTACTTAGAACTGGGCCTGTGAATTCGACATGAGCATGTTTGCAGGCAGAGAGAACCTCCTCCTTCCTTGCGTGCTTTGGGATCTGAGGGTAGCACATGTTAATTGAATTCCAGTTGTCTCAGCTTGTTGGTGATGTTTTCGTATTTTTTCCAAGATATAAGAAAAACTGCCTTTGCTTGGCAACCAATACAGCAAAGAGTAGGTAAAGTAGAAATGGTTTATCCATTGTGTAGTTTGCATCGTGCGTTTGGTTAAAAGGTGCTGAAATGGCAAAAATCAAACAGCACAAACAAGGTTCTCTCATCACCACAGTATGCAACTTAGTCCTTCAGCATCAAAGAGAATTTATCTGATTTTCACCATTATAATCTTTTAGCTGCATGGCGAAATGCAGTCTGAGATTGGTAGGTGATGGAAGATAATGGCAAAAAAAAAAAAAAAAGATTGGCAGGGAAACTTTGTGAGTCAGCTAACAAAACTCCTCTAATAATTTTAAAAAATAAACCAATCAGACAACCAAAGAAGCACCTATTCAGAAAGTACAGAGCTTAATCCCTTCATCATTCAGTCCCAGTAATATAACTTCTGAAATAATTGTAGTACAACTTGAATGTCAATTGCCTGTCATATATCTAATATACGAAACCTTTTCATTGTATAGTCACTGGCAAAGACACAGGTTATGTTCATTTGCACAGAGTTACTGCTGAAATAAAAGTGATCCTTCCTTGTGCTATGAACAGCTGAATATAAAAATGTATGACTATTTCAAAGTCACAGATTTAAATAGTAGCACATATTTTGACCACTTTACAAAGAAAATAAAAACATGAAAGCCTGTATAAAGGGTTTCAGTGCCAGTCATGGCATCAGAGAAAACAGAGAGAAAGTATGAGTTTAGCATCCATAAGAGAATCATGTTTTATGTGACCTCTTATTACAATGGAATACTGACTTTTACCATTGTTTTCCTGTCATGCATAGAGACAGTACAGCCTAAATACATCTGTTCATCTCATCCGTTACTTAAAATATAACGACCCTTTTTTTTTAAGCTTTCTTTCCAAGTTTCTGGCCTTGATTTTCTGTGTGTCCTGCATTTATGCCTCTGCAAGTTGATGTTTCTGAGGCATGTAAGTGAGGATTCAAACTACTTGGTTTCCCAGTGATGTCCCTACTGAGCAATGTGTATGACAACAGAAGAGGAAGAGAAACAATGGAATAAAGATATGGTAGTTTCTTTCTATAGTACCATATGTTGTTGGAGTTCGGAGATGGAGAATAGGTGGGGGTAAGAGTGGGGGAAGGAAGTTAAAATATTCATAGAGTTGGTTGCATTTTTAGTGTGAAACTGAAGAGGGTAGTCTGGTAAATACACAGCCCATTTATAATTAGCAAAGTTGGATTGTTCTGAGCACACAGAGGTAGTAAAAATTTTTTTGCTAGATAAAACATTCCAAGGAGGATTTTGCCAGGAGCCTAGTGGAGCCAAACGCTTCAATAAATGTGGTAGGTATGTCAGCCTCTCCATCTTTATGATGACGACATTAGTGCATATTGATGTGCTTTGATGCAGTGGTGTGATCTTCACAACCTCTGGATAAACCTGATAAGTAGAAAATAACATCTGTGATACAGCACATCAGTAACTGATCCTTTCTAAGTCTGCTTATGCAAAGAATAAATGTAAAAATAATAATGCAAGAGATGAAGAGGAGAAATGAAAACTGCTCATTACACCTGGAAGTGCAAGCTTTTAACTGAGTTTGAATTTGACAGTTGTTGTGGTCTGAAGGAACCATCAAAACTTTTAATTTTTCATCTGAAGAATGTCATATCCAGGTGTAAGCACAGTGCTAGAATATTAATTCATTTGTATGTGATAGGAAAGAGCCACATTTAAAAAGCAAGGACATTTCCACTGTCAAACCTTCTTATTTCTCACTTGGCCAGCACTTGCTTGGCTGATAAAAACTGCCTGAATTGCAATATGAAGAGGCAGGATGCAGGTAACTATAGCTGAGTATTGATATTGCTAGTCTTTCCTATCAGCTGTACTGATTTATGAAACTCTTCTTTTTACATTTATAGAAAAATGTGTAACTATATCTGTCTTTAAAAATCACATACTGCTTTCTTTGTCATTTCTGCAATCAAAAAAGTGCAAGAAATGCTCTCAGAAAAAGTTTGAAACTGCAGAGTGTTTTGTTTAAATTGAGATTCATAATTTCTGGGAATTGGCACAAGTAAAGACTGTCTGCTAAATTATGAAAACCAATCTAGCACACTCATGTGCTACTTGTTATTTTTTCTTTGCAATCCCCCCCCCCCACACAAAAAATCAAGAGTGAGACAATTTTTGGAGTTTTTCTCCATGATTCTTGCCAACTGTAAGGTAACTCAGATTTCTTGGAATGCAGAGCATTTATTATACAAGGGAACTTAATTCCCATTGAGCTAGGAGAGCTATCATTTCATTTATCCATATATTTTCTCCCTCTCCAACTACCATCTGATCAACATCATTGAGTGGTAAGTTTTCAAAAGCTCAGAATATCAATTAGTGTTTCTCACAGTGGCATCTGAGAAAGTTGACTATGATGTGTTTGGTCTGTTAGCCCAAGTCTCTAGTTGTCTGAGTGGAGTCTGCTTCTGGGAATAATAACTGGTGGTGAAAATGCATGCTTAAAATAATATGGAATCTTAAAAACAAAATTGCTCTGATGGGAGACTAAAACATCTTTCTGCTCTGTGCTTCTCTTTATATGGTTACAAGGAGATATAATTTGTTAGTAACTTGCAGGGATTTTTTGAACATCCAACAAGAAATAAAGATTTGCCTTTAGTCACAGGTGTCAAGGTGGATTTGTGGTATTTAAGATGTCATGAAAATATAAGAACTATGAGAAGACTTTGTTTTTTTATATAATTGACCTCTGTAAGCTAGGATGTAATTATATCGTCATATCTCCTTTCAAAAAATGACAATATATAGTATTCTCAAATGTCCTTCACTCACGTAAGATGAGACTCCGGAGGGTTTATAAACTACTGCTTACTATGCTACTTACTGTATTTCATGTCACTAATTGAAAATAGTTAAACATTTAAAAGGCTGAGAACAGGCATTCATTTTCATAGGCATAAGGTAATATAAAAATGATAAAGAAAATCACTGTATTTTTCACTTGTGCTTTATATAGCTACATGTGCTCAAAATCTGAAAAAAGACTTCATAGATTTTAGTCATATATGTGGCTGCAACAAGACAGTCATCCATTTGAAAATTTGACCTAATACACGTAATGTCTAAACATCTCCAGAAAAGAATTTCCTCCGGAGGTTTTAGGACATGTAGTGGTATTTAGCACACAAATTGTCTCTTCAGACCTTCAGAACATTTTCTGGTCTTGTATATTCTGTAGTCTTTTTTAATATTCCTTCTCTGAAGCCTTCTATAACCTGTTCTTTTATGCCAAATGCCATATAATGGATCATATATGATTGATAGCAATTTAATCAAGGTAAGTACTGTATATCTTTTTCTCCTCCTATGATTGCATAACATTGTCCTTAGGAGTCATTAAAGTAGCCCATATTTAAAACCTTTTAGATAGAGAGGGGATGACTAAAGTCATTGAAAGTCTGGCATATTTTGACAGCAGGTGTTGTAAAAATAAACTGTTATTAAGGAGGTCTGTTACTGAGATGTTTATGTTCTTTTGGACTCAGCTGAATATTTCTTGGACAAGGACGTAAATCCTGTGCCAAACTCTCAGTAACTGCCCACGAAACACAGGAAAGCAACTTTCTAGCTCGGAGATGGTCCTGAGGAATCATCTCCTGTGCAGATAGATGAGAAGTAGAAATTTCTTCGGTCTCAACAGGATTGATGTGCAACCGCCTTAGCTCACATCCAAAATAGTCCATCTAGCTCGAGATGTCCAGCACCTGATTTGATCTAGAATCTGTGAGGAGACACTGGCTTAGCCTCTGGCTGACGAATATTACTGACCCCGTCTGCACATGAATTCACTGTTGTGAAGTCAAGATCCATCTTTAACCATATTTTAGTCTTTTTATCATCTGCCTTTTGAAACAGTCTGACAGCTGAACATCCTGGTCCAGGTTCTGGTCCTTCCAGTTGTGTCTTACTTTTTGCTAGAGATAAAAGACATACATTGAAAGGACTAGCTAAGGATTTTCCAGGCCTAAAGCTAGTGTAGCTAACTAGGCATCACTCCATGGAGCAAAGCATAATATTATGGCCTGGCTGGGCAAAGGAGGGGAGGGTAAACCAAGCTGCCTCAATTGAAAGCGCAGTCTGAGCTGGAGAAAGGACATGAAGTTTGCCTTCAAAGCAGAATTTGTGACACTCATTTTGGATAATGTCAGTGTCTGCTAATTAAATTCATGTCAGTAAGAAGAGGATAGCAACAACAACAACACTACAAAAAACACTGGCATTCTTAGCATATATGTTATCTTGTTATATGTAGTAATTTTCATTTTTAAGAATATGTATCTCTAAAAAATGTTGCAATGTGTTTTATTTCTTACCTATACAAGCCTGAGCCTGCAAAATACAAAGGTCTCTTACAAAAGCTTTCTGCATCCTCGATTGCTTGTAATAGGAGTTAAAGGAGTTCACTTATTTCAAAGGCACTGGCCTCTTTCATAGAAGCTGATGTCACTATCCAGAGAAATGTGCTTTTCAAATCATTATTATGAAATTTTAAAACTTGAACGCCATAAAAATAAGCATGCTGCATGAAATATTCCTTCATGTTTTTCCTCCCGTGTTCTTTTCTTTTCAGTGCTGGAGTCGGCCGGACTGGCTGTTTCATTGTGATAGATGCCATGTTAGAGAGAATAAAGCATGAAAAGACTGTAGATATTTATGGCCACGTAACTCTAATGAGAGCGCAGAGGAATTACATGGTTCAAACTGAGGACCAATACATCTTTATCCATGATGCACTGCTGGAAGCAGTGACATGTGGAAATACCGAAGTGCCAGCCAGAAACCTGTATGCATATATTCAGAAGCTGACACAGATCGAAACGGGAGAGAATGTCACAGGAATGGAACTGGAATTTAAGGTACTGACATATTACCTTGTGAGGAGGCAAAAACAAATTAGGTAACACTTAATGCTGCTGTATCCCCTGCCACTTGTTTCCAGCCATCAAAAGCTAGATCAACTTGAGCATGAAACTGTAAACTGAGAAGATAACATTTTGTAAAATATATAATTCTGCTTTCAATTAGTGTCCAGACAGGAACTGTTCCGAGTGGGTGTTTTAACCCTGCTGTTCCTTTATTTTTTGAATAGCTTGAAATTTATATTTGTGTAAGTGTTCAATTTTTAAATTTGTTCATATGCATTAATGGAGCAATCATTAAACTTTTATATAGTATTGAAAGAAGCTTTACAAGCATTTAGGTAATGCAGTGAACTATGAAAAAACAAACATTAGAAATTGAAATAATTTGTTAATGGATCATAAGCAGAGATCATCAAATCTGAAAATGACATTCGCTTTTGTCATAACTGATCTTAAGTCTTTTTATTTATTTATTTTCAACAGCGTCTAGCTAGCTCTAAAGCTCACACTTCAAGATTCATCAGTGCCAATCTTCCATGTAATAAATTCAAAAATCGCCTTGTCAATATTATGCCATATGAGTCTACAAGGGTATGCTTGCAGCCAATCCGAGGAGTAGAAGGCTCTGATTATATAAATGCCAGTTTTATTGATGGATACAGGTACTAATGATGATGTGTTCCCATATGGACTGTTTTAGAAGTTTACATAATTACTTACGCAATTATAGTGAACAAGATTTAGTATTGTTTATAATCTGGACATGTTGTGTTTTGTTCTACTTTTTAACGTTAATAATGGCTTTAGATTTTCATCTATACAACAGAGGAAAATTGTGTAGGGTGTAAGTGTCATACAGTCTTAAATAATAAAATTGTACCTACCTTAATACTATTGAGAACTCTCGGCATGTTTTTACATACTGAAGGTTACTGAGATTTTAAGTGCGTTCACGCTTTGGAATCTCAATCTTTCCACAACTATTCTGCTTCAAAAGATATATAGAAATAACATGCACGAGGTGTACTGCCGGTGTCAAGGTGATGACCTGTGATCTTGAAACACTGATTAAGACCAGATCTGGCCTCCAAAAAGCAGTTTATATGTATTTAAACCAGCACCTTCATTACAACACAGAGCAAGATGCCCTTGGCTGATTTAAGCAGTTGATAGAAAAAGACATAAAGGAGAAACAGTGTACTTTCCCTAAGGCTTTTTAGGTGTTCTTGAATATCTGCATCCACAGAACTCATTTTCTGAGCCCCTCCTCCAGGAGATTTTAACAGCTTGGTAGTACCTTCCACAAATAGGATTTTAAGGCCTGGGAATGCAGCACATTCCACTTCTGAATGTTTTTTCTGCCTTACTTTTGCTGGAGGCATTAGACTGTTGAAAAGGAGTTAATAAAGACACTGCTTTATGCTATAATTCCTGAATTTAATAGATAGTACAACAGTTATTTCTGCAAAATGAAGCAGCACAACTAAGTGTTTCTTAAGTGCTTTTTACAGCACACAAAACGGAGCTATTAGTGTTGTATTAAAATTTAAGTAATAATGATAAAGGCATATATCATAATATTAACAGAGTAATTTCCTACGCAAAGTTCTAAAAATAAAAAATGTCATTGTTTGATTAAACAATCATAATGAGGTTTTAATGTGCTTATTATTAATAACTTACAACTTTTCCTCTAGATAATGTTTACATATAAACAGACAACATGGGTATCAATTTACATTTATTTAAAATATTTTTCTTAATTTAATTTTTCTTTCAACGCAGGCAGCAAAAGGCTTACATAGCTACACAGGGACCTCTGGCAGAAACAACTGAAGATTTCTGGAGAATGCTCTGGGAGCATAATTCTACAATTGTAGTCATGCTTACTAAGCTACGAGAAATGGGCAGAGTAAGTATTACTATAATATTTCCACAGTGCAATGTTTATTAGAATTCTAATATTTTCTAATTCAAATATTTTGTCGTTATGGGGATGTCTAAAGATATAAAGGTCAGGAATTAGGTTCCTTCTCCTTTCAAGAAGGAGATCACAAGGTGCTAGAATTTGCAATCTGTGGATGTGTTGCAGTAAACAAGCTGGACATCGCATTTTGCTCTGGAACGCAGCGAGATTCAGTAGCTTAGTTCTCATGTTGGTATTACAAAGAAATGAGGGAGAGCATTGCTGACTACTGGGTAATGAGGATTTCTCATCTGGAAACTTCTCTTCTGCAGCTTCTAATGTTAACAACATTAGAGGAAAGTGCAGTATTTTTAACAGAGCTGAATGTTTTCTGTGTGCTCGTTGTGCTAAACTTACCAGTTTCATCATCCTATTTACAGTCCCAAAGTCATTTAAGTGCTGCTTTGTATAATGGAAAGAATGAAGTAGATTACTATCTAGACAGGATTACGTCAAGGATAAAACTGGTATACGAAAAGTGAAATCTGAGCCCGACCAAACATTTGTGGAATAGAGGTGGTTTGGGGCATTGATAGTGAATGCAGAGTTGAACAGACCCTTGACGGAGGCCAGGGAGCACTTGCTTCCACAGAGAAGGAGAGAGAAAAGTAAAAATAGCCTTGAAGTTTGCATCCCATTCTGTGTTGAAATTTAAGTGTTTCTTGCCACTGATAAATAATGGACCTAAGCAGAAATGTAAATAAGTTCAGAGGTACAATGACCAGATAAAGCTCCTCTGCAATGCAATATTGAAGATGATTTTTATATTCTAGGTACAGTTTTTACGTTTTGCTTTAAACAGTTCAATCTCATTAAAACAGTTGACAGTTCTATCAGTAATGGTGCTTTGCATAAATATTACCCTTACTTGAATGTAAAACAGTTTGTGGAGGCGGTCTTGAGTAACAAGAAATGTGTTTTTCTTTGTTATTTTGCAGGAAAAGTGCCACCAGTATTGGCCTGCAGAGCGTTCAGCCAGATACCAGTATTTTGTGGTAGACCCGATGGCGGAGTACAACATGCCGCAGTATATTCTGAGGGAATTCAAGGTTACAGATGCAAGAGTAAGTTAACACAACATTATCCCATTTCACATAAGTTTAAAAGAGAATATCTATTTCTCTCTCTTCCTTTCTCTTTTTTTTTTAATTAGCAAAGCCCTAGGTGTGAACTTAGTTTTCAAGCAGTAACCGAACAGTAGAGAAAGATATTAAATGTATAGCATCTTCATGTAAGAGCAATTGACTACATTCAGATATAACATCTGGGCAGCAGAATTTTGCAGAGTTCTGAATAAGTATTTATGCTGAAGTGCATTAGATGATTTGAATGCCATCCTCCCTTTCTCCTCATTTCCCCCCTTGATCCTTTTGGGGGTGTGGGGGGAATTGTCATCACTTACAGCTGTAAATACATTGTTTTGAACCACCTTCTAGGTTGACTGAGTATGAAGGTTAATCTAGTGAGATTTAAAAACTGCCAAGCAAATAGCATTCTTAAGAAAAGCTTGACAAGCTTTGCACATTTTAATTTGATTTTTGGCATACCTTATTCTCAGCACTCTTCTATATCTGCAGAGAAGAGCTGTACAGCTGTGACCCTAGTTTCCTCATTTTCATTCTGCATTTCTTATCTGAATTCCTGAGTCCCAAACTGTGCCCTGATGTAAGATTAAATGTACATAAACTTTAAATATATATTTGGTATTTCTCAGACTTACGATTTCTAGCATTTTACTGTGCATAATGGGAAAAATTACTGCCATCTGCATTTCTATAAGCACTGTAGAATACTGTTTATTCAAGCAAAACAGTGGATGTACTGTCCAGGAACAACTTTATTAGTTACTCAGAGCTGCCAGTCACCATCCAAAATATATAGTTCACCAAGCTCAAATCACAGACTAAATAACACTAACAAAAAGCCACATATGCAGTTGAATGGAAGAGTCTGCAAACAGTACCTAGGGTGAAATATATTTGCAAAAGTTTATTTAAGACTTTATGGTAAAACAGTACATTTGTAAATCTCAGTCTGTCTGTCTATAGCTAACAAAGTGAAAATCTAAAAGGGTTCCGTAACTTAATGTGCCAGAAATAGTTTTTCCGGTTCTGCTCTTACTACACCTCTGTTAAAAAGTGCCATACATGCATGTCAGCAATCCTGTTACGACATTTTATAATTGCTTATTGTTATTTTTCAAATTTTAAAAATCTTTTTATCTTAATGGTCTCCATTTTGTTAAATAGCTCACTGGCAAGGTCTCAGGGCCATTTTATATTTTCTGTACGGGCTTGGAAACGGTAGCTCCATCAAATTTTCTGAGAGCAGTAAGCATTACTTAGGAAAAATGTATCTTACAGTTTTCCTGTAGTTAGGCTTTTATGCCTGCCACACCCAGTAACTGCCACACCCATCTAACTAAATTCCTATGTTCAAAGGAGAATAAATGCTGCAGCGGTTGTAACCAGCCTCTCCCCCGCCCCCTTATCTTCAAGCACTTTAATAATGTCAGAATCAGTGCCCTGGTGGAGCTGAGCTGGCCGGTTATTCCCCAGAGGCAGCAAGGGAGCGCGCTGCCTTTGTAGGTGCCAGCAGCAAGTGTTCGGTGTGGAGCTCCCTGTTATTTCTGAAACTGAGTTGTTGTAAGGTGGAATTGGCCTCTGTAACCCTTTCAATCTACTGTTCTGACTGCTTTATACGCACTTTCTCTGTAAACTACCAAGGTCGATGTGTTGGGGCAGTTTCGTATAAGGCCAACCTATTAGCGATGGCTGTAAGAGAGTATTATATATTCTACAGCCTCATCAAAAGACAATTGAACATCCCCTGTAGAAGCAAGAAGGAATCCACATGGTCAGCCAATCAGTAGGGTTATTCATTAAAAGCCCTGAGCTCCATACAGGGATTGAAAGTTCGTATGTTGATAACTCGTACTTCGTACGCTCTCTGTGTTACCTGTGATAATATTTGAAAAGAAAGATTTTAATAAAATTTGGCATTTGTATTTGGACTACTATTGGCAAGCATCTCATTAAAAGGAAGCAGCAATGTTTATAATGTCAGGAGCATGGGGAACTGTGTAAAAAATTGCACATCAGCTCCCAGTCTGCTTTAATGGTAGTCTAACATCAGACTAACTCACTTGGCTTGTGTGCTCATTAAATAGTATTAAATAACAGAAGTTATTGCCATTAAAACAAAATGAGTACAGCCTTCACAGATTACCACCGGATTACTGAGTTATTACTAACACGAAATATACCATACAGGTGATTTAGACAAATTTGATAAACAAATATTTACCATTAAGTCTATTTCATAAGTAGAAATTTGCTGGTTTTCCAATGACAGCTTAGACTTCAGTAAAGCAGAATATTTCTTTCTCCTTTCTGCTCCCTTAAAGAGAGAAGGTTATTGTAGTGTAAATCCTATCTAGATCAGAAATTGTCAAAGAGCTTCCATCACCTTAATTGACACCCTGCAATAGAGTCACACTTAAGGTTTTATTTCTTTATTTTGGGGAAATGGGAGTCAACTTATTGTTTAGTCTTGTTGATGGAGTAATGTCACATGCTTATAGTGCCTTGAATGATGCACTACATTAGCTTGTTGGGGGGAATGTGATCACAGAGGTCATTATGAGAAAATGTCATACTAAGAAAATGCCATTTTAGGTAGAATGTGTTTTATATGTGGTTCTTTGTGCTGATGACTACTAGAAATAAATATTTTGGAACAGATAACACTTTTTTTTAGTGGACAAAAATATTCCACACAAATAGAGTACTTACTATCAGAGTAGGAATCAAAGCAATAGGGCAAAAAAGAGGGTATGTGTTACTCCGTTGGGCTGTGGTTGGCAACATACCCGTTCACTCTCAGCTGACGCATGGGAGGTAGAAACCCACAGGACCAGAAGAAGCATAAAAGCAAATTACTGCTTTTATTTTTGTTTATTTTTTAAATGATGTCTATTTCAGTTCTAAGGTCTATAATAACTGAGAGCTCATGGTGGGGAAAAAAAAGGAAGAAAAGGCTATTCTTGCCTTCATCATAACTATCTGTTTCTCAGAGGATCTTCTAAAATCATTTTAATTTTTTGTGAGTTTCAGTTGGTAAAAGACCAGTTTGAAGACACTTTCAGGGTGGGTGCTTAAGGAATATAACGTGTCCACAGGAATTAATTCACAGTAGTAGCTCAATTTGTGTTCATGCTGTTAAATATTACAGCTACACAGATTGGCAGTGCTCAGAAACATCAAGCATGACATTTGAAAGTTTGAGACAAGTTTACTTCGTCTAGTTAGATTGTGTGTTTATTATTTATGCTATCCTGAGCATTTGCACGTTAAATAGGCATGCAGCAGAAACTGGAGTTTGCAGTGGATTTCACCTGTGTCTGTGGCTTATTATAAACATAACCATGCTGCAGCATTCTGCACTTTTAAACAATCCTGTTAATATTCCTAACCAGCGTCAGATAACATGTTTGGAGAGACAAAACTCTTGTAGATTTTTACTGGTTTGAACCCTGTCCAAGCTATTAGTAAGTGAAATTACAATGATTCAAAGAAAGTTCATGATTTGAAGCAAGTGACTGGTCCTGAACTTTGAAACAGGGACTTGGTCATCTTCTTCCGGGCAAGCATCTACCTCCCAGAAAGCACCATGACTGCTGTGCTATCAAAGATACCCTCTGAAAAGAGCCCAGTATCTAAATGAGTCTTATCAGTAAAGATATTCCTGACATGCAGTCATTGACTATTTTTGTAAAGTGAAAGGGCAGCTTGGATGGCCATATTCTACCTACTTAGTATTAAAGGAAAGTTACAGTCCGCAACACTCAAAGCACAGCTTAAGAAAATAATTGTATAGCCTAATGATATCTTAACTTCCTTATCCTTAGCCTCTCTTTTTACGCTGGCAAAATGTCAGTTAACTCTCCTATCTGATGCAGAAAGGAATCTGCACAGTGTCGTAGTTAGTGAAATTCCATTTCTGTGCCAATGTGTCATTATAGCTCCAAAAACACAGATCAGTACTGTGATTGAAAGAACCTATGTCCATGTGATCTGAGCCATTCCCCACTCCCACCTAATGTACATTTTTTCGTGACTGCCCTTCTATTTTGTTGACTGGCTGGCTTCCAGCCACTGGGACATTCTTCTGGGATACATTATGTGTGTTTTTCATTAAAGGATGGCCAGTCCCGTACTGTGAGGCAGTTCCAGTTCACTGACTGGCCAGAACAAGGAGTGCCAAAGTCTGGAGAAGGATTTATTGACTTCATAGGCCAAGTGCATAAAACAAAAGAGCAGTTTGGTCAGGATGGACCAATCTCTGTTCATTGTAGGTAAGTGAACAAAATCTCAAAATAATTCATGTGCAATTTTTTTTCTAAAGTTGACTTTAGAAGTAGCTGACTGCAGTGAAAGTGTATAGGTAAGTGCAACTTCGTAGGTGAACTATCAGAAATGTAATCAAATAGAGGGGTTAAAAAGGAGCATATAGGAGGATTGCTTTAGGAAATGGGAACTGTTTTGTGATGCAATTACCTGCGGACAGAAAAGATTCTCCTGAAGTGTGTGGAAGCATGTGATTTTTTCTGTGTTGAAAACTTTCTCTACCACAGGGTAAAAACAACCTGATCAGTGTTACATTCAGAAGGCAGTAGGAAATGCCTAATCAAAGGTTGCTCCATCTGATTTTTTTCTACTGGTAGTTAAAAGTGAATCTGTTACAACAGTGGGGATTATGAGCTGTGAACAACCCAGTTACTCCTGAGTAGCACCTTAGTGGCAATCAAGACAAGCCAAAGAAAAATGGTGGCTACATCAGGAAGCTGAACAGAATAGAAATCAGATTTCAGAAACTTTGCCTGTCAAAAAAGGCAAAAGCTTGAGGTTTGGATTGGTGAGTTAGAACCTCAGAATGTAATGCCCGTTTTCTGATGTGATGAAATCCCTCAATTCCTTTACAATTGAGATACAGATGACAGCAGCTTGCAGGGTGCATTGGAATAATCCAGGGGTGAGCTGTTATAATATTATGGTATTTTTTATTTACTTTCACTGCTGTATTCTACAGTCTATAGCAGATGGCCAAAAACAATATCTTTATCTTTTATCTCTTATTTAATAAATTGCTTTCTATAAATTCCATTAGGATTTTAGATATTCATTTTGCAACATTAAATTATTTTTTGATAAAGGAAATGTTATTTATATAACAGAGATGAAAAATACTAATATAGGTACCAGGTCCTTTCTTCAAGCCAAGCAGTGCTCCAATACTAGTGTGCTACAGCATACAAATGAAAATAGAGGGGGAGAGAGAGAGGAAGAGAGAGATTCTTGTCCTTTCAAACGCAGAAGAATAGGTTCACATGTTCTGATGCTATGTTTTAACAGAGATCTTTATGCTCCTTAATCAGGAAGTGTAACAAAGTAAATACGCTGGAGTATTTGAATTCCACTTTTTCTGTGTGTCAAGGATTTTTATTGCCCATAAAGGAGAATGACACTGAAAAGAAGAGTTTAGGGATGCATTTTGCAAAGGAGAGTAAAAGACAGCCATGATAAGAACAAGCCTCGTTCTTCCTGACATTAAAGACTTTTGAGAGCAGAGGAACAGTAACCAGTATTTGCCCTTGTATGTAGGCATGCATAAGAAAGCAAATACAAAAGCAAATATGAAAACAAGTATTCTTCTAAGTCCTTTCTCCCAAGTAAGCACTACCTTTGTGACTCTAAAATGAAATACTTCTTACAGTAGGTGATGCAGCCCTTCCAGTTATGTATACTCTTTCATGCTGAAGCGATGGAGAATTCTGCTCTTGATTTTGGTAGAAACAATGTTAGATCCAACATAACCCATCATGATTTTGTCTTTAAATGTTTCATCATCACGCTAATAACAATTTAGAGCTCTGTAATGCCAATCATCATTATCAATGTTAGTCAGCTCATGTGAACCTTAAATAACCCTTTTACATTGAAAAGTTTATTTGCTTCTTTTGGGAAGCACAAGGTATCCCAGGCACCTCCACTGACCTAGTTTTTGGAGCATTCTTATAATGGCTCCAGCTGGTACCATGAGGTGTTTTTAAGGATTTTTCTTATAGAGGAAAAAAATGGGGAATTTTTTTAACCATCGAATTCCCCAAGTGCCAGTTCCCTGTAGTTTCCATCCCACTCTACACATTTCTCATGAGTTTGCTTTCTGTGTTCCTCAGTAAACCACCCCACCCACACTTTTAAAATATTAGGTACGTTCTCTCTGGCACTTTTTCAAATAGGTCAGTGTGTTACTATTTAAAACTTTCTAACCTCACTAGGCAATCAATTAAAAATTAACTAAAATAGTAAAGGATTGTTCACTCAGAAGCAAAATATTAACCAGAGTCATCCTTAGGCATTTGCAGTTTTATTTCACAGAATCACAGAATCACAGAATGGTTGAGGTTGGAAGGGACCTCTGGAGATCGTCTACTCCTACATCCTACTCGTACAGGGCCCTCTAGAGCATATTTCCCAGGATCACATCCAGACAGGTTTTGAATACCCGCAGCGAAGGAGACTCCACCACCTCTCTGGGCAACCTGTTCCAGTGCTCTGTCACCCTCACAGGAAAGAAGTTTTTTCTCAGGTTTAGGTGGAACTTCCTGTGGTTCAGTTTCTGCCCGTTGCCTCTTGTCCTGCTGCTGGGCACCACGGAGAAGAATCTAACCCCATCCTGCTGACACCCCCACTTCAGATACTTACACACATTGGTCAGATCCCCTCTCAGTCTTCCCTTCTCCAGGCTGAACAGGCCCCACTCCCTCAGCCTTTCCTGATAGGAGAGATGCTCCAGTCCCTTCATCATCTTTGTAGCCCTTTGCTGGACCCTCTCCAGTAGTGCCATGTCTCTCTTGTAGTGGGGAGTCCAGCACTGGACACAGTGCTCCAGATGCAGCCTCATCAGGGCTTTGTAGACTGCAAGGACCACTGCCCTTCAACCTGCTGGCAACACTCTTCCTAATGCAGCCCAGGATCCCATTGGCCTTCTTGGCCACAGCAGCACATTGCTGGCTCATGGTCAGCTTTTTGCCCACCAGGACTCCCAGGTCCTTTTCTGCAGAGCTGCTTTCCAGCTGGTCAGCCCCCAGCCTGTCCTGGTGCATGGGGTTCTTCCTCCCCAGGGGCAGGACCCTGCCCTTGCCTTCGTTGAACTCCATGAGGTTCCCCTCTGCCCATCACTCTAGCCTGACCAGGTCCCTCTGAATGGCAGCACAGCCCTCTGGTGAATCAGCTATTCCTCCTAGTTTAGTCTCATCAGCCAACTTGCTGAGGGTGCACTCTGTCCCTTCCTCCAGGTCACGGATGAACAGGTTGAACAAGACTGGACCCAGGACTGACCCCTGGGGGACACCCCTAGCTACAGACCTCCAACTAGACTCTGCGCCATTCACCACAACCCTCTGAGCTCGGCCATCCAGCCAGTTCTCAAGCCACCTCACCGTCCACTCATCTAGCCCACACTTCCTGAGCTTACCTAGGAGGATGTGATGGGAGACAGTGTCAAAAGCCTTGCTGAAGTCCAGGGTGTTCAGCATCCACTGCTCTCCCCTCATCTACTCAGCCAGTCATTCCGTCATAGAAGGCTATCAGATTGGTCAAGCATGATTTCCCTTTGGTGAATCCATGCGGACTACTCCTGATCACCTTCTTGTCCTCCAGATGCTTAGTGAGGACCTCCAGGAGGAGCTGTTCCATCACCTTTCCAGGGATGGAGGTGAGGCTGACAGGCCTGTAGTTTCCTGGCTTCTCCTTCTTGCCCTTTTGGAAGACTGGCGTGACGCTGGCTTTCTTCCGGTCCTCAGGCACCTCTCCTGATCTCCAGGACCTTTCCAAGATGATGGAGAGTGGCCTAGCGATAACATCCACCAGCTCTCTCAGCACTCGCGGATGTATCCCATCGGGGCCCATGGATTTGTGGATGTCAAGTTTGGACAAATGATCTCTAACTCGATCCTCTTCAACCAAGGGAGAGTCTTCCTTTCTCCAGCCTTCCTCTCTTGTCCCCAGGGTCTGGAATTCCTCAGGACTGGCCTTAGCAGTGAAGACGGAAGCAAAGGCAGCATTCAATAACTCTGCCTTCTCTGTATCCTTTGTTATCAGGGCACCCACCCCATTCAGCAGCGGGCCCACGTTTTCCCTAGTCTTCCTTTTGCTATTGATGTATTTGAAGAAGCCCTTCTTGTTGTCCTTGACATCCCTTGCCAGATTTAAATCCAGCTTGGCCTTAGCCTTCCGTGTCGCATCCCTGCACACTCTGTCCCTGTATTCCTCCCAAGTGGCCTGTCCCCTTCTCCACATTCTGTGTACTTCCTTCTTCTGTTGGAGTTTGGCCAGGAGTTCCTTGCTCATCCATGCAGGTCTCCTGCCCGCTTTGCTGGACTTCTTCCTCAGAGGGATGCACTGATCCTGAGCCTGGAGGAAGTGATGCTTGAATATTAACCAGCTTTCTTGGACCCCCCTTCCTTCTAGGGCCCTACCCCAGGAGATTCCCCTAAGTAGGTCCCTCAAGAGGCCAAAGTTAGCTCTCCTCAAGTCCAGCGTTGCAATCCTACTCATTGCCCTGCTCCCTCCTCGGAGGATCCTGAACTCCACCATCTCATGGTCACTGCAGCCAAGGCTGTCCCCAACCTTCACATCTCCAACCAGACCTTCTTTGTTCGTTAGTACAAGGTCTAGCAGCGCACCTCTCCTCGTTGGCATCTCCACCACCTGAGTCAAGAAATTATCCTCAATCCTCTGCAGGAACCTCTTTGACTGTTTGTGCCTAGCTGTGCTGTCTCCCCAACAGATGTCAGGGTGGTTGAAGTCTCCCATGAGAACCAGGGCCTGTGAGCGTGAGGCTACTTCCAGCTGTCTGTAGAAGGCCTCATTGACTTCCTCTTCCTGATCAGGTGGAAACCCCCACAACAGTGTCACCCATGTTACCCTGCCCTTTAATCCTTACCCACAGGCTCTCCACTTGCTCTTCATCCTCCCTGAGGCAGAGCTCCATATATTCTAGCTGCTCCCTCACATAAAGGGCAACTCCACCACCTCGCCTTCCTGGCCTGTCTTTCCTAAAAAGCACATAGCCATCCATGACGGCATCCCAGTCATGTGAACTATCCCACCATGTCTCTGTGACTGCAATGAGATCGTGGCC
Source organism: Struthio camelus (assembly GCF_040807025.1). Taxonomy (NCBI): domain Eukaryota; kingdom Metazoa; phylum Chordata; class Aves; order Struthioniformes; family Struthionidae; genus Struthio; species Struthio camelus. The sequence continues at coordinate 19,604,009 of NC_090982.1, read as the reverse complement.
CTGCGACCGCACACAGATCTCTAACTCTTCCTGCTTATTCCCCATGCTGCGTGCATTGGTGTACAGGCATTTGAGAGAGCCAGTCAAGCATGCAGGCTTCCCAGGAGAGGTGCAAGAGGATCCTCCATAGCCACGTTGCATGCTGTCTCCCCTGGCTGCATGCACCTGCTGGAGGCATCCTGGCTTGAGCGGTGTTTTACTGACTCCCCTGCCACTATACCATTCCCCTTCCCCCATCTTGCCTAGTTTAAAGCCCTCCTTACCAGACTGGCCAACCTGTTGGCAAAGACACGTGTGCCCCACTTGGTGAGGTGGATCCCATCTCTCCCCATCAGCTGTCGATCTTCAAACAGGGTTCCATGGTCATAGAAGCCAAAGCCCTGTTGCCAACACCAGCGGCGCAGCCAGTTGTTAACTTGGAAAACTCGTCTACTCCTCCTCCTGTCCTTCACCCTCACAGGCGAGATGATTGAGGAAAAAATGACTTGGGCTCCCAGACGCTTGACCACCATTCCCAGAGCTCTGAAGTCCTGTTTGATGGTTTCCAATTTGCGTTTTGTGTCATTAGTGCCCATATGGAAGAGCAGCAGAGGGTAGAGGCTATTTCAACTCTTGGAGAGTAAGGAAGAATACCTTTTCCCAACATGCATTCAAGACCTACTTTTAAGAATAAGTTCCTCCCTCTTATAAAACATCAGTACTTCTTCATGACTGATTAAAGTATTCTGTCTCTAATTGTTAAAATTTCAATCAATCTTCACGCTGAGCAGGAGCATCATGGAGTGTTTCCAAGGACCCTTCACCACTTACTAAAGAGAGGGTTCTTCAAAACCTGTGGTGCGCTCCTTTGTAAATTATTGTGGTAGAACTCAGAATGCAATATGACTTGCACTGAATAAAATCAGCTGATCTTTAAAAATACTACTAGTAGGGTTGTGGGCTTCCATCACTCTTCAGATATCCTAAGTATCTGCTAAAAGGAAATGAATTAATGTTTAAATATGCATGTCACTTTCAGCTAGAACAAGCTCTGTCAATTTTCTACAGATTTTACCAAGGTATTACACTTGATGGCTAATTAGGATCTGAAAACATTGAGATCTCTTCATATTAGTCTGTATTCCTCATTAAGTAACTCTCCAGATACTTTTTCACTTCTTAAGAACACAAGAGAGCAAATTAATTCTCTCCTCTTGCCGATTTAAAGAGTTCCAAATAGTTTTCTGAAGGTAATAAGGATTTGACTAATACCTAACCTGAAAGTCATCACACATATAGTTAGAAAGCCATACCTTTTTGTTTGAGTTCTTTAAATGATTCAGCAGGAGCAAGGAAACCTGAAATGGTAATTGCCCTTCACTGTGCCCTTCACTTTCTGGGGTGCTACATTTAGATCCCACTGTCATCAGTTCTTAAAGTCTAAGCAGGTTTCAGTGCTATGTTCCCAGGACTTTTAGAGCATGTTTCTTAAACATCAACTTTCTAGTTTACCTTTTCAGGGAAAAATCTTATAATCTAGTTGCTTTAGATCTGCAGGACTGCTGTCATTACCGATAGGCATACTTGCACTGAGAGTATGTCATTTTATCAAGTTGTGTCTCAGGTGTCCTTTGGCTTCAGCCCTCCAAATGGTTCTGCAAAGTTTCTAGATCCAATCACATGTATTTAAGAACTGTAGAAATGTGCTGATCTAAACTAAACAGTAAAACACCATTGAATAGGTTTATAAGTTTCCAGCTTCTCAAGCCTATTTTACTGCAGAAAACCTTATGAAGTGGTTGGAAACCACTGTGAGATGATGCTTGATTGCTTGATTACCACCACTACAAGTTCAGACTCAGAAGATCATTTTTTCTGTGTCCAAGAGTGATCCACATGAGTAGATGATTGCTTAAGTTTAGTAACTGACTACTGTTGGCAGTTCTAATTACAGGAATTTCTTTCTTGTGAGTTTTAGCTAGTGACAGAAATCCAAGATAGAACAGAGGGCAGATAAGCCATATATTCAAAAAAGTGATTCCATTCTAATGTAGACACACACAGTATGTGTATATCAGTATCTGTAATCTATACACTGGACTGTGAGACTTCAATAGAAGCTGTATCTTAGGTTTTACATGTGTCAGTTATTTAAATTGTAGTTGTGTATGAACAATTTCAATATTAACTGAAAGTCCACTGGTTGTCTTCAACTCAAAGTAGAGGGTCAACTAACGCACCAAGTGTTTACAAAACAGGGGGATACACATGAACAAGTTAAGAAGAAGAAAGCAGTAACATGCGTTTTGGTTTCCTTTTCTTTTATCATTTCCAGTGTAGGTCACCAGCAGCAAACACACTCTTCTTCCCTGACCATGACTGATTACTGTACATTTAGATCAACAAACCAAGTCACTTTTCAGTGAAGACTGTAAAGTCAGGAAGTACATAAGTAGTGCGTTGAGTTTGCTTGAGAGCAGTTATTCTTCTGAATGAAATGTAGGAGTTTGCTGTGGAGTTTTGCTCAGTGAGCTTTTCTCTGTTTTGAAAACTATGCGCATATGGTGTGTTGTATCCACAGATAAGTTGTCAGACTATTTTTTCAGTATTAACTGTCAATTAACATTCCTCTTTTTTTTTTTTTATTGCAATAGTGCGGGTGTTGGACGAACTGGAGTATTCATAACCCTGAGCATTGTGCTGGAAAGAATGAGATACGAAGGCGTTGTTGACATCTTCCAGACTGTCAAAATGCTAAGGACACAACGGCCAGCCATGGTACAGACGGAGGTGAGGAGAACAGTATCCATATACAACGGTGACGGAAAAGGAGGCAGGGTGGGGGGACCGATTTCCGCAGCCAAGAATGCTCAGATAGAGACTGTGTAAAATGTGCCTTCAGTTATATGTTCAGTGACTTTATGGCTAGAGAGTAAAATTTGCCATAAATGGATTCCAAGGATTATTTCATGTTTTTATGGCAGTAGATGCTGCTGGCTGGGGAAGAAAAGAATCATTTCAGTAGTGGATCCTGAATTGAGTAAAACCATTTTTCAAGAAATGCTACCCATTTTTGTTTGAACCTTTCCTTACTGGCAAAATGTGTGGTAGTAAAAAAAGAGGCCAAATGCTTGTGCGGGGGTACCCACTAAATTCCGCCTGTTCCAAGAGCAAAGTGTCGTTCCTGGCTTCCAATTCAGGCTATATTATTTTCATGGTTATCTTGACTTTGTGTCACCAAGCAGGTGGCTGTTTGGCCTGAAAATCATAATGGTAAATTCAGCCTTGGGAAAACTACAGATTAAATGATTGCTTTGCTAGCAAGAGTGCTACAGAGAAATGAGAAGAGAGATAAGCAGTATCAACGGATCTCCTGGGCCTAGTTCCTTGGTACTGTGTCATGTCATAAAGAACATTAAATATTATGAGTATGTGCTTAATTTCTGCTTAAATTTCTGAATAGGAGATTTGAACTCAGCCTGAGGCAGTAGGTTAAAGAAAGATGTCAAAGGGCAAGAGAAAGGGAACATTTTAGGTCACACATTTATTTGACATAATTTGATTGGCACTCACTTTTACATTACATTTTATGAAATTTGAGATGGTTCCCCAGAGTTTACCATTTTCTACAAGAAAATTACACTTCTTCAGAAAAAGCTAGATAATCTTATTTTTAAGAAGATAACTTTATAAATGCATATATGAGAAATGTAGATAATCTTGGCACTTATGCAAGTAACTCACTATGACCAAATGGAAGAATTAATTACATTTCTGTTCCATTACCATCGCTATTCTGGAAGTGTACATTAGGCAAAATGAAAAATATCTACTTTCTATCCTTTTGTTTCCAAGAAATAAATGTAGCATACATAAAAACTAGGTTTCTTGGAGCCAACCTGACAAATACAGAATTGGGCTATGTGATATATTCCCCCTCATCCTGCTTCAGCTTGTTTCTGTATGCTACCCTTCATCCCCAGCTGAAAGTAGAAGTGTTGGGGATTCGTTTCTCTCAGGACTCTATGTAAAAGAAATCCTACATTCAATAATATAAGGTGCTAAGAAATCTAATCCTTATTTAACAAAGGGCTTGAAATCAGTATGGACCACCCCTCTACTTAAAATCTAGGCATATATTTTAAAGTATCCTCCCACTGTTCCAACACCAATGAGAAAGGAGGTATTAGTGATCCTGTCATTAAACTGATGCAAGTATCTAGTCAGTCTCTTGATCTCAAAAAATTTTTAATTGTGATTTGAATAAATATAACCCATGTGCAGTTGCCAGATATCATTATAATATAAATGAGTAGACTGTTTCGATATTTTGGTAGGCTTTCAGAAGTAATTTCTTTTTTTTTTTTTTATCTTCTACATCCTGAGTGACAGTTACAAATGAGTACACAGACTTGGCATTTTAGTAACAGTGTGCAAAGTTACGTAAATGTGCAAAAGGACTGCTGTGTGTGCATGGGAATAACATGATGTGCCAAATATTGGATTCACCAGAACTATATGCAAATCTCTCACCACTTTGCGCTTTCTTTCTCTGCTTTCAGGTTGAAGTGCAATCTGTTTCATGTTAATAAGGTGCTTAGCTACATGTTTCTCTCTCAGGTCCTATTCTTGCCACAGGCTAAGATATCTTCACATCATCAACAAAGCTTGCATTTCTGAAGGTTGTGGTCCCCTTGCTTCCTAACCTGATTTTTAACCTGATGGTTTTCCATGCAGCATTCTGTATCAGGGCTTTGATGGATATTGTCACTTAGTGCAGTGTGTCATATTTGCTGTAGAGTTAATTGAACATCTTGCTAGTTATTTTCAAATACATGGAGGAAAGGAGTCTTAACATGCTGCTATAAGAGAAAAAGCTCTTTGCTAATGTTATATTAATTCAAAACAACAAATGCTCGGTAAATGAGTATATAGTCTCTTCATGAAAAGAAGGTGCATTCTGTGGAGAATGTTGTTGCATTAAATGAGCGTCTCAGTCTATCTTCATTTATTGTAACTCAAACTGCTGTTCTGTTGATGTCAGTAAGAGAATACTGCTGAACTGCAGATGTCTCTGTGGTATATTTGTCTGTAGCCACAAAGAATTCTCTCTTGAAAGAAAATAGAAAGCAACTAACAAGCCACCTTTTGAAGCTTTTCTTTTTCTTTCTTTCTTTCTCCAGGATCAATATCAGTTCTGCTATCGGGCCGCACTCGAATATCTGGGCAGCTTTGATCACTATGCAACGTAAAAACCCACCGTGGATTTTTATTGCAGGCCCTTTAAGATCCAGAGAGCCGCTTCTGAGCCATACGGTGTGCTTTAGAAATACTTCTTAACTCTTAGCTAAGGAGCAATTATTGGGGATATATAAAACAAACAAAAATATTGGGGATATATAAAACAAAAACAAAAACAAAAACTATTCCATGTGGACCAAGAATTCACAGTTTAATAACCTAACCATAATAAAACAATCCTGACCGGTGAGGCGTCTGAAGGATCTCATTTACAGATACCTCAAGGGTCGACATTGGTTGAAGTTAAAGGGAAGAGGAAATTATTGGAAAGAAGCATCATCTTGTTCAGGATTGCATGATTGTTGCAAAGAGGAGTTTTGAGAGAACTGCAATTCAGTGCAAGATGTTTGTTTAAAGGCAGGTACCTGGCTTCTAAAACAAAAGGGACTCTTTGCTTCAACATCACCCCTTTCCACCATACTGTTCATCATAACACTTTAGGGAAAATGTGGGAATGTTTAAAAAGAAAGTCCTTGATTTAGTTTTTTAGTATTGTAAAGATACTGCTGACCTGTGCTTCATTTTTAACTGTGTAAACTTTTTCCTTTTTTTAACAAGAGTTTATCATTCAATGAAGTGAATTAAAAACAAGGTTGCATAACTGTTCATTCTTTTGTTTAAAAATTGTAGATTTTTTTAAGCTGTAGAACTGTTATCTGTAATATCGTGCTGTAGACATGTTAACAAATTTGAAAATTTGCACATTTTTGTGCAGTCCTATATTTATCTACAGTACCACAGTCTTGTTAGATATTACTTTTACAGTTTTGTTTATTTTAATTTTCTTTTCAGAAAATATTCATTGCAATCAGTTAAAACAAAATGGGGCTTTTTGGTTTCATTTGGAATCAACAGGGAGGCGCAAAGTATAAAGATGCTGCTAACACACACACACACACACACACACACACACACGCACACACGCATGCATACACATGCACACCCCTCTCTCCTTCTATATGTATAGGTATATGTATGTATTACAATCTAACCAAATCTATCTCTCTGTATAGCTACAGAGATGCAGGTAGATAGATATCTACACACATACACATAAATATATCCGTTCTTCCATGACTTGGATTTATCGAAGTGATGGGAAAGCTTTTCGGCATACTACAATCAAGCTATGCTAGTATTTGATCCTCTCTGCGTTTCCAAGGTCCATAAAGTTGTTTTGAAGGGAAATGAGGAATGCACATCACTGATATTAGAACATCATCCCTATCTCAAAAAATGTTTCTAGCCACATTGCCACTTGAACACACACACACACGTGCGCGCGCACACACACACACACACGCACACACACACACGCACACACGCGCACACACACACACACACACACACACACACACACACACAGAATATGTGGTTTAGGCTTCCAGTGAAGTTAAATATTTATAACACTTTAGTGCAATAAGAAATCATATTATTAAATGTAGGAGGTGTGCATGTGGGAAAGGTCAGTGCATATCCCTTTAGGAGGGGAGAATGTTGTAATATACTAGCTATTAAGATGTTTTAAAATTATATTCAATAGTATACTGTCTATAGTGTGCGCTATGAAATTTACATTTATCATATGTAACAGGGCAAAGCCAAACACACATTGCTCTGTGAAATCAAACTTTTTGTGGCATACAGCATTGTTTGGAGATGCTGGTTTTTTATTTTAATTTTACATTTAGAGTGCCTTATATTTGATGCCTGTTTTGAATAGCATTTCTTTAAGTTAGCCTTCATTTGTATTTAGTTCAGTTCATATCTCTGTTATTGTTTTCAGTTAAAACATTCTAACTCACGTAATCAGACAATTTTGAATAATACGCATTCCCAGTCTCTAATCAAGTACGGATGGTAATAAGTGATAACCCAAAATACATAGATAGTCAAGGCCCTTTGTCTTTCCATATTTCCAATGTTAAAGATCCATTTGCAGTTGGCTTTTCAAACCCACTGTGTCACTGGTTATAGTTATTATCATTGCAGAGATGTAGCAGTACACTAGTAGTAGTTGACATAAGTAGTGTTCATGCATTTTTTTTTTTAATTTTTGGGCCAGCCCTGCTCTTTCACTTTTGTCAACAGATTGCTAAAGTCAAACCGTTGCTGCTTTCGGTAGGACGGTTCATGTAAGGCTAGCACAACTGAGCCCGCAGGGCATATTTTAGAATGACACTAGATTTTCTTCTGGGGATAAAGAAAATTCTGTAAACAGCACAAAGTATTTTGTGGGACTCTGAACAGCATGCCATTTACATTGACCCCATTTTCTGTCATGCCTTGTACCACAGTTAGTACATGAGTATCAAAGGGATTCTTTCTTTGGGGTTTCAGATAAGAGCATCAGTATGGCTTGGCAGTGTCACCTTAACTTTTTCTTCTTCTTCCACATTTCCCACTACTAGCAGAAAGACATATATGAAAGACCAAACTCTAGCAAGCATTGTATTTGAGCACTTTTGTAGAGAAAAAAAACACACACAAAAAACAAAAATATAAATATATATATAAAATAGAAGTATTATAGAAGGCTACCTCAGAATGAGATTCTGTAACCTACATCTGAACCAGAGAAGAATGTGCACTATGTTTCTTTTTGTTCTTTCTTGATTTGTACTTTTTAAAGAATTATTGAAGTGCCAGGTTACATGGTGTGGTCATGTCCTTTTAATCAAATAATGGGGATCAGAAAAACACGTATAATCATAAAAAGCATACTTTTGGAAACAGACTGGGGAAGATTCTTGCACACCAGATCTGTAAGCAGATCAGAACTTTCTCCCTAGCAGACTATCTTGTAAGCTCTAAGGAAAAAGGAGGGCGTTAAAAAAACTAGAGCCAATTTGTAAGGGAAACCACTGTACAACTAAGTATTCCTTTAATTTTTATGTTTATAAGTTGTTTCTAAAGAGAATCGTTAGCATCATTGATGTGCATTCCACTTTCTGTATTCTTATATATAGTCATTCTACAGTTAATTTAAATTGTAAGCATGTCTACATATAGCATACATTTCCAAGCTTAGAATTGGTTTCATCAGCATAACCAGTACGGTGCTATTATTTACATTTGTATGTGTAGTTATGTCTAATTTTGTAATTAGTTGCAATGGGGAAAAACTCAAAATATATAAAAATGATTTGTACAAAAGTTTACTTTAGCTCTTTTTTTTAAAATGTTTTGAGTAGCTAGATGTTGGAGAGGATGGCTGGGGAAGGGAGGGGCCCTCTAGGGAGATTTGCACTTTCTATACCTTTGTACTATGCACTGCCCTATTGATTCTACACCCAATAATGTTATTACTTGAACCCATCTGTAAGAAACTGCTTATAAAATCCACTTGTGTGTACGTAAATGACACAAAACATGTAAAAAGGAAAAAAAAAGTTTGCAGTGACGAAAAAAAAAGTGCAGCTGCTTTTTTTCCTTTTATTCTCTCCGGATTTTCCTTTATTTTTCTTTTTTTTTTGGTTATTCCTTTTTTTTTTTTTGGTGCCCTGATACTCCAACAGATATCAGAAGGCTGCAGGTCCCGTCATAACCATCTGTTATGTGGCTTTGCCATTCAAGCTTGGAGTGTCTTTACAAAGATAATAAAAAATTGTGTTCTTTGCTCTTGTTTTGGATGCATAGACTGAAAAATAAAAAATTACCTTGTAAAATGGCTTGTTAAAAAAATACAATTACCTCTAATTAGTAGTACGCGTAAATGTTTTACAGAATGAAAGGCGTGCTTTTTATTTTCTTACTTCGTTACATTGGTGGCGAAAGAAAGTCTGTATGAAAATCGGTTCTTTGCTGACACAAGTTCCATTTGTTACAAATGAATTCTAATAAAATGTCAGTGTTATGCAGCCCTGGTCTTCTTTCTTGAGTAGTACTTTTGGAATCAAAACTTGTTTGTTCCCTCATGGAGATAAAGGAATTTAATTGAAACTACAAAGCAGTCATTAATCTTCTTAACTAGTAGTAGGACAATGGAAAATGCATTTCTAGGTTAGCAAATTCATTGTCTTCAGCAGCAAATTTTTGAGCCAGCATAAGCAAAATTCTTGTTTGACATGAATTGCCGTAACTCCATGAATTTCAACAAAATTATGACACTTTACATACCTCAGGTCTTCCACTTTGTGCTTTAGAAATGTATCAATTCATTGAGAAAAATGCAGTCTCTGTCCACTCTGAGGTCCCATCCCAACAGGAGCAAAACACCCACACACATTTGCAGAGAATTGTGAATTATTCACTTTCTTCTGAATTTGGCTGCCGTGTTGCAGGCTCTGGAGCGGATCAAAGGTGAAGCAGTGCAAAGGTGCTGGTGGGCATTCAGCAATAGTGGGCAGCAGTCGCTACAGACCTGTAACTCATTTCATCCCGTCCTGTGTCCTCGGCTCTTGGCAGTGAGCGCCCATTTGGGTGTCTGAAGCTGCCATCGAAACGCTGGGAAGAATAGCACTATTACTCTTCTTTGAAAAGGTTTAGGTAAACTTGCAAAAGTGTAATGGGGCAAACTACAAGGAGCACAGCATGGAAATCTGGTCAAGGAAAAAAGGAGGCGATCTCGCTCTGCTTGCTGGTTTTGAAAGAGGGCGGGCTCCATCTCTAACCTTATTTGGCTACTAAGGGAACACGATCTATTAGCAATTGGTGTCAAGTACACATTAGTAAAAAATTCTCTGCACTGGAAGGTTTTGCAAAGACATCAACATCAGGCTAAAATGTAAGAACTTACTTTGTTCTAAGCCTAACTTTCCCATTTGGATAGTGATAATAGGCTAAAAGGGAATCTTTAATAGTCTCACAATTTTATTAGTTTCCTACTGACTTCAATGGATTTTTACAGTTACTAATTTGCAGGCTGGCTACCTTTTTCTTTGGACGTTATTTTGCCTGGTCCTTGTGAGATAGTTTAAAGTTGTGTTATGTAAGGATTCCTGTAACCATCTGAGTGGCGTCAGATGGTTCCCTTTAATGTCAGAATTTGACCCCTTGGATTCTTACGTGCATCCAGCACAGACCAAAATAAACAGTGTGAAAAATTGATTGTCGATAGAAAGATTTGACTGTGAATTAATGGATTAATGGATTAATACATTTCAAGTACAGCTGATGTGTTTTAGCAAGACTAGTTCCAATTAATTTCTAAGTTAAGTTAGAAATAAGTCCTAATTTCTTCATACAGAAAAAATTTCTTCATACATATTTTTATATCACATCCTTAGAAATCATCAAAGTTACAAGACACTGTTGAGATGTCAAATTGTTGCATATCAAAGTAAAACAATAGCTAGACTTTCAAACATCAAGTACATCTTGTTATGTGAACATTCTGACTTCCCAGAATCTTTGGTATTTTTTTCATTCTAATGTTTTTTAAAAGGATAGAGCAGGTACCTGACTGGGGATAGCACCCGGTAGTCCTGACCCTACAGTAAGAGAGAATTCATTTCTGCCATTTGTATTTCTTTACCCACTGCCCTCATCTCCCAGTCTATCTGAGAGTGTTAGGATAAAAGTGGGCTACCAGTAAACATATGAGCAGAGTATTGAAAACATACTGATGGGGCATATAGGGCGGAAGGAAGCTGCTCACTGACCAGAGTGTCTGGAACAGATTAGTATCTAATGAAACCTTAAGAATATCGTAGGCATCGCTGTTCAAGAAAGGTGGAGAAAAATGTTTACAGAAACCACTAGCAGTTTTTTGGCTTCACATGGGAACGTGACCTTCTTTCTTTTCCTCTTCCACTGTATAATCAGCAGAATGATCTTTAATTTAATTATTTTTTACATTCTTCTGGCAAACTTTGGTATTTTGGAGGAAAAAAAGCAAACTAGTTGACATATAAGCCAACCTATCGATGACAAATGAATCCCTCTTCTATAAAACTTACTCTGGAAAAAAAAAAATGTAGCTTGCTTGTGGAATTGCAAAGTTGACCAAATAGCCCTGCATTTTGCAACCTTGAAGTTTCATAATTTCAGACAATCACCCTTGACAACAGCACTGGATTAAATTGGCAACAATGCCAACAGAAGGTATCAAATGATACGCTCTATTACTTGCACTGCGAAATAATATTTTTAAGGTCTTTTTAGGAGTATGAAACACTCCTTTACTTTCTTTACTCTGTCACTGGGGAAATGAAATATGCATAGGCTATAAACTACATATTACTAAAGACGGTCTTTAAGACCTTTGAGAAAATGTTGGGTTTAGGTGTTTTTCTTCTTTTTCCTTTTTTTAGGAAGAAATATTAATGCTGTGCTGCCTAGCACTGACTGAAAGCATTTGGAGAGTTATTTTATTCAAAAAAACAAAGGATTTGAATATTGTAGTTATAGTAGTATTCAAGAGAGAATATTTTCCATTGCACTACCCTGTCTGTTTTAAACAAGCTGTTTTTGCCCTCTTATTCTGCCTGTCATGGCCGTGATAGTAGGATCCAGCATATTTTTCTATCAGTAATGCAGTGAGTCAAGCTGGGAGGAAACATCTGCTGACTAGCTTTCAGAGGAGAGCAGAATGATAACCTGCAAATGAGACATTGTAATGAATAGAGATCGTTTTGCATCTAGGCTATAAATAGGGTGCTTTTGAACCCGAAATGCATTCAGCTTGCTTCTGTCAGCAGAAGTCTTTATTATTATAGCAGGAACAAGCAAACAGCCTTTCTTTGCCAATAAAGGCTGTGCATTATATATTCAACAGCCTTATTGGATTTAGAATGTAAATCTTTCAAGTCAAAACTGCCTGGAAATGCATTTCCTTCTCTGAATGATAAAGACAAGCAAACAAATATAAGACTTTCTTCACTGGAAGAAATTATTTGAAAATACTAAACTATACATTGAGATGCTTATACTTCCGGTCTTTGAAAATCCAGCTTGGTCTCAAAATTTGGAAGAGTCTAAAGGGTTTAAACGAACCTAGTTTTCCGTTGTGGTGGGCACTTTGCAAACACATGGCAAGAGTTCCTGCCTTGGAAGTTCTCACGTGTGCAACAAAACAAAACAAAATATCAGCTAAAGGCTGGATGGAGACAAACAGATAGGTGACATTTCCAAGTTCTTGAGCTAGATAGATCAATGTCACTGCTGACTCCTAAGCCAAACAATTAGCCAGCTCTACCACTACAAGTCACCTTGTTCAGATGTCATGATATTTCAAAATATGCATAACAGAAACTGCAAAAATCAGTATCTAACGCTGGGCATCCACTAATCTACTGAATACAAATGTTGCATAACTGTCATCTTTCACTGCCAACAGTAAAAATGTATTTTTCTGTTCCATGCAAATAAAATGTTTATCAAATTAATACAAAATCATCTCAATATTCTACAGTTCCAAAGAATATATTGCAAGCATTTCACACAGTCACAGCTTTGAATGCCTTTTATTCCACTTCGTATGTTAACATTTGCTGTTCCTTTTTCATAAAATGCTTATACTTTCTAGTTTTTTGACTGCTTCCCTTAGAGCTTAGCTCCTAACAGCTTTAGAGCATTGGTACCCAATTTACAGCATCACACAGGAAAATTGAATGACAAAATAGAAATCAAACCTACATAATCTCAGCCCAGAAGGTGCAGTAGATTTGGCTACAAAATCATTCTTAACTGTTACAGAATGTGGCTGCAAAATAACTCTTACGTAATGACTAGGTAAGAGAGCAGCATTTCAGCATGGTGAATTAGAGCTATCGCCTGGATAAAAAACGGGAATAGAGGGTGGGCTTCTATTTCAGTTCTAATAGAGGGACAGAAAAGATTAAATTCCAATCTTTTCTTTTCTTATAAAAGAAAAAAAAACCGCTTTTATGGAAAATCAATACAAATAAGTGGCATTCATTTTCCATTAACAAATTTTATTGTCCACAGTAGTTTCCAGCACTGACACTGACCAGAAATTGTAACCGATATTCTTGAGCACCCAACTGCAGAGAAGCTTTTCCTGCAAACGCTGGGTTGGGGCATGAGATAGAATATAACGGACAAGTCCGACAGTTACAAGATGTGAAAGATAACATTATTGACCAGAAACTGTGGATAATCGAAGGGGGCGAGGGGGGGAGAGGGAAAGAGATAGAAACAGCACGACAAATAAACAAATACTGTCAACATTTGTTGATGAAAATTTCTACAACCTGTTGAAGAAGCACAAGTCTACAACCAAGTCTCGCAGCTGAGGCCTTTACAGAGCTTTAGTTAAAACCTTGCTCTTGCATATGCCGACCCAATGAAAGCACCGTTGGTCTGCTCTGTCTGTCTCATTGAATAAGTAATACAAAGTGGAAGATCTATAGAAAGAAGTGAAAGTGATACTATGTGTTCAGGAATAGTCAATACCAAGTTAATAATCATGAATGCAGGAATATCCTTCCTGCATATTAACCTTTATGTCTGTACAAATACACTCAGGGTAGGAGAATGCATTTCACAGTTATTGTTACTAAGATTAAAGTGATGCATATTTATTTTTTAAATAGCAGATGCAAGTTAATAATCCTGAAATATACCAATTTTTGATTTTCAACAGAAAATACTTTATTCTATTTTTAGCTTCTTAGTCATAGGATTTAAGCTAAATGCTATCTAATAAGTAATACATCTAATAAAAATGTTCAGTTAAATATCTGATATTTGATTGTTTTTCTAAAGATAAAAGATAAAAAAGTGGATCTTTGTTATGCTTGAATCACATAATGTATGAACTCTCCAGGAGTAATTGAAAATGAACAGAGGCACTCATTGCACAGACAGGAAATTTTCTTTCTCAAAATTAAGAGTATGCGAACTGAAATCATGAACACTGACTGGGATTAGATATACTGTTAGGTTACTCCTTAGAAATGTTTTGGCGGCATTAGTATTTCTTGCCAATGCCTTCTGAGGACCCAGCTGGTCATATTCCTTTGCGTGATTACAAAACTGATGTTTTTAAACAAGTAAAAATACTTTGTTTGATTGTGTTAATCTCATAATTGCTAGGAGTAAATTCTGAAAAGTCTATAAGTCTAATTATATGTTGAGGATTTCATTCTTTTACATAGATGGTCTGCTGTTCTAAACAATATATTGTATAAAAAATAGATTTTGCTTTTACTTTGGAAGAGTCTTATCAAACAAAATATTAAAAGGTCAGTCGTATTATGAAAAAGCTTCTGCTCATGAGTAAACTTGCTTACAGAAGCATCATATAGTTCAAATATTTAATTGCATACTTAGATCTTTTTTCAGAGGAAGAGAGAAAGAGATTATGAAATGATCTCTACTGATGACATCTGCTCTAGTTACTTGTTCATATTATTCTAGCATGGTTTATATTATGACCTCGCCTCCCTTTTAACTGCTATAAGATAGAGATTATGCCTATTTTGATAGTAATCTGCTTTGGGCAAGGATTTTACTTACCTTTAAGCACAATACACAGCTATGTCATGCACTATCTATTATCACTAAAAATAGCACAAAATGATTATTTCGTGGGATGCTAAAGAATCAAACAACACAAAGTCAAGATCAACAAGCTGAGACAAACAAAACTGCCTCCCTCCTTCCCTCCTTGCATCAATTGAATAGGATATTAAAACTGTTCTTGAGACAAAAGGTATTTTAAAAAAGGGAGGAGACAAAACAAGAACCGGATAACTTGGTTATCATGAATGTATAAGCCCTGTGATTAGAAAAAGTTGAAGAGAGCTTCACCTATTGACCTCCATGAACATAAACCACGGTGCCTAACTTCCTCCAGTAGGTATGCAGCTTCTTCCAAGACAGTGAAAGGCAGAGAAAGAAGCAGTTCCCATGAAGAAGGACCTGAGTATATTTTCTGATACGGTATGTGGTATAAAATGACCACTGACGCATTGAAAGTTTCTGCCGAGTGAGAAAGGTTTTAAGAGCCTAATTCTGAACAAAACAAAGTTTTATAAAATCAGACTCATCTGAACTGTGTGGCATATCTGCTCTCCACGGGAGGGTTGGAGAACTCATAAAATCTATACTGCTTCAAAACACATGTCTGAACACATTATGGAGTCCTCAAAGGATGTGTCTTAGCCTCTTCAATATTGTATCTCCATGTTCAGAGTTCATAATGGGTATCCTTCTGTAGCAATCCTGTGAGAACAGGAAATCTAGCATCGTTTGTATATACATATACACTTATGCATAATGTATGCATACATATAATATAGTGGTTCCTAATGTTTGCTTTAGGAGGTCTCTTTGACTTTTTGGCTCTTCAGAAAACGTGTGTGTCATTCAAGTTTTCTTCCTGGAGACTTGATCTGTATAAACAGGGCTTTTTAGTGGCATCATTTTTATTTAGGTTTCTTTTTTCCTTTCTCCGTGGTCCCAAGAGCAGATGTGTGTCAAACTCTTGCCAAAATTCCCTTTTTCTGAAGGATTCCACAGTTTGTTTAATGGTTCAACTGTAAAGTGAGGTTACTGGAACCGGTTATCCTAAACATATTAGCCTTCCTCTCCTACCTGTGGGATTTAATCCAGTATTAGCACGCAGTGTTTATTTCTTGCAGAAATGATTTAATATTTTTTGTAAATAAGACTGAAATGATCTGCCTAATTTGCAACCCATCATCTGCCCAGAATTTTCAATTTTACTTGCCACAATTGCTCATTAAAGTGATTTTCCAACTGAAGAGAGATTTTTGTGACTGAAGAAAGTATCCTGTCTCATCCATGAATGTGAGAAAGTGGGCCATGCTTCAGCCCTCTCATTCCCTTTTATGTTTCTATTTATGATCTTTGGTTTCAAGGAAAATTGATATTTTAGATGCATTTGTTCAGTGGTTCATTGGCCATTGACTGGCTTTGTGCCTGTTCAGTTGAGAGGGAAAACTGAAAGTAATTTCCTTAGAGGTATATGTTTTGCCTGGGTTGAAGTTCCAGAGTTTTTAGCATTTGCCTGAGCTGAAGCCATGTCCAGAGGCTAAAATCAAGACTAATGCAAGCTGAAGTCTTACACTGCTTAATTAAAGCATCTGCACTGTTTTCTTTCACCGTTGACTGTTTCTGACAAACAAGTTCCCAGAGCAACGTAGATCTGGTGTTTTGCAGATTTTGTAGGTGTAGCATTCCTAACACGATCTTAATTTAGTGCACCAAACATAGATGTTGGTGATGCTTTTTCTCCGTCTTAGCTTCTGATTTATTTATTTCTTTCAAAGGAAAGAAATCACTGTCTAGCTGTCCTGTGGTTTCAGGAGGAGAAATAAAAGAACATACAAGCTGGATGTTTCTAATAAGAGAAACACCTATTGCCTGAGACACCTATATTAAAAAATCCTTCCTCCAGTGTAGGTCATCTGTGTGCAGAGTTTCTTGTCATAGGAGCTGGGAGTTTTCAAATGAAGGAGAAAGGGAGTTCCAGTTGCTAAGGGAGTTCAACCTGGACACTGGGAAGGAGTGATACAAAACAGGTATCTAGCAACAAAGAAGCCTCATTTATAATTCTGTTTAATGAAAAAAAGATGGGCCATTATGACTAATTTCTATCCAAGGTCTTTTTTGGGGGGGAAGGCTGCTCATTTTGTTTTGTTTTGTTTTTATTGTTTAAATTGTATTCATACTCCTCTGGAAATGGATCCACTTCAACGAATGAGCAAGCCAAGGACCCAAATATTTCTGTTCCTGTCACGGGTGGGGTGAATGGTAGGGTTGGCCTTTTTGGTCCCCATACTCTGGGAATCCAGCACTGCACTGTCACACAGGAGGGATGTAAAAGCGCTTACCTTCCTATGGGGTCCTGAGCTCAAGTCTGTCACAGGGACTAGGTAAGCTGAAATTTATTCGGAATGCACAAAACCAAAAAGCTGAGCAGGAACCTCTCTAACCTGGCTGGTAGGGAATCTCCTCCAAGGAGAATGGTTTGGGTTAGATGTACGCTTGCTTTCCTTTGAGCTGATATGTATGGGAGATCTGGAGCAATAAAGACTCACTGCTGGTGGAAGGTAGTCACATTAGAAAACAACTAAACAGGCAGGACGTGCACAAGTCCATGGGCCCTGAGGGATGTGTGCATGAACACTGAGGAAGCTGGCCGAACTCACAGCAAGGCCACTCTCTATAACTATTGTAAGGTCACAGTGACTAGAGGAAGTTCCTGAGGACTGGAAGAAAGTGAATGTCACTCCTGCATTCAAGAAGGGCAAGAAGGAGGGGCTGGGGAAGTGTAAGCTGGTCAGCCTCACCTCAGTGCCTGAATAGGTGATGAAGCAAGTAATCCTGGAAGTAATTTCCAAACATGTGAAGAACAAGAAAGTGACTGGGAGTAGTCAGTATGAATCGACAAAGGGCAAATTTAGCAATTATAGAGCTACAAAGAAATTAGGCTAAAAGGGAAACTGATAACGCTGCCAGCTGTTTTAGGCTTGGTGTTGTATACTTATGATACATGCATCAAACCCTGTAGGAGGAACAAAATGAGAAATACAGGAGCCACTCACAGCTCTGAACCTCTTTTGGCCCACAGAAGCTCTCATTGTCTCCAGTGGTCCTTTCTAGAGCCACATACTGCGTGTGTCCTCTGACTCCTCTAGCTTTCTGCCTCTAAGGGTTATGTCCTACTTCCTCTTCTCTCTCAGTTCCTTTTGACATACATCTGCTGCTACTTCAAACCAGTCTATAAGATAATCGCTCCATTTTCAAGGTTAGCATTTTTGAGCACTTGCAAGCATGCTACCTACTTTTAGGTTTAGGAATCAACATAGCCTCTTGGAGGAATTTTATCAATATGCTCTCAAATGAGGGACCACCATTGCATCTGCTGCAGCTGGGACCTTTTCACACAACAGATAGAAAAGAAAAAGCCAGTCATGCAGACTAACAAAGTCTGAGTTGGGGCTGGCGGGGGGGGGGAGGGGGGGAGGGGGGGAGTTTTCTTTCTGCTCATTTGAAAGTACAGTGGATCTTCTGCCCTGTGCATATTTTATGGCTAGTACATAACAGCAAGAATGACAGCAGTTATCTATCTGCTGTGAAGAACAGCACTGCCATAAAGCACATTCCCTCCCCTTCTCCCACTAGGCAGAAGAAGGCTGAAGTCTCTATTTAATCTGATTTTGTTGCAGTCATCCGAGAGGTCTGGTTAAAGTAAAGCTGTAGAAGAAGATGCTTGAGATCAGTGAGAGGGGAAAATGCCAGAAGTACGCTTCCATGCACTGCCTTAAAAACAGTGATGCCTCCTGGGCTGAGGCACTGCCACACTGCTCCACAGAGAGAGCTGCAAATATCCACTGGCATCAAAACAGGGGGATGGAGGATCAGAACTGGCCTGGCAGTGAACGAGGAGTTGTTATTAAATCCCACAGTGTAGGAGGAAAAAGCTACTATTGAAGTATGCCTGGAAAAAGTGGATCTATGCAGCGAGGGGGTGAGCCCTGCAGGGATGCCACCACCTTGGTACCTTGGCAGGTGAGGAAGCCTACCCCTAAAAACCGGTAGCAAGGACGTTTCATGGGGTGTTTCCACAGATGAGGTGCTGCAGTGTAAAACAGTGTGTGCTTGTTAGGGTACAAATCGGAGTCCTTTGATATCCTTTTGCTGCTTTATGCAGGACACTGTCAGAGGCTACTGTCAATTCAGTCGTTAAGTATCCGTATATATACACTGTTACTCATGGGATCAATTCATTTAAGCAACTCAGTTGGCTAAAGCTGCATGAAATGAATATTCAATTAAATCTATTTTGGATCTCATTCAGATATTCAAATGAGCTAAACCTTTGGCTTGTTCATTTGTGAAATAAGCTCTTTTATATGGGTATGAAATGGCTTTTCACAATGGGTAAGCTCTGATCTCTGATCCACACATGTGTAGAAACTACAAGTAGCATAATCCAGGAATTTGAGAAGCTAGCAACAGTATCTGCACTGAACTGTTGCTCCACTGAGACTTTTCACTCTTCCAAAGCACATTAGGCCAGACATGCTTGTCTTGCATGTCTGTGCTTGGAGATAATGAAAATGCAGCATTCAAATATGGAAGAGTAGCTCTTAGCACACCTGATCCTGACACTCTTTTATGAAACTCCAGATAGTCTGTAAACACAAGCCGATATTTTTCAACTTTCCTAGGGATTTTTTAGTTCATGAATATTTCATACGGCTAATTTCAAGCACTCATTTCAAAAAATTTTGAAAGCACCAGCCTTTTGATAGTTGAGCTATGTCCAGATTTCTTAAACTAGGTTGTCAGTTTTAGCTGGAGATTCATAAAACCACGGGTAAAATCTTAGGCACCGTGTAAAATTTAGACATAGGCAGGAATAAACACGGTATTAATTGATTCACTGAAGTCGACAGAAGTCCTGCTACTAATTTTGGATAAGTGTGAACAAAAGCATGACTACACAGCCAGATAAGAGAAGACTATCTGTGTATGTGTGGCTTCATTGTATTAGGTGAAACTTGAAAGACAAGTGCAATATTTAGCAGTGCTTAGGTAGATGAGATATTCCAGGGGACTGGTCTGGAGAGGAACTAACACTTGGGGGGAAGTAGGGGCGTGGGGGAGTGCTTGCTGTCGTTGTTGCTGTTGTTTTCCCTAGAAAATATAATCTAACGGGGAGAGAGAGCTTATGATCACCTCCTGACAATCTTCACCTGACGACCAGTTCAGATACCGACAGTATCCTACATGCAGCTTGACAATCCTGACTGTTTACCCCAAATCCAAGAGGGTAGGCTGTGGCGTGTCACAGAGATGAAAAGCTGATCATGTTCTAGTGCTTATGACTGACAGATAACACAGGTAGAAACAGGCTAAAGCTAACCACTTTTGAGTGGTGCCTCATCCTGTCAGCTATGATAGGCAAGGGTGCTCTACTTCTGCTTTCCTTGAGGATGATAGACGGATACCTGCTCAGTGAGAGTACTACTGGTGAAAGGACTGAAAAACCAACAAACTAACAAACGAATCCAAAACAAATACACGGAAAAAAAAAAGATTAATTTAAGGCTGAATATACCATTACAATCACTTGGCCTAAGCTGCTATGTCACACAGAGCATAACTCCTGCCTGAACTGGAGGAATGCCTGCTGCTTCAGAGATGCTATGTTCATTTCAGATTTAGGTATACATTTCCATAACATAGTCATTCTTAAGGGCCTCCACAGTTCATAAATAGGCAACACTTCTGAATAAAACATAAAATAAAGATAAAACTAAATAAAATTTCTCATTTGTTTTAATATACCTAGGACAGATTGTGCACTCATTTTTTTCAGGTTGTATGCATCATTCTAAAGATAAAGTAGTGGATGTATTTTAACATTCTGTTCTTTCTTGGTAAAAATAGATGTAGAGAGGTGAAAAGGGAATATTATAGAAGATATCTTTGCTGATTAAAATAGGATCCAAATAAGATAAGGAAAAACATGTCATTTCCAGTGAAGGGCGTGCTCCTGGTTACATTACTGTCAGCAGAAGTGGATGAAAATCCAAAATAAGCGTTTATTCATAAAAATTATCAGAAAAAGCAAGAACTGGAGTGACAGAGAGCAAGGAAAGAGGATTTTTTTTAGAAAAGAAACCTCAGGGGTAGTCATTCACTTAAAATTGTGGAGGAGTGAAACTGGGAACAGAAAGCTTAGTTTAAGAACAGGATCCATCCCTTCCATGAATGATTTTTCTGGACTATTTTTATACTGTACTTCATTTCCATTTGGCAGAGGCAGGGTATGCTCCTCAGCAAAGAATCCCCTTGATAGAAGGGGTGATGAGACTTGACTATGCAAGATGAGGGACTAGACTGGAAATCAGGAACTGGAGGCAAGGCCATCTCCTAACATGAAAGAGCGTGGCATGTGTTGCAAGTTTGGGGAGACAGTTTTCTTCTGCGTGAGCTGTCCCTGACAGTCTCTTCAAAGATATGAGGGGCAAAGAGCAAGCAGACAAACAAGCATATGATGTAACTTGTCCATTTTGTGAAAATTATTCCTAGATAATTTTTTTCGTCCTTGCAGGTTCCTGCAGACCTATGGGTCTAGGTAGGGCATTTGAGCCATATTTAAAAGTTTTTCAGCCATGAAGAAGAATTACTCTAGCATCATTTGGCTGAAATATTACTTAATGTACTTCAATATGCCCTGACAAATCAGACTCAGGTCTCTGCTGTATGGAATTGTCTGTAGTTACAGTCTTCCCTGAAAATACTTTTGAAGTGGATATTTACTTTATCACAGCACTTAAGTGTTGTAAGCAAAAAGAATGAAAAACCCTTCACCCAAAGATACTGAAGATTCTGAAATATGGGCCAGAAATGAATACAGATTTTGTCAACGGACAAAGAAGATTGAATTGATTGTATAATTTAACTCCTCTGTTCTACTTAATAGCCTTCTATTATTACTAAAACCTCCAACTTCATAGGCAATTGTAAGATCTAGTATGGAAGAAAATATTTATTTCCTTTTGCATTTGCAATTTTCTGCCATGCAAACTAATAGTAATTTGCAATTTCTTTCACCAAGGGGAGCCTATTACTGCAGCAAAAATATCATTCATGCTTCAAATATGTGGTGTTTTTTCCCCTTCCACATCTTTTGGGGAGGGGAGAGGGACTGACAGTTTACCTAGTGCGTAGTACAACAATCATGAATCTAAACTAATAAATAGGTTCAATAAATTCTTATAATGTCAGGTAAGACCTTCCCATTCCTGCAGCAGTGCCCATATGAGAAATGTCCAATAAACTATACGAAATAGGAGATCAGTAGCTGAAAAAGTAACTACTTCACTTCATAACTTCATAACACCACAGGCAGAAGGCCTAAGAATAAGAAAATTAATTAAAACTAGACCCTAACAAGTACTTTCTACAAAGAAATAATAAAAAGAGTCCCATTGGACATCACAGGATAGCTGGAGCTCTTTGTTTCCTCCTAGCTTTTCCACGAGAAGCATCTCTCTGGATCATCTCTCTCTTGAAAAATAAGAAGTTAATTCCAATGTTCGCTCATCGTTTTCTGACCATGTGTGTCTCTTGGCTGATTAACTTTTAGCTGAATTACATAAAGACTTTCTTTATCTATATTTATAAAACTATGTTTTCCTCACTACTACTCACAATTCCTCTCGTTTCCTTTGCAACCTCTTCTCATGGCATATTCTAAGGGTAGTATGTGAGCTTCAATATGTCCTGTAGACCTCAAATAACAGGGTCAAAAGTTCAGGCAAGGTTATGACTATTCAAAATATGGTCTCTTTGCTCTCAGAAACCTAGTTAAAGCCAAAAGAAACAATCTTCTTGGGTAGTTATCTTGGCAATTTTTACCTCTTCATCAAAAAGAAAGAAAAAGAAAGAAAGAAAGAAAGAAAGAAAAAAAGAAAGAAAGAAAGAAAGAAAGAAAGAAAGAAAGAAAAAGAAAGAAAGAAAAAAAGAAAGAAAACCCAATAAAAAAAGCACTATAGTTTCAAAAACGGGAGTAGGAGGGAAGAGAATTGATTTCACCAGCCTTTTTTAAGAAACATCTGATTATACTCTACCTTTCCCCCAAAGTTCTTTCATGTGTTGAAAGTGAAAAATATTTACCAAGAGATGCATTCTTTTTCTTTTTTTTGCATTTTAGAGTAAATATTTTTGACTCTAGTTTCTGTGTATACTCAGCTTTTTACAGTAGTTACTCTTCAAAGTAGACAAGACTAAGGTTTTCTGTCTACCAGGTAAGTTTTAAACACATAAATAATTACCTGAAGACTAAGGAAAGATCAGTGTGTAAGCATAGCTAAAAAAATAATAATAAATGATCCATACCTGAAACAGAAGTTGATACTTTGCCTAGACTAGAAAGTGGACTCTAGGTATGATTGCATAGCATAATATTTACCTTATTCTCTATTCCATCCAATTTTTTTGGCCAGCTTTTTCATAGCGCTGCAATCCTTGCTGATATAAAAGCCAATCACAGGTTTCTCATATAATCCCTTGTGATCTGGCACGGAGGCTGTGAGGCAGATGGGTGATATTTTCCAAGAGGAAATGGGACTGAATAGCACTGTAATACATCAAGAATACTTTTTCTTACATGGCACTATGAAGTCGTTAGTCGTGAGACTACAGAAGTCATTTACCTACTCACATAATCTGAATGTGGCTCCTACATGTTCTGGTCAGGGCTGAATCCAGATTGCTGTTCAGTGTGGCACATCTCCGAGTGGGCATTTGAACAAAGGATTTCAAGAGCCCCAAAAGAGCCAAGATGCCCAGCACAGACCACATGACAGCTGCATGTCTGGCAGCCTCCTTGCTTATGGGCACCTTACGGGAAACTTGAAGTTGTTGGGCATCTCCATGCTTCACTGGAGAGTTATGCATCTGGGAACATGTGGTGTTACGGGTGTGCACAGGTCTTTGCCCTATGCCTCTCATCTGGATCTTAATCAGCAATCAGTACATTCCTCATTTTCCCCTGAGATGCTCATCACGTTAAATACAACCCCAGCAATCCAAAACTGGACTGTCACCACTTCTGCAAGTGGTAGAAATGGCACCTGCCACTGCTAGAGTGGTTGTTTAGCATTAGCAAAAAGTGATTCTGCTTTCTGGCCTGCTGGCTTTCTGGTGTGCTGGCATCCTTGGTGTGCTGGCTGTTGGTGGAAACATCTGTTCTAGAAAGCTCAGTCTTTTCTCTCTCCAGAAGCCATAGCTTCCCAAGGCTAAGATTTAAATAAATATCTACACATCTGTATGCTTATCTGATGTGAAACAATGACCTTTTTGAAGCTCAGTCAGGGTTAACCTGCAAAGAACATAGAACATAAATCAAGTGATGAGGATAAAATGCTCCCCTCTGGACACAAAAGGGGCAGAAAAATGACCAGAAAGTGCAGGGGTGAGACTTGACAGAATTTAAGTCAATGGAAGTTTTGCCTCTAATTTAAATATAATAGGAATATGCATAAGCTAGAAAAGATTTTATGAAGGTTGTTGCATAAACTCAGATTATTTTTTAAAGGTAAGAATAAATCTAATTTGGCCACTAGAATAATTTATACAAGAACATTTCATGTAATTCCTACACTTCATTTAATGGCTGTTGATTGAAAACGTCTCAGATGAAGTTTTTAAGTTATACTGGGTACCCCCCACTATACGCCATAGGTAAGACAGATGCCATATCTCTTGTCATACTGCAAAGATACCTAACATTGCAAAAATATTCAATGCATTTCTTCTTTGCAGTTTTGTAAATCCATCTTTTACTGTGCATTTTCATAAAAGACCTGTGAGATCCCTCCTTTTTTCTTGCGTATAACCTTAAGGTCTCTTCTCCTTGAAAGATAAACTGCCTGGAAAGTACACCTTATTAAAGGTTTAAGGAATGCTGTTCTAATGTGGCACTCATGGAGTTCACTCTGTTTTCATGGGTATTTTTAAAACGTGGGCACGAGAGATAGAAGCAACATCGCGCTAGCAGCCTGAACAAAGATTCATATTTCTTAACTGTATCAGATAGCTCCCCTCACCCCTTTTATCTACATTCAAAACCTTATTGAGCTCTTCAGTATGACTTCATGTGGCCAGATCATAAATGCTCCTGCCTTCCCATGTTGCTTAGTAATCATTATCTATCACCAACAACATTTACAGCTCCACCAGGCTGTTGTCAACTTCAACAGTTTCACAGCAGATCTTTATTTTTTCTTCTGGTCATTGATAAAACTATTGAGTGATGTCAAGCCAAGTCCATATGTCATCAAGATATCTGACCAAAAAAAAAAAAATCTTTCCATCGGCAAGAACATTACTCATGACTTTCCTATAGAAAGCTGGGAAAACAGTGGAAGCCATCACAGCCATATAACTACTCTAGTCATCGGCATACTGACAAAACATCTGCAGTTGATTTAATTGTGGTAAAAAGCAAGTGAAGAAAACCAATGTTAAAGATTACAGCAGGTCAACAGGAACAGTTATTGCTCTCAACAAGTTGTTCAAACGTATCTATGTTCTTTGCTACCTTATAGCATAATGAAATGAACAGCCTTCTGTAGATGATTAAATGCTTTAGTACTTAATCAGCCACCACAGCCATTCATTTCTCTGTCCATTGAATTGCTGCAGAAATCATCATATATTTAAAATAAAATAAAATAACCTAACATAGCACAACACAACACAACATAACATAAAATATAAGGAGAGAAAAATAAAAAAAAAAGTAGCATTTGTATGTAGAAGGCTATGGAAACTTTCAGAGGCTGATGCCTGAAGTCCTAATTTCATTAACCCAGTCTAAGGGCCTTAGATATTGTTTTTTCCTGCAGTTCTTACAACTTAGTGGGGATATTTTTTGGAAAAGTACCAATGGTCATGTATCTCCCCATTAACACCAATCCTCCATCTATCCAAGCTATTATGTGATCTCAGGCTCCCAGATGAAGAAAGAAAGTATGAAAAGTCCATTGTAGCAAAGACAGAAGTGAGCATTGCCAATGACAAAGGAGAAAAGATTATCTTTTTTAAAAATTAGCTTTTAGGATATAGAAACAACCAACAGACATAATAAGAGTGCTCTTTCCTATTTTCTTAGATGCCTTCTTTTCAAGGTCAGATATTTAAATCTGAGGCTCATCTGAGTTCAAGCCTATTATCTCTTCTTGGAGAAGGTTATGCAAAGCTGCTTCAATGTGCTACTACCAAAAATCAGAAATCAGTCTTTGAGCTCATGTGCAGCTCCTTAGATGGCACCAATTAAGAGTGTTCATTAACTTCAGAAGACCTACGAGAGCTGCCCATGCTGTGCATCATCAAGTGAAAATTAAATGCTCTCAAGGTCAAGCTGAACATCCATGTATCTGTTTTGGGGGGTTTGGGGTTTCTTGCTGTCGTTATTTTCTTTTTCTTTTTCTCTTTTTATTAGAGGCAGAAACAATCCTCTGTTTTAATCTTTCCTCTTAGTTCATTCCCTCTCGATCTGAGGCAAGGACAACAGGAATTTATGATCTGTGACCATGACTAGACTTTATAGAGAATCTTTTCTCCTTGACATTGAGAAATAGCATGGAAAAAAAATATAAAAAAAAGAGCTAAGTAGACAAAAATAATAAAAAGCAGTTCTGCAAATAGAGTGGGTGTAAAGCAAATGCAGCAGGAGAGAGAAGACATTGTTTACGTGGGGAGGGAGGATTCAATTTGAGGAATCTACATGTAGCATTTTTTTCTGAACTCCATTTGAAGATAAGTCTTGGAATTCAACAATCAAACCTGCCTTGATGATTTATGTAAAAAAAATCAAATTGTTTGCAAACAGGATAACTGCATTAAAAAGCTTTACCCTTGTTTATTTGTTAGAATTGCTTTTGACATAGGTAAGGATGTGAAGGAGAAAGGAGTCACAGTTCTATCACCATTTTGATGTCACATTTCTAAATTTAAGCAGTACTAACAGCTTGGACCATTATCCATTTGCGCCTCCTCTCCCCCTCCCATTTCAAACCTTTTCCAAGAAAAGCGTATCTCATTTTTTGAACTAAAGGGAGAAATATTCATTGTCGTGAATCGCAAGATCTGCTCTTTAGCTTTATATGTATAAACAAATCCTTTTTCTTGTCAGCCCTGCAAGATACATACTGGCTAACAAGTTCTTTGTGTGCCAGGTTTACATGCATAGACAGCCATATACGAGGCAGTGCTTTTGATCAAACTGTCAGCAACTCAGATCGCCTAAGAAAATGGGAACAAGTCCCCTCACAACCACCATTTAGGATATATATTGCTGTGTAATTCAAACAGAAACAACCTCGATTAAGTTTTCCTGTGGCCTCTAGGTTCATCAGAGGAGGGCTAAAAGAAGATGAGCGTACAATTCACTGCTGTCCCTGCACTGCAAGGAGTTACAGTGGTTACACGGGGTTAGGGTCTTACAAACTGAGACAGCCTCGCTGGAGTCATGGCAGTCAGGCCAGTTTTGGTTCAGCTATGCTTGTGACACCTGCATTTCCAAGGCTGATGGACTGTTCCCTTTCCATTAGTACCTGGATACTAAGATAAAAGCAAACCAAAGCAAAGACCTCCTTACATGTCTATGTGCACTAGTCAACAAGATAAATAAGTATTAGCACTGCAAAAGTACCTTCTCAGTAAGAGCTTCAGTATCTTCTGTAAAACAAGCCAGACTGGGTATGCTGAAGATCGTACAAACGCTTCCACTTATACCTGGATGCCAAAAGTGTTTTTATACAGTCTAACAGATGCATTTGAGTTCAAGGGAGGATATATAAATGGGGCAGGAGGAAATGGGACAGATGAACGACATAGTGGAAAAATTTATGTGTATCACTCCTTAACGTTTTGGAGGGGGCAGGATTGCTGACCCATTGACTTTGTACATATTGTATTCGGTCCCTCGCTTTTGCTAGTGGGGGCAATATAGGTGCAATCGCTCTCATTTTTTCAAAAGGATAGTTATGGGAAGGGTTAGGTGAGTGCCACAGTCATGATGCCAGTGACTGTTTTGCTAATAATTGGTAAGATGAGGCTCAGCCTGGGCAGAGGAAGGAAAGCTCCCCCCACCCGACTGACGGGAGCTACTACTGGCCCTCCACGACTGCTTTCACCACTCAACATCTACCTCCAGGAGCAATGGCTTATCCTAGTGCAAACATTTTCCAAACAGAAACCCTGTGCAGCTAATTGCACATCAGCCTCTGGATAAAATTTATTTTGGAGACAAAGTGGTCTCACCTGGGCTGGGTTTTAATACTGATCTGGAAGAGAAAGGTTCACACCTATGACCAATGGCCTAAACAGCCCATGCACCAGTTCTTATTGTTGAAATGTCACCACAACTCTTGATAGAATTAAAATATATCAAAGTAAATACTTTTCTATATTTGCATTAAATACCTGAGTGCAATAAGCTACATTATGGGCCAGTGAACTGGAAAATGAAATGATTGTATTAATGTGACTTTTTATTTATGATAGGAATGCAATGTCATAAAAATGACAGCACATTGCCCTTATTTTCACACTTGAAAATAAAACCAGAAGAAGTTTCCTGAAGTAGAGAAAAAGGAAGTTGTCTGAAATTCTCCCCAGTTCCTGTCTGCCAGGGTCTGGAAAAGGTCTGATTTATGTCTTTCAAAGGAGTCTCTGGAAAGGGAGCGTGGGCAAGTGCTGCTGGAGGAGTACATGCATGGGCCGGAGGATCCCTCCGCTTCTGCTGCCCAGCTGGGGGGATGCTGGCAGGCAGCCTGTCCCCAGCCCCACGTCTCCCATGCCACCTCCTGCTCCAAGCTCTCTGCCCTGGCCCTGTGTCCCTTGCAATATCCCGCAGCAGCCAAATCGCTCCTCAGCTGCAGCTCGCCCTTCTAAGCCTAAACTTCTAGGCCAGGGTGGGGGCACCTTGCACAGAGAGGCTGCTCTGGGCACCAACAGTCCTCACTTTTACCAATGTTATTATTATCCTGTACCTATGAGGAGGAGAAATGTGTCTAATCTAATTGTATCTGATATCTTACATAATCCCTCCTAAGAAATAAATTAAAATGATTGATACTGGCAGGAAAGGGGGCTCTAAGTTTTAATTTAAATTTGGCTAATCATAATCCTGCATCCTGTAACAGAAGTTTTTGTTAATATGAATTTACTTCTTCAGATGGCATTTTTTTTCCTTAACACCATGTTGGTCATCGACTCTCTTACAAAACCTGATTGAAATAAAAAAGACTGGAGTATATCAAAATCTAAATATTCATCACTGCATAACTATACTTCATCACTGACAAAATTATTAGAGCGAGTTACAGTGATCCGAAAAGGGGTGGGGAAATACAGCTGTTAAAAAGAGCACACATTTATTTCAGTGTTTGTTCAGAGTTTAAGGATAATGTAGACAACTATAGATTACTCAGAAAAGTTTTTGTAGCTTCAAAATGTTTAATGAACATTAAGAGTGCTGACTCAGCTCCTAAAATAGCTCTCTCAGTGCTAAAAACTTTTAATATGTTTTGCAGACTAGAGTAATACTGCAAGCTCCATAGCCTTTATGTTTTGGAGATTGTCTATTTTTTCTAAGATATGTAGTCATGAGCTGGTAACAGTACTGTGGGCTACCAGCAAGCAGTGAAACCAGTAGTGAACAGTGTGCAAAAATAACTTGTCTTCCTAAATTAGCTTACATCGTAATCTGTCAGGTGAATGGCCACAAATAACACTGACATTAGAAGATTTCTGGAGTGTTTCATAAATAATTCACAAGCAGTAATAAATGTGTCAAATAATATATTCACAGTGATATAAAAGGTTAGGTTATGATAGGCCTAGTACCGACCTCATTGCTCTGATATAAGTCAGAAGTGCTGCTGATGTCAGCAGGGAAGATCTACCAGCAGAAAACTGGTCAAAATGAAGTTGGATTTAGGGATCCTTCATTCCCGTTTCTGGTAAAGTCTCATTTCTAGGTACTAAATTAGAAGTTAACCATCAAAGGAAAGACCAAGACTATTTAGGTTTTGTTGAAGTGATCTGTAACCTCTTCTCCCTATCACTGGTTACCCCATGGATTTTTAAAATGCAGGAGGTGCTTGCTTGGAGGGCTTGGATACTTCTTATGAGCCTGAATGTAGGTGTCTGCATGCCGTCAATCTGATCCTGACGAACCAGGAGACAACCTGCTCCTGCCTCCCCTCTGGGGTAATCCTAAGGGTACAGGCAGGTCCGTGTGTTCAGGAGATGTTGAACCTCACAGAATCAAACAAGTAGTCAAGGCCATTTTCATCCACTAATGTGGTTAGAGGAGGTGGTCATGCCGCCACCCCCTGTCCCATATTAACCTAATAATACTGGACTGTCAAACCCCTTGAACCAGTTTAATACTGCAGATGGGCCTTCGAGAGCCTGGGGCAAGGAAAGCATGGGTAGATGTAGATGGCTGTAGATGGCTGTGGCTCCCTTCTAGTTGGGGGGAAAGCAGAAGGTGAGACGTGACTTGGAAGATCCTGTTAGCTTACTCCTTCCCAATGAACGATCTGGATCTCCTAGCATCCTGCTGCCAGGAACATGACCTGGTTTCAGGGTAGGAAGCTCACTTGGGCTGCAGACAGCTTAAATTATGCAATTTGCCTAGGTCTAGCTTGTAGGTTAAAGCACTAGGAAATCCTCAGGAAGCAGGGGGATGTGATGCTGCTGAAGAGCCTCTTCATCCTAGCAGGTTTTACGGACTTGATGTTCCCTGCACTCCTGCCCCCAGACTGCATGAGGTGGGACACCCAGCTGTGAGCAGCTAGATCTAGGATTTTTGGCTGATACCTTTTGGTACTCCCTGCACTGAAAAAGAAAAGACTTAGCAATAATTCTGGGAGAGAAAACGGCCTTCTCATCATGCTCTCCTAAACCAGCTGACCATCCTAATGAACAGCACCTGTTGGTTGCACTGGTCCAGTCATCATGGCCTGAATGATATAAATTGCACCATAGATTTAGAGGGGAGTGTGATGGAAGCATCCATCAATATTTATTAACTTTTATGGATATATTGTGTTTTTTACCTATATAATGAAATGCACACAAAGCTTTGTTTCAGTTTTGACGCTATCCTGATGTGCAGGATTAACTTTTATTTTTTAATTATCTTTCCTCAGCCCACCCCCTCAAGAAAGATAGTAGCTGCGCAAATTTGCCTGCACCAGGACTGTAACCATAGCAACCCAAACAGTTCAACTTCAGTCTCAAATAATGTGCACAAGTCTGTCTGACTAACAATTCAGTGAAGACATTGACAAATGATCTCAGTATTCATGCAAACATTTAAAATATGCAAATATTTGCCTGAATTCTAATAGGACCAACCGATACTCAAATGAAACTACGTGCTTCTCCAGTAAAAGGAGAGAAAATTTATTCCTGAGGATATTTATCGTTAAAGATTTCAGAAGAGTTATGAGTGATAAATGGATTAGATGAGACAGATTATGTGCCAGAAACAGGAGAAGTTTTGCTCATACATTAGAATTTTGTGTTCTAGATCTTGTCTTTTCTTTAGCTAGTGATTAAGGAAGGAAAGAGAAAATGCTCCCCTCTGTCCCTCCCCACCCCACCAGAAAACAAGCTTGTGAAAGGCTACACAGAACTTTAATCTTGTTGTGGAAGACAGCACACAGTCCATCAGCATACATACTCATTACTGATACAGAAGCAAGAGAGGTCACCCTCTTCGCCCATTAAATCTTGGCCTTCCTACTGAGGATCGGGATGTGGCTACCCTGAGGAAATATAAGTCAACTTGAAATGCACCAATTTTCATAGCAAAATAGGTTATACGCTAAAATCAGATTTCCCTGGGAAATTATGGTATCTCCATCACTGGAAATATTTGAAAACAACTGGACAGGGTTTTGAGCAACCTCAAGTAACTTTAAATTTGTCCCTGTTTTGAGTAAGGGTTGGACCAAACAACTTCCAGAGGTCCCTTTTAATCTAAATTATTCTGTAATTCCATAACTCAGACTATTGCTTCATTTCATACAAGCTGCACAAAATAGTTCACAAGTGAACGATCTTTCAGAGCAGAGGCTCACACATAGTGGATCCTTACTGCTAATAGAAAGGTAGAAGACACCTTATTTCATAACTAATTCATCTCCACAGTTGTCCAAGTCCCTGAGCTCAGTATTTACTTTAAAAATAACATTACTTTCCAAAAAACACATTGCCTCATTTATAATGCTTCCTACTCTCCTGACAGATCATCTGTTGCAGGAACAGACGCAGCAGTTTGCGCAGCAGTGTCTGGGCTCTGCCTGGGCCTTTTGTGGGCCTTGTTGGAAGTTGTGGAGACTTTCTGGGGACCCCCGAGGAACTAGACGGTGCCTGCTGCTAGCAGGAAGGGAGAGCTGGGCAAGGACTCCTGCAGGGGACCTTGACTTAACTTCTCCTGGGAAGTTCTAGCTAGGTGGGGCTGCTGCTAACGAGCTCTCTGGGCTACCCTGGTCCGAGGGAGTTGGGGCTTTTGTTTCAGGTGGCTCCTGATTGGGTGGGTCAAGCACCCTTGTGAGTCACTGCTAGGCAGAGGCCTATATAAGAGCCAGGCCTAGAGCGCAGCTCCCAGAGTGCAGCCAACAGAGGCAGTGAACAGACGCAGCAGTTTGCGCAGCAGTTTGTGCAGAAGGGTGCCAGAAGGCACCTCTCCATTTTGCACAGTGGTGTGTCCTTCCCCGGGGCGTGGTCATGACACACTGCAGAGCACGTTCCCCGGTGGCTGCAGGAGGTGCTGCATTGGCTGTGTCTGAGGCCTCAACCCAGACAGACCCTCAGACAGCAGATGCAGCTCTGCAGGTGTCAGGCTGCGGGGAGTGCCTGGGGCCTCTCCGTGGGGCCTGGGCTGACAGACAGCTCTCCTGTGTGAGGTGTGCTGTGGTTGACCAGTTGCGTCACCAGATAAAGGAGCTACAGGAGGAGGTTAGTAGGCTGCGTAGCATCCGAGAGGATGAGCGGGAGATTGAGAGGGCGTTCTCGGAGACTGTTCAGCTCCAGGAGTCCCCTGCCCCCACTGCAGTGGAGTTGTCAGAGGGCTCAGCACCGTGTGTAAAGGTGCATCATAACGCTGTGGAAGAGGGCTGGAAGCTGGTGACCTCTCGTAGAAGGAGAAAGGCTCTTGCTCCTCCTCAAGACTTACCCTTGAAGAACAAGTTTAGCGCCCTCCAAGCCGAGGAGGAGCTGGGCATGGCTCCAAGGGAGGCAACTGGCCTGGCAGACCCTGTGCCGTGCAGGAACCCCCGGAAGAAGCGGCGAGTGATTGTTGTGGGTGACTCCCTGCTGCAGGGGACAGAGGCACCTATCTGCCGACCTGATCTCTTGTCCAGAGAGGTTTGCTGCCTGCCAGGGGCTCGAATAAGAGATGTCGTGGAAAGACTGCCAAGGCTTGTCCACGCGTCGGACTACTACCCTCTGCTGATCTTCCATGTGGGTGCTAATGACACGAAAGGCAAACTGGAAACCATCAAGCGGGACTTCCGAGCTCTGGGAATGGTGGTCAAGGGTCTGGGAGCCCAGGTGGTTTTCTCCTCAATCTTGCCTGTGAGGGGAAAGGACAGGAGGAGGAGTAGACAAATTTTCCAAGTTAACAGCTGGCTGCGCCGCTGGTGTTGGCAACAGGGCTTTGGTTTCTATGACCATGGGACCGTGTTTGAAAATCGACAGCTGATGGGGAGAGATGGGATCCACCTTACCAAGTGGGGCACGCATGTCTTTGCCAACAGATTGGCCAGCCTGGTACGGAGGGCTTTAAACTAGGCAAGATGGGGGAAGGGGAGTGGTATAGTGGCAGGGGAGTCAGTAAAACACCGCTCAAGTCAGGATGCCTCCAGCGGGTGCATACAACCAGGGGAGACAGCATGCAACGTGGCTATGGAGGATCCTCTTGCACCTCTTCTGGGAAGCCTGCATGCTTGACTGGCTCTCTCAAATGCCTGTATACCAATGCACGCAGCATGGGGAATAAGCAGGAAGAGTTAGAGATCTGTGTGCGGTCGCAGGGCCATGATCTCATTGCAGTGACAGAGACATGGTGGGATAGTTCACATGACTGGGATGCTGTCATGGATGGCTATGTGCTTTTTAGGAAAGACAGGCCAGGAAGGCGAGGTGGTGGAGTTGCTCTTTATGTGAGGGAGCAACTAGAATGTGTGGAGCTCTGCCTCGGGGTGGATGGAGAGCAAGTTGAGAGCCTATGGGTAAGGATTAAAGGGCAGGCTAACATGGGCGACACTGTTGTGGGGGTCTACTACAGGCCACCTGACCAGGAGGAAGTCATCGATGAGGCCTTCTACAGACAGCTGGAAGAAGCCTCACGCTCACAGGCCCTGGTTCTCATGGGAGACTTCAACCCCCCTGACATCTGTTGGGAAGACAGCACAGCTAGGCACAAACAGTCCAGGAGGTTCCTGCAAAGCATTGATGATAATTTCTTGACCCAGGTGGTGGAGACGCCAACAAGGAGAGGTGCAATGCTAGACCTTGTACTAACAAACAAAGAAGGTCTAGTTGGAGAGGTGAAGGTTGGGGGCAGCCTTGGCTGCAGTGACCATGAGATGGTGGAGTTGAGGATCCTACGAGGAGGGAGCAGGGCAATGGGTAGGATTGCAACGCTGGACTTCAGGAGAGCTAACTTTGGCCTCTTGAGGGACCTAATTAGGGGAATCTCCTGGGGTAGGGCCCTAGAAGGAAGAGGGGTCCAAGAAAGCTGGTTAATATTCAAGCGTCACTTCCTCCAGGCTCAGGATCAGTGCATCCCTCTGAGGAAGAAGTTCAGCAAAGCGGGCAGGAGACCTGCATGGATGAGCAAGGAACTCCTGGCCAAACTCCAACAGAAGAAGGAAGTGTACAGAATGTGGAAAAGGGGACAGGCCACTTGGGAGGAATACAGGGACGTTGTCAGAGCGTGCAGGGATGCGACACGGAAGGCTAAGGCCCAGTTGGAATTAAATCTGGCAAGGGATGTCAAGGACAACAAGAAGGCCTTCTTCAAATACATCAGTAGCAAAAGGAAGACTAGGGAAAACGTGGGCCCGCTGCTGAATGGGGCGGGTGCCCTGGTGACAAAGGATACAGAGAAGGCAGAGTTATTGAATGCCTTCTTTGCTTCCGTCTTCACTGCTAAGGCCAGTCCTGAGGAATTCCAGACCTTGGAGAAAAGAGAGGAAGGCTGGAGAAAGGAAGACTCTCCCTTGGTGGAGGAGGATCAGGTTAGAGATCATTTGTCCAAACTTGACATCCACAAATCCATGGGCCCCGATGGGATACATCCGCGAGTGCTGCGGGAGCTGGCGGATGTTATCGCTAGGCCACTCTCCATCATCTTGGAAAGGTCCTGGAGATCAGGAGGGGTGCCTGAGGACTGGAAGAAAGCCAATGTCACGCCAGTCTTCAGAAAGGGCAAGAAGGAGGAGCCGGGAAACTACAGGCCTGTCAGCCTCACCTCCATCCCTGGAAAGGTGATGGAACAGCTCATCCTGGAGGTCATCACTAAGCATCTGGAGGACAAGAAGGTGATCAGGAGTAGTCAGCATGGATTCACCAAAGGGAAATCATGCTTGACCAATCTGATAGCCTTCTATGACGGAATGACTGGCTGGGTAGATGAGGGGAGAGCAGTGGATGTTGTCTTTCTGGACTTCAGCAAGGCTTTTGACACTGTCTCCCATCACATCCTCCTAGGTAAGCTCAGGAAGTGTGGGCTAGATGAGTGGACGGTGAGGTGGCTTGAGAACTGGCTGGATGGCCGAGCTCAGAGGGTTGTGATCACTGACGCAGAGTCAAGTTGGAGGCCTGTGGCTAGTGGTGTCCCCCAGGGGTCAGTCCTGGGCCCAGTCTTGTTCAATATATTCATCAATGACCTGGAGGAAGGGACAGAGTGCACCCTCATCAAGTTTGCTGATGATACTAAACTGGGGGGAGAGGCTAACACACCAGAAGACTGTGCTGCCATTCAGAGGGACCTGGACAGGCTGGAGAGCTGGGCAGAGAGAAACCTCCTGAAGTTCAACAAAGGCAAGTGCAAGGTCCTGCACCTGGGGAGAAATAACCCCATGCACCAGTACAGGCTGGGGACTGACCTGTTGGAAAGTAGCTCTGCCGAGAAGGACCTGGGAGTGCTGGTGGACAACAAGTTAACCATGAGCCAGCAGTGTGCCCTTGTGGCCAAGAAGGCCAATGGGATCCTAGGGTGCATTAGGCAGAGTGTTGCCAGCAGGTCGAGGGAGGTGATCCTGCCCCTCTATTCAGCTCTGGTGAGGCCTCACCTGGAGTACTGTGTCCAGTTCTGGGCTCCCCAGTACAAGAGAGACATGGCACTCCTGGAGGGAGTCCAGCGGAGGGCTACCAAGATGATTAGAGGGCTGGAGCATCTCTCCTATGAAGAAAGACTGCAAGAGCTGGGCCTGTTCAGCCTGGAGAAGAGAAGATTGAGAGGGGATCTCATCAACGTGTACAAGTATCTGAAGGGGGAGTGTCAAGAGGATGAGGCCAGCCTCTTCTCCGTGGTGCCCAGCAACAGGACAAGAGGCAATGGGCAGAAACTGAACCACAGGAAGTTCCACCTGAACCTGAGAAAAAACTTCCTCACTGTGAGGGTGACAGAGCATTGGAACAGGTTGCCCAGAGGGGTGGTGGAGTCTCCTTCGCTGGAGATATTCAAAAGCCGTCTGGCTGTGATCCTGGGCAATGTGCTCTAGAGGACCCTGCTTGAGCAGGGAGGTTGGACTGGATGATCTCCAGAGGTCCCTTCCAACCTAAACGATTCTGTGATTCTGTGATTCTGTGAATGCAGAGCACTGTCAGCCTTGTACACGTACAGCCACCCTTCAACATTGGGCTTGATTGCAGGTGTGAGGTTGAAAGTATCATTAACTCTGCAGTGAACTTCTCCACCAGCAAAATCCAGCTGTCAGCTCCTCTTTTCTGAGTTCACAACTGGTTTGCTGTCAAAACTGCCAGTGACTTTCATGTGGCATTAACTTTTCTTGCTTTATTTTTCTCCTGTTCTATCACTTTCATAGAAGCACTTCTCCTGCAAGTGGAATTTAAACAGTGAGCTCAGTAAGCCATAGAACAAGACAGCTGTGAGGTTTGCACAAGCGCTGCTTTTATCTTGCGAGTTAACAAGCAGCGTACTAGGTGCCCAGTGACTTCACTAATACTGAAAAAAAACAAATAGCCAAAATAAAAAACAAGACCACCTCCTGAATACTCAACAATTATTTGCCTCCCCCTAAAAGAGTTTTTACCCTGTAGTTCTAAAAGTTTGTTCTGACCTATCTGCTTGCAAAGTGAAGAAAAAAAGGAAGAAGCTAAAGCACCAATCATTTCTAGAGCTACTTGAACCCTACAGTTACAGGTAGGGAAAGTAGATCCACATTTGCCAACTGTGTTCTGTGTAGTGTAAACAAAACAACTGGTCTTGAAAAGGTTAAGAATCACTACTCAATACTTAAGCTAATAAGCTTTGGGCTGCAGAAGATATTTCCATCTCACCATGATCGCAGTCAGAAAAAATGAATCCCCCAGAGTCTTGGCTTTAACGTTTTGACAGTAATTCTTCAGCCATACTTCCTATCTCAATTTATCTTTGTCCATGAATCAAGACAAGGTTTTTCCATTTTGATTTTTTTTCCCTTGCAAGAGCTGAAAGCTCTGAAAAAAGAAACCATACTTTCTCATCTGTATGCGATGAAAAATAGATTCTAAAAACAAAACATAGTTGGCAATTTTGATGGTGGTACATGTTGCCAGGAAGAATGTGGACACACTGGCTGTACAGCAAGAATTAAGGACAGGAAACCTTCTTGTCCAAGACCTATTCAGACTTGTATATACAAACTCCATAAATTCCCTGGGCACCAGGAGATGGAGTGTACATCACTAATCTCCTGGCCAATGCCTCCTTCACTGGGTTAAAAACATGGTCCTGTATGCCTATGAACTCCCTCCCTTTCCCTTTGATGTATGGTTTCTGAAGAAGGCTATGCTCTGTGAAAATAGGTGTGTTTGCCTTTCCTCAGTATACCTGCATTTATGTAGTTAAAGGAGGCAATTAAAGCTTAAAGTGCCCTGTTTAACAGTTTCTACCCTTGCTGCTCTTGTCTGTCTCCCTGTAGAAAGGAAAGGAAACAAATACTCAGCCTTCAAAAATCCCAAATATATATACCAGGGCAGAAAAGTTCACCTATGTTTAAAAAAAAAAAATGCAGACAAATCACAAAATAACAGAATGGTTGAGGTTGGAAGGGACCTCTGGAGATTGTCTACTCCTACATCCTACTCGTACAGGGCCCTCTAGAGCATATTTCCCAGGATCACATCCAGACAGGTTTTGAATACCCGCAGCGAAGGAGACTCCACCACCTCTCTGGGCAACCTGTTCCAGTGCTCTGTCACCCTCACAGGAAAGAAGTTTTTTCTCAGGTTTAGGTGGAACTTCCTGTGGTTCAGTTTCTGCCCGTTGCCTCTTGTCCTGCTGCTGGGCACCACGGAGAAGAATCTAACCCCATCCTGCTGACACCCCCACTTCAGATACTTACACACATTGGTCAGATCCCCTCTCAGTCTTCCCTTCTCCAGGCTGAACAGGCCCCACTCCCTCAGCCTTTCCTGATAGGAGAGATGCTCCAGTCCCTTCATCATCTTTGTAGCCCTTTGCTGGACTCTCTCCAGTAGTGCCATGTCTCTCTTGTAGTGGGGAGTCCAGCACTGGACACAGTGCTCCAGATGCAGCCTCATCAGGGCTTTGTAGACTGCAAGGACCACTGCCCTTCAACCTGCTGGCAACGCTCTTCCTAATGCAGCCCAGGATCCCATTGGCCTTCTTGGCCACAGCAGCACATTGCTGGCTCATGGTCAGCTTTTTGCCCACCAGGACTCCCAGGTCCTTTTCTGCAGAGCTGCTTTCCAGCTGGTCAGCCCCCAGCCTGTCCTGGTGCATGGGGTTCTTCCTCCCCAGGGGCAGGACCCTGCCCTTGCCTTCGTTGAACTCCATGAGGTTCCCCTCTGCCCATCACTCTAGCCTGTCCAGGTCCCTCTGAATAGCACCACAGCCCTCTGGTCTATCAGCCACTCCTCCTAATTGCATATCATCAAACTTGCTGAGGGTGCACTCTGTCCCTTCATGACCTCACTGATGGATAAGTTAAACACTGGACCCAGTACTGACCCCTGGGGGACACCCCTAGATACAGACCTCCAACTTTACTCTACCCTGATCACAACCCTCCGAGGTCTGCCCTTCAGCCAGTTCTCAGACCACTTCAATATCTACTCATCCAGCCCTCACCACCCACTCATTAAGGCAAGCTCTGGAAGTGCAGGCTATGAGGATGTGATGGGAGATAGTGTCCAAAGCCTTGCTGAAGTCAAGGGAGACAACATCCACTGCTCTCCCCTCATTCACCCAGCCAGTCATCCCAGACAGAAGGCTATCAGGTTGGTTAACCATGATTTCCCCTTTGTGAATCCATGCTGACTACTCCTGATCACCTTCTTATTCTTCATATGCAGGGAGATGGCATCCAGAAGGAGCTGTTCCATCACTTTTCCAGGGATAGAGAAGAGACTGACAGGCCAGTAGTTCCCTGGCTCCTCTGCTTCTTGCCTTTTTGGAAGACTGGAGTGACGCTGGCTTTCTTCCAGGCCTCAAGCACCTCCGGTTGCCATATCCTTTCAAAGATGATGGAGAGTGGCCTTGCAATGACATCAGCCAGCTCCCTCAGCGCTCGTGGGTGCATTCCATCAGGGCCAAGGACTTCAGTGTGTTCAGTTTGCTCAAGATATCCCTAACTTGATCCTCCTCCACCAAGGGAAAGTCTTCTTTCCTCCAGACTTACTTCCTGGTCTCTAGGGTCCGGAATTCCTGAGGGCAGGCCTTAGCAATAAAGTCTGAAGCAAAGAAGTCCCCCAGGAGAACCAGGGCGCGTGATCATGACACTACTTCCAGCAGTCTGTAGAAGGCCTCATCTGCTTCTTCCTGATCAGGTGGGCTGTAGCAAATACCTCAGTGTCGCTTGTGTTAGCCTGCCCTTTGATACTTACCCATAACCCCTCAACCCACTCTTCATCTACCCCGAGGCAGAGCTCCACACGTTCCAGACATTCTCTCACATAAAGAGCAACTCCACCACCTCACCTTCCTGGCCTGTCCTTCCTAAAAACAATGTGGCCATCCATGGCAGCATTCCAGTCATGCAAGCTATCCTACCATGTCTTGGTAATTGCAATGAGATTATAGCCCTGCAACTGCAAACAGATCTCTGATTCTTCCTGTTTATTCCCCATGCTGCATGCATTTGTGCACAGGCATTTCAGGCGCTACAGAAAGGTATTCGAGCATGCTGATTTTCTAGGAGGGGTGCAAACAGATTCCCCATAGTCTTGTCTTGCAGGTACTTCCTTAGTTGCATGCAATTGCTGGAGGTATCCCCACTTAAGACCTGATTTGTAGACTTCGTGGTCTCTATAACCCTCCCCTTCACCTGTCTTTTCTAGTTTAAAGCCCTCCTTATAAGCCCTCCTGTTGGCTAAGGTATGTGTGCCTCATTTAGTGAGGTGGATGCCAGCTGTCCCAATCAGTTGTTTATCTTCAGGCAGGGTCCCATGGTCACAGAAACCAAAACCCTGTTGCCGACACCAGCAGCACAGTTAGTTATTTATTTGGAGTATCTGCCTCCTGCTATCCTTCCCCTTCACTGGTAGAATAGAGGAGAAAATGACCTGGGCCCCCAGGCCCCTGACCACTGTCCCTGGACCTCTAAAGACTGCAAGTCTTCAGAACGAGCAAGAGTCTGTCTCCTCATATGGGGAGCAACCATTTTCCAGCCTTATCTTCTACAGAGTTATGACTTACTGTTCCATCTAGCCCAGAGCCCACCTGCATTTCCACTGCTACAGTGGGTTGAGACTCCTGAAGCTGTAGGGTCTCTGAAAATATCCTGTCTATCTCTTCTATCTCTTACTCATCTTCTCAGATGCTACGCAGACTGCTTACTTCCTCCTATACCTCCTTGACCTGGCAGCACAACTAACCAACGACAGCACACCTTCTGCAGAATAGTAGACCATGAGCTCCAGCCTCACAGAAAGGCCCCAGGCACTCCCTGCAACCTGAGACCTGCATCCACTATCAGAAGGTCTATCTGGGTGGAAGCCTCTGACACAGCTGATACAGCAGCTCCAACAGC
Organism: Struthio camelus; assembly: GCF_040807025.1. Classification (NCBI taxonomy): domain Eukaryota; kingdom Metazoa; phylum Chordata; class Aves; order Struthioniformes; family Struthionidae; genus Struthio; species Struthio camelus. Next base: position 19,563,024 of record NC_090982.1, on the reverse strand, counting down.
TGCCAGAGAATGTGCTCCACAGCATGCCATAACTATATCTGAGGACATGACCACTAATGTGGTTGGAAACAGAGGCACATTCTTTACACCATCCTGGACAAACTGCTGTACCTGTTCACTGCACTTTGGGCCTGGCTGCTATATAGGCCTCTTCCTAGCACTAACAGAGTGCTTGACCCACCCTATTCAAGGGCCAGCTGGAACACAGGCCCCAATTCCCTCTGATCAGGGCAACCAATAGAGCTTGTTAGCAGCAGCTACACCTAGCTAGAGCTTCCCAGGAGAAGTTAAGACCTCCTGCAGTTGTGCTTACCTGTCCATAGCAGGCACCCTCTAGTTCCTCCGAGGGTCCCCACAGAAGGCCACAACTTCCAGCAGGGTTCTCAGAAGTTCCAAGCAGAGAGCAGACACTCCTGTGCAAACTGCTGCGTCTGCTCACTGCCTCTGTTAGCTGTGCTCTGATACATGTAGAGTGGCTGTGTCAAGCAGAGGCAGCTGGTGCAGTTCTTTTCCTGCTTTTTAGAGTGATTGTATGAAGCAGGAAGAGAGTGAAAATTATAGTGAAGATTATAGCAAAAGGCCCTGAGTCCACCATCCATACTTAAGGGCAGCATTATTAGCAAAGTAGATTGTTTCTCATTGAGAAGTATGGTAAGCTCACTTTTCCCTTTCTGATGGCTTTCTCGTTGACATCCATCATTATTTTCTTTGTTACTGCAAAAGAAAGGAAAATCATCACTGATCAGAGGTCAGAGAGGGCATTCACTTAATCCAAGAGTCCTCCAGGCCTCAGAGGAATGTTTAACCTGAAGGGAAGAACTGGAATAGGCTACTGCTTCCCTGGGCACCTAATGCCTCACCATGAGAAGCATTTGCTCCTGCTCTCACTGTCACCTTTCTTTCTGCACAGCAGAGGCCAGCCCGCTGCCACAAATGTGTATTTAAGCCTTCTTGTGATCTGTGTCCTGACATGAGGAAGAAGCTCATGTTCTGCAAAAGTGCCAGGGCTTTCTCTGCAAATGAGCTCTCAGCACCCTGGTATTTAGGCTGAGAAGGGGAAATGCAAGATTCGGGGGCTTGGGAGAGAGTAGGGGGAAAAGATATTTAAGGGGGCAAAAAGAGGATTTGGAGATAAGTGGGAAAAGAAACTTGGGAGTATGTAGTTGTATGTATGTAGGTGGAGTGGTGGGAGTGCAAGCTGCTAGTTTTTCTCCTTTTGCCTATCTAAAGATAGATAGTCTGTATGCAAAAAAAACATTTGGTAAATAAGAGTAGCAGGAGAAGGAAAATGGGTACAAAATGGAGGATGAGTGAAAGATTAGTCAATAAGTTCCTCCTCCTTTATCTAGATGTTCATATTTTATTCAGTGCATTGTAACAGTGATGTAAAGCCAGCAGATAAAGAGTGATTCTTGTTTGCTGTCCTTGCATGACCTTGCTGTTTGCTGTTGTCTAATAATAATTTGTGAAAGGTATAGGAGAGCCGCATCCAACTGCAAAAAGGATAGAGAGGGTTAAAAGTTACCAGAGTGAACGGGAGACTTAATCCGAAATAAATTTCATATGAGCAGAGGTAGAAGACTGGAGACCACTTAAAAAGATGGAGAAAATGAGACTGACTGCAGGCTCCTTCAGTTTTCCCCATAGCTCCCAAGAAACAGAGATTCATAGGGAATCCTTCTCCCACTGCTTTGGTTTGGGAAGAGCAAGAGTCAGTCGCCACTATGATGTGAGGGAGCTGAATGCCCTGTTACGCAGGAATAATTTGGTGTTATGCTTATTATGGAAAAACCCCATACCTTAGAAGGGGGGCACAGGGGATACAAAATTGAAAAAAATGGGAAGGAATGCCTATTTATATATGGAATAAAAGTAGTACATTGCCTCAGAAAAATGTAAGTTGGTGCCTGGCCAAAATGAAGTGCTGAGTCTTAGATTGCTTTTCTACTTGTAAAACTTATAGCCACTGTTAAATTTTGTGAGTTCTCACATTTATTGACAATTTGAGGGGCAGAGAAAGATGGCAGGCAAAGCAGATAGCATTCTTCATAGTTATTAGATCTTGACCTTATTGATGTGGTGGCACTCCCACTCCCATAATGTTTCCTTCCAAGATACTTCCTCCCAGAACCTGGATTGCAGTGAAAACTCAGATCAGTGCAGGAAAGTGTGATGCTTCAACAAACTGTACTTCAGTGCACTCTTTAGTACTGTTACGTACCCAATATTCTAAGCCCTCTAAAGTCAGGTCATATCAATTGCTGATTTCCACCTGCTCTGGCTAGAGGCTGTGCCAAGTCAGATGTCTGCTGCTTCATCAGGAAAAGAGGCAGCTGGGAATCTCAGCACCAGTTATGAGCTTAAATGCAAATCCAGCTGACCGTTGTAGCCTAGTACATGTAGCTTCATCTTTTACTGGGCAACTTCTATTGTAAATGGGTTTTTCAGAGGGAGAGACTTCAAAACATGCGCTAGGCTTCTTCTAGAATGCATCTTTTGTCCTTGGCTCCTTCCATGCTCAAAGACAGCACAGAAGGACAGATATATAAAACATGATCAAGCAACGGTGACTGAAGAGATATTTCCATAGTCTCATAAAGAAAGATACCATATACCAAAATACAAGAGGTCCTTCAGTCCTGGTATATCTCACTTAAACACATGTAAGAAACAAGGTGTCATACTAATTACAGAAAAATTACAGAAAAATACTCTTGTGAGTATTTGGTTTTTTGCTGCTATTTCAAGAAAAATTATTTAGACAGGATTTATTTTTTACTGTAGCACTCTCTTAGTTTTACCTCTTCTCTAGGTGTTAGAATTACCCATATTGTTATGTCTCAAAATTTCAAAGAAGCGTATGCCAAGAAAAATACTGCTCATCTGGCTACCTAATCCATGGTATAAATTCATCCACCAGTCTTGTGAGTGGAGAAAAATTTGGCATAGTAGTATTTAGGAGATGGCAGTTCTCTAGTTAGTTGGTTCTTAAGAATTGGTTTTTTTGAGGAATTTACCGTATCTGGGTTAAAATACAGGGATATTAATGAGAGCTACTGAGGAGTTTTCTCTTGATTTTTGTGAGAATATGAATTCCCAGATTTCTTCCTTTTGTTAATTGTTAAAGGTTGCTTTGTGGCCTGAAGGTATATCTGTGAGAACCCTCCTGACACTTCATTAGCTGTGGATATCACATATATTAACTGTTCTTTAAAGGCAGAGTATACTTAGTGCTTTCTTTTCAGCCAGGTTTGCAAAAAGAAAAGATAGATATTGGTCCAGGCACATTGATTTTGTGAAAATAGTAAATGCTTCACATACAGCCACTGAGAACAAATCCTCCTCAGAATCAGTTTCCATATTTAAATTGGGGTTCATAAGGTTTCCATTGGATCTAGCCAGAGGACTTTATTCTAAGTAAGAGAAGGAAGAGAAGTCATCGTGAATGTACCCCCTCCTCTTATGCTTCCAGCCTCAATAAAACTGAAATTAACAATTGCAATTTTTTGTCAAAACAATTTGCAGTTATGATATGGATTTCTTTCATGTTTCATTGCTTAAGGATACAGCATTTGATAACAGTAGAAGAGCATCTGACGGGGTGCAGGCCAGGCTGTTAGAGTACAGTTTGAACTGATGAGTATTTCCAGTTAAGTATATGAGGCAAAGGAAAACAAGACCATGAAGGGCTGGCTTTGCTTTCTCATTCTTAAATTTGCAGGTGGTGCTAATGCTCCCTCTGTGCTGTCCTTCTTTCCTCAGAGGCTGGGAACCCTTTGGGTCTGCAGCAACTGTCTCCTTTCATGATCTCCATTTCTACCTATTATAACTGATAGAATAACTAATGATTTTGAATTGCTTTGTTTGGAGGCACCTCTTCTGTCTATCCGCAGTAATTACTTCATCCTTTAGGCTGGAAGCTGCAGACAACACATTGCCATGCTCAGGTGTATTCAACGAGTTGAGAATAGGCAAAATATTGAGGATGTTATTCTGCAGCTGATGTCTCTGGAAAGCTCCTGCGGATACTAAGTACCACTTAGGGATACTGGCAATAGGGTAAAGTAGGCTGCAAGTCCTAGGGTCAGAAACAGAATACCATTAGATTTTTAAAGATATGCTTTGTAGCAATGATAATTTGAAATATTAACGTTGTTCAAGGACAAGAAAACTGATGACTAAAGAATTGAAAACTGGCAGCTGATGAAGAATTCCTCAAGAGGGAAGGACAGAAAGCTTACCTGTGTATAACTTTCAGATAACCTGGAATCTCAATCCATCTGGTCACTTAACTGTTGGTTTCCTCTATTGCCTTCGTGCCTAGGAAAACTGCATTAACTTCTACCTCACACATAAGACGTCTGTAAAGAAATGCAGGGATATATGCTCAGCCAGCGCTCATTAGTTTAGCTTCAGATGGAGGCACCGTTTCAGGCCCCTACTCTGGCTTGCATCCAGGCACATGCTTGCAAATGCTGCCGTTAAATGCACATACTGTTACTAACTTTACAGTTAGGAATGTGCTTAGCCATTTTGCTGAACTGGGGCCTGAATCAATCTGTTCTGCACTTTTCACTCATTATCTATGGGATTTGTCCTGAAAAAGTGTCATCTTGGCAAGTGGATAATAATGAAGCTGTACTAGACAGACTGTTTCACTGGTGAGAGGTCCTGTGAGATGGTGAGATATTTTAGGCTTGCATGGCTTTGCTTTTGTACAAAATAGCTTAATCTCACTGTTCAGCTTTGCTGGCAAATAAATATCTGCTGTCTGGCTGCACTGAAATGCAATCTCCATTTCTTTGTTCTTAGTATAATGCAACAGTTATTAAACTTTGTTGTGGAGATTTTGTTAGTATGAATTCTTTTAAATTGTTCTGAGAGATTGGGGCATAATTAGGAATATTAAAGTCATTCAGCAATGTTAACTGCTGGTGAGGAATAAGCAAATTCAGTGCCATCTACTTCTCCTCTAGCCCAACAGCCAGCCCTAACTTCTTCCCCTTACTTATTGCAAAATTGCGCTCAAGGTCTTAATGGTCTCATCTGGTGCTAGCTTCAGATAGAAAATCAGATCGCATGACTCTCCCTCTGTAGTATTCTCTACCACTGAGGTCTTCAAAGAATCTCTAATTTAGACGTAATGTCTTAGCAAATTATAATATAACTAAGATCTAGCTACTTGATGCAGTGTTCAGAATGGAGTAATAATATAATATATTGACTCAGATATATTGCAGGAGCAAGTGAACAGAAAATAAAAATTTTCTTTGTGATGCCATTCCTGTACCGTATGAATTCTGTATGATTAGGGCTTGATAAGTATAAACTAAGAAAACATACATTGGCTGAGAGAGTAATCTTTAAGTACCCATATTTTGAAGGGCATAAAGCAAGTGTTCTTCTTTTTTTTCCTGTGGGTAAAAAAGCTATGCTTTTTTTCATTCTATCACACTGAGCATTCTGTGTTTACTTTTTGATTGCCTTCATTTTGGGTTTTCAAGTATTTTTACAAAGCAAGGAATGTATATGCTAAAATGTTATTGCTCTTATCTCTTCCTTAATAATCTTCTATGTTATAATTCTACCATACCAGTCTATCTGTCCAACAGAAGAAATGATTATGCCAAACTAGGCATTCAGGCATTAAAAAAAAAAAAAAAGAAAGAAAAGAATTTTATTTTTCTGTATAGTTGTAATTAATATCTTTTCTGAAATTAGGCATAATTTAGGTCACTTTGCAAACTTTTAAGATACTTCAAGGGAACTAAAGTAGATAGCACTACTGAGGTGATTGTTAGCTTCTCCTTTGAGCTTGAAAAATGAGAATAAACTGAGATTTCAATTATCAAACTCTTGTAGCAGATCTGTTTTACTAGAGGATGGTAATTTAATTTAAAAAGATGAGAGGTTTGATGAAAGATACACTCCTAAATATCTGATAGTAGTGAAAGACCAGGTAAAAGGGTACTTACTCTTAATCATATTCAAGGCTTCTTTAGAAGGCAATAATTATAATTGGATTAACATAAATACTTTTCTACAAATCATAAAACAGAATAGCGCTTAAAAATTGATTTCCATAATGATCATTTTAAGTGGAAGTTGATTCAGGAGAATGTTCCTTGCCCATTCATGAAAATTCTCATTTTATTAAGGTATACTTGTGATCTTCAAGGAGACAGTAATCATGAAAGAGAATGGACATTAACAGTGGAGCAACTCACTGCATACATTAAATGTATGTATCTCAAATTACTTCAAACCTGATCAACACTTCACAGTATTGATCATCCTGAAACTTATATTTTGACTTTCTTCCTAATTTAAACTTAACTTGAGGTACAAGCCAAAATATTAATCTAATAAATCTTTGTCCTTCACAGTCTTTGGAAAAAGCTAATATATGATTTTGTACCAAAATACTAGGTTAATTTTGTTATGGTCAGGCATTCAAAAGTCAAGAAATACTAAATCTAAGGCTACACATCATACTTGATTTCTGACCTCCTTTTTATTAGAATGGTATTTGATTATATGCATTTTTTAAACCTACTTTCAAAAAACAATTGTAACCCAAGCTGAAGGAAATGATCTTGGAAAGTATGATGAGAAATAGGTAATAGGGTAAGGTGCAACACGAATTTGCTGAAAAAAGCAAGTGCTAAACTAATTCATTTCTCTTTTTTAAGATTATCAGTTACAGAAGAAATAGATGCTGTAAATGTACAAAAGGTTTTATAAATCTAGATTCAGTAAAATATTTGCTACAATGCCACCTGAAAAAAAAAAAAAAAACCAGTGATCATAAGAGGATAAGTCTGCTGCTAAGTAGATTAAGAATTCTACAGATGCAGCAACAGCTGCATTTTGCATTGCCAGAGGAAATATTAGAGCTGTATAGAGGGTTACCAGAGAAATTCTTCAAGGATTGCTTTCAAGACTAATCTCAATCAATATTTTAGTAAGTCTGTAGAAAAAAGTAAATGGATGTTAATGAAATTTCCCAATGACAGAAAGTGTTAGGCCTTAAAACTCTTAAGGACAGTTAAATATCACAGAGAAAAAACTCTATAATCTCAAACATAGGAGAAAAAATGGGGGAAAAAACACTATTTTAAACTTCAAGCTCACAAATTTAAGGAGTAGTAACATTTTTCTTCTAAATTCAAGTCACTGCCTGGCTTTTTGTGGAAGAAGAAAAGAAACCGTTGTACTATATGAAAATTGAGTAGCTATGAGCCTCCAGCATGATGCAAGAATCAAAAAGATATTCTAGGTGCAAATATACTTCAGAGATTTCTAGAGGAAGAGAAGGACTAGTACCAGAGTAAAGACATGCATAAGATTTGATTTAAATTCAAAATGTAACAGGTTCAGAGAAGGACTAACTGAGGATTTGAGAAATGATTTACCTGTTTTTGAAACTGAAGGTTGCTAAGAGAAAAGGAAACTTAAGAGAGAATATGAGTATTGATTGGCTCCAATAAAAAATAGCAAGATAAACTCAGATAGGTGTGACTTTCTCCTATTCCTACTGTTGTCTCATATAGTAAATGGAATAAATTGTAAGAATATAATGTGTCTTGCTATAAGAAGACTAAGGAAGTCATCCCTTCCCATAGGAGATGATTGATCCAAACAAAGATAAAGTATGCTAATACAGGGAAAGCACAGCCTGGGCAGTGGAAGCTTGCCCAAATACGCCATCTCCTTAGCAGAAATGGCTTGAATTGCTTCCTTATTCCCCCCAATCACAGCAACTGTCTCCCAAATAGATGGAAGCTATTGTACCATAAAAGGCATACTCCAAAATAATAAAAAGTATTTGCTCCTAAAGAGGGTTAAGCATTTCGTCAAAGCACAACTTTTGACAGACGAAACTCTCTTAATTTGCATGCATGCATCAGGGCAGCCGCGATTAGCTGAAATGCAACCGTCAAATGTATAACAGTGAGCAAACCAGCGTGAAGTTTATGCATCAGGCTTGTTTGACGCAGCCGAATTTTGGGCCAACATTTTGTTCTAGTTTCTTCTGAGGTTATGTTCATCTTCTCTTGAGCATAGATGATATCACCCTTAAAACATCATAAACTTGTGATTTCACATCCTTAACAAGTACAAACTGCTCTGGAATCGACAGGTTTTCACCACATGAAATTCTGAATCATGTGACCAGATAGCACATAAAGGCGGTGCTTATAATGTATTTTCAACTTTGTATAGCCAAGCCTGAGGGAGAAGTTGTTACTTCTGTCGGGTGTCAGAGATCAGAGGAGAACAGGATAGAAGGAAACAGTCCCCAGAGATAAAGTTAGTCATGGTGGCTTTCTGCTTAATTAGAGGATTCTTGCTTAGCGCCAAGGTATATGTTAACCTGGATTTATAAAGAATTTTGGGGTTTTATAAGTTATACAGATGTTTACACCAGTTCTGAATTAGCCCTATGTCATAAAATATCCGATAATCTGCCTCTCCACAACGAAAACATACATTCAGAGAAGAAAGAAAATTTGACTTTTCTATAGACCGTCACCTTTCTTCAGTAGATGAACGCTTCTGGTCTAGGGTTGATGTTGCAGAAATTAGTGCAGTGAAACTCCTTCTATCTAGTCAGACACTGCTATTTTAAATACTCTGTAAGAAAGTGGGAGTTTATTTGGAGAAACTATTAAATGTTTTCTTACTGTTAAAAATTCACCTGAGTTCCTTAGAAAATCAAAAGAAACTAAAATGGCTTCTGAGATTGCATATACGCAGATGCGGAGTGAAAATTCTTGTGTAGGAAGGTGTTAGCTGCTTTAATATTTTTATTTGTTACTAAAGGGAACAAATCCAGGAAGATATCCCTCAAAAATTAAAATTCACATTGACAGAGATGTGCTGTTTAATAGACTACAAAAAATAAAGGTTTGAGAGTGAGTCAATTCTTCAATAACATATCTGTTAAAAAGCTTTTAGATGGTTGCAGTGCACCACATGAAATATGTAAAAACTCCTAAGGTAACTGATCTTATTTGATTTAACAGAAGAAAGCTTGGCATCTTGTCTTGCTTTTCTTAGCAGTTTCTACTTTGCCACCTTCATGGCTCTATACTGCAGTTCATAAAATATTTTCTGTCATATATGAAATTTTCACACCAAATTGAACAGGTAGATGCTAAACTCAGAAGTCCTAGCTCTATTAGGCAGACATACCTAAAGCTCTCTCATTTTCTTGTATGTTTGAGGTAGTTTTACTTTTGCTTCTCTCAAGGCTAAAATAACATTGAAGTGTTCTCTGAGAGGCCCTTAAGCCTCTGCTAGCTACATATAACTGAGATACGGGATCTCAGCACTTCTTTCCAAAGTGCGTTCAGAATGGGTTGCCAGCTTTATTCCATCGTACTCTTTAAGCATTTCGTAGAGTAATTCTGGTTGAATGTGTTTGTGTGTGTGTGTGTGTGCGCGTGTGTGAGAGAGAGAGAGACACTTTACTAGAAAGAGATGCTCATGTAAGTTAGAAATATGTTGGTCCCGTACACAGCTAATTGTCTTCCTACTACCTCTTCAGACTCTCAGTTTGTATCGAAGATATATGTGGTTTCTTTGAGCCTTAAGTTTATGAATCATTTTCTTACACAGGGTCACCTCAGTGGGTACCTTTTTTTGGCTTCCTAAATTGCTTATGAAAATATCTGTACCAATGCTAGTCCCAGTAGACTGCAGCTTCTCCACAGGGTTCAGCAAGTAAATTTTACCATGGATGGAGGACTCCAGCCCTTGAACCTGTTCTGTTCCCTGGGAAGAAATTCCTTGAGCAAGAGCTATTCAAGGCCCAGCACAAAATGAGAGCAGCGTTGTCACTCTTCCGTAAACTGTTCACTCTGGTCCTGCAAATCAGACTTTCGTAACAATAAGTTACAAAGAACTTTGTACGTTGTGGAAGTAAACACAAGGTACATCACCTTCAAGACTAAGGAGGATTTTTATATTGTCTTATTTTTAAATAAGCTACCAGTTTAATTAAAAAACGAGTTATCTGCAGTTTTGCCTGTGTAGTTGTAAACGTTGATCAACATCATAAATCAAAGAACTATGTAGCTGAAATTTAAATTCTAATTGTTGAACTTTAAATGTTAAAGCCCCCTTCACAGAGTACTCGTGTCTTACGCTGTCAGCACTTGGCCTTTGGAAGTACAGTATACATATCTGCTTGCTAATCTGAAATGCAGATACATCCAGTGACAGCTTGTATTTCTATGCATTTATTTCAGTTGGAAAGCATTGCTAGGAACTGAAAGCCTTCTGATTTTGTCTAATTTACATAAATACTGTGAACATCTATTCTGTTCCTAAAAATCAACTGATAAGTGATAAGTAAGAAATCTAAGAAACATTCTATTATGAGCTGAGAATTTTTGCTTTTTTTCTTTCTTGCTATTAAGAGATTAGCTTTAACTGTGGATGTATTTTAGTTTTTGAAATCTGATTATTCATCTTTCAGTATTTCTGAGGAAGACATGTTTCAATTCAGTGAAAACTGAGCTGCTTCACAAGCTCGAATCTGATGGGTCAAACTCAGCACAGAATAATTTGACTCTTGAAGGATTAATAAGAACACCACCATACACAGCTGAGCAAAATATGAATAAACCAATGTAGCTGTATAGCAAATTTCTCTGAAAAATTATAATAAGAGACTCTTCAGAAAGAGGCCATTAGGAGTAACAGACAATTACTGGTCAAAATACATCTTTCAGCTTTGCCGTAGGGCTGTTATTTTTCAATCACTTTTGTAAATAACAAAAATATTCTCGTGTGTCACACACTATTGTTCTAAATGGTTTGTTGAAATAAAAAGGGACCCCTGCACAAAACATATGCATGAGGAACAGGATAAGTAGCTGTGATTCCTTTTAATATTTTATATTTTCATGAAGAAAAAGAATAAAAAACATTTGTAAATTCAGTGTTGTGATATCAGTAGCAGTATGGTAAGGTAGGGTTACTGACATGTTCTGATAAAATTGTTTCTCCTTGCCTATAGCAACAATAAAATCGGGCATAAATTTTGAAGGCTGGTCTAAGATTTTGCAAAATAAAGGATATTTATCTTTAGATTTACATGATTTCATATCTTTCCATTTCAAATTCTTTACTTGCTCCAGGATTCTTCTTATTTTGCGCCAGGATTCTTCGTGTTTGCAGAAGGACTGGTAGGCCTCGAGCAGAATGTATCAGTAAATTGTGAATGTGGCTCTTTTCTCTTGTTAGTGAATTTTGTGAATTTTTGCTTTACTTTCAGTGTTGTAAACATGGAAAAATCAGTAGATTTAATTTGATTTTCTTTTTCAATTTGGCAGACAATTCACAAAATCAATTATATGCATGGTCCTAATTAGCACAAAGTGTAGAGCAGAAGAAAATAAAATAGGTGGTATCTAAATGAAATCACAAAAGCAATACAGAGACCCAGGGTTTTGGTACATTTCATTTGAGTTTTCTCAATTAAAAACATACATACACTTTGTCTGAGGCAAGTGAGTCTAAATAAGGTTAATGAGACAGTTGCAGGAGAAAGAAACTTGCATTGCTTAAAAAAAAAAGGAAAGAAAGAAAGAAAGAAGAAAGAGGAAAAATGTTGTTGCTTTAATAAGACCTGTTCAGGGTCAGGCTGAACTTGTGTTCCAGCCATTAATATTGATTTTTTGCTCTTATAACTGGTCTGCTACTCAATAAACAGAAATAATGACTCTGGCAGAGTCCCATCTTACATCAAAATAGTCTTTCACACTAGTGTGCAAGCATACAAAAGTGCACAGATAAAATGATAATAACTCCATTTTCCTTAATTCCAATGTGATATCTACACTGACAACTTGGCAAAAAAGGCATTATCTATCAACTACAGTGGGATCACATTGCTAATGTTACAATTTTAGGGGTTAGGTTTGCTGTCTACCTGCTCTGTAAACCTACTTCTTTAGTAAAAATCACTATGTTTGTGCTGGCATAAGAGCTCCTGCCCCAGGTAATGATGAACCATAACATGTTAGAATAACATGAGTTATTCTTTAACACGATAAATAACCTGATGTCCTCATTGGTGGTATATATTGCTAACACAATTTTTTCCACCAAGTAATTTGCAAAGTCATTCTTTGTGGTAGGAGTTCATTGACCAGATTCTTACCTGAACATCAGTTACTGAAGGATTAGCTCTAACCACTGTTTCCCACATTAAACCTGTGATTGTGAAAGACCTGTTTTAACGCATATATATACAAAGATTATTTATTTCTTTTTCTTAAGTCTTGCTACGTGGATGTTCCTGAATACATTTTAGGTTTTGAATTTGGGTCTAGGGAGGTTTTGTGCTTCATTCGTTTCCAGAAGCATTGAAAAATAGGTACCCACGAATCTTACTTGAGGTATTATTGATGGAGAGAAAAGAAGGTTCTGTAGCCTGCTTTACTTTTTCTCCCAGTGCACTGGATATATTTTTTAAATGTAATTATCTGTTTTTATTTATTTACATACGGGTTATGAGGAAAGGGCCATCTCTGTATCCCAGTTACCTGTTCGGTATTATCTATCAAAATAAGGGTTGTCAAAATCAAAACTGTAGATTTATGTTTTATTAATTTAACAGTGTCTTAATACTTTATTTCAAGTTACTAAGGGCTATGAAGTCTTCTAATCTGATAGTATATATGATATGGACCACCAAATCTACCCTTTTCCTTCCATATTCAACCCTATCACTTGTTTTTGACCTGAAGATTAATGCTATAAAGTGTTAGAATGGCATTGTGACTGTAAATCATTTCTGTATTTTATCTCTTGTCTGCATAAACAGTAGAACAAAGACGAAGTTCACACTGAAAATGAAGAAGTGTCCAGAAACTGAATCCCAACTATTAAGGTTAGCTTTTAGGTGAATACCAAACAAGCACCTCCTCAGCAACATCAATACAGAAATGAAACATTTAAGTCTACTTCGTTTTTGGGAAATAAAAAGTGTGTAATGCTGTATAGACAGATGAGAAGAACTTGCTGAAAATGCATGGGACTGGGTTACTTTTTTCTTGACTCAGGTCAATTGAACGTGAAGACCAACCATAATTACAAATTACTGCTGCTGCTTCTCGGAGGGACCTGGGCAGGATGGGCTTGAAAGGTGCCCTAAGGGCCCTTGGGATGATGAGTCAACCCTGAGCCAGTAGCATCTGGACAGCAGAGATGCCACCGCAGCCCAAGCTGCACCAGCATGGTGCTACCAGCAGGACCAGGTCCAGGTCCAGGTCCAGGTCCAGGCGGGATCTGGCCCTGCTGTCCAGGAGCTGCGAGGCTGCCCCTGGGTGCTGCGCCCAGCGCAGAGTTCCCTGCACAGGACGGGGGCCGGCATCGTGCAGTGTGTGCACAGAGCCAGTCAGGGATCAGGCCTGGAGCACCAGGCGCCCAGAGAGAGAATGAGCCAGCGGCACTTGGCCGCCTGGGGAAGGGACAGCTCCGGGGGGCCTTAGTGGTATCCACAGAGACCTGATGGGAGGACGCAGAGAAGACGGAGCCAGACTCTGTTTGGAGGTGCACAGCAATCGGCGCACAGAAGATGGGTACACATGGGATTCCAGGCAGTCCTGACAAGGAATTAAAGGTTTTATTTGTTTGTTTTGCCATGAGGGTTGTGAAATACTGGAAGCATGTGCTCAGAGATCCCGTGGGATTTTCATCCTTGGAGGGGTGCAGGACCTTACTGGTCAAGTCCTTGAGCAAGTCCTTGCGCTGATCTGATTTAGATCTATTTTGGGCAGGAATTGGAGCAGGTGACCTGTGGAGGTCTCTTCCTACCTGTATTTTTCTATGATTTCATGATCTAGGGGACCATTAGAAGCAATAAGCAAATTATTTTAACCATATGAGACTTAATTTGCTGCCAGCTTGCTTCATGCAAAGGAATAACCTACAAAAGCATGGCAGTGAAAAAGTCTTAACCTTTTTGACAGCCTGTTGTCACCCACTAGTACACAAGAGTGGATAGTGCTGGCTAAAGAGTGAGCATGCCCTGAATTAACATGTCCAAGATAGCCTGATCTCCAGGGCTGTGTTAAACTTCAGAAATCACAGAAAGCTCTCATCCACTGACCAAATCCCCCAGAATATTAACAGGGAAGGAGGGAAATGACTCTACTTCAGAGGGTCTTGTTTTTGCAACTGCTTATCAGAACAACTGCAAAAGATGCACGCTGAGTTAAAATATTACTTTTAATAAATCACAGAGAGTTCCTTTTTGTTCAAAGTGTCCTATTTACAAATCTTGTGTAAAATGAAAAACTGTTACCCAGTTAGGCTTACCTTCTAACCCTGTTAATGCTGTGGGTTTCCAGAGGTCATCTCTCCATTTAAGAGCTTCAGACCATATAGTAGCATAATAAAAGTTACCTGGTTTTTCTTTTTTTTCAGTTTTCTACAATATTGCTTTTCTCTTCCAGAGCTGCCATCATGTTGATAATTATGTCATCCATCCTTTACTGTATGTATTTTATATTACAAAAGAACATTTATTAGGGTACTGTTGGAGACTGTATCCAGTACAATAGCTAGTTTCATAGGTTCTTCATAGATTTACTCTTTCACTTTCATTGACAAATTGGAGTGACATCATTCATAATATTTCAAGCGTTATCGCAGTTAGAGTACCTCCAAAGTTGTATATTTAAACTTGCAAAGAATGAGAGATCAGCATTGGGCATGATACATTACTTTGCTATTGATGGGAAATATTTTTTCTTTGGGAAATCATCCCTGATCAGTGTTATCAGAAGTCATGTAAATTCCCACTGGCTGGCACTACACATTGGCAATTCAGCAATCACCAACCATCACTCATTTGAGCTGCCATCAGTTTTTGTAACCTGTTACTGCTTCAGTAACAGGGAGAAAAGCATTTCTTTAACCCGTTGTCTTCTCCTGTGGGACCTAACCAGCCTTGATTGGCTTGTGCTGGGTGAATGTGAACAGATGCTTGAGCCTTCAAAGAAACCTTCAGGAGAGACTTTGGTTTACATATCTCCTTGTTTGTATATGGTCCCTGAACACCTGTGTGGGTCACCTATATCGCATTGCTTGAGCTGTAAATCATCTGATTCTCTCTAGTTTGCCTTAGAAGGTCTAATCTGGATTATCTTAAATCAAAATTAATAACAGACTGAAAGCTGTGCAAGACCGTAACAGATGTTTAATGGCTGTCTGTAGGTTTTTTCTTTCATAAGATGAACAGTAGCTTTTTCTTTCAGGCAGAGCTAATTGAATTAGGGAAAGCAAAAATCAGTGATACACATATTGAAGACAAGGTCCCTGTCAGGATAAAGTGGTCACAAGCTCTTTTCTTGAATAAGGTGAAATAGTGAAAAACAAGGAACACTAGTGAAAGCTCTTCAACTCAGGGATCAGCTGGTTGTTCAAGCAACCCTGAGGTGCTCCACTTTCCTGACCAGCTGGAGCACAGCCTGCTGTTTCCCACCCATATCTCAGTTCTGACAACTTAGGAGACAGCCCAGTGCCTGCCAGGTAGTGGCAGAAAGTGGTTTTAGGAATAGGTATCGCTGGAGCATGTTGACATTACCCCTTGCATTGCATGATTTCTCCTTTTACAAAAATATCAAAGGAAATGGCAAGCCTGAGCCCTCTGAGAATCTACAGTTTTGTAAACATCAGTTGTCCACCAGTGTCCTCTGACATGGCTTGGAAGAGAATTACTTTTGATCTATGCTAGTTATTCTATTCACTTCAGCCATGTCATACAGTCATTTTAGAAAGTATCAATGACATGCTGTACATGCAGGAAGAATGTTTCTCTGTCAGCACTATTTGTTCATTACTGCTAGAGTATAACCAGGGGCTGTACTGCAGGATTTCGGGCATCCAAGGACAAGAAGGATATCAGGTATGAGTTCTGGCTTGCCACTGTTTTCTTAAGAAGGCATTAATTGGGCAAAATATTTTTCTCTGGAACTGGATGTGTTAATAAGCCTTTCCACAGACTGCTGGAAATTTGTTTCTAGCTGACCCTGCAAAGCTGTACTAGCAATCCCTTATAATATGAGCTTCTGTGCATTCCTCATGGGCTTTCACCTAACAAGAAAGGCAGAGGTCTCGCAAAGTTATGACTACCGCTTACAGCTTAGTTACGACCTCTGAGTCACGGGTTGAAACTTCAAGAGCTGGCCAAATTTCACATGTGGTTGTTAGCCTGTCGATGTCAGCGTTCTCTGGCTTTCCAGTTGTGAAGAATTAAAAAAAAAATCTTCATTATTCCTGTTCTCAGATTGCGTTACAATTTTTTTAATACAATTTGTGAGTATGAAGTGCTTTGCATGTTCAGGGTCCTGAATAAATTCTAATGAATTATGCCTCCCAACAACAGGTTAAAAGAAAATTAGGTTACACCTATTAAATATTCTTTTCTGAAGGCTTTTCTTTCTATATCGGATCCACAAAAGTATGGATGTGCCAAGAGCAGTTCTGTCTGCTCTGTCGTTTTATCCAGGTATGTGTTAGTTACAGCATTATCTCTACTACATCCCATCTACAACTACTGTATCCACTCCAGTGCTTTGTCATAAACTGAAGGAAGGAAATTACAGAAAGGTCTCTTCCGTTATGAGGTAATCCTTAAGAAGAGATTCTATTTGTTAGTCAGTTTCATCAGTTTATTCCACTAAGCACAAAGTTTCATATCAGTTTCCAATCTTTGAGGTTTCTTTTGTCAGATTAGTCTTCAATGGTAGCTATTTTAAAAGCATAGATTCCTGATGTCTGCGTATTTGCAGATACTTACAACAATTGTGGATAGTTACAATAGTCACTTTTCAGAGTGAAGAGGGTATCCAAGGCTAGATGTCACATGAGAAAGGGTCAGGGTTTTGAGATAAAGCGACTTTTTCCCTCAGGTTCTTTGTCTCCAGGTCTCACAGACTTGCTGCCACTTCCACAAAACAAGCCAGGAAACATTTTGTATCCCTGCAGATGTACAGCACAGTATTATCTTTCAAATTTTCTCTATATTTTAGGCACTTCTGGAAGGAATGTGAAAGAAATGGTTTCCACTTTATGATAAGGACTAGCACAAAATCCTGGAAGCAGAGGGAAACTTAAATTAAATCATCACAAAACTTAGAAATAGCTATGGTTGTTTATCATGAGCTACTACTTTCCCTGACAAGTCCAGAAATGAAAGCAGTATTTCAAGTTACGCTTTTCATGATGAACCTCACTCTTTTTACAGAACGTTTCCACACTTTTACCATTTAATGCTGCTCTATTATAAGACTTCAGAATAAGGAGACATACAGGATAAATGCATCCTATTTAAAATGACACAAAAGTCCTACCTATAACTATATATCTGATCATTAGTGGTCCCATTTTAATTTTCGTAATGTATATTGGAACAGAATAAACTCTTTTCTGGTGTCGCAGAGACTTAATGAAGAAACAAAACAGGTAAATTTGAAATAGCAGTTTCTGCTGTTTACATGACATTTTAAAAATAAGCAAAATACCTCTGTAAGAAAAAAAAGGTTTGTGCACATTAGATTGTCTGGTTATGTCATTATTCTTGTATTCTTGTGCATGTGGCAGAAGCAGAGATGAGACTTTAAAAAAATCTTTGGGTAGCAAAAGCTGAAGAAACTTTTATTCAGAAATGGTTTCGATTTCAATTTAAGGTAAAACTGAATTGTTAAGTGCACTAAATTTATTGTAGGAAGTAGAGAGAAACTCAGTTTCTCAAAAGACTTTTTTTTCCGCAAAAAAATAGAAGTCTTCATTTAAAAACCAAACCAGAGCAACCCAGTTATCTTTCCAGATTAAGGACTGAATTGGAAAGGATTAAGAGACTTGTATAAAATCATATAGCAAGTCTATGGAATTAATTCTTTTGAATCTCAGAACAGTATCTTACAACAACATTATACGAAATTCTGTAATGGCGTAGGGTTTTTTTTATGTGCAAGCAGAATCTCCGAGGCAACACAGGATGAAAGCTGCCCATGAATCGAAATGTTTATCTGCATAGTAATTACTAAGTTACAAGAACTATGAACTTAGAACCCGGCACTACCTGTGCATGTACTGGAGCATCTGCTGGACAGCTCAACCCTTGCCACTTTTGCCATAATGTGATATACAGAATTTCAAATTTCCCTGCCCTTGTGAAACCACTGACCAAGCTATCAATAGCTGTATCCACAATTATCAGAGTGAGTACATCTGTCCTCACAGCTCCTCTACTATGGAACTATTATTTAACATTCTTATGCCACACTTAAAGCACGCTGAAAAACAGAGTAGAAAATAGTGCTTTACTAGTCATCAGGTTTTAGTACTGGACAGGGGTTTCAAGGATAAATAAATTATGCACTCAACCCCCATCACACAGAAACTGAGGTGTCATTGAACTGATGGGCATCTTTAGAAAATGACTGTCAATTAAACATGTTATTTTAGGATAGTAATAGAAGTAATTATCTTTTGTGCCAAGAGAGAAAGAATTAGCACTAAGAGGCCATGATGAGTCCATAGAATCAGTCAATAAAGGAAATTTTCTACAGTTACTTGACCTGATTACAAAAGATGATGTTATAGCAAATGTGTGTAGCAGCATGTAGTGAAAAATAAGCCAATGACATCAACAGGTTGAGTCTCATCCGGAGTAAAAAGGATACTAGTAACTATAAGTAAACTGTTGGGATCTGGGGGAATGACATGAATGACTACTTTGCGATCAGTTTTCCAAAACAATAGAAGAGCGTGGCATTTCTGAAAGCCTTGGTCTAGGAATTGTTACAGTGGCCTTAGAAGATGCGCATGGGTGGGAACGTTGATTAATAGTTTGGATATGAAGATTTTGGATACTCCTAGCCTGTCGTTGTCTACAAGCGTCTCACCACAGTCAAATCTAATTTATAAACCATGCATATATTCCACACAGAGAACTTCATCTAAATGTGTTTATTAACATATGGGGTTTATATAAAGATATATGGCTCAGTGGATAGGATACTGCACACTGACATATAGACTTTCTGTCATCAAGTTTTTCTGGTGGGTTGCAGGGAGAAGAGAGGAGAGATGTTTCATCCCTGACTGAATCAGAGTTGTTAAAAAGCCAGGTAAGTACAGGCAATGCCATCTGGCTTACCAAAGCAAGATTTGAAGCAGATCTTCAAACAGATAAAGTAATTCCCAGTTTTGACGCTCTTATAAAATGATTTCCTTAATTAATTAGAGGTAAATAGGCTGGGAGGGGGAAAAGGCAGGGAGAGAGAGAAAGCAAGAGAGTGTGACTGTAACTTCTGAGGGATCTTAGAGAGGAGAGAGCAGCACATTGACCACCAGGATGGGCTCTCTCAGGGAAACACAGCTGAAGGTCTGTATTATTCAGGATCTAGGAAAGTGTCCTAGACATTAAAAAAAGAGATCACGCAGATCTGATCCTGGTGGAAGTCCAAAAAATGTGTTCTATTTCTCTTTCATTTTTTTCAACCCTTTTAAAAATAAATTCTTGTAAATGTGCTGTGTTATGGATACACTTTACCTCAGTTGACTCCGACAGCTAATTTAGGAGCTGATATCACAAGCCAGAAGAGAGAAAGAAGTGGTTAGCAGTGATGGCCAGGAAAGCCCTATAACAGACAGCAAAATAGGAAAGATGTTCTGATCCCTTAAAATCCTGAGGGGGTTAGTGATATCCAGAAAACCATGTACTAAAATTAAAATTGTAATGATAACCCTCTGCGTAGAAAGAGCTATCTCTTCCAGGCTAGTAGTGAGTAGGAGTTTCTAGCTTATACAAGTATGGTAGTTAGCTTTTATAAAAGGTGCCTTGGTTCACTTGTGAGGGGAGAAGGGGGAGGAGGATGGCTGGGGAGTTGGGTATCCCATGCAGAGCTGGTGGAGAATGCCCTTCAGGGTCTTGGTCATGCTTGGGACTGTGTCCAACAATGCCTCCGTGCTTGCTGAGCCTGAGCAGTTTGAGGGGCCCTCTTGGAAGAATCCCACAGGATACAGCCCTAGAAGAAAGATGGGTCAGGGAGAGCTGGCTGATTTTCAAGGATCACCATGCTCAAGAACATTCCATCCCCATGAGCAGGAAGTCAAGCAAAGGTGGCAGGAGGCCTTTATATACGCACAAGGACTTATTGACAAAACAGGCATAAAAGGGAAGGGATACGACCCAGTATGAGTGTGGAGACACTGTCTGACTGTGCAGGAACGGGGATAGAAAAGCCGAAGCCCATTTGAAGTTAAATCTGATGAGGGATGTGAAAGCAGCAAGAAAGGCTCCAACAGACGTATCGGCAGCAAAAAGAAGACAAAGGAAAATGTAGGCCCACTGCCGAATGGGGCAAGGGTTCTGGGGACAAAGACGCAGAAAAGGACAAGGTACTCAAAGCCTTCTTCACCTCAGTCTTTGCAGTCCCATACAGCAATGTACCCTTGCAGCAAAGCAGAGCAACAGCCTCTTGGGCTGCATTAGGCAGAGCATTGCCAGCAGGTCTAGGGAGGTGATCCTTCCCCACTGCCTTGGCACTCTATTAGACAACAGAGAATTTGGCCACAGTCTTCGAAGTGAAGTTTCACTAATTCCTCCACGTATAGAACAGCTTGTTCTCCTGATATAGAATCTCAGACCTTTTAACCTCTATCCCAGTGGTTACCTCCACAAATACTGTGAGTTCAAAAAAAAAAAAAAAATTTCAAAAAACAAGAAACTTTTCTGTTCCTTGCAGCATAATAGCTCCTTTAGATTGTACTTGTAATGAAAAAGAACCTAGATCTGCCACCTTTAATTCTACAGGCGTCGTAGAAATAATAAAGCTGCAGGATTTAGGTTTGGTGAAAAGTGGGAAAAACATTGTCCTTGTTGATATGTTGGAACCCAAAAATCTGTAGTGAACATGAAAATGGCACGATGTTAATTACAGTTTGAAAAATCTTCAGCTGAAACATGCCATAAAATGTCAGATTGCTGTTTTATTTTACTTCTTTTTGCAGCTTTCTGTAGTATCTTGGAGAGTGCATTACTCAAGAAGGGTGAAGAGCTGGCTCTTTTAGGCCCATGTATGTGACTGCATTTAGAAAGAAAGAGTAGTTCTTCATAACTGCCATCTAGAACTTTCCTGAGAGGAATGCAAAGTGTATTTTATGGTCCACTTCCTTGCCACCCAGAACATCCTTGCCAAACTCAACTATATCCACCCAGAATTGTTATTGCTAACTTGCACCACCACTGCCTTTCCACATCTAAGAATTTAGTGCATATCCCACGTACTTTTCAAAGCCAGGCTGGCACTTCAACCGCTGTGCAAACTGTTCTTGAGATTTTGGACCTTAATAACAGTCTGAAAGACTATTCCAGAGAAAAAGCACAGGTTGAAGGAAGAGCATTGCTTGAACAGACTTTATCACCAGCTACTTACAAAATGGGCCGGTTGTTGCAAGCAGAGAGCATGGTCTTCCCTGGTGTAACCCAGGCCGCCTAATATAGGTTTCACACACTTTGTAATTAGGAGACCCTTTTCTGGCCTACTGACCTGTGATCCTTATGTGCCACTGCCCAGTTCATTCCCTTTCCACGCTCCCACCTACACAACCTCTCTCCAAATGCACAGGTGTAGATGAACGCAATACATGAGCTGTTAATCATCCTTGCATCCTTGAACATCAAAGCAAGCCCCAGCAGCACACTATTGTATTCCTTTCAATGGATCCATGCTGTCTGCGGCAACCGAGAGTCCAGGCCTGAGAGTTTATGAGTGAAAGACTGATATGGAAAAGGGATATCAGCTGGCAGTAGCTCAGTAACATCAAATGTACAGTGCAGGTGTCCTTCAGGAAGAGGACTTACGTTTAAATAAAACTCTCGTGCCAACTTCTGTCAAGGGCTACTCATCTCCAGATGAAAGTCGTCGTCTTCTTGCTGCTGTATTTTGGCATCTTCTTTGCTGCTATATGAGGAAGTAGACTGTCTCTTTGAGGTGATTGCACTACCAATGCTAGGTTTGGATATTATATAGGCAATCCTTTACTGATGGAAGAAGAGGCATCAAACATTGCACCGACAAGCCATAGAACCTTAAAAAGGTTATATCGCTGTGCATGAACTTTGAACTGGACATATAATATATTAACAGAATTGTTTTTTCTTCATCAGAGAACGTATAGCATTGAGGAAGAACATCATCATGATGTTTACTCTACTCAATAAATCATTGCTGTTTCCTGTGCCAGACACTAGTTTCTTGGGTACTAATGTTTTCCTAGCATTTTATTTTCTTTAGCAGGGAAAAGTGTTCAGTTACAGAGGCAGGACAACATAAAGCTTTTCTGATGTATTTGTGCAACATATACATGTGTTGCACATACTCATACATATATATACATGAATCTGATGGGATGAACCTATAAGTGATCAGGGAGCTGGCCAGTGTCGTTGCAAGGCCACTCTTAATTATCTTTGAAAGGCTGAGGGAATCAGGGGAGACTCCTGAGGACTGGAAGAGAGTAAATATAACACTTATCTTCAAGAAGGGCAAGAAGGAGGATCTATGGAATTACGGGCTGGTCAGCCTCACCTTGATCTCTTAGAAGCTGGTGGAGCAAGTAATCCTGGAAGCCATTTCCAAATATATGAAGGACAAGACGGTGACTGGGAACAGTCAGCACAGATTTATGAAGGGGAAATCATGCCTAACCAACGTGATAGCCTGCTATGATGAGATAGATGGCTTAGTGGACAAGGGGAGAGCAGAGAATATTATTTATCTTGACTTTAGTAAGGCTTTAAGCACTCTGTTCCGTAACATTCTCATTGAAAACTATGTATATCTATATCTATACTATATCTAGACTATATAGAGTATAGTCTAGATAAGTGGACAGTGAGACGGACTGAAAATTGGCTGAACTACCAGTCACTACCAGGGTTGTGATCAGTGGCACAAAGTCTAGGTGGAGGCTAGTCACTGGTAGTGTCCCCCAGTGATTATGGGGTCCAATACTATTTAATACCTTTGTTAATAACTTAGACAATCGGACAGAGTGCACCGTCAGCAAGTTGCAGATGATACAAAACTGCCAGTAGTGGGTGATACAAGAGATGGTTGCACTGCCGCTTAAAGAGGCCTTGACAGCCTGGAAAAATGGGCAGACCTCATGCTGTTCAACAAAGGAAAATGCCACATTTTGCACCTGAGGAACAATAACCCCACGCACCAGCGCTGGCTAGGGGTGAGGAGCTGGACAACAGGTAGACCCTTTTCGGTAAAGAAGGGCAACAGCCTCCTGGGCTGCGTTAAGCAGAGCACTGCCTGCAGGTCAAAGGAGGTGATCCTTCCCCTCTCCTCAGCCTTGGTGAGATACATTTGGAGTGCTGGGTCCAATTCCAGGTCCCCAGTGCAGGAGAGATATGGACATACCAGGGCGAGTCCAGTAAAGGGCTACTAAGATGATTAAGGTACCAGAGCATCTCTCATACGACAAAAGGCTGGGATGGTTTAGCCTTGGGAAGAGAAGGCTCAGGGGGATCTTATCCGTATGTATAAATACTTAACGTGAGGGAGTAGAGGAGATGGAGACAGACTCTTCTCAGTGGCCAGTAACAGGACAAGAGGCAATGGGCACAAACTGATACATGGAAAATTCCACTTAAACATAAGAAGACTTTTTTTTTTACTGTGCGGATGCTCACATCTTGGAGCAGGTTGCCCACAGAGGAAGGTTGTGGAGTCTCCACCTTTCGAGCTATTCACATTCCAAGTGGACATAGCCCAGGTTAAGTTGCTGTAGCTGACTCTGACCTGAGTAGGGGGCTGGACCAGATAATCTCCAATCTCTGCTGGCCTTAGTGGTTATTGTTTTTGAGTCTGTGCTATATATGTTTGTGTGTGCTCCTGAGTGTATATATACATATACATATACATATACACACACACACACACACACATATATATATATACACATACACCCCAATACAATCGCAGACTTACTCGAAAGCTAGCTTTAGATAGAAGGCATATAGAAAGCTCTAGAAAGCAAAAAAGATCCCAGCTGAAGTGCTGTATATCAAAACAGCCCTATGACTGGCTATCAAACGCTCTGGGACTGGCAATGGAGTTATTAGCAACTTTCATATTTAGTTGAAAAGAGTGATAAAAGAAAAACACTGAAACGTAAAAGGTTAAGGGCAGGTGTGTTTGAAGAGTTTAGCGCACTGCCTGCTGGTGTGGTTTAAGCAAATCAGAAGTGAAGGTATTTCCTTATCTAGAATACTAATGAGGGAGAAGCAAAGCACTTTGCTAAGCAGAATTGAGGCCTGCATGATAATTTGGCAGCCTCTGACAAGTACTTATGCTGCTTCAGAAGATGCTGTGACATCCTCAAATTTAAAATTATGGGAGGATGACAGATCAGCCACAGAGAAAGCAAGTGGGCTTTCCCCTGAACTTTAGTCAGGAGACAATGATGTGAGCTGTGTGGGATAAGCAAGTCTGTAACACTCACAGCTTTAGTCTTTTTTTAAGATAATATGGTCACAAATTGTCATCAATAATATGCAAGGGCTAAGTGGATGAAAGACAGATCTTACGATGAGGGTGTTTAGAACAGTTTATACAAAACCTCATTTTTTTCCTATGGAAGTTCAAGCAGGCTATAACAAAGTATCCTAAGTGCACTACCTTGGCTGTCCTTGGAAAAAAGAAGGTGATTATTTCAGGAAGAGTTGGATTTTTGATGATATTGCAGAATGTACACTTCTTCCTCCTCTCCTCTGAAAAACTGTGGGAAGAAACAGAAACATATTCAATACATGTGGGCTCTTTCCAATCTCAAAACAGCTTTGCTGGCTAGATAAAGTGTGTGTGGTGAGCGTGTAAAAGGGTGGAGGTTTGTTACCGGAAGGTGTGCAACAGCACTCAAGCCAATGGAAGTGATGTCAGTGATGCACTGAGAATAAGATAACTTAAGTCAAGTGGCATGGGCAGAGGCCATTTTGTCAGACGGAGTTTTAATCTGTAAAGCTAGAAAGGTAACACTACAGAGTGCTTCCAAAACGATTATGAGCAACCGTTAACGCAGCACTAAGTATAAGCATAAGAGGATTAGTTTAGTTTTCAATATTCTAATCTTTCCATATCCACCCTGCAAACAAAAAAGTAGGAAAGTGAATTTTCATTTTGTTTGTATAACAAAAAATTAAAGTGCACATATGTATATCCTCTGCTTGGCCTGACTTCTCAGATCAGATTGATTTGGAAAGGGGAGGGCCTACTGCCAGATTTGTGCACTGCAACGATTTTTTTTTTTTTTTTTTTTTTGCTGAATGGATTAAATTAAAAACATTATAAATTAGTATGAAATGAACAGACCATAATGGAAATGCAGTGATGTTCACATACATTCACCTCTTTTCACATCACCACTGTCCAGGACAAATGTCCTTGTCCATGACATCTCAGACAAGGGGTTTATCTAAATAGGTCTGCATTACCAGTAGTTCTAGAAACAGTGAAAAAATATTAAAATGGCTCTAACAAATTATTAACCAAAATCTAGCTGCCACTTCAAAGAACTTTCTATAAACATGTAAGCATTACTGCAACTGAGTAAGAGGAAACAGAGAGAGGTTCACATTTTTTTAAAGGAACAAGATCAGCCCAAGAAGGCTCTCCTCAGTGAGGAGACAGTCTCCTGGACATTGTGTTCATGAGATAAGAAAGCTATAATGTGTCCAAGCACTTCTATACACAGGCAAACTACACCTTTTACAAACAGTCTTCTACAGCCAAGTGTGATATGTTGATTGCTTTTAAGAGACATTAGCAGCATTTTCTCCTGTAGCTGTACCAAGTCAGATTAGATGCCTGTTGATACACAGAAGATGTATGATAATTTCAGACTGAATTTGCTCACTGCTGTCCTTCAGCTTGAGTGGTAGTTCCCTGATAACCTTTTTGCATTACATTTCAAGTGCATCATTTGTTTTGAACACTGCGAGGCCATTCATTAAAAGTTCACTGGTTTGGTCTTTGAGGTCATGATTTAGATGACATTTCTAAAAGCTTATAGGTGGACAAGGTGTTGAGTGGTTTTGTTTGTTTGTTTGTTTGTTTGTTTATCATGTTCTTTATTTTGTGAAAAGCATTGGAGGTTTCCTCTGTTGATCAGCACGGGAAATGACTTGGAATGTCGATTGTGTTATTATATCTGATCATGAGTAATTCATTTAAGCTGTTAAAAGGCCTTCTTTTTGTTTTCATGAGGGTCATTTTAACATACATTGGTAGAACATGATATATATGAGATAAATTTTGATTTGAGGTAAACATTACAGTTACTAGACTTTTTTATTGCTTGAATTTATATTACAGATAAGCAGAGCTCTGCTGAAACTGTTTGGTGAAGTATTTCTCATCTCATTTCTCAATATGTCTCAGATTATTTCCACTCTTCAGTTCCTCCTCGATGCTACTTGTAGCATGGTAACTTCTCTTCCTCTGAGATCTACACTTCATTTCTTCATTAACAAACACAGTCAAGTTGAAATATGTTTTCCCAGTCTGGCCCAGCTTTTCTATACATTTATATGAAATTTATGTATGTATAATGAACAGGGATACAGATGTATAAATGTCGGAATAGAGATATGGATCAGTAGGTGCATGGGGGGGTCTAATTTTATATTTAAAATGTTATGCAGATTATGTGCACTAATTACAGTAACTTACTGATGAAGTCCCTCTTAAATGAAATGAAAGATTACTGTTTCCTGGAGGGTTTGCTTGTGAAGGGTCTTTAGGGCCTTAATTGTTGTACATCTGGAATTTCAAACATAAGCTATAGAAAGAGGGAACGAGAGAAGCAGAGAAAGAGATAAAAAAAAACTAGAAGAAAGATGATGAGATGAAAAAAGATAGAAGGAAGGATGGAAAAAAGGAAGGAGGGAGGGAGGGAGGAAGGAAGGAAGGAAGGAAGGAAGGAAGAAAGGAATCAATGAAAATCTGACCTCTCAGTAGCTAGCAGCCTCCTGATCACCAGATCAGGAACTCATCTGGAACGCAATAACCCAGTTTCAGTACTGCCCATGGTTTAATACGGACAGTCCCTTCATTTTATTTGTGGTTCTTCAGGACAGCGTGAAAATGCACAGCAAGTCTCCTTGCTTGTTCCTATCAAACTGGAGGTCTATGGGCAGATACTTAGATGAGGTTATTCAGACCACAGAAGCTACATATATGTTAAAAATAAACAGCTCCTGCCCACTCACTGGTATTTGGGAAGAAGAGACAGAACAGATTGTTATCATGAGACCACTGTGAAGTTACCAACAAGAAAACAGTGTCTTACCGATTTTTACCGGTCATGTCCAGGAAATATTATTATGAAAAAAAAAGAAAGAGATAAAACCTATGCAGCCTCTTAGCCATTTATCTTTTGTTTTGATTTAACCATTTATATCTCTGATCACCTATGCAGTCTGTTTCATTAGTTATTTCAACTGGATATCACTAAGCCAAGCTCAATGTTATCATAGCCTATTGATCAGTTTTCTGTATTATTAAGCTCATTTTCAGAATAAACTTGCTCTTTTCCTTGTAGCACTAAAGACTAGCAATGTATGGAGCCTTTGGAGTGAAGAAAAGGCAAAATTTCTGTAGGGGAGGAAAAAAAACAGCTAGACATGCAAGTTCCCAGGCAAACAACAATTTTTAAGACCTGAGGTGCAACAAAAATCTATTGATTCAAGGCATATAGGCAGAAACGGCACATTATACTAAAGTCAGGTGAGAAGAGGCCATTCAATAGACGATCTGTGTAGCACTCTATGTAAAAATCAATAACCAATCTGGCATGGCTAGTTCCAAACATGGAGTTCACAGTAAAATGAGTCATGGAGTGAGAGATGTTTTTTGAGTTTGTATCATTACTAAGTGCACCTCAGAATGGCCAGTAAAATAGCATAATTCAAACATATTGATGTTTATAGAAGAAGAAAATCCTTTCAGACTTTCTAGTGGGTATTCCAAAAGATCAGAAGGTAATTTACTAGCAGCAGAGCTCACTGAGCCAAAGTTATTTGCAGGAGAAAATTAATGAAGTTTTTGAAAGCATGCATTGCATCCCATTCTCTTCTCCTCTCTAATCCTCTCTTCTCCTCTCCTCTCCTCTCCTTCTTTCTCTTTCTCTTTCTTTCTTTCTTTCTCCTTCTCTCTCTTTCTTTCCTGTTTTCTAAAAAGACGAGTCTATGCAGATGCTGATCCTGACATAGGTAGGAAGAATAGGGGACAGGATAGATATATACATGAATGCCAGGCATCAAAGAACCAGAGATGGCATTAAAAACAAAAGCATGAATTCAGTGCAGGAGGCATGAAGAGCTGCAGCAGCATGAGAGTGTCTGTATGTCTTGGGGAGTGGGGATGAGGAGAGACAAAGAAGTACGCATCAGCGTTCCTTATCTTTAATTGTTTATCGTGAGAGGAGGAGGAGGTAGTACTGGTGGGGACAAGCTGACATGGGTATTCAGAAATATGCTAACCTCTTTCGCAGCTAAGCAGCTGGCAGGACCACCGCTCTTTCAGGATACTGGGGTGTCCTTTTGAGGTAGAGAAGAAAAAAAAAAGAATGAATTAGTGTTTTTGAAAATGAGCAAAATTTCATTTTATATATATTTTTAAGAGGAATGGGTAGCAGAAGAAAGAATGAAAGGAAAAAAAATCTTTTGTAGAAAGTCTATCTGGCACACCTTTAAGACTTTAAGCACACCTTTAAGACTTTAAGAAAGCAGTTAGAGTCGATAGATCTCTCAGGATGTCTAATGTTCAAATATCTTGGTTTCAGCTCCCTCCCAGAGATGTGTGGATGGCAACATATTTACAGTGTGCGCTATTCCACAAGGATCATAATTCAAATTTGGATTCACTCCTTCTATATCTGTCTGGAAGCTGTTCAAAGCCCTTCTCCCACTTCTGGCAGAAGAATCAAGAATACTGAAAGTCACATTTCTCATAATAAATAGTAAATTACAGCAAAAAGCTATTTACTTAACACAGAGTATTATAAACAAAATTGTAGTGCAGCAACAGCTTTCCCATTTAGCATGAAATGATAGCCACAGAACTATCCCAATGGTCCTGTGACCATTAATAGGGGTTAAAATATCTAGTTTCAGATATGCAAGGGTTTATAAAAAGCAAACCCTGCAAATTTGGTGCCTACTCAAGATTTTATCGCTCTCATTAGGATTTTGTGCATTTAAAACACTTATGTAGCCACAAAACACATTTGTGGGCATATGCCATAGAGAGCATATAGCATATACTTTATTTCCTTCTTGCATGACCTCTATAACCTGTTAATATTTGGAAGGCAATATATCTTGTCCTTTTGTCCTTTAAAGGATTTTTGTTACATAGTCTGGTTCAATTCCCTGAAATTCCTCTTGTTGAATGAACTATGACTAAAACATGAGCCAGGTATGTGAAGGCATAATTTTGCAAAGTGCAAGTGGATGTTTGTACATATGGCTTAATCAGGACTTCCTGCAGGCAAAGCAGGGTTGATGATCTGTGCAGGATGCTTGTACAGTGTTCACTAAATTACTAGTCTTACTTCTGCACCAGCTGAAAAAAAAAGGTAAAGAATTATTTTCTTTTATGGATTTAAACAATAGCACTGGTCATTAGAAAATAACATGTTCTGCTGAATACAATTGTTAATGATCATCTTGCTATATAAACAGTCCATGTCTTGTTCTGCTTAATCCACTGTAGAAAACTCTTGTGTATAAACACTGATGGACAGCGTTCAAAATTACTTCTAAGCAGACAAACAAGCTTATTGGATATTTCTTTTTGCCCTTGCCAACATATACGTGTTTCCACAGTCTCATTTACTTCACCTATCAGGAAATATCCATATTAGTTTTTCATTAGTAAAATCCATTTTGAGGTCTCCAGGAGGTAAATTATTTTTAAAATTAGTTTTTATTTTATTAGTTAGGTTGCATGGTGTCAAAACTATGCTAGAGTCTGTGGCACTTCAGCTGAGCTTATTAATATTGATACATTCACTCTTTATCTCAGTTCAGTGAGACACTCTTAACCTTCTGAGACTAAGAAATACTTTTAAAGAGACAACAGATAATTTTTTAACTAATTACTCTAGAATAAATGTTTAGAGCTTTTTTCGTTCCTACTAGCTTTATGCCTCAGAGAAAGACAATGTAAGCAGCAATTTCAAGAATAGCTATCAGCTGAGAATCAGAGGAGAAACGTCGGTTGTAACAGCCAGTGTCACAGCCTGTAAGTGTGTAGTGTTACGTTTATCTTTCCAGAAGCTTTAGCCAATGCATTTGACTTTCGGATGCAGGAAAAGAAAAGAGACTGATCGCTAGTTTGTGTAAAGCAATCCTACCTGTTTTGACATATGAAAATGATATAGCAGTAAATTTTTTTTAAAGTACCTACACTGCTCTAGGAGGCAATTAGTCTCCCATGTCATACACACTCTCTTGAAACTTTACCCTTGCCTTCCTGTTAAGTATCCCACTGGGACTGTCAAGTGCTTCACTGCCGTGTTGGTCTGCAGCACAAAATACAAGAGGGGAAGAGAGGGAGCTCTTCACCATCCCTGCTCCATAGCAGTGCTTTTCCTTTAGCAAACCTGACATTTTGCTTTGCAGTGAAACCAGGTTGATGGAGGAAGTGATAATGACAGATAAATCAATTCTCATTTTTGCTCTACACATCGACTAATAAATACATTAGTGAGATCATTAATAACATTATTGTAGGCACTTTGTCCCTTCACCCTTGCTGAAACTTCTGCATTCTTGCATACCAACCCATAAAAACCTTGCCAAACTGCTGCCTTACGGTAGGTTGAGCTCAGAGATGCTGTGTGAGGTGATATTGTGAAGCTGAACAGTGCCGGAAGATCGCATTGTGAACCTGGCAGGCAGGCATTATTTTAATGACATGACAGTGGAGTGAAACTGATGGCAGAGGAAAGTAATGAAAGTTTATTGAAAATTTTGTATATATGGGGGCAAACCCATGATCTGGGGTCACCTCTGCAGCAGAAGAGAGAAATCTGGCGATGGCCTTGTTTAATATTAAATCTCAAACTACTGATGAATTAATTAGGCAAATGAGTGAAGCAACTGGAGTGGTTATTTATGCTACAGCCTTTGATGTGGGCCAGCGCAGAATACAGTTTAAGAGGTTTTTAATGCACTTACTACTAATTCCTGATAACATACCACTGATAGCAGTGAAATAATGTTTTATTCGGGTAGGACAATAAGAGCTTCCAAGTGAAATCTAGGACATTCTTAGTGATGAGGAGGGATAAAATGAGGAGAGGCTTTAGAGAACAGCAGTCATTTGGGAGTTGGAGTATGTCTACATGTTGCTATTCACTTCTGTCCTGAGAGAAGCAACAGCCCCTGCTCTGCTAACAGTTTTTTTAATGTGCAAAAATGGTTTAATGGCATATGCAAATGCAACAGATATGTCCTAACTGGGCAAAGTCACTATGAAAGTAAACTGGAAGATGAGCACCTCGGATATTCTCATATACTCCTTTCTCCTTTGGAGCTCTAGTAAAGCAGCTCAGGGTTTTCAGGAGACAATATTTAACATGTGGCATGTCTCAGCCTCTGCAGTGTTTTGTGACTGAGTATGCAGGGCCAATATCTGCTCTGTATCAAGGTGGCATGCATCCAGAAGAACAGAAGATCAGAGATGTGTTGGAATGCCATGGGAGATACCATGACCAGCCCCACCTGTTTGCATGCACTTTCTCCATGATGTAACTTCCATGCTCTGGCCTTCTCCATAATGCAACTTCCATGCTCTGGCCTTCTCCATAATGCAAATACACTCTCAGAAAGACTTCTTCTCCTTTTAAACACTTTCATAGATTGTATCCAGCTTTCATTTGATATTTCTATAATGGTACTTTGCTATCTCTATATTCCTGGTAAAGCACTGCTTATCAAAGTGCTTCTAAAAATAGACCTAAGTGACTTGCAATTTATTTCTTTTTTCATGTCTTTCTCATAGATGTGCTGATGAAATTGACTGCAGCCAAAATAACGCTGGTGTATTTCCCCTTCTTTTACAGGATTATGTTGTTGGGCTACTGATGTTGCATACGCAATCTGTTCGGGAAGTACTAGTAAAGGCATAGTTTACACTATTAGAAAGTTTGGCTCAACTTGTTTATCCTCTGAAATCTGAATCCACTGTAAGATGGAAAAAAAAACCCACTCTTTTGTGTTCAACTATTTAAAAGGAAGGGAGTATTAGCACTTCCTGTACTTTCTTATGTACTGGTATTTTGATAAACCACTATGTTTTTTCTTCAGAAACCTTACAATGATACCACTGACGACTGAGGTGAAGTATTTTTATTATAAAATTTCTTCAGGCTGTTAACCATTTCAAAATAATCTTTGCAAATCTGTATTACTTGCTGTCAAGATCATTTTAAGAGAATTTTTTTTTATACTACTACTGTAATTTTTGCTGTGTCAAAACATGACCAAAACATTGAATCTTTTGAAAGATTTTGTCCTATATTAGCTATCCTGGTCTAAGATAAACTAATGTATTATTCTTCAGGGTTCTGCTGTTTTGCATCAGGGTATACATCAGCTTCCTGTATACCAAATGGTTATCTAACAAATTTGACTCCTCTAAATAGCTTGTTAAAAAGTCTACAGTTACAAGCTCCTTTCTGCCTTTGCTTTTTTTTTCTGGATAGAATTAGTGAAATCACTGCTAGTGTCTAAATGGATAGGTAATTCTCCATGTGCTAGCTTCTTTGTTATTTCTTCAGTAATATGTAGTCAAGACTACTGTTGTCCTATATCCCCAGTCAGATTTCAAGGAGCCAGACATATTCCTGTTTCAGTCCTTTCAGCTCTCTTGGCAATTGTCATTGAGGTTCTGAAATGTATATACGTTCTTCCTTTTTCTCTCTGTCTAGCTGTTCTCTAATGCAGCTTAACTGTCTTTTCTCTTTCCTTTGCAATACCGCCATTACCTTCCCTAGTACTTTCCTACTAGTATAACAGTTGAGTTCATTTTTATGGTTTGTTTTCCTGGAACACACCCAATTCCCTTCAAATACAGTCTGGTATGCTGTAAACATGTCAGCATTCACTTCTTCCTGCTTTACAATATTGACTCTACATTTATGCTTGTTATACTACTGGCAAACCCAGAATTGCTTGCGAGCCAAACTCCCTGATGTGAAAATAAGTGTTTGCTTCTATTCTTTCCTTATACAAAGTATAGCTGAAGTGAAGTTTCCCAGATGCTTGCCTTCTGTCTTCTGGAAGAAGACCTGATCCTGAGTAGGGCTGTGCAGCAGCGGTTTCTGGAGACGGGTCACAGAGAAGCGCTCTCATAATTATTACACTTGTCTTCTCTTGCAGTCACTGCACATTTTTGATAAACAGTTGTATTGGCTACGTTTCCGGTTATGACGTTCAAAAACAAAACACTGTGTGAAGAGGGATTTTTTCCACCATCTGCTATACTCTTCTCTCTTGTGCGTCAGTTGAGCACTTTTAATGATCTTGTACATTTAACTTCCTGCCTTTAGCCATATTTGGACTTCATCCTCTTTCTCCCCCTCTTGTTTGGAGGGTGCTTGTGTAAAACATTGAAATAGGGACTGGAGCTCATTTTAATGATAGTTCTCATAGGACAGTAAGCCTAAAGATGTTCTTTCTTTCTGTTGATCATAATATAAGTTCACATCTAACTCTGTTATGATTTTCTCCATATTATACAGAACATGCATGCAGTTCCTTCTGGTACAAAGAACGTGTTCTTGCAGGCTAGTGTCATCTGCAAATGCTTAGGGCATATTTGACCACAAAGACTGTTTTTGTGGAAAAAAAAGTCTTTGCCTCTGATACTCTTGAACTCTTCTTATATTGAGTGCATAGCTTGCTTTAAAGCAATATGCGAACAACACCTCTTTTAAAAATCTGCTTCTCATTCAATGCACATAGGAAGCATTCTGCCATGGAGAAATGACATCAGATATTTTCTCTGGAGCATGTAACTTTCATGAAATCTCTGCTGCTGTCACAGGGAGCATTTGTGGTGTGGCTGCAGGAACAGAACTGCACCGCCCAGTGACACGTTAGACACACAGCTCCTCAGCAGGATGGGTATAGAGAGCAGACAGCAATTTCACTTCTCAGATATCTGTTCCATGATAGATTTGCACACTTTGTGCTCACACAAACCAAGGCCCCAGCCTTGGGGCCCCAGCTCCAGCCCACTGTGGCCCAGCACTGGGATCCCCAGGAACAGGTTACTCATGCCAATGGCAAGCGTGTCCAAGCCGTCTCAATAGCCCAGCCCCAGAGCATCATGGCTCCACCTCAGGCTCAACTTTGGATGAGGTGTTGGGTGCTCAGGAAGGTGTCCCCCGCACTGAGGGACTGTGTATGTTAGGTAGCCAGTATATAGTGCCAATGTCCTTGCTAATGACAAGGCCCAGGCCAGTCTGTGACTTTTTCCCTATCTAAGGAACATCAGCAGTTTTCACCAGTGTGTTTGGTGACCTGCCGGTCTCCTGCTCCAGACGGCTTACAAAAGTATGAAGCGTGCAGAAGTTATGTGACGAAGTTCATCCATCATTTCTTTGTTTTCTACCTCATATTTCATTAATCTAGTAACTTTGACCTGGGCAGATGTAGTCAAGGTCGCCTTTGTCTGAGCAGTGCCTTAAGGCAGTCCTCAAACCCTGTGGCGGCTGTCATGTTTTCATACTTTGTATAGAAGTTCATTCAGAGCTTGATTTTCTTGATGGGTTAGATAGTCTTCTATTGCACTTTTATTTTGCAATTGGGTATCAAATTTTATTAGTTTCTTTTAAACAAAATGAGCTCTTATATTCAAACTCTGTCACTCAAGTTTTGAAATTAAAAATATGGAAACTTTCAATAGATGCTTGGATATTTCATATGTTTCAAATATTGTCCTTAGTAAACATATTTGATCCACGCACACATACTTTTTATTCTGCAGGCAACAATAGATTTGTTATCATTTTAATCAATACAATAGCTGATTGCGATTTACATCGATGTTTTATACAGGAAAAACACGAACCCAGAACATATGACCAACATAAAAAAAGAAAAGGAGGATGGAAGAGTGTTAATTAATTTCAGAATTTGCAAATTGCATCAGAGCAGATCTGTCTACTTCCATCCAGTGAATGTGTATGAAATATGACTAGATTTCCTATTTCCCACTGGCTGGAGAAAGGATGGGGTCATAGTTGTAACCAAAAAAGACCACCTGGGGTCATAGTTGTAACCAAAAAAGACCACCTGAGCAGCATAATCTGACCTTTCTGATGTGCCGGATTTATTTTTACTATTATCTTAATCAGAAAAAGACAGCTTTTTTATAGTTCATTTAATGTTTTATTAATGAATGTCTACTAATAAATGCATTTGGCTACTGGCCATAATGAAGTAATGTAAGTCTGGGGCTTTGTGGCGGGGAAGTGTAGCATATTTAAAATATATTTAAAATCCTATACAATATATCATCAGTGAACTGTTATATACCAAATACATTCTTATTTGACTTCACTCGTACTTTATTAATTGTTATACTTTCAGTAACCCTATAAATGTTTCACTGTACCTGAGATATACATTCATTACGCAATAAATGATTGAATCTCAGTAATGGTTTTTCCCTTAAGCATAATTTATGATTTTCCTTGGCAAGCTAATACCTGGAAACTGTTTGCTGCTTCTGCCGTAAAGAGAGCTTCAGGCCCCCCCCCAAAAAAAAGGGGGAGCAATAATGCAATAATTTTAAATGTTAAATGTTTTAAATGTTAAAATGTAGCTCACGAGCACTATGGCTAAGTTGAGAAAATTGAGCTTCAGAATACTGAGAGATGTACCATAACACTGATATCTTATCTGCCACTGGCTCTTGAGCAACCTCCTCCTGCAGCTCTCCTGCAGAAGACTTGCAAGCAGTCACAGCTATATCCTATACCACTAAAAAGTCCCATTGGCAGTTTCAGTAGGAAATAATATATGTGGATAGTTAAATACTGAATATGCCTGAAATAAGTTGTCCAAGTGGCTCATGGTGCACTGGCAATCACAGATATAGTTCTTTGACAAGTAGTTTATTTCCTGAGCAGAATATGTTATAAGTTTGAGAACATGTTGAACAGAAGATGTTGGTTGGGAGGAGAGGAGAGGTGAAGTGAGGCAAGGAACCTTCAGGAACAAAATTGCCTGAGTTTTAAGATATATGGAAATAAAAACAAAATAAAGCAACCCTGGAAACTGAAATGAAACACTTCATTTAGAATCCATTCAAAATATTTTGGCTGGAAGAGCCCCAGATGGGATTTACAATAGCTTTGAGCTATGAGAATGATGCTGAGCAGACTAAGAAAACAAGACCCCGTTGCACCAGCCACATAAGGAAGCGTTGATCCCACTTTCTGTGCATTACACACTGTCACTGCACACTTGGGAGCTATCAATAGGATACTCTGTGCTTTCGAGCCCTCTGAGATGCCTGTGTAGCCAGAGTGCATGGCACCTGGACTGCTCATCAGAGCTACAGCCTGAAAGGCAGCATTTAATCAGATGCAGCTCACTTCCAAGGAAGGTGCAGTTATTTTGGGGATTTCCAAGGCTTATACCAAATCCTTATGATGCTTATAATACAGAGGTGTTCCCAGCTTGGTGTCTTTGCCAGGTGAAGGAGCTAATTAATTTCCTGCCTGAATCCTAAACAGTTGCCTAAAAAAAAATTTCTTGCTACCTCCAGTGTATTAAGGTTGAGAAAGTCAGGAGGTGAATAGACCTGAGTCCTGCTGACTTGCTGCTGCTGTCCCAGAAAAGGGCTTCAAACTCTCTATTCAGTATGCAACAGCCATCAGCGGCAGTGGCTGAAAGGTACCTCAGCTTTGCTTTGAAGAGAGTTTTGGTTACCTAAATCTCCTACTATTTGCAATTTCTTTTTTAAAAACACTATTCAGGAGCTTATCAAGCGAATATCAAATACACTCCAAAAGGAATTCAGTGTCTGCTTTTCCTCATCCACACTCTACTGTGACACCAACTTGTGGCTAGTGAATCCTTAACTGACTGACTTTTGCTCACATTTGGCATGTAAGCAAAAATCTTAAATAAATGTTTTTGAATACAAAAGCTGTTTCTCCCTGCTGTGCGCCATGTTTATTTCAGTTCCTGTATGTGCAGATGCCAATCAGATAAGGGAAAAATTTGCTTTTTGGTTACAAGGAGGTTTGGGCTTAAAATATGTGCTGCTTAATGGTGTGCAGATGAAAGACTCCCCACCTAGACTGAGCGGCCTACTCAGGGCTGACTGAGGGTCAGCCCAGAGCTCACGGGTGACATGACTGCAGGTGGTAAAGTGAGTTAACATTAAATAAATAATTAATATTCTTGTTATGTGTAGTTGATTGACTGAGCTCTTTCACATTTGTGTTTAGCTGTTAGTCAGAAACACACTCCTACATGGGAATACTTCTCTTATTGCAAGACTGCAATCCAAATCTGTAGCAGAGGTAATACTTTTCATTAGATCAGCTGCTATAACTGCTGAAAACAAAGGAGATTTCAGGTGCCTATTGCTTCTTCAGCTCGGATCTGAGAATAAATCCATATTAGCACAGTCTGGGAATGTATGCTGTGCTGCACTGTGTCAGCTGTTATCGGTTTTGTCATTTTTCAATACAGTTACCATTCATAAAAGTGAATCTAGTAGCCAGAAAAATAAAAGAAAAAATATTTTAAACTGCTTAGGTTTTAATGAAGTGTTTTGACTGTGAATTTTCAGGAAAGTTTGGCAAAACTGAAATAAGTTTGCAAGAGGATTTGGTCAATATGGATCTGTGCTTTTTGGTAAGAGCTTCAGCTGAAAAATATGAGGCAGCTTTATTCACTCTGAATAATCTACCTTGCACCTACTTTAATTAGTCTAGTTCTGAGTACTGAAAGCCATATAGTACAGAGAATATGTTTATCTTCATTCCACTAAAAACATTAGCACCTAAACAAATAGCAAAGTTTAATTCTACTTCATTTAAATTGTTATAAATCTGGAAATGCCCTTGGCTCCAGAAGAGCTGATCTAAATTTATGGCACTGTAAGTGTGGGAAGAATGCGGTTGTAAGTACTTTGTGAAGGAAATGCAAGTGAATACTTTGTAATGATTCTCAATGCAAGCAATTATCTAAGAGCTTGTGCAGGATTTTAAAATTATTTTCACATTTATTATGCAGTCCTCTTAGAGGTCTGTGGCTCTATTATAATATGCTTTTACCTCGTCTTGACCCAACTGAAAAAGTCAAGGTTGCCATTTGCCTTATTGAAAGTCAATGTACTTTATCACTGTAGCACTTTTATTGGGTGAAAGGCTGTTTAGAAAAATAAATAAGATATTTAGACAGATAGATAGATAGATAAACTATTTTCCAGAACAAATATTCTTCTAATGAATGTGGCCAACCTGTCTTATCTGCAAAACTCTGAAATACATTTTGACATTTCATATTGTCACGTCTGACCACATACCTGAGGTCTCCTTTCTGCGTGGACCATGACTGACAAAACAAAGATTTCCTTCAGGCAGCACAGTGCTCAAGGAAGCCAAAACCTTACCGCGGGATTCTCTCCACGCATGTGACACACGGCGAGAGGACGGTGGCCAAGGACACGGAAATACTGGGGAAGGGAGATTGTCTTCCCCTGACAGCTTCTACCATGGGATTGAGATCTCTTCCAGGAAACCTGATAGGAAAGAGGACTTTTCCACTCCTTTCCTTAACAAGACGTGGCAGGACAGGGGGCTGCCACTGTTCGGAAGAGCCTGCCCCATATAAGCCCCTGCAGCAGAGGGTTGTATGGGAGTAAATCACTAGATCAAAGAACAGGAGGAGTGCAGTGAAGTGCATCATAAGAGCTGGCTGAGAATTAGGAAAAGAGTGAAAAAAGTGAAAACAAAACCAAACAAAGCACAGTGCTGAACATATTCATGTTTGCTTTTATGTTTGCCTGGAGGTGGTGAGAGTGTCTTTATTTGTTTGTTTATTTATTTTACTTAAGGGGAAGGAGGTTGTTTTGGGCTTTTTTTCCTGACAGAGCGAGATGGGTCGGCAGGTGAAGGAATAGCTGACTGAGGTCTCAGAAAAGGGCCTTAGGAAGCGTTGAAGAAGTCTCCAGGAAGAGAAAACAGAAGGAGTAGAGGCAGTTACAGCTTTCCAGCAATTTTACTTCTTCAAACTAAGCAACCAAAGGGAAATATAATTCTTCAGCTCTTAAAGCTCCTTAAAATGGTATTTTAGGATTAATTTCTTTGATTCCCAGCTTTTCACATAATTGAGCATGTTTCATAAGGGGAACTGCTGCAAGAAAGTTCATGACATCGTTAAACGAAAGACAGTCCGTGCAGATACCTGATTAGACAACTCCTGACCACAGAGGGAAGCATTAAAAAACTGCCCAACTGAATGAGATACTCTGCTGTGCCAACCTCAATCTGCTGTTTCCATCTGCCCTAATTATAGTCAGCTAATTCCATTAGCTTCTTAAATACATTTTAAGCTACAATACTTACTTACAAGCTAAGAGCAAGTACTGCCCTGTAATGGAGTTACAGTTTCGTAATAACCTCTTCATTCTATCAAGCAAAGAATTCTTAACATTTTGTGATTAATTCTGCCAGTAAGGACGTTTATTTCTTTTGTTCTTTTATTAGATTACTTTGCTCCAAGACCATGTACCACTTTATTTACCTGACAATATTTGCAATGCATCATCGTATCACAGAAAAATTTGAGAAAAAAATAGTTGAAAAACAACAAAGCAGCTTGATTTTCAATTCTTGGTAACATATAGAAGTCAACATGATAAGATACTACAATTGCTCTGTCACACCAAACGTTAGACAAAGTGCACCTGCAGGCTGTTTTTTAAATGTTACAGTGCTATTCAGAGAAGTGATACTCTCCACTGTAGTCAGCAACTTGGCAAGTCAGAATGAAATTCAATAATTTGTCCTTTTTTAGGAAGACGATAAGAAATAGAAACCATAAAGTGGAAATGAGCCTGAACCAAAAAATCTTTATCTGAACAAGCTCACTCTTTAGGGGAGTTTGAAAACTTTTCTATTTTAAAAAGGAAAACTACTTTATCTACAATACTCTATCTATCTCTTTGGTCATAGAGATGTGTGACAGTTACACACTATGATTAAACTGTCAGGCAAGAATTGCATTTAGGAAAATAATAGCACTGTTCTGTCGCAATATTCTAGGAGCCAAGTCTTGATATATTGATTCAATACAATACACTGTATTGAAAGGTATGTTTCCTTCAAATATTTTCACTAAAGTCAACAGGACTTCCAGAACAGTGCATTTTCTTCGAAGAGGTACAAGTGTTTCTACCTGTTCTTTACAGGCATTGCATATATTTACATACAAGTTTAAATTTTATGTTTGTACCATTCAAACACATGACAGAACGGCACTTCCCCTTCTAGGCAGAGATGGCTAGAGCTGAGGAGAAAGGAAACCGTCTATTCATGATAAATATACATATATACATATGTATGTTTCTGCAGTACTACTTTTTGTGGTATGGGGTCAGTACGATTGTGCTTCACATAGGTCTACCACAGAAGCCTAGCAAGATTGTTTGACTTTAACAGACAAGAGGATTACAAGGAATTCTTTAAATGATTAAATCATTATGGAGAGCTAGCTTGGTGTAATTTAGGTTGTGAAGTGAAGCTATTAACAACCAGTGGCAAAAAGTGACGGTAAGAAATATATTTTTGATGTTTGCTAACCTATTTACATGTGCTGAAGTGACAAAAATTTAGAAGTTTAGGCAAACAGTAGTGTTGGGCTTTAAAACAGTTAATCTCTGCTTTCTACTAAAGCTTTTGAGGTAACTTGGAGTTTTTTCAATCCTCTTTAGGAGCCAAAGAACACAGACATGCCCATAAAAGTGCTGGGAAAAGTGAACCAAGGGTCAATCCAGAAAGTCAATGGAAGAGCTTGGCAGCAAAGGTTTCCAAGGTAAGCAAATGAGCCTCTAGGCCTGGAGAATTTTCCAAGCAGGCAATTTCACTGCTCTGTTACCGTATTCCCTAAGAAGAGGAGTTACTTCCACTTCCATAATTAGAGGCTTCAGACTCCTGCAGTCCTGTAAAGTACATTGTCTTTGTTCTGCCCAGAGGCTTCGTGCAGCTATGCTGGTTAATGCTCTCAGGGAAGGCAGATGAAGAAGAGAAAGTCTACAAAATAACAGACTTTATAATTCAAGAGTAAGAATCTGGAAAAAAGAGAGGAAAGGGAAAGGGAATCAGAGGACAGAAAGACAGGGAGCTAGAAAATGAATAAGAGAAGGAGAGAAGTAGAGAGAAAAAATAAACTGGCAAAAGAGAAGAAAAACAGAAAGAAAATTCTGAAGGGGTAAAGCTTTGTGGTAGAGTTGTCTTACATAAATTCCATAATTATATTTATTTCCTGTATAATAAAACTTTTGAATTTCTGCGATGTTATGTTCAAAGTCTAGTTCAAGGGCAAAGAGGAAGCATACATTATATACAAGTAAACCAAGAGTTTATTGTTAGAATAACTGAAATCGTAGGAGTCTAATCATTATTATTCAAGGCCTAGCTGTTATAGAAAAAGAAAGAATAATAATGCAGTTAAAATTATTAAATACTCAAGGGCAGTTTCTCACCCTTTTTCTGGTAAGGGCTCACCCTTTCCTGCTCCCCTGGGTCCTAAGGTCACTGGTCTCATTCTGATGTCTGCGATAGGGTGCTGCAGCAACTTGTCAGCAACTGCAGTCCGACACCAGGAGTCATATGGTGTTGACGCTGGTAATTTTTTATTCCTCCCTCTAAGATCCACTTGCAGTCATTTCTGCGTGTTATCTACCTTGTCTTTACATCTGTCTCTTTCTTCACTCATCTGCAGCTCCATATTACATCTGAATTTACTGTACATAGAATCTTTCACCTATGTTAGATGCTATTTCTTTGTTCTCTTTGTTACCGCTAAAATCAGTTTTGTCCTGCTCCAGGTCTGCATTTCCTTAACTGATCATAGATGAATTGTTTGTAGCTGTGGGGTCTCCAGAGCCAAGCTTGTGTCCCATTTCTGATCATCCAATAACTGTGCTCTTCTGTGCTGCATCCTGTGTCTCCTCAAAGCCTCTGCTGTTGTAACAGGCCCACATTTCTCTCTGCATCGTTAGGTTGGAGCTGTAAACACCTCATTCTGCATACAATATGTTTGTTACTGCTATCCATATAAAACTATAGCTGTAACACACAAAGAACCTGAGATATCTAGTCAGTTACAAAAATAGCTGTCACAGCTAAACCAAGTGAAACTCTAGGATTCGTAAATGAATTTGGAATGAAAGTGGAATGCCTAGAAAAGGTATCTGGGTTTTTAGATTGTTTGTGTTTTTTCTATTCATTGGTCAAATCACTCTATACAGTTTACTCTATATAATTTAATATGTAATTACTTTCCTACCCAATGACAGACGTAACCAGGCTCTCCTGATTTGGTTGTAACATCTGGCTATCAGTTGGAAGACACGACGGTATTTTAAAAAATAACCTCCTTCTCAAATCTCTTCATGAATCATTGAAAACAATTATTTAATTCAATTCAAAGACTATTTACTTGTTTTCCTCCCTAGGCTTATCTTAACAGCTTGAGTCAGAAATTTTCAGAAGCTCCTTAACAAAGTTTCTAATGTTATTTTCATTTGAGTCAGGGTAAAATTTGCATTGATCTGAATGACACCAGAGATAAATTAACAGAATGAGTCACTTTCGAAAAATCTCTGTGTAGCTGGAGTTCGTGTCTATAAAGACTGATCAAAGACTGCATTGGGTTACCCAGGATTTATTTACCTCATTGAGCGTATCAGG
Organism: Struthio camelus; assembly: GCF_040807025.1. Classification (NCBI taxonomy): domain Eukaryota; kingdom Metazoa; phylum Chordata; class Aves; order Struthioniformes; family Struthionidae; genus Struthio; species Struthio camelus. The sequence goes on along the minus strand of NC_090982.1, from coordinate 19,519,968 downwards.
GCAAGGGATGAAAGAAAAGGTTGGTTCTCAGTTTTGATATGGATAATTATGAATAAATATCCTCAGTAGGAAGTATAATGATAGCAGGCAATATTCATTACTCTACAATTACCTTTTCTTGACTCTCACCCTACTTGAATCTGCTGGTCAAATGGCAGAAGGGGACTATCATACTGAAGAAAATGATCGTTTTGGCCTTTCAATGTTCTTCTCCTAACCTGTGACTTAAAGCTACCATCAGTCAGTAATTGTAACTTTGCAGCTTCTCTGTGAAATATTTGAAATATTGGCTGGGGAGGATGAGCGCTGCTTTTTGCTTGCAAGCATACAACTGATAGTAGAAGGGCAGATGCTACAATTATTCCTTTGCTGCATAGCAACATCCAATTTGTTAGCTTTTAAGGAAAAAGAACCATCATGAAGGTTGGCCTTTCTTTCTTTTTTGAAATTGAAATAGTACATTTTAAAATGGGAACGCTATGATTATATAAAATATAAAATGACTGACGTTCATAAAAGATGTCTTTGATCACAAGACACTACTCGTGATGTAGGAATCAAAGCAAAATCAGAGGTCATGGATACCGTGACAAAGAGTAAACAAAAGTTGGATCTTTTGAATACTGTATTCATAAATCTGAATTACCTTCATAATATACAGGGAAGGATGTCCCTCTTTCGCTTTACTCTCTTTTCCCTTGTGATGTTTGCTCTGACATGAGTACACTTCTGACATACTTTGAATGAGAAAATAGACCATCAATATATTATTATTTTCATAGAAAGGACATTGCTACTAATTATAGGGCAAGTTTTTAATAACACTAAAAGGTATATGCATGAACTGAGGAATATAAATGCCCAATAAGCCAATAGCCATTTTTCCCCTAAGAAAATTGCATATGCAATTAGTCCTCCAAGGTATAAATTGTACTGCAACTGCGAATAAAACCGTATCAGATTTTAACTCAAAGTCATGCTTTTGTACTTGAAATTTTTCTGTGTGCAAGGACATAACACAGGTAGCAAAAAAGAAAAAAAAATCCTTGGCAAGGAATACTCTTTACAAAGACTTCATAACCCTGCTACAAAGGGAACAAAAAATCCCGGCCTGGGTGGGAGGATTCCCTGAACTGTTACAGTGCTGAAAAAAAAAACGCTAACACAAAACCTATTCTATTCGTTCATAAGAATCTTTTACTTCAAGGAGTCACTGAAATCCTACCCAATATCTAGCAACAGATTCCCTGACAAGGGCCTGTTTGAAAGAGAGGGAAGTCAATAAAAGTAAAGTATAAGTATACTGTTAATGGCAGGTTCTTGTAGGCATTTTTCCCCAAATTATACCATTCCTATTCAAATACCATCTCAAGAGTCTCAGACAGTGTCAAGTGCAATCATTGTTATTGCAGTTGCCAAGGTAATCAATTGAAATCATAATGAAGGGAACAGAAGGAAATCAATAGAGTCTGAAATTACAAATAAAGAGAAGCTATCGTTTAAAAGCATTTGGCTGAAATCTTCCATATTAATGGAGTCAGAAATGGCTGTGTCATTCAGAAGCAGTGTGGTGCATAATTCACTTGAGTGCATTAGAACACCTAAAAGCTATTGTGACAATTAGGGCTGCCTACCAAGAAAGTGTCCACCTTAGAAGAAGCATCATGGCATTGTTTGTTTGGTTGCAACATGTTTTCATGTTTAGTTTTAAACATTTTTTTTCCCACAAAGCAGCTAGCATGATGCAATCTCAGCAAATATAGTTTTTATCCTCCCCCCCCTTTTTTTTTTTGAAGCGGTGTATCACACAGAATGGTTGAGGTTGGAAAGGCCCTCTGGAGATCACCTAGTCCTGCTGAAGCAGGGTGCTCTAATGTTTCATCAGCTAATGTTTAATTGCTGTTTGGCAGTTTTCTTTCAGTTAGAAAGTAGGTGTCCTGTCCTGCTGCAGCCCCATCCCAAAGGAATTTAAAACCCTTCAGTTCCTTAGTGTCTCCTGGACATTCCCAATCAATGACAGTGCTGAGTGTTTATGCTCTCGGTGTACACATAAACTACGGCCCTCACTCATGTTACCTAAGGTAAATTTTTCGAGAGCATACATACTTTCCTGTACTTGGATGACCTAGGTATGGCTAGGGTGGCACCGTCCATTTCACTTTAATTTTGCTAATTCAGGGGCTAGACCTCTCTTCTCAGGCAGGTAGGACCAGGAGAGTCCCTCCTTTGCTTTCAGAGGCAAGGGCAAGGAGAGAAGGAAGAGCTGAAAATGCACCTTTCCTGTGAGTGCTCTAAAAACCAAATGCTGTTTCTCCAACTTGCGAGACCCTATAAATAATTATTCCAAAGGAGAAGCTAAGCATGATGTTATAGTCTAAGAGTTGCCTCATTCACTTGGGAGGGAGAAGACATGGGTCCCAGCTCCTGAACCAACTGGAGCAGGGAATTGAAGTAACCATTGGAGCAAGAAATTCAGGTCTCTTAGAGCTAGACTTTATGTTATGCAGTCATGTTTCCTTTCTCTCTCCTGCTGGTGAACAAGCTAGTGAATATTTAATAGATTCATGCAAAATGGAATAGCTTCAAAAGGAGGGACTAAGAAAACCTATAACATCCTATAGCCCTGCTCTTAGGTGCTTTCTGTGCAAAGCCAATTACCATCATGTGAACTAGTTAGACGAATTTACTTGTGTCCTTCCTGAAACGAGTGCTCTTTACTCTTCGGTCATTTCTGAAGAGGGAGAGGGGCAAGCGTCCACATTACAATTTTTTTCGGCTTCATTCAGTAGAAAAAGAGGATGTGGGTCAGGTTTTTTGTTTTAGATATTTGCCTTTACTTCACTGTAATGCGACTTGACCTTCTTAAGCACATCGGCTTTTAAGAAAGCAGGAATGGAAATAAAAATGAAGAAGGTGCCTCCCTGGCACCTGAAATACTGTTAGAAAAATGCCCAGGCTTTGTGCTACCAAGAGCTTTCTTGCTCCAAAATATCAATCGGCTTTTGCGTGACATTTAATAAAAACTTTCCATTACCAGTTGCATAACAGCAATTAAAATCCTCATCAAATCTATCTTAACTGCTTATAGTCTTCCACTGGGGAGCATTTTCCTTGGCAAACATCTGCAATAAAAGGCTATTTAATCTTCATAAGTGAAACAGTCAGTTATGCTAATTCATCTCTTTTATTGTCAGTTTACATTGAAATCTTGTACAGGTCAGGTCTTCTGCACAAGGTGCACTGAGGCACACTTTGGCTTGATCTGAGGGAAGCAAAAGCCCTTGTCTTTATTCCTGCCACATGAGCTGAAGCTAAGTCTCGGCTCCTTGTGTGCCACTGTGAAGTAGTTTACAATACTTTGCACTGTAGTCTACACCTCATGATTTCAAACGCTTAAGAAAAAAACATGGTAGGCAAATTGACTTCCTGGCTGAGGCCAGTGAATCACTGCAGAAATGAGAAGTACAAAAAAAATCCCACAAAATAACGTAAATTAATCATACAATCACTAAAATTTTCTGTCTTTTTGCATGCATAGCTTTGTTAGTAAGGAAATAAAGACGCAGTGCATTCCAAGCCACTAAACCTCTTCGCTCTCTCTCTAACATTGAACAAGTCATGACAGAAGGTGAACAGCCTTTGGCATCCTCAAAGCCTCCCAGGCACGCTGGTTTTCTTCCCCATGTCACACCACCGCTTCCTTTAGTGCTCCTTGTGCCAGGCCTCTGATCTCGGGGTTGTCCCTTTAAGAGTTTCCAGATGAATATTATCAAAAGCAGAGACGTAGCAGACTTTGAAGATAAGAGGCTGTGCCTTCTAGTATCTCTAGCTTTGCCTCCTGGCATCTGGCTGCAACTTTGAAGCTGTGAATCTTTTCTCACTTCCTCTCCTCGATGCTCAATTCTCAGTTTCATCACTTACAGGAGCAACAAACCTGCCTCCCCCGCATTACTTCTTTTTCCCCCCAAGAGGATTCAGCTTTTACTGAAGAAAGCAGGAGCAACTCCATCTGTAGGAGAGGCCTGAATGCCACTTGTATTTTTAAAGAAAGCTTTGCAAAGGAGGAAAAGCCATCTAACAAATGTCTGGACAAAAGCCAAAAATAAATCAAATAGGTATTTATACTTTAAATAATGTGCTGAGTGGTTCTGTACTGTAAACCCCTCATAGCAGATCAATACCGTTTACACTATTCACTTGCAGCAAGCAGTAAAAGACTTTCACTTCAACAGTTTCCAATCATTTAACATTGTTAAGAAGACAGCTAAAAACATCAACTGGGGGCATTTTCTCCTAAACCAAAAATGGATCAATTAGTCTTCATGACTTTTGCTGTAGCGATGGAGGATTAGGAAAGTGATAACATGGGAAGAAGAAGGAAAAGAAGTCATTGCACCTCTTTTAAGTTAATAAGTTGCATACTTGTGCTCAGCAAGACTAAATCTTCTTGAAAGGATTGACTTTGTTATAATACTGTGTTAATAACTTGTTCCCTACACATGTAGTATGGATTGCCTTATAAATTGATTTAGCTGTACATATGCAAAAGCAATGGCTTTGAGACTCTGGTCTGTGACATTTGTCACGCCAAATCAGTTAAGCAGCAGTGTAAATTTGTGATCGATGCCACTTCAGAGGGAATAGGTATTCATTATTAGCAAACACTGCAAGAACTACGCAGGGTGGTTCAATAGAAATGAATTGTTCTACTATTTTTTGGAAATAAAAAACAAAGTGTTTGCTCACTTCATCTAATGAATGTCTTTGTATGGGCTTAGATCAACAAACAATTGTTAATAATGCACAGAAGGACAAAAATGGGCTGTAAGGACCAATTTAGCACTTACATTGCAGAAGGAGAGACGATAGATGCTTCTGAGGGGATAAAAAGAAGCTGAGAGACATGAATTTGGCTTTTTTTCATATCTGAAGATTATTCTTCCTTGTCTTTCTTGCCTTTCTTATTTTTGTCACTTCTTTCATTCCTTTGTTGTTCTCATTAATAGTCACACTTCATAAAAAAAGAATGTGAAATACCTGCCTCATACTCTTTAACTCTTTCTGTGAACCTTAGCCCTGGGGTTGCCTCAACATTACTTTTAAATACAAAAAGTCAGCTTCCATGTTCCCTTTAACCCTGAAGCATTATACATTGTGCATTTTGACTCCTCTTCCTCCCTTCTCCTCTATCTAGAACCTATTGCATTTTGGTGGTGCATCAGAAAACGGGAGTACAGCAATAAAATCTTGGGATGAGTAAGTTTTGTGGCCGATTAAAAGTATTCCGGATTTCCTTTTGACTGGAGCAGTGTTATGTGGTTTATTGCTGCAGATTCCAAACCTGAAATAAACAAACAAAAATTTGAGCAAGCATTCAAAAAGAGTTGTGGGATCCGGATATTTATGCATATCCATCATGTATTGGAAGATGGGAAGTTAAATGGTGGAGTCAAGGCAAATCAAGATTAGAGATATGATATTATATCTGGTTTATAACATATCCTCCTTTTTCACCAAGAGGAAATGAAAGTACTATATAATCATTAGGAAGGACTGGTTAGAGTCATAAAATTTGTTCCAGGAGATAGTCAGAGTTTTTTATCCTGTTATATTGTGACTTGACTCTCAAGAAGTATGACTTCTAACAAAAACATGAGAATAACTGTGACAAGGTTCCATTAATTCATCTGGTTTACGACATTTTGGCTCGTAAAAGTACTTCATAACAGCATGAGAGTCTGTGCCGGTTGTGCTTGGCAGGTCAGCCTGAATTCCCCATTGCTTCCCAGGTAGTAATATATCTCCTCAAAAGATGAATTAGAAATGTTTCTTGTTTTCCACATTTTTCTTTAAATACCATCATCATCACTTTGTAAAGGTATGACACGTTTGATATTTTACTTCCGCAAACACATCTTTCTACTTGTAACACTTTGATGGGGGGTAATTGATATTGCCGTTGACTATAACCAGCAGGTTTGTTTTACCTGTGTTAGCACTGGACAGCATTCAGTTACCAGTCAAAGTGATACAAACAAGTATTTCTGAATAAGTTTTCAATCCCCACTGGCTCAGTTTTTCTTGGTGTGAGATGGAAACAGGCATGCTATGAGGAAAACCATGCATAAATTATTTTTATCTAATTTTAGTTTAAATAAGATGGAGATTTTATGGATTTGGGGCAGTAGAGATCATATTAAAAATGCTCAGTGCTTCATTTTAATGAGTTTAAAGGAAGATTATTCTATTTTTTCTTCAATTTCTTTTTGCTCTTCTAGTATTTTAGCCCAATATCTTACTACGAAATAAAGCAAAGTAATTGCCACAGATACCCAAATATAGGAGATGCCCCTGAAGTTTTCTCTGGATTAAAGTTGTCTTCAAGAGCTAACATTTGAGAATTCAGAGGATGAGTTTTCTGAATGCAGTAGTTTAGCAAATAGGAAAGGTGTGGCCAAGTCTTTTGCCAGCAGAAATGCTGGATTTGCCTGTAGGTAGACTGAACTAAACTAGAGTTTTGCCTAAGCCTTCTGCATTGTGAGTTTCTGCAAAAAAGCTGGGAAGAAAAGACACCAAGATACTCTAAAAAGATCAAGGCCTGCTCTGTGCGTGGTTATGTCACAGAATCACAGAATCACAGAATCGTTTAGGTTGGAAGGGACCTCTGGAGATCATCTCGTCCAACCTCCCTGCTCAAGCAGGGTCACCTAGAGCATATTGCCCAGGATCACATCCAGACGGGTTTTGAATATCTCCAGCGAAGGAGACTCCACCACCCCTCTGGGCAACCTGTTCCAATGCTCTGTCACCCTCACAGTGAAGAAGTTTTTTCTCAGGTTCAGATGGAACTTCCTGTGGTTCAGTTTCTGCCCATTGCCTCTTGTCCTGTTGCTGGGCACCACGGAGAAGAGGCTGGCCTCATCCTCTTGACACTCCCCCTTCAGATACTTGTACACGTTGATAAGATCCCCTCTCAATCTTCTCTTCTCCAGGCTGAACAGGCCCAGCTCTTGCAGTCTTTCTTCAGAGGAGAGATGCTCCAGCCCTCTAATCATCTTGGTAGCCCTCCGCTGGACTCTCTCCAGGAGTGCCATGTCTCTCTTGTACTGGGGAGCCCAGAACTGGACACAGTACTCCAGGTGAGGCCTCACCAGGGCTGAATAGAGGGGCAGGATCACCTCCCTCGACCTGCTGGCAACACTCTGCCTAATGCACCCTAGGATCCCATTGGCCTTCTTGGCCACAAGGGCACACTGCTGGCTCATGTTTAACTTGTTGTCCACCAGCACTCCCAGGTCCTTCTCGGCAGAGCTACTTTCCAACAGGTCAGTCCCCAGCCTGTACTGGTTCATGGGATTATTCCTGCCTAGGTGCAGGACCTTGCACTTGCCTTTGTTGAACTTCATGAGGTTCCTCTCCGCCCACCTCTCCAGCCTGTCCAGGTCCCTCTGAATGGCAGCACAGTCTTCTGGTGTGTCAGCCACTCCCCCCAGTTTAGTATCATCAGCAAACTTGCTGAGGGTGCACTCTGTCCCTTCCTCCAGGTCATTGATGAATATATTGAACAAGACTGGACCCAGGACTGACCCCTGGGGGACACCACTAGCCACAGGCCTCCAACTTGACTCTGCGCCATTCACCACAACCCTCTGAGCTCGGCCATCCAGCCAGTTCTCAAGCCACCTCACCGTCCACTCATCTAGCCCACACTTCCTGAGCTTACCTAGGAGGATGTGATGGGAGACAGTGTCAAAAGCCTTGCTGAAGTCCAGGTAGACAACATCCACTGCTCTCCCCTCATCTACCCAGCCAGTCATTCTGTCATAGAAGGCTATCAGATTGGTCAAGCATGATTTCCCTTTGGTGAATCCATGCTGACTACTCCTGATCACCTTCTTGTCCTCCAGATGCTTAGTGATGACCTCCAGGATGAGCTGTTCCATCACCTTTCCCGGGATGGAGGTGAGGCTGACAGGCCTGTAGTTTCCTGGCTCCTCCTTCTTGCCCTTTTTGAAGACTGGCGTGACATTGGCTTTCTTCCAGTCCTCAGGCACCTCTCCTGATCTCCAGGACCTTTCCAAGATGATGGAGAGTGGCCTAGCGATAACATCCGCCAGCTCCCTCAGCACTCGTGGGTGCATCCCATCGGGGCCCATGGATTTGTGGATGTCAAGTTTGGACAAAAGATCTCTAACCCGATCCTCCTCAACCAAGGGAGAGTCTTCCTTTCTCCAGCCTTCCTCTCTTGTCTCCAAGGTCTGGAATTCCTCAGGACTGGCCTTAGCAGTGAAGACAGAAGCAAAGAAGGCATTCAATAACTCTGCCTTCTCTGTATCCTTTGTCACCAGGGCACCCGCCCCTTTCAGCAGCGGGCCCACGTTTTCCCTAGTCTTCCTTTTGCTATTGATGTATTTGAAGAAGGCCTTCTTGTTGTCCTTGACATCCCTTGCCAGATTTAATTCCAACTGGGCCTTAGCCTTCCTTGTCGCATCCCTGCACGCTCTGACAACGTCCCTGTATTCCTCCCAAGTGGCCTGTCCCCTTTTCCACATTCTGTACACTTCCTTCTTCTGCTGGAGAAAATTATTATTTTATGTCTATAAAATTAACAAAGAGGGAAAAATCTCCTAAAAGTCAATCCTTACTTTTTGTTCATGGGCATCAGAGAATTACGCCTGCATCCTGATCTGTCCATTTCAGCTACCATAACTGTATGTTGGTGGGAACGAGGGAGCGGAGAAGCTGGGGGAACCTGTGCAGAGTGGCTCACCCACCTATGGGGACAGGGATGGGAGAGCAGAGCGTTTGCTTGGTCACCAGGTCATTTTCTGTTCTGAGAAAGACAAAAGGATGCTCTGAAAGTTGCCTTCACAGCCAGGCTTGGATAATGTCGAAATAAGGCAAGACTCTGCCATCACACTTCTAAAACAGTCCCTTAGCATTCAGAATTGCAGTTTAGGTTGTGGTCTGCACTGGACTGGGAATCAGAATAAATGTAACTGTTTGGATATCCATTCTTCCATCTAGTTTACTAAAGGAGTGGGCTTGTGTAACCAAACTATGTCTTTGTACCTTTCCCCAGTAATTCTCTACACTAACATTGGAACCTGCTTGTTATTTTTTTTTCTTCACATTGGGCAGAGCAGCACTCTCAAAAGCCTTAAGTATTGTAAGTTTCATAAACATACTCAGAAAATAACATGAGAGATATCTCATCAATGTCTCTAGAAACACACCAGGAAAATACATAGGAGAGAATTTATAAATGCTTTAGCCCTATTGGAGTTTCCAGACTATTAGAGATCAGAGAATCCATGCCTGTGAAGCTATGCAGAGCCCCATAGAAAATGGGATTTTGATAGATCTTCTCAAAAACACTTTTCAGATATCAGGTACCCAAAAGTCTCCACTGGCTGGTTGTGGAGCTAAGGCATCTTGGTTTTATTTTCCCCTCGGTAAGGGCAGGCAACTAAAAAGTGAGTGTCAAAGTCATTTATAGGTTCCACCCCTCAATTTTTTTCTCTACAAATAGTGGAAGCATGCCCTATATTTCAGTTGAAGTGCAAGTGCTGTCTTTCTTAACAGCTCCGGATAGCTTACTGACAAATATTTTCGTATAACCAAGTACTCTGCCTGAAAAAGGAAGAAAAAAATTGAAAAAAAAAAGCCTGAAAAAAAACTCCCTAAAAGGGAAAATCCCCAAACCTTTGCATGTAAATCTCTCCATTTGGCACTGATATTGAGCAGTTGTGTGTATTTGACTGTACACCCAAAAAAAAAAAAAAAAACTTCTCTCCACAAATATAAAATACAATTACCCTGATCAAGATCATCAAATTTTAGCACTGTTACTAATTGGCAAGATTTATTCTTACAAGAAACAGAGCAGACTTCTTTTAAGAAAAATTTTTGGCAGGGTTCTTCCCATACTTCAGAGAATTACAGTATTCTCTTATTCCTTTTCACTTGAAGAACTTCTGTAAGTGTATTTACAGTTATACTTAATATGGGCACTGCTGCACTTTGAAAATGTGATATGAGAAAAGGATTCAAAATATAACAATTTTATTTCACATTTAAGTTACTGCAAATGCCAGCTTGCTACTCTGCAAAAATGCCCTTTCAAGAATAGTGTCAACAAAATTAAAAAATGCCCTGTGTGCAAACCTCAGCTAGCTGCCAACATCTCCACACTGGATTAGTTTGTGGGCTTGTCGCATCTCTCCAAAGGAGTGCCTGGAAGAGATCAGACTTGGAAAGAAAAAACTAATTTTTTTGTGAAAAGTAGGGCTGTTTCTGTATTCAGGACAAATATGAACTGGAGGAATTACATTCCGGCTCCTCCATTTTTTGTTTTCATTTCACCGCCAGTAAGTTTCTTAATTCTTCATAAAGGACATTTGTGTCTGTTGGTGCAAAGAACACCTTCCGGGGGAAGGTAGAGAGGTGGTGTGTGCTCATTTGTGTATACCATTCAGCTATCTTTGAGTATCTTTCAGCAAAGGGAAGTGCAAAGTCCTGCCCCTGGGGAGCAATAACCCCATGCACCAGGGCAGGCTGGGGGTTGACCTGCTGGAAAGCAGCTCTGAAGAAAAGGCCCTGAGGATCCCAAGCAGACTATGAGACAGCAATGGGTCCTTGTGGCAAGGCCACTCTGGGGTTGCACCAGGCAGAGCGCTGCCAGCAGGTTGAGGGAGGTGGTCCTCCCCCTCTCCTCAGCCCTGCTGAGGCCTCACCTGGAGTACTGTGTCCAATTCTGGACTCCCCAGGACAAGAGAGACATGGCACTACCGGAGAGAGTCCAGCGGAGGGCTACAGAGATGATGAGGGGACTGGAGCATCTCTCCTATGAAGAAAGGCTGAGAGAGCTGGGCCTGTTCAGCCTGGAGAAGAGAAGACTGAGGGGTATTGTATACATGTATATAAATATCTGAAAGGAGGGTGTCAAGAGGACGGGGCCAAACTCTACTTTATAGTGTCCAGTGACAGGACAAGAGGCAACAGGCAGAAACTGAAACACAGGAAATTCCACTTGAACATAAGAAAATACTTCTTTACTGTGAGGCTGGTTGAACACTGGAACAAGTTTCCCAGAGAGGCTGTGGGTTCTCCATCCTCAGAGATATTCAGACCCCAGCAGGACACAATCCTGGGCAACGTGCTGTAGCTGACCCTGCTTGAGCAGGGTGTTGGACCAAACGATCTCCAGAGATGCCTGTTGGCCTCATTTATTCTGTGATTTTGTGATCTTAGGACTCTTCAGGATCCTATCACAACATAAAAATAAGTATATTGTTTACTTTGAATATAAATAACAATAATAAAAGGTTAGGCAGTCAGAAGAACAACTTTATCAAAAAGAGTTTTTTAAAATTAAAAAAAATCCTTGTTTAATTTAGCGAAACAAGGCTGGGTAATGGAGGTAATATCCTTTATTAGATAAAGCAGTTTAGCTAGAAATAGTAGACAAGAAGAGTTTTTGTGACAAAAGCTTCAGGTTTCTTTGTTGACTGCAATATTCATTGCTTAGATTTTCCATCCTTTTTAACAGGAGAAGTGCTATTTTTGTAATCTGCAGCTATACCACAGAGTGTGTGGTTGTGACATTTTCTCTGCAGAGACTCTTTAAATAAAGAGTACCAACTTGCTTATATTTCTAGAGGTGATTTAAGCAATGTACGAACATTCTCCAGCAATTCATCCCCGAACTATGTACAAAATTTTGGAAATATATGCATCTAGCATGAGGAAGCATATCCAAACTAACTTTAATCTTTTAGCCATGAAGACTCCATTCAGGCTGTGTGAAAGGAGGAAAGCAGTGTGCACTCAGAACGTGTATACAATGTCAGCGCCCATGGACACCAGTGCCGTTACATCTCAATCACTGTCTTTAATATATTATTATTTCTGGTTCAGTTAATATTTTTAAATTAAGGTTTGAACTAGCCTGAGGGTAGCTAAACACTACTTATAAAGTTCATAAATAAATAAATTTGAAGTTCTCTAAAATGCGATTCTGAAACTTCTCAGTATATGAAACCTTGAGTCACATTTCAGCTCCCCACAAACAATGCAGTCAGAATTATTTGCCAGGGATGAAAACAATAATGAATTTCCCCTAAACAAATCATGAATCTAGGGGTTTATTTTCTTCACAGGTCTATTTTTGGCACTGCAGAGTGCAGAGTTGGGGAGAGCTGTGAGGAGTAGCTGAGGAGCATGTTGTAGTGCAGCTCAGTGAGCAAAGCACAACAGGGACAGGAACTTACACGTTCCCACTTTGACATCCCTAATCAATTTTTGATGTCTTAAGACCTTCAGAAGAGTTTGATTAATATTTTATGGTCTAATTTAAATAGCCAAGTGTGCTGACCAGCTGAAGATATCTATTGTTCTTAGCAAGAGCTTCAGGGTGATGGGTATTTCTTTTTTAAATATAGCTACGTAACAGCCACTTGGTGGATCATCTGGTGAACTATAAAATGTTTCCCAGAAGTGACACTCTCTCTAAATCCCCTCTTCAGTCCACAGCAGCTAATGATGCTCAGCACATCGCAGGATCAGGGCCTTGCACGTCTGTCTTTCCCAAAAATCAGAATAATAATACCACCTTACTTATCTTGCAGGGGTGTTATGAAGAGCAAACCGTTAACGTTTGTATAAAACTTTGAATATATAAAGTGCCATGAGAAAATTGTTACTGCAGTAGTGTCTTTTAAGTCAGTTCCTGTATCCTGAATTTCAAGAATGTAATAAGGCTCTGTGTGCATATGTGTGTGTGCGCAAGCGTATTTGCACTCTGTGAATTAAAGTGTAGTACAAAAACCAGACCAAGTGTTTTTAAAATGGCCATGTCAGTCCTATCACTGTCACGCTCAGCAGCTAAGGACTAGCCAAACGATACTAAGTAGAACTTCAAAGAATAATGGTAGCCCTTGAGATTTTGCAGCTAATCACAGATGATTAATGAGTGTTGGGGAAGTTACTCTGAAAAAACAGCTACCTTTCCATTTTGATTGCTAATTATTCATGAAAGACTAAGAACAAGAGTACACTGCAGCAGGACAACACATTTTTAAGCATTAAAATAAAAGAAAATTGATCACCTAGTTAGTATGCAAGCAGCTAAGTACAGCAGGGTCAGCTGTGCTAATTCAAGAGTCCGTTTGGGAGCTTAGCAAAGCCTCTTAGAGCCAAGTGGCTTATTTCAGAGTTTCAATTAAAGATGAACTGAACAGGTTTGCACATCTCCACGTCTGGGGTGGGGTGTTTACCCACTGTCATTGTTATGGAGGTGAAAACTGTACAGCAAGGGCCAGTTTATTCTAGCATGTGTAACAGTAAAAATTCACTTACTTTTACAGGACATAGTCAGGTATTTTCCAGCCCAGTTGAAATGTAATGTTTCCTGAGCATTTTGCAGTTTAAACACAGAAATGTGAGGAAGCTTTTTATTATTTATTCTTTACCCTTCTTCTGTTCTTTTAAGAACTTGTTATTCTATAAGGCAAAAAACTTAAAGATTAGGCAGGTGCTTAAACAATGACTGAATTACAACAAGTAAAAGCTTCCCGATATACCTCTCTTCAGAGTGCAGTCTCATCAGGCCTGACACTTAGTCTTTGACATGATGACTGGTATATCTAGCTTCACTCTGTTCTTCTAACCTTAAGACACCGTTCCTTCGACTTGTTGGAAAAGCTCAGCCACTGCCTATAACTCCCCTTTTTTCTTCTTCACATACGAATCCTTAGGCATAAAATCCTGATTCTGCTTTGTGTGGATGACTTAACTTATTACCTGAGTACTCCCTGGGCTGCCAGGTTCTTCACACAAGCAAAGAGATGGCACTGTCTGCCTCAAAGGGCTTATAATCCTACGTTTATCACAACATAAGCAAGGGTTGTATGTACATATATGTAAAGACTGAGAAAAGAAATAATCGAAGTACGGAGCTACGCTGTAAAGGATTTACTCTCAATTCTTCTACTTGAGTGGGAAACATGAAGTTGCTTTTGTTGATTTACAGAAATGCAAACCGTATTTCTGTATCCTGTTCCTTCAGGTGAAATCCTTTCGTTCAGCTGTGTGGAGAACCCCTGCCTGTTTTTATGCCCTATGAAAGTTAGAGTATTTACTAATACCCCTAGTACTTCTTACGGAAGAAGAGACATTTCAGAGGACTGGTTCAGCAGGATGATGACAGGACGAGGAGGAAGCCCCTGCTGCATTGCCAGTCCAGTCCCTGCAAACACAGAGCCTCGGTGGTGTCCCTCCGCTCAGAAATCGGGCACCGCGCTCAGCCGGTCTGCAATACGGCAGCGGGTGCACAAGAGGTCGAGTACAGCCGGCCTCTTCCCACCGTGCACAGGCGCAGTAGATCCCATCTGTCGCCGCATCGCAAAGCTGCTGGGAGCCCAGGTGAGACGAGCGGGGTCACATTTTGAAAATACAGCAGATACCTCAGTCTGCTTTCCCCTCACTTCAGAAAGTGAAGTGGAAATGCCAAGCCTGTACGTAAGCCATCAGGGAGGGGGAGGAGGAGAGCGATTTCCAGCAGTCCTTTGCTCTCAATCCCGGATCAATTGCTCTGCCCCTCAGCTGAGCAAAAGGGCATCAAAATCAGATTTGACTGTGGTGAAGATTTAGGGGGAAAAGAGAAGACGGTTTAAGCACTTGAGCCTATTAGAGATATAACCAAAGCCAATGCACATCGATCAATATTTCCAGCTCCTTATTTGTGAATGATACTCCTTCTCAAACCACAGCAAATGGGGTTCCTGCAAGGCCCTCTGGTAACTGCAAGAAGATTCTTGCAGTGGAACGTATCTGTTGTAATTTAACTGTGGAATATAGCTTTGCAGTTGATTTTATGTTTAAGAGACATTAGAGCTGCTTCTGCCACTAGAACATACGAAGAAGACATTTCTTCTGATGGAAAAACACAGGAGTAATTCTTTTCTCTTTAAATCAGATGTAGCTGGCATTAAAATGCTGTAAAAATCACCCTGGTGGTGAATGCATGGAGATAGAAGCCCCAGGTTATTGGTTCTTCAGTCCTGCTCCCCTTTGGCCTTTCACCTGTGTAAACGGTGCAGTAGGCTGAGGGAAGGACCCTGTCCTGCTCTATAAGCACAACACTTTTCTCCACTTGTCAGCTTCCTCAAGGGCCTAGGTAACACCCTTGTAAACCTGGTTTGCCACTGTTTACAAGGAAGTATCTACAAGAGGTGTATGTATAAGAGACGCTCACTCCGATTTTGAATCTGTCACAGTGTTTGCAGTACGGTAGATCATTTTAACTTAAAATTAAATAAGTAAATTAAACCACTCACTCACCACTTCGGATTATTATATTACACTGAAATGAAGGCAGAATATTCTTTATCACTTTGGAACGGCAGGCTTTTACCAGAAAATAGATAGAACCAGGCAAAGCTAGCTATCTGAAAAGTGGTTTCATGTTCTCACAGCACACCACACTTTGCCATCTGCGACTCTCTGATCGTAGAAGTTTCCGTGAAATACTGCAAAGCTTAAAGCAAATATCACAGATGGGCATCTCCGTGCACTTAACAGGGTACTAGTGGCAACCTGTTGGGTATGTTTGTACCATTACCCCAGCTGTGCTCCATTTAGTTAAATATTATTACTACACAAGCATAAAACTGAAATAAAAGTACAATATATACTTATAAAACTAGGAAAGGTATGGAATTTTATTCCTCAACATCAAATCTCAACTTGAGGAATGGTACTAGAATACAATGGAAAAATACTTTAGCAAATAAGGATATGCAGTCATTATACATTTTAATATTGCACTATCTTGGAGATAAATTCAAATGTTATTTGTTATTTTGTTTTATATTGTTATTTGTTTATTATATTATTAGTTTATTTCCTGTGTCTGTACAGTTTAATACTTCCCAAACAGACAAATCTATTGTAATCTATTTTATATGTTGTTTTCTCTGTGAGTGTGTGAATGAGTTGTTCTGTGGTAAAGCACTGATCAGAAGTGACGAATATTATTACGCTGGCAAACTAGCAGGGATCATGCAATTAGTGGTGATAAGAATACAAGTATTTTACGTAGATTAAAATAAATATGGTTTTGTGATGGCAAAAAACTCATCTACCTTTCTGTGTGCTGAATAAACTTTTAGACAGCAATTTCATTTTAAGGTTACAAAGGAAGACACAAAATCAGCACAAAGAGACAAAAGATTCAGCCTACCAAGACAGTCATTTCCATTAAACTACTGCTCTTCTTGTGCTTCCTGAACCTTTTTCTTAGTATTATAACCAAAATAAAGACACAGAGAGAAAATTAGATTCCCTAGCAGTTTAAATAACATTTCTCACTGAAAACTTTTACATAACAGCTTGTGTGTTGACTATGTATTGCATGAAAAGGGAAGATAATGTAGACATGGAAGTGTAATTTGCTATCTGTGTATAATACAACTTAACTCAGGGCCAGGGGCTGGTACCCACAGTTGCCACTCATAGATGTGCCTGTAGTAACCCAGCCTCAACAGTCAACATACTTCAGTAATCTTAGCAGTATGCATAACCAAAGTTACGGTTTTCTTATCAAGAATTTATAGACAGAATTACCCTGTTGGCCAGCACTTACACCTGACACAGTGTAAGATCTGTGGTGTGTGATTCTCTCTCTTCCAACTGGTGGATGATCTGTGTCTTCTCTTCTCTCTATCGAGACACAAGAAGTAACTGAGACAGCCAGGGAAGGCACATCCACATCAGAAGAAGCTAAAATCCTCTTTCAGCAGCTTACACCTCCTTATAGTCCAGGCAACCTTCTCTCCTCCTTTGAAGACAGGCGGTCTACCAAGGTTACATCAGAGTAACCTGTTCTTCCTTGCAGTCCTAGCTTTAACAATATACTCACTGCTGCACAGCTAAACCATTTCTTTCTCTGTTCCTTCTCCTTTCCCCAATTAACTAAAATGCCTCTCAACTCTCCTTAAAATAAACTCTTTCGATGGCTGAAATGAAAGTTTGGAGCAGGACGGCAGCTGCAGTGTGAATGAGTGAACTCCATTCTTAACAGGTTCTGTCACATCAAGGTACTAAAATACTCACAAACGATTTGTAAATGATCTTGGCAGTAATTAACTTAATACCACTTCCCTCGCCATGGCCTTGCTTCAATAGCTGTTAAACAAAAGGTACAGTGACATTTGAAGTTTTTAGTTTTTTTTTTAAGTTGAAGATAATTATTTTTATCACAGGCTCTGGTCAAACTTGGGTTCCTAAACTAGCTATCCAAAACCACGTGAAGGCTTTCAATTAATTGTCCTGATTTTCACGAGTGTTCAGCCAGTTTTAAAAAACAATAAATGGGAATGACAACTATTCAACAGTTCTGAAAACCAGGACATTTATATTTTTAAATACCTCATTGCAGACACCAAAATAACTCTTTCCACTGACTTTGGACCAGACTCCAAAAGCAGTGCTTAGTTGTAGAGTTATGTGGAAAAGAAGCTTGGGAATTTACATACAAGCAAATAACAGCAGGATTTGTGAGTACTACTCCATTTCCTCCCACTATGCCTTTGAAAATGCAGTTTACATTTATATTCATGCTTGCAAAATTCCAATTTGATCTTGGCCAACTGGCTACATTTTTCATTTCCTATTTCGCTATGTCTGATTGATGGAGGGATTTGTTTATAAATAAGCCCTGTGTGTTCCAGCAGCACTAAAGGATATGATTTCAGACAGAAGATATCCAGTCACTCACACGTTATTTTCCAATAGAATAGCATTATGGTTGTTGCATGGTTCTTACAGTTTTATGATCAGAAACGTGTGCTACTTTTGAGTGTCATTAACAAAGCATGTGAATTAAATACTCCTTAGTCTCAGGATTTGATTAAAAAGAAAAGAAGAGGTAGGTGGTGAGGGCTGGCAACCTTTTTTTCCAATGCGTTCTGCTAAGCTTCCCCTTTCATTCTCCTCCTTTGTTACAGCTCTGGACTCAGAATTTTCAATGAGACACAAGAGAGGCTACAGAAACAGGGTAGCCGGCTCCCTTTTCACTCTGTGGCGATTAGACCTCCTGAGAGCTTTCTTGCTGAAAAGTTTGGTAGCATAGAAGGATGTTTCGGTCACAGCCTCAAAGGCAAATCTAATAGCATGAGTTCTATATAAATAATCTGTGTTATGTTTAAACATGATGACTACTTAGCAGTTGAAGCATCAACAAAAGGATCCTCGTGAGAAAGGCATCCATAATTTGGCCTTGAGTCTTGTCTTTTACATGGATGCTGCACACTGCAGAGCATATCATCATATATAATTTTGTGTCACACGATAGAGTTAAAGAACCCTTAAAGTCATGTACTGATTTTTCTCTCCTGGGCTGCAAAGATATAAGGTTAACAGATATGCTTTAAAATGATATAATTCAAATCAAACAGAATTACATTAGCTAGCATTAGATATAGGTTTAATAAATACATGATGGATAACATAGTTCTACTAACGCTCTGTTAATCCTTTAGTCTAACTTACACTAGACTACTCTTATAGCCCACTATCTCCACACATACGTAAACAGCCGATAGCAGATTTTGATTACAGATATAATTTGGCAGAAAGGGTTGAACTTTACAGCTAAGCTAAGTTGTTCAGAAGTATTTATGTCCTAGGGTGTTAGAAAGAAGAAGAGCAGGATAAGTTGCTGCCCTGCTATTCAGGGCCACCAAGCGTGAGTCTGCTAATAAGGGTCTGCTTGTCTGGTGTACTTCATCACAGGAGTTGATAAAGACTAAGTACCAAGTCACAAGCTACGGAAAGTACAGAAAGAGTTACATGTGGTTTCGCTCTTGCACAGCAGAATGGAACCAGCTCTATAACAGGATAAACATCTGAGGAACAGGAAGGAAGGTGGAAGTGGAGGGTTGTCTACTTATGGGAAACTGCCTCTGGTTTCCAACCTGAAACCCTTCTTGTTCTCTCATGTCTACCTGTCCTTTGCCTTACCTAGAGCCTCTCCTTCAACGAGGTTTTTCTGCTCCTTTATGTAGTTCTACACTTTCCATTCTTCCTCAGCTTTCATTTTGCTACTTAAGCAGCCAATCTCCTTCAGTCTCTGCCCATAACATAGAAAATTAATTCTCTTGATCTTCCTAATTGGTAGGTAGTCTTGGTAGCTTTTGAAGTCTAAATATGCCTTTCCCAGAGGGATGACCAAACTTACATTCCACACGATGTCTTGGTAGTGGCAAGTGTAATTTCATTAATAAAATTCCTATCTGCAGTGGAAATACCTCATCTGCTGTACTTTCCGTTCAACCTATCCAGCTCTTGTAGGACTGCTTATATCATCTAGATGTCTTCCCTGTCTTCTAGCTCCAGCTATTGAACCTTCCCCCCAAAACCCTTGGAGCAAAAGCAAACTAAGGCCTAAATACATGCTTTTACATGTTGCATCCTTGTATTTTGTTCCATTTCTGTTACTTTAGTTCTCGGAAGCATGCAATTTTTCCGCAAGATATTTTGCTGTTCCTTTTTATTTAAATGCTTACTAACTTTGTGCCATCAGCAAACTGTTAACACACTCCTACTCTTGAATTTTTGCCACTGAAATATAAACGGCATTATTTGTGAAGTAGAAGAAGAATCAAGGAATTGCAATAAGCTTAGTGAGAGGTGTCTGGAATGTGATGAGCTTATTTGGAAACCTAGACCGCAGAGCCAAAATCTCACTGTAGGGGACACTTCTTTCTATCACTTAAAATGTGCCTGCCTGGGATTACATCCAAATATAAAGAAAGTATTTATTTTTTCCTTTCTGATAATTTACTTTTTTCACAGCAATTATTGCTAGTTTTGGTAGAATAGTTACCCCTAAAATTGCAGCTATTTTACTTTACACTGTTAATGTTAGATGCACAGAACAGTAAATGGATAGGAGGGTGACTTGATTTCTGTTTGTTTTCAGATTTGTTGTTTGATATTTGGGATTGTTTTTTTAACTAGTTCTCCTCCTAGCCTCTTGGTTGAAGTTTATGCCAGTTGGATATGTAAATTCATTCCTGCCTTTTTAGGAATTGATTTTTCAGGTCTTACCCAAGCTAACCGTTATTCATATGGTTCTATGATGTTACAACCTTGACGCATTTTGGTGAGCTCTCACACATATGAGTAATCCCAAGGAGAAATGGCTGCACAGACAAGCTCCTGACATAGTAAATATAGTGTTAAAAAAAAAGAAATTCTCATAAATCCTGAATCTGTGCCAGACTGGGCATTTGAATATTACAGCTTAAGCAGCTTTTGTGTGAGGTATATTGCCTTCTGCCTTGGTAAGAATGTCATTTTTTAAAGCACATGTTATTTTTCCCTTAATATTCTCTGGACTGGGTGAGAATATTTTAAGAGAGTTGATGAGGCAGCTATTAAGCCATCTTAATTCAAATGATATTTAGATAATGGTCACTGTTTTGGGCTCAGTGCAAAGCCTAAGCAGTCTACCTATTACTTCTTTAGGTGAGGTTTCAGATACGGCCTTGATGAATGTGTGATCCTAACAGATTTTCAGTCCAGTTTATGCCTTGCAAAAAAACATTTATTTCATAGTTCTTCACAGTGTCAGCAGCGACTGAGACAGAAATATTGTACTGACAGTCATGTTTCTTTTCTCCCTTTGGCTTGCCCTTCAGAATTGTGTAGCATTTTCTATCATCACTGTTTATTAGACTGGGAATGATTAAATGAGCCAAAAGGAGGGACCTGCCATTTCTTTGAATGCTCTAGCCCTGGCATGAGGAGCAGAACCTGGGGAAGAAGAGTTCTTTTAAGCAGCACCTCAAAGCAAAACGTGAAACAGAAAGACTGCGAAAAGAGTCTGAAAAAGAAAACCCCTGAAGTCCAGTTCAGTCACGTGTAGTACTTGTGTGAGTTTCTGTGCTCCGCAGAGAGAGGAAGGATTGCAATAGAATTTGAAGGAAAATTCTGCTGCTAAAATCAAAAATGGAGTACTTTCATTAATCAACTCAGTGGTAAACTTAACAAGGAGCTGCAAGCTTCTCATTCTTCCAAAAAATCTAGTCTACGCTCACGAGGCAAACCTTTCACTCTGTCAACAGATTTCAGATTCAAATGACTGAACTGCACATTGCTTAGAAAGTTTCCTCAGGAACATCCACTCATAGTTGGTATAAAAAAGCGACAAGATAGTGAATGTTTTTCCACTGAGGAGAAAGGGATTGAGTACAGATTAAAACAAAGCACCTTGAACTTTCAGATTGCTTTATGGGCATTAACTTGCTAATCTGGCTGCTCCTAAAATCTAATGGGAAAGTCTATGTATTCCTTCCCAGTTTGCATTTATTAAAGTAATGGGTTGTGCTGCTGGGAGTCAAGGCTCAAAATGACTACTATAACTCTCTAAAATGTATCTACGCTTTTCAGTTTCCTTGCTATTTCTGTGCTAACTTTTTACGCTTGCATAAAACTATGCAGTTGCAAAAGAAGCTGTTTCAAATGATAAGTGATTGCACAGTTTGGCCCCAAGCATCCCAGCTACCTTTCTGGTGGAGCCAGCTTCAGAAGATGTCAGGATCAAAATTTCTGACTAGCCAGGAAATATTCATGCTGTGATCAGGTCACAGGAGTGAGATATGTTCTTACAGGAAAGGGCAGAGGATTTTGGAGGTAGATAACATTTCCTCTCCCTGCTGAGGCACGCTTGCTAGCGGGAAGAAGTACTGTGACAGAAACTTCCTATCTGCTGCTTCTGCCTCAGGTTCCTTTGCCAGCCAAGACTTATTTCTCCTGGCCTGAAGAAGCAAAGTGTGTAGGGATTTCTCAGCTTGGAAGAAAATGAAGAACAACTTTTCTCTGATGTTTAGACAATGTAAGGAGACCGCTACAATCTCAGAAGTACCCTGTGAACCACAGCACTGAGAATCAGGTACTGTTGCCATGTTAACCATCTCTGTTCCCAAAAGATGACCTTTCCACCTGTTTTAGAACAGTAGCATTAGAGCTTTGTGTGTAACTCTACCCAGCCAGAAGACCATCTGCTTTGCCCCCTTAATCCTTATTAGCCATACTGAGAAAACTAAGATGCACCATGACTTACAGGTGTTACTGGTTTGCAGTCATGTTGCTCATGTCAGTCTATCTTTCTAAGCCTGTGTGAGAGCCCTATTACGAAACCTTAGTAACCTAGTGAATCAAGAGGAGCTTGAGGGAATTTCTGAGTAAAAATTGCTCATATGCCTGTTCTATGCTAACTTTTAGATATGTCAAGAAATATCTTTTTTGTCTTTGTTACAACATAGTTCTAACTGTCCTTTATTTAAGTTGTTCTGCTCTTATGTGTGTGTGTGTGTGTGTACACATATATGTACTCACATATATATAATATGTATACATATATTCATGTTTGTATGTACTACCGATTTCAATCAAGGCATTTCACATTATCTGACAATGGCTGCTTCTTAGGCTTTCATAAAATCTAAATAGCTCTAAGCTGAGTAGTGCACACACATACATACACATTTTACTTGAGATTGGAATGTGGTTAAATGATCACTAAAGAGTTTCAGCGTTTTGTGAGACATGGATGTATAAATAGTGAGTCTGAAGTCCAACAGCTTATCCTAGTCAAGAAGAAGAATTGTCAAAAAATAAAACAGAAATGAGGGTAATGTTCTGTGCTTCAGGCCTTAAAGTTTCAGAGAGACCAGAGAAGCTTTTAACCTATCAAGCTGAAAGTTCAAGGACCCACTTCCTATTGCAACAGTTGCTGCTGATGATTGTCCACTGTAGAGCTGGTTACAGAGTATTGAATTACTCTCCCCACTTCAACCCAAAGGACTGAATTTCATGCATATTTTAAGTTCTGCCTTTTTTTCCAGATTCAGCATTAGTATGCTAGGTAGGCTGTTAGAGATAAGCTAAAGACCATTTTTCATTTCCTCCCCTTAGGTCAAGCACGCTGGAAAGAAAGCCTTTTTAGTCTCAGTGTACGGGATCATAAAACATTGATTCACTACTGGTTTGAATGCACATTTAAAGGAGTGAGAAAGGTCTTATTTTGTGTACTCTTGCAGCGTGAAATATGACAGTGCCATGATTTACCCTTTGGCTCAGATGATGAAAGGAGGATCTCATGAGGATCATTTCCAGCACACATATAAACCATAAGAAATTAAGGGGGTGCTTGTGACCAAACCTTTCCTGTAGTTACACATATTATTTACTGTCAGTAAAGGATGGAAACTTTCTGCCCCACACTGTCTTTGATTCTTTCACTTTTGACCTGTATCAGAGACTTGAGACAGAGCTACAAGAAGTTTTACTTAGGACTTGCATGTATTCCTATAAGAGGAAGAGAAGTCTCTTATTCCCACATAATGTTCTGTGGCAATCACTTGGGCTAAAGTCTATCAGTAAATATTTTTTGAAGCTGCTGAGACAATGCAATTTCTTTATGTGGGAAATTTTGCCATTCTGTCATTTTTTCATTCTCAGTCAGAAAAAAAGGTAATTCTTTTGAAATCCTTTGTAGAATAAAGTCTAAAAAGCTGCCCATCAACTGTTTTGAATTTATGAAAATATTTTATCTCAACTATATCAAAGTGTTTTGATTTAATTAATTACCTCCATTAGGGAATATATGTTATGCACAACTAAAGGTAACTAACTTTTATGCCATGAGGTAAAGCAGATCACTCTTAGAAAGGTATCATGCTTCACAGAAGCCAAAGAAGGCATAGCGATCTCTAAGACATTTTTAAGTGGGAACTTTTCGGCTGACTTTGGTCATTCATGTTGCCAATAAAAGGACAAAAATAAATAGAGAGATAGGACAAGAGAGAGAGAGAGAAAGACCCTCTAGATTAAAGTAAAAAAAGCTTTTGAAAAAATATTGAAATTGTTAACAGTATTCCAAACCAAAATAATATTTGAAAGTTTCTAATTTTCATTCCAATGTGGAACAAAAAATTTGGAACTTAGAAAATTATGATGAAATGGAATTTTATGGTCCTAAATCTGTTATAAAAATAACAGTGAATAGTAGATAATAGCATTAAAACAAAATTCAATGAAGTTTTAGATCATAACCAACTATTTAGATACTAAGTGAAAATCAAAAGAGCACATTTACATATTTTTCCCTTAAAAAGTTGTATTTTTCATATTCTTGAAATACGTTTTGATTTTGAATATTTTTGATTTTCAGCAGAAATTTGTTCTCTTGACATTTTTCAGCAAGCTGTGGTGGTTTTACAAAGGACGACATTTTTAACATGAGAAAAAGACCTCAATGTAGGTTTAAATCTAATATTGAGGAAGGAGGACAAGCAGAAATTGGTAATAGTTTCTTTTATACTTGAGTTCTTAATGCAATGATGATGTAATCATAAGATATCTTTATAATTAGCAAATTCTGTGTCAAATACTTACTAACAATTTTTGGGACTATTGGTCCATTTCAGCTCTACCCTATTGTACAGATACTCCCAGGCAAAGTTTTTTATGAAAAAGAATAACCCTAATTTATTGAGCTCTTTTGCACTGGGTAAAGCTCACTTACGGAACTGAGCTTCTCAAATGGGATAGTTGGTCTCTCTCTGGATGGTGATGAGAGTATCCATTTCAAGGGTCTTTGCAACATCTTCAGCTGGATCAAGAGAGACATATATGACTGTTCTCCTGGATTTATACAACCCACCTGCCCTGTGGTGGTGCATCATACATACATGCTCTGCTTCTCCTGATTATCTTAAACTACCTACAAAACATTTGCCAGCTAGCTTAACTATGAACACAAGACTGTCTGTTGAGACCATTCATGCATCTGTAGTAAGTACTTCTACTGATTCTTTAAAATTATCTATATACAATTTAGTTAATTCTGCTGCAAGAGCTGCCTGGGGGATTTGCTGGGGTGGCTGCATTCTCCTCCCACGTTGTTCATCAGCACCATTTGAGCATATAAATAGTGCCAACCAATTGGTCTATGCACAGCAAGGCTGCTCTGGGGAACCTCATGACCATCTGAAATTCCCACCTGGAGGTTAAATCCTCTGTTATGAAGGTGGTTAGGAGTTCAGTCATCCACTGCCCTAATACCCACCTACAGGGCAGGCTTGACTTTTGCCCTTACATCACAGTAATTAAATTTCGTAAGTCTTGCCCTAGCCTCCAAGGGGGCTAGTGGTCACATTTCACAGCTGAAAAGAAGAGGTTGGGTGAAGGTGAGTAGTGCTATTAGTGTCCTTACTGAGGGACGGTCTGAGGCTTGAGTTCAGCCATTTTAGGGAAATAAGAGCATGTAACCAGGCAAGATGCACCAATCTTTGTATCTTCCTGAGTTCAGAATAGGTTTCCTATTGCAATAAGAGATCGGAGACAGAGCCTCTCCGGTACATGGCTCCTTAACACCTTCAAAGGCAACCTAGCCACTTGTTCAGAACAGAGGCTTACTTTGGTACCTTTTATTTTCAATGCATGAAAATATGAGCATTGTAAGGGAAGGGGTAAAAGAAAAAAAAAATACATGCTGACTATTTCTGTTGAAACATTTTGCCTACATCATTTAGAAGGCGTACAGAACCCTGAGGCAGAGATACAAACATATAATTATATTCTCTCTTTGCCCAGTCTTCTGAAAGAAGGAGTGATGTTTTGAAGGAGGACAGGTAAAGTACCACTTGGCAGTGATTAATACGCACAAAACATAACAGAGAATGGGACAATGGTTAACCTGATTATGTATGAAAACATACATTTAAACACTGTCATAAATTAGGATCTGTACTTTGTATTTCAGGAAGAGGTTTACTTTTAAATAACCAGTACTGATTTTTTATAGAAATGTACATAACATTTTCCTCTGTTTTTTGCCAATGAAAAATGAAATCTCTTGATTTTCCTGGCTATCCCCCCACCCACAATTCGATGTTAGTTATTAATGGACACTGCTACTTGCAAATCTGAGGCAAGTGCCAATTGGCCTGTCATTCCCCCTGCGAATTGACTAACCAAGGAAGGGATGCAATTTAAAAGAAATACAAAGAAAATGAAGGATAGTAGGGAAGTTTTTATGGAAAATATGAAAAAATATGGAAAAAAGTTGGTAAATCCGTGGAAGAGCTTGCATGGAGTCAGGCAGGAAAGCTGACAAAGTCAAGTATCAAGGAGAAGCATTTCCCACACCGTGGCAGAGACAGCACTGTCTCGGTTTAGCAATGAAGAGTGAAAGTCAGCAATGTCAAAAGCTGGCGTGAAAACAAAATCAGCTGCTATGTGAAGAAGTTTAGCTGGGGACAAGCTCTGCTGTGAGGATACAAATTTGGCATGCCTGAAAAAAATGGTCTGAGCTTAAGAACATTATGGTCTGCCTGACTAGCACAGCCTAAGAGGTGCTTGCTTGGTACAAATGCTTGTGACTCTGCCCGTCTCTGAGGTCTGCTGACCTTCAGAGAAAAGAAGTACTGAAAATTATGCCATAAAGGAGATAAATTGGAGAAGAGCCCCAAAACGCAAACACCGTTCTTCTAGAGTGGTCCTATTTTGCCAGCAAGTTAATAAGGTAGATATTTCAGCTTATTTTGCCTTAGCTTTGACTACAGTGAAGCCTACCAGCTTGCAACTACAAGCAAAAGTTATGCAGCCCACTGAACAAGCTCTTCACTCGACTGCCACGAGTACCAGGTATTCACCGGCCCTTGTGCTCAAGAGTGACCTGTGCAGTTCACAAAACCAATTGCATCGATAGCACTTCTTGTCCCTTTTGTTCCTGAGAGGAGTATGGAAGCCTGGGCTGCTGAAGAGCCTCCCATCGCATCTGAGCGGAGCGAGGAGACTCTGTTGCCATGGTGTGCTACTGCTTTTTCATAAATGTTTCAGTGAGGTCGTGCCCTGCGTGATTAATTCCAAGAGTTCACATTCATCTACTGCCACACAGACAGCTTACAGCAGATGTTCACTGAAGCCATTTCATGCTGACTTATAACCCCTCTCTTTTTTTAGTACCTAATATATCGGGATGGTTCCTGGGCACAGAAGGAATTGCTATAACCACCAAAAAGCAGCCTGTGATTTGCAGGCAGCAGTGCTTGCATCCCAGCAGCCTCAGTCTGCAGGTAAAAGGTAGGAAATCTTGCCCATCCGGACCAATCACAGACTCTCCATGGTGCACGTGTAACAGAGTATGTGGACCTACCATTTTTTTTTCTGCGTGATTTCGTATTGATTAAAGCAGCATGTGCACAGGCAGGAATGACACTGCTTCCGAGGAGTCCTGCATGTACAGTCCAAAGGCAGGGAATGTCACAAATGCAAAAGGCAGCGCATAACTGAAATCCTTTTACTTCCTATGCCATGCTTGCTTCTCCCTTTCTCCTGCAAGTGTCAAGTTGCCAATAAAAAAGGGAGCATAAGGACAGGGAGGAGGTAATATCGTCGTATGTGTTGGTACACTTGAGCCTATGATGTAATGAGGGGAGGGAATACTTGCAGAATAATTCCTAGGACAACACAGAGGAAAGATGAAGCTGTAATCTAAGAAAAAAGAAATGCTAATTTTACATTTCTCATAACTTTTGATATTCCTTGTTTCAGCCTAAATTATGTAGATTATTGTCTTTGTGGGAAATTCTGTTTGCATATTTCTCATCTATATTTTTCACTGAAATTCAAGGGCAAATTCTTGGGATACGAACCTGCCCAAATTAAACTAAACCGATGTTCACTCAGTTCCCACTGAGGTTATGAAATCATTTTAATGTGACTGTATCTAGTAATTACAGCACGTTAGCAGTACTCTCAGGAATTCTGACTTGACTTTGAACGTTGTGAATAGGCGTAATGTCAGACAGAAAAATAAATGATTGCTTTATGGCTTGTCTATGTAAATAATTCCTCCTAATTTGTTTTGTTGTTATGATTTTCCACTGCAAGAACAGATTTCCGAAAATCATATTATTTTGGTTTCAGATTGTTTCACCCCACAGCTGAATTAGCTCTCTCAATACTACATTCATTTCTGTAAGTTTTTGTTTTGTTTTATTTGTTTGTTTGTTTTACTGTGGCACATCCCCCACTCAAGGCTTGATTGCCATTTGCCTTTAGCCAGGAGTGCACCAGGTTTAAGGGGTCATTCGTGCACCTTTTCTGCATTCTCAGGAGAATCAAAGGTAGCTCCACGCGTGGGTTCGCAGCCCAGGGAAGAACTAGACCTGCAGGGCTCTCCTCCTCTCTCAGGCTTTTCTGTTGCCTTCTCTGTTATTAACCAGCCAAAAGGGGAAGGGACAAATCAGAACAGTGATGCTCTTCCATGCTGCATCCCTTATGCCATTCTTGCTTACCGCAGCTCCTGAGGCAGCCAGGTGCTGGCCTCAGCCACTGCTCTGCTCTGCCAAAGGTGTCACCTACCAGCATGAGCTCAAGCCACTCTGAAGTCAGGGCATGCTGCATACCTGTTGCTTTCTTTTTAAGAGCTGTCTCAAAGCTAGTCAAGGTGTTTTAGCCAGTGCTGTCCCCAAACTAGGCCTCTTCCACATGCGAAGAATGATCTGCTTCAGCCTTGGCTGGATGGCACAGTTAAATGCAGGATGGACATGTAACAGGATTCGCTTTCCCAAAGTACCTTGACCTGGTCAATCCACCTTCTCTGTGAATGAGTTTAGGGTTTTGTAATTGAGTGCTGCAGTCTCCACGACTTGGAGGAGGAACAGGACGTCCCTGTCACCTTGGAAGGGCTCAAGGAGGCATTGCCATACAGTCATTTGAAAATTCATTGCCACAGAAGACTATTCATTTGGTCAAGAGAAGTCTTCTCATGTTATCGCTATTCAGAAGACAGCAGACAAAACCAGTGTTGTCAATGACTCCACAACACCTTCTTTTGTGCGAAGAAAAGAAAGTTGCTGAGAGGTGAAATGAGAAGTAAGGTTTTCTTTTGTCCTCAAAATGCTGGGGGCACAGCCCAAACATGTCTGTAGCGTCTCAGCACCTCTATCTGAGGATGCTAGAACAGCTCTGCCTTAATATGTGGCTGCCGGCATCCCAGTGATGCTGGCCTTTGCAAAGAGGGGAAGATCCATTGATATAGGTAATGCTAGACTGAAGACACACCTTGACTAGGCAGCCCTGAGAAACCATGAAGCAAAAAAAAAAGTCCTATTTTTGTTGATGAACTTGCTAGGGTTAACTGAGGGTATCAGTTATAAGCCCCCTGGTTTGGATCAGTAAATCAGCCTTGAGAACTTTCTTCTTCTCTGGAATGGTGGGTAGTCTTGCAGGCGTCCTTCTTTCATGTCATTTCTTCTCATCTTGGCATGTTGCTTGGCATGTGTGAGTCCAGAAAGTGAATCTGTGCATTTTGTACAGTGAGCTGGAGGTCACAGTGGTTTCCTGTGGGATTAAGTCCCAAAGGTCTGCCCTGGCTGCTGCGGAAACTCTGTCTCTTGCTCTCCATTTGTCATTGACAGTTTTATGACCCTCAGGAATATAACTCTTGAGGAAGGTCATGGATGTCTGCTACCTGAAGGTCATAAACTCTTTAAATAAGTAATCACTCTTTCAGAATCTTTCTCAAATTCAGTGTAATTTGAAGCAAGAGAATCAGCCCACTCCATCACATGCTGAGCTTGTTTTTGTCAGCGTGTGCTCCTAATCACTTACCAATTACTTATGCAAATTGGAGGAGCAGATGCCGAAGGTTGCTTTCAAGGCTGCCTCACAGGGGCCCTATAAAGTTGACAGTTGTGGATGTCCATAGTTTTTGATTTTTTTTTTTTTAAAGCCAGTACAATAGAGCTTCATTTGATCTAAGCTCTCCTAAACAGTAACATTCTAGTGCTTTTAAGCAGGGTTTTCTTTAGCTCTTCAGGACCAGCAGCTAATGACTACAGTGCTAATAATCAGAAAGAAAAAGTGTGCTTATTGACAAAGAAAGAGAAAAGTAGGAAGATTATGGAAAGAAAGAAAAAAAAAATCTTCATTGGAGTCCTGAAAACCCCTTGAGGCTAGATCTTTTAATTTCAAATGAATAAATAGCGGTTTTGCTTTGCTATTGCACTAAAATTCTTACCTGGCTGTTCTTGCACGTTTAGGATTCCTTAACAGTTAAGAGCATATCTTCCTCTCCGTGCTTCCTTTTTGCACATACCTGTTCTATAGCATTATTTTTCACATAAACATGTTGTGAAGTCATGCGGGTAACTGTTAAAAGGTAGAGCAAAGGGCTGATTGAAGTACAATCCTTTAAGTATGTTTCTTGACTTGCATAATTATGTTTAATTAAATCACACAGACTGTAAGCTCCATTTTGATGTGCTGTGGTGACCAGTGACAAGTGAAATTCCCTGCAGGAAAGGGCCTTTGCAGCTTCTCTGAGAACCTACAGGGAAATCAATGACATTTTAATCTGAATTAGACATAGATCCTGCAGAGAGGAATCTAAGCAAGCCTGCAGAAAACTGCAAATTCTTACAGGAAAGAAGACATCTTGCAGCTTTTCTAACTTAGTATTGTAGAGATTTTCTAAAGGAAGCTTGCAAATCAGTTGTGTGATATATAAAGTATTTGTGCATTCTTAGACAAAAAAGTCAGTTTAGATTTTATATCTGTTTAAATACAAGCAGTAGAAAGATTTTTTTTATATATCTGATCTTCTGAAGATTAAAAGCAATCCGTGTATAATCCCTCCCTGCCAGCCAGAATGCAGTTTTATAATGTTCTTCTAATTATCTAAAGACTAGGCAGTGCACATTGTATAACATCCAATGATCATATCTAAAATATTATTAATGATCATATCTAAAATATTATTAGTGGATTACTATGTTAGAAAATGCAGGAAAACCCTTGTTTGTAATTTTCCTGTGTATTTTACTGCCTCTCTCCTCTATATTTCTGACATTTTTGCCTTGCTTTTCAACAGCAAATAAAATAATTAGAGAATCTCAATGCACCTGATACCTAAATTCTCAAAACTAGAGCTTCTGAAGAATTCTAGAGCTGCTAAAGAATTTTCTGATTTTTTTTTTTTTTGATAGGGAAATCAGTCTTGTTGAAATGGAAATGCATATCAGAACCATACAATCTACTCTGACAAGTTTCCAGCTTTCCCTTTTTCCCAGCCTGGTCATTGGACTTTCTGCTAGGAGATAAGCTTTAAGGCTGTCCTTGGGATTACCTGAGAGTCAGGAACCCCAGATTTCCATGTTCTCGAGTTCTGGGCAGCTACACCATGTATGCCTGAGGAACTACAGAGTGAGGGACTGTTTATTAGCCAGGTTCTGTGGCACCGGGAGAGTCCTGCCTCTGGAACATACTCGGGCTCCTCATGAGCAACTTTCACAAGTCCTGGCCTTTCTGACACTGCCCCAGGAGGAGCTGGGGGCCCCTGAGGGTACAAGAAAGGTACTTTCCATGGTATGAGCTCCAGATCCCAAATTCACATACTCACAGCTCTGACATAGCTTACATGGTTTTTGTGCATCTGTTTTCTTGTCAAGTTTCTTTTCCACTAAAAATCTCTACTTGTTCTTTTTGGGATGTCTCAAGGCAGAAATCCTAATTTTCTGTCAAATCGTTTGTGATTTGAGTACTATAATATAATTCCTTATCTTATTTAGGTACATGTCGAGACTAATTTACCAACAAATAACGGTTGCTCCTTGCATCTTGTCAACTTACCAGTTTGGAGTTGGTGGTGGCTTTGTGATATCTCCATTTTACTTCATTGCATCAGGTAGATGTGCCAGATGATTGATTCAAAGTCTGCGAGCAGCATATGAAGCTCTTGGCAGACAACGCAGCCTAAAAGGAGCGTGTTTTAGCATTTTAGCACACGCAGGTTGGTGGAAGAAGTGGGCACTGGAAAAGACACAGTATAACAGAGGAGCAGTGGAGAAAAAGAGTCTAATGCCAGTTGCTGTCTAGAGTGATCAATAAAGTGGAAGAAATCATCATTCTCTTTTGTATTGGTGCAGTTCAAGGAGGTCTTTGGCATTAAACTAGTGCACTTATTAAGCTTCATTACCCATTTTATAGACTGTTGCTTAGTTACTAGTTTACTATTTTCTAGAGGAAAATCAACTTCTTGTTTAAGATTGTTTCCATGTGCACAGAAGAATGCCACGGCAGCCATCTATCCACTCCCAAAAGACAAAATTGTCCCTGACTATTCTTATTTTTCAGCCTTTGTAATTATGGTGGCTATGATCTTTGAAGCTAAACATAATTCGTGATTTGGGACTGTTATATATTGGGAAGCCAAACAGAAATGATGAGTAAGATCTACTCACACCACTTCTTCAGACCACAATATCAAAGTCACTGGAAATGGCTAGAATTATGCTATTTCTTTCCATCAATGGTGTGCTACCCCTTCTCGAAGTTGGCACACATTATGAGCCACATTTTCAAAACCGCGAAAGTGATCTACATATTTGCACAAAAAGGTAGCTTTCATATAAATCTAATGCTCGCTCATTTAAACAGCTTTTGAGAGGTTCATTAATACTTTGTTTACATAAAGGCTCATAAAGGCAATACTCAATACATATAGATGCACTCCTTTTGGAAAACTGGCCTTTCACTGATGTTCGTAGAAGTGCACACTTTTGTTAGTTAGCTGGTTCAAGAGTCCTGGAATCAGTCCCTTGAAATTAAGTAATAATATATTATAAAAAGTGTTACAGTAAGGCTCAGTGCAGTTCTCTCAGCCATAATAATCTGTAAATGGAAACTAGCTCTTAATGAACCGTGTTCCTGTTCCTGCAACTGGGTCACTCTTTGCTGTCCACAATGCTCATGAGGAGCCCAAGTGTGTTGCAGAGAGGCTATAGCAGTAAAATAAAGTTAGCAAATTTCCCTGTTGACTGATGCCACCTCCTTTTGGGAGCTCTGTGTGTAAATAAGTCGGTATCTGGGTAGTGCCACTAGGTTTTGATATTGTTAAGTGGGTGTAGGTCAGGGGCTGAGTCCCCAGCTTCATGTCACTTAACAACTTCTGATCTCAGCTATCTGAGCTGTTACCTAGGATGCCAGGATTCATTTCATTGAAAGTGCTAGGGTGGTTTCTGTAAAATGGTGTACAGGGTGAGGCTCTAGATAATCTCATTGGTTTTACTTCTGTTTTCTGTGGTTTCAGAGGAAGTTACTACATATGACCTACAATTTTCCTGTTATTAGAAATAAGAGAAACATTACCGACAGAGACGGCTTTCTATCTACTAATAGGAAACATCTGCAAGCACTTTTTTGTGTAATTTTGGGGGCCTGAGCTTTTTGGGTTTTGTGTTTTTGTTTTTTCTGATATAGCGGGCCAGCCTATGGGATTTTGAGTGGTACCAGTTTCTAGTGCAATCAAGAGGATACTGGTGAGAACAGAATTAAGAGAGTCTCTTTCACTGAGGACTCTGCTCATTTGTAACATTTCCATTTTCTCCTCATATGTGCATTTCTATTTTCTCCTCAGAAGTGCAACAACCTGAGTGTGTTTTACTGATTATTTTTTATTATCTCCATCAAAACACAAAGATTGTTTCAGGTTCATAGACTTTAGACTAAATATTCCTAAAAATAGACAACCAAACTTTCTAAAAATGAGTTAAAGGCACCAATCTTCTCTGAGACCAATTAAATGAAATAAAGTCAAAGACTCGAGTTTTGATGTAAAATTCTACTTGGATTATAGAGCTAGCATAAGTAATTGTTTGTGTTGGTCAAAAGATGTACATGATGCTGGAAAGAGAATGGGAAGACAAGGTCAGAATTTTCCTTTAAATAGAAATCAAAATTATACTTTGATTCTCCAAACTTCACATAATGAAAGTGAAAAGAAGAAATGAACCTCTGAAATGAATTTTTTCTCCTGCTTTGAGTGAGGTATAATTTTCCTCCAAATCTTCCAAAGGAGCTACACTTGAATTGCCTTCATACCAAATTTCAGATGTAAGCTGATTTAAGTGTAGTTCTGAGTAATTATAACGTATCCACCAGCCACAGGATCTCCCTTTCCCAGTCCCCAATCACTCTTTAGTGTGCAGAAAAGATTTTTCCCAAGCAAGTTACAAAACTCTTCATCAGTCACTGGCCAAACATGAAGACATTTTACAAAAAAAGAGAAACGCTGCAGTAAGCAGTAGCTATATAGCAGCAAAAAGGTATAGAGATTTTGAAAAGTGTTAGAGGTATGAAAGCAGGTGTGACAACGTGCTAATTTTACATCTAAACTACACCACTCATAAAAAAATTGTATGGAGCAGAACAGTTGTACATTAATTCTCCTAGCACTTTCTTACATTCTTATAAATCATTATGAACAAATTTTTATTTTTCCTTGCCCTGGTTTTGAGTCCTGAGTTGCAGGCTAGACAGAATTAGTTTAGACTTCATACAAAAATAAAAGCTATACACTCTGCAGTTGGAAGTTTTCTGGTAAACAATGATATAGATACGTAATGTGAATGGTATGACATTTCAAGTGGAAAAGAGAAGATGAATCACCAATGTAATTAGCCTCTCCCTTACCGTAAATGCCAAATTCAACCTGCTTTAAATATTTCACTTCATGTTTAATTAACAGGTGAAGATTATCCCAAGATTCATCCAAGCAAAGAACTCAGGAATTCCTTTTGAACTATCACTGAGATGAAGAAAACTCTAGGTTTTCTTTCACAGCAAAGACCCTGATTGTAACGGGCCTTTCCTCTCCAATACTCATGCATTTGTTGGCTCTAGGAAAGGTTCACATGATCTGCTTAAGCTTTTTGTAGTACTTTTAAACTGCTTTTTTTAGAAAACCCTACAATATTCATTCTCATGATCTGGCTAAAAGTTTTCTTCACGTCACCTTTATTCCATGTTCCTGCAGCTGTTCTGGCCAGAATGGGATACTTCAGTTTCATTACGCTGACCGCAGAAGGACTACTTACAAAAGTAACTGCACACAGAAAGAGGGTGACGTGCTGGTACCATTCTGATGGGTTTTAATATAGTTTTTGCATGTGTGCAAATGTATACACATTTCACACATGACTCCAATCCATTTAATTCCCATGAGTGAATTCATATCAATTTCAAAAAGAGTTGCAGAACTAATTCCAAATAAAGATACTTTACTTGCTGCAAGTGGGAACTAAGCTCTGGCTCTGTCTTGTTTTCTTTGTTTTTTATTTTTGATTGACAGTCACTATGTTGTGCATTGGGAAATTACAGATAGGAAAACTCATAAAATGAGAACTTCAGTGCAAGAAGCTGCTCCACAAGGTCATATGTGTAGGTGTTTAGTATTTCTTTCATGAAATCTATTACGTAATAATGAAGTTATCACACTTCAAAGAGGCAGTATTTTAACCCAGAGCAAATTCTTTTCTCTACAAAATACATACATATAGTCATACATATGTGTGAGATCCAGCAAAACCCTAATATTTCAATGTGTATATTGGCCAATCATGTTAGGACAAAACTCATCAATCTGCAATTTCTTTCAATAGATAAAAATAATAACAAAGGATAGAGCAAATTCAGCCTGTTTCCATTATCAACTAGTAACTTTTACTTTTTTTCATATTCCAGTTTCCTGCTAGGCTTAAAAAACTCACCATAATGCTTGGATAAAACAAGCACAATTCAGCATGGGGAAAAAGTCTGCTTTTTAATTACTTTCCCCACAGTAAAACACCTCAGATAATACTACAAATGGCTTTTTTTTTTTAAATCTTTGGCTTCAGAAGTCTTTCTTTAGCAGAAAAAGAGAGACGAACTCCACGGGAAAAGAGATAGACCACAGCAGATTCTCAAAATAGACACTGCTGCATGATTTTCTCCTTCCACCGTCCAAACCCATGCCCTTTACTGTGCCAGGCAAACGAGGAGAAAGGCTCTTTGGACTTCTGTCATGGGAGATATGTGCCTATATGCACTTCTTTTTTCTTGGACATCCTCATTCATTTTTCAGTAATCAAACTCCTGCCACCCACGTGTTGTTAACCGCCCACTATCTGTGCTGATGCCATTTGTCCTGGGGCAAGTTTCCTAACAACACAATATCTCTCTCTTTCAGCATGGAAGTAAGCAAATACAATTTTCTGTGACTTT
Source organism: Struthio camelus (assembly GCF_040807025.1). Taxonomy (NCBI): domain Eukaryota; kingdom Metazoa; phylum Chordata; class Aves; order Struthioniformes; family Struthionidae; genus Struthio; species Struthio camelus. Next base: position 19,483,845 of record NC_090982.1, on the reverse strand, counting down.
TTGAAGCATTAAACTCAGAGATAAATGTTTACATGCTGTATTCAGGAGCGATATGTCAACAATACAGGATGATTAACCTATTTGGACAAACCGAGTGTTGGAATTCATTCACTGTCAGAACATGGTTTACTGTTGGTGTGATAGCACTGTCCACAGACTCAGTCAGTACCGGCTCACTGTTTGATACGAACTGTTATAAACACAAAATCTCCATTCAGCAAACATGCAATCTTATGTGGAACAAAGAGACCACAAGTGAGTATTGTAAACAGCAGGCATGAAGGAGGAGATGTGGCAAAATAAATCTGATGAGAGAACGGAATAATTCTGTGCACAGTCTATACAATCTGAAACAGCTGCTTATCCTTAAATACGTACATACCAGCTCTGTCAGACTGCTGCTCACCTAGTGAATATCAGCAGCTGATTTTTTGCACATTATGTAACTCTGATGGATATTTGAGCACAGCAGGATGTGACACTATATGGTTTGCCACAGGAACTAATATCAGGGAAGAAAAGAGGAGAGTATTTTGCCCAGAAGTATAAGGAGTGCTGTGGTACCATAGAACACACAGTCACTCAAGGGTAGACCACTATAGAGCTAAAGGGAAAAGCAAAAAAAATGGTTAAACAGAAAGGTTATAGTTGTGAAGGGCACTGAAGGTGGGCATAAGACATTTGCATATGATGTTATGGAAAATGAGGAGATAATAAAGACATTCTGATAGGAATAATACAGAGTGACAAGCAAAGAGGATGCTCTTAGGTGATGCATTTTGAAGGGATTGAAAAGTTCCCAACTTGCATAATGACATGTTAGCGATGAGCACTTTGAAGGTCAAAGCAGCGTTTTTATCTGTGAACCTTCTGATGCCCATGAATTATCCCCAAACCAATAGATTCACCAGGGTTAAAATAAATTTCCTCAAGGTCAGCACATTCTACAAATAGAACAACATTCAGACATCTCTGGCTAATATGATCCAAAATTAGCACAATATGCAATCTATAAGAGATTGCATATTTAATGCATTGGAGGGAGGAAAAACAGATTTACTTTTTACATGATTAAATAAAGTCAAAATAAAAGTGCTTTAAAGGATTAAATAAATGATTCACTACTTTGTGTCTGCAATTTGTCAAAAAGCCAGGGAGATAATGACTGAGGATTTTCCTGCAAAGACCATCGATGCTTTTGGCATCTATCATATTCAGAGCTCCATTTAGTTCAATGCAAACCTACATCATGGCTGCGTTCATGAGTAGTGCAGCTGTACAAGAACAGGCCTAAAGAGGAGAACAGCTGCTGCTGAGGGTCCAATGCCCACACAACGAGCACGTCCGGAGGGTGTACTTCAGGCTCTCTGTCACCTGGTCCCATGGATCCAATGTCCATCCACAGCTCAAGCACTTTGGATGTGTTCATCAAGCAGTGTCAGGCTGAGCCTCATGTAATGGGATCCAGCTTGTGCCCCTCACAAGGGCTCAGTGATGGGGACCAGAAAACAATATATCACCCAGAGACCTGCGTCAAAAGTGCACTCGGGACCTGAACTGCAGTAATGCATGCACTGCACTCAATGACACATCACACATATTCACTGAGGTGGATCTGGCCCTCGCTCACCAGTGAAAACATGTTATCCCCTCTAGCTTACGCAGCTTGCGAAGTCTGCAGAGCATCACAGCCTCATTATCAAGCAGCCTCTGGGCATAAGCTGTAAGCAGATCTCCTTCTTCTTTTGGAAGATGTTTTTATAAATGCTAATTTCACCATTTCTGCACATGCTTGATGAAATGATTAAGTGAACTTTCTAGACCTTAGCCAGGAAACACTAATTTTGGAAATTGTTCAGACTCTCTGGAGATAAGCTGAAGCATGAGAGACAGCATTATGTTACCAGAGCTGGAAACCTGACTGAAAAAGATTAAGGGGCAAATACTTCTTGTCAAACACAGGGGTGGATAAATGAAAGGAATAATGAAAAGAGAATTTCTGTTGTAGATAATCATATAAATGGAATTTCAATCATAGCACTTACATGAATAAATTTTAAGTCTAGTGATAGGGTAACTGGATAAATACCAGTTTCCTTTCATCCAGATGCTCTCTTTCAATGGACAGTAAAGACAAGACACAGTGCGAAAGAAGAGAAAGGATTCATAAAGGATGAATGGCCTCTGAAAAGCCATAACAGGAGCAAATGACGTGCTTCACTTAGCTCTATTGCTGCGTCATGGGGTAAAGGAGAATCATTGAGAAAGTTCTACCCATCAGACCTTGGCTGGACAAAGCTGCAGAAGCGTGTCTCAATGGTATCCTCTCCCCTTCTATAATTTAGACTTCCAATGGCATCACCTCTATGTGAAGTCTGCCTATTCAGTCTCAAATTCCTAAATTCCTGAATTCATAAAGATTACATTGCTGTTCAAATAGAAATCCACAGGACATTATTTATTTGAAAAGGCAATGGAGTGACTAAGTTGAACTTTAGTATGGAAAATGCACAGGAGAGTAAGGAATTCGCTGCAGTGCAGGGCAGTGGGAATTGTATGTACTCTAAAGGTAGAATTCGGCTCTTGGGCCAAATCACACTGTGTGTCCAGCTTTTGTATTTTTGATATTCTGTTTCCGCTCCTCATAGGATTCAAAGCCTTCTCATATCCATCATGGTTTTTCTTTTGTCAGACTTAAAGTTTGGGCAAAATCTTGTTTTGAGACTACATTATTTACCCTTTGTATTTATCATGTACACTTTCGTTTAAAATGCTAAGATACTTTATTTTAATGAAATTAGGAAAGCAAAGTCGCCTTCTTTTAATCCCTGAAAGCCTTCAGTTTTCCCTTGCCACAGCATCATTCGATTACTTGGCAGTGTAGTCTGCGATCAGCATAGTAAATTAACATAAAACCAAGGTTGGCAGAAAGAAGAAAATTAGCTTTTACTTCATTCTACCACTTCTCCTCCTCTTTTACTCTCTACACCTTCCATTTCATCTCCTCACTACTATTCAGCCGTTCTGACTGTGCTGTTCTTTCAGCCCTGCTAATGATCTTCTTCAGTTGGTCTCTCTCTCCTTTACACAGCACTGCTCTTTATCTCCTTGGTATTGCCCGATCCCAGCATTGTAATAAAGCTCATCTAGGCTGATGAATTAAAACATTAGCACATCTGACTGATGTTTACTCTCAAATAAAGTTATTTCTCCCTCTTGCCCTTGCCACCATACCCTCTGCCTTTCTTCTCAAATGAGGCTTAGCCTGGTATGGCTCTGCCCTTTCTTTGCAAATGTAAAATGATAGTTTAAGGATATTCACAGCCTCAGAGTTTTAAAAAAGTTTCAATTTAGCTTTTATTAGGTGCTGGGCAGCATAGTGCCAGACTGTGTACACAGTTAAACAACAAGAGTTCTCCCAAGGGAGCATATTATTGCAAGCTTCGACATCTATATGCAAATTAGAATTCCCATATTTGCTATCAGTTACAACAGAAATTTTCCATCCAGGCAAAACACTTTTTTTTTTCTTTAGTTATCTAAAATATTGACAAGCGCTGAAGAAACCAACCTTCTCTCACTGGCTGCAATAAACTGTGTTGGTTTTAGGGATTTTTGAAGAGCAGACTGTCCTAAAGCATGGTTATAGTACAACTGCATAATATCCCTGAAGAAATAATGGGGCACACTGAAGTCTCCTCAACTACAGTGAAAGTGATGTTGAAAGACATTTGTTATTTGACACAGGGAGAAGGAATCCTGAGCAGAATAAAGCTTCTTTTCATAAAATCTCTTAAGGTGCAGGGCTGTAAAATACAGCAGGAACCCCTTATTGTAAATGCTGCTCTAAACGATCTTGGTTGACATTATGGATTCCTGGAGCTGAATCCAATGGAAAAAACCCTAAACAAACAACATTGATTTGACCGGTGGCCTTCGGAGACTCAGCAGATAAGCAGTCTAGCAGGGCTTTGAGGGCTAAACACAAAACTTTGAAAGATGTGCCCTCCTCGATTGCCCTTGAAAAAAAAAGGCAAGCGTAGTATCTGACTTCTATGAGGATAAGTATGCTTTGATTTCCATATTACAACTAAACGGTTGAAACTGACATCTGAGACTCCCACAAAAGCTGTCCATGCTATTCACACTGTATGTGGCCATTGTAACGTGCCATAGGCATTGATTTTGTACACAGTGAATCTACAGCTAGTTGCTAGCAGAGTTGCTTTCATAGTTTTCTTTGCACTTCCTTGCTTTGGCAATTTTTCTCATTTTTTTTTCATCTCTATCCAATTTATGCAACAGAATAGTCACATCTGGCTGTAAAATACAATCTCCTTTTTCCATAAGGGGCACTGATGCACAAAAATAATTTTAATGATAAATAGATACCAATTATGAGCAATGAGTCACCAGTTCTTTGAGAAGAAAGTAGTTCTAGTGCTTCAGCTGGAAAAAGAACAGTTCCATTAAATACCTGATACCTGACGACTGCATCAACATTTATTTTTTGTCTTGTGCACCAGGTTAGCATTTTCCTTTATACTGAAAAGGGATGAATTTCTTTATTGCTATATAGTCACTGCTTCCTTCCATTCCCCTGCAGTGACTGCATTCCTGGTGGTGTGTGTTTCATGGTACACTGTAAACAGTGCAGTGTCTTGCCATTAGGTCCAGAAATATGCAGTAGGCAAAAACAGAGGGCTAGTATTTGAAGTGCTTGAGAGGTGAGGTGGTCCTCTGCAGGCTGGGCCAGGAAATGCATGAAAATGTGGCGACCTTGCTAATCAGCTGCTATGTGCGCAGACTGTCAGATGTGGGAGGCTGGCAGGCAAAAAATAGCGGCTATACTTCCTAAGAGCAACCTGTGAGCTGCCTGCTGACACAGCCCTGCAGTCTGTAGCATAGTATCAGGTTGCTTTCAGGAAACCTAGCTGACCTGATTGGCATCAGCTGCCTAAGGATCCTGCAGGACACACAGCAGACCAAGGCAGCACCTCCCTGTCACGAGGAAGTGCTCTCCTGGGCCCGTGCAGTCATCGAGAGCTCAAGGCCTGCAGCTCGTATGATGCCTGGGGCCAATCAGTGCACGTACAATGTGTATTTGAGTTAGAGAACTGGCTCAGAGTTATATCCAAAATGAAATGTAGATGCAGCATGTATTCTGTTTGGCTTCTAAAGCATCCTACTTTGACAGAGAAGAGGATCGCTTGAAATGTGCCTGTGGCCTCTGCCTCGTTTAAATAAGAGATAACCCTGGACTGCACCATTTGGCTCTGAGCCTCTACGCAAAATTTTCCTACCTTTGAGTGTGCTGGAATACATGAACTTGCGTCCTTCCAGTCAGGTGAAAATCTTAGCTGCAGGTCCAAGTCTGAAGCTGCATATTGTGGCTATTTGTCTAGGGAGCTCTGATTTGCCATGTATGAAGTTTGACTGCTAAGAAATAAAGCTTTTGCCACTGAGTCTTATTTCTAACCAGACCTTTCCTTTCAAGCAGGGCTGTGAATTCTTGACTGGCAGTCTTCCCTTGACATTGTCAGAATGTAGCTAGCTATGTGAAAAGTTGTATTTCAAGACAGTTTTGTGAATCTTCACAAATCCCCAGCTGTATTTGCTGAGGGTTTCATGCTGCTCCACTCTGTTCTGTGACATCCACATAAAAACTTACACATTCCCGAGAAAGAAAAGGCTGTTGAGGGACTCACTTCCCCAAGCATTTGTTGTCCTATTATTGAGCATGAGACTTAGCAAATTCCTGTGAATGTTAGTTGAAATCTCTTAATTGAGATACGATGCTACTGAATTGTGTTCAAGTCATGTCCCTTCTCTCTGAAAGAGACCTATTTGATTCTGCTGCTTGTTTTCTCTGGCTAAGTGATAAGATGGTTTGAAGTTGGGCCGGTGCAAAGATTTCGCAAAGGTATGTACACTTCATACATTTCAATTTGTTTTTATGAACTACATAGACCACTTCATAATAAGTATGGCCTCCACTCAGTCTTGCCTCTTGGGAGGAGAAAGTAAAGTACCATGCACAGTTTTGAATATGGATGGGTTACTGGCTAAAGAGTTTAAGACCTGGAATATTTTCATCTAGATCAGGAGAGAAAAAGAATTAGTGTGTCTTAGACAAAAAGGGAGAAGTCTGAAGGAGCAGACTTCTCCTGAACATCGGGACAAGGCAAATAGTTTTCAAATATCCAGGGGGTTCACAGAAATAAAGACAGCTGGTGAATAAGGGACAAGACGCCCTGTTTTTCTAATAGAAGTGTCCTTTTTGACTAGTGAAATCATATATGAAGAAGGGAATCCCCAAATCACTGTTTGGATAAAAATCTTGCTACTTAACAAACACAAAGAATAACAAGGTGCAGAGAATAGAAGGGAAAGAGTGATATAAGAACCTACTGACTGTTTCCAGTCACATTTTGTGTTAAAGTCTGTGTATTGTATGATGCAGTGGCATGGATCTAAGTGAGGATGTGAATGTCAGGAGGTCTATGGAAGAACTTACTCTGCCCAGGATTCCTGAGTAATCTAGCAGCAGGTCAAAACTCTCCTGTGGAGCACCCCTGTCTGGTAAATGTACTAAAGTAGTCAAAGAAAGAGACTATTCTTTTAGAGAAGAGATTTTTCTTTTGCCAACAGGTACAAAATGGTGAAACATAAGCAAAGGGGCAGCTCATTATCAGAGCTGGAAACGGTTCTGTCATGCTATGTTTGAGCCAGGCTGAACACCATGATGCCTTACGTCTCAGCTAGATGTTTGCAAAATACAAGTGATGGATAACATGAGAGTGTCCAGGAGCAGCGGGAGACTGCCGGAAAGCCACGGTTTGCACAAATTCTGCTACGTTTGTTCCAAAAGTAGCATCTGGCAAATGGGTGCCCATACTTTAGGGTAGGTAGAATAAGTAAATGCAATGCCTCCTTTGGAGAATGCTCTTGCTGTTATGTAGCTTAAATTTAAATACAAACTCAAAATTTAAATCCTAATGCTAGAAACCAAAAGAAGCACCGCTTTGGCAGAGCTTGGGAATACTTTCAATCTTGTCTTCAGAGAAAGCAGGAAGGCTGTTTTTTTAGTACTCCTACCACTACCTTTTTTGCTTGGGTCTTTGCGAGATTACTGTGATTTCATGTTCTTGCAATAGCAGGCATCAAGTACTTGCACAGCTGGAGACCCTCTTCCTTCCATCACCTTTAGGCTGATTCTAGCTGGTGACAATAAACAGTAGATGCATTCTGTGCATATGTTTAAGGCAGGACTACCTTTCTTTTCTCTGGGCTTAACAGACAGATAACTGTATCATGGGAGTAGGTAATCTGGCAAAAAAGCAAATGCATGTCCTCTTCTACCCAAGGTAAGTTACTGGCTGAGTGCACACAAGCAAGCACCGAGAGGGAGACAGGAATTTTTCCGTGGCATTTTCTCCCTTAAGATAGTTGGGGCTGATTCAAATGTTCTGCTAGGTTCCTGGAGGTGTCAATCCACAGCATGGGCGTAGGGAAGGGGCACCCCAGGAAATCAAAGCAGACTCAATTATCTATCTGCTGACAATGACAAAACCATTTCATTCCTCAGCTCCTCACAGAATGTGAGGGGGGAAAAATTAAAAGCGTGAACATTTTTAATGAGTGCAATTATTGAATCATCAGTCACACAGTCCATCTGCTTCAGAGTGTTCCAGTGACTAGAGAAAGACTAAAATACTGCATTGCCTTTTTGCATTCATATAATCATATAAATGTTCTTTAAGGAAAAGTTAATGATATTCATATATCATGCATATCTCTTTCAGTAACTTGCAGCTCCCCTTTCACTTGCTTCACTTTATTAATCACTAATTTTGCGTTTTGACATCAACTTGGTGGAAATATCTTGGCAGATGCATGGGTAACAGCTAACCCCATGACATTAAATACAGAATCATGTAATATTCAATTGGAGAGATAAACTAATGTAAAATTTATCTCAAAGGTCCCATTTAGCCTAGAGTTTAGTGAGCAAAATGAACTTCACACTGCAGCAAAAAAGAGGGGAGGGGGGTATGGATTTAAAATTCATTTCCCCCAGTAATATCAATCTGCTTGGTACACAGATCTGACTGTGACAGCATGTCAGAGAAGAGCCAAAACTTATTCAATAGAGTTAGAAAACCTTTGCAAATAGTCAGGACAGATACAGGAGGAAAGGTTCAGATAAATCTCTAAACCTGAGGAATTCTGACAGAACTATAAATCTGGTTTGGCTGTGGTATCCTAAAATCCACCCCAGAATGGCAGGGAAGGTAAAGATTTGGATCTCAAATGACTAACAGGCTTTGCTATGCGTTAATTCATTATTATGTTGAGATTTGTGCTATAAACGTGTGGCTGAATAGAAAGAAGGATGATTTTGTGCAAGGAATGTTTTCTGGAATTGCAAATAAATGCAACATTCTGTATAGATGTCCTTTGTCTAGCTCTTTTTGGGCTTCCCCCACAATAACCTACTGAGAATCATCCAGATTCAGTAATGTGCACAACTATGAGACATATTATCTGAGAAATCTCTGACTTTTCTACAGGCATTAGCATCAAAGAATTCTACAGTCTGAAGTCAAAAATAACTGACTTCATACTGAAGGCTGTAAACAACATGCAGTAGTTTTTCTGTGGATTGCACAACAAAACAAAACAGCATCTCTTATTCTCTTCTTGAATCTGGGAATCTGGAAATCTTCTTTTTTTTGTAACTCAGTATACTCTGAAAACAAAGTTAAGTCCTGGAACACGAAATTCGCAGCAACTGATGCCAATTAATGGCCCCAATAAATCAGACATCTTGAGTTATGCATTGTGACCACTCTAACATTAATCCTGGTATTTGAGGTAAATCCAGGAGGACTGTGCAAGTGGTGGTGAAATCTCATTATCTCTTGTCTGGGATAATAAGGTGAGTTATTGTTTTTGTTGTTACATTATCACACTTCCTTTACAAAATAATTATTTTCACATTACACATTTTATCTAGCAAAACAAGATCAAAGAAGCAAATAGTTGGCTATAACATTATCGGTGGCATCCAGGCTGTGCTTAATCAATATGCTACTAACTTTTTCCTTTTCTCTAAGTTAATGTCTGGCAAGAGCTACGGCAACAATTTTTGCTATCGGGTAAAAAAAGCATTAAATAAATAATTAAGGCCTGAATTGCCAATTTGTTCTCTTTGTAGGAATGAATTAGATACTGGATTAGTTTGCTTTTCAGTTTCAAATGTGGGGACTCACTGAACCACATCTCTGTGAAGAAATATGGCCCTATTTTCACAGATCCATGCTTTAGTAATTTAAAAGTAATCAGTAATCTCTAACTTCTCTGAGAAAGTAATCAGTGACATGTAGGAGATTATTGTTAGAATCCAGTGACTGGTGCTGGATTGATTTTTTTTCTCCCTCCCACCAGTTTTGACAGCTCTACTTAATGACTGACAGTAAATGGGGCTTGTGCTGTGTCAGGTGTTCTGGAAAGGGCTCTGGCAGGCAAGATTTGGCTTATCACATCGCAAACTAAGGTCCTGATCCAGCAGACATTTAGAACAGTAAATAACACGACATTAGGGACTTATCCCTTTCTGTTCAATGAAAGCACTTTCTCCACAAGTATATTCAGTTTTTCATGAGCAGACCCTGCTCCTGCAGGTTTCTGAGAGCCTTCTGGACAGCCACCTCCTACATTAACAAAGGGAGAGGACACTGAATGCCTCTTTGTCCATTGCTAAATCCATCCTTGGAACGATAATTATTATTTGATGTATGAATCCTGCCCAAAGATTAGCTAAGTGCCTCACAAAATAAACAGGTTTCAGCCTCAGGAATCTTGCAGCCTCGTATTTAGACACAGCAAAAGAAATGAAGGAAAGAACAGACAAGAAATGGGACATAAAGACACATAATATTTTGTGGTAAGAAGAAAAAAACTAGCAAAGCTTGATTTAACTGGTATATTTTTGGTAGTATTTGGGGCGGAAGTGCCCTCTCAGGAGGAATGTAGGTGAGAGGAAAGTGGTACCTCAGCGGATTGGTTTGGCGGCACAGCTTGAGGAAGCAAAAAGCAGAGGAAAAAGACAGAGAGAGACTCATATGAGGGGATGGCCTGGGTGTCCGGTCCAGCATCCGGGTGGCTAGAAAGGGAGAGAAGAATCTGCAGAAGAAGCAGTGGAAAAATATCAGAAGGGTTAAGCATTGTGGTGTCTGGAAGCATGATCAAAGAGTTTGAACTTAAATTATACAGAAATCACCTCTTAGTGAGAAAAAGGGAGGAGTTCTTGTTCAGATAGCTAAAACTGGATGTCTTAAACTGAGGGGCCTGAATCTGCTGGAGGGAGCAAAATGGGTGTAAAGAAATCTGTAAGAAGGAGGTTGCAGCTGTTAGGGCAAAACGGACGAGCGCTCTCATAGTGGAGACGGGCCCCTGGGGCTCGGTGGAGGAACAAGAGGCAGCAAGTGGCTGTTGCTGTGATTGAGAAGGAAAGAGGATGGACCCAGACATGTTTCCCAGGATGCTAGCTTGCCTCGTAGACGTGAAGCTGGTAACACCAAAACAGAGGAGGGAGCATTCAGAAGAAACCATGAGAAGCTGAGTTTTAGCCTTTCTGATTTTGAGATGCCAATGCAATGCTTATAGTATGTCCACTGAGATCAGAAGAGCTGTGGAGGGATGCACTGTGTCCAAGGTGGAGAGGTGGAGCTGAGGGTTACCGGACAAAAAAATAGTAATAGTGAAGCTTGCTGAGCCGTTGGAGTAAGACCTTTTTTCTCTAGGATAGGGAGGGCCTCATTCCTAGTGTTGTATCAAAGTCAGATACATAGTATATCAGAATGCATTTAGAAATAGTGGTTAAATTTTGCACTGAGATTTTGAGACACCCTGGAGTAAAAATTGTGCAAGTGTATTGAGCAGCACCAAAGGAGTACAAATGGAGAGCCAAATGTGACCACTGTTTTTTTTAAATAGCTGTGGGAGTTTGTCTAAGCAGTAATAACTGCTATCTGATAGCTGTATATCCGTGGCTATTTTACCACTTCTTCTGTGGTCTAGGTTGGGACAGAGAGAGCTCAGTGCTTTACAGAAATTTGCTTGCTATCAAACCTGGCTGAAAGAGCTTGAAGACAGAAAGAGCAGACATAATGAGTATGCGAGGCAAGCAATCTACTTTCAAGAAGTGTGGAAGATGAAATAACAAAATAATAAGGTTTAAGTCCTGGCCCTATTGAATTCGGTGGTATGCATCCTATTGGTGAACACAGTATGCAAGAGATACTAGCAATTTCAGGAATCACAGCTAATCTCCATCCTCACCATGATCAGAGGCAGACTTCTGCAGTTTGTCTGGCAACGGCAGGCTGTAATAACCTGACGTTAGCTCAGGCTCTTTAATGTGACTTCCAGAACTTCTGTTCAGCCGACCACATTTGGTCCCGACAGAAGCGACTGCAGCTCCCCCTGATTGCTGGGTTCAATGCAGTCGATTATTTTCTTGTCAAAACAAATTTTCATTAAAAAAAAAAAAGGACTCATAAAAAGCAGTTGTTATCCAAAATTAATTGCTAGGAATGGCTCATGGTAAAATCTGTTCACAAAGTACAGTGATAATCAATTTAAAGGGGCTTATTGCTACAATAAACGTTAACACTGGCAATGTTTTCCACAGATGTCAGTGTCAGAAGCATATTTTAGATAGCCGTCACTGAAAAATCGGTCAAAAAATAAGATTTCTAAGATATCCAGGGGTCAAGGATATTTTTCACATGTTTTTAATGTCTACTTTTACCTAAGCAATGAACTTTTACATTTTTTAAGAAGAAAGTTGTAACATGGAATCCTTAGGTCACCTCTGCCATATCAAAGGCTTTAACAGCACAGTCATACTAATGGAAATGGGGGAGAGGCAAGGCAGAGATAGGGAGAAAAGAGAAAAAAATAACATAATGGGTTCTTTGTACGGTAAGGGAAGGAATAGAGAACGTTAACAAAGAACGTAATTTAATACCTAATCAATTTACTGATTGGATTTTCCGTGAGATTAACTCTGAGTCTAGAATGAAATGCAGTGATCTTGGAAACTGCTATAATGACCAGCAGTAGTATAAAGCCGTATTGGTATAGAAATAATAATGTCAGACTTCAAACAGCTACAGTAGTTAATTAAATGTGTTCAAATAACATTATGGTTGGACATAAACCCACAAAAGCACGGAAATTCTGAGGTAAGGCTGCCAGAGCGTTGGCCAGTCACCGTCTTGCGCTAATGCACTGCAGAACATATGGACTTTCCTCTTGGGGCCCCAAGACATACACGGGGGGCAAATTCTGCCCTCCTAAAGATTTCCTTTAATTTCTATGGGTTTTTCATGTGTGTTTCTGAGAAAATTAGTTCATGTGTCTGGGGCACTTCAGGCTTTTAAAGAAATTAATGTAGCTGTGGGCCATGACTGAACTGTGCTTGGCTCAGGAAGGACGCAGGCAAAACTGGCTCTCCAAGTGTGTTTGCGCTTTGATCCGGAGCAGTGGAGCATACCGCAAAAAGGGAGCCAAGTAAGTGCAGCTGTGCTCTGGCCACTCCTTCCTCATCTACACATCCTCCTCCTGCCAGGCTGAGGGAAGCCTGTTATAGCTGCTTTTAGGGGTGCCTGATGGTGCTGACGCAAAGAGCACCGGGCCTGGCTTCAGCTCCAGAGCCAAGGTACTGGGTTTGTCGTGGCTCTATAAAAGTATCTGACATTTTAACAGACTATAGGGTTTGTTCTTTCTTTACTTCCCTCCCTATTTAATCCTCTTACTTGCTGCATTTCCATTAGAGAAAGTGCAGCATTTTACATTCAAGGGAATGGTATTTGCCCTAGTGACGGATCAGAAGCTGCTTCTTTTACAGGGCAGAGGGAGCAAAGCTGCTGTGAGGTGCCTTATTAACATCCTGTTTAGACAAAACTTGACTCCCACGAACTGACTCAGCGCTTCCTGTAGGCTGGGTTCACTTTACAGTCCCATCGTTAGACTGACAGGCCACCACCTTTTGCAACCTGCCACCCTCTGCGGGAACTGCTGAAGGTAAAGAGATAGTGGGCTCCCTCTGCCCCATGCCCCTTTGGTAGCTACACGCTCCAGGAAATATAAACTTTGGAAGAATGGAAAAATATCCCCCCCAAAACTGGATTAGAATTATTAGCTGAAGAACTATTTGTCCATCTCTAGCTGCAAACGCTGAAGGCAACACCCCCACCATGTCTGTTTGCTCTTAAAAACTGAGACTTCTATTTGCAGCCTAATGCATCAGCCCCTAAACACAGTTCGGTCAAGTTAACCTCAGGACTGCTCTTCCTGCTAGTATAAAGTCAGTTGATGTGGGGTGAGGTTTAATCGCGATACTGAGACGTGAGAGAGCCCTACTAATCCCTGAAGCTGCTTTGGGGAGAAGTATCCCTTGAGGTATCTGCTGGCCAACAGGAAGAAGCTAAAATAGTTTCCATAAGAAATCACTGGAGTACACCTAAAAATAATAGGGAAAGCAATGAGGAAAAAAGTTTTCTTGCACTTAAACGTAGGACTAGGGAGACAGAAGGAGGAGACAGCCCAAAGAGTGCAGAGCCCTTTCCTTGCGTGGCCTCATATAAGCTGGGAAAATTTCATCAAGCCATTAACCATCATTTAAAGCATTAGCTGACTTTGCACACTTTGTAAAAAAGGAAGAAATTGCGAATGAAGTAACTTTTCATTTTCTTTCAGTATTGTGGGAAGACAAGGAAAACGGCAAAGAGGAGAGTGACCACATTTGCGAATAGAGAGAGAAGAGACATTTCCAGAAAGTCTGAGACTGTCACAAAATAAAGGTCTCACAGTTCCAGAAGGACTTATGGATGAACCTAATGTATAAAGCAAACAAATAAACAAACAAACCCAGAAAATTTGGCGTATTAGGAGTGATTTATATGAACACTGTAAATAGGATACAACAAAAGGGAGAAAATACATCTGAAAGCAAGAAAAAATGGTACATTACTCCTATGTGCGGTCAGTACAACTTTATTATCTCAGTTGTGCATAATTCATACAGTTAACATGCACACTAGTTGAGACCCTCAAGCTCCTTACAAGCTGTTAGTATTGCCTTTGGTGGCACACGTTAAAAAAAGCGTACCGCTGATTTTAGTCTTTCAGAAATGCCTGAGTCCAGTGAGATAGTATTTGTCTAATAAGCAAAGAGCAGTCTGCATCAATAGATGTTAGCCAGTTAAAGTTCAGTTCTCCAGGGAACAACCTGAGAATACAAGTTATTCTTGGTTATGTTATTCTATTAATAACTATTGGGGAGATATACTCAAGCCTAATGTATTTAAATGGAACGGTATGTAGTGGAGCAGCCTCAACATATTTTGCACAGCAGGATCTGCAGGTTACATTGCAAGTAATACCTATTTCTAATATCATGCTGACTGAAAATAAGAACAACTTTTGGGTACCAGCACGAAGAAAGTTGTGCTAACGATGTAACTCATAGTGGACATTCTAATTTGATTGCCAGTCATACTGGGGAATTTTGCTTTATTTTTCATTTTTGAACTTGAAATATAAATTCATTTATTTTGGATGTGAAAGCAGTTCAGAACTACTACAAGCTACTATTTTGATTTTTTTTCTGCTATCTCCTCCTAGAATTATACACACATTTTCTAAATATGACACTGAAATTTGATGCATCTTTGCTCACATTTATATTATTGCATCTTGATATGATTTCTACTTTTTCTTAAAAACCTATTTTCCATCCTGAACTTTATCTCCTGGAATGTTGTTTTTTGAAAGCTTTGCTACTGGGCAAGTAGAACTGTAATAGGCTATCTGTTTGTTTAATTCCCACAAAGTTACCACATTTTACAGAAAAGAGAGATTTTCATTTTTCTGGGGAATCTTTTTACATCTTCCAAGGCATGGTTTTACAAAGGCCAACTTTTGACCTCAGCTATGTACAAAGACAACTCCTTCAATTTTATTTGGAAAAGCGTATTCGTATTTGAGAACAATTAGTCCCCCTGTGTCCCAAGGGGACTTCTGTCCTTCTGTGAAAATTCCACTGATACTCTTGCTCTTCAGATTTTGCCTAAGTTATCGTTTTCGTCATCTCTCTCATTTTGTATCCCAGTGAAAGCGATGGCAATACAGCCTCATATTTCCAATAAAAAATAGGCACTTTTTTCCTTCCAGAACCCAGTCCTTAAATGTGATAAGCACTTCATCTCTCAGTGAAGAAACTCAAACTGCAGAAAGGTCTCACAGCCACCCTTGACGTGGTTTCCATTTTTCTCTTGATAGTTTCTATCTTGAAAGAGACTAGCCAGTTTGGCCCCCATAGTGCAAGATACTGATACGTATTTTAGGTAGTCAGCTTGAAGTCACGCTGGCTATTTATATGCTCCAACGGAGTTTGTTGAATAGCGTTTGAAGTGTTTTACTGGTTCTGTCTCAGGACTTTCAGCACCTCGCTGGATTAAGTCCTGTACTGATAATTTGTGTGGCCTGCTCTCAGCTCTACCAGCAACATGAGCGTTTTTTCTTGCTGAACTCATTCTTCCTTTCAGACCTGCAGCTGGAGATGAAAAAGCATGCTGATAGGCTGCACAAAAAAAGTGCATATCAAAAACGGTGGCAAATGAGCCCCCGCCCCAAAAGCACCTTTCAGAGATACGCTCAGAGATGCAGATAGGATGAATCAAATATAAGTCTTGTAGTGTTTTACTGGGCTCTACTCTATGAAGGATGAATTGCAACTTCTTAGCCACAGCAAAAGTTGAATTCATAATTATCCATGCAAGGCAATTCGGAGAGTTGTCCACCCAATCAGCGGTGCTGGCCTGTGGGCATTAGCAGTAGTAAGGAAAATGATAGGTATTTTTTAATTCTGAAAACGTAGAATGCGTGCTACTCATTGGTATTCGTGGTGAATGCCTTGTCTTAGTAACCCTGCAGCAGATAAGAATTACTATCATTAAAGCCATTGATTTACAGTGTTGCAGAACTGGTGGAGCTCTGGAAATTAATGCATTCACAATTGCTCAACTGGTTGTTTTGCTTGGCAAGGCTGTTTTCTAGTTGCTATTGTGAATTCACACACGGAGCCTTTGAATTTCTGAAGCTGGAAAATGGGGGAGCTGGGAACAATGAACTATGCAATTTTTGTTTGGTGATGCAACCTGCAGAGAATTCCGGTTGGGACAAGTCTACCAAAATCCTGGCTGGAATGACACCAAACAGCATCTATTAACCTCCACAGTCATTAAAATTCCATCTGGATGAATTAGTGGTGTTTATTTCCTTTGTGTAGTACCATTTTTCCCCTTCTATCTCTCATTGCCTTGGAAGATTATTCACATTTTTCCTGATGGGCATGAAAAGTATATAGGTAATTCTACTTGCAGCTGCATGTGAGCCAGTAAAGAAAATTTCTACCCTCTCTTCATAGGTAAGCTTTTCTGGGCAACTCTTACAACATTAAAAAAATTTACAAAGCTCATCTTTCCCCTGTTGTTAATATTAACATGTCCCCGTCTGAGAGAACAAGTAGACCCTCTGACTTTTTTTTTTTTTTTAGGAAAAAGTCTAATCATGATGCCTCCAGGCAAAGTAAGTTTGTGATTCATGTTTATACATGGCAAGAATGGCCACTAAATTCAACATCATTTGCCTGTAGGGGACAATTAGGTTTATGAATTTTTGCCAATATTTGCTTACTTGCAGATGCAATTAGACAAGGACAAGCGCCTTCTTCGTATTTGAGACTCTGCTGGTGGAAGACAATACTTTGAAGCTTACAGCATATTAACAAAGAAAAAGGAGACGGAGACTAATGTGCTTCAAAAAGGAGTATTTAAAATGCCAGCACGAAAAGTCCGTACTTGAAACATGCCTTGTTGGTGCACAAACTGAGATGCAAGCTGTTCCTGACAAGCCCAGCAGCTGATTACTACCCTCAGGAGGTGTTTATCTGCTTTTTGTGTGTGTGCATGTGTGTGCGTGTGTGTGTGTGTGTGTGTGTGTGTGTGTGTGTGTGTGTGTGTGCGCGCATGCGTGTATACACACACACACACGAATACGCAGGTATGAATCGTAGCATATCATAGACTTCAGCGGAGCCTTTGGCTCTGACATTTGCCAGCATGAAGGAATAACATACGGCTGCTTGCCAGCATTTGGGTGTTGGTAGGCATGATGAGACAAGCCCAGCTTTTCTCTTCTTTCTCCCACCTTTTTTCCACAGTGAGACCCCACGGAGAAGACGGCAGTGCCATGCTGGCTGCCGCCCAAACTGGAGGAAGCGAAAGTGGTCATGAGGGAGCAATCTACCAGCCAGGTTATCCAGCTGCTTCCAAGGCTTGCACCACCAGCAGCAGCAGTGATAGGAGAAGGACCCAGTCATGCCCGAGCTGTCCGACACATGTTTTTGGAGCAGGGGAGGTGGTAGAAGCACTTTGCCCTGGTGCCTTGGCCAGGTCAGCCCCTGCTTAGGTGGGGGTTTCAAGGTCAGTGCAGTGTTGCCTCATCTCTCCTTTGACGAGGAATAGGAAAAAATAATTAAAAATAAACTTAAACTCCAATCTAACCTTTCCCCTTCTAAAAAAAAAAAAAAAAAAAAAAAAGGAACCTTTTCCAGATTCTGAAAATCATCCTTTCCATCATACCTTTTTTCTTTTTCTTTTTTTTTTAAATTTATTTGGTTTAGCACTTCTGGATTCTGATAGGCCTGAAAAGGAGATGGGTATAGTGTATGAAATCTGACATGTGTCATTTCTCTGCCTAAAGCTTCAGGAAAAAAAATTACTTACATGCTTTTGTAGACTCAGAGGGAAGCATTGGTTGCTCTCTCCATGACCTCCCGATCCATTTCCCTCACCACAGGTGAATGCAGACAGACACTGGCACAGACACAGACGCCCAGACACATACCAGTAGAAATGACTGGTAACATGTAAGAATAGTTACCTTTAGATTCCATAGCAAAGTTGCCAACCTGCCTGTCACAGATCATTCGATTTCCGGATCTATAGGCAAAAATAACCAAGTGTTTACCTGGAGTTTCTTGCTTTTGGAAACTGCATTTACTTAATGTTCTTCTTTTATTTGTTTGTTGTTTAAGGATGAGGGAAGGTAGAACCCAAAGCACTCAGATTCTGCAGTTCTTTTTCTTGCTGAAATTATGAATATCTTGAAATGCCTTGTCTCTCTCTGCCTTGATTTTCCCATTTCAGCAGGGGAACAATGTACCTTACTACCTTAAAGTCCTTCCAGAATTTAATAATGACAAATGTATCAGACAGGGAAAGAAGTGATATAAGTGTGTAGCACAACCAAAGATTCGGAACATTGCTTCAAGAGTTACTTAAGGAAACCACATATTTTCCATCACCTGTCATTGCAAATAGGTGTTAGACTCTCCAGCAGAACAAAATCTATCAAAAATATACAGTGGTTTAATCTATAGCTTAAGCCTAAAATGTTTCTCCTATTCAGCAGATGCAGGAACTGTGGGAAATGTACCATTTCACTCCCTAGTTCATAAACAGGAGCGTAGCACTAAAAAGTAAATATTTCTAGTTGCTACATAATAATTTATTATTGATTGATTGCTAGGAAAAAGACCTTTGACTTCAAGATTCAACAGGAATTTGAGGGATAAATCGAGTTGTCATGCCTATGAAATTAAAATAGTTTATGGTTATTAATATGATGTAATTAACCAATTGGTGATTACAAATTATCAAATCAAATATCATCAAATTTGAAAGAAATGTTTTGTATATTCAGTGTGATTTCTATAGCTAGGTATATTAGATATTTAAAACAGTTATTTCAATACTTAACAATATCCAGCTTTTTTAATGTTTAATACCAATTAGAGGTGAATAATGAGACAACTCATACTTAATAACAATAAAGTGTAATTGTACGTTTATTACCACTGTAATTTCATATAATAAAATAACAAGGTTTATCTTATAGCTTTTACCTTCTAAATCAGAAAGAGATTCTTGTAATAATCAATATTTAATTAACTTATAATTACTCACAATAACTGCCTCTTAAATGTGAATTAAATACCTCTTTGAGACATTTTAAGTGTTACTCATTTCTCCTGAGTAGGTCACTTTAACTAGTGTTTACTACCAAAATTTATCCTTATTGGTGCTCTGGGCTTCTGGAGCCGCAGAAAATATATTTTTGTAGAATATTAGGAAAACCTGCTTATATTCACAATACTAATTTTGTTCAGACATTTTTCTTCCAAATATTTCCTTATTTTGCCATATAGATAATGTTAACTTACGTTATACAATGAGGGAAGTTCTTTTTAATTCACATCCACATATATATTATGTCAATGTCTGAAATTTAGTCAGCATGAACTGAAATTTATGTATCTTCCTTAAATAACAGGAAATATTAATACTGGCCCTCTCCTCTTATAATTTTAACTCTGAGTTCAGTCAGCACTTACCTAAGCATGAATCTCCGGGGTTTATTCATCAGCGCCCTAATAAATAATGCCACAATGACACATGGTTTCCCTTCTGAATAAGGTGCCCTTAGTTTGTCAGTCATAAGCTAAAGAAGAAAGTAAATTTAAAAGATATGTTGGTAAAACAGTAGTCAGAGAAAGAGTTTGGAAGAGATTCTCCGCTGCATAACAGTGGCCTATGAAGGCTGTTCCCACCAATCCTTGTGGGATTTGTTAGCTGAACAACAGATTAGATTTGCAGAAGGTCATAGCTTTTCAGATTCAGTTTAAGTCTCAGCATTGCTTAAAACTGGAGCCTTACAATCAAACATATGTCATCTTCTTACAACAAAACTGTGAATTGCCTGTATCTCCTTCTTCCCTAAAATAATCTTCCGTCTTCCTTTTACCTGAGGCTAACTTCTGGAGGAAGATCCCCCATGTTTGCATACTAGCTGTAGCTGAGGCCCTTGCAAGCTGCAGCTTGCTCTCCAAGCATTTGGAAAACCTCTGTTTTGCGTGGGCATGCTGCTAGACTACCGAGACTCTTAGGAAAGTTTGTTTGAATTTTTTGCTATTGTTGCTTTTGTTTTTAACCTTAAGGTTCCACCTTAACCACAAGGATGGAGACAAAGATAGCAGTGTTGCACAGCAAATATCATTTTCAAAATGTCAAGGAAGATGCTTTGAGATGATATTTGTGATGGCACCTGAAACCGTAAGAGTTAAGCCTTGCCTATATTTCACTGAATTTTCTTAGATCGGTAGACACGCACAGAAAAAAGTCCCCACTGCCTTGTGCTAGTCACTGCCTGGTAAGAAGAATAATTTATTGACCTTCAAAGAGAAAGTAAACAGGTGATTGCGGGGGTGTAAAGATAGGACTAAGTAGGTAGTTTAAAAATGGGCTAAGATAACAGAGGAAGCCAATTGAAAACCACAGGTGAGGGTGACAGGGTTTGCTTTCCCATTGCAGAACAGCGTCCCTGACTTATTTAAAGTTTAGAGAGGCAGGATTTAGGAAGACCATAAAAAATAAAATTGCTGTCATTGAAAGGGGAAAAAATGATTAAGTTTTTTAATGGTGGCTGGAGCTAAGCTTCAGTAAACCAGAGGAAAAGGTTGGAGCTGCTTCTGAAAGAAATTCTGCTTCATAGCTGGGCTGAGGACAAACTAAATAAATTACAGATTTGAGCTGCAATGTGACAGCCAGACACCTAATCCTTAGCAAGGAAATCCTAGGAGCCCTGTGGTGAAAGCCCCTCCAGTTATGTGACTGGTGGAGGTGGAAGTTCTGGGCTTACCCCCGCCCACCTGTGACTACCGCTGAAATCAATTGTTGGGGTTTTTTTGGATGCAGGCAGAGCCAGATGTCTTTTCAGCACCTGATAAGGAAAGCCAACTGTGGCTTTCGTGCAAGAACCATTTTCTTCAGGTTCCCCATGTTTTATTACGCTGGGCAATCAAAACTTTGGCTACAAAAGCAAAACTTAAATAAATCTTTGTGGAGATTATAATTAGCCCTTGAAGTCAACTTGAAGAGCTAACAAAACTACACATATGGGAACCAGCCCATAAGCCATAATAACAAATGATAGTTTTTCCAGCAGGGTCCAGGGGTTCACCACGCAGAAATAAAATAGAATCATAAACTGCTCTTAGGATTCTACATATGGTTTAAAAACAAGTTTTCCTTTTTGGTTTTTAATTGCCTGCAAAAAGATTTTAAAATCTTTGAAGACTTTCATCCAATATCTAATATGATCTCTTTCTAAAACAACAGTTTGCATCCATTCACAGCCTTGCTAAAAAGACTCTGACAGAGAGCTAATGCAGAAGAATCGCCAAGAAAAAAGCTTCGTGGACACAAAGTGGCTGAAGAATAAGGAGTAAGTCATTATTTTCCAGCAGGGAAAATCCAATTAATTTCAAATATATACTTTCACTCTAAAGTTACAAAATACTTTGAAAACATAATCCTGAGAATTTTAAACTAAAAGAAAGCTAATAATCTTTACTGACTTTAGACCCTGTGTAATAGTAGCAGAATCATCGCACTTGGCAGTTACACATAAATGGAAGCACCTGAATGACATTCACAATAAATGATTAGCTGAAAAGCATGCTTCCTGCTGGGCCAGAAGAGCTTGTTTTGCTCTATTTGCTTGCAAAACCTAAAACCTATGACTACTGAAAGAGACCCACAGCCTGTTCAGAATTAGCAAAGACAAAGCGGGAAAGGAAGAGAGGGGAGAGGAAGGAGGGGGAGGGAAGACTTATATAGTCCTTATACTTGAAATAAGTGTTATCTTAGCACAACGAGCTAAGGGAAGGAGCACAACTCCTTTCTTTGGTGGTGGGTTATGCAGGGGTCTGTGTGAACTGAAGTTTAAAAATCAATTAACTGCATCTTCCATAAGATTGTCCAAGTTAATTATATACAAAGCACACATAGGCACATAAAGGAAGCTATAAAAGAAAAAGAAAAAAAAAAAGCCCCAGTCTCAGGCTACTTAAAGCAGAGACCACAAAAGCCCAGGGGAAATACAACTGTCTAATGGATATTCCCCCCGCTCCTGCTCATCTTCTGCTGCACTGCAAAATTTTAATATCTCATCAAGTATATAGCAGCCATAAACTACTGTCCTTTTTTATGTAGTTTCAGATGCAAGAAAGAGCACATTCTTTATAATGACCTAAACCTATCAAATGAAATAACACTTTGGGATGATGAACTCTAAATTATGAGTGATTATTTCTAAATTCATTACAACTTTGTTTGACATTTTTATTGCCTTCTTAATTTCTTCCAGCCAAGCCACAGAAGTTATTACTCATGATATAAATGGTGCACCAATTAGAGAAAAGGGGTTTCCAGGTTTGCACTTTAGCTGTTTGGCTTCCAAAGTAAGATGACTGCACCAGATATGGGGATGTCATTGAAGCAAACATCAGCATCAGAAGCATAAAAATAAAATAAAGTTTGTCGTATGCCTTGCATTCAAAAAACTTAATGCATTTCTCAGACATTAAGCAATTAAAATGCACAACAAGCTGTTGACGGAGGTATTATTAGCTCCATTTTACAGATGGAGGCAAAATGTCAGGAACTGAGTCATGTCACAGAACAGACATTAGCAAGGCATCCACTTGTAGCGATAGCAAAGATAGACGTATTTCACAATGAGCGCCGGAGATCTGGGGAATTTTGTGTAGCGCACCGAGGCGCCGTGCAATTGCATACAATTACATGAACATAAATTACGAGGTAGGTGAGGAAGCCGCCTCACCTCGGCCGCAGGCAGAGCCGCAGGGGCGGACGGAGCGGTGCTGTTGGCTCTGCACGCCCCGGGAGAGCTCTGCTGGGCGCAGCAGCGAAGGCAGAGCGGATCTGTCTTCATTCCCCGAACGAGAAATCCTGCTCTTGCGACACTGAAATTTGGATCAGGTCCTGAGGTAGGATGAAGTCTGAGCTTCACACTCCCACTCCTCTGCACGGAAAAGAATGTGTTTGACTGGTGGGAAAAGGATGACAGGAGCATGCAGGAGTGTGATAACATTTGTACTCCAGTAAGGTCGGCTACTTAGAGCTAGGCTTGAAGGCATCAGTCTGTTGGGAACTTCTACACAACAGACTAAATGCATTTTGAGGCTTTTTGGCCTTTCTCCGAGAAATCAGGTATTCGCCATTCCCTGAGGCAGGACATTCATCACATTTGGCAAATCCTGTGTTCCTCTGATTTCTCCCTCTGGTCAGGTTTGCAATTAAGAACCTAAAAACAATTTTCAAACTGCAACCAAGAAAAATTCAAGAAAATGTTGAATCTTGAAAGAGAGAGGAGACCAGTTTTGCTGAGGAAGGCATTCTGTGTCCAAATGCGGTGACGGACTGGAGCCAAGATACCTAGCCGAGCTGGTGTAACGCTAATTGCCAGCATACATATCTATATCTACACCTATGTCTATATAAAATTTGGCAAATATTTGCTTTTCCTCTACTGTGTTCAACAAAAAGAGAGCTGGATTTTAGCACTTAAAAAAAGGAGAATACCTCTTGTGGAATAAATAGTTAACAAACCCCCATCATGTCAGCCACTGTAGATGCTGATCTTTAAAAAAATTTCTCAAACTTTAACTGGAGTGCTGGTGATACTGGCACTGACTGAAGCAGCTCAGGCCAGTTTATCCAGCAGCAGATTTCTGCCTAAGGTCCTTTGCTGGCCTGGCCAGGAGGCTGCAGGGTCGGTTGCAGGGAGCAGAGTGGGCAGGACACCAAGGGCAGCCTTGGCTGTGCTGGGTGCGCATGTACTCACCCTCGCTGGCAGGAGCAGACGGGGCAAAACCAGCCTCTCTGAGTTGCTGGTGGTGACCTCTTCTCCAGCTCGCTTCTTCATTCACATGAAAGTGCTTCTAACAATAGCTTTGCCTGGGCTTTCTGCCTGGAAAGTTCAAGCTGTTGCCTGACAGCCGCATACGCTGCCACACATTTCTCCTCGCGTGCCAGGATGCGTCTGACAAGAAAAGGGACAGATGAACCTCCCCAAACTGCTCTCCAGCACCTGTCTGCCAGCCTCGTATCACTCACCCACAGACCCCAAAGGGTGGCAGAAGAGGCACGTGGCCGTGCAGCTAGAAAGATCAGATGATGCCTGCAGCTCAGGGATGTGCAGCCTCTCCCCTCCTCGCCGCTATTTTACCCCATTACAGCAGGTAGCACCCGGCTGCGGTCCCGAGAGGTGCTTGTGCACCTGAAACTCACCTTCACTGCGGCATCACGCTTGTCACACCAACTCGCAGGGCTTAGGAGGACCAGCCAGGAGGCACAGAGTAATTTTACCTACTGAGTCTGTAATTTCTGTGGAAAAAATGCTAGCATTTGAGATAATTCTTTATCTGATTAAGTTCACGTTATGAAGTATCAGATTCCCTCTGCGCATCTTAAGTGTCAGATTTCATTACTTCTTAATCTGCATGTGTCCTACTTTTATTAATATGTGATGGTTGATCAACCCATGGAAGATCAATGTTCCAGTTGTACCACACCTCAGTGAAATATTTCTCTAAAGAAATGTTAAGGATCTGAAGCACCCCACTGAAATGATATGCTTAAGCAATGAAACACTCTCCTACGCCTGCTGCTGCTAATGAGACCCCTCTCAACAAATATGAGCACAGCGAGTCACTCTCTTTCTGTCCTCTCTCCTTCTCTAAACTGTGTCTCTTCATAGATACAAACGTTCTGCATAATCGTAGGGCAACGTTTTAGCTCAGGTGAGCACAAAAACTCTGTCAAATGGTCCGTGGTTGGCCTTGGAAGCTGCCAGGAGGTCAATACTCTCGAAAAACAGACAGAAATGTATTTAGGTGTATGAATATTGATTTAGGAAATGAAATCTGGCAGTGACGTTCCTGTTAGATAGCTATTCTCTATCATTGTTTTAGTTCTTAACTTTAGTTTCCACTCACTATTAACCAATTTGCATTAAGGTTACATCTTATATTTCCCCTGCGCGCTACATGTGCTGTTGGAATTTGCTGTTATTAGTATTGCATTGCCAGTTTCCTTAATCAAATGGTGGTTTATTTATTCTCTGCTCAAGGTGAGATTAATTGTATTGAAGTTGTGACCGCGACTGAATTCCAAGAGAGGAAAGGGAATCTCTCTCTTTCCTGTCTTTCAGGGAGAGGAAAGAAGCCGTTCAGAAGACTGTGACTATCTAGAGAGGGAGTATTACGAAATTTTTAGGGTATATTAAATCTCTTTTCAGATACGTGAGACCTTTGATGTGATACATCACTGCTGGATCAGCTGCCTCCTTAATGCTGAGCAACAGTGTAAGGCTTTGCATGAACCCATCACACAAGTTGCAGCCAGGTCTCTGTCCAACTCGTGTGTAATGACCTCTTTTGCAGCACTTGGTTGGGCAAGAGGGCTTGTTAGACCAGGAGCAGCAATACAGTATTCACAGAGCTTTATACATATCTTTCTCTGCATTACAGTTCTTGAGGATGGTGACATACAACCCTGAAGCAGGTTGATGATAATTGTCTCTCGAGCATGCACAGGCTTGACCTACTTACAAGGCTCCAAACGTTTCCACCTCCCATGGTGGCTGGTAGGTCGTCATTTCTGAACTCATTTTCACAGAAATGTTTTGTCATAACATTTCAGAAAATAAAATAAAATAGACCAAAGGCCTTCCTGGTAACAAGTGTCTCCCAAATAGTTCCAGTTTTGTGTTAATAAAACATTAAAAATTAACTGAATTTCAATGTACTGGGAGATCTAATTAGTTGGACAATTGCATGGGTCTAAACTACAAGTCTTGCAGTGTCATTCCACCACAGCACGGCTGATCAATTGACATGATTGCTGCAATAACAAGTGCAAAAACTGTGATTATATTCCTCATCTTGCAACATTTTAGGGAAACAGATATCAAAATTCTATTATGGTATCTTTTATTAAGTTACAAAACTCACTAACAAAAGTTGAAGTGTGTTTCTGTGATGTATCACAAATATTTGAGCGAATAAGTATTAAAAATATTAATTCACGGTTTAATGTAGAAATCTTTGATGAGGTTTTATGAAGGTTCTTCTTAGATAAAAAAACTGCTTCAGGGCAGGGAGAGTTTAGATATCAAGATTTGGTGCAATAATTGCTCATTTGCTACAAGTCTTCCATCCGTAAATATGAATTAGCAGGTTCTCAGGTTTTCAGATTGAACAAAAATGGATATGCTTTGCATCTGCATAGAGCTGCAGATCTTAATACACCTAAACAAATTGGACACATGCAAATGTGTGCACTCATCTTTCCATGAATGCTCTAAAAAATCTGGCCCTTTAGTGCAGAAAATTGGAACCAGATTGCTTGATGTTCGAAAGATTAGAGAGATTTTTCTGTTGTTGTTGTTTGTCCTTCACTTCATAAGCACAATATAATTTCTGCAGTATTTTTAGTCCCCATATTTCAGAGGCTTACTTTTGTGCGTCACATCAAATAGATACGGTCTCCTTGTAAAGGGAATCTCAGCTACTGGTACGTGAAAAATTCTAAAGCATTGTACATATGAAATACCTAATAAATACAATTTGCAGAATATTCGGATTATTTTTGGAGGCTAATAATCAATCCAAAGTGAGAGACAGGAACATAGGTGAGAATTCACAGTGCAGTATCTACCCAAAAGCCTAGACAAATATTTCCTACGTTGCATGATATTGCTGTTTATTTCATTAAACTAAACTGATTTCACCCAGATTTCTTAGCCCATGGCTTGCAGATAATAACTGCACTGTGGAAAAAGGGTAAATAATCAGCTGTTTTTCCTTCCATCAGAGGAGGGACTTGTGTTCTGCAGAAAGAATTTACCTCTACTAGTAGTGATTAGGCAGCACTATTACCAGGCTGTCCATGGCTGACAACAGCATGTATCAGTGCAAAAGCAGCAGTAATAACCACATCATTTCTTTGAGAAGGGAAGGCTGGTGCTGGCAGATAAGTGACAGAAAGCTTTCCTTTTTGCTTAAATGCCTAAAATGAAAAGCCCAAAGAAAGAGCAAGGCTGCATATGTGGAGTTTTAAGATGTAATTATTGCAATAAAAATATACAATGCAAGCATGCTCGCACGCTGCTGCTTACAATGGGTAAGAAGAACAGCACCCACAGATCCCCTCTTTTCAGCCTGCAATAAACTTAGCACCTAAGGACGTTTCTCTGGTGTGAGCTAATGAAAATTTTATGTACTTTTTTATGTTGTCTCCATTGGCTAGAGGAAGATCCCTGGGAATGAGCAGTACACCAGTTGCCGTACACCCCATACCTAGTGTCTCCGCCTTTGCCCAAGCTCTAAACACCAGTGGCTGGAAGGATAAGTTCACGGGGCAGCATGGCGTGGGCAGGACGATCCCTCTAAGCCGGTGGACAGTATCACAAAACTTAGCTGCACTGGTTTCATTTCATTTTGGAAGACAGCATCTCAAGGCGGAAATGCTCATGTTTAAAAATAAAGGTAAAAGAAATGTCATAAAGCCACTGTGATAATTTCTTGTGCACCCTGCAGTCACAGGATGGAGGCCATTCTTTCTGCTGTTCTGTAAAACAACAGCAACAGTAAAAAAAGTCTATTTAGCTCAGTATTATTATGAAAAATGGGCCAAATCCAGGCCTTTAATCCAAACTCTTTACATGTCCATCCTTAAAATGATGCCTATTGCGTTCTGCTAACTATTTCTTTTCACGTCTTCATTTTCGGTAATCAAACCGTTACGTAGAATAGTTCAGGTTGTGTTTGGTGGCAGAGGGGGAAAGAGAAAAGAGGGACCTGGAAAGGGAGGAAAGAAACCATAAAACATGCTGCCTGTATTGTCCAAAATCACGTCACTTAACATGGTTTCTTACAAAGGGAGAATGAACAAAATGCTTACATTGTACAGAACAGCTGCTAGTCTTTAGGATTATATGTGTTATTTGAAATGCTATTTTATACATGTATCTTTATCTAATAATTTTTCTCTGTTATAACTCATTCGATTCTTCTTTGATTTTCTCTCTTTTTGCGCATACGCAGCCCTTCCCACTTCCAAGCATGTTTTAAATAGGAAATGTGCTAGCATTAGAACAACCCCTGCCTGTTGTTGCCAGAAGGCGAATATTTGTTGTCCATGAGTAATGAACTATATCTTTGAAACAAAACATGCAAAAAAATCTTTACTTGGGACATATTTAAAAATAGGCTTAATGGTAGTTTAATTCTTCTGCTGCTATTCCTCAAGTCAAAAGAAGATTGCATTAATTAAGTTTTAAAAAATCTCAGAACTTCTCAGCTATGCAGTCCTGCTGGTAAATCATCTCTTTTCTACGGCATCTCTGCTAAGCATCTGGAAGCAGGCCCTAGTCTATACAAAGTAAACATATATATTTTCAATGTATAATATTAATGGAGAAATTCATTTGCAAAATCACTTGCAGATTTTTTCCACTAGTGTATTGCCTTAATTCTTGAAAAATTTTGGGTTTAGTCATATTTAGGTGTGAATATTTTTCCAATGCAAACTGTAATTCTAAACTAGAAAGAAGTGCATGTTTATTTAGGTTTCAAATATCAAACAGTTTGAGTTTTCACTTTTCCACCTACACTTCATTCCTACTTGAGGGGGAAAAAAAAAGAAGGTAGACCAGGTAGGGCTAAGGGTAAACAAATAATCCATGACTTCTGGAGTATGCTTGTTTCAGTGTAACTGTCTAAGAAGATAAAGCTTAAGCATGAACTAAGGAAGTAATATTTAGGTCTTTCTATCTCCTAGGCAGAACACCTTGAGGTTTATATGTGAGACTTCCAAGAAAGGCTGCACAGGTTTCAGACTCTGTAATAGTAATATCTGTGAATAGTGTTGTAATATCTGATAGCAGTCAAAAAGACATGACACATTACCCACATACCATATTTAATATCTACTTTAACTTAGCTTATATGAAAGACATTGCAAAGTCTTGCTTGGCTTGGTGCGTCAGATGCCTACCAATTCATACACACAGGTACGTAGCAAAGGCAATTATACTTACAGATCTGGGTCCATAAGCTGTGTGTCACTTTCAGTAAAGCTGTCTCTTTTGAAATGTGCTAAGGTACCCAAGCCTAATTCAGGTAGTCAGCAAACTGCAGCAACTGCCAGCTAAAAAATATGTCATTGCCTGATATCCCCTCATCCAACATTCTCCTTTCAGATTTGATGTTAGCTGTGCGCGTAGGTACTAAATGTCTGAAAAAGAAAAATAAAAGTCTGGAAGAGGAAAGATACGTAAGGGCAGTATGCATATACTGATTAACACAGGTTCTCACTCACTGTTTTGTGGCATTTCAGAAACACTGCAGTAATGTAAGCAACATGCTTTGGTGGGTCACAACTGCTCCTCAGCCTATATTATTCACTAGAAATCTGGTGGAAAATAAAAACATCTGGATCTGCAATGGGGAATATTATAATAATTTCTATCTTAAGTGATGCAAAACTCAGGTTACAATATAGGGGAAATCAAGTATGCCCTCAGAGCAGCCAAAAGCACAATTACCGTGCTCGAGATTAAGAAAAGATGTCGTGAACAATTGTTCGCCAAGCTGGAAAATAACCTAGTGGTAAACACGGCTTTTTAAAAATTTATTGTTGGGTAAAAGCCACAGCTCTGAAAGTAACATGTTAGAAGAGAGTCACGGTGAAAAATGAATGAAACTGGAAATGATCAATGCAAGTCTAAGGTGCATCCTGAACTCAAGATCAGACAGGACACAGTTGCATCTCTGTTATGTATAATTCTTTGGCTTTTATGATCTTAGGTGCATAAGTCACTGTAATGGAGGACCTGTTGGCCCGGGCCCCTCCCTCAGACAGAAAGCGTGATGCTAACCTATTCAGAAACTCTTCATACCAATGGGCGTTACAAATTACACTGCCTAGGCAAGCATGCAAGCACGGTCCTTGCAATCTGTCCTTTTAAATAAGATCCTTTATGGTATCAAACACTTGTAAAGCAGCCTGGCATAAACGAGGCTCATACCCTTCACTTAAACACAAAGAAACATGCAAATGAGGTTTCAGAAAAGCTAATGCTAAAAACACGGGGCGCTTTGCCACCTTCCTCTGTCCCAGGTGACTTTGGGAGATTGTCTCAGCAGAAATGGCACCTCCTGGAGCTCCCCGTTTGGGTTTGTAACGTGCGCGGTGTGTTCCCTCCCCGTCACGCAGACACCACACGGGCGGTGGGGTGCCTATTGCCCGATTTGTACGGACCCGGTCTCCCCCGAGGGTTGGACCTGCCGTTCTGAGTGCTCCCTCGGAGGGTCCCTCCTCCGTGGCTGTACGTGAGGCCACTCATGTATATGACGGACGTACCGGCGAAAATTAGGTCAGAGGATTTGTTCTACATTTGCACTCTCTTCCAAATGCTTCGAGGCTGAAGAACCGTGGGGAAAAATCCATTGCAACAATGTCAGCAATGAGATCCTTTTTCTATGATTTTCTGTACTTCCTTGATCGTGAAGACCACAGAAACCCATGAATTTTGCCTGAAGAAAGCTGTACTTCTGATTCTAATTTCATCTTGGTCTGGAGTCAGGGGGATTTAAGCATAATACTTTGCTGCTAAATAGGTAAATTATTTTTACAG
This sequence comes from Struthio camelus, assembly GCF_040807025.1. Lineage (NCBI taxonomy): Eukaryota > Metazoa > Chordata > Aves > Struthioniformes > Struthionidae > Struthio > Struthio camelus. Next base: position 19,453,143 of record NC_090982.1, on the reverse strand, counting down.
GCTTCTGGACCGTTTCAACCCTTTCTGTCTAGGCTTCATACATCTGTTGACACTAATAAGAATGGCAATAAGCACTGCCACTGAATGTCACTCATTAGTCCTCTTTTTCTCTTTCTTTTTTGTTTTGAAATTATGCACAGAAGTTTTGCTGTTCAATTAAGGTATGAGCTTATTTACTTGTGGTGGGTAGGGACTCAGAGGTATAAGAATGTGACTGTCTGGCAAATATTATTTTTATAGAGAAAACATTTTTCTGCTCTGGTGCATTTAAACCTAAATGCTAAGTGCATAAGTGCAAAGAGAAAAGCTGTAAACACCTCAGCCGAAGTAGGGATCCAGAACAGAGCATGTGGTTCTCATGGACTTCAGTTTATTAGAGGTTTCAGTTGCTGTTCACTCAGTCCATATCTCCAACACAACATATGCCAAAAGAGGATGAGAGGTAGAAGGATTATATTCTCAGAGAAACCCCACTATGGAGGTAAAAGTCTTTCTCCTGTTAGTTATAATGAATTTGGGGGGCTGATGACATTCCCATAGCCCACCGCTCCTTACGCTTGTTAGCTCCTTTCTGTGTTCCTTATGGAGAAGCTGACACATATATCTTTAGTATAACTCCTGGTGCTGCAGTAAGACATCCTGCGGGTTAATTTCTCTAATCCATTTAAAGTAGCAGGAGGCTTAACAGCTGGGGCTCATCATGTCCTCCTTTTATGCTGATTCAGTGGTCAGCAGAAAATATGATGATTCCCAGATGTTCGCACTTGATAGACTCAACAGGCTTGAGAGGAATGTGGGAGGAATCAGTGACAGGTGTTTCTTTCTTAGCATCATAAGGGACGCAGAGGGAAATGGGGACATCATTTTTACGTAAATAGGTGTTCTGAAGGCTTCCAAGCAGTTACAGAGTATCTGTTCTCTGATTCCGAGATCCAGAGATAGAGGAATGTGACTTTGCACTGCTTTAACACATAATTGACTGCACTTCTGCATGTGTACTACAGCGCCTTTGATTTCTGTTTGTTAACAAAACCCACACCACCCTTTCTGCAAAAACGGCAATGCAGTATTCTGTTTGTTGCCTGCAATGAATATATTTAAACTGAAGTTTGAATAATGACATTTTTATTGTCAGGGATTCAAAAGACTGCACACTGAGGACTGATGGTAGCCAAATGAATCAGAGGACAGGGAAAGTAAACAGATTGGCTAAATAGAGAGGTGAGTTGTTTCTTGATTTGAAATTGAGTCATTAGCTCTTGAAGTTGAAAATTGAAGAATGTAGCCTTTCTTTGTCTATGAGGGCATGTTGGATACTTGCGTCTGCTTACTAGGTTTTCTTGCTGTGTAAATAATTAATTGTTGGAGAGAAAATTAAGGATTTCCTCTCCCAACATCATGGAAGGTGTGTTTTTAATGCAAAGTAGAACAGCTATACTAGGAGAGATGCCATGCTCCTAATAACGTCCTCCAGTCTACTAGGCATTTGGCAGAGATATAGAGGACTCTGCACCGAATCAGGCTCAAGCAAGGACACACACCTCAGCCAAGCAGCCTGACTACAAGGGAAGACGTTGCTTGGCAGCATGTCCTGTCTTTCGAAAACAGCTATATTCTTTCAGCTATCTCTTGGCTGTTCAGTACTTCACAGTGATTTGATTGGTTACTTTGTGAATCTCTTGCTCAGCTAATAACTAGAAGACCATGGTCTGAGATCTTCTGAATAATGCTTCATGCCAAAAAAGATGGCTCCTAAAAGAAGAGCTTTACCCCACACTGGGCAACACAAGCCTCTTGACTTGGTTATGCCTCATAAAATGTAGATTGGGTAGAGATAGGCAGGAGTTGCGGCTGCTCACCTGAGCATCAGGCACCAGCCCAGCTGGCTTGACAGTGAACAGCGTGTCAACATCAAATAGAAAAGTAAGAGGAATGCAGAGAATCCTAGGGTGAGCTTGTGATTGGGGTATACACTACAGAAATAGGATCACTCAGATATATCAAGTCCTGGTGAGTTCCCTGCACCCAAGCCAAACAACTGAATCCATAGTGCTCCAGGTAATGGGCTGACCTACAGTCTTGCTTCCTCAGCATAACCTTTTTTATCCTGCATATAGCTAAATGCCAACTCTGGGGTCCCTGTCATGTCATAGCCACTGAGTTAGAAGGGTCTCATCTCCACGGTGCACCCTCCCTCTGTCTCCCTCACGAAGTATTAGTCACATAGAGTTGTTGCTGTGGTGAGTCTTTCACAGCAGAGGATGGTGTCACAGGGTGAGTGGGTGAGTCAAGCTCGGTGGGTGAGCAGATGACTGCTGGTTCACACAGAGCAGGAACTGACTGTCCCCACAGGGATACTCAGAAAAACCATCTTACAACAGCATGTTAGCTGCATTCCACAACATCACTTTTTCTAATTTCAGCAAGGTACTTAAAGACCATCTTCTTCACTGCTCTGGAGCTTGCTATGGGCCTCTTCTTCACTCTTCTTTCAGCTCCTTGGAATTAACAAACCTCCCCCAGGCTGCAGAATGAGGATGATGACCAAAGTGTGCAGCTTAGCCAAGGCTCAGAGCACTTCTGCAGCAGCTTTTGCTCAAGCTGAAGGCTACATATCTGGGATCTACTTTCTGCTGAGCAGAATAGTTTGAATGCACAGGGCAAATTAGCCATACACTGCACATGGCTGTATTATCCTAGTACATAATATTAGGAAGAACTGAAGAGAGAGAGTCCTTTCACAGCAAGTGCTGAGCATTGTCTTCCAGAACATACATCAGCAGTTAACTGAGTCTCATCATAGTTTTGGTCTGGTTTCCAAGATAAGTAATATATGCTGAGACCTGAATATACTGAGTCTCCCTCTGAGGTCAAATAGTTACTCTCCCTGCAAATCTTTGTTTCAGCAACAAGAGCGCTAAATTTGAGTGCCGCTGCAAATAAAACTATTCAACTAACTAACTTCTTACCGATTAACCAACATCTAACATCTTCTTGTTACAATACCACTGTGCCCAAGCCAAGGCATATCGTGGCCCATCTAGCCCATAAAAAATGGTCTGATGACCATTTCATTGTGAAGCATGACCTGTCCCACTTTCAGGATCTTGCGGTACGAGAATGGTCCTTTTCTTCTTGCTGCTCTAAAGGGTAGCATTTGTGGTTGAGTTGATCCTTGTGGTTCAGACTTGCCCTTGAGCTCAAAGCCTTTCTCCTCTCTCTATTTTTGGGGTTTTGCTTTTTTTCTTTTCTTTTCTTTTCTTTTCTTTTCTTTTCTTTTCTTTTCTTTTCTTTTCTTTTCTTTTCTTTTTTTTTTGAGCATTTGCCCAAGGCAAGATATGCACTAATCCTTACAAGCATTCTGACCTTGTTTTTATTAAAACACTTTTTGGAGAGGTAATCTTCATTTCAGACTAGGACTGTTTTCAAAGCCTGTGTTCCAAATGTGTTTCATTTGGCTTCCAAATAAGCTTTTTCTATTTGTGTGTGTGTGTGTTTTACTATCAGTAATGATAACTTTTAAACAAAGTATGTTCCTGCTCTTTATTTTGTCTTTTGAAGAGAATTACTTACGTAGCTATTATATATTGTTTGGCATTCATTCAGCTGAACTCTGCTATGCAGTACATCCTTTTGTGCAGCTGTCACTGTGACACTACCTCTCTGGGCTGTCTCCAGCAACTGGTTAGCATTACCTTTTCCTTTCAAGAGCTAAGTGGATATGCTGTATTTTACTCTGACAGCTGGGCCATTTTATTTGAGCCTTATTGGACTTGATAGTTACCTTTAGGGAATGTCTTTTTCAATTGTTTGTTTCGAAAGTCTTCTGTCAGTTCAGACTGTGAAAGACAAAGGAAAATGCTGAAATTGCTGGTACTGATGCATCCACATGGGATAACAAATGGTTGGGACATCACTGTTCTTTGGACATTTCAGCAGGCCTACTTGTATCCTATTACAGCACCAAAGAGAAGAGGAGAGAGAAGCTGTTTCCAGTTTGTCTTTTGGCAATGGATCTTTAAAAACTATTTTATTTTTATTAAGAAATCTTTGTGCGATGCCAGTGTTTGGGACTCTCCCAGGTGTGGTAGTAGCAATGACGCCTTCTAAACAGAACTTTGTCCCCCTGATGACAATGAGCCTGGGCTCTATATGATAAATGCTGCAGAGACACCATGTCCTTGTCAATATGGCATTTACTAGCAAAGCAACCCTTAAGTCACTCGCTCTTATCCTATGTCTTTTGGCAGACCTGGGCTCTATTTTCCTGACCGGGATGGCACACATTTCAAGCAACACATTTATATGTCTAGCTCAGAAAGTAAAACCTGCAGGATCAGTGGTCCTATGGCCACTATGGGCAGAGTATTTGCAACAGGAAGTTCCCCAACAACAGCAAAGCACACCTAGTCTTATTTAAAATATTTTTAACAACAGTTCTGAAAACCCTATGCTTAACATTCATAAGAATCCTATATGAAACTTGAGAACTGATCTGCAAATAGAAGTAACTGGATGCTAACTCTGTCCTGAGTCGCGCAGCTGTAAATATGCCTAAATTTATTAATTTCTGTGCATACGAGTGTATTTTTGAAAAATCCTAGGTCTCATCACTTGTGATCATTTCCGTTGTTTCTCAAGCTCAGAATTTCTAGAACATCCTTTCAAGAGAGCCAGCAAAAACGTCAATCCTAAAAGGAGATGGGAGCCTAACTTGAAAGGCCTAACTTGAAAGGCCTTTAGATTTCTAAAATCTGGCGAACAGAGAAAGCTTGTTTCAAATTAAGTAACTAGCTAAATAAATCAACCTATCACATGGGTTTCTGAAGGATTATTTACAATGCACACACTCCAGTCCCGGCAAATAGGGAACTTGCAAGGTTAATTTTTTTATTCTATTCTTAACCAGTCTATTTCCTTGGAAATGTCAAGGCAGAGAAGAGTTGGTATTTGTTTTTTTGTTTTTTTTTTTTACTTCAGGCACTATCATAGTTTAATGCAAGGTATAAAACACAAAGTGAAAGATGATTGTCACTTTTGTAATGAATCTAATCAAAAAAATCAGTCAAACTAAATCCGAATCTTCCTGCTCTTCATCCTTCTACAGTACTTTGGGCACAAACAGTTCAGGCTAGGATTCTGTGCATCCTAGTTTTTAGGAATTTTATGCTCCTTATAGACTTGAAGTTTATTATGTTTGGTTCTTGGAAAGCTGCCTGCATTCAGCAACCTAACTGAGTGGGAAGACAACCAATGATACATTCTGGGGAGGCATTACCTGAGATTCATCTGAAATTGTTAAATGTACTTGGAAATAAACGATAGAAAGAAGTACAGTGCAGAGTAATCCAGAGCGGTATTACTGTCAGCCTGGCAGGTAAGCCAGAAAACCTCTTCATCAGTTATTACTCATCGCTGAGTGCTGTTGGTGCAGCTCTCTGAAATAATTCGTATATTTCCTAAATCTCGATTAGAACTTCATCTTTCTTGATTTTTTTTTATCTTGTTGTTCTTAAAGATGAAGTTGTGAGAAAGCCAACCCAAATTCTGAATGACTTTGTCAAAATTTTTGTATTATTTGGCTATAAGGATAATTCTCAGGCACTCCTATTACAAAAGAGCACCTCTAGGCTGTATCTGCCGCAGCCAAGCTCACTGACCAACAGCACACCCACAGCCTGTGGCCCAGGAGCCCTGCTAAGCTCAGGCCAAGCATCCCAAACTACACTGTAGTCAATGGTTTCCAGCCCTATCTGCAACCATCACTCCCGACGGACCCATGCTGTGGCCATGTCTCCAGCTTTGTCTCTGGCCTCATTTCCTTTCGCTCCTGATGGGACTCCCGAGACGGGCCCTGGACCTGGCTCACTGTTTGCGTTGCCTGGAGGTGCTGAGGGGCCTGTCACCCTCACCACCCTGCTTGGGTCACTCAGCCTCAGTACCCCATGGGGATGCCATGGCCCTGCCAGCTGCCCCCCGGCTCCTGGCTCGCCCCCTGCTGGAGGCAGCCCTGCTTTTGCGCCCCCCAACAGGACTCAGGAGAGGTCATCCCATGAGGCCAGCTCTGAGGAATCTCAAAAGGAAAACTGGGATGCACTTTTAGCAGATTCTGGAGTCAGTCCTAAAAAAAAGTAACGGCTCTTTATGCATAAAGATCTACACCTTAAAGAATGAGGGCAACTTAACTTCAAAATCCAAGTAATCAGGGATCTTTCTTACCAACAAAATATTTCCTTCTTCATGCTGTGCTTCCATAGTCATAGAGAGAGAGAGCTTTCAAATAGCTTTGAAAGATACAGGAGAGGCCCCCAGATCTGGAACAAGTTTACCTCCTGGGGTGAAATGGCACTATTTGTCAGCTACCAGGGAATACTGCAATGTGTATCAATCTGTTCAGACTGTTGCAGTGACTGAAATATTGGGTATCTGCCTTTGAACAGAGGCAGAAGGCTGCATGTTTGGTAATTGGTCTGATTTTTTTGATTGCCGGGTGCTCAGCTGTTTAATCTTCTTCCTTTATCTCTTCCTACCTTCCTTCCTTTCTTCCTTCTGTCCTTCTTTCCTTCTGTCCTTCCTCTCTCTCTCCTTCCTTCCTTTATTTTTTGCCCTTCCATCTTTCTCTCTTCCCTGCTTCCTTCCCTCTTTCCTTCCTTCCTTTCTTCCCTCCCTGCTTCCCTTGTCTCCTCACACCCTCTGCCTGCCACCCTCTCTCCCTTCTTTCGTCTTTCCCTCCTTCCCTTCCTTCCTTCTTGTAGGTTGTAATAGAAGTGCCTGAGAATTATCCTTTATATTGCAAATATATGTATATATATAGAAAGGGAAAAATGAGTAATAATAATAATGCAAATTTAGATCCGAAAGAAGCTGAAAGAAGTATTTCCAGTGGACCTCAAACCTCACAATACCGTGTCTGTCTGGCAAACTTGAAACCCAAGTCATTTGCTGAAAGACTTTGGAGATGCCAGAGCTTGCAAACACTCAGCAATAAACTAGACCCTCTTTAAGCAAACCTGATTTAGGATTTAACATTAGAAACACTAGTTTTGAAGCTAAACCAGGTTTACTTGTTTGTCTGCCTTTCATTTGGAGCATTTGAGCTTGTTAAAGACACAAACTGAAAAGCAGAAGAGCATGTGCCTGTGAATTTGACAAAGGGGAAAGCATTTGCATGCCACTCCACCGAACACAGAATATACTGCTTTACTTAGATCTTTAATTTATTTTGTATTTTCTACCCTTTTAAAAGTAGACCTGAGTCCTGTTTGATAGCTTCACCTCTTCATTAAGAGCAGTTATCTACAGTTTGGAGAGGGACCAAACCCAAATTCTGTTCCAAACCAGCCGTTCAAAGCAAGCGTGGGTACTGGGTACGTGTGTGTGTTTGTGTGTGTGTGTGTGTGTGTGTGTGTTTGTGTGTGTGTGTGTGTGTGTGTGTGTGTGTGTGTGTGTGTGTGTGTGTGTGTGTACACATATAAAATATCTATACGTGTGTACTTCCAAAAACCATCATGTTTTATATTCTAAACAGCTTTAAAATCCATTAGAACAACTCTGAAAGAAAAGCTGTATTGAACAAAATAAGCTGTGGAAAACAACTGAATATTTACAGTATGGTTCAGTCATATATAACCCAGTACGGTAACATTTAATAAAGTGGAGATTATGAAACAAAAGGGCAACACTGGGCAGTCAACAGATGGAGAGAGCAGCAGGAGAGGCAACATTAGCATTCTGCAAGTCAACTTGGCAACAGTAAGTTAATACCAGTAAGTCAATGGATCAACAGGCAACAGAAGGGCATTCAGCCTTTCAACAGTACCTGACTGTACATTCAATTATTGCAGTTTAGAACTTTCCTTCTACCTTTCATATCTGTGTTAGTAATTAGCATTTTAAAATTATTAGAAATAATGACACTTCTCCCAGGCTGGCAACCTTTGGAGAAGTGCTTCACAGACTTCTGCAGAGAACTTTGTCAATACTTTCCAGCCATAGCTCACAGTGCAAAACTTTGCTCGTATATGAAAATCTGACAGCCGATTCACCTGTAGAAGTGCTGGGGGTGATGGCATTTGTTATGTGGTAGTTGTATGGCTACATAACCCACACATACTGGAAAAAAGCTCTGCTTCTAAGGAATGTCCTGCTGCAACCGTGTGCTAAGCAGTCTACTGTATCTGCGAATGTATTAGCTAGGTAACTGGGAAATTCAGCGTTCAGCCTTCTTGATACTTGTGCAGGTGGCAAAGAGAGGGCTGGAGCGAAAGTGGGTGATGTCAGCATTTCTTCCTTTCTCCCAACACATAACCACAACTCCGTGTGAATGAAGGTTAAATTTTGGCTAAAAGATGAATGTTTGGGAGCGTAGCCTCTTTTCTCTTTCTTCTTCTTTGCGTGCGGCAATGTGCTTTGGGATGAGGCCCATGAGAGCATTGAGCCCTCCACAGTCCTCTGAAGCTGGTAAGAAAGATCCAGATCTTCCTTAACGTGCAGGGCTCTGATGTCAAGTGCTTAAGCACTCTTGAAGAGACAACTGGCAGTAGACGAGAGGAACGGGATCAAAGGGAAACGTGTCAGCTTTGTCATAAATCACAACTGGGGTCATGTAACCACGACCAAACCCAAATGAACCTCTCTGAATTACCTAGAAATTGCTAATGTGTACTAATGATGTAACAGAAACGCTAGTGTTTTCTTGTACGTGCTTTATACCTCACTTTTCAGACAAATCTTTTAACAAACATTTAATCGACTGAAGCAGTTAGAGCCATATCTTGTTTAACGTGCCTGCTTACTATTGGCTGTTGGGGGAAGACACATGCACGCGTGCGTGCACATACACACACCCATGTATACACCCTCCCCGCCCTGAAAGGATTATTACATTTTGAAACTGGGAATGAAACAGGGGAAATTTTAAAAGGCATAACTTCTCTGGTAACTGAATTTTGACATGCTGGTTGCCTTATGTTTGAGGAGTATACATGTTACTTCCTGGGGGAGCAAAGAAAAATTGTACCTTCTAAGAATACGCTACTTCCAACCTCTAGGACCTGTCAATAAAAGAGCTCTTGTTTGCCTGTTCATCTCCGACTCACAGTGAAAAGGCAGAGCTAATGAAACAGGAATCTAAATTTAGGCACTCTGGGTTCAGTGCACTCACCAATTGCACTCAACATTAAAACTACTGATTGATTTATTGATCTATCTATGTAATTTTCACTGTATGGATATATTCTATGTAGGCATGTGTGCAGGTATAAGTGCATATTCATAAACAAATACATGTGTATATAGTATCTGGTGAGATTCTGGGCTTGTGTTTATATGCACGTAATAGATGCACATATGTATGTGTGTGTGTGTGCGCGTATGTGTGTGTTTGTGTGTATGTGTGATATACGGTGTTTCCTATTAATCAGGACATCAAAATCTTGTCATACTTTCTGAAAACTTTCTCATGGTTGTCCTAGTGAGCAGTGTTGCAGTGAGGAAGGAGAGGTGTGCATCAAGGAGAAATTATGCGGAATATCTATCACTTATTGAAACAGGAGAGGATGGTGCTGGCAAGAATTGTAGCCATTGCATTAGTAATAGGGAAATTGGGGCGGCGATATATGCCAAGGTCAAGAAGAAGGATACTGATAATATCTAGCACATATTTTTGTGGCCCTCCAATCTCCTTTAACCTAGAAGCTGATTTTTTAACCTATATACAACCAAAAGCTGCATTTTTTACCATTTCTATTGCTGCTAATTCAATGCAATATTTTCTCATTATTAGAAGCTACAGCAACATTTTGTGTTAAACAGGTGGTGTCCAGAAAAACAGGAAAATCTTGAAAAAATAGTGGGTGACGCTGTACAATGAAAATGAAACAGTCAGGGCAAACACATTCTGTAAGTGGGGAAATAAAATAATCTCATCCTTTTCTTAACATGTGGTATCTACATATGTGCATGCTAAGTACCGCATATGGTAAAAGGTAGCAGAATATTTTGGCCCAGCAGGAATTTAAATTAACAGATACCCTTATTTCTATGGAATGATTGTTAAAGCTTTAACAAGGGGCCAGGTTTAAGATATTTTTATTACACGTACTAACATGTTATATTTACTATATCAGCAGAAAAAGGCAGTCTTTATTATGCTGAGTCTCAAAAATTGAAGATATTTGTGCATCTCCACTAGACACACCTTTTAACTAACCTTTAGCAAAGTCAGAAAACTAAAACAAAGAGTTAAGCTATCTTTCAGATGGAAATATAAAGTTATTTGGATTGGTTTCAGCTCTGTTGTTAAGTTATTTTGGGATCAGGAGAGAGATGAAACTATGTGTTTTTTATAACCTTGCATGCAGATGATGCCGTATCAAACAATGTGCATGTGTTTGCTGTGAAGGTAAACTTAAATGTACCTCCATTTACTGAGCAAAGGAGGTTGCTTATTTTCTTGAATCTCAGAGCAGGCATTCTGTCCTGTTGAATAAATGTGAGAGAGGAATATAAGCTGACAGTCAAAAATATGAAAAGTGAAGGACAGAAGAATTTTAGGAAAGGATGTTGTTTACATCAACCATCAGGGCTCGAGTATCTGTTACTAGCAGAACATTATGAAAGATTTTTGCACATAAAATAGACCCATGTTGTGACAGAGTGTCAGCTAGATGGGTTTCAAATAGACCTTCTTTTCATCACTATTATCTATGGTCTTCCACTATCATTATCATTATCTCACGTAGACACCAAGACTCAGTCACACTTCCCTAGGACCCTGCAGATCCCAGCTGTGCAGAGCCGTGAGCTTGTAGCTGATCCAGGCTGTGATGCACTCTGAGATTTTTGCTGATTATTTTTGATACAATGCAATCTTAAACGAATTTTTTTACCTTCAGAGAGTACTACAGAAAACGATGGCAGATGAAATCAAAAATGTTAGTGAGAGGATGGACAATTCAGAGGTTAAGAGACTCACTCTGAAGTGACATAATGAATTGGTTTTGGCAGAAAAGCTGACTGAGGAAATTTTTTTCCACTTTTCTGCCACAGATGAAAGTTGTTGGCCTATCAGCTATGCAGTACATTTGCTTATTAGACTCTGATATTAATCAGAACAATAAAATGATCCAACTTAACAATAGTCCCCTCTTTGGCAGGTACTTCTGAGTCAGTTTTTCTGCCGAATCTAATGTGTCACATAACTACGCATGTGAAAGAACAAAACAGACATACCCCTATGGGAGGTTTTCCCATTTTGCAGACAGCAATTAGGCATTCAATTACCATTTAGCCATTTTGAAAATTGCTCCCTAGTCACTCTTTTCCCTGTCTGTCAATTATGAAATATGACAATTCATTTTCTTCATCCACTTGTTTGCCTTGTGTATTTAGACTTGCTGGCCACTGGATTGAGCAAGATGTGTTTTGATGCTTTTGTAGGATTCTTAAGCCTGTGATCGGGCTTCAATGATACAAACTACACTGCAAGCTGGTCATGTAATGACACTTCTGATATGATGACCATATCCTTTCATAGTCAGCATTTAGTGTGAAGTACTTTTTTATCTTATTCCCTCTTTGAGCTTTTTGTTTTGTTTTGCTTTGTTTGCCACATCATCCATCACAGGCAGACATTGATGAGAAGAGGAGTGAAAAGGGAAAGAGCTTGTAAAATGAAAGTCTTTGTTACTCCAGGTGTGTTGTCATTTGCTGCTCAGCTCCATTCACGGCTGTTTTTGTTTTTCATTGGTCCACTAACAAGAACACCTAAATCAAAAAATGCAGAAAACAAAAATTAATAACTACTGAGGGAAGAGAATAGAAAGTAAGTTTTATTTTATGAGGGCATTGAAGCTGGCAGCTTAAAACACCAGCTGCCAGTTTGTTTTATTATTATTTGGTTTCAATTTATACACGGATGGGTAGGAGGAAAGGCAACTTATAATATTTGCTCCTGTTATGCTCATTATTTTATAACCTTGAGTTTGGTCCAAGTGCAGTTGCTAGTGGAAAGAAAAGAATCATTGTTCCCCCTTCGCGAGAAAGAGGAGGCTGCTTATTTCTGTTCCCCCTCTGGTAGCTATAATGCATTTCCTTCAGTGGTGAGGTCTATCTCTCACAGAAGAATCTTTATTTCTTTTGCTCTTTATTCATGTCTTGTGATAAGCTTAGCAAAGAGGTAGGACATCCAGAATCCAGGCTCTGCTCCCAAAGAATTGTCAGCCTCCAACATTTTTAATCTGATTCTCCTAGTCACTATTCCCCAGGCAGCACCTTTCGGTTTGTAGGTGCTTCTGTTACGCCTATTTATTTTTGAGTACAAGGCCAGAATGAATCCAAAAACAGCCCAAAGCCTTTTAGGAACAGTCTGAACCAGGAAAACTGGAGTGCCCTCTAAGGGTAAATCCCATAGTTCTATTACACAAGCAGAAGCAGGAGTATGTTTGTTTCCAGACTTTCTTTATGCTGGTCTCCCACCCCATTTTCCACCTTAAACCACTTAGGTACTTGTTGTCCTGAGATTCAAATAACTTGGAATTCTGACTGACATGATTTATTTCTTTGCTCAGTCTGCCTGTAAACGCATTCATTGATTGTAAATCAGTGTAATTTCTCCCTGAGTTCCTTTACATCCTTTTATGTATTTTGTCTGAGGGTGTATTGGAAACTTCCCTAATAAGCTGCAGTCTGATGGATATTCACTGTGTTTAACCCTAAATATGCTCAGTAGTGCTTCTTTTGTAACGGAGAATGCTCTCCCCAGCTTTTGAGTCATCTCTTCCCGTATTAAGGTTTTAGAGGTTTTTGTTTGTTTGTTTGTTTTGTTTTTACTTGTTAGATGTGTTTTAATACTACATGTGGGTGGAGAAAAATTAAAAACTTTTATCAGCTAGGTTAAAAAAGCATTTTAAGTAGTAAACACAGAGGATAGGTTCCTGGTAAATATCTGAGCCCTCCAATAAAATGTGTGAACAGTAATCAACTCCTTTTCATATAGCTAGCTACAAAGAATATCTTGGAAAGGGAAAATGTAGGCTGTATCCTCTGAGTATTAGAAAGAAGTGATTTAGGAAAGGTGATGCACCTTCCTGTTACTGAGGGTAGCTGACCCGAACGGCTGACACCCACGTGGCTCCCACTGGGTACCATCGAATATCTTTCTGGAAGGTATACCTTTGGGAAAATTTTCCCACTGCGAGAGATCAGATGAGCCTATGACAGTTTCCCTTCTACACTTTGAGTCTTTGGAAACAGCTTTAGCAGCAGAAAAGTCTTTGTGGCCGTGAGTGGGAATGAGAGGTGCCATTGTAGGTCCACAAGTTGCCAGACTCTTGTGCTCCCTTTGCTGGCTAACGCCTCAGTAGCACAGCCTCCCTGAAGAGCAGCTCAGAAGCGCACAGCAGCTCCTGAGCTCCTGAGATTGCAGCGTTATTTCATCTTTTGTGCTCTGCTCCCTACCTGGAGTTCAGCTATGAAATGTCACACAGAATGTGGAGCCCAGAAACGTGAAGGCATGGGTCTGTCAAAGGCTGGCGGAGTTGTCAATGGAAGCTTCATTACAAACTCAGATGTAATGTTTGGCATTTACCTAGTTCATTTCAGGGTATGACATTAAAACGTTGCTCTTTCTGAGCCTGGCCAATGGAAAAGGAAAGAAAATACAAAAACCTTATTCTGCTATCCCTGTAAATTCTATTAAAAACCCATACGTTCCTTTTTAATTAAATTTTTAAAAGCAAGAAGTGTGAAGTAAAATTGGAGTTGTTCCGCTCAAATTGCTGTTTTTAATAATAATGCTGAGTATCTTTTTATACACCTTTACAAGGTGGTGTATTACATTCTTCAGAAGCAGCTGGAAAACTAAGATTAAGCCTGAAACACTTGAGGATTAGCAAATACCTCACTGGAACTGGTAATTTTGCCCTTTAAAAACAGAACAATCTGTTGGTCTTTTCCAATGGATGGGAAATGGCTTCCAAACATCTAGCTGTATCCTGGTTTTTGGCTGCTCTTTGACAACACGTAGCATAAATTCAGCTCAGGGAATGATTGTTTGGGTTCATGCCAAATTACCAGGTCATTTAAATTGATGCTGTGTGCAGTTGCACACTTAAAATTATTTACACTACTTTTATAATTTCTTCAATCTGTTCTGTACACTAACACAGTGGAGAACCGTTTACTCCAGAATATCAGCATCTTTCCTTTATTTCTTTTTTGCAGAGAGAATATTATCAAGCATCATTGCAGCTGCGGTGAGGCTTCAGAGGCTGTCTCATTTACAATGCCAGCAGCTTGATGCTTTTCATTTTGAACACTGTATTTGTTCCTGTTAATTCCCTTCCCTTTCATTTTCCTCTTTTGAGTTCTGCCCCTACTGTTTCGTAACTAGCTTTCCAGTATTCTGTTCTGAGGCCTGAGCATTTAGTAGTTCACATTTGGGAGCTGGTGAATGGCCCGTTTTACTGGCTGAGGTACATACGCTTGTAGCGGTACGGACAATTATGATTGATCAGAATTAACTGGTTCATGAGCCCCAGCAAATGTCAATCAAAACTGCTGTGGTCACTTTAATATCAGTTTAAGAACCTAGATAGATAGATAGATAGAAATGGTTTTATAATCATTAAGTTTGCATGGGAGACACAAGGGGAATGGCTGGAGGAGAGAGCCTGAGAAGTTAAACGTAGAACTTTACTGCTTTTACTATGTTGTCTAATTACCTAGCTGCATGCCATCTGTTCCTTTCCCTCCCTCCAGGCAAAAGGGCATTACAGCAGAGCCAGGAGTAGGAAAGGGTAGAAATGGAATCCTATATGTGCAGGAAATAGCAAGAAAAGCAGTTATAAATGTCAGCAATCGAACATGCATCTATTTGGGGTTGTATATTAGTGCAAGTAGAGACCTACGTCTCTCAGCCTCAAATGCTCTTACTTCTGCATAAAACACACGAGGGTGAAATTGCAGCCCCAGGTTCAGACTCCAACAGCTACAGGAGAAATTCTGGTACCACTAAGTCAAAGGTCGATCTTCCATTGACTTCAAAAGGGTCAAGAGTTTATTCATGGGTTTTATTCCTCTCTCATAGGATGAGAACAACTGTCATAGGACTTTAAACTGATCATCCAAGGTCACTGAAAATCCTTATTATTTATTACTAAAAGTGCTTGCAAAGCTTTCCTACCTTGAACGTTTACTGGCAAGCTCGCTTGGTGTTTACATGTCTAAGGTCCTTTTATGGAAAGTGCATGGTCCTCTTCCTGTAGCGTCTCTCATTCCCAGGTGCTTTGGTCATGTCACTTTCTCTTTTCTTCATCCTTGCACCTGCTGCAGCTGCCCTTCTCCTTGCTCCTCGAGACACCACGATGAATGACCGAACCAGGAACCACCTACTTAGGGACTTATTTTACAGTGAAATTCTGCATTTTTGTGGTACTTCTGATCTTGACCTGCCTCTGCCCATGCTGCTGGACTTTACAGCTGCTGCAGCTGACTGGTGTAATAACCTATTGATTTGTTTTTAATGAAATTACATTTGCAACATGCTTATCTGCAGCTGATTGAAAGCAAAAGCTTTCTGGGGACATGCGGAGCTGTGCGCTAGCCTTGAATACAAGCTTCAGACCACATTGGCACAGCACAAAGGTTCAGGAGGAAAAGCAAGAGGTGCTGAAGTGACTCGATTAGTTTCAGTGAGCAGCAGTGGTAGCCACCTATTCAGAACAGGTTCCACAATTTCACCTGAAAGCATTCATGGGAAAATTATTTTGCATAAATTGCATTACCTTGGTTTAACTGCACATAAAACAGTAAATGAGGAATTGCAAAAACAGCCTTGCTTGATGACGGTAGGGTGAGTAACTGTCTTCACTGTCCTGCCAGGGCTGGACACTGACCTCCAGCCCCCTCTGGTGCTGGGCTGTTGAGCCAGCTAGTGCGCCTGGCAAACTCTGAAGCCCCAAGAGGGTGCTGGGAGCTTGGCTGAAGGGTATCGGTCAAGAGACCCACTTTACCTGTGTGCTCTTCTGGTCTCCAGCAGGAATATGAGAAGATCTTCTAATCTCCCTGCAGGTAGCAGTGAGGATTGCTTGCTCTACATTGAGCTTGAGCACGATCTGAGGGATTAGCACTGAGCCCCCTCTCAACTCCAGAACTTGGCACTGGGCAGCTGCAGCTGTACCTTCCCTCCCATTGCTTCACTGTGCAGCATGGCAAAAACTACATTATAGACACACCACAAGTTTTACAATTCTGCTCTTTTTTCCCCCTAATGAAACAATAAGATTATTTTGATTCCAATTGGCAATGTCTTTCCTCTTACTCAACTGGGTTAAGTATTCAAAATAACTCTAAAAACAAACAAAAAAATTTCCAAAACTTATTTTTCAGTAAGATGATTACTTTTATAGAGTAATTTTGTGCCTACAGCACAAACATATATTTCAACATGTTAGAAAGAGGCTGTATAAAATTGAGGTCTAATGGTATAATTATAAATCTATTAACAAATCCTTCACATGTCCTTACAACTGAAAGCCTACCTTACTGATACTCACTTTTAATTTGACAGCTTAGGTCCTGACACAGTATGTTTTTGTAAAAAGAAATTTACCAGGTCTCAAGCAACTTTTTAACATGGCATCACAGTATCCTACTCCTAAGTCATCTGCCTCACTTTCTTCCCTGCTTATAAACTGACTGTGAACTGTGATAAAGTAGTTATTGTTTCTAACTTTCCCAGCAGGACAATTGTAAACCCTACCATAAAAATACAAGGGTCCTCTTTAGAAGAAATGATATTTCCTTCTGCCTGGCTATCAAGGAAAAGTGATGCTTGAATTATGTAAAAGTAAGCCATCGATTTTCTCCGTTTCTCTCTCTGTAGGGAGGTAGCTCCATACACATATCTGTATACATGCATCTATAGATTAGATATACATACAGATGATATAGATAGGTATGTGTGTATAAATACTTTTTTCTCCTTTATGTGTCTTTTTAGGCACAATATAAAGAGCAGAGTGAAGACAGCAATAAAAATTCCATAATTAGGAGGATATATTTTTACGAGCAGTTTGTGTAGTGTATTTAATGGCCCAATACAAAGTGCCACAAATCTGGTGACCAGACAAGCTGATACGCCCTGGAGATTCAGATAATCTAGATACAGCTCAACTTTAAAACAAGTACTCTGACCTTTTACATTACTCTCTGTTTCGCCTAGTTTTCTGTGGGTCACTCTGTTCAGCCCTACGGAGGCCCCCACAGCACTCTCTATGCCTCTGCCATATCTAGGACCGGGGCAGGAAATTGCTATATCTGTGTATATTCCCGGAAGACTTGGAGTTGAGTTGTTTCCACGCCCCAAATGTCAGTGAGATAATCTGCTCAGTTTTGCCACTGAGTTTTTTCCCCTAGAGGTTTGCAGAGAGAGGGAACCAAAATGTAAAAAGTGAAGCACTAAGTGTATTTCATATGAACTGATGTGAATATCGTGGGAGGCACTGTCAGAGTGGTGTTGACATTCAAATGTCAAGATTATCTGAATCTAGAGAAATGCTAGGGTTTGCTAATTCCCTCTGATCCCTGCAAAAACAAAACAAACCCTAAACAGTCACACTGTTGGTTTCTAAGAGTTTGCTACCAACGGGAGTTGCCCTGCAGCACAGATGCGTGAGCAGTCACTGTGATCACAGGGTGGTGTCAGACAGTGGCACTGGTTTTTGGCACTGCTGCAGCCACGTGGCCTCTGCTATTCAGAGTAGTTTTAAAGAGATGGCTGAATCTCTGCTATAAAGTAGCCTGTAGTCTACTATAGTCTACTATGAACTATATTAACACATCCCAAATGGATGTGTGCCCTCTGCTAGTCGTTGTAATCTTCACGAGTGTATGACTTTGTTCATTTTCTTTCATTAGGATCTAGGTAAGAGCCTTAGTTGACCAACAGTTTTCTATAGCTCACTGCCTTTATTTCCCTTCTTCTTCAGTAGATTACCTGTGTAAAATTCACATCCTCTTTTAACCCTTGTGTCATCTGAGCCATGAACTCAGCATTTTTACAGCTTGCACCTCCCAGAGATGAAAGTTCATTGAAATTTATGGTTTTCCTCAAAATCTTTCTTGTTTTCCCTACACTGGATGACTGTTACGTTGCCTTTCTGTGCAGCAGAAGTCTGAGCTTCACAGGCGTGTATCTCCCGTACTAGAAAATGTGAAAATCCACCCTAGTTGCTTTAACCCCCTGACACTGCACAGTAAGTACCTAAAACTGATTACAACCCAATAACCTAGCACCTTCTGAAATACAGCATATTGGTGTGGTATTAGTCATAGAACAGTAATATTGTAGGTCTTTCTTTGTTTCCTAAATTTAAGAAGAAACCATTCTGATCCTCCATTCTAGTCTCTTTCTCACTTTTCTTTGGCAGAGTCTTATCCGGTGATTCACCAGTCAAGCTCCAAATTGCTGCTGATTTGTAAGTTAAAGAGTCCAAGGACAGGATTCATCTCATCTAGATGTATATGTCCACAACGTAGACATACACATCTGAGCTACTCTCCTAAAATCCTTTTTCAGTTAATGAAGTCATCATAAGCACTTTTCGGGCTTGATTGATCCAGCCTATTTTAGACCTCTTCTTTCAGATGAAATTAATTATGTCCTGGACACCACTGGCTATGTTGATTAGGTTGTCATAGATTAGACAGGAAACCCACAGTAACTGACTGAGATTAGACATATCCGTTTAGTCTAATGACTCACATTCCAAGAGGCAGAGATTTTATTGCCACCATAAATAAGCTGTTGAAATATACTTTGTCCACCTTCCTGTTACAACAGCCTTTTCTCTTTATTAGCTCTTCCATGTTAGATATTGTCTTGTAGAGATGTTTACTGAAGGCAGCTGACCACTTCACCCTCTGCATTGATTGAACTCTTCAGATTAAATGACATATTTTCTTCTTTCTGATGGACTGTACATAGAAATTTGTGAGATTGCAGTGTCCAAGAGAAAGTTTATTTCATTGAGGTTTCTGCATATGTTTTAGTAAATTGCCAATGAGCTTAAAGGTACATGTCCGTCTTTATTGACAATGTTAACATAAGTAACTTCTCATAGGTATCAGAGTAAACAGTTACTATTTTTAAGAAAAAAAAGAAAATGTCTTTTTAGAGAAATAGCTAAAATAGACTGTAGAGACATTTGGGGAAATTTGATAGTGATTCATCTCTTATTACTGTTATCTTGCTTTAACAAATGTGCAGACTTTCTGCATGGCAATATGAAAACATAAGCTTAAGTTACGTGTAAATTAAAAATTTCATAGATGACTGCTCAGGCAAATATATATATATCCAGAAGATAAGAAAATGCTTCTGATTCAGTGGGACCTGGCCAGGCTGGAGAAGGAGCAGACAGGAACCTCCTGGAGCCCAACACAAGCAAATGAAATGCCAGGCCACAGGCATGGACAGACCCTGCAGTGAGATAGGCTGGGCTGGGAAGTATTAAAGGTTTATTTTATTTTATCATGAGGATGGTCAAATGCTGGAACCAGGTGCCCAGAGAGGCTGTGGGATCTCCATCACTGGAGGTGTTTCAGATCCCACTGGTCAAGTCCTTGGGCAACCTGATCTGATTTAGATCGACTTTGGGAAGTGGGTTGGCCCAGGTGACCTCTAGAGGTCCCTTCTAACCTACATTTTTCCTTGACTTGATGATTCTATGATTCCTTATTTTCTTTCTCTTTTAGTGAAACATAGTATATGAGAGTTTGGGTGATATTTTTCAAATCCATAAATCTCTTTAGAGAGAGGGAAAAAAAAAGAGAGAGTATATTTAGGGTCCATATATTTTACATACTCATTTTGTCTTGAATAAAAGGCATGCCTTTTGCTCAGTGTGCAGTTCTAAAAGTTTGTAGATGAGAAGAGAAATGCAGTTTCTTTTTCTTCCTTATGCCATATTAAATATAAACTACTGTAAGTGCTACAAGCACTACATAAGCTGAACAAGTGCAAGTAGATAAAATAACAAAATACCCTGTTCTCAGAGCCCTGATTAACACACGAATAGCTGAAGAATGGCTGTATTACACCTCTCAGCCTGCAATGCTCAAGTGTATGTGTGCACGTGCTTATGCTAGCTATTGTAAAAAGAGTTAGGAAGAGCTGGGACACGACGAGAGGCTGTTATCTGGATGCTAACAGTGAGAGGACCTAACACACCTCTAAGGAGTTATGTTTCTAACTGAATTTTCACAGTTTCCTAGACTGTATTCTGGTTAGTATAGTAACTCTCAGTCAGAAGTCCAAATGTGAAGTTCAGTCAATTCACAACACTTCTCTGAAGGCTTGGCTGTAAAACCTGCTACAATACAGCTTCAAACACTATCATTATCTTTATTGACCTAAAATACAGCATGCAACTCCTTGGATTTGTGAGATACGTTTTAATTTATTTTTTTACTGACCTAGACTTTTAATAGATCTGTATAAATGCCCAGTTCCAGTTTCTGCTATCACAGTTGCTATGATTTTGTGCACTGCCATGATATATTGCGGACTTACTCATAAATGCACAGATTTATGGAAATCCGGTCCATTGTAACTAGAACGAAAATAGAGCTTGCTCCTGCCCTAGCTGCAGCCCATGGGAATTCAAACTGCAGACTCATTGAGCCCTGCCTATAAAAGCTTATCTTGATACTTTAAATAGGGAGGGTATGATCAGGTTCCCCAAATTGTCTCAGTTAGCCTGCTGGTTTAAAATGATAACAGGGACTAAATTTGATAACAGTAGGTTTAAATATTTATGGGCCAAATCCTGACGACTTTACGTGATTTATTTCTGTTCAAGTGAAACTCTTTTGAAATTAATGTGAATTTTTCTGGATGATGATTAGACTAAAGGATCTGAATGCATGACATCTTTCACAAGTTCAGTGTTTTTGATGGTTGGTTTTTTGCACATGGATAATCAGAAGATATCAGCTCACTCTTTTCCTCCATATTCTGCTTGGGCTTTTTGCTGGGCTACTGCGAAGATTGGTGTCACATAAAAATCTCTTGTTCCTCCAGCGCCACAACAGCTAAATATTTGTCCTAAGTGAAACAAGCAGTAGCTCTTTGAAGTGCTCCTCATTTAGAAACATGTGAGGGGGAACCATAGTGGAATACGTCTTCTCTTCCCCCTCATCATGCTGAGTTTGTTTTTAAGTACCATGCATTATTCTTCAGGAAGATATTATTGTACATTTAAAATAGTTCCATTAGTGTCAGGATGAATTACTGTGCAATGCTCTGATTTCCACTCTCTGGCACCAGTGCTCAAGACAGTAGAAGAAGTGATGATGCCCTTGTACTTCCTCTCCCAAACTCCTTTCCTTTCATCACCTCTTATTTTCTGTCCTTTTTTTCAATGTTTTTATTTTGTTGAGGTTTCGCACATGGATGCTGACTGATTCCTTAATTTGCTAGTGGCAAGAGGGACCGGTTGATGAGCTCCTTAGGGAAAAATATGCTGCTGTTGGATGGCAAACCTCTTGAAGTCTTTTCTGTCCACGGACAGTAATCAGAAATGAGGGGCTATGTAACCACTCAAAGATCTCTTTGCTTCCCTGCACCAATGAGCATGTGCAAAGTGAACTGGAAAAAAAATGGCTTGTATAGCATTTAAGATGTTATGTTTCTGCCTTCAGGTTCAGTCTGAATACTGTTTTAGGAATATATACAAAGCTAGAGGGCAAACTAAGGATGTACAACAACATCTGAAAAAGCATTTGTTAAACCATGGTTTCCCTTTCTTCAGACTGCTTGCCACTTCTGCATCAGGCAGATGCCCAAAGCAGTGAAGTGCCAAAAGAAAATCCAGCTGAATGTCCACATCTTTCCAGCAGCTCCGAGGACCCTGACTGTGGTACTCCCAGGGACAGCCCAGGGAACAAGCTCTACCCTGCACCGCCAATTAGAAGAAGATGGTGCCATTGCAGCACTTGCTTTCCGTACCTAGGCTTTGCTGACTTGAGCTGAGGCTTCTTTCATGAAGCCATATGTTCATTGAAGCTAATGACATTAACTAAATGGGGTAAAATCCGCCCACCTCCACTTTAGTCTCTCGACACAGCTGTGCAGGACCAGAGTTTAGTGCCTATTACTGAGAGACGGATTTTCTTCTGGGAAATGACCAAGATACAGAGTGAAAAGTAGCCTAAAACTGATATCCAGATTTTTTACATTTATTTTCCACAGATTTATTTAGCTTCAATTTCAATTTAGATGCTAATCTAATTTTTGCGTTTTTGGGGAGTGTGAATTGAAACCTGTGTGATTTGAAGCATAACATAAGGGTGCACTTACATTAAGCTCCTGTTATGGAGTGGATCATATCAACATAAACAGCAGCTATCAAGGTCTTAGCGAAGTGCTGCAGAAACATTTCACGTGGCACTTTAAAGAGGGAGTCTAGACAAGGAAAGAGTCTGATTTCTTTTGCTTGAACTCCAGCAGGCTGCCACTCAAAAAAGAAAAAAAAAAGGGGGGACGGAGGAAGGAAAAAAAACAAAACAAAATAAGGAAACCAAAATGAATGGCGTAAATCAGTTTCTGTTCTAAAGTGGAAGATAAAAGAGAAGATCTTGCCAGGTGTAAGACAGGGAAAAGCTTGCTTTTTAGATAGATCAGAGTAAATCCTGTAAACTCAAATGTTTTCTCTAAGTTATTCTGTATTTGCACCACTCTAAGTGGTAGATGGAATTAGTCAGGTTTTACATCAGTTGAACTGAGAGCAGATTTTTTCTTGATATTATTGCAACAAGATGGGCTGTCTTTCAGCGCAAAGAATCCCGCTGTTGAGAATACAACTTTTTTTCTTTCTTTCTTCTCCCTGCCTCCCTTCATACTAATCTTAAATTTCCTTGATTCACTCGCTTTCCTTTTCTCCCTTGTTATATAAAGGACGTTCTGAAACATGCTTCAATACCAGCTTCCACTCCTACATTTTAGATTTATTTTTACAGTCCTCCTACCTTTGCAGTAAGTCTTCTTCCCACTGTACCAATATCTGCTGCCTCCAGTCCCTTAGGCTTTTGCTCTGCCTTAATCAAACCCTCTTTGTTCTTTTCCTTGAGCAAACATCCTATCCCACGACAATCAGCTATAGTACGTGTTCTTCCCATACACTGCTTTTGCTAACTTCTCAATAAAGCTATTACCCCAGCTTTCTCAACAATTGTTTCAGCAGTTTTTCCATTGCGTGCTAATCTCTACTGTCTTTCAAGATTGTCTCAGTCAGTCTAACTAGATTGTCTTTCTGGCCACATGTCCACCAAGAGGCCCACACTGGCAAGTAAAACGCCATTTTCTCCCAGAAGTCTGTCCCTATCCACCAGAGATGACCTGACATAAGTAAAAAAAAGCTTTCCTAACTTTTTGCTACCGATATCTCCCTATTAACCCTGCCTTACCTGTACTGCACAACAGCCTCATCCTTTGGCAAGCACCAAGAGATTGCCCTTGAAAACCTAATGTTATTTGTAGAGATTTTTATACAAAGTGTGAGCAAACCTTTTCAAACAGAGAGGAAGACATAGATGTTTCCAAGCTCAAGGAAAGAATCCAGGCCTGAAAACCATGGATTTCGATCTATGCCACGGTCATGAGGCAGATGCAAACAACATGAACCCCTGCATCCCCTAGGAATGACTATTATTTCTAATTGGGAAGCATAGATTTGTAATTACAGGGTTGGATAAGGATTTAAAAGGAGGAAGCTCTTCACCGAGATTCTGCTGGCTCCATCCTGGACAATCGTTTTCCTTTCCTGTGCTTCAGTTTCTTTATCTACAAAATGGTCTCTGAATATTTCTATGGTTAGGCTTAGAGATTTATGGCACGAATGGCCTGTGTACAGAGATTGCAGTAAGATTTAATCAGACATGTGCAAACAGAGGAAAAGCCTATTGTTCACCTTAAGAAAAATGCATTTATTTTCTTGTAAGAGTGCATGTTGTTTTGTTCAAGGCATAAATATACACCATTTCAGTAACTTTTCTGTCATTTCAATGTATATCCATAGCAATTACAGCCAACAAATGGAAAGGGAATTGCCACAGTCTGCTGCAGACCTCACTATGGCTGACTGTAAATTCTATTTGCACCTTTAAAGCCACTTTAACTTTCCATCTGCATGTGCTCTTGGCGATTTTTTCCCTGGACAAAACTAGTACCAACTTTTCTATGCTCATTGTTTGCATTATTACAAAAGAACAAAGACAACTGAATTTAAAAGAAAATCCCAGAGATATGGAGTCTTGTAAGACAGGGAAATGACCAGATCTTGCTTTAGATAAGACTAGTGTTCTTAACAAAGATTTTCACGTGTCCAAAGCAATGTGCAGAGAGCAAAATGGTAGCATCTGTCAGCGTAAGAGTATAACCACAGGAGTGAGGATCAGATGGCATGTGCTTCAGCCTGTTATTGGGTACAATTGGGTACCCTCGTTTCATGAAGAGTTTGCATACAGTCTGTAGCTCTTCATTGAGCAGGTATGTTTTCACCACTACCGTAAACTAGAGTAACACCTAGGATACCTTCAGCTACTGTGAATACCTGTCCAAAGAGTCAGACGCAGACCTGAAGATTTAGAAAATGAACTTAGGAAAAGAGGGCAGGTTTGGCGCTTTGTTATACAGTTCAGATGCAGCAAGCTTCAGAGATAGGTTCCTGGTTTGCTGGGTTGCCTTTAACTAACCGTATGTGACTGAGATTCCCACTCTTTTACTTGCCCTGAGGTGTGTTTCCACAGCATGGGGCAAAGGGATCAGGCAATTGCACTGTGCACCAAGTTGAACCCCTGGAAAGTTTTTTTTCGATTCAATAAATTCACCCAAATAATTTGCCAGAGCCTTGTAACAAACGTATAGATATGACCTGTACCGCCACATTAACTGTGAACAGAATTTTTTTGCCTTAGCAATGACTGAATCATCCAATACGGTTTTTTTTGTCATAATGCTTGTGCTTTTTCACAAATGCTTGGTTAACAAGGTTCCTTGTGTGATTCGTTTTATCTGTGCTTAGATTTGGCTGAGTACAACCACAGCAAAATGGACTAGTATCTCAGTGGTTTTGTCCTAACTGATTCCAAGCTTCACTGGAAAGATAATAAGCCCATTTATGTGCATTTTAAAATAAAATCTTCATCTGAGTCAGATAACCATGGATTAATAAACTATTTTGAAAAGTTATCCAATCCAAGCCAACAAACTCAACGAACACTCACTCATCGAGATCAAGAACATCTGAATAACTCCTGTAGGAAGACACTAGGAAGATATGCACACATTCCTTTAAGGAAATTTTGCTGCTTTTAAGGAGATACTCGTTTCTTTATTGCTAAACACTTACTCTGGAACTCTGCGAAGCTCTGTGTCCTGGGATTTGCCTTCGCCTGCAAGGAAGTTACAAGAAGAGAATGTTTATTGAGGAACAGGAAACCTCTTGGATGTTTGATTTAGACAAATATTCCAGAAACTAAGCATTTAATAAGCATGTTTTTGATAGAGAAGGCTGTGGAAGAAATTGTACGTAGCTTCTAAAAACCCTCACATAGTTTTGGAAGCCACAAGCATGGCAGAGAATTGAGGAGAGGCCACATTAGCAGCACCTTCTAGAAGTATCTTGACTCGAGAGGACACTAGCAGCCAGAATTGCCTCAGGCAACTGTGTGTGAGGGAGAAATTTCTGCATGTAGCAATAACCCACACCAGAGCATCCAGTGCTGGCCTGCCAACCGGGATAGCAGTGGCCTCTCTGTTTCCTATAAACACCACCAGTAGCTGATGTTACCTGGGCCTATTCACATCTTCTTTACTTGACGACTTTGCATTGAGAAGGCAAAACAGCTACAAGCTCCCTTTTAGGCAGTTTCCCTGATGCTGTCCTCCTGCAGAGGCTTCTTACCTCTTTATGCATTTTCTTCATCCTGGCAGCCCATTTGTCAGGTGGGAATAAAAAGGCATTTAATGTCTTCATATGCTTATTGCTGATAATACAGTTGAGGCAATTTTACTGAATTTTAGAGAAGCACAGATCTTTCCAAAGCCTGGAAAGAGGGAAAGGCAAAAAATATTATTTTTTAAATTATGTGATAGGGCCAGTGTATACTACCTGTTTCATTCTTACTCCAGGCAAAGACCTCATCAATGTTGGTGTAATCATCTACAGTTAAAAACCAATATCACTAACAAATTTTGCTGTAAAACTTTTAACAGTAAGCAAGAAGACCACACAAACCTGTGCCACGCGCGCTTAGCAGCAAGCAAATTAACAGACTTATGCCTTGGTTCTGGGCCCCAGTCTTGCCCTCGACCACACTACATTGTGCTTTTTGTTCTTATTGAGGACAGCATCACACTTAATTAGCTGTCTCCTTTACGGGGAAGATGGAAGTTGCAGGACTGTCTGATTGCTTCAGTGACGTTCCCATTTGATGACCTGCACTTCTATGAAATTGAACTCATTAAATCAAAGGTCCTTTTCTATGTTACCTTGTTACGTATCCACTGCCTACCCTGCAAGCATTTTTATTTGATGTTACTTTTATCTCATGTTAATGCACTGTGAATGTCAGAGTAGTCCTTCCACCTGACATTATTTTTGATAAAGTTTCATTTTATCATTTACAAATTCTTGGCATGTTACAAACTTCAGTTGATTAAACATCCCGAAGGGAAGGAGGCAGGTAAAAGTGAAGAGGGTGAGAAGATGAGATATGGAAGTCCTGACACTCATGTTTATTTCGCAGATTAATTATTGCAAGTAATTTGGTTTCCAAGGCTTTATGAGGTCAGCTGTATTTGCTGCAATTTATTTAGAACATAGCTGCCAGAATTCAGATAGGGACTAGTCCTGCCTACTTCCACCCTCAAATTTTTTTACTGCTCATGATAAATATTTTGACTCAAACTCCTGCAGCTTATTTAAAATAAGCCTTTCTCAGAGATGCTGCTTGTTTCTTCTATCTAACACTATTGCCCAAACACATCTTAAGTGGCTGTCCAAATAATTAGGTTGAGATAAATTATTTCTTTGTATGTAAGTCTCACAGAATCACAGAATACTGAAGGCTGGAAGGGACCTCTGGAAATCACCTATTCCAATGCCCCTGCTCAGAGCAGGGTCAGCTGTAGCAGGTTGCTCAGGGATGTGTCCAGATGAGGTTTGAATATCTCCAAGTATGGAGACTCCATAATCTCTTTGGGCAACCTTTGTTGCAGGATTTGACCCCACCATCACAGTAAAAAGTTTTTCTTATGCTTAAATGGAATTTCTTGTATTTCTATCTGTGCCCATTGCCTCTTGTTTATTCACTGGCTACCACTGAGAAGAGTCTGGATCCATCTTCCTTACAGTTCCACAATTCAGGTGTATGTACAGAATGACAAGATCCCCCTAAGCTGGGGGGGATCTCTTCTGCAGGCATAACTGTCCCAGCTCTCTCAGCCTTCTCTTGTATGACAAATGCTCCAGTCCTTTAATCATTTTTGTACCCTCCTGTAGATCTTGCTCCAGCAGTTCCATGTCTCCCTTATACTGTGCAGCCCTCCCAGTGTGTCTCACCAGTGCTGAGCGGAGGGAAAGGATCACCTTTTCCCACCTGCTGGCAACATTCTGCCTAACGCAGCCCGGGGTACCGTTGGTCTTCTTTACTGTAAGGGCGCATTGCTGGCTCACGGTCAGCTTGTCCACTAGGACCTCCAGGCTGTTTTTCAGCCCGTACGAGTGTGTGGAGTTTTTCTTCTTCAGGTGCAGAATTTTGCATTTCACTTTGTATTTCCCTTTGCTGAACTTCGTAAGGTCCCTATTGGCCCATTTCTCCAGATTGTTGAGGTCCCTCTGAGTAGCAGCATACCCATCTCGTTTATCATCCACTCCTCCCAGTTTTTTATCACTAGCAAATTTGCTGAGACTGCACTCTGTACCATCATCCAAGTCATTAATGAAGCTGTTAAACACTATTCACCCCAATATTTATCCCTTTGGGACACCACAAAAGATTTACCTCCAGCTGGGCTTTGTGCCTTTGATCTCAGCACGACACTTTTAGCGTGGCAGTTCAGCCACTTCAGTTTTCAGTCCACTTCACTGTCCCCTTATCTAGCTTGTACTTCTTCAGCTTGGACATGAGGATGCTACGGGGCACAGTGTCAAAAGCCCTGCTATTGTCACGGTAAACAGCATCCACTGCTCTCCACTCATCCAGCAAGCTAATCATCTCATCATAGAAGGATATCAGGTTGGCTAACCACAGTTTCCTCTTCATAAATCCATGCTGCCTCCTCCTGATCACCTTCTTGTTCTTTGTACATTTGGAAATGGTTTCCAGGATTATTTGCTCCACCATCTTCTATAGAATCAAAAAGCTGGCTGCCCAGCCTGTAGTTCTCAGGTCCTCTTTCTTGCCCTTCTTGAAGATAGGAGTGACATTTGCTTTCTTCCAGGCCTCAGGAACCCTTCTGCCCTCACCATGGCCTTTCAAAGATAATTGAGATTGGCCTAGGAAAGATAACAGCCAGCTGCCTTAGAATTTGTGGGTGCATCCCGTTAGGGCACTAGGACTTGTGCGTGTCCAGTTTCTTTAACTGCTCCCTAATGTGATCTTCCTCCACTGAAGGAGGCACTGTCTGCTTTGCTCCAGACTTTCCCACTGCTTTCAGGAATCTGCGATTCCTGAAGGACAGTCTTACCACTAAAGCCTGAGCTTAAGTACCTCAGTCTTTTCTCTGTCCTTTGCAGCCAGACTCCCATTCCAAATTAGCAATGGGCCCACATTTTCCTTAGTCTACCTTTCACTGCTGATGTGTTTGTAGAAACTTTTTGTTACCCTTCATGGCCCTTGCCAGATCTAACTCCTGGTGGGCTTTGGTTTCCCTAGTCCCATCCCTGCATGCTTTGGCAGTGTCTCTATATTCCTCCCAGGTCACTTGCCCTTGCTTCTACTTCCTGGATGCTTCCTTTTTATATCTGAATTTAGTGAGGAGCTCCTTGTACATCCATGCAGGCCTCCTGCCACTTCTGCTTTTTTTCCTGTTCATCAGGATGGACCATTCTTGAGCTTGGAGGAGGTGATCCTTGAAGATCAACCAGCTCTCCTTGAGCCTCTCTAGGGTTGTATTCCATGAGATTCTTCTAAGCTGGCACCTGAACAGGCCAAAGTCTCCTGTCCTCAAGTCCAGGGTTGTGATCCCACTTTTTGCCCTGCTCATTCCTCTCAGGATGCTGAACTCCACCATCTCACGGTCACTGCAGCCAAGACTGCCCCTGACCTTCACATTTTTCACCAGTTCTTCCTTATTTTTAACTATAATGTTCAGCAAAGCCCCTCACCAACTTCTCAATCATCTGTGTTAGGAATTGTGATCAGTGCACTCCAGAAACTTCCCGGATTGTTTGTGCCCTCTGCCTTACCCCTCCAGCAGATAATAGGATGATTGAAGTGCCCCGTGAGGATGACGGTCTGCAATTGCTAGGCTTTTTTCAATTGTCTGAAAAAGGCCTTGTCTACTTCTTCCTAATCAGGTGGTCTATTGCAGACACCTATAGCAATGTTACTCAGGTTGTTCTGCCCTCTAATCCTGACCCATCAGCTTTCGACTGGCTTAGCACCCATCCCAAGCCAGAGCTCCAGACATTCTCCCTTCTCCAGTACATAAAAGACAGCTCCCCTTCTTGTCATCCTGGCCTGTTCTTCCTAAAGAGCCTGTGTTCATCCACTGCAGCACTCCAGTTGTGTGAGCTATCTCATCCTGTCTCCGTGACCCTAAGGAGATCATAGCCCTGTAACTGCACATAAACCTCTAATTACTCCTGTTTGTTTCATGCTACATGTATTAGTGTACAGGCTCTTCAGGTGGGCACCCAGGCATCCTGATTTCCCAGAAAGCATAGGAGAGCTTTCCCCATCATGATGTTTTCTCAGAACTTCCTTATTTTTGCAGATACATTTGAAGTTATCCCCCTTCTGCCCCCTACAACATCCTACACTCCACAGCCCAACCTGGCCCACGCCTTCCTCATTTGATTGTTGCTCATCCTCCTCCCTGACCCGTTGTTCCCATTTCGAGCTCTCCTCCCCAGGCTGATCATCCTGTTGGTGTAGGTGCTTTTGCCTGACTTAGTCGGGTGGATCCTACCTGTTCCAAGCAGTCATCAATCCTCAAAGAGGGCGCTATGGTCTAAAAACCCAGAACCCTGTTGCCACCACCAGCTGCACAACCAATTAATGACCCATAAGTTTAAGTTCCACTTAAACTGTATGATAAATTCTGAAGAGTAAATCTTCTGTCAAAACTAACTGTTAACTATAAATGCAGGCATCTGATAATGGCTACTAGTTGTTTTTTTCCATGGGGTTCTTGGATCCTATGTGAGGAGTGCACCTGCTTGCTAAGCTTCTTGCACTGTGTTGTACTTCATACGGCTTTTTGTTTCTAATCTGTGCATTGCGAAAGAGCATCTCCTGACATGGAAAGCCAGCTTAGTGAAACTACTGATACCATCCTTTCACAATGTAGGAATTGTCTTAATTGAGAAAATACCTTAATTTCAAAGCA
Organism: Struthio camelus; assembly: GCF_040807025.1. Classification (NCBI taxonomy): domain Eukaryota; kingdom Metazoa; phylum Chordata; class Aves; order Struthioniformes; family Struthionidae; genus Struthio; species Struthio camelus. The sequence continues at coordinate 19,422,524 of NC_090982.1, read as the reverse complement.
GTCTAAAAATAGTAAGGATTCTCCAAGGTTTAAATAACTGAATATTTCAGAAGGGATACCTACTCATATAAAGTACATACTGCGCTGAGTATGGCTATCACACTAGCGAAAAAAACACAGAGCTGAACTTACACTGGAGAACCCATGAATTCTAAATGCTTAATATCACTTCCAGCCCCCTTCCCAAACATATGTAGTCAAAATACATCATTTTTTTAGGATTTTGAGGTATGGTTCTAACCCTGCACGTAAACACAATTGACTTTAATCTGTCTAGTCCTAGGTATATTTTATATTATATTTAATAATTTAAATGGTAGCCTTTGAAAAAGAATAATGAGAGACCTACAAAGGAAGATATTTAGCAGACAGAAAAGTCAGGTTTGCAGAAGAATGTTATGATTCCATTTTAAGTGAATACTTCATAACTCTCAGAAAAATACACTTTTTTGCCTGTCCTAGTCTAGCATAAATACAACCTAGAGATTCTGGACAGCAGTAGGAGTCTGTAAATGGAAGATATTTAGTCCACACTAGCGCAACCCTTCTAGCTGGCCAAAACAAAATGTCATCCATGTGAAAGGAAATACACATCCTCCTTTCCCTTCTCCCACTTTCAGCAAGCACTCTGAGAGCTTATGGCAACCTTTCCAAAGAGTAGTTGTAAGGGGCCTCTCAAAAACAGATCTAGTAGAGTCAAAAAAGGCTGATGGGGCTTGGAAAAGACCCTTGAGACCTTGTCCAGGGGAAAGCGCACACAGCCTGGCATAGTGCTCTCCTGAGAGGGCTGTGTCCTCAGGACACCAGAGGCAGCTGGACTATCCTGACCATAGTAGATTATCTGCAGTGCAGCTAGCACAGCTCTGCTACTTCCTGTGCCTATGCTCTCTCTGCTGTGCTCAAGACACAGAAAATACCTAAACTCAATGTTATCTTTGGCCCTTGAATCCACATGGAGAAAGAAGCAGCACAAAGTCAGCTGAGGTCATTTTCCAAAGCTCTGGGAATCTGCTCAAGTTCACAATTTCTGTGGAAGGAGGGGGGCAGCAAATCAAGTGCACTGCCCTTGCGGCACTCCATTACAGTGCAGGGAAGATTTGCAGCCCTTAGCAGAAAAGCTCAAAGAAGGAAATAAAAATCTTGCGTTTGAATGAGGAGATGAGGGCAAAGAAAGCAGCTGCCAGAATTGAGCCCAAAGGCAGGAAGTCTGCTAGTGACAGAAGGTAGTTTCCAAAAGCACTGCTGGAAGGAGAGAGCAGATGCAATATTTACTTGAGGCCTAGCAGTTTTTATATCTGCTCCTAATAACCTGCCAATGACCAAGATTCCCTTGGATATGGCTTTAATGATGTCTGTACCCATGTACGTGGCTTTGGTAGAGTATGCAGAGTCTGGTAAATGGAAATCCTTCTTAGCAACAGCCATTGAACTGTATCTTACATCCAGTTAGTCTTTAAGACCATAAAAAATGGAGGCAAAATCACTGGTACCGTCATCATCTTTAGCAGTGGTATGGAAATATCCAGACGTCAGATTCACTGGCAGGGAGTCAACTGATGGTAGGCCAAATAACGTGAAAGCTATTTCCTTGCCCTCTGTTGTGTAACTCACACAGCTATCATTGCATAATATTGTGTTTTTCTGGGTCAATTTATACTATATTAAGAGTCTTTTGTAGTCTAACTCCACCTAGAATTTTCTAGGTCCATAGCTCTCTGACTAAGGCTATTTGAGGCTGGAGATATCACTCATGGTAGGGCTGGGCTGTTGGAACAGGGCAGCATGGGTTCTGCTGAATCTTCGATTCTAATTCATTCCATGCAACAGGTAGAGCTAGCACATAAACTCCTACTTTAACTAACAGGTAAGACGATTTTAGCATGGTTGCGTTCATCTTTTTCACAATTTTAACTTATTAAATGAGAATCAATTAAAAAAATGAAAATTTTTGTCCCGTAACCATCATCTTCCTGAGATAAAGCGTTTAAAGAGACAGCATACCTAACATACTCACCATTTACTGGTTTAGTTTTATCCAGACTTTCGCTTTTCTGATCAATCTTTCAATTGCCTTCTTTCCTGTGAGACATGTCAAATCAACATCACTAAGAAGAATAAGTAAAAGTAATTGGTAGTCGGTGGAGTTGAGAAAATAATAGTGCTACCATAGAAAATAACAATGACATTTTATCTTTAATTTATTACTTTTCCAATGTGCTTTGGTGATAGCCTTACTTACAGGTCCCATTCCAGAAATGTTTTATCTAAGTGGTGGACACGACAACCATTTAAAGCATGCAAAACTCAACATGAGTTCTCAGTGGGGATTCAGAATAGCTTTGCGATTCAAATGACAGGTATATTTCACATTGTCAGAATGTAATTTCATTGTCTGGAATTTGGCCAAGATATTAGGGTCATGCTCTTATTCTTACAAAAAGAGTCTTGAGATTTTTAATCATTTCAAGCAGTTGGGAGCTTGGTTTTATTCCTGAATTAAATTTAAACACTTCCCTCAGGGCCCTCAGACAGTGTTGAAGCCCCTATTCAGTAAAGACTCAGATGGACAAGCATGGCATCTCAATCTAACACTTCCCTCCCTTGCTGAATTTTCGTGCATGGTGCTATTTCCTACGTTTACCAGGTGTGACTGTACTCTGTAAGAAATCTGTGAGAGCAACCCAGCATGTCTGCAAACAGAGGAAGCACATGCTGGAAATTTCTCTGCTTTCCACATCTAACTAAACCTTCTTTTCAGAGAGAGAAATTTTATTAGCAGGAGTTTCAAAATAAAATCTCCCAATTTGGCTAACCAGTACTAGCACAAAGTGGAAATGCAGTCAGGCACAGCAGAACCAAGAAAGTGCATGCAATATAATACTGACAAATAGCACAGTATGTCTTAGGGCAAAGAAAAAAGAGGAAATATTTGTCAAATGGAGAGGATCTTCAGCATGCTGATCAAAAGCCCTTTTTGCAGTAATACAGGGGAAGGCCCCCAAGCCTTTAGCACAATGTGCAGCTGTATGATGAAGGGAAACAGAAGGGTGGATTGTACTGCTGGGGGAATACATCAATCAAAGTAAGGGCAAATCCAGGACACCTTCTGGGGAAATGCAAGTGCAGAGCAAACTCTTCTCCCTTGTCCTCGAACTCCTCTTTTCCCCCACCTCCTTCACTCATGAAGTCCTTTATAGAAACCTTCATCTTAGACCTATTCTTTCTTTCTGGCAACGGTGGAGGTCAGACCATGGTTAATGCTCGGCTTCCTCTCTGCTGCTAGCTATAAAAAGAGATCTGGGTTTGGGGGTATTTATTGCTCGGCCTTCATGGTACTGGGGGAGGGGTGGAGAACATTTTTGTTATGTTTTGAAAGGTGTAAAACTAAGCTAGTTTCAAAACTAGCCCAGATCATACTGCAAATTTGGTTCTATCAACAAAGTCTCGTTTAAAACATAGTATTCAACAAGCAGAACACTATTTGGGTACATCATCCTTATAGTAATAGTGCTGGATCATGTTAGTAGCTTACTCCCTCAGAAAAGTGGGATACTTTGATGTGACTTAATTCATAAGCTTAAAGAAACAGTTGACTTTGATCTAAGCAAAAGCTCCTTATTTCAAGGGCATTAAAAACTCCCAAAGGGATGTCTGTGATATATGAGACAGCCAAAGATGAATGGTTTATGTATAAAAAGTAGTAAATCTAAGCACGCAGTTACTGGAAAGGGGATAGGGAGAATGACATGAGTATCTGAATGGGCAAAAGAAGGAGCTGTGAAGTCTAGGTAAACATAACAAAGGAAACAGGATACACGTCAAGACCAGCAACCTCTGTCCCTAGGACCTGATATTCTTTCACAGTGAACATGCTTAAACCTCAGGCTTTCAAGGGAAAAACCCATACCAGACCCCCAGACCCAAAGCAGTTTCTTGGTTATTAAGTTACCTCAGTTGGACATACTGACACGCTGCTGGGACATAAGTGGGCTATTTTCTATGCTCTGCAGAAGAGCTCTGAGGAAAGAGATTAGGGAGGAGGCAAGGCAGCTGACCGCTGGCACGTCTTAACTTAGCTATATAGCTACGTCAACGAGCAAAGAGGCAACCTGCCTTCACCAGCAGTGTGGGGAGGTAACCCTTTGTCTGACAGTGACTTGAAGGAAATGGAAACACAGGGTGAGGGAGGAGGAATTAGAAGACTGTTCTCAAGCCAGGCAGTAGCAGCTTGCACTGCACAGAGATGGACCGGAGAGAATGAATCATATTGACTTATAAGAACATTTTGCTTGATCTATCAAAAGATCATCCTTGCTAATACACATTAGGTTGGTAGAGATAGACACTGAGGTATTCATCTTGCTCGCAACTTCATGCTTAATCTGGCCCTACTTGTCTTCAGAATAAAAAAGGTACAGACTTACATCTCTCAGCTCTTCAGAAAGAAAAGGGGTAGGTATATTATTCAAATGTGACTGTAAAGAGTAGCTGGGAAGTAAGATTATGCATGCTAATCAATGGAGCCGCTAAGGAGAGCACCAGAATGGAAGGAAAAGGGCTGATTTGGGGAAAAGGGGAGGGGAACCACAGAGGGAAATACAAGTTGTAGAGTAAATTTAGATCAATAGCCTGGATCCAGAGTGCATAATATGCTCCAGCCAAACGGCATATGATTTGTTCCAGACTCAGAGAGTACTCAGCAAAACTTGGAGTTAATAGGACTCTAAATAAGAGACAAATTGAATGAACTAAGGGCCAACAGAGCCCTACTGAAGTGATCGTGCAGTTCAGTTGTGCATCAAAAAAAAATTTACATATTAATCTATACTGTTTATGTAAGTTAACGTTATATACATGCACTCATCAGGATCAAAGATGATCAAATGCAACACTGTCTCCAGGAAGTTTTTCTTAAAACTTCTTTTTTTTTCTGGGAAACACAAGCAAAGAATCCCAGCGTAACATACCAGATACCAAATACCGCTACCCATTGGCTAAAAGGATACTGCTGGGAAGCTGGCACAGCTGTGAATGACTAGATATATGCTGTTATATCAACCAATGGAAAAAACAATTCAAAGTATTTAGGAGGAATAAACCCAGCAGCCTAAGAACTAAATTTAGAGACGTAAGTAATGAGCTCCAGATAGCAGTACTGATAATTTCTGAATTTCTGTTTATTTGGGTTTTTTTTTTGTTTGTTTGCTTCTTGGGATTTTTTTTGCGAACATCTTTGTTAAAGTTATGTAAATGAGTCAGGATGGAATAAATAAAAAAATTCTGGCTCACCTAGGTTATTTCAGACCTTTTTGCCAATCAGGGCAAATCCCAACCACTTCTAGGAGGCTCAGGAGTGCCCATAGAGGAACTGAGAGTTGTGCTCACAGTCATGCAGGCATGGACTTGCAGAGGATTTACGATTCGTCTCTGCCTACTATGCTGCAATAGATGAAGCCAGCATAGCCCAGTCTTCCTTGGTGTATATGGGCCTACAGCATGACCTTCTCCGGCAGCCCAAAGGCAATTCCTGCAGGTCTGCAACCACTGGAGAAAGTTGAAGCCCTCATACAATAGATTATCCTCTTCCTAGTTCCTCAATGTTTTTTTAGGCAGGTCTGAGAGACCTGACCTTATACAGCATAGGGAATATCTTTCATTTCCTCTTTTTGACCAGCTTTCTGCAAAGCTCTCTAAATAGCGATATTCTAGGCTATACCACTGTTTAGCACTTCAATATAAGCGGTCAGTCACTGTAATAGCATTAACCGTGACAAATTCTCTTGGTATTAGTGGATATAATACTGTGTACAATTCCACAGGAATTACCCATTTGTCTTACTGATTGGCACCTCTGAAATTCTCTGTATCATGCATTTTCCATGTGTCTTGGTAAGCTCTGGATATATATTTATAGAAACTTCTCTATTGAAAAAGAAACAGATACACACAGAAAAAACACAAAAATACACACCTGCATATGCTCACACAAACACATACACACACAGTCATAGAAGGAAGGGAAAAAGGAGGGGTAGTGTTACTTATTTTTCATTCTTATAAATGATTATTTTGTGCTGTCAGATCCAATAATGGGCTTTAAGCTGCTGCATACTTCTCTATTATCCCTTCATGAATCAAAGGAAAGAGCAAGACAAGCACAAAAATGCCACAGTCCTTTGGCAGCTTTTGCTACTTAACCAGCTTTTTTTTCAGAGTGGAACAACATGCCCGGCAATGAACTGGTCTCCTCTCTCTTTGAACCCCTCCACAGGCTGCCCTTCTTTCCGCAGTGTCAAACACGAGCAATCTCGCTTCACAATCAATGCATCTCATAGTCTCATACCACCTTACCAATAACACCTCATCCAGGCTGATTCCTACCTCTAACTGGCCCAAGACTCACCCTGATGTTACTGGTGCTACATTTTGAAATGAGTATTTTACTGCTTTTTCCAAGCTGCTTCTTGCAGTGGGAAGGAGCTTTTCCTTAGATATCTATAGGGTAGCTTCCTCATCACCTTTCAGCTATCCTGAGCAGACATGGACTTGAAACTTTCTTATCTTTTGCCCCCAAAAAAGAACGGAAAACAACAGTTTTCAGTGTAGATGTGCTGAGATCTCTGCCCCTCATGTTCATTATATCACTGCTTCCTTGTATTCTCTCATTTGTCTGTATCCATTCAAAGCGTTACAAGTCCTCTGAGGCAAGAACAATCTTTTGGGGTTTTGTTTGTACAATGTCTGAAACAGCAGAACTTCACTCTGTGACAGTAAGCTAATACAAATAAGCAAATAAATGCTAACAATTTATGAGATGCGAGGACTTCTTTCTCATCTTGCCATACCTGTGATATGTGTAAGACATGAGTAATGAACGTCACATAAAGAAAAATCTCAGCAAAATAGTATTCCTTTTCCTTTTCCATGAAATCTCTCTGTATAAAAAATATTTCCTCTTTTTTTTCATGCTGGACATTGTATGTTTGTCTGCTGTTTCTTGCTGGGATTCTCCCTGCATCCAGAGGAGAGTGAAGACAGTGTGGAAAGTAGACTTGGAATACATAGAGGGAACTGATCTGTTGCGTAGAAAACTGCTGTTTTAGTGTAGCCAAATAGTCCAGAACAGAACTGGACTAGGCTGAAATCACTGTTTTTATAATTTGTCCCATTCATCTCCTTCAGTACTTCACTAATACGCATACAGCTGCTGAAGATGGAAGTCGGAAAGAGTAATTTCTGTGCAGGAATTATAAGGTACTTTAAGAATGCATTTCCTTCAACAAATTTCAAATCAGCAACTAATTAACTATATATGGTAATTTCACTTTCTTAACCGTTGTCAATATTTGGAAGCTTCTTTTATAGATTTGTGATTAACTTCTAATTATAGACTAATTACACTGTTCATTGTAATAGAGGATCTTGTGAGTTGACAGAGAATCTATAAATGATGCCCAGGAGACAGCAGCAGGTTTAATACATTCCAGTTTGCCATTTCCTTTCGCTAACCAAGAAAGCCTCGGGACACCTAGTGCTGGATTTTGGGAGCTATTCTTGCTGCCATTAAGGAACTGAGAAAGGATTTCAGCTGCCAGCAAATGACATAGGTGAACTTTCTGCTTCCTTCAAGTTTAAGTAAGGTGATAAGAAAGAAAAAAAATAGGCTACACTGACAGACAGCAGTAGCACAAGTGAATTGCTGCATTGTGTGGTAAGGAATGGACTCAGTGCGTCTGCCTGAAAGAAAAAGTTGTTATTCCCCCTACATTCTTCCTAAGAAAATAAAGCTGAAGGTTCAAAATAACTGGTGGTGATACTATCTCTAGCAGGAGTGGGATTCAATCATATCTTCTGTACTATTTTCTACTGTCTAACTCGCTACCTTACTCATTTTAACTTATCTTCTGATATGGTTCTCTTTTATTTTGAAATATTTCCGTCTACTACTGCTCACTCTCTATTTCCCTAGAAACTTTTGCTCTCTCTAAAACTTATATTTTGTTTCAATTAGCCTTCATGTAAATACTGCAGCTTTTTGCCGTTCTTATTGGATCAGATGCAAAATCATCATATTATACTGGTTTACCACTTTTGTCTGTGCAGCTGGTTTTATTCCTCTTCTACATTTGCAAAATATTGGATTTGAATACCTCCCTCCTCAGACTAGAGGGTGTTTCGCATAGTTTATGATGGTCTAACGGCAAAGTCAGCAAAAGACAATGGGACAATCGTCTTTGAAAGGGGGACACCCAACAGATACCCAATATGATCATAACAGGCTCAGATGAAGCCTCATACTGACTAGGTAATAGCTATGGACCAGCTGTAATAACAGCTTCCACAAACCAGCACGCACACACACTGGGACACTGATAAGGAATACATTGAAATTAAAGAGTTGCAGGTTATGTCTACAGCTGTCTTAGGAAAAAAGGGGCAATCAAACTGAAAAAAAAAGAAAAAAGCAAACATAAAACAGAATCCTACTCTCCGTGGCCTGTTATACAAATCACACGCTTCCCATAGGATAAACTCCAGCCATCTGCAGTGACAAAACTAGATGTTATGCACACTAAAGGCAAGTTAAGTGGCGAAAAGGCAAGCTGAGGGGCAGACAAAGTGTCTTGGGCCCAGGACCCCTGCCTGGCAGGCTATGCATGTTCCTACCCAGCACAGGAACAAGGTCCCACCTCTGTAAGCCCTGATTTCAATCAGGCTGTACCTTGGCTGTGGCATACATGTTGTCAGGGCCTATCTTTTGAGCCTGGCAAAGCTCAGATCTGCGAGCTTTGAAGAAATCGCATGTCTCATGGGTTGATCCCTCTGAGGCTTTGACACTTGACTTGTCACTACGGGATAAAGAACAAATGCCTTCTCCCTTCTTGGCAGTGAAAAACGTGGTAATACTTGTCTTGGCTGAGACATCACTAACTTTGCTAAAATCTGAGGGCATAGAGATATATGTGATGCACATTCTTCTGTGCTTTGATCACCAGCAAAGCAGGAACAGTTCACTCCTCTGTGGTATATTACTTTGGCCTCTTTAAAATGGCAAGCGGATCCTGCTGTTATCAGTCACATTCAATTTAGATTAGTATTGCCTCTTTTTTTGCTTTTCTCCAGATGTCAGGACTAACGGCTAAATGTGTTTTGGGGAGGAAAAAAAAAAGGGGGTCTTGTGCCAGAAGACTGGTTCTAATGTGGGAGAGAGCGCTAGCATGTCCCTGGGAGAGGGAGCAAACTGCAAACCCCTTCAGTTCGAATACTGCAATTCCTTTAAAGTTACACACTCAAACAGAGCATATCTAGTAATAATATTTGCTAAGCCTGGCAAAGCCTGGGACCTGGCCTGACTGCTGCACTTAGCTCAGCCAACTTCGGCGTTTCATCTGGTGAATATCACAAGAGGAGGCAGGCAGTGCGAATCCTTCACCCTCTCAAGACCAGGAAGGGAAAGCTGGCAAGGGAGCTTCATCTTACAGATTCTGCCTGGTAGCTTTCTCTTTTGTCAAATTATGTCCTATTTGTAGGTCTTTTTGACTCCTTAGTCCTAGATCACTTGGCTACTATCACCCTAAGTCAACCATCTGAAAGTAAGGACAGGAGGAGATGTATAAGAAGAGTTAGAGAAAAAAGGATGGGCTTTTACCTGGGGAGAAAAGAACTCCTTAGATATTTACTTTGGGAAGAGGGAGAAACATAAGTGATTAGTTATATTAAGTAAGAATAGATATGTTTTGGCAAGGCAAAAAGCACTACCTATGAAAAAGTAATTCTGAAGAGAGGGCTGTCCTTGTGATTTGTGTGTCTTTGTAATGTCCTTATAGTGTCTAAGATGGAAGTACTTTTTGAAAAACTAGTGGAGGCACAGGTATCAAAGATATTGTCACAGAGGAATTTGAGCTAAGGCAGCCACAAGAGCAGAACCACACCACTTTAGCAACAACGTCTAAGAATTATTTACTAAGTGTGATGGGTATAAGGGGCAGATTGTGATTTCTGTGCTGTCACATAGGCATGTACACACTGGCATGCTCTGTGCACAGCCCACTCACACCTATCAACACCACTAGTCCAGAAGTGACCAGCACCAGGACTCAGAGGAGGACACTGGCTCCGATTGCCCCACCCATCTGAGCCCAGCTGGTGGCCCAACTTCCACATGCAGCAACTCCACCTCAGGCTCAGCCTTCTGCATGCTGCTGGGTGTCCCAGGATTTGTTCTCCCGAGGCACTACTGTTTTCCTTATTTTTTTCTTTCTAAATCAGACAATCAGTGCAGGCCACCAATTGCCTCATGGGTAACTTCATCCCAAGCCAATCTCTGCAACTTTTTGCATAACTACAGCCTATTAGTGGTTGTTACTTGGGTAACTACTTTTTCCAGTGATGTCACTTGCTGCAAGGATATGGAGCTGGTAAGGTCCAGGTGTGCTTTTTTGTCTCTCTCCCATGTCATACCCAACCATTACATGGGGCAGGCGTAGTCTGGAGCAACTGTGAGCATGCACCATAACAGCTATCTACACTGCACTTGTTTTCCTCACATTTATCAAAATAATTTAATGAGCTACAACCAGGCCAATGTAGTCAAGGTCTCACTTATCTGAGTGAGACTTTCATTTAGACAGGTTTCACCCTGGAACAGATATCCACAGCCTTTTAAAAAATATATCATCATCCCCATCTATAATACCTCATACTACAAACTTTTCCTCCTCTGAGATTATTTCACCATCCCACTAATCATGCAAATTACTCACTATTTAGAAGGGTTATGAACTGTCAGTTGGCACTTGCCATTGAGCTTTGGCTTAGAGTCAGTTTGCCATAGCTGAGGGAAATCAGATGGGATCTGATTCAAACTACAGATACTCAGCTGAGATTGAGTGCTGCACCTGTGACATGACATAATGTGTGAGGGTAAACCCAGACAGTAATTAAAACATAAATCCGTCCATAAAGTGTCTCCAGAGCTAAATAGATCAGCTGTTTGAAGTGACAGAGCATTTGAAAGTATGACAACCAGGTGGCTTAGCACATGTATGCAAGGATAAAAACACCATTCCAGCACTCTTAAATCTTATTCTTTCAGGAGTTTGAAAAATATCTGTTCTTCTAACAACATGTTTAGAACATCCATTGACCATCCCTCTGCACCCTCTAAAGCAGCAGAATATCAGCTTTCAGTCTTCACCTAACATTAATCCTGCTAAGAGAAGGGATCAACTCTCTTAGTCTTAATAAACTTGGCATTTAGAGTTGTCCATCGTTTGCATAATGTGCTCTCTCTCTAGACTGAGCAATTGAAATTTCAGATACCCCACAAAAAAGCCTATTGCACGCTACTGTAGAAGACTGCAAAAGATTTGTGCTTACCTGATAATTTCTCTTATTTGAGACCTCAGTTTTGTAAATCTGATTTGCCTAGGAGATTTTAAACATTTTCCAATGTTTAAAAACAGGTCTTACTGGCAATAACCTGAAAAGGCTCTTTCCAAATGGATCATAATGCACTTGTCAAGCTACAGCAAGCGTACTCCATACCACTATGGAAGAAGCAGAAATTTAGTTTTTGAATGCTTAATTCTGGGACCTGTTCTTCACAAGGACATGTTTTAGTCCCAGGTCCACACAATAGCTCTGTTAGACGTCTCATATACTATATACGGGGATAGAAAGACACAACTAGTTAAAGTAAAAAAAAAAAAAAAAAGGGCAGACAGACATAATTTTCATGGCTAATCACGAGTTTATCAAATTTGTTTTTTCTGTTAATATTCACATGAACTGAAAGCAGTCTGAAAGTCTGAAGAGGAGACAGCAGTGTCTGATAAAAAGCTATCCACTCGCTGGTGATGGGGTTTTGCAGGTGTTGGCGTTAGAATCAGCAATAATAAATGAATTGTGGATTAGTAGGACAAAAGTCGTACATTAATGAAATATATAAGTGACATCATGAAATTTTTTAAACACCACTATTAAAGAAAATTAGTGTAAGAAGCTATACATTGCTTCCAGTCTTCTAGCAATCTGTAGCACAGAGATTTTTGAAGCAGAATTGTTGTCACTGTGCTTGACAGACCTCTCTGGATTTTTCATGAGTTTGTTTAAATGGTTTTGAACCAATAGAGGTCTTGAGTAACCACAACACTCTGTGATGGCCAGGTCTTTAGCATGAGATTTTTCTGCAGGAAAGGGTGCTCCTTTTGCTGGTTTTCAGGCTGCCACCTGAAAGATTTGCTTCATACATGTTTCCTGTATGGTGAAGGAAGCACGACAAGAGGGTAAGTCAGGAAGTGAAGTTGCTGCAGAACTGAGTGAGATGGATTAAAATGAGTTCTGAATTCACATACTTTGGGTGCACGTAGATGAGAAGGAAAAACAACTGAGAAGCTCTGAATACCTTCTTTCTTTTCTCTGGCTACCTGTGTTTTTTGCACTTACTTGGAGAAAATATCTGAGAAGTGAAACAGAGAGATTTCACATAAAAGAGACAATTACAAGGAAGTTTCAGAAACGTTTGCTGGATGAAGAATAACTATCTGCTCAAAACACTCCTCAAATGAAATTCCTATTGGCAGAGGGGAGCAGACTGACAAACCGACTGTTCAGGAAATGACTGAAGAATAATGGGAAACAAAACTGCACAGTGCGATTAGCCCCTTAAAATCTTTAGACAAAGAGCAGGTAGGATATAACCAGTTTTAATGCAACAGAACCACAAACATAAATGATAAAAACAGGTAAAATTTCTCTATGACAATATTCCCTAGATCCCAAGGAAAGCCTGGCGTTCCTAGCATTTGTATGTGCTGATGCTCACGGTAATCCTGCTTGAAATTATTCCGTAGAAAAAGGTGTTACTGTGACAAAGAATGAAGCTCAGTACCTCAGAGTTTCTTTTGATGATGTGAGATCTCTATATCCTCTTTGACTGTAGGTAGTGGAGATGGTGGGGATGGCTATAGATGCTGGAGATATCTTCTGTGCAAAACATGTAAAGCATACTGGGAGAACACCTCAGAACGCTCTGCTAAAAGAGAGTGATAAATTTTAAGTGGAACCTTTCCACTAGCAGGAAGAAAGAATATAGCAAAGATTTTGTCCTCTGAAAATATCTGTGGGAAGTTATAGAGTGCAAATATACATGCTCAAGAGATACAGAGTCCAGAATTACCAATCTGTCAGTCGTACACTCACACAGGTTAAAAACAGTTCCTGAGACAGAGGGTTCCCTAGGATCTGAGGATATGAATGTGGTTTGATTCATCTTTTGTCATTTTGTGGAACAAGACAAGTGCTTCAACAAGTATAAACAAATCTATGAATTAATTTCATCCGTATGATTCTGTAAATTAAATTTGTATTTCCGTTTTTCAATGATGTATCTTATTTGTCTATGTAAATAGTGCTAATGAATGGTGTTAAACAGCCTCTCAAAATTCTTTTTACCTGTTCACCAGATATACATACATTCTGTTCAAGGAAAGTAAAATGTAATTCATTTCTCTATTACCACTATTGGCGTAGCAGTATGAGGAGAACATTCTAAGTCTGGACTTTTTATTCTTGGTTGCAATAGCTATTTTTCAATGGACAAACTCAGTTAGTCCATTTTAGAAGCTGCTTTTCAGGTCGTCCTGTCTTAACGGATAAGAACGTAAAAAAATCCCAAATTGCTCAGCAGAGCGTAGTGAAATCCTTATCCTATTTCAAAATAATCCAGTTAGATGTCAGCACTGTGTAATGACCTAGGTTCCTGTGGACATACAAAGGAGTTCAAAAGGACGTGAGCAAACTATGAGGCCACCCAAGAGGCAGCCAGTAAAAATGGTTTATTTTTTTTTTTAAATTAAAAACGTAATTTAGCGAAATTGCACAACCTTTTTTTTTAACCAAAAGACTCTTAACACAAACCTTTAAAGTCTCATATCTTGAAAGATGAACTCATATCTGCTGAAATAATAATTCCATTGCTCAGATAGTGTTCTTGGAAAGCGTAACTTTGAACTAGCTAACATAAACAAGTTTTGGTATGAAAAAAACACAATCTATATTTTTAAAAATTAAAACCTGTGAGATACCAAGGACGTGAACATTTCACTAGCTTCAGCTCTTAGAATCAAGGGATTGCAAGATGAATAATGTAGAAACAATTTTCCAGATATCTCAGTTTTAGAGAAAATCTTTAAAATGTAATGAAACCTACTCTAAATTACACAGATCAAAAAGCTATGAATAAGAAGATTCAGTTATAAAAGAGAGAAAAACATGATTTTTAAATTCATGTCAAGATTTTGAGAGTTTAACTTGTGATGCTTTTGGATGAGTGAGAGGGTTGAATTGATGGAGCTTCTTGGCAGGGTTAGCGTGGAGTTTATGCCGTCTGCTCTTGAACGTCCTTGCACCGCCGTTCCTGTAGGTTAGAATGAGAGACGTAGCACCTCACTATGCTGTTGCAGATGGAAGCTTGAAGAGCACGATGGAATGAAGGCAAAGCAGCTCATAACGAATAGCAGGAAAACTTCTGCATATCTGTATTAGGAAAATTCTTCCAGAGGTATTTATGGTCACTCCACTCTTAAGTGCTTTCTTAAGGACATTCAGCAGAGAACTAGAAAAATCTACCAATATAAGAAAAAAAAAGAACTCAATGAAATATTGATTAAAAGTTACTATTTTTCTATAACCTTGCAAATTTGCATGGGGTAAATGTGTGTGGCATTTTAAAAATGGGAAATTCAAGTTCCCTGGACCAAAGCCTTTATATGATCTCGCATTTTCACATTGCTTAATGCGATGTTTAGCAGTGACTTGTCTCTAGGTATGCATACATAGGCAGCACAGGCCATTCTAATGTAATAGATAGCACGGCTGGACCAGACTGCACATGTCTTCTTCTAGCATAGCTCTTATAAGCTGCTTGGGAAATTAATTTGAGCCTTTAGTGAGTTAAAAAGGTGAGCTCACCTGTGCACGGTCTATTTTATATATAGGTTGTTCAGGACCATTCCAGTTCTTTACAACATTAAGCACCAGTGAACCTTACTTATAATCTAGAGTTTACATCTCACCTCCAAAATCAATCGGACTTTTATATCTTTCACCATAATATTGTGATTCTGTTACTGTTTGAGTCAGGTATTTTCTCCTAGAAACAGCAGCTATAAATATAGCATATTTCCTAATTTTTATATTCTAGATAGCTAATGTTTGTCGTCTCTTTTTCTTATATGCATATGTAGCTAGGTTTGCACTGCCTTTCGTTTAAAACAGGCCTGTGTTATATTATGACTCTGCTATAGTAACTCCTAGGGAGATAACTTTGTAGGTTGCCATTCTTGGTTCCTGTTGTGGGGCATTGTGACAGTTTTTCTCTTTTCTTTTCATTTTGACACAGAACTGAAACACATAAAACATAGTTACTTCATTAGCTTAATACTGAGAGCTAAGAGTCAAATTGAAAATATTCTTTTATTCTTTATATATAGTGCAGAAATAGCACTACTTATCCCATCAACTAATCTAAAAAGAAGCTGAAAGAGAATTGCATCATATCTGCTCGTCCCTGGTAGAGTTAGTTTGGCTGAAAGTATTTTTTTTTCCCACATATTCAAACAGAGCACGTTTTCTCAACTTGTTCCAGAGCTTAACCTGCCAAACACAGGAAAGACATCAACTCTAGTACCAATGTAATGTACACATAGGCCTCTAAGTCATTACTAAAATTAGATGAATTTGTTATTAAATATTAACCATTATAGAAAAGATTCTGTATCTGAGAAAGCTGAGCCGTGATTTTCGTCACAGCTATGTATTTCAAATAGTTTTTGATTTTAGCTTTCCCTACTGGGTACATGTTTTACCATTTAGGAAAAGCAGACTTATAAGACGGAGGTAGTTTTAGAAAGTGTAATGAGTTACTTCAGATGTTTAAATTTATTTATGGAATTGGGATTACTTAAAGAGCTGTGATACTTCCCTTTCCAAGTGCATAAAGCTCCTACTTCTAACCCTGAGAAATCACGGATACTGGAACTCAGATCTGTTTCTAGTCCAGGACTAAGTTTTGTCAAAGTTGGGTGCAGTCCAGTGTCATTTTGATGCAGGAAAAGAAAACTTTCCTCTAGTAAGTTTATTTAAAGAGTGACAGCCATTTGAGGATACTTTGGGGCATAGGATGTCAAAACAAATCCCAGGAGAGCTGCACTTGTGGGTAGGGGGCAGATGAGAGAGTCAAAGGTATATGATGAATACACATTTTCATACGGCTTTGATATTTATTACACAGATATTACACTCACACATGTGCTATCTGCACACACATGTGTAGAACATTATTTTAGGCATTGAACATTTGCTTTATCTTTCATATGTTTTCCATAACTAAGTTTTCTTATTCTCCTCCAGCTGTGAATACTTCTCATGCCACAGTTTCTGTACCCTTCTGGTGGCCACCTTGATGACATATCTGTGGCATCCCTGCATAATAAATCTTTTATAATGTCCCAAATAACAGGAAATCACTGTATAAACTAAGAACTTATTAAATAAAACTTTTAATAGAAGATTTTCACAGATTTATGTAGTTTTTATATATATGCCAATACTTTGGAGAATGAAGTAGGAAGAAACGGGGCACAGTGTTATTTTCAGCCAACGCTCTGTTAAAAAAAATTTCTTCTGACAGTTTTTGTAGCTGCAGAATCGCTATCTTATTCTATGTTGTACAATTTTCACAAAATAGCCCACTGAAATTCAAGATAAGCATATGCATATATACACTGCTTCTCTGACATATGAACTAGAACAGGCAGAATTCACTGAATAAAAAATTAAAATAATTTAGGAAATATTCATTATTTTTATCATATAGTATTTAGTGAACTGGGTTATGCTGACTAAAGCCATTAACGATTATGTGTAGAATGTACGAATACTGGAAGGTTAGAAGTCTGAAGAAAAAACACGTATGGTTCCTATCTTTAAAAATAGAAAAATAAAAAAAGCAAGTCATCGAATTAGGCACCCATCATTCTAACTTCAAAACCCAGAAAAACATGGAAAAAAAGAAAAAAAATGTCATAGTAAATACTTGAAGTATAGCAGGCTTTTTTCATAAAGAAAAGGGAGAAACTGTTGGTAAGAAATTCCTGACTTCAGTAACACTTTTTGATCCTATCTTTCCTGGTATTTCCTCAAAGAATCTAGGAAAACATAGTCTATCTGAATCTATTACTGTGTGTTTGACAACATGGCTGGAAAATCATAGCAATGTCCAAATGAAATGTTATACTTCAGGGGCTGCAGGTCACTTGTCCTGGATGTGGATGTATCGAATACTTTACCAATGGCATATATGGAGTGATAGTAATAATATGCTTATTAAATTTGCTACTAACACTATAAATGTGCTGAAGAACAGGATTCAAATATAAACTAATCCTAATAAATTTGAGAGCTAGTCTGGTAAAGCAGGATCCAGTTCATGAAACTTAATGAATTCACAGAGAATAATTTCATTAATTGCACAGTCCTTATTATTCATTAGCTACCTGGCACACCGCTTAGGCAGGATCTGCAGTAACTGACTAGAAAGAAATTACGAAGACAATTATTTAAGAAGTACAGTGGATCAAAAGTTGTATATGGGTAAGCCATGCCATAGTGCTTCAGCAAAAGCATCCGTTACCCTGGGAAGCTTTAGCGGGAACATACGCTGTAAGATGTGCAAAGCATTACCTCCGGCATACTCAGTAAAGCACCTTCCCTGACACCTTACTTGCTTTGTGACGCTGCGCATGAAGGATATTGAAAACAGAATGAAGGGAATCCAGAAAAAAGCAGCTAGACACATGAGGGATATAGAAAGCATGCAAAAAAAAAGGATTAATGGGCTAGGGATGTTCAGCTCCAAAAGCAGGGAAGGACCTTCTAACTGCAAGAACAGTGAAGTACCAGGATAAGTTATCCTGGGAGGCTGGGAAGTTTCTCTCCAAACAAACATCTGTTATAAATGACGTGGGTATAGATGGATCCTGCTGTAGGGCAAGCAGATGGAACGCATGATTTTCCTGAGATCCTTTCCTATACTTGGTTCTTTGATAGAGCAATGCTTTCTGAGTGTCTGTGTGTCTTCTCAGAGCAGGAGTAACACTTTACGAGTACGATCATCAGAAGGCAAAAGCTGAAGAAAAGCCATGTAGCCAGTGGTAAATACCAAAAGTCCAATTCTTTGGACACTCTTTCTACAGCTTTGTAAATTTTATATGCATCCACTTTAAAACTGTTTTATATTGCTAGAATGAAAAAAAGCAGGGGAGAAGGGCAACTCAGTTGGATTAACTATTCCTAGCATGTGTATACGGATAATTTTTAGCAGTATTCCATCTTCTGCCACCATTCGTGTAAAAGTTTAAGATTCCCAGCTGGGAGCAACTACAGGTAACTTAAGTAATTTCACTGAATACTTTTCAAACATAATACGTAACCAAAACTAAATGCTCATATGTCATTTGAAATGAACATATTAAATTTTTAAAAATCAAAATCCATTCACAGCCAACTTGTGAACAGAATTTTTAAAAGACTACAAATTCATGGCATTAATTTTTGGCTACATATGAGAAGTCCTTTTCTCTCAAACTCCATTTACAAGCAGAGTGCTCATCACAAAACATAATCTTTTGATTGTAATAATAAGAAATAGCTGTGAGCCAGATCTTGAAATCTCCTGTGCAGCCAATAGACCATCTGACTGAGTATAGTTGCGTAAAGGATTCAAGCTAATTGTGTGGTATGAAGGAGAAACAGAATCAACTGCCACATGTACGTGTTCAGAAAGAACAGCATATAAGCCTGGAAAATCACAGAAGCTCAAAGAGGGTTTAAAATCCTGCTTCTGGTAGAAGGCATATTGGGTATTCTGGGAATATGAGCCACGCACCAACCGAGAAATTCATTCCAACCAACACCTTGTTCGGATTATCAGATCAAACCAGTGTTATATTGAAATTCAATGTGCTTAACAGTTACATTAACACAATTATCAGAAGATGTTATTAAAAATGGTCTGTTTCATTTCAGAGTGTTATGAAACCACTGGTAGCAACTGCCAGAGTTGTTAAGTTTATGACTGTGATCAACCGTTTCAAAGTGGATCAAAGATTAATAGCAAAGCTCATCAGAAGGCTTGATTCAGCCATGAAAATTGTAGCTAGATGACGGTAATGATTAGTAATCACATAGGACATGAGGCCTATACACAGTGATTACCCCTCACTTCTTATTAACGCCATTACCACTCAGACATTTTGCATGGGAAAGTGGAGGAATCACCGAACATGCTCAAAGCCTTGTGAAGATAACCTCACCCTACTAGAATCAGATAACCTAATCTGCAATTTCAGCTCCACTCTGGACCTCTCATGTTTTCACAAAATATACAGAATAAACGGAAGTGGAATGCATATCCTCATGGTTCAGTCTGTGCTGTGCTCAGAAGGTGCTTCTCTTGTTTTTAAACAATGTGGTAATTTGTAGAGTTTCAGTAGCCTTGGTGTTGCACATCAGTCACTGAGAATTCACACCTGATGAAGAAGGACTTGCACAGTCTCATCTTTTCCAAGGATGCCACTGCTAACTAACTATTGCCTTTTGGGAATTTTAGAAAGGAGTAAATAGAAAGAAATTATCCCACTGTATAGGATGGGAATATCCCTTACCATCACTTGTAGTATGATATATAAAAGCACTGTGAATATATAAATATATTGCAATGAATTATAATGAACAGACTAAGTATCCTCTTATAATTTGTTTCTGGTGGGCACGTTAAAAAGTAAAGCAAGAGAAAAAGGAAAATCAACCTTCTTCTCCCTTTCTTCTCTGAGAGCCCTAGAGGGTATTACGTCAATAATGTCGGCTCACATAAGCAGGCACGCACGTGTACTCACCTCCCTCCCCCCCCACACACACATCAAACACACGGCCAAGTTCTGTTTCCTGAGATAAGCACTCATAAATCAGAGTTAGATCCATCTGCTTAAGGATAGAGTTTGGCTCGCAAGATCGAAAACACTGGAGTATACTCTCCACACTGAATGGATTAAGGGTTGTCCCAAGCTTTGGCTACAGGTGCTTTATGGAATCCCAGGAAAACTAGTTCTAAATAAAGCTAAAAAAAAAACCGTGACATTTCAGGTCACTCTTTTCACCTCTTAATGACTTTTGTAAATAAAGAACACAAGTCGTCTCTTCGCTCTCCCTGAAAAATGTTTATCTGGAAGCAGAGTTTTTCCAGTGTGGCTCAGAGGAAAGAAAACTTGGTATCCAGTTGCCATGACGGCAAAAAGTGCCATCCAGGTGTCAAGTAGCACAAAGTGCACGTGCAGCTTGGATCCTACTGCTCCTCTGGAAGGACAGAGACCTCCTGCAGGTCCTATGATACATCTGCCACTGCAGATATCAAGATAGTTCGCTTTTAAAGGTTTAAAATTATTAGGGTGTTAACCCCCAGCGAGGGGGGACAAGAGCAGATAATATGTCAAAAGACACTATTTAGAGTTATAGCTTCTACTTGCATATCATGATCCTACAGCGCCTGCCCATCCAAATCTGGCAGTGACTTTCCTGAAAATTTTTGGAAGAACAAAGAGTTAGAGGTACTTAAATCATTATTTTTTGAACAGCATATTTAGATTTCTCCAGTTTCCCAGTGAGAGTTGAGGCACCATCTTGCTACACATGATAAAAGTTAAATGTCATGTCGCAGCTACTACCCTCTAATGACCTGATTTTTTCAGAGCATGTTGCTCCTAAACATAAAAACGGACACTCACAAAGTTTTAATTTGTTGAGAAAACCTGAAAAGAATCTATGTGAGGTAACAAAAAACCCTGACAAAACTATGTCTCAGTGAACATCTAGTTTTACAAATCTAGGTAACTGGAGAATCAGGAACACAATCTGTATAGTGTGCCATTTGATTCTGTTTTTTATCAAGATATCTGTTCTTTCTCTCTTGGGTTATTCAGTAGCCGGAACTATCATTCACCTTAGTGAGAATATAGTATGCTATTTTCACATGTGTATCTGAAACATCAAAATATGCTTCTTAAGCACAAAAAGTGCTGTATACCTTGAAATTTAAAGAATACCTTAGCAACTTTAAACATACATTATAAATATCTTGCATCACCGAAAAAAATTATATTTCTTTAATCCAAGCAGCAATATATAATTAAGTTGGCATTTATTGCAAAATTCTGGAAAAGCTGAATCGACACTGAAATCACTATTGACTGGCTCCAGGTTTTCATACTTCTTTTTATGTGCTAACTCAAGAGCACTTCCTGTTTACAAAACATGAAATGGACTCCAGGCCTAATACATTTGGAGGCTAACAGCTGAAGAAGGTGTTTATTTAGATGTGGAAATGGTTATTAATGAGTTAAAAAAATATTTTCCTCAAGTTGTTCTCATTATACTGAAGTTTTTAATTAAATAGTCAAATAAAAATGAAAATGATCATACAAACTAACGGAAGTGCATGACAAACTGCTCGAAGGAAGTAAAAGGGCTTAAAACCTTTGCTTCTCAGTGTCATTATCTGCCTTTTTATTTTAATTTTCTGTTCCTCAGTTCTTTCTTCACTTACTTCCCTGTCCTGCCTTCCTCAATCCTCCAATCCCAAATGAAGTTAGCAAGATGCTTTTTCACAAAAGAAAAGAAATCTTACTTTCTGCTAAGAGTGATTAAAGAGGATAAACGATTATACTTATGTACGGTGTTGTTGTAGGGAAATACTGGAAAGATTGAGGGAATAATGTTATTATGAGGAAGAGATGGGTTTCCTTTGCTATATGTATTTGAAAGCAAACTTCACAGATTTATCTAAATTTCTTCTTTCTTCATGTCTTCTACGTTTACCCGGGATATTTTCTTTATTTTCCCCCAAAAACGGAGATGCAGAAGGCACATGTTTATTACTGGCAAACACTTCTGTCACTTACACCTCAAGTGCAATAATCAGCCAGGCCAGCTGGCACCATTTTTAAAGGTGCCGAGCTTGGTAGCAGCTTCCATTGACTTCAATGGAACCTCCAGATGTTTAGTATACTTCACACATTTAGGTCAAGAGCTGCACTAACAGACTGAGCATGGAGATTTGCATATCCACCGTGTAGTCAATGAGACTGCACAGCAGTTGTGCAAGTCCCTCTCCTCTGGATAGTTAACAAAAATTGTAAAACAATCAGAGTACATGGATGTGCACATTGTAAGACAATGAATAAACTTGATTCTTATGTAACAGACCGAGCAGGGAAATACATAACTGGGAAAAAATGTGCAGTTATATATCATTATGCTAACTGTACAGCAATCTGGAGAAGACAATTCCATTTCAGTATAATACCCAGTAAGCACTTAGTTCATCATAACCTATAAAATATATTTTTTCCACCTCAAATTATATGAATTTTGGCAGGAAAAGAAGCATTAACTTCCACCTCAAGCTGTCAGAATTCATTTTTTAAAAAATAGAATCATTTCCTTCTGTGATAAGTCACAAGGGACAAATCTGGAAGTGTACAGGGCCAAGTCTGAGTCAACTTACACCCTTTTCAACCCCATTAACTTCAGTGGTATTGGCCAGGGTTGCGAGTTAACTTGGAATTTTGCCTATGGAAAGAATTCTGTTTCCAACATGTTTTATTTTCCTTTTTTTTCTTTTTTCTTTTTTTTTTTTTTTTTTTTTTACTGTATATGGTAAAGCATTTTTAGAACTGAAATGTTCAAAAGACACAGTTTAATTAAGGACATAAAGTAGAAACTACGGAATTTGTTTCATTTAGCTCTTGAGATTCAATAGAATATGTGCATCTCTGCAAGGAGAGGCAACGTTCTCTTTCAAAAATGGCTCTATTAAATTATGCTATGTTGACAAGAGGCTGTCTCCAGCAGGAACATTCCCAGAACTGTAAGCAGTCTTTTTCAGGTACTTTATGCTGAGGAACTCACAAATACCTGCAGAAAGTTTTTTCTCTACAGGAATCACTTGTGGGGAATCCAGACCGTAGGCCAGCCTAGGCAGCTTGGGGGAGAGCATATAACCCAATTTTCACTCCCGTCCCAGCATCAAGGGGCAGAAGCCCAGCGTGCCTGTGTGTCTGCCCTGTTCATTTCTGCAGTTTGCATGAGATCAGAGAACTTCACCTGCACCTCCATTTAACATCATGATTTCACTTATTTCCAGGTACAGTCAGAAGACTAGTATTTTTGCTCTTTCCAGGGAAAAGGTGATCTCAGATTACAGGAAAACGTGCACTGTTTTTATGGGGTAAATCTTCACTTCATTCCTACCACTAGCTCAGGATTCCTCTTTCAGTTTATTTGCTGCACCCCAGCTCTGAGGAAGCAATAGCAACAGGACAGAGCAACAGCCTGGGACAGAAAGCATCGTCCCCAGTGGAACGAGACTTTTGACAAACTGTATCCTAATTTGATTTTGGCCGTGTTATTTTTCTGTGGAATATAGCAAACTGTCTTGGGGGATTTTACAATTGTCTCAGAAGTCTCAATAATGTTTTGAGGATCTCCTTCTGTTTCCACTAATATAGGGAAATTCTCTGCGAAGTGATGATACATTTACCTTTTGGGATGGCATAATTAAGCCATGTAGTTGAAATTCCAAGATTCAGATGGACTTTTACTTTGTCCTCTCCAGAAGTTTACTGAGCTATAAAAAAAAAAAAAATTGATAAATTGATAAAGTGATATAGTATATATAAAGTGATAAATTGATGAAGCATAAATTGATAAAGTGCCCACTGCAAGCCGCAGAGAACAAGAGGGTTCCCTGGGTTTGTGCAGCCATTTGCTTTCTAAATTACCAGCGCTTTCAGAGATTGTACAAACATATTGCTCCATGGTCTTACGATTTGCAAAACAGGACTTTTTTAACCAAATATGCCAGTGGAAGCTTACAGTTCTTGCTTCCCCTGTTCCTTGGACTTGGGCCCACTGTAAATATAGTAAGTAGACTCTGTTCCCCTCTCCCTGAAGGTTTCTTGAAGTTTACAATCCTATTGTATTCTTTATACAGCACATTCCTTTGGTTTAAATAATCTTTTTGCTGCCTCCAGCATTTTCATGGTTGTAGTGAGACTTTATAAATCATATATCCTCATAACAAATACCAACACAAATGACTTTATAATATCATTGAAATTAGCTGATGCCTAGAAGCATAAATAGATCAAATGTGGGTTTAATAGAAAATAGATTCGAGGACTAGGTCTTAGGACTGTTTCAGAGACCTTGGAAACTCAAGATAGAGTCTTTGCAACATTCATTTCTTCTATGTGTGTGCACAAACATTCACATTTAGCACTTCCTATGAAAGTTTTTCATAGATCCCAAATTTTTAGTCATAATTGCACATACCTCAGCAAGTATATGTTAAGGATATAGCTTTTGTACACTCTAAATGATTTAGAGAAATATATTGTTTGATGCTTTAACTTGCAACTGTTTCTTGCAGGAATTTATAATATCCTCCAGTTTATGTGATTTTGAGGACTAAGTATTCCAATCTACACCTAGAGATTATACAGCTATTTAAAAAAATTTTAAAAGGTAGTCCAAAACCTACGTTCAAAAATACGTCACGAAGTCTCATTTTTTAACTTAAGAGTTACTGGGTTGCATGTATACATGTTGTAGAGGAGCTCTCTCCCTAAATGTTTACAACCTTTCACTCATTAAAGTGTCTGAGCATTCTGAAAAGCCTATAGAAATGAAAATAGTCTAGACTCTCTCCCACTGTGTTAAGTTGCACCAGTCTAATAAGTAATTTATTCTATTATTAGAAAATCTTGGGGTGTCCTTTTTTTGTCTTTTTTAGATATCTTACATAAAGAACAATCAAAAAAAACGTTAGGTAGATGCTGAGTTGAGTGACGTAACTGGAATGAGTATGCTAAAAGGTCAAGAAATGGTGTAAAGTGTTCTTTGAATATACTTTATTTTTAATAGTCGATTATTAATAAATCTTGCCGGAAGAAGATGAGGTGTTTATTTTTACTGGTTGTTGCTGTTATTGTCATTAAGTTTGTGTGACTATTGACTGACTGAAATCCTGCCTCAGAAGCTGCTTGAGCAAGAGGCTCAAATGCATGTTTTCTTCTTATATTAGTATATAACATCCTTTTCAAAACTAGCATCAGTAAAAAGAAGTTGGATTTAGGCCACAAGGTGTGACTTTTCTTGAAAATTTTCAAAAAAAAATCATGAATGCTATAGCAGCGAGACTCACTGGGAATTTTGCTGCTGCTTAGTACTGTGGAAAGGCAATCAGTTACGTCTCAGCTTGGACAGGGTTGGCTGCAGCAACATGGGACTTCCCAGTGGTCTTCAGTTTGCACTCCATCGGGAGTCATCTGTCAGCAAGTCCTTTTCAGCAATGAATCAGAGGAACACCCTTATGCCAATAAAGGACATACTGGATGTGAGATGCAAAGGTTTGTTTGGGGTGAGAAAAGCAGTTCAGATGATAAGCCCATTTTTAGAGGAAAACTCTGTTTGGTGTAGCCATCCCGTGCAGGGTCCCACAGAGCACTTAAACCTCGCTTGAATGAAATTTGAGTATGCATTCCCTGTGCAGTTTGGGTACGAAAATATCTTTTATGGTCAAAGGCAAAGTGCAGAGAAGTCAAAGGTCCCTAGAAAGCAAATGAAAAGAAGCCGAAAGAAAACCAGACTTCATGAATCAAAGAGTCTTCTCCACCTGCCCAGACGTTACCTCTAGACACTTCGGCACAGCAGTGAAAGCTCGGAGAAACTGTTTCAGCAAGAAAAGCCTTTCACAGAAACAGATGAAAACAGTTTTACATAAGCACCTAATCTTGCAGCAAGTGAGCTACAGAATAAAGCAATACAGATAGGACACAGCATATTCATGTACCGCTGTAGTTTAAAATGTACACAAATAATGATTATGTGACTACAGAATGAAAATAAAAAATAAAAATAAATATGAAAAAGGAAAGGTATTTTTCAAAAACAACGCTAAGGATTATTCCAAAGGAGCGCTAGCGGAGAAATTAGAACAAAATTTTAAATAACATTTCTAAGTTCCACAAATAAGTTTCCAGAAGGTTTTAAGTACCTGCAAATGAGAAACTCTGTATGAATAAAAATCAAAGGACAGAGAAACACATCCAGGATGCCATGCTCATCTTTCATCATCTGAATATGAATAATATAAAATATCTCAGATTACATAAGGTGACTATGTATGACCTGGAACAGGTGCCCAGAGAGGCTGTGGAATCCCCTCGGAAGTACTCAAAATCTAACTGAATAAGGCCCTGAGCAACCTGAGCATGGCTTAGGTTAGACATGATTTGAGCACAGAGTAGACTAGATGAACTTCAGAGGTCCCTTCCAACATATAGTATTCTATCACCTCAATCTAAATAAGATAAAAATTATGTTTATTGACTATTCTATTTTCAAGCAATATCTTCACATTGTTTTTTCTGTGGAATACTTTGATTCATCCCAGCCTCTCACCCTCAGCGTTTTATGATCCAATAAATCCTATTTACTTTCACCAGAACTAAGTTAACTTAAGCTAGCTGTAATAACAGTACCGCTCAAACTCTTATCTTACTCTATCTCCAGTGCTTATTAAGTAGCATTGCCTGCATTATGTAACACTAAACACAATACAGAGACACAGCTGAAAAGCCGCTAGTATTAAATAATAGTGCTACATTTGGCAGAGAGAAGACTGAATTTTGATCCCCAGTAATGCATTTCACCTGATCCCTGTTTTGTGCAAACACAAAGCAGCCTCAATAATGCGCCTCCTCTCTTGGCCGGCAGCATACACTGTGTGCTGGTTTACACCACACGTGAATCGAGCTTCCACGGGCTCTGCTGACCTGTTTTCTGGCACGGATGTCATCTGCACAGGGCACTGCGGCTGGACTCCACCAGCAACTCCTTCCTCCCTGCATAGCTGCTCCCCAGCGGTAAAGCCGAGCTGCTCCTACGCGCCGGCGTTCAGAGCCTGCCTCTGGGGTCGGGCTGGGGAATGAAGCCCTTCACCATTGTCAACTCAGTCTCCTCTTCCCATGAGGCCTTCGCAGAGATGCACGCACCTTGGGGTGGTGCTACTAGCTCACGTTGGGTCTTAGTTCCCAGGGACAGATTGGGATGTCTGTTAAAACAGAGAAAACGAAATTAACTCTTGATATTCACCCCTGAGTGTCGGTCTGTACACCTATCGTCTCTGACACACTAATCCAGATCAAATAGTTTCGGCGCCCAGGATAGGAAGGACTCAACAGCCCCACTGTAGGGGTTTAGCTAGGGACACAGGAGACACATTAGGGCTCACAGATTGGGTTACAACGTAGGTTTCATTCCCCGAATCTTGCTCTCTCTTCCCTCTCTACTGTCTCACAGCTGCAACAGTAGGATTAGCAATGCCACTTCCTTAGCTGAATCCATAGGCTTTGCCGGGAAAGTGAAGTTTCATAAGGTAGACTTTTCTCAAACTGAGGTACATGCAGAATCCAAATATCTCATTTCCTGGGCACCTCATTAAAGATGCTGAAAGTCTCTGAAAAGCTGCTGTCTGCTACCGCAGGGGTGATATTGGTCATACCACAAGCTGCTAGAGAAGTGCTTTTTGAAGCAGAGACTCGTATATATGGAAGTGCTTCACAAATAACTAAGGTATCAATACATGGGGCCCAGTGTTCCTAACTTTTATAGGACACATATATTACGGCTGCATTGTAAAAACTTCTTGGCAAAATGCTTTTTAAGAAAAATGGCACCGCGAAACAGCTGCTGTATTTCATACAACGCTAAAGCGATTGCCACGCTGTGCCACGCACCGTACGTGTACTTAAGTCTATTCTTGTAAAAACGTCTGGGACTCTTCAGAAAGAAAGGAGCTACAAAAATAAAACTTAGCACTGACGGCACTGCACGATCGCTTCAGAAAAAATCTTTAACAATTCAAGATTGATTTTAGCTCCTTTCTGGATCTTACCTTCCTTCATCTGAATCACAGTAACATATCTTGTGAATGCTCGTAGTCTGCTCCAGTGCAAAATAAGCCCGGTTAAGTTGAACCAGTCTGTCAAAAATGAGATGCTCCATTTGTTTAGGCTGGAGATTCAAAAAATGAACAGGGGAGTGAATGCTCCAGTCATTCGTACAAAAACAAATATAACTCCTGAAGAAAGCTGGTTTTCATCCTTGAGGTTAAATTTCTATCACTCCAAACACAAACTGGGGGCACATTAGATAAAACAAATAGATAAAAAGACTGGGAACTTAAGTGTTTTTTAAACTGATTTCAGTAAGATAAAGCCCACCCAAGAGTTCCTACCAGCCAATATATTATAATCATGTGTTAATGTGTGTTCAGGATAGCAGTGTTTACAGAGTTTCTGTTCTTCCTTAATTGTTGCAGTTACAAGATTAGAAATCACTCCATAACACTCTTGAGCCGAATGGTATGTCAAAACCTACACAATGTGTTCAATACCCTTTACATTTTTACAGTTACCAGCGGAATCCAGATACATCATCAACTGCCTAATAAAACACTCAGAAAGAGAGTTTACATTCGTTACTTCTTAAGAGTTAAGTGGAGGAAGGCATATATATTTAACGGATAACTAACTGTAAGCAGTTTGAATATTTTTAATCAGTGCAAGCTAAAAAAGTTCTCACTATGTGTAAAACAATAATCTCACTGAAACAATATTTCACAGAGCCTTTACGAAACACTGTCATCAGAGACTTCAAGATCACACTAGGGAAGACTGATGCAAATGTTTCATAAATGGAGAAGACTGATCACCCTCTGTCTTGTTTCAGAAATATATGTACTTCATAGGTTGAATATGAACACTAGTATCTTCGACTTTTTTATTCAAACCTTCAATGAAGGGTTAGATGTCTCAAAACACTGATCATTACCTCTAGAAGCTTCTCATCTAGAATACCAGCTCAAAGTTCAGCATAAAGCAAGCAGTGTTAAAATGGGCTTGGTGACAATCCAATGGAGGAGTTCAGGAACCCTGAAAATATGATTTAGATTCAAATAAGAGTTCAGATTTGAAAATTGTGAGTCCCTTAAATAATAAGGCTGTTCCTCATCCCCAGGATTATTTTAAATCTGTTTCTAAGAACACCTAATGTTTGTTTCAGGAAACTGGTACCAGGGCCTCTTTAGCAAGCCAGTCATTCCTCTGCAGTCTTAACACTATTAACAATTAACTCTGTCTTTGATAAAAAGCACTGAAGCCAACTTTTGAGGGCTTTTTTCCTTTTCTTTCTCACTGATGAACCTGCCCTACAAAGGTCTCTGAAATTTCTACCAAGGAAACCCTGATGAACACAGTTTAGCGCGCTGTGCATCCAGTGGCTCAGATACACATGGATGTGCGGCATGAGTTCACGTACACATGCACCACACCAGCGTCGACATCCTTCATGGTGAGCCTGATACGTCCCAGGGGTGACATTCTGCGAATGTGCATTGCCCCGTCCCTCCCACACCACGAGGCTGGCGTGCCCCAGACTTCATGGCTCACCCTTGCAGAGGTCCTCTCCAAACGTCTGGCGTCTGTTCGCCCCGGCTTCCTGAAATCATGGCAGCCCAGCTGGAGCTCTTGCTTTGACTGAGCTGATAACCAAAAATTCTGGAAGCATTCATCGTTTTCTTCAGAGAAACAGTTTTTGCATGAAGGATGAACCTGTGTCCAGGAAGCTTTTGAGATGAGCCAGCCCAAGTTCTGTGTATTGGAGACGAAGCATTGTCTCTTCAAAAAGAGTAGCCTACTACATGCTTAGTGCACCTCGGGTACTTTTACATTTAGAATAAAATCTCATCAATCTCTGTAAGCAGCTTTTCATCTATTTCTATTTTCCGTGATGCTACTCTAATGAAAATAAATGGGACATAACATTTGCCTTCTCTTTGTGTCTTTCTTCATCTTCCCCAGAGCAGAACTTGAACTTCTAAGATTTTTCAATTCAAGCTGAACTTTCATTCCTGTAATACCTGAATGTGCCTAAACTGAATATATGTATGTGCATGCATGCATACAAACACATGCACACACACCCACGTACACACACGCATACACACACAGCACTTTTTCTTGAGCTAGAAGTTGCTTGGTGAAGTGAATTACAGATCATAACTCTCCTCTATTGAACACAGCTCAAAGAATATTTGGTGCTGATATTCACATGCCCTAATGGTATAGCAGTCAAGTGCCAATGTACTTGCTACGAGTGTGGCTTGCTCATGCTATATTCCTTCCACACGCATAATACAATTTCATTCCTTGAGACTGTAAATCTGATTTTTTCATTAGTTTAGATTTCTTTCTTTAAGTCATTCTTTCTTAAACCCCAATGCTACTTTCAGGTATCATTGTTGCTAAAATAACTGTGGTAAGTATAAAGGGCTGCAATAGAACTTTCAGTATTTATTACTGACTGGAAGAAATTTTGTGGTAGTTTTACATGTAGCTCTCAACGAATATTTAGGAGTTCCCTTTCCTTCCTAACAACATCTTAGGGTCCGTAAACTGTGCATTAACTTACAGCAGATGTGAGGTAATCTTAAGAAGCCGTAACACCTCAGCTGTTTTTTTGTGATCAGTTCTGGGTACTACACTTAAAAAAAAAAAAAAAAAAAAAGTAAAACTTTGGGATATGCATATAAACATCTACATACCTATTTTTCACTGCTGATGAAAGTTTAAGGAATAGGGTGGCGAAAGAATAAAAAGGAGATATTATTGCTCAAGCACTAGAAGATACTACCTGGGATGGTCGTAGAATCTCCGTCACTGGATCTTCTTTGTACTTTGGACAAAAATCTGCCAGGAATGAAAAAAATATAGATGATCTCCCTTGGGACAGGAGGATGGACTTGAACCCTAATTCTGTAGTGATCTTACGACAAAACTGTGAAGGACAACAGTTTCACCAAGCAGACAGAAAACCCTGCAGTTATTTTAATTATTTTGCCATAGATCATAAGAAATGTGGTGTTTTTTTCCACTGATTCATTTGGCCAAAGAAAGTAATGTGGTCTCATCCTCTGGAGTCCCTCAAATGTGCCAAAGTGAGTTGCGTGAAAATACTAGACGGCATTACTTCCCTTTCAGGAGTACCTCTGCAACACAGAGTGCCCTAACTCCACATTTCTGCAGAAAGCCTTTGCTTTGAAACAAGTGTTTTCACATAGCATCTGTTACTCTTAGCGCAACCTATTTCTTGCTGTGTCAGTGAAATCAATAGACTCGTCCTTAAACTGTAAAAGCCAGAACAAGAGTATCTGTAACATATGGTAAATTTATCATTTCCAGAAATGTTTGGCTTACTACTAACACGCTATACTACCAAAGACCCAAGCAAAATGCCGCATTCTGAAGGGGTTGTTCTGTTTTTACTTTGTGATCTAAGCTTTTCTACTGAGAATTTGATTTTATATTCACATAGACCTTATGGAAACTCCCTGCTTATTTCCCTTTCTTAAATAATCTAAATAAATTATGCATACTTCATTATACTACCTCATTAATTATAATCATGCTTCTAAAGCATGTTTTGCCTTTTCCTTTTGCTGAGGAACATTGGAAGCTATTTGTAAGTAGAGACTTTAATTCACCATATAGGTAGGAGAAAGCCACCAGGCTATGTTTTTACCTAGTAGAACATATTTACCAGTTTGCTATCCTGGGAACTGCACTGAATGCAAGAGAAGACAATAAAACTACTGGAGATAAACATCTATTCGACCTGCAACATGTGCATATTATTCTTTTTTGATCCTGTTGTTATTTGGCTAATTTGTTTTCCTGCATACCATTCTGATTTCATGACAGTAGACTTGAATTACTTCTGACGAGTAGCTGGGTTTTTTAGAGTAATAGTATCTCATGGCTGGTTTCACTTCCAATCACATCCAACTAAGGCTGCTGAAAATACATCTGAAGACAGTATCTGGACTCATCAAAATAATAAAAGATATTCTATATTAATTTTGTTTATAAAATAGATTATCTTAATCCTACTACCCCTCCATACAATCTTACAAGCATTTTTTCCTTTTTTTTTCTTTCTTAATACCTACCTCTGATTTTTATTTTTCTTTATTTAAAGGAAAAATCTTTAACTGGCAACAATCAAATTAAAACACACGTATCTTACACTTGAGTAGGATGATATCACAGGTTATGTTGTTTTATACAACAAAACATTTTATAGAAATCCCATCTAGCCATATTGTTAACAGAATCGCAGAATAGCTGAGGTTGTAGGGGACCTCTGGAGATGATCCCTTTTAACCGCTCTGCTCAAGCAGAGTCAGCTATAGCAGGTTGCCCAGGACCATGTCCATTCAGGGTTTTGGATGGAGAATCCATCAGCTCTCTGGGCAGACTTTCCCCATGTTCAAGCACCCTCACAAGGGTTTTCTTGCGTTTAGGTACAATTTCCTGTGTTTCAGCTTGTGCCCACTGCCTCTGATTTTGTCACAAGGCACCACTGAGAAGAGTCTGACCCCATCCTCTTGACAACCTCCCTTCAGATACTTATACACATTGATCAAATGCCCCCCTCAGACTTCGTCTTAGCGTGCACCAGGACTCTCAGGGCTTTTTCTGCAAAGTTGTTCTCCAGCTGCTTGGCCCCCAGCATGCTGTGGTGCATTGGGTTGTTCCTCCACAAGTGCTTTGCACTTCCCTGTGCTGAACTTCATGAAGTTCCTCTTGGCTCGTTTTCCAGGCTGTCCCTGTCCCTTTGAAAAGCAGCACAATCATTGCTCCATCATCACCTCCTCCCAGTTTTGTATCATGTGCAAACTTGCTGATGTTAGTCAGTGCCATCATCAAGGTCACTAGCAAAGAGTCCCCAATACTGATCCCTATGGGACGCCACTAGTGACTGGCCTCCAGCTGGAGTTCACGCTGCTGATCACAACGCTCTGAGGCCAGAAGTTCAGCCAATTTTTAG
Organism: Struthio camelus; assembly: GCF_040807025.1. Classification (NCBI taxonomy): domain Eukaryota; kingdom Metazoa; phylum Chordata; class Aves; order Struthioniformes; family Struthionidae; genus Struthio; species Struthio camelus. The sequence continues at coordinate 19,389,455 of NC_090982.1, read as the reverse complement.
TTCACCTTACTGTCTACTTATCTAGCCTGTACATCACACCTTACTGTCTACTTACCTAGCCTGTACATCATCAGCTTGTCTATGAAGCTGTTATGGGAGATAGCGTCAAAAGCTTTACTAAAGTCAAGGTAAACAGCATCCACTGCTCTCCCCTCATCCACCAAAGTAGTCATCCCATCATGGAAAGCTGACTTCTAGCCATTGACCTCACAATAACATTGGCCAGCTCCCTCAGCGTTTGTCGGTGCATCCCATCAGAGCCCTAGGACTTGTGCGTGTCCAGTTTCTGTAACTGTTTTCTAAGCTGATCCTCCTCCACCAAGGGTCAGTGTACTTTGCTCCAGACTTTCCCACTGCTCTCAGGACCTGACATTCCTGAAGTCCAATCTTACTAGTAAAGATATGCTAATTACTCCTGACCACCTTGCTCTCCTTCAAGTTCTTCACTGTTCTGAAAATAGTATCCAGGATTAGTTGTTCCCAGGGACAGGGCTGAGGCTGACTGGCCTGTAGTTCCCTGGAAGCTCTGCTTTGCCCTTCTTAAAGGCAAGGGTGATATTTGCTGTCTATCTTAAAGTTACCGCTGACATTTGCTTTCTTCTAGTTCTCTGGAGCTCAACAGAGACAGTTTAAACTAAGCGTATCACTAGCATGTTCCTGAAGAGCTTCTCTGGGCAACTATGCTTCTTCCTCATGCACTCATTTGTCCTATTAGAGCAGTGAGGTGTTTTACTAGCTTCTGGATGGACATGCATTTAGTGGGCTGTAAACCTTTGCCACCTTTTTAGAAGTGTCATGTCACATCATGCAGTGCAGTAAGTAAAACTTCTCCAGCTGACAGAATCTGGAAAATTGTTGCCCATTTTATATTAAAAGGATGGCAATCTGTTTGGAATTATAAAGATGACTATTCTTTCTATCCCTTCCTCATTTGAGATTATTAATACAATGAGTCATCAATGAGAACACCAACAGATATTCCTGTCCTGCATCCACTGATGGATTCCTGGGCCACCTCTATGCAGATTTGTTCCTATGACAACAATCAGTGGCATCATCCTGGGACTTCTCTACTCATTTCACTGTGCCTTATCACCGAAAAAGAAAAAAAAGCTGCAGCTGCAGTATGCACTGCACATGACAGCAACATCTTCCATATTCCGCCTGTAAGCTTTCACTAATGTGAAACAAAAAGAATTGAAATTACAATCCATGAGCATGAAAGAAATGAATCCAAATCCACACCACCAGATAGGTTTGCTGACCTTGTTAATGCCTCACCCTTTGCTAGTGTCATGTCTGCTCAAAACATTGCCTGTTTTCTTGTTTGTTTGTTGTTTAAGACTGCAGTCTGGAGCGTATCTGTCATATTTGCAACTGAAGATACAGACAAATACATACAAAAAACTAGTAATGCCGTGTAGGGCAATATGGTAAAACCACTACCAAGATGAAAGCCTGGTAGGCCAGGATGCTTTTAGTCAATTCTCACACATAAAACTTTAACCTAGGCCTGTCACACCAACCTGAAACCTAGTGAACCTGCCATCTCCTAAACCCAGCTTATCAGCCCTGTCTAGTTCAGTGATATTTACTGCCCCCAGGCAAAATCTTAGTCATGTAGCATATAAAAAGCCGTGGCCTTATCTAGTCTGACTGACATCTGCGGACACAGTAATAAATCTGCGTTTGTCCCTCATGGAACTGCATTCTGACCTTTGCACAACCCTGTCTCTCTACCACTTGCTCCTGCCAGAGCTAACGCTAAGTACGGCAGCTCACTAGATTTTACTGGTACCAGCTCTGCCACTGATTTAAGCTTAGCGATCCCAGGCAGCTCCAGAGCTTAGCCAGATCACCTAAGATGAATCCAACCTTCACCATAATCCAAGATGAGAGGCTGGATGAGCCAATAAATCCAGTTCACTTACTACTCCTTAACTAAACCCACATCTTAACCCCAGCCTTAACAAGAGCTCTAATGATACATGAGCTGGTCCTGATTGTCCCAGGATAAAACTAGTCAGCTTCAGCTCTAATCTGAGTGAGAGCACCCTTCTGAATTTGACAGTATTGTCAAATACTACCCCATTGTCCTCCGCTAACCTGAACCACAAGCTCTAGCACGAGATAACTAGGTATCTCAGGCCTACTCCAAAAGATCCATCTTAGCAACCTTAAAAAATCCTTGCCAGGACTGTATCTCAGATACTCCTTTTTCACTCTGCCTCTGTGCTAACGTTACCTGTGTGACACCAGACCTGACTGAGCTCTATGGCCTCTATTAGATCTAATAGTAAACCTACTTATTGATCACTATTAGTCTAAATCCACTCAAATTCCAATAGTCCCAAAACTAAGCTAGGATACCCCTTCCCCCACCCCCCAGCCTCCAATTTAAATTTAGGCATCCCATTTCTCTCCAGTGAGTTCCTTACTGCCACCCTGTTAAAGCAGCGTAGCCCTTCCTCCCCTTCTCTGATCATAGCCTGGTAAGATTCAAGTACCAGCAGGAAAACAGGGTAGGGGGTGGGTAAGAGAGAAGCACGAGTAAATCTGGAGTGAAATATAGAAGTAGATTCCCTCCCTTTTTAGGCTTTTCCCCTGTAAACCATAATTTTCACTCCAGCACTACGTCTGTGCTATGCCTTTGACCAGAAAGTGTTACCCACCTGTGACCAGGCATATCCACAAGAAACTAAATTTACTAAGTTATAATGTCAGCAGACCCCAACATTGCTTTAATTCAATGTGATATACTTAATTGAACCCTAACCCAGACCTTGTCCCTGTGCTGGATACTCTACATAGTCCTAGCACAGTCAACACTGAAATCACTACTGTCTTAAGCCAACTTTGGGATATGATTTTGAGTGGAACTCTTATAACTCCTTACTTTCAAATTTATGAAATCCTAGCACTAAACTAGACTGCTCAGGAAAACCCTGCAGAAGCGCAACTAATAGTGTCATTCAGAGCCTTAAAGGCTAATGTTCTTAATATGTTTCATACATGTAGGCCAATCCCATTCTTACTGTTCCTCCATAAGGACTGCTTTATTGAGCCCTAAGTGCAAAGCCAGCTCAAACCCTTTTGCAATTACTGTTGAATGGCAGATATGACTCACTACCTAGGTATGACAGAAAATCTGTGCCCTTCTGGAGAGGCAGCTGGAGGCCAGGCAGGATGACATAGATTATCTCAGGTGATGGCAGACACTTTTGTTTAAGCAACTGAATTGAGCACTTACTGACAATCATAGCTGCTACTGAGGTAAAGGTGAACCCTGACTTTACATTATCCACAATAATAACAGAGGCTAGCGCTTCCTGTTTCCACCCTGAAAATTCCAGTGATTGTTGCCCTATGCTTCTTTCTGAGCTTTGTTTTAAATTCGCAGTTTTACTGACACTCTAGAGAGTCTACTAAATCCCAGCCATAACGCCAAGTTTAAATTACGTTCACCGATAACTAGGTGGAACATCACTCCTAATTTCCACGCAGAGAAAGCAAATGGCTCCTGTTCTAAATTTATTTTGTGGCATGCATCTTAATTGTGCTGTTACTGTCACATTGCAGAATACACACCCCAAAATTCTAGCAGTAGGCAAAGGCTTGACTAGATCAATATACCCAGAACAGTGACAGTCCTAATTTTTTTGCTGAGAAATCTAATGACCAGTGACACACAATGTCACTCCAGAGCTTCTCATTTACACATCCTTAATCAAGGCTCAAGTGAAGTTAAGTCATATGAATGACATGGCAAAAGAGAAATTTAACCATGACTAACTTAAACTTACTTTGAAATCTAATTTCAAGTGCTTTCTCAGTAGTTTGCCATTTGCTAAAACCTAACAAAAGGCATAGACTATGCTCACTGACACCTCACGAAAATCAAGATCCACTAGGTCACACAGGCTGGTGTGGACTGCAGGAGGTCTCTATCCAGCCTCCCACCCAAAGCCGGGTCAGCAATGCATTCAGGATAGATCTCTCAGAGCTTTATCCAGTCAGGTCTTGAAATCTTCAAGGATGGAGGTTTCACAATCTCTCTGGGCAGCCTGTTTCACTGATTAATTATCTGCATCAGGAGTGGCTTTCCCCTCATCTTCTGCCAGAGCCCCTGGCACTCCTTTCACCACAGCTGTCCTGGCTCTGCTGCACACAAGCTGTGCTGAGCCTGACTGCATCTTCCCAATCCCCTGCCCATGGATGGCAGGGCTGCTGTGAGGTGCCCCGCAGCCACCCTTGCTTCTGGGGAGCCGGTCCTAGCCCCACAGCCTCTCCTCTCAACACCGGGACCCTATCCCTGACCATCTTGGTGGCCCCAATGGGCTGCACTCAATATTGCAGATGTGGTCTACCCCAAATGTCTTCTGAAGAGAAATAATCCTTTCCCTAGATCTACTGGATATGCTTCTGCTGATATAGACCTATTGTTTGCCCTCATTGCTGCCAGGGCACACTGTGGGCTCACGTTTAGCCAGCTGCTCACCAGGGCTCCCGGGATCTTCTCAGTAGATCTGCTACCCAGGCAGTCAGTCACGTACTGTTGCAGGTGTTAGCCTGTCCCAGGGGTAGGACTCTGTGTTTGTCCATATTGAATTTCATGAGATTCCTGTAAGTCCAGCTTGTCTAGCTCTGCCCTGGAGCATACTTACTCTTACAAGGACAGCACCCTTACTATGTTGCTGTTCACAAACTTCGTGGTGTATTTCATCTTCCCCTCCAAGCCATTGATAAAGATATTAAAAAGGATAAGTCCCAGAAGACACCCGTGGACCTCCAGGTAGAGTATGGACCATTAACCGCTACACTTTGAGCTCAATAGTTTAACCAGTTTTTCAGCTCTCTAGCAACCCAGTCACCTAAGTTGTAATATCCCATGTTGACTACGCGAGTGCTGCAGGCACCATGTCAAAAGCCTTGCTAAAGTAAAGATAGAGTCCTTGACATAGAAGGCAATCAACCTTCAAACACGAAAGTATGCCAACCTACTACAGGATCAAACTTGACTTATTCTTGGTAAACAAATGCTAGGTATTCTAGGTCACCTAGTTGTCCAGAAATGATTTCCAAGAGGACTTGTCCTATTATTTTCCCAGAGTCCAAAGTTAAGCTGACCAGCCTGTAGTTCCCTGGATTGTCCCTCTTGCTAGTTCTGAAGACAGATGCAAAATTTCCTTTTCTACAGGCTTCAGGGATTTTGACAGCTTTTCAAAGATGATCAGGAACAACATTACAATGTTATCAGTCAGTTCTCTTAGCACCCTCAGATGCATCCCATCAGGTCTGGACTTGCATGGGGCAAGATTTATCAAGAGATGATCCCTGACTGAATTCTCTTCTGCTTCTGGTACTTCTCTACTCCTTGAACAAGGAATTATTTCTAAGGACAAAGGCCTTGGGAAATCTTGCCGGTGAAGGATGAGACAAAGAAGGCATTATATGTGTCTCCTGCTGCTAAATCACTTGCAGGATCACATTTTTCTGGTTTGCTCTGTTACTGTTAACGTGAAGGTAGAAATTCTTCATGCTGCCATTAACGTCCTTTGCCAGCTTCAGCTGTAGCTGAGCTTCACCTTTCTTAACACTTTCTCTGCATGGCCAGGCAATGTTTCTACAATCCTTCTTTGTAGCCTGCCCTCACTTCCACCTCTTTTATATGTCCTTGAGCACTGGAACTCACTAATATGTATCCTCTTTAGCCACACTGGCTAGACTTTCTGATAGGTCTATTTTTTTTCTTGAGTGTTGGGATGGGATGGACCCTTTTTTTACCTAAAGGATCCCAGACACCTGAGCTCCTTCTCCTTTCAGAGCTGCATCCCAGTTTCCCAAATAGTCGAAGTTTGCTCTTCTGTAGTCCTGGTTCTGTACCCTTCTACTTGCTTTCCTCATGCTCAGCAGGATCTTGAATTCTACTATTTCATGGGCACTACAGCCAAAGCTTTGGTTAGAAATCCAGGAGAGCATCACCCCAGGTTTGCCTGACTACTGTCTGAGTTAGGAAGTACACACGCTAGGTAATTGCTTTCTTGAAAGAGTATAGGCGCTGTCTTAAGGGTATTTTGCAGTCTACTTTAGTTGTGATCTTACTCTGAAGCTTTCCACACTTTCTAGCTGAACTACCAAATGGCTTATTCTGAAGCTTTTCTGCAGCACTCTCACAAGTGTCCTAGATTTCTCATTCATATCACATTAAAGTTAATCTCAAGGTCTCCTGAACTTCAGTCATTTTGTGTGGAATAATACACATATTCGTCTAGCTTTTATCCTGGTCTCAGACTGCACACAAGATACTCCTCAGATTCTATTTCTCACTGTCTTCCTAAGAAAGCTCATGACTACTTTCTACACGTCTTCCAGGATGTATTCGTAATGCCATTCCTAACCTTGCCCTAATCTATTTCCAGGGTCAGCCTTTTGAGGGCATGTTTTGTGTTGCTCTATGAATTTCGCTACTTGTTACAGTGATACTAATCTAAACCCACTTCTTAGCGGCAGACTTATAGGCTCTCCCTAAATCTAGGTTTCCCTCAGAGTCAATAATACCTTATATCATTTTTCATTTTGCCATAGAGAAACCTAATGATTACTATCCTGTATCTCCTCTAGGGTAATCTTTTCAAAGACCTTCTTACTCCCAATCCTTAATTTTCTAATTTAATAAACTTAAACCTCAACTGAACCTTAAACATACATGTCCACAAGGCTCTAGTAAGATTTAAGAAAGTGCTTTCTTCTTCTTTTCAATAAGAAACCTAAAAGTCATTTTTCCCACACTGCCCTTTGGGTTTGCTTCACAACTGTGCATTCACTGTCACTCTAAGGAATTTTACCACTTCATTAATGAGAAGTATAATCCCAAATGTCTTAATATTTTTTATTATCTCTTTTTCTGTGGCCTTCTTGTTGCAGAGCCACAGCTTCTAGTTTATTCAACCTTAAACTGAGTTTAGTGGCAGTGCTAGTATTGTCACTGAGATACTGAACTCCCACTATTCTGAACTTATTTTTGGCCCTGTCTGAAATTCACTGCTATTGGCATTTTATAGATCTTAATTCATAAAGCCTTAATCCAAATTCTTGGTTTAGGATGAACTCTGTAACCCCCTAAGGAACCCAACAATCACTGTCCTAAATGTAGCTTGGGGTTGTCTACCAGTAATACTGTTAACGTATTTCCATAGCTTCAGCTTTTCTCAGCCATAATCCTTGCTTGTCCTTCTACTAGCCAGAATGATGATCAAACAAGGTTCCTGTTGTGGACAGTGGAGAATGGAATCACCACTGTTCTGACGTTTGTGTCACGTCCTAAAATTTATTTTTATTGTAAATAGCTCCTAATTTATTACAGCTAAGCTGTGACCCTTAGTTTAAACGAGCCTCACTAGCACTATGCAGGACTTTATTCCACTTTTTCTGATTAAGAACTTCTTTCTGCAATTTGTTTTCTCATGATGCTACTGTTGTCAGTTCATAGCTGCTGCTTTACTAAACCCTAATTGCAACCACACACTTTTACTAGCCTCAGTGATGCCCTCAGAGAGGCACTGCTAGCTTTCACTACTGAGAAGCTAATAGCCAGTATTCAAAGTTTCCTCAAGGTGCCGTAGGATTACTTTGAGATCAGCTTTCAAACTGACACTCTTGTTCTTGCTCCATAGTGCTAAACTCTGGCTTCACGATACCTGATGGAAGGTATCACGAGCCCCTGCGTCTACTATTTCTAATAATGCAATAGTCTAACAGTATCCTTTATTATATATGAATATTTATAAAACAAAGAATCATGAGGTAAAGCTTTCATCTTGTTTTCAAATGAATCATTTATTATACTCAGTTCTCTATTTGACCATCAGCCTATATGAAGGCATGCAGGAGTACTACGGTGCCACTGTGTTGTTACTGAGAGATGGCTTCAACTACCTTTACCCATGCAAAATACGTATCTGAAACTCCATTATATGTCTACAAAGAGCTCTGAAATCCTCAGATATATGGCTGCATTTGATCTTTATATCTATCCCTACTGCTCAATCATACCTTAAAAAAGTAAACTTCTACCTTTTAAGATTTATAGTTACTACACAGTGCGCCATCGATGGGAAATCTGTAATATGTCAGTGAGAAAAACATGCTTAATATTTAAGAAAGTGCACTATACTACATAGGTGACATTTGAATTAGGATAGGAATGGCTAGGCATCTCCAACGGAAAAATTACAAACTTCATACAAAAAAGGGGTAAAAATTACTTTTTTGTCAAAAAATATCAAAAGTTTTTCCAAAAAAAGTAGAAATTTCAGAGGAAAGCAAATATTATATGAATGTTTTTGCAGTGTTGTTTCCCAATTTTTCAATTTCTGTACAATATATTGTGACATAAAGATTTTTGTTTGTTTATTTGTATTTACCTATCAGCCGTACGACAAGTTTTTGAGATCAGAAAGTCCTCATACAATGCATTTCATATATACCATTACTTCAAGGCATCTGAGCAAAGGAGGAGGAAACTGACCTCCATTCACCTTCACCTTTCAGAGAGATACTTGGTGTCTTTTCTTAGCAAGCAAATCCACATAGAGGACTTCAAACTGATTTTTTTCATGCATTTTGCACTTTTCTGATTCAAAAAGTTTTTCTCTACCTTACCTTTAGCTTAATCAGGTCTCTTTAAGATTTGTTACCGAAAAAGAACAAAAGTATGCAAGTAAGCATAAATATGCTATCATCCCATGAGTGGAGCTTCTAGAAACAAACTGGTCTCAATCAGAGCCTTGGACATGTCTGTGCTGAACAAGCCCTCTCAAGCTCTTTCTTCCTTCTAAGAAGCAGCAGAAAAAACAAAGCAGAGTACTATCACTAGCAGTAGTTGTTATCACTAACACATACCATTTTCCTAGATATTGACAGAACATTCCTCTACCTGCTTCATATTCCAAAGTAATAGAACCCAGAAGTATCAAAAATTATTATTTGTTGTTTGTTCTATTACTTCCATTAATCACTGGAGGTAAAATCAAACAAAATAAAACAAAATTTTAGTGATTAAGAGTAAAGGACCAGATAAAAGAGTATTTCAAACTCTTAGATATTTTAAGATAGCTTCAATAAGATGCACTTAACCTTAGAAGACTAAAAATAATTTGGTGAACAGTCAGAATCACCAGAGATCTCGGAAGAGATGGATGAGAATACCATAAAAAGGTGAATGTGTTGTCTTTCTTTAAAAGGAGGCAGGATTGAGATAACTAGCTTAACCAGAATACCTGGAAACAATCAAGAGTAAATAACCTATTAGCAGGCAAATGAAACAAGTAACACTGAAAAGAGTTACAGCAGAAGTAGATTTACTGAGAGGAAAAAAAAAAAAGTCATCGAAATGAAGCTTGTTTCCTTATACAAGAGGCTGAGAGAGCTGGGAATTATTTTGCCTGGAGAAGGCTCAGAGGGATCCTGTCAATGTGTACAAATACCTGGTGGGAAGGTGTAAAGTTGACAGAGTCAGATTCTTCTCAGTGGTGGCCAGTGACAAGACAAGAGGCAATAAGGTACAAACTGAAATGTAGGAACTTGCATTTGAACATAAGAAAACACTTCTTCAGTGTGAGGGTGATCAAATACTGCAACAGGCTGCTCAGAGATGTTGTGGACGCTCCAGCCTTGGAGATATTCAGCCCCGGACTGGACATGGTCCTGGAAAACCTGCTGCAGCTGATCCTGCTGTAGATGGCAATGCCTGAGCAGGGGGCTTGGACCAGATGATCTCCAGAGGTCCCTTCCAACCTCATATATTCTGTAATTCTGTGGTACAGTAGGACAACAAGATTTATGAACTTTAATAGTTTCTAGTGCTATGTTGTGTAACATTCTCATAAACAAATTAAAATAACTGAATCTTAATGAAAATCATTTAAGGTGAGCCCAGGCTTAGGACTTCCATGCTGAATGAGTAGTCATTAATGTTTCACTGAAACAATGGATAGATGTATTTAATAGGATTCCGTGAAGGCTTGATTTGGGCCTACATCTACCTCATAGCCCATGAATAAACCGAATGTAGGAAGACAGAGCATTCTTATTACATATAAAAACATAATTATGTAGAATATAAATTATTTACATCCCGTATTATATAGGCAAATAGGCAAGGCTGGAAGATTAGGACTACAAGTCCAAAGGACATTGATGATTTAGAGAAAGGGTATAAACCTAATAAGATTTAACTCATTAGGGAGAAGTTCATGGTAATCCTCTAGGCAGAAGCAAGCTGAAGCTTGTTCTGGGAAGCAGTTCTTCTGAAAAGTAACTATATAGATTAGATTACTGTATGTTTAACTGTAGTTGTTGAAGACCTGCTGTCAGGTAAGGCAAACATTAAATTGGAATGTATAAATAGGAGTACAGAATGCAAAATACATGAATTAACTCCTGCACTCAGCTGAGAATTGGTAGCACTTAGCCTCAAACATTAAATCCATTGATTTCAAGAGAATAAATCTTTCACCTTTTATTTCCATGAAACCTTGTTCAATAAGGTCACCACGATTATGCACGTTATTTCATAACGCAAATATGCAAAGTGTGAAATGACCAGTATGGATTCAGTATTCCAGTGATTCCTCTCTAAAACTAACTGTGATGGAAATCTAACTCTTTCTTTTAACACTGCCACTGATGCCCATATTACGAGGCCAACTCTGAAAGAATAATAAATTTTGTAATGTAATATGTTTGTCTTTGCCCTTAGAATTGTGCTCCATGTGTGGAATGTCAGAGATTGTGTTTTTAATAAAACATTCATTATTATGCCATTTTGCATATAACCAAGATAAGTTCTGCAGGAAGAAAAGAGTGCCTTCTGGAATGATTTAAAAAAAAAAAACTAAAAAACTTCTAATCTAAAACATGCCGTTTATTTTTTGAGAGAATATTTTTAGTTCACTGTGTCTTTTAGCAAAAACATAGCAGCTCTTTTTTCAGGAATCATTATTCAGCTGCTAATATCAGTGTAAAATGAGGGTAAAAATGAGGTCAGTTGTGCCTTTTAGTCTGCGCTGCCTCCGTTTTCCCATCGTAAGCTAACAAATAAACAACTTCCTGTCATGCATTAATTCATGCACTCTAAAAGGATTTGCCAAAACTACAGTGGAGAAGAAAAAAAGTTGGACCAGTCTGAGAAAAGGACTACACAGTGTTCCTTCATATGACAGCAGGGAAGTTGCCTCAGTGATCAAAGAATTCTCTTCTACATTTGTGTTTTTGCAGAGTAAATTTGCTCCATTCTACTCTTCAATTGTCTGCTAAAAAGTGTAGATTAGAAAACTTTTAAACTGTACCTCCCAATTAAAAGAAAAAAAAAATGGGGGGAGAGAGAGAGGGGAGAGAGAGAGAGAGAGAGAGGTTAATAATCTACTGTACGAATGGAAAATTACTTCCTGCCATGTAATTTTCACAATTTTAACTTTGACTGCACTAAGTATTCTGATTTTACAACCATACTTCTCCATATTTCTTTCAGCATCCACCACTAAAGCACTCTGCAATGGGTACACGTCACTCTGAGAAAGAATGAGTAACTCACTCCTTGGTGAAAAAGAGTGGGCAAGCATTGAACTAAAGAATAGAGTCACTAGGACCTCTGGAAACAGATAATCTTTCTTTCTCCTCACACTCCACACAGTACTGTTCAGTGATGCTAACAGTGAGCCAAATCTAGTCCTAATCAGGTAGCTTTTAACTGCAATGTACTTGTATATTCTGATGCCAAACTTAACCCTTAGCGGAGACCCAACGGACAATTCAAACATAGATAGAACTTCTTTCAGAGATTTGGACTTGCCTATAGTTTCCTACCTCTCCACTCTTACATTTTATGACTACTCTGTCAGACCTCCTCAAGTATTCTGTCAATTAATATAACCATTAATAAAACCATAGAGAAGCAGAATTTACTCAAAACAGATAGGATAGTTACTAATGTCCAGTAACAGAATTTTGATTCCTTACAGTTTTAAGTCTCGCTCTCCCACAACCTTCCATCTTCTCTACAGCAGTGGTTACTACATGTTGGGGGTTTTTTGTCTCTTCTGTGTAGCTCAGGAAGCCATGGACTTCATGTATACACTAGTTGAAGCTATTATTTCCAGAATATTAGGTCTCCCAGATAAGGCCACAAACAAGGACTGTGAGTATTTGAAAATTTCTGGAAATTGAAGGATTACTACTAATCTCTCCAGAAACACTTACTCAGGTTAATAAGCTGGAAAACTTTACCTAGAGCTGGTCCAAAATGGCTCATGCCTAAGAAAGCTGTAGATTTGCCAGTGGGCACAAGCATTTCTAAATGATTCATTTATTTAGACTATTTTGGAACCAGGTTAAGTCCTTTCCATGAACAGCTTATGCTTGCTGGTCTCTGTAGTGCACTCTGAATTCCAAGAGTCAAATTAAGAAATCAAAGAGATTTTTAAAGAAGTACTTTGGATATGTCAAAAATAGTTAAAAAGAAAAAACACAGAAAGCCTCGATTTACATTTTGACCTATTCTCACTTCTTTAAGTTCTTTCATATAGTAATTGAATTGTAGGGATGTAAGGTAAACAATAGGTAAATACAAAAGATCGCAACGTGGTTTGGTCTCACAGATAGGAAAAGAAAAATTTCTGTTCACCCCTCTCCTTCTCTGAAGGCCTACTTGCAGGAAGACAAAATCCACTGATGCACTGCCAGTAGAAATTAGAAACATCTAATAAAATGGTCTTTATGAGCACAGAGCAACTGTTGGAGCTCTGTAAGACAGTCAGAATCAGCAAGGAAGTGGAATCAAGCAGCTGTGCCTTTCTGCTGTTTTATGCAGCTATTGTTGCAACATCTATAACAGAGGGAACAAGCACAGGCAGTGTTTAAGCTCCTACAACAGCACTGTTTGCTTGACTCTCTCCCCAAAATGGCTCTGCTTGTGCCTTGTAAAGACAGAGGTGGGACAGTTTCTGTCCTCTTGCTTCTATTCCACATTTAGCTTCCCTTCCTTATTCTATAAACATGGAGAAAACATCCTTTTTTCCCCCCCGCTCCTGACAGCAAGGCAAAATGGACGGTTTTGTAACATTCAATCAGTGTGTGTGCATTTCTGAGTCACACAGGGAGCTGTTGTGGATCCCAGAGGCACAGTTCTGTCTCAAAGTTAAAATAAGTTACCAAAAAAAAAAGAAGATTCCTGTGATTTTTTTTCTTAATCTAAAAATGCTATTTACAGCTAAGCAAACTAGGAACAAACGATCCATAAACAATAACAGGGAATTTATACTTGATAAAGATTTCTGGAGAGCCTTTTTGTAAAGACACTAATCACGCCCAGTGATAAAAAGAACCATCTGAGATAAAGCACTGGAAAGGCTGTCCCTGCAGTGTTCCTGAATGCTAATGAGTGCTGCTTTACATAGAGGACAGTGCTGAACTTCAGAAACGAAGCAAATGATTCCTCTCCATTGCTGCTGACAAATATTTCAGCCATAAGACCTGATTAAGTACTAATTGCTGCCCGGCAGTGAATGCTTTCTGTGGCATCTTGAAATGAAAATGAGGATGTGTAACCAACCAAGAAATTCACTAGCTTGGCGATGACCTGTTCAGAGAATCTGATGGACATTTAGTGATACTTTTAACTATTTTCATGCCAGAGTATTTTTTATATTATGATCATCTGAATAAAAAGATTCTGTAATAGAGGACACATTCTCTGACTGGTTTGTTTAGGACTTCTATAGAGTAAATGTCACGCCAATTTAGCTTATTATCCTGAAGAATATTTTGACATATGTGGCACCCTATAATATGAGCAATTATGGCTTGAAGAAGCAAACATTAGTAAAACACTTTTATGAATATGCATTTACTAAAAATTCCATCACACGTGTAGACCCAAATAACACATTAAACTCAAAATATGGGACCTTTAATGAGTAGGTCAAATTACCCACTGTAGATAATTCATCTGACAAATGTAGTTCATTTCTTTGTTCATAAATCATTCATGAATCCACCCCAATTATATATAAATAAATTGGGAAAGATTCATGAGAGATTATAAACGTATATTAACTATCCATGAGCGTATCCTGAACAGATTATGCAAACAAATTTTGGCTCCTGACTTGTTCACATAATGGTGCCTCCATCTGTTCCAGGCATTTGTTTGGTTACATAGGATGCAGGGCTATTGTTTCTACTCTCCCATAAGAAGACAGGAAATTGATGAAAACCAAGAAAAGAATAGAGAATAACTGATAAAGAATAGCAAATATTTCTGTCTTTTGCCAAATAATTTGCTTCCATGGATGTTTATGTAAGAAACAGCACTTCCCTGAACACTTCAGGGTGGGTCTAACATTAGCAGAGCAAAATATGCGTGTGTTTAAATGTTATAGAAGCATGATACATAAAGATTTAAAGAAAATCTGGAGCTGTTCTACAAGATAAAAAATAAGTATATCTGTCTAAAACAACAAATTACAGTGCAGCTCATTTTCATTATATATGTTTCACCCTTAGTAACAGCTCTGAATTTCCCTTCCTGCTCATCCCTTTCCTATGCTCCTTGTGTGGAACATAACCTGTCATGATCCTGAAGGTCTGAATTATGTGTTCTTTGGTTATAACCTTGCCTTCCACCTTGGGACAGACCTAGAGCAAAATGTACATGGCAGCAGCAGTTATTTCTTTTCGTGTTTCATTTCCGAGGAGAGAGTGGGGACCACTGGATTTCCTTTTTTCTCTGAAGTTGATTTTTTTCCAGATTCTACCGCTTTTAATGTTAAATAGCTTCAGTTCATCATTCCCATTTTAATGATTCTGAAGGTACAAATCTTTTCAAGAAAGTCCTGCGCATGTTGAACTGGTAGGACACCACTTCTTTTTAACCCTTAGGTTGGCTTCCTACCTAAAATATTGTCTTCTCCAGAGAAAGAAATCACTTTTTTTTCCCAGGAAGCTAAGAGAAAGAAATTTTCTCTAGATCACTCACAGAAGACAACATTAAACAGGAGTAAAGGTTACTAAAAGAACTCTGATAATAATTACTTAAGAAATACTGGTACTGCAGGTGGTCATTTTTATAAAACATAGAGCGCATAGACTATTCTCAAAGATGATTTTAGATTTAAAGTAGATAAGCAGTTATACAAGAACTGGTCACAAAAGAGTTACCATGAATGAATGTTGTAATTATAATTTCTGAAACTGACTCAGTTTCATTGATATGCAATCACATATGGAAGTGTGTGTGGAACTGAACAGACTGTCCCATACTAGTGTGAAATCTCCTTCCCTGAAAGTTTTCAAGACATGTTTTGGACTGATCCGAGCTGGTCTTGGCTATGGACCCTCCTGCAGAGAGCAGCTGGATGAGGTGACTTCGAGGGTCCCTCCCAGGCAACACATCCCGATTCAATGGTGTTGACTGTTTTAAGCCATTATCACTCTTCAGCAATTTGTAACCACCCATTCAGCTGCGAGACAATAACTAATTGTGGAAGTCCACTTCAGTACGAAGTGAAACAGATTGATTTAAATGGCTGCTAAGAGAAGTTTAAGCAAACCTGTTCCACTTTGCTCTGAAATGGACTAGAAATGCTCATGCCATCAGCTATCAGTCCCCATAGCTGAGGTTCCAACAGATTCAAACAACTGAAGGGTATTAATGAATAGCCACAGGGTAATGACATCTTAAATTGCTACATCTATTTCAGAAATGAATGTATAGCTGTGCCCTAAGGTTCTCAATTTCAAAAGGATAGATTATGAGAAATTAAGAGTACTGGTTGGTAAAGACAGCTGCACTGACAAAAGTACAAAAACAATCTAAAATTTATACCCCAGCCAAGGGGGAAAACTTCTGGAGAGGGTTTTCAGACCTAATTAGCTAAATAATCACTTCAAAAAAGATATTAAAAGCAAGTAGAATGACTATAAAAATTGGCATAAAGCATTGTTCAACAAAGAAACACTACATTTTAGTCATCAGAAAGCACATGGAATAGTTAAAAGTCAAGCTGACATATGCTAAGAAGCAGATTAAAACAGGAAAGGAGTGTTTAGAGAAAAGTCTAGAGTTTAGAGCCTTCTAAGTAAGAAGAGGTCAAAATTACTGGTAATTTAGATAAGCGTCAAAAGCTAAACTAACAGTTTGCCTTAGTTTCAGCCAGGGTAAGTGTCTGAGCACGATGTGAAAAATAGGAGAGCTAATGGAAGTAAAGAGATAGGAGAGGTGAATAACGCAGTGGAAAAATATTGTAGATAAAAGATAGAAGAAGAGCCAAACATAGACAGGTCATTTAAGACTCTGTCCTCTACTAAGAGCTATGGTAGCTGCTAAGGTAGTTGCTGGGGTAAATAACTTCAGAAAGCCCAAACTCCCTCAAATGTGTATATGTATTTCTTAAAATTAGGCTTTTCAAAGTGATCTCACAATTTCTTGTGATGTCTTATACTTTTCAATGTTTATGTAGATACAACTGCAGCTATCCGCTCAAAATATATTCTTAGTTTCTCCCACTCAGTTTTTTACTGTTTACCTCCTTTTCTCTCTTCTTTCTTTCCTTTCCTTTCACCAGGCAAAGAACATTCGCATGCATACGTTCATGAGCCCATGCATGTAAATACATCTTCCATAGGTAAACTGAGCTGAAAGAACCTCAAGTGTGTTACGCTATTCACAGTTTTATGGAGAAAAATGCTTAAATAATTGATATAGTCTGAGTAATAATGAGAGCCCTTTTGAAGATGTCACTACTATACCTATCTGAATATGTATATTATAGGCAATTACTTCAAATTATAGGAATTATTTGCTGAAAAATACAGCTACATTAAGAAAAGAGAATGACCACAGAACTCGTAAAGAATGACTACCTTGTTATGCGCACGCACACACACACACACACACACACACACACGTACAGACACACATAGAGCTGGGCAAGTTCTTTTGGGGGATTACACAGTGTCATAACCTAGCAGGCTTAGTACATTAATGAAGCTTTCTTCTCTTTTAGCATATGCAGCTACTTAATTAGTGAACAGTGCCATGTAGAGGCTTACCTAATTAAAAACATGAGTTTTGGAATTTGTTTGTTCATTTGTTTTTAATTCACTTGCTCAAGTGCTTTCTCTCAAATACCTCACTATAAGAACGTACATAAGGAGTATCTGGGCTAATTTAGAGACACCAAGTGAAATACTGGACAAAAAAATGTCTAAATGGGGTAGTTTACAAATGAGAGTTTAATGGAAAAGTTAAAAGTAAACTAAACTAAACTAAAATAAAATAAAAAAAACCTCATTATCCGAAGTATGTAATAAGGTATACATTGCAGTATAAAATGAATTAATAGTGCTGCAACTGTAGATGTTTCTGGATCAATGAAACTAAATGGAAAATTTCTCTAATCATCTTTTCCACAATCCTTTGTTAGTTAAGTCAAATAAATGGAGCTCTTTTGGCTGAAAGTGTTGTACGACTCAATAGGACGAGGTTTTTGTGATTTACTATGTGAATACTGCTGATTATTTCTTAAAATAAGTTAAGTATAAAATATATACAGGTGTGTATTTGTATAGCTCCCTTAATCACGTAGCCTTTGGAAGGCTTTGTCTTCTCAATAGACATAGAGAAAAATCACAGCTATAGCAATGACAAAATTCTCAAGTGGGCAAAGAATGAGGAGAGAAAATCACCAGTTCTGAATGTTAGTCGCTACCATTGATGTCTTCGCAAAACCTGTAAGTCCAGTAAAGGCAAAAAAATGAGTCTACTTTCTGCAGACATTATAATCAATATGAAGTTTTAGCAGCAGCAGAACATGCGCTAATCTTATCAGTGCACTAATTCAAAGATGCATTTTTAAACAAGACACTGCTGACCAATTCTAAAAGATGACCTAATTTGTTTATATTAGTGTCACTTTACAGGTATAATAAGGAAATGAAAATGAAAAACAAACTGCAATGCCTAACAGAACAGCCAAAACATTAGCACTTACCTATAATTTTTATATTAGGAACATAAAGCTGATGGAAACAAGTAGCTGAAAGGGCTGGAAAAAAGTTCATATCCCTTACTGTCAGCATTACTACCTCAGATGCAACACTGAAGATAAAAAAAAAAATGTATCACCATCTGAATGTTGTTTAGTAAACTATGAAGTAAGCCTGGTGCATCTGAGTCTGGTTTGAATGGTAGGATTACCCCTGCAAACGTCTGCAGAAAAGTGAAAGACAAACAGGCCTGGAAATTATATTATGTGCTAGACTTAAGATGTGACATTTCCACCATACCAATAACTAAAAGATGTGCCTGAATTCTACTATTACACAGTACCCATTGCAGATATGGTTGTCCAATAAATATTTTCTGTTATGAAGGAAATTATTTTTGTGAAAACAGTTCCTGTACCTGTTTTCCAAAAGGAGAATATTTGCGCTTTAGGAGATGACACACTATTTTTTTGTAATAAAAATGACAGCACATGTCTCTCAGGCAACAGCCATACCGCTCCTATTTCAGAAGCTGTGCCAATGCTGGTGACACAACACCAATCAGTATCACTGTGCTCTACTGTCTTTGCAGTTCCTTTAGCAAGCTATTCCACCTGAAGCCATAGCCTCAGCAGCTGAACACCACACATGATCCCACAGCACACCACAGGTCCTCCATGGCAACACACACAGGAAGAACTCGCTAAAAATGAAATGTGGTAAAAGGCAAAGCAGCCGTTCGAAAAACCTTCCAAATAGAAAATAAAATTAGAAATGAGTAGATGAGTCAAAACCAGGAGAAAGCAAGTCTCTTTCTAGTTTTTATCTTTCTGTGTAATGACTACATAATGATTGTCGTGTGGGAGCACATTTGTGATCAGAAGGCTTTGTCACACTGGAGCATAGGACAGGGCACAAAGTTCTGATTTCTAGAGACCAGCTGCTAAAATTCTGACTCAGGTCATATAAATGGAGATAAATTTGTTAATCTCCATGCTAATGGATATTTGTGAGCGCCAGAAAACATGTCTAACTGACAGAAATGACAGTTTCTGGTCAACAGAAAATTTGCAACTATATAGGTCAAATCTGAATGGCGCTGAAGATGAGAGATGAAAGCTTGCACATTATTAACTCATAATATAGCAGAATCCCACAAATATCTTTTTCTGTGACCTTTAAATTCACTCCTAGGTATTTAAAAGCAAATTATACAGGAGCATATAGGTAGGGAAGAATTCCCATTGCTTCAGAACAAAACTAAGTAAAAGAAAACTGACCTGCTAATTTTTAAAGGGATACTAAATATTCTAATCACCAAACTGGTAAACATATGAAAAGCTCCACTACAGCGATAATCTAAACTATTAAGGGAGGAATTAAACAAAATTGTGTCTAGTTGTACATGTATCTTTACTTTTGTCCGTGAGTCTACTTTGCTACATCTGTACCCAGACTTAATATTGAACATCAACGTCCATGCCTGAAGAAAGCTTATGGGAATGATAGGCCATTGCATTCACATGGCTATTCAGAGATAGGAGGTACACATACTTAGCAAAAATGTAACTGCATACATAGTATCTGGGTTTGTAATGTCAAATGTTATATATCTCACATACTGCAGGATGCAGGAGAAATGTCAAAATGACAATATAAAATAAAATAATGGAATGTCCAGAGGAAGAGAAGAAAGATAACTGTGAGCATGATTCAATTGCCTCAGACACAAGCATCTGGGGCCGTTTCAGATGCACTGGGACTTATCTGGGACATACACATGGGGCTGCAAGATGCAGCTGGTGGTTTGTGGAAGACCTGCACCTTTCTGAAGAGGCAGCCATAACCAGTGGCATACCCTAATGCATCTGAAATGGCTGTAGACAGCTACGTGGAAGTAACTGAATCATGTTCATTGAGACTAAGATATCTGATTTAAATTTTATAGGTATTACTTGCTACAGCTCTGGCAACAGTCTTTCAACATGGCTTTGGAACAGTCACCATCTGCAAAAGAGGGCTGATGGAAGTCTCTACCTCAGATAGTATTTTATAGGTTATTTATAATAGCTGATCTTTTTATTTGCATGAGGTTTCTCAGGCAGTTTAGTTAAGAGGAATGCAGAAAGCCTATAAAATCTGTCTGTTTGCAGCACTGGGGCCCTACAACAGAAACAAATGTTCAAACATGGCAAAGTACTTCTTAATAAAGGCTGCAAAATGGATTAGTGCTTTTGTAAGAGTTAGAATAACTAGCTGTCTAATGCCGTCCAATTATAGCAGAAGCGTTCTCATGGGAATAAAGATTTGACTGGCCTTCAAAACAGTTATTTAAATATTTGTGACTCACAGGACTGAATTCAATTTGCTGGACTTTTAATTTTACAAGCATTCTGACAAATGTTTGATATACACACAGATGTTTATGAGCCCAGCATAAATCCTCTCTATCATGATATCTTCATGACCACCACAGTTATAGGATCTTCCTGAAGCTCAGAAATTCTTATGAGAATATGTTATGGCTGCGGGCGAAGGAGTAGGTCTTTGATTAGACCTTGGCCTGAGATTACGTTGACTGAATAGGACGTGGAAAACTACTGGGTATGACACAAGAAATTGCTGAACATAACAAGTAACAGTGAGAAGCCGACAAAAGTTACCGATGGTGCAGCGTGAGATGGCTGGACCTCACAGGTGGTCAAGGGGAAGTTATGTGAGAAACAAGCCAAACTTCACAGTGGAGTGCACTGGGGACCTAGTGGTAAGCACAGTCCTGCAAGCCTAACAGCTCCAGTATAACTATATCGGTAATAACTTATAAGACTAAAATTGCCTAGGTGACAGTATCAGAAGTACCAAATCTAGGTACAGAAAAATAAGAAAAAAAAAATGAGAAAAGTAACTAGAGACTGGTCACTTACTTGGGGGGAGATTCAGGCAGGAAAGGGAGATACAAGGACAGCAAAAAGGATGTCTGAGAAAGGGTAAAAGGAGCAATAAGGCATACAAATCATGCAAGCGCTGCTGTCCAGAGGTACCTATGAGACAGCCTTGTGCTTGATCACTGCAGCAGGGGCGAGACAATGAACCAGACCCATTTTTCCAACTATCGCCTCAGCATCAGGCTGGTTTCCATGTTCAGGCAGACCTGTGTAGTGGTGAACAGGGTGTCTTCCCCAGCCGGCAAGGACAGATGGATCGGGCACCCTGGTCCCACCCTGGTCGTATCCCTGCAGATCTCCTGGCACCAGCAGGTACCCACCACATCGTAACAGAAAATTCCCAGGCCGTCACCGTTCAAAAGTCTCCAGTCCTCTGATAGGAAAGCACAAGCAATACTAGTAGATCCAAGTTACAAAGTCATGTCTCCTGTGGAGGAAACAGCAGGAAGCCAAAAAGCCAGAGTTTCTCTAAATGAGTCTAAAAAGTTTTTGCTCCTCCAATGACTGACTGAAACAAAATAGGTTGCTTCCTGAACAATATGTTATGTGACATGTAACTGATTTGGATAGTAGTATTGTTTGTAATGAATATTCAACTCCAGTTGATTAGCATTTAAACATTAGCCTAGGATTCAGGGTAGGCAGAACTGTTTTACCAGCTGCATGGTGACTTAAATGAGGATCTACTAGAGCAGAATTTTACCATGGTTCTTATACAAATATAGCTACTTTCCTATGGATTTACATCCCTGTAAAATGCAGAATGTCTGCAACACAGTAGCTAATTTTTGTGAGCATAATCTTGTGCTTCACTACTTTAGCATTAAGAAAATAAAAGCAACAAGAAGTATTGATAGTGTTTATATGCTGCTGTGTGCCCATATTGGACAAGTATAAAGCTAATGTTCTCCCAATGAAGAGGCAACTGCGTTGTTTCAAACTGTCAGCATTGATGACATCCATTTCAGCTACAAGAAGCTTTTTGCTGAAACTGCGCTCTGTGCTGATTGCATTGTAATTGTCTCTGTCTGGAAAAGAAAGGGGATATGTAGCTCCAGTGACAATACCGTGCTGGGGGAATTGGGAAAGGGGAAAGAGTTCTAGAGAACTTAGACTGGCACTGAAAATTCACTGTTATTTAGAGGTAAAGCAGTGAGCTCATGGGAAAAGAAAGTGACCAGTGGATTTTCTCAAGCGAAGCTAGTGGTGTAAGAGCAACAAATATCCTGGGCAGGCCCCGTCTTCCGCCCTTCCACCTCTCTTCATTCCACTCCAACAGCAGGCTAGTGCTTTTTGAGGCAGCTCATCATTTGCTTTTTTCCCATAACTCCACCCCTGGACTTGAAAAACTGCAGACCATATTTTTGGAAAACACGGGGGATTTCTAATCTTAATTTCATCCCTGTGCAGATCTCAAGGAATGAGCTGTAGCAACAGTAGCAACAACAAACCAGAGCTATACTGATGGGCTCCAGAGAGAGAAGCAGTGACACACTGGATATAGGAGAGATTGCCATGGCTCAGGCTCTCTGTATTTGGTAGAGTACATTAAAAAAAAAAACAAAATAGGAGGATGCAACAAAGCCCTACCAGCTGTCCAGGATGATGATAATCTACTGGTACAACATTGTGACAAAAGCAGTTGGAAAGTATGGAGAACAGTTTGACTCCACACCTATAATAATGATATTACTTAGCATTTATAGAGTATTTCTCAGCTGCACAGCTAAAGCTCTTTACAAAAGATAGGGATCATTATCCTAATTTTGCATATGGGAAATGAATATGTAGAGAGTTTAAGCCAAAATTTTAAGAGCTGGCTCATTTTGGGGTTCTGAACTTGAATCAACCAAAGGATCTGATTCATAGAGGCACCAAGCATCTGCACCTCCAGTTAGAAAGGCTGGTAGCTGCAGATGCCCATCAGAAAGAAAATCATGTTGCAAATGCATCAGGTCATAGATTTCATACCCTAGTATCCAAGATTAGCAAATGCATTTGGAAAGTTAGCCTCAGTGGTGTGGCACAGGTTACACGTAAAGCTGAATGACTGGAATAGCATCCAGATCTCCAGACTCCCAGCATACGTAGTAGTACACATTGAACCACAGCGTCTTTAATAAAATAACCTCTAGCAGGCGCAACGCAAATCTTTTTTTCTTGGCTTACTAACAGTATCAAGAGATGGGGATAAAGTGTGAAGAGTAAAGGAGGCAGATGCCATAATTAAGGTTGGAGGAAAAGACGTTTTTTCTTGTATTTACTCAATAGCTAATAACAGGAAATTGGTAAATGTAACGACAGGATGGTCAAGCTTCCGTTGCAGAATATCTAGGCTAAATGACCTCATACATAGCCCAGGGCACAAAAGCCACACTAGCAAGACTTCAAATGCAACTTAGCTCAGCTAGAAGACTAAATGAGTGCGGTTATTTTGGCCCTGATACACTAACCAGTTAGGAGCTGGATAAGGTACATCAGATGTTGTGCCATAGAGATATAGCTTAACGTTTACAGTAAGCACATTACTATCACCAGGCAAAGAGAGAAGGGAAAGGCAACATTTGTGGAAAATTAATGAAGTTGAGTTCACTAATCCCCTCTCTGATTAGAGGCTTCCAAGTATCTCAAGGCTCTGGGAAAAAGGATGCAATTATTATATATAAGGCTGGGTCCCAACAAAATTTCCAACCCTGTCCCTATTATAATAACTACTAATGCCCTTGCTGCAGTTTGCATCTGTTCCAGTGTGCAGCTCACTACAGAAAAAGCTTTCTCTGGAGAACAATCTCATAAGGCAGAAGCAGCTGCTCTTGTTCCTCCTGCTCTCCCTCTTCAATTCTTTGGAGTCGTGTCGCTAAATTTCAAACAATAAGTTTGCTTTATTACTTCAGCTTTCAGTGGAGATTGGGGACAAGTTGGTAGCAAGGCTTAAACTTCATACTGTAATGCATGAAAGGACAGCCCTGCAGCCGAGGCCCAGCCCTGCTTCCTTCGAACCTTAGAGTTGTTTAACTAATAAAATTAATTTGCCTGTTTAAAATTTAAAATAACGACAAGATGTTTCGATTTTTCAATAATCTACGTTGGCAAAAATGAAAGGATGTTATTTGTATGCTGATTTGGCTGGTGAAAAGCCAAACTGCAGATAGCTTGGCCTGGTGCCAGTCTGAGTTGTTTCATTTCTTCTCTTCCCCTAGCACAATACAGATGAGACAGCTACTGTGCACCAGTGGCTGGGCCAAAAATTCAAAGAAGTGGAAGTATACGACAGAAGGCCATGAAAGAGCCAACAGCAAAGCAACCATCTTGCTGCAGTAGCCATATCAGGCCTAACATTAAAGTATATTATTTGCTTGCTACAGCACCAGTAATTGCCATTGTTTTTGCGCTTTTATGACTTCTGTTTTTGCACGTCGAAACAATTTTCATATATGTCTGCTACTGTTTTTTTAGCTAGTTATCAGCAAGGAAAAAACAGTGTAGACTTCAATATATCTACATGTCCACAGCATAGCAAACACACAACAGATTAATCCTGTAACACATCATCAGTTCTCAGGTTTGCAAATCCATAACTGGACTGCAAAACACAGCAGCTATGGCAAAAAGTAACGCCACAGCTGCGAAGTCCTCACCTGCTCTCCTAGGAGGGTATGCCAAGACTGACCACCTCAGAGTTTCAAACTGCGAGTGCCCAGCCATGCTCTTAAGTCAGCCCTTCAAAGAGGCTGAAGGGCTTCAAAGCTGTACTGTATTTGAATAACAACGAGCAAGTTAACATTTTAAACAGAGAAAAGCTAGAGGAGAAAGAAAAGAAATAAGAGCCCTTGTTTCTAGCTCCATCATTGCAAGTTGAAACAAGTCGTGCCCAGACGCTGAGGACTGTCATGCCTCTCCTGCAGCCTGACTGCACACCGCTTGCTGCGTTTGGTAATTTCTCCAGCTCTCTATACGAGTTGCAGATTCCCAGCTGCTGCTGTGACTTTCTCATTTCCTTTTGCTCATTATATCCAATCTTCCCCAAAACCTTCTCTTCCTGAACAGGTTAAATCATTTTCCATGAGCCTCTCTTCCTTTCATGAGCCAGTGCTTTTAAAGGGACACAATCCATAAACCAAAAACAATCAAAGCAGGTATCATCCATCCCAAAAGGTAAACCACACATAAGGGAGATAAGGCTCTACAGTTTTAGATAAAGATTTTGTCCTTTGGCCACCCAGCTTACGTAGGGCGCATCTACATTGTTAACTGGTGTGTGGCACACGGGAGAAGGACTGGTATTTGAATTGCAGCAGCCTGCAATAGCTCTGGGACTGCCTGTCTATATTGCCTCTTTATCAGCAACTAAGTTGGCACCAGTAGCCAATCTTCTGTGCATGCCACATGTGTAGAGAGCTAACCACTGAGGGACTTTGCACCCACATTGCAAGTGAGAGGCTCTAGGCAGTGCCCTACTGCACAGCTTCAGCCTGATTTCCACTGGGAGAGAAGTCATTCTGAGAGCAGAAGCAGTGCACTTAATTGCATACACAAGACTCCAAGCATAGACAAAAGGCAAATCTTCACCAGAACAAAACTGAAATTCACTAGGCATAGCCATCTTGCAGCAGACTATGCTGTGAAATCACTTTACTTATCAAAAACAGAATGTGTGCTGAGTCTACAGCTTGCCTATTCCCTGACTACTTGAACACCAGGGACCAGAAGTGAAGAGGGGACAAAACAGAAGAGCATATTCATGTTCTCATGTAGCAATGAACACAATCTGACAGGATGTTCACAGACAAATATGTGTTTTGCAAGTCTAAAGATAGGTAATTGGCTTTCCTGCTGTGCCTGTTTGGCTGGATCACCCCTAGGCCCTCACTACCATCATCACCACCCCTAATAAAAGCCCCACACTCTACAGTGATCAACGTTTTCTGATGATTTGTTCAACTATTTAGGTAAAGGTCACCCATTCTCTCTCTTTGGACAAAAAAGCTGAGTCTGGACCTAGAGGAAAAATCCACTCTAAGCAAGGGCATGAGTGAAAGCCAACCTGATCTAGGGCACACAGAGTACCCGCCTGAGCTCTCGCAACAAAGCTGCTCAGCAGAATTTCGTTCTCAGCATTTCTAGATCAGAATCTGATTGCTCAGACACTGCAATCACTTGCTGCAGAAAACAGAAGACTGTTTGTTCACTCTCTGGACAGGGGTTGAACAACCTACCTTTATCGTACTGCTTTGTTCTAAACAATCTCAAAGTCGATTTTAAAGCAAGGATGCTTCGGCACCCTGTGGAGAGGAACAATCCGGAGTTTGCTGCACGGGACAGCCTCAGAGGGGAGTGACGGTTTCCAGACAGCCATGGATGGAAGTTCTAGTGGGGAAAATGAGACATCCCGAACGATGAAAACACTTATCCCAAAAGCAGAGTTAGAATCTTTAATGACTATGGGTTGCTAAGACACTAGCTCTGGACATAAACCATCATCCGGAAGGCAACATTTGCCAAAACAGATGCTTCAAAAGGCCTGCTAGGGTGGGTGCAAAGTTATAGAGACAGAGAAGTGGCACAACTGAATTAGAGAAAACCAGTCAGCCTTTGGAAGCTTTATACCTAAGCAGCTATTAATTGTGACTTGGCTCGCTGCATCGGCATTGATATGTTTGCTACTACGTAACATTAGTCATTTCTTTTTTCCTTATGTTTCCTAAGAACTACACATTACTAAGTAACTGCCACCAATATTTATTAATTTTAATTGCAGAACAAACTTATTTCCAGGGAAAGATGTCATCCGTAAATATAAAACTAAATATATTAATGAGTACAGGAAATTTAGTATTTAATTACCAGTAATTGCTATAAGTAATTGTCAAGTGCTAAGCACTACTACAAATCTCATGGAAAAACGGAAAATTTCATGTGTTGCTGCTAATGATTTAAATTACTAAACTTACATTTTTGCACTCTGCATAGGAGAAAGGATCAGATAAATACAATGATTGCTTTACGCAACGAAAGGTAGACATATACAACAGCATTAGGTCTCAAAAAGAAAAAAAACACTGCAGCTGAGAACAGTAACTCATATAAGCATGGATATGTGCAGTTAAAATCAATATAATCTTGCTATTTATTCCAACAGTGAAATGCTTCATACGGAAAGTATCATAAGATTACTATTTCAACACCAAAAATAAAAACAGCAAAAACACCAGCAGCAGCCTTTCATCGTCTTAATTTTGATGCACCATTCCAGTTAGGACAGCAAAAGTCTGTTAAGTCTATGAAAAATTTTTCCTGAGGTTTCTCCTGGAATTTAAAAGTGTACGCGTCAAGGCCTGTTGAGCAAAGTTTCCATCTGCTGTGTTGCTAGAAACACTAAATAGACATTTACCAAGCTGTGCCACTGATGTGACCGAAAGGAGCTGAGTGATAACCATGATATTTTACTCAGTTTCCAAAGGGAAATTACATGTGTGTTCAAAATACTAGCAGATAATTACTGAAATAGGTAAAGCATTAGACTGTTACCAAAAGGCCTGTGTTTGTGTGTCCTCTCCGTTAAACCCTGCCTAGTATCCATTATGTGATGGACAGCAAAAAATAGATGGAAATGAGGAGATAAAAGGAAGACTAATCACAGCATTACGAATATTACAGCGCAAGGAATATCACTGGGAATTTAGAAGGAGCATACGAAGGGTGGGAACCAGATGGGGAGCAAAGACAAGATATAAGGCACTTCTATCTTGACATCACCGATTCAAAGGCAGCCATTGTCAATTCATTGACAGACAGGCAGTAACTAATGAACATTAAAACAATAATTTTTACTTATTTGTACCATCTGAGGAATGCTCATAAAGTGATCCCACATCCTAGCTGCCATGACTGGACCTCTATTGTGAATTTCAAGCTTTAAAGTGGTTTAGGGTCTAATTACCTTTCTCCTGTAGATGCAGCCCCTCCAAGTCACCATTGCAGGCACCAATTGTATGAAAGTAGTGTTACATGAACTCTGACGCAAAATAGTTTTTTGCATCATAGTTTCCCTGAGTTCTTTGTTTGTGTGATTTTCTGATGACTTTTTATCAAGCACTTCTCTAGTTATGCCTCTGTGTTTCCGATATGCGTAGATACAGCATTTCGCCAGATACCAGTGCAAATTCTTCTCCCAAATATCCAAGGAAGTTTACAGAAGAGATTCTGAGCTTTGAACTTTTCCAGCCCAGTAGTTTCATCTGCACAGTTTTGGAGCTGGTGAAAGAACGATATTCAATATTCAATTCCCAAAAATACTCAAACAGGTCAAAGAAAAACACGTCTTCTCTTACGTAACCACAAGAATTTCCCCTCGTTAAGGGAATTTCCAAACCAAATTCTGATTTTATGTTTTTACCAGTATAAGAAGTCAAAGTATTCTTTGGAGACAAAAAAAAAAAAGGATTTTTTTTTTTATTTTATGCATAACATCTTTTACCCTTCTTCAGATTCAAATGGAGTGATAATTTATGTTTAGGCAAAAAAATAAAAATAATCACCAAGAAGGTAAGGAATTGAAAAAAATATCCTTTGAGATATAAAATGTGGGAAAGGGCCTGAAAATAGGGAGATTAAAATGGGAGCGTTGTATGACTTAGCTTTTTGTGTAGTAAAAAAAATTCAGTTTATGAGTACAGCTCAGTGCCTGCCATGCCTCTCAGACAGCAATGTGTAGGTGCCAGATGAGAATTCTTTTCCCAAGCAAAAGTCAAGGTACAGAGCAAAACAATATGCAATTAGTAACACTGTTTGATGTGATGGTATAAAATAGCTCACAGACTTAGGCTAACTACTCAGGCCAATCACAGAGCATTCTTTAGATATTATTATCCAACTGTGTCTGAGGAAATGCAGATGCAAAGCATTTTGTCTCTTTCACTTTCAGGCACCAGAAAGTTCAAACACCGCACTGATCTTCCCAGGCCCTCACCTGTACCGTCCTCTCTACTTGGAGAGTGGGCAAGGGGGAGAGTACTGCTTAGGAAACTGGACCTAGGCAATCAGGCTGTACATTTCTGCTCTCCCTCTCCTACCCATAAATTTTCAATCCAGAGGCCAGTTTCAACTAAAATTGACAGAAGTAGAGCTCTCAAAGATATTAAACCCCTGTGAATTTCATGAAAATTGGATAACTAGAAAAGAAAGATACTTATATTGCCGTCATCAAGGGAAAGAGCACAGCATGTTTTCAGCCCTTTTTAAACGTCAAATAATCCACCAGGAGAGCATCACAGTCAATGGAACCTGGTTTCCCGAGCGTTTGTGTCTCACAGCTGATTAACGCTGTGGCTGAAGCATCGGCGCTCAGTTCGTATTAGCCACAGGAGAATCTACAGCAGCCAGCGCTACTCTGCTTTCCTTCACTGTGGAAAAAGGCTCAATGAGTTTACGCCATTTATCATATGCCGGAGAATGCATCTTCATGCTGACAGAGTTCTTCGTTGTGGAGTTGCTAGTGCCTAATAAAGTGGCACTGCAGCCTGAAACTCTTTTTCTGTAGAGCATTCATAACCTCTTTCTATCTCTCTCTCTCTCTTATTCTTACACTCTTTCCTGCCTTTCTTCCAGATGGAGTACTGAATGTTTATTAAAGCATGAGCTCATCCTTTCACCAAAGTATAGCTGAGTTAAATTTGTCCTACAGCTAGCAGGGAAATCCACTGGAAACTGGGCTTTGCCAATGACTGTTGCTTTCTTGGGGATGGTGTTTTCAGGGAGCTGAGACACAAAAGTATTTCAAAACCATTACCCTGAAATAATTTATGCCATCTTATCTCTCATAATGATTGAAATGTTACACTAAGTATTCAGAAAGACCTGTGTACAAAATTCCAGTGTTTTCTATACACAACACACAACTCCCCAGTGCTCATGAAGCCATGAATGACAGCTAGTCCAGGTTCTTCATAATACCTGATTTCTTCACAGCTGTCATTCTGAAAAGTGGTAGGATTGATAAAGAGCTCATTTGAATGCAATGTAGCAAGTTTTCTGCCAACTGAATTTTTGACTGTTTTAGACAGGGGTTTCAATCTGGCTTACTCCTGACCTACTTCTCGTTAGCAACATGACAGTGGCAGAGAATCCCATCTTCTTCTGTTATGGTCCTCTGCAACAGCGGTGCATAGACAAGATTTTTTTCCTTTCAAGAAAGAAAAAAACATCTTGTTAAATAACAAAAACAGATGCTAGAGAATTATTACTATTACTGTTTTAAATCAAATACCCAAATTTCTGAGAAAATGTATATTGCATCCCAAAGATTTAGCCTGCCAACAAAACCAGTTTACAGGATGTTGTGTATTAGCTCTGTGCTTCCCTATGTAAACTTAAGCCCTCAAAGTAATCCTAGCCTGAATTTCATCTCACCTCCTTACTTTTTTTATATCAGCATAGCACCGCTGACAGCAATGAAATCATCCAGTTAACCTGAGGGAAGAATCAGGTCCATGTTATCCTAGACTGGTTTAACAGAAGTCATTATTCATCCGCTAATAATCTGATTCACAGCTTGAGTTCACTCCTAAGAGTGAACTCCTAAGAGCTTCACTCCTAAGAGTTACACTATGAATTCCACTGTATTAACTATGCAATCATGCTACGTAAGTAATGTAGCCTCATTTTTTTCCCAGTTGTATATCACGAAATTAATACAATTCTTCCTATCTAGGTATGATGAGCATTGATTCTCTTGCCAAGGTAACTCTGACTTCTGGAAGATGTGACAGTTCAAGTAAAACATCCTGAAACTCTGCCAAAACTCTCAACTACAGAGAATGCAACTTCATGCTCTGAAGAATTCCATTAACTTTTGTTTGACTTGCTTTTTTCCATTTGTTTTAAACAGGCACTCATAGCAAAAATTAGAAAATAAAACAGGCAAAACTATTCTTGGAATATATTGGACACGACTTAGACCTAGAAAGCACTGATGGCCCTCCAAAAATCCTGAAATTTCCCAGAATTCTGTGTTTTTATACTAAAAGGCTAGATCTAGATAAATCCAAAACAGATTTTTACCTAATTACAATTGTCATTGAAAATACACCTATCCTTGCAGCGCTCAAGGGATTTAGAGCAAAAGAGAGATTTCAAACAATTAGGTGAAATATTTTATATATATAGAAATGGTCTGCAAATTTATTTTTGCAGTAGAAGTTATTCTGTCTACTGTAAGAGGAAAATTCCTGCCACATATGGCTTGTGACTTGAATTGTCACCTTTACAACATACCCAAAACAACTGGCAGGGCAGTGACCTGAGTTCTGGAAGACTGACATCAAGGTGATAGTGAAGATTCACTTTGTGAAGTGAGTGATTGTGGAACAAGTTGTTTGGGATTTGGATTAAAAAAAAAAAAAAAGATAAAATAGAAGGTAAATAGACCATTTGAAATTGTACATTATTTTCTTAGGTAACATATTTCCAAAGGGTATGATTGTGATACTCTTGTCGCAGCACTAGGCAGAAACTTGTAGAGTTTCCACTGTCTCCATTAGCAGCGCAAGGACTAGATGTTTTAGCACAAGCCACAGAAGTTCACAACTTTAAGTCAAGACATTCACGAGTTCAGTCCTTAAAAAAAATCTAACAGCTCTTCCAGTTATGTGTATCAGTAAAAGACAGCAATTAGTAAATCCCTGTACAAATCCTTAGTGTGCAGTAGTGCAGGGGTGGGTTTCACAGTGTGTATCTCCTACACTATCATCAAAATGAAATGGATTCATCTTCAACCTTTGAGTTGGTAATCCACTATAGACAATAAATCCTCGCCCTCTATGTCTTTGCTGTGAAAATGCTTGGGAAATACACATTCCTGAGCAGATAGAAAGTGTTTCTCCCATGGAAAAAATTCACTGGAGATATCCTCCACCAAAGTAAACTTGGAATTCCAAGTCAAAATACTGGACAGCCCAACTGCAGTGCTGGTCAGGACTGAACCAAAGGAAAGTAGTAGATTCCTGTGTTGTGTTTGATTGCTTGTATGATCCCAAGGTCAATTAATGGCAGGCACCTAACCTAAGCAAGTACCCAGGTAGACTCCTTCAGTCTCCTAGGCCTGAGGAAATCTCAGCTATGGTTTGTAAACAGCCCAGAACAGAGAAATTTTCCCGGAAAATTTCAAGAGATGTCTATGTAGCATAATGAACCGAGGTGAACTCTGCATCTGACGCATGTCTTCACCCGGTTATATTACCTTTCAAAGGTACCAAATGCAGCTGGATGAGAGTAGTTTGAACTGCTGCAAAGCCACCTTGCATGGTGACCCTGTCACATATCCACCCATGGGGCATTGGGTCCAGACCAGCTGGAAAAAATCCATCACAAACCTGATCATCTTAAGGCCAAGACAAGGGACAGTCCAATCACCCGGCCTGCCCACAGAGAAGCCATAGACCACACCACAGAGAGGAGCCATCTGCTCCTCTCCAAGCAAGTAGCTTGCTGATAAAATAGTAAGAAATCAGTCTTGTCCGTTTTAAGATTCTTACTCTTTTGTTTCACTTTCCACTATGAACCAGTAGTGTAATCCTAAAGGTGAGATATGTCCTGTCTTGTTTTGAACTATACTTTTAGGAGCTTTTCCCCCTCCATTGGCTATGCACAAAACCAAAGGAGACCAGCCTTCTAGCCTTGGTGCCATAAGTTACACAAAAAACAACATGCCTCTCATTTAGCAAGTCCATATCTGTGGCTGACATTCACTTCCTCTGCACTTCCTAAAAGAAACCCTATAAGAGGACATTCACAGTTCATACCCAGCAGGATGCATGTACTCCTTTTTTAGGAGACCTACACCATTTCTTTTTCCTCTGCGCTACCTGCAGCTGTACTGGTACTGTGTGTGAAGTTTGCATAGCTGTATGTATACAACAGCTACATACGTACACTAGCTCAGAATTAGAAACAACAGGCTTAGCAACGTGTGCACACATAACTCTCCAGTTTGCAAAATGAGAATACATATTCTGATTAAAATAAGCTTGACAAGCTGCCATCACTACTTTCTATATACTGAAATTGACCAGCTTTTCAGCTGTGGTGGATGCTCATATGACATCTGCTAGGGTCTCTTGATTCCCTGATATCAAGGTTTGATTTTTTGACTGTACAAAGGCCACCAGGTGAAAGTTTTTGTTTCTATCGATGCAAGAAAGACAAAGAAGCCGCTTAGGCAGACCTGGGTGGGGCAGGTCTTTCCAGAAAGAATGTGGCAGAATTATTAAATGCAGAGATTTTGAAATCAGTAAATCAATAAGGAAAAGATTGATTGTGCAAGGAAAAAACTACTATAGGTTTAGTTTCAGGCAAGGTTGAAAATTCAAGCAAAACCGAGGACTTCCATCCCCCATGTCTCAGAACTTCTGGCATGGCTTTACAAGTCCCATAGAAACTTCCACCAGCAAGTTTCGTTGTGTGTCATCTGACTGTGGATTGTATCCAACAAAGAAAAGAAAGTGTTTCTCAGTGCCTTTCCACAGGGTTAATGATTTTTTCCAGTATCAAGAACAACAGCTAAGCTATCTCAAAAAGTAAAAAAGAAGCAGTCATATTCTTATAAACTATTTAATGGAAAATTATGTGCAAAATAAGTTTTAAACGTTCAAAGTCACTAATTTTCATAAAATTTTAAAAATTCAGTTTGTTATATATGTCACATGGACCTTCATGATTAATCCCGTATGGGCTTTTTTTCCCTCCTTGTTTGACATATAATTAAAATAGGTAGATTTTCCAGTGGAATAGTAATACTGGATTTATACTTGACCAATCTACATTGCTTGATACTACAGTCAAGTCTTAACTGGAAATAGTGGTAATTTCCATATTTTGCTAAGCTGATACTTGTTTAGCTCATTTCTGATGAAAACACTTGATTTGGTTACTTCTCTTTTCATCTTGCAGCACGTTCTCGGATGGAAACCTTCAAGTTCCACTTTCTCCTAATAACAAATCTCAGAGCATTTTCTATTGCTATCCTGGCCTTCCTTTCTTCCTCAAGTACTTTGATCCTTGGAACATGTTTTCCAGCAAATAGTTTATACGGACAGAAAAGAAATCTAGCTTTCAAATCCTATGCGGCTCTAGAAATCTGTGTGAATTTTTGCGATTCCAGAATGATGAGGGATTTTATTCGGAAATGAGACGTTTTCATGAGACTCTGAAAGGAATAACCACAATAACTGAGGTACAAGTTTTATTCCAGCTCAGAGAGCAGAATAACAGCTATGACTCTAGTATCTGATAGTCTCTCGACAGCTTTCACATTTTATTATTGATTTACCTTGTACCCATATTGCGGTAGCCGTGGCAGGGCAGGAATTTACTGCCTTGCTATCCTTACCCCTTGTAACAGACACTAAGTGGCCATCACAAGCCAGTGGTTTTGGAAGAGCCTTGAAGGTGCCCTATATTAGTCCTGGACCATAGTTGCCCCCGACCAAGATTAGGAATGCGTTTAACATCTACTTTTATCCACATCTATTCCCCCTACCTGGTCTGCTCTTAAACATGGAACACAGCACTAGGAAATGCACTTTTGCTGCATTTTAACCCATCCCCAGATCTCCTAGCTTATGGTAATACCACTCTAAGTAACTTCCTGCAGAAAGATGGACAGAAGTAGATTTTACAGTGACTGGTGTATTTTGCAAAAGCTTTTCATTTTTAATGAGCTATTCACTTTCTGTACTCATTTTATTTAATAGCTTAGCCTTCTAACTCTCTCTTCTCTCTGGTAGTGAATTACTTTCCAGAAATAATAGGGAATTTTAAGCATCATCATGTTACTGGTATTGTCACTTGAAAATGTGGGTCGCCATCACCTCGTCACCCCATTCTGGTTTGCTCATTAGTGGCGCTCTGTATGGAAAACCTCTAAAGATCATTACCACTGTAGTCTAAAGCCAATGTGCCAGCATAATGAAAAACAATTCAGCAGTTCCCTATGCTCTGTTAGTTGTGTTTGTCATAAATGAGTTGTGGAGATTTGGAGTGAATGATCCATATCATATTGAACTGTCCTTTTTATCGCTGACAATTGAAGGTGACTGAAAAGCTGGGTCAGTGTCAGACTGTATCTAATTGGAAACCTTTCCTCATTAACGTTCGATGTTGACTTGTATTAGTTGATGAAATTAGGAGCACAGTGGAATGGATTTTATTACACAGAATGAGCTGGTTGAGCTCTCTTCCATTTCAGTGTTATTTTAACCCCACCCCTGGCTACTGAGAAAGGAATCCAGAAGCAAGGGAGTTGTGAGTGAGGCAGGATTAAGAGGAAATAGAGTAAAAATGTCAGTGCTGCTCAGGAAATTGAAACCATGTGCGTATTTATGCCACATTTACTCCAGCAAATCTGTTGTAAAAATACTTCCTTGTAGATCATCTGCGGTTATTTTAGGGGTTTGAACCAGGAGGAAGAAAGGAATGTTTCCCAGGTAAAAAGGAAATGGCACATTTAGGGGAAAAAAAAATGTATGCTTGTTTTCTGGAAGGCAGTAATTAAAAACAAACTCATGATTTAGATACTCACTTTTGCACTATGAGAAATGTGGAGCTCGCTTCTAAGACTACCCTCAGCCCTGAGTAACCCATTTTCCTGTTTATTAGCTCCTGCAAAATGTTGTTAATTGAAGGAAACAAAGACAAATTTGTAACACTAAAAGTGTTAAATATAACAGCATAAGCCTAGAGAAAATATGCAGGAGCTATGCTAACAAGACAGACAAGACCCAGTATATTAAATTTTTTGCAAACAGTTTGATGACTCTAGAAAAAGCAGTAATATCAGGAAATTCCATTAAGGTGCAAATTATTGCAGTTAGTTGATCATAAAGCAATTTTATATAGGATCATGCTGCCAATAGACTCTCAGAAAAAGGTAGAGTCTGCCATTACAGAAGAACAGGCTTACAAGGGAATCTCAGTATCCAGTGCCTGATATCACAAAAACTCTGTTAAATGATTTGTTCTCCCAACCTGCAGCCTCCTCTTAAATATTATTCCTTTTTTTGTACTTCAGCAGTAATTCACACACAAGGGATAGTCTACTGTCAGCTCCTTGTAGCGTATCCTTAAAGCCCGTAAGTCACTGCTAATTATGGACAGAACCTCACAACATACTGGCAAGGAAATTTTCAGATCTGTCCCGAAAAGAGCAAGGGCTTGCTTTTCCAGGCTACTTGTCTGAATCTCTCAGAGGTTTCAGCTTCTATTTAAGTGATGATTCATGGCTTTTTGCCCCAGAAGTCTTTCCACAAACCAAAAACACATAAGTGGACCCAAAATTTCACTTATGCTCAAAGGCCAGCCAAAATTACCATGCAACTAGCCACAAGTCTGTGATCTCAGAAATTCCACTTCTAATCAGAAGCACTGAAATCAAAACAAGCAGCTCCATAAACTGCTTTCAAGTCTCAAAAATTGTTCACCCTGATTCAAACAGTAGTCTGAGCTGTTTTGTCAATGTCTCCCCTTTGTGTATTTAGTCAGAAGGATTGACCCACCCTCACTACAAACAGTGAGTTTCTGTAGTTATGCTTATTTGTAATCATAAACACCTCCTTATAAAAAGATACAAAAAAATGATGCTTTTGTTGATGGGAAGGATAAATATATCAATAGTAGAGCAATATCAAATGTTCCTTTAACAAAAGATGACTCAGTAACAAATTATCTTGGTGCACTGCTGAAATATTCATCTTGGTCACATTCTCTATTCATCCATTTGGAAAGGAAGCTAAACAGTTTTGGTACATTTTTCAGTACAGTTTTAAGTTTGCATTTTATAAATGCATCTTTCAGGATTTTTGAGTAAAGATAAACATTGTTTTAGTGTTACTGGACAAAAACTAAGGGGTCTTTTCCATCTGTTCCAGTTAAGAAAACCCAGAAACCTGCCTATTGTTACAAGAAAACTTGCATTGTAAACCAAAAAATGTATGTTAGATGCTGGTGTGACAATTTCACAGGTTATGACTAGCTACCAAAACATGAGATATAATTGTTTCCACTTGTCTTTAATCAAAGGTATTTTGATTTACATAATATGTTCTCTTTCAACTCTCTTTTCCTACTTGTGCATCATAGGAGTAGACTTTATACCAGTTGCTGCGTTGCTTCCAATCCTGGTTCTGCTGGGCTTGATTGGCTTGTTGGATTCATATTTTGATGTCCTAACATCTTTCCTCTGATGTTTTAAGAAGGCTTTGTCCTAGCCTTAGAGGTCTTCTTTGGCTCAACATAAAAAGAAAGAAGAACGAATCATATGACTTCAATCTATCCCCCCAGAGCCAAGCACTTGGAGTGCGATGAATATTTTGCATTATCAGGGTAGTTCTTAGAAAAGAATATTGCTACAAAGAAAATTGTTGAAATTTCCTCTACTCCACTCAACTCTCATAAGATATTTTAAATAACTATGGTATCAATTAAGTTCTGTTAGGAACAGGGAAGGGAAGGAAGTAAGAGAAAACAACCAACAAAAAACCTCAAAACAAAAAAAAAACACAACCCCCCCCCCAAAAATAGAAACACAAATGTGGCATGAATGCACGATGGAAAAATCACTCTGTAAAAGATCTGAGGTATCTGTACACAGGTGAGAATAAACAACTGTCGCATAAGTAGCAAAGAGAATTCTATAATTACAATATGATGTAATTTCCAAAACAGAAGCACTGGCTTTAATAAGACGACCAATGTTTAACTAAGTTATTTAAAGACCTCATTTTGAAAAGTGCTGGTACAGACACATCTGTGGTGATTGTTTCGCAGTCTACAGACTTTGGACATCACTGTATTCTTTTCCATAAACCCAGAGGTCAACACGGTCAGTTTGCTCAGGCCCATTAATAACCTTCCCCTGTTTCACCTGTATTGCACTTATGAATCCCAATTACTACGAAAATGTTAGATGTTAAAAGAGAAACCTATTGACATCCAGACATGGAACTGGTTAAACCCATACGTCTTTCCTCCTAAACTCTCATTCAGTGACCTTCTTTCTGACGTTTCAGGTGCTGTTAAAGAAGAGCTACAGACATTTTGTTGGCATCAGACTTGAAATTCATAATGGGCACATTATTTGGCCACATGAAAAATTTTCCATTTGTCAGATGGATGATGCTATTTTATAATGGGTGCACTCTTAATTATAATAATTTGGAGGAGAAAGACATCAGCTGAAACTGTAGTGAGAAGGTCATTCAATGAGATTTGTAACGTCGCAGTCCCTTTTCACATTAATATCAATCCTTCCTAGCCATTATTCCTGTTTTTCTTGCGGTTTATGACAGATTTTTTCTCTTGTTTTTTTTTTTTTTTTTTCACTATGAAGGGACGAGGCAGAATGTAACTACTCAATGTTTTGTTTGTGGTTAGATTATGTTAGTGACATGACAATTTCTAATATTTCACACAATTGCCTTCAAAGTGCAGCATCTAGGTCACTGGTGTTCAGGGAAAAGGAGATATGCACATCAAAGCTCTACCAATGGGTATCTGCACTGCACCAGATGAAAGGCAGAAAGGACATGGAGAAGAAATAGCAAGTGAAATAACTCTTTCCAATCACAAAATATCTGAAAGTCAGAAAAAAACACTTCCCACGCATCTTTACCAAGACTCCACATTAGTAACTGGCTCTATTAGACAGCTTCCCAGTAAAATTTGCGATCAACATTGTATTCAACTGCCTTTTTGCTCTTTTAGCACTGGTGCACCTTTCGTGAGCTTTTATTCTTTTCCCTTAGAGGTGCTTTCTTTTTTCTTTTCCAGAAAAATCTTTCTTTGCCTCCTTTCGGAGAGGATGTGCTCACCCAGGGCTGCTGCCGCCCCCACCATGGCGTTTGCCCCTGAGCACACCAGTTGCAGCTTTGCGGGGAGCCCCAGCACCAAATGAAGAGATGGGGCGCATCCCTGTCACGCTTGCGAATGTCACCCGTGGGAGACATCACCACCATGGTGAGGTTTCAGCTGTCTTCTTGAGTCAGCTAGTTGCTTGTACCTAGCCATGTTTAGTAGGTCAGACTTTAACAAAATGGCAGCAAATAGGTCTATTCCCAGAAACTTCATCGTATTAAAGAGCAGCTACCTCTCCCTTTTTGATCGAAGTCTAAGCATAAATCCTGCTTCAGCCAGGGAGCCTGATCAGCTGCTCACCACATGAGAGTAAGGAAAACAGAAAATAGGCATCCCATGTCTCAGCAGAGATAACCTTATATGAAAACAGACAATTATGATGAGTACATACGTGCGACCCTGAAAACAAGCAGTGTGTAGGAAAGAACAGCCTTTGGATACGCAAGAACACCGAAAAACGGGCTCTCAGAAGACAAAGGGCAGATTGCAAATGAGAGATCAGCACATCACAGCAGCATGACTGTGGGAGACTATTTGCTCGACACATGACTGTCCGTTTAAGCAGTAGAGAAAGCATTTTCAGTTTCACCTTCAGGGCTAACTTGCTAGGATAAGGTTAACAATAACTTATTGTTTTACTTAGCCTTCTTTGTAACTCCATTACACAGATCCTGGTGACAAGTCAAACCAAAGGTCAACTTAAAATTACTGTTCCTACACTGGAAATTAGTAAAAGACATGCTGAATTTTCTTTTCCTTTCTTCTTTCTTTTTAAACTAAAATCTGTATTAGCCAATGATGACTTGTTGCAATGATATTGTGATGGAGCGTGCTTTCTGTTTTTTACTCAGAAATATATATAATTGCCTCACCTGCTTTTCCTAATTTTGCAGGAAACAGGAGTCTATCCGCACAGCCCTTCTGTGGCTCATAAAGGTGCAGCTGCTATAAATCAAAGAAATGGTGGCATTACAGAAGCCAGAGAGAGCTGCATGTAGCATTTCTTCCTGACCTCTTTGTGATAGAGTCAAGTCTAGAGTTTAATGAAATGAAATCTCTTTCGAGGGAATACGAATGAGGCTGCCTCTGGAGCACTGTTCTGGGGAAATGATTTCAGCTGGCCTCTGAGAAGATTTACACCTGGGTCTCCAGTGTCAGAAGCTAAGGCAGGCTGCATTCACTACCTGGAGACCTTCTTATCGCTTCTTCTCACGAAGCCAAGAGCTGCCTCTGAAATTGCTTGAAGTGCAAACATTTTAGAGACAGAAAGAGATATAAACAAATTAAATGAGGGTCCAAAATGAGTATGACTTTCCTATAAATAAAACTGTTAGCCTACCTAGGAATTTCCTGACCATAACAGGGAAAAAGATTAAAGGTATTTATTATTTGCTCAAAAAAGGGCAAAGGACACAGGAAGTTATCTCTCTCTTATTATTGCTAAAGATTACTGCTTGTGTTACAATAGTTCTTAAATCCTACTTTCTAGACACAGTCTTTAGTTAGCGAACTTCACACTTCTTATACTCAGCTGTGAAGGCAACTGAAATTTATTTTTTGCATATAATTTTGCCTTACGAATTTGGGCATTTTTCCTTCAAACTGTTCAAAACTCTATAGATTAGAGAACAAACTTCAATAAGTAATTTGGCTATTGCCTCACATCAGTCAGTACAAAAATTATGCTCAAAGTAATCTCAATTATTTAATCAATTGAACTGTTAAAAATAGCGTTAAAAGAAATTTAGTATAAATAAACCACTACCCTTTCACAACTAAGATCAAGCAAGTTCTTTTTTCAGATGTTAGCAAACGGTAATTGTGTTCCTATATTAAATCTCTGGATGTCTATCCCAGTCTGCTTAATATTAAAGAACTGCAACATGATACAATCACATAAACATTTATTTGGTTAGCTGATCTTTAGAAATGTCTCCTGTTTTAACAGTTACATTAGCACTCAGATACAAATTTACCATTGAGGATATTCAAACTTCTGAATATGGGGATTTAAAATGAAACTACCAATACCCTGATCTGTGTTAGACTGAGATTCACTAATGCTTCTACAGCATGGCCTGAATTCCTCACAAGAGAGTACAAGCCGAAAGGTCAATAATTATGTAAAAGGAATAACGGGTTTAGGACCATCACCATTTCCAGCTGCCACAAAGTATTCTCTAAGTCTGCCTGCCAGGTGTCTGCCTGTTTTCCCAGTGTGTACGGCCAGGTCCTTCCAGAAAATCTTGCGGTAAACAACATTGCTCAAGACTCAGGAAAAATACCTAGTGAAACGTTGGAAAAAGTAAGGGCCCCCTAAACATAGATACCTGAGAAAAATGTTTACTTCTTATATCTGGTCAATTTTACTAATAGATAAGAAGTTTTTTTTATAAAATACAGTGGTATGAATAGAATAAAATCATAATCTGAAAATAATTATCTTAAATTTTTCTTCTTTGCTGTTATTGTCGGATGAGTCACTTCCTTTCTGCCCTCAGTTCCCTCAGCTACTCAAATGCTCCAGTTTACTACCAAGTCTGAAAAAACTGAGTTTTATAGTTACAGCCACAAGTATTTAGAGAATTAAGCTCAAACTCTCATCACACTAAAAATGCTATCACCCTGTTTAAAGGGACAAAATCAATACCTCGGCACTTACATGTTCAATCTCTTAGTAGTGTGAATGATCACAGAAAACTCTTCCTAGGGTATCTGCTGCTTAAAATTTGCTAGAAAACTTCATCAAATATTTTGAATAAAAATATATCCAAAGGAAGAGCAATTCAACTGGGAATTTATACAAGCAGAAGATTTTACTAAGGCTATAGATTAAATTCTGTCTCCTATAATCTCCATACAGCAACAGAGAAAATCCCTGCAATCTAGATATACTCTCCCTTCCTAACAACCATCACCCTTAATAATCCTTCCATCCTTTACTGGGTTTTTTTTTTTTTTACATTGCTATATTCAGAAAAATGAAGAGCCATGGGCAGAGCCTGCCATATGGTACATGGAGCTCTGCCAGTCCTTCCCTTCTCTAATTTCAAATATCCTTCCTGCTATTTAAATCTTTGGTCAGTTTTCAGGGTCCTTAACCCATCCTTAACAATCAGCTACGGTGCATTAGAAGATGAGTACAAGGTACCAATAAGAGCAGTATAGAAACTCACCAGCTACACTGTCATTTGCATTTTATTATTGATATCAGGAATAGAAATGTAGGAACTACAAAAGAGTAAAGCACCCTGTGGTCCTTCCTGAACTGGGAATAGGACTTGGACTGTATAGGATGCACTCAAATACAACGGTAAGTTTGAAAGGCAGGGCTTTGTCCTTATGCAACTGCCAAGCATTACAGGAAATGGGAGGTAAAGCTATAGTGGAGATGAATAATGGATAATTAGAAAATGTCTTCCTGATGTGTCATGAACCTTCTTGTTCTTGGCTGCGGGGCTAGGGAGAGAATGAAAGCTCTTAGAAAAATCAGATATGTAGCTGGTAGGCCCAAGAATTCAGTTGTCTTTGGACTTACAAGACTGAAATTGCGCATGGCAAAAGAGAAAGCCATATCAAAGCTGAGATACTGGAGGATCCAGATACAGAAAAGCCCTGGAGAATCATCCTTCTGAAAGTTAAATATTAGGGAAAAAAAAAAAAAAAGAGAGAGAGAGAGAGAGAGAGAGAAAGAGAGAAATAAAGCAGCCTAGACTTAAACATAGAACTAGTATCTGGACTGCATTACTGTATAGATGCAAAGAGAAGTAAATGCTACCTCTGAGCAGAAAATCATATGAAACAGCGAATGAAATGCTTAATCACTTGGAAGTTAGTGCTCTTTCCTTGGTCACAAGGGAAGGGGAGTTTCTGGTAACATCCGAATCTGCAGTGTGAGACCTGCAGCACATCTGCATGAGGACAAACTGCCTGTCAGACTGTCCCAGCAGCCTCGGACACGGGAGGCCCAGGACGGCAGGGCTTTGCTGGGAGGGCTGGAGGTGCGGGAAGGATGTCACGAGAGCCTGGCATATCTCCTTCGGTTGTTCAAGATCTCCCTATTAATCCATAACATTAGCCTGCCAGTCGCAGGGGTACTAATTCTCAGTCACAGCCACCCAAAATAGCGGTCGGTAGGATTTACATGAACCAGGAGAAAACAGTGAGGAATTTTCCTGAGGAGAAAGACAAAAATCAAGGATAGCCCTAGCTTCTCCCCCTTTAGAGTCAAAGAACAATAAAATAAGCCCTAGAAATAGAAAAACAGCAAAAAAAAGCTCTCAGATGATATTTTGGCTGCGTGACTTTCCCCTGGCTTCGTGATGATGGGAACAAGCTCAGATGCAGCCAGGTCTGTTTTTCCACAGCCAGGAAATAAAGGTCTCAGAGCTAAAATGTCACAACACTTCTTATTTTCAATTTTCAGGTTGTAGTCAAAAGCTGAGGCTGACATTTTACCTTGAACTCTCATAGTTGCGGGAAAACAAAGAAAAAGAAAAGCACAAAGGCGTGAGGAATTAGGGACAAAGTATCTCTCAGGCTTGGCTCTCTGCAGCACTTGGATTTGGGTTGCTCAGGGCTGTTCCTGGGCCCCGTGCCACTAGGGTCTGTGCAGCACGCGCCGCCTGCGGTGGCCGCGGCCGGTCTCTCCGCGGGGCCGCCTGGGCGAGGAGCGGGGCTGGCTCCTGTCCTTCAACCATGGGCACAGATGCTTCTCGCTGCTGCGTCAGCTTCTCCTTCTGCAGCTGAAGTTAAATTTTCTTCCCAGCAGAAAGCCCTAAAACTTCCCCTCTGAGTGTCCTCAGATTACATAGTGCATATTTCATTAAATTAAATTAACTGCACCTTAGACGTTGTTATTATAATCATTTTCCCCATCAGTTTTAGAGTATCACACGTGGA
This sequence comes from Struthio camelus, assembly GCF_040807025.1. Taxonomy (NCBI): domain Eukaryota; kingdom Metazoa; phylum Chordata; class Aves; order Struthioniformes; family Struthionidae; genus Struthio; species Struthio camelus. Next base: position 19,345,659 of record NC_090982.1, on the reverse strand, counting down.
AAAGATCCTGATTAGGCATCAGTTTGTCTCTCTGCGATAAACAAATAAATTCGCACTCCAATTTCTTACAGATCTGTCATATAGAGCAGGACTAGTGTCAACTGCATCATAAACAATGTTATTATAAACAATTATGGTTTTATTTGGTGGAGGTATACTTGCCTTTTTCATCCAGGCTATGTCAAAGCTTGCTTCAATCTTTTACAGCTCTGTCATTTTCTGATAGTGGGAATGAAGGAGGGAGCTAGCTCATGAATTCAAGCCTCCGGAGCAAACACAGTGGTAAGTGCCACACTCATGCTGATAATCCAGGAAGTAAGCACATGCAATTTAAAAAGGGTCAAAGGCATTATTCCTTAATGTTAACAGCATTCACTCGGAGGCTGAGATGAGTCACTGTGACAACCCTTCTTTTTGCCGAGTGACACATTTTTGGGATGAAGATTTAAAATAATGCAGAGACGCAGAGACCTTGCAAAAATAAAGATTTATTACTGTATTTACATTTATGTGAATTATTTGCATTTATGTTACATTAATTAATTATGTCACTGTAATAACACAAAAAAACTTGTTATACTTGTAGCTAGTTATGCTCCTCATGCTGCAGTTTTGATTTCCAGTTTTGTTTTACAACACCTCTTCAGTCCTTCAGACACAATTTACACCCAATTGTTGTTATAGCTCAGCTAGAAAATCAGGCCTGTATGTTTACAGTAAAACAGTTTTCTGTTAAATCATTTCAAAAACCACATTTATTTTGTTGAAAAGTTTCTCATTTAAAATACAAAGATTAAAGCTAAGATGGTGCAAGAGAGAGGAAAAGAAGAGGAAAAAAGCTATTAAAGTTCTGATAAATCAAGATATAAGTGAATATAAGAGAATAAACAGAGAAATGTGGTGTGCCAGGATATTTGCTCATCATAAGCATATGCTCTTCACCAGGCTAATGAACTAGCTATTACCCGTGCTGCATGTTCCCACCTATCTTCCCTAGCTGCTCCCTGACTCAATGGAACATGCCATATGCATTTTTTTTTTCTGCTATTCTTCTGGTTGCTTTTTTTTCTTTCTTTCTTTTTTAGCAGATTTCCCCATAAGGGTACCATGTAAGTCTGAATATCTAACCTTAGAACACCACTCAGTACAGGAATGAATTCACTAAAAATGATGCATACCACAAAGCAGTCATTTGTCATTTGTTTGCCATTGTGCTTTGCAATAGGAAAAAGAAGAAGAAGAAAAAGGAAGGGAGAAGCATTGTCAAGGTCACTGACACTTTTCTGGTGCAGGATTTCCCCAGGTGAAATTATTTTAATTTACAAATTTGCAGAGATAAAGAAAGGCCCTGCTGTGAAAACCACAATATTCACTGTAGCGTGTGGTGCTGATGAGCTCCACCAGATGATAAAGCAAATTGAAATCTCACATTTCTAAGACCTTTGGTTAGTGGGGGGAAAAACCACGTGAAGACTTATAATGTAGTTAATGGTATTGCAGGGCTGATCTCGCTAATTTTACAATTCTGTTATGTGCATAGGTTATCATACTAATTAGCTTCATCTGGAATATTAGTCATCTTAATAGAGGGCTTTCATGTTTCCTTTTACTTTAGTTCTAAAGCTTCCAGTTTGATGGTCTCAGACTGCAATAAAACTCAGATCTCGCAGAACAGATGAAAACTAGATAATTGGTTTTTAAACAAACCATTTGCTGTAGGCATGCCAGCAAAGGGAAAATAGCACAACCAAACTCTCTCATAGTTCTCAAACCCAAGAAAATGGGAGGAACGCCCCCAGAGCTAGCAGCAAATCTAGCATATGCCAGATACTCCTTTTCTTTTACTTTCCCTGAGCTCTGTCCTGCAGGGTGTTGTATTAGTCAACCTCTGTAAATACATAATCAGAGTTAAATTACATATAGAGGTTTTGCCTGGTTAATTTACTACTGGGAATGGGTGGCTCTGACAGAAGGAGGTAAGCAATAGACCTTCTGCTTGGCAGTAAGGCATGCACGCAGCAGCAACCCCCAGTGACAAAAGCATGTAACACCTTCACACGCAAAAAAACAGATTCCTGCAAAAAAAAAGAAACTTTCATATTTTTAAATGACTTTGTATCTCTTTGGTGTTGTTCCCATGAATACTTTGGCAGACATACCTGCTAGCAAGTAGTTCAAAGAAATCTCACCACTTTAGGAAAATATTGCAAAAGGTCATTCCGAAATTCAGAGAGTTTTTATAGTTTAAATTTAATTTAAAAATTATGAAACAGAATCCTACGATATATTTGAGTTCAGTTAGAAGAAAGCAGCCTTGAATATTTATGTTGATTCGTTTGTGGATCATCTGGCTCCAAATTAGCTGTGAAATCAACTAAGGATTGCTCCAGAGGGGAGTTATTTTTTCTTTTCTAAACACCTCGTAACCATTTAGGAACTCCCTCACTCTTAAACTTTTGATTTTCTGTTTCCCTAAGGTTTAAAAAATCAGCCAGAAAACTAGAAAATACTCAACGACAAACACATCGTAAGCAATATTATTATGTAAATTTTACTGACAGGGAGAATAATGTTTAAAAAAAAAACAATGCTCTCAGCGCAGGTAAACTAGCTATGTTATGGATTTTGACAAAGTCTTTCATTTGACAGAGGATTATATTTTGGTTTAGTGGTCTGTGTTTTACAGAGTCTAAAGAGTTTAATAAATGCTTCAGCTTCATGGCAACTTACTTGCTGAGCAATATCCTTTTTTAAAAAAAGTATGAAAATAATTTTGATTATTGGGCATTTAGAAACACGACAGGAGCAGTGGTCAAAGCAAATACATTTTTTTCTAGGTTAGCAGGATATTGGAAAGGATTCAGACAATTTTACTCTATTTCTACAGCTTTATTAAGGCCATCATGAGTCATGCTTGAAGTTTAAGGATCCCTGAGGTATTGATGCTTGAATTATTTTTCGTTAACACAGATACTTTCTCATAACTATTTTTCCAGGACAGGAGATGGCTGTTCTTCAGATCTCATTTTTGACACTTCCCTCAGAAAAGATTGTGACTTTGGGAGCAAAGTAATTCTTACAAAAACAGAATAATAAGTATGAGCAAGAAAGCAACTCCTTTATGAAAATATATATTTACTGCTTTTAAATGGTTTAAGAAAACCTCAGTTAGGAACTTTATGCGGGTTTAGGTCAGTTTTTGTTGTCAATGTCCACTTTACCACGGTTATAACACGAAGAGAAATACTTTCTTAGCTAGAGAAAACACTGAAAGAAACAAAACCTCCATGGTGAATACCAGTGAATCCCACTCTTTTAGAACTGAAAGGATCAGTTGTCAAATAAGTAAGAAAATTTTATTTTCATCTATACCACAGTAAAACAAAGCATAAGGCAAAGGAAAAATCATTGGCATTTGTTTTAATCTTGAGAGTACTGAAATCTCCAAAAGGACAGAATTACAGCCAGCCATCTGAAAATACAGTTTTCCGTCTGGTCTTATGGAATTCTTCATTTGTAGGATTTTATACACAGGGAAACACATCAGAAATAATGTTTGTTTTGAGATGTCAATGGAGGCTTATAACTGAGGAAAACTTGCTGGTTTTGGAATTCTGACTAGGTCAGTAAGACACTCCTTATTTCAGCTCACTTGTAGGAATTACTGCATTAAAAGAAAGGCTTGCTGTTGTGTTCTGCAGTAAATGGATATAGCTGTTTTTCTTATCACGACAGAAAGGTCTCTATAAGAAATATATCTGAAGGATACAAAGATATTCAGCTACGGTACTGTAAAAAGATGATTTAAGCTTCTTCTAGGCTCGGGAGACCATAGGCTTTGTATTCTGTTTGGAGTAAGACACTAGCTGATATATATGTTGCAAAGTAAGATATTACTCCTAAGAACGGGGACCCCAAAAAGCGGTTGTCTGATGTTAATAGCTTTATTCTGAACATACTGTATACCATGCAAAGGGCTGGCATTTGTCAGCCTTGTTGTGTAAATAAAACTATCGTCTTTATTCTCTAGGACTCATGTGGGAGCAAGTCAATGAAAATAGGAACCAGGGAGCTGGAAGTAAGAGCAAGTTAGTGGCAGTTCTTTGCTTAAATGACCTCTGGGTTTTCAGCTATCTATCAATCCTTGCTTCAGGAGCTTTTGCAGTTTCCTGTGAAAAAAAGGCTCCGAAGAAAAATGTACAACCCGGCCTTTTGGAAGTCCTAGATCTTTCTCAGCTTTGTTTAGAGCTGAGAATGCAAAATTCAGACTTGCTTTCAGAAAATGAGCTTCAATACATCAATAAATCTCTCCTTGTCAAAGTCTGTGAAACTAGGAATATGAGAGACTGAGGAGCCAAATGTTTTTTGTGCAGAGTGAGAAGATGGAAAATATTTATAAAAACTCTCTCACTCTTCTTAATGCTATGGAAGATGATTCTGTTTGGATGATGGGTAAGTAGCTTTGTATATTCACAGTGGTTAAAAGTAGTCAAGCATAACAAGATGTCTATCTTTATAACTGAAGAGAAGGGGACTGAAAAGTTAGTTTGCTTTTTATTCAGAAGGCCTAACCTCAAAGCTACTCAATGTCCTTCACCCTCAAGGGACTGGTTTAGCACATTGCTGAACCAGGCACTAATTGCTTTGTTAGATTATTTAATTAACCCTGAACAAACTCTCCTAGGGGATGCAGCAAGGGGCATTTCACCAACTTCCCTCTGAGTGAAAACCTTGACTGGTGTAAGCTGAGTGCAGAGAAAAAATGGCCCCATATGAAATTACATTGGTGACATTTTGCAGTGAGACATACTCAACGTAATATTTTATTAGCACAAATGCCATCTCATGCACCTATTTTTAGATGAATTTGAAAAACTTGGGAGTACAGCCTGTTTTCCTTGGGACCCGCTCTGGAAAGTGACATTGCTTTCCTGTCTCCTGTTGCTCCATCCACCCCTCACAAGTCGTTGCCAGTGACAGGGATAGCATCTCTCTGAAGGAGAGATGATGTTGCAGACATTAGCAGGATACAGGTCTGTTGCAAGTGACTCCTCAGGACAGCAATAGTCAGCATTTTAACTGGTGGAAATGCATTCGCTAGTTCTAAAAATGTTAAGCAGAATCAGGTAATATGATAGTTAAGATGATCCCGGTTCTGACACACAGGAGAGGAAAATAAAGCATGATTGAAGTCTACCATGCATACAGCATCTTCGGGTTGCGCTAAGTAACTGCTTTAACTGCAAACATCAGGGAACACAGAATATCTGTAAGCACAGTTCAGTACTGTGTACTGAATTTCTTACCGGAAATTCCCCCAAAAAGCTGTTTTATGTTCAAAGCTTGGAGAAAAGGGGGAAAAAATCCAGTCTAACAAATGTGGTAGTGTAATTTACCTCATCTGAGCAGCCTCACATTTTGTTCAGGAAAAAAAAGTGTCTGAGATTTTCAGTCTAACCTTTGATGTTTTTGGCAAGGACCTTGGAAACTGTTTCTTAAATTGAGAGTGAATAAAGCAAATATGATATCATAGTACCCATGAAAGCTACTGTAGGACATTTTATTGGACGCGGCTGGTCCAGCTGGGGTGAACAGCTACCAGACACTGACGTCCGTGTAAGAACGAGGCCCTGGGTAATATGAAAGTTTGCACAGCTGCATCTTTTTGGTAGCTTATAACACGTCTGCTAAATTATAATATCTAGCATATGGGTCTTGTTCAAAAGTTTTGATTAAGATATTAAGTATAGCCGCAACTGGCCAAAGCAACCATGTAGTGGGCACTTTCAAATCCAAAGTCCGACACGGCAGTGTTTTAGCACTTCCTTCTTCTGGGCTTTCTTTTCCTTCACTGCAGAAGCCGAGACTGATAATAGCCCACGTGCACAGGATGTATTCGTTGTCTCGTGGTTTTGAAAGGGCTGCTTTCACAAATACATTTTTTAAACACTTCTATAGCACTATGAATAACAGTCTTGATTTCTGTCAGCCTGGAAAACACTGTAAAATTAAGGGTAAAAGCTCTCATTATTGAAAACTACCTTATTTCCACAAGTGTCCTGCCGGTGAGCAGGCCCGGACAATGGCAGGGCAAGAAGGTAAGTTTTTATTAGGCAGTCCTGAAGTACCAGGTGAAGACCCCCTCACCCTACCGTCAATTTCTGTTTAAATGGAAAGGATGACAGTCTGAGTACCTCAATTAACCTCAGGTCCTATGATATCTCTCATGGAAATCTGCTGCTAATAAAATCGAACCACTTCTTTAGGGCTCCAGTGGTCAAAAATCAGTGTCGTAGTTGTCTGCCAAAAATCTGTTGGAAACCAATTTCGATAACTAGATGGAATCCAACAGAGAGTGATCATACCATCCATTGCAAAATATGTTTATCCTTGCATGAAAATCCTCTTAGTAGAGGACTCAGATGCTGCTGCTGCCAACAAGCATGGAAGGAATTGAGTTGTGCCTACGCCAATCAGTAGATGGCCAGGCTCTGTGATGAATGCCATTCTGTTGTGCATCCAAAAAACAGAAAAAGCAAACATGCTATTGGAGATTTTCTGATGTCCAGCCATGGCTACAGGCTCAAGTAGGCCACCATGAGAAGTCTTTGTGAGGAAATCAGATAGGCCGATGCAGCATCGAACCTTATCTGTATTTTTGCCAAGCAGTACAAATTAAAGCAGCCTAAAGGCTGCCTTGAATGCTACTGGCAGACCAGCTACGGACACACAGACCTTTAGGGCCTCTTTGCACTCCCTTTCCCAGCCTACATGGGTGATTTCCAGCCAAAACCTTAGTATTCATCCTAGCAAACCTTGAAATGGTGGTGGGTAATGGAAATATTTTTTTGCAGTTTGGACTAAGATTTGAAAACCTGTTCCCTCATTATAAGATTTCTGGCACACTGTAGTTTACAAGAAAAGTTTGCATTATAAAGTAGAATGCTGCTGGTAGTAATTGACTGTAGTGTAAATATAATTTCCTAATATGTTCCATGTTTCTCCCAGCCTTATTTTTCTAGCTGGTCTTATGCTTTATTGGCCATTAGAATAGAATATGGAAAGTGTCCTTTACTACTTCATGCGGAAAGATATTTCAAGTTTTGCAGTATAAATCCAGTGCTATCCCTGTGCTCCTTCTCTTGCAGAGCTCAGTCACCTGAATAAGAAATAAGCTTATGCTGGTGTTAGGCTTTAACTAGCAATGAATTTCACTTTATTGCAATATTTATGAAAGCTTTTAAAAAAGTGGTTAAGTGCAAACCTTCCATGGGGCTTCAGTCAATATTTCTTGAGGAGGAGGACTTTAAAAAGCTGTGGAGTTTATCACTGTCTTCTAATACCTCACCTTTGTCTGCCTTTCTTCTCCTCTGCTCTTTCGCTGTGTCCTGCCTTTGTACCACAACGGTCAGAGAAAGTTGTTTTTGCCCATTCACTTGCTTTTTGGCAAAGATGCCTCCAAGCTGTCTGTAAGACAAGCAAGCAGCCTGGAAAGCAGGACCTGGAAGCCCAAGATACAATAATTTCCAGACCATTGCAAGGTTCTTTCCCAGTAAATCAGTAGAGCAATTACTATCAGTCATGTACAATAGTTGTGAAAATTGTTATTTGACCTTAGCAAATTGTAGTTACAGCTCATAAGAACCAATCCGTAAACATTTCCTTTACTGAGGACTGTTTCTTGGGGCTGACAGGGAACTGGGAATTTTGAGTGTTTCTCCCCTCTCTCCTGCCTTTTCACAGGGGGAGGATAGGAGGGAGATGAGGATGGAAAACATTAGCATGGCAGCAGCATAAAGTGTGGTTGATTAATGACTTATAAATGCAGTACAGGCCGCAGGTTTGCATCCTGATCCTCTGAGACATCCAGCACTTCATGAGAGTAGCCAGTAGGACTTGATGGTATCTTCCAGGACAAGCTCTGGTAAGGCTTAATTTATTTCTGGAGTAGAACAGCTCTTACAATCTGAAATTGGAGAGAAAATGTAACTTTAGGCACAACAGAGATTAAAGAATGATCCTCAACAACTCTCTTCACGGTAACGTGTGTAAGCAGCCCTGAAGAAAAGGCTCTGGAGTCCTGATCTCCGTCTTCCCAGAGATTTATCCTGCTTTCCATCCTGCTCACTCTTGTCCGCTCTCCCCATGCCCCATACATCTCGTACATCTGGTTGCAGGGGAAGGGTGTTAGGAGGCACCAGCTTAGCGTTCCCAGGTGCTGTGTGATTAAGATACTCTCCAAAGAGCTGTAAACTTGAACGTCTTTATGCTAAACCCTCAGCATTTAGCCTGTGCTAAATGTGCAGGTGCTAAACCTTTTCCCAGTTTTTCATGAAAATGCAACAGCTGTTGTGCTTTGTGCTTAACTTAGCAACCCAGTTTATGAAAAGTGCAGCCAGACGACGCCTTTCACAGCAGGTCTCTTGGAGGAGTTCAGCTTAGGGGGCCTTAATACACAAATCCCAAATAGATTTAGCTACAATACGCTAATCTAACTTCTGAGCATCTGCCATAACCCAACTTCAGGTGTGAAGCAGCTCCATTGGTGAGAGCCCAGAGTATACACTGACTCCAGGGGAAGGTCAGGGCACGGTACCCACACCAACTGGACACTGCACTCCCCCGTAATACACTAACAGCTCTTCTTCGAGAAACAAGGTAGTGCCTTGAAGCTACCCCTTCAAGAATTGAGGCCTGATCACTGCATCGCACTGTAGCTTGTAGTGCGGACACACCAGGTCAGATCAGTTTCCACTCAGCTATTTCTGCACCACATATTCCACAATGAAAGACATACCCCAGATATACAGACAGACAATTGCTTTATTTTTGGATCTGGCCTCTTGCAGTTAGTAGCTTAACTGTCTTAATTTCTCTATTGCTCCTGAAGGCAACTAAAAACCTGGAAAAATTGCTGTTCTCAGCTAGCAGTTATCTTCATTGCACCAAGAATTCTGAACTGAATAAATCACAGATCACGGAATAATTTAGGTTGGAAGGTATCTCCAGGGGTCATAGGGACCAGCCTCCTGCTCAAAGCAGATCTAATTAGATTCAGGTTGCTCAGGCACTCGATCAACCTGAACTACTGGCTGTCACTACTGACAGACTGTGTGCCATTGTGGCATTTAAATGTGTCAGGCTGGCTGACATGAAAAAGATCCCAGAATTCAGCTCACTTTCTTTTGGCCACCCTCTGTTTGCAGTGCTAAGGGAGAAAGCACATAGCTAAAAGTCACATCTAGATGTAGATATAACTCTGAACTCATGCAACACACCCAAGGTCTTTGGGGTGCTTTAATAAAATCTCATACATTTGCAGGAGTAAACACATATAGTGACATAACCGTAAACTGATAACTGCAGAATACAAAACAGTAAAGAACAGCAGCGAAGGATTTGCAACAACCTGCAATTCTCTTCTTAGAGAAGATAAAAGATCAAAATGACAGCGATCAAAACAGCTATAAAATAAGGTAACAGCAACACTAAAAACAACAAAACATTTTGATCGTGTTAGAAAGGTGGAATGTCAGGGCTAATAATCCTGGAGGAACAACTTGTTGTCAAAGCCCACCTTCTTATGAGGGGTCTTCTCGGAGCCCGGTCATCTCCATAAACACAGTGTCTTCTGAGTCATGACAACTGACACCTTCACGTCAAAGGATTTCACTGCAGGGAGGCAGTAATGTCAAAGAAATCTTCTGCAATTTTATGTAAGAGATAGCTGAGCATGTACAGTAAGTAATTTTCTGGACTATAAAACAGCACGAAACAAATAACAAGAGAGCAGCCACCATCAGCTGATTACTGGGAGCAAGCACTGAAACTAAAATTTTGCATATATGCTTTTTCTTCCCTGAATCCTCTGGGATGAATTGCAGAAAGATGGAAAATATTTGCTTATTGCAATAATATGTTTCCAAATGAGTGGTGATCATATATATTTTAAAGGCTGTTTTATTCCAAAACCCTTTAGTGTTTTCACACATTCCAATTTTTCCTGCTTTAAGAAAACACATAAAATATCAATGACACTTATAAATAAAAGCATTGAAGGGTTCAGCTTCCTTCCATGGTGCTTGTTTGCTTCTCAGTGGTTATTAACTGATTTTAAACTGAAAACCTTTGCAGTCTAAATGCTCCTAAAACAGAACTATCTCGACCACCGACGAAGGTGGCGAGGAAAACACCTGTGATGACTATGGACTTAACATTTTTTTTCTTTCTAAAATGTATAGAGAACAAATAGAAACCGAAATCTCGACTGAAAGTGCAATAAAAAGGACACTGAGGATATGCGGCTACATGTTAAGAAGTAATGAAACCTTTCAAACTGCCAGTGATGGTACAAGTATTACTGATAATAGTAAGAAACTAGATAATTATATCTCTGAAAAGACAGTTGCTATCTTATATGATGAGGATATTATACAGTAAAACTTCCCTCTCTCTCCCTTTCCAACTTGCAGAAAGTGGATCTCATCAGGATAAGGACCAAATAAAAGCAAGTCAAGTACCTTGCCTGTCATTTGTAACATCTCCCTCTTGTGGTAATTAGAGTGACTTCACTTTCTCATCCCGTGGACAATTAGCGTCAAACCAAAACAGCACATACTTTAAAAGAAATCAGTGTTCAAATGATTTTACTTTAATTCCACTAATGGTTGCTAACCATATTCTTGGATCTAGCCTTCAAGTAAGGAACTCCTTCCCCAGGATGGCTAAACACCAACTGCAGTTGTTATTCTCCTGTCCTTTTCTTTTGGCGAATTTCACAACTAGCTTATTTCAAAAAAGGAAGCAGGTAAGGCAAGGCAGGTAGAATCAAATACCTTGTTATTTAAATACTGCTTTCCAAATATCTGTGCCTGCAGGCACTTACTGTAGCATTACAGTACACTAGAGCTAATTGAAGAGCACCTGTTGAAACCACAGTCCTCTTAAAATAGTTTACTTCTGTGCTCCTCACTAAAATATAGCCATAGATTCAGGGATTTCTCCCTCTCACTGAACTAGTCCATAAAGAAATGGGTATCCTAGGAAAGAAAAGCGTCAATGGATCTGAAGCTGCAGAAGAACAAGACCTTCTGAACGAATACACATTTGTGCATGGACCAGAGATTATACTGCATATGTGTGACGGATATAGTCAGTTCAAAAAAAAAAAGATCCGCATTAAAAAATAAGTTGAAATATCATTTTTATGGACAAGAAAATATTTAATAGATGTACATTGGACAAATAATAAAATATTAAGGGATATAGTATCATACAGTATCATACATTCTCCTATACGATAGCCTAAGAAGACTGATGAAAATAGCAATTTTTTTTTAACTGCTGAAAAGACAAAGTAGACTTCTCAGTGAAAGTGTTTTCTGGTGAGACAGTGAAAACAATATTTCTTAAACTCATTTTTCATAGAAGGGTTGAAGGAGGTTAAGAGATTTTGAAAAAGATAGGGAGCTGCATTTAAAGCAATCCAACTAGCAGCACAAATTCTGGTTAGTCACACAAAAGTAGCAGAATACAGATAATGAAAAGCACTTACAACAATAAGGCTATGACATGAGACGGAAGCACAATTCCTGTTTGCTGGGTCCAGAGGTTTTTGGGTTTTAAAGTGTCTTGTGCATCTATCCTGTTGCAGCTGAGAGGCCATTGTGATTGTCCGCAGGATTTTTTTTTCACAGTATTATTCATTTACAAAATATTTATATCTAGTAAATTCAGTAAAGAAACAAGCGAAGCAATTTCCCCTTGAGGCCTGGATAAGCTCTCCCTACAGCTCAAGGATTGTCTTTTGCAATTTTATTCTCTTTCTTTGGGGCCTCGATGAAGAATATCAGTGGTGAGAACTTCACTGAAAAAAGTTACTTGTACAGTGAAACAGATTTCAAAAAAGCAGCACATTTAAAAGAGAAGGGGGAAATGTTCTTTGCAAACTCTCTGCTCAGTTTCTGCCTCTATCAATCAGGGAGAACAAGACCCTCCTTCCTACTGGCTGAAGCCCTGCTTTCACCAGGTCCAAGTGTGCCTGGGGCCCAGTGGGGAGGAGAGGCACCGAAAAAGGTCTTTGCGGCAGCTTTGGGACAGCTTTACCCCAGAGTGGAGGAGGATGGTGCCTGGAGTCCCCTTTCCCAATGACTTGCTCAGTTCTGTGCCTCAAAACCGGCATTTCCAATACTGATTTTTGGGAACTCTGAAGAGGCCAAGCCACCTTCACCAACACGCGCCCGAAGAGCAGCCCTCAACCGGGCCACTTCACATCCCCCAGTAAAAGCATGTGTTGCACTCTTTAATTGGTCGGAAAATCAGTCTTAAGCAAACCAAGCAATTTCCCCCTTAGACATCTGGAGTAGAGGAGAGCTGGCTATCTCATGAATGTGAATTAGTTATTGTTTTTCCTGCAGTCTACTTTGTAATGCATAGGGGTTTTTTTCTTTTTTTGATAAAGGAAACGGCTGATGTTCCTGTGATTTTTTACACATAGGAGGTACATTTTGCCCCATACATAAAATCTTTCTAAATAGTAACTTCTGGATGGCAAAATTTACATCACACTCTGTTCTCCACGGGTAGTGCGTACTGCACATTCAGCTTTCACTTTTAAACATGCTTTCAAAGAGAGGGTTCCCAATTTTCCCTTTGCTTCCATCTAATTCCCTTTTCCAGCTCCCAAATTTTACCAAAATTACTTCTCAGAGCCCCAATGCAGAAAAGGGAGAAATCACTTCTCTACATCTCTGCCTTAGTATTTAGTAGCCGATATTGCATTTTGGGACACCCAAGATCTAGCAGAGTTTAGATGTTTGCAAGGGATGAAGAAGCCAATCCTCCATCAACAGTAAAACTTCTTGTTTGGACAGTGGCTCCTATGACGTCATGTAACACAGTCATTTGTATGTTATTTTAATTATTGGGGTTGGTAAGCAAATGATTCTATTAATTATTTTGACAATTACTTAATTTTCTGTTTATTACTAGTTATGATTTTCTGCTAAAACAGAAAAAAAGAAAATCAACCTAGCATTATATAGCCACTTAATCTGCACGATAAAGAATGCCTGAAAAATGGAATGATCTAATTGGCTAGAGTGTAAAACAGCAGAATTCTCCACTCAGAGCTTATTAGCCTGTTCATTTAATTAACACTATGCAAATTCTTTGACAAAAAGTAACATTTTATAATAATATTGCATTATCCTATTCAGACATTCCACTATTTGAATTGTACTAGAGGATGTTCATTTAGGACAAGGAGCTTTGATCATAAATATGCACTTATTCACGCCCTGCCATGTCTTATTGATTAAACAGGATATTTTCCCTCTTGTTAGAATGAAGTTGCAGTTCAAAGGTTTTAGAAAAACATTCACTATAAGAAATTGGCAAAGCAAATGTGTGGTGCACTACAACCTCCTGAGAATTACATAGCGTTCCCTCTTCTCAAGCCTCTGTGGGGGTTTATCGTTGAAAAAAGAATGTATGCAGTATGTGCTGTAGTTGAAATTTAATAAATATTTGAAAAAAGTCTGCTAGAAGACAAACGTGTTCTATGTCAAAAGCCATAAAATCAGCAGACAGGTCCCCATCTGTTTATTTATTTAAACATATCATGATGTATTTCATCCACAATCTGCAACGCACAAGTGACAACTTTGGCTCATACCTCCTAATAGGGCTACTAACCCTTGCATTAGATTGAAGAAAAGCAACCCCAAAATGCAGTAGAAGTGACTGAATCCCAGAGAGTTGTTAGATGTGGTGGGGATCGCTCTGATGCCTTTTGTGTACAAATTTCAGGAACAATATATGTGGGCCTTTTGCAGAATGAAAGAATACAAAAATATTCTCTGTTCAGACAGCAAGTTTGGGTTGAAGGGGTTGGTTCTGGTTTTTGGTGGGTTTTTGTTGCTGGTGGTAATTGGTTCTGGTTTTTGTTTTTGGGGGGGCGGGGGGTCCCTGCTTCCTAAGAGCTCTAGCTGATTTAGTACTTCTCCGAAGCCCTCCATGATAATTCTTTCTAAGGCAAGTTCCAAACCGGGAACCAGATGTCTCTTGAGCCTCAGACAGAATGCACTGAATAATAAAATAAAACAAGGCTTTGTACTTACACAGCTTTCTCTGAGGATTTCTCAGAAATAAATGAATTCTTACAGAACCTTAGCAAGGTGAGTAAGAACAGGAGATGGTAACGGGATTATTATCTCCATTTTGCAAACATAGATAGCAAGATAGGGAAGTTGAGTAACTTGCCAAGCTTGTGGTACAACCCTAAGTGAAACCTGATCGCCCAGGTCCTGGTTCTGAAAATTTAACACAGAGCGTTTGTAGTGCCAATGGTTAGCCAAAGTTTGCTAACCTCCAAACCTTACAAAATCTCTCCTGGGATATTTTATAACAACCAGAAAGCCAGGGCATGATCCAAAACTTATGAAAGTCAGTGGGAATTTTTCCACTCAAATAAACACGCAAAAGTCTGAAGATTTTCCTGAGCTGTAATCAAACCTAACACTACAAAACTAGACTGGAATCTGCCGCTTCCTGCCACACTGCCAGAAAGAAATCTAATAATTGTCTCTCTTGCAGCATGCTAGAATTACTTTTCTAAGCTTCGGTCAGAGCAAAATAAGGGAGTTCTCAGGAGTATTTGTGTCCTTCTTGGCTGGCGCCGTGGGCTCCGCCGAGGGTGCAGGCAGTTGTTACCCCGGGGAGGAAGCAGACTGAAAGGGATGCTGTTTTCTGTGTTGCCTTTGAATGTAAAGCTGAGCGTTATTTGCACTGTTAGCCCTAGATGTGTTCATACGTTTTATGCTGGCTTCTCACTTTTAAAACGGTCACTGAGTAACACCTTTCAAGGGAGCTAAAGAGTTTCGCAAGCAAGAAGAAAAGAGCAGCTAATTTCACAATTGGATCAGCCCTGTTCTACTCCATTCACTTTTTAATATCTTGTTTGTTTGGGCTTTTTTATATTCTATTTCCCCGTGCATAACGGATTTACACAAGTCCAGCTCAGAGGTAAGAGTGCCACCTATTGAGTCCCTGACAATATTCGTCATCTTCTACAAGGCAAACAAAAGCTTACATACCTTCTCTTATGACAGTTACCCCGAAACGGAAAGACAGACAGCGACTTCCCAGTCAAACTCAGGTTTTTTATGTATTCAGAGAAAAAAATCCACGATAAAAACTATAAGAAATGATGCCTCCCTAGCCAATACACCTCTGAGCAATCTTTTTTTCTCTAAAAAAAAAAGGAAAAGAAAAAACAAGAAAAAGAAAAAGGTCAAGTACTTATGATAAAAGACACTGCCTCTATTAAAAGAGCAGTTTGCTTAAAACAGTTCAGTTATAGTTCAGGGTAAGTTTCTCTCCTGACATGACCCAGAGAGAATTTTTTCCCCTCATCATGTTGGCTAGTCATTATACTAATTAAATACTTTACTAAGCCAGGGTGTGCTAGATGTCACCTTGGAAACACTTCAAACAGTATTGAGTAATATAAAAGCTGAATATATGCAGCCACATTATGGGGTCATATTACAGAACGAACTAGCTTTTCTCTTTTGGCAGCAAAATTGCAAAGACAGTGCATATTTTAAAAAATTGCTGGAATCTCTAGAAAGTGAAGAAAAACAAGAAGATTTACAAGAACACTGATTATTTTTCCATTTTATTACACTTGCATATGAATCGCATTTTCCTGGCATCCCCAGCAATGATGACATATGAGAAATATGTTTATTTTTAGAAGAGTTGTATTATTGTTGACTTGGGCGTATATACTGAGTTTAATCATCAGAAATCCTGCCCATATTATATGCCTCACATAATGGGCCCTAGCTAGACAAACGAACCATTTCCTGAAATGTGCGGAAAAATAATCAGACAAGAAAATTATCAGAAATCCCATCAGTACAAGAACACTTATCTTCCCAGACCAGGGAATAAATGTGCATGCTTCGTTTTTAACTTTCACTGAAGTGCCCCTTTGTTTCTTTCCCTTTCCTGAGCCATGGTGCAGTATTATTTACTGATGCCCCAAAGCAGCGTTGGAGGGCAGGATCTCACTATGCTGGTGACATGAGAAAGCTGGCAGGACGAGGGGGATGCAGCATGAGGAGAAATGCCAAATAAATGCATTCAGCTTAGCTGCAACAAGACCCTGAACTAACTTAAATCTGATTACTGTCCAGGCGCGGCCTCTCTCTCGCAGCAGTGATGTGAGAGAAATGGAGTACAAATTCTGGGAGCTTTATTCTGATGTCGGTGCAAACATTGCTTCCGTGCAATGCAGGGGGGAGGAAGGCTCTGAGGAAGTCTGCAAGGGAGCTGGGAGAGAATGTGCACATAATTATTGCACCCAAACGACTGCAGTGATGAAGTGATAACCCCGCAGTCAGCAGGCAGACACAACTGCTGTCACAGACTCCAAAGCGTGAAACACCATGACAGAAGGGTGGATTCTCCTCAGTATGCACATGTAGGTGAGTAATGGGGCAGACAGCTAAATTTTCCCAGTTTAGGAGTATCTTTTTCTCAACGTTACTTAAACAACTCTCCTAAGAAAGCTGAGAATCTGGCCAGTGAGCTTTACAGAAAAAAAATCCAAAAAGCCTAATGGGTAAACTTTGTCTTTAGACACTTATTTTATTTGCTGTCCCTCAGGAGGCAGACTGCCCAGCCTCTCTAGCGGTACAAGGAAATAGATAGCCCTTTCATACTCTATTGTAGAGACAAGAGCCTAATTCCTTCTTTGGACCGATGACCTGATAAGACAGTTTAATTCCCACAGCCCCTATTTGCTGCTGCAAAAGATCTGACTTTCCTGCACGTTGGCAAGTAAATCTGCAGTGGTCGGGTCACGGAGGCAGCTCTGAGGAAGCTGTCCCTGCCTGGGCATGACGGCTCTCCAGAGCCTAGATGTACACACTTTTAAACCCCTGGTACACCCGGGATGGCCGTGTCCTGCCTTTCTGCATGTCTCCAGCTTACTGTCAGCAGCTGACAACACAGATCAAAGTAAGAGATGTATTTTCCACTTTATTCACCAGAGAAAGAGATGATTCCTAGTCATCCTCACTTCACGCGGTTCATAAACTGGACACTGATGCTGGCAGGATGGATTGAGGAAGGATGGGGAATACTTGTTTCACAGGAGCAAAAATTGTCTGTAATGGTGCTGAATGCCTCCCTTTCCCCTGAATGAGTTTGGAGCCTGGATTTTGACAGCAATCAGAGAGAGGTAAAAATCACTCCAAGTAAGGATGTAAGAAAAAATGGGGAAAAGGAAACAAGTCAAACAAGTCAAACAAAACATGCTGTTTTAGTTTAAATAAAAGTCCTTTTAAGGGCTCAAGGCCCGAGACTCTATTAGGACTGCTACAAAGGCTGGACGACTGCCAATATATCAGGTTGCAATAGGCCATTAGAAGGGGCTGAATATGGATAATCTTCCCTAAAGGCTGAGCAGAGTCATACTGCCTTGATTACTTTTTTTAATTTAGATTAAAAATCCGTATAACAGTTGCAGACTAATTGGAAAAGACTTTAAAGGAGCTTTAGGAAATTAGGTAAGAATAGTTTTTATTATTGTAGTGTGCAGCAATTGCTACAAACCTCTTCTTTCTGAGAGACGGGGAGTCAATCCCATGAAACTCTTATCAGCATAGAAAACCAATCCTTGTCCCTTATGAGGTTTCATCTTTTGAAAGCTTGTTTTGCTGCGGTCAGGTTAACATCTGAGAGAAAAACAACTGTTTGAAAAGCTGGCTTCTCAACGCTACGCATTTCTGCAGTCTTATTAAAAAAAAAACAAATTACGTCCCCATGTAGATGACTAGCTGCTGTAAATATAGGCTCAACATTATAATTTGGTGAACTTTTACAGAAATATTAGTATCAGTATTTCCATTTAGAATAAAAAATGTTTCTGCTTTCAGCGTTCTCCCACAGTGTTGTGATACGAATCCCCACATTCCAAACACACTTAATCTGCGGCTCTTTATCACTCGTGGTTAGTAATCTGTGGACCACAGAAACTGTAGTGCTGATTTGAGCTCTGGAATTTAAAGGTCAGGTACAGTACTAAAGACTCCAACTATCATTTAATTTCAAGGAAGAGTCATAAACATAACAGTCCTGTGCAAGAGCAGCAACGTACTAATGCACAAAAGCCAGAATATGAAACTGAGTCAAAACAAGAGGGAATCTGATTGCCTATTGCCATCGCCCAAAATGGGTAAGGGCTCAAGTTTAAACGGAATGCGTAGATGTGGAAAATAAATG
Organism: Struthio camelus; assembly: GCF_040807025.1. Lineage (NCBI taxonomy): Eukaryota > Metazoa > Chordata > Aves > Struthioniformes > Struthionidae > Struthio > Struthio camelus. Next base: position 19,327,365 of record NC_090982.1, on the reverse strand, counting down.
AAACGCTGATACATAAAAAATGGTAGCCGGGGTTTCCGCCCCCTGTTTCTGAGTAAATTTGTGCCTGAATTTTATGACAGCAATGCCTTCGCAATCACCGTCAATCTGAAGGAGTAATAGACATTTGGCGACAATGTATATTGCCTTCATTAACAGCCTTAATAAAAGGTTTGCAGAGGTAGCCACAGCATCCATGTGATTCATTCAGATATGCACTCAGTTCATTTCGTTTGCAGGGAAACGCTGTTTGGGGAAACAGAGCATGTAGAGATGCACTGTGATTTGTATATTCCTGACTTCTGGGGGCAGATCTCAAAGGCTCAGCAACCTCAGCTTGCATTTTCCAAAGTGCTGGAAGCTCATTAGCTCTATTGTCATTTCTTTGATCAGTTTTGTACATATCTATATATATTCTGCATACCCGCTGCTTTTAGGAACCTGGACACAGCTCCGGATGTTCAGCCTGTGAGTCGTTAATAGTATCTGATGGTTAAATATTCTCCAGGACTTCCTTTCAACCCAATATGCTCATTCAGTCTTCATTTTTACTGCGTGGGGCAGAAGCACACCAACACCCTCGCATTCCCCAAGAACATCTAAAGCACCTGGAGCCATATTCTAAGAAGAGAGGCTGAGAAAAAAGCAGGGAGCTCCATGTTTGTGTCAAGATTGAATCTGAAATAATATAAAGGCTGTAAAGGGATTTACTGAGCAAATCAAACTAAGAAGGCAAATTCTTTAGACTTACTAGACTTTCAGAGCAACTTGGTCCCTGACCCGAGATAGTTATTTACAGTTCCTGGCCCTTGCTGGAGGTGAATGTGTCTCAGCAAATGCTGCTCAGAGTGTCCCCTATAGCTAAGCATCTGGCTCCACTGCAGACTCCTCTACTGACAAACGAGCAAATGTTCACAAATCTGGAGCACATATTCAATGAGACTTCAGCTAGCTTTAAAATTAAGCAATCCTCACACAGCATATACTGCACATGTCTGGGAGAACGCCGTGTCTCACGACGAGTATTGACCATGTCGTTTGACTCAGTTCAGCCAAGTAGTTCCCGTGCATGTTTTAGGCCTCTTTTACATCACAGTCTCTTGCCTTTCGTATGTACAAAATTAAATTCATACGTGTGTTTGTTGAAATTGCAACCCGTTTGGGCCAATGTGCTGTTAGCTTAATCCTTCTTTATAAGAAATCAACTTTTGATTTGTCATTGTTATTGACTATGCAGAATGACAGACAGAAGAATCATCCTGTTTTAACACTGACTAGACATGACTTCTAAATAAATTTTTCTCTTGCTGTTTTTGTCTTACAGTTCAATGATAACATACGGGAAAGGTTAAGGCAGGGGAAAAACATCAGCACTCTTTTAGTCTATAATGACACTATAATGATCTAATGGGAGAGGATTTGGTGTTAAACCTATACATTTAAGAATGTTTCAGCTAAATAAAAAGAAGTTGCTGTGTTTCAGGACTCTGGGTAAACCATGAGCCTAATTTTTGCTCAGTTCTCACACTGTATAAGGAAGTATGAAGGAGCCTCAAAAAGAGATGTCAATTAGTATAAATTGACAGTGGACCCTGGACATTTCTTATGTTTCTGTAGTAGATCTCAGTTCTAATGCCTAATCCACAGCCAACAGATTTTAGACACAAAGGAGAGAAAGGCACGAGTTAAAAAATTTAACAAATAAGATCAGAATATTCTAGAAGTAATAAAAGATACATAGCTACAAATCAAACGGCTTTATACCCGGCAATCATTCTCAGTGCCTAACACCCTGAAAAATAAAGGATTTAGGCCTGAAAATTATTCATCAAAAGACAATAACAGCGTTCTTCCACCTTACTTGCCTCTATACATCTTTCTCCTCTAAGTGACAAAAAGTCACTAAGCCTCTGAAAAGACAGATCTGGAGGCTTTTACTATCAGCAGCTTTTGAGCCCGCTTATTTCTATGTATTGATATGAGTGATTACCACCAGAATAATACAGAAATTCCAGCAGGTTCCCCTAGATTGCTCCTGCTACACTGCTGATTAGGAGGAACGGTCTCCCAGAGCAACACAGCTGCCGACAAGGTCCACAAAACAGCCTCCAGAGTTGCTCAACTTTACTGCCCCACCATCTGATGTATTTTGGTGACATTTCCATCTCCTTCTGTAACCCGTTAACCTTCTGGAGTTCTCTTCAGTGGTAAAACAGCTCTCAGTGTTTTTCTTCCTCCTAGTTTCTGTGTCAAGGAGGAGTCTGGTTACCTGAGTAGCAGAAATACAAAATCAGGCATTAAATTAGAATTCATTAGGATTCCTGATGAGGCTGTTCAAGATTAGGAAATTTCCTTCATTTAAACAGAACATATAAGACGGGGAAAGGGAAAGGAATACATGCAGAGCCAAGCTGGATCGAATCACAGGGTAGGCTCAGAGGATCACAGGACAGTTCAGGCTGGTGGGGGGTCTCGCGCAGTCCCTATTCCAGCCCTGCCTTGAGCGGGCTCAACGGTGGGGGCAGCCCAGGTCGCACCGGCACCCGGCACCCTCCAAGGAAGGAGCCGGCAGCACCTCTTTCCGGGGGAAACGTTTCTCGCCATCCCCACCAGAGCCCCCGGCGCTTCCCCGCACCAGCCGTGCTGGCCCTGCCCCACGCAGGACCCTCTTGCTGCTGCCCTTCGTTAACCGCAACCTGGGCACCCAACCAGCCAGCCAGGTCTTGCGGTTTATAGGTCCACACAGAGCATCCTCTCTCCAGATGGTACCACCTTGGAGATGGTGCGTGTAGAAAATTATAACAGGGCAAGGATCACAACAATATGCCGCTGGTGGAGCTTTCCGGCTTTTAGCAAGCAGAAACTTAGGGTCTTCTTTTAATATTGTGTTTAACAGCGCTCAGCGGACTTTTATTTTTTTGAATGTTTTCAGTTACTTTCTGAACACGTCTCACCTGACAATAAATTCTACAGTGTCATGTATTATGTGGGGAAGAAAAAAAAAAACTCATTTGTTGCAAGTGTACTGCCAAAATAACATCGTTTTCTCCATCTTCATTCTATTGTGAGAAAGTGTGAATAATCGGTCCCTGTTCACTTTTTCCACATGGTTCTTGGACTTATCTAGTACCTCCAGTCATTTTTTTTTCCACAGAATAAAGAAACCCAGTCTGTTTAATCTATCCTCATGTGAAAACAAATGGATCATCGTTGTCATCTTTCTCCCTTTCTAGTTCTATTGTGTCCTTTTTGAGATGCTGTAACAAGAGTTGTGCTCAGTATTAATGACATGAACATATCTTGGACTAGGGGCATAATAGTGTTTTCTGGTTTGCTCTAATTTTCTTTCCCAATAATTCCTGGCAGTTGATTTCCCTTTTTAACTGTCTCTGGGTATTAAGCTGATGTTTTCATAGAAATGCGCACAATGCCTCTACAATTTCCCTTCTGAATAGTAACAGTTCATTTAGAGCCCATCACTGGGTACATATACACAATGTGTATATACAGATAGTGTTTTTTTCCTGAGTGCGTTAGTTTCTCAGCACTGAGTTTATCTTTCATTTTACTGCCAAGTAACTCAGTATTGTGACATCCTCCTGCAGCACTTTGCAGTCAGCTTTCACTTTGCTGTCCTGAATAATTTTATATCATCAGCAAACCTTTTTATCTCGGTATCTATCCACTTTTCTAGAACTTTGATGAAAATGTGGATTAACACATGCCTCAGCCCAGACGCCTGTGGGACTTTACTGGCGAACACTGTAACACCTGATGGTTACTCCTTTTTCTTTTTCTTTTTTTTCTTTGTCATAGACAGTTACTAGCCTCATAATGGAACTTTCTCTTTTGCCCCAGGTCAGTTTAGCATTTTTGACAGTCTTTGTTGAGAGATCATCAAAAGCATTTTGGAAGTCCAAGCACACAACATTCACAGGATCACCTTCAGGCATATAATTATTGGCTTCTGCAATGAATTCTAATACGTTTGCAAGGTGTGATGTAATTCTGCACAAGCCATGCTGAATCTCTCCCATAATATCGCTTTTATTCAGAGGTATTATTTTCTTTGTACTACAGCTTCTTGCAGTTTGCCCAAAATGGAAGTCAGACATATTTACCCGCCACACCCCAGACCTCTTCTGAATCCCTTCCTAAAAACTGGTTTCAAATTTGCAACTCCACGAATTTCTGGTCTCTGGGTCCTTTTAAACAGCAGGTTATACACCACAGTTAATAGGTCAGAAATGTCCTGCCAAGTGCCCTTACAGTCCTTTGTCAAATACAATCTGATCATGATAATCGGCTGCCTTTCAATTGCCTTTACAGAAACACTTCAGTTTCACAGCGTCATTGCGGATTCTGGACCTTTCCCTCACAATGCCTGAATCCTCTGCTAGCTTGGTGCCGCCTGCGCGTTTTGGGCAAATGTTGTCTGTTCCATCATCCAGCCCTCAGCGGAGATGTTGAACAGGCCTGCGACTACAACGAACCTCGGGTGTGCCTCATCAGAAAGGGTTTTCTAATTTGACAGGCAGCCGTCAAAAATCACTCCCACTGTCACAGTCAGGACTGAGTATCTTTATTCTCTCGCATCTGAAACAAAGCCAGTTTTCTCCCCCGGTTTTTGACAATAGTAGTGAAACCTGCCCAGAAGGATATAATATATTTTAGCCTGGCTTCTCGGCTGTGACTCTGAGACCCTCGTTACTGAAGGGGAAAGGGCTGGAGGAGCAGAGAGAGCTTCAAGTTTGACTGCGTTTGGTGACATTTGCTGCACACACGCATGTAAGAGAATATCCAGACACTGATTCAGCGCTCTAAATATCTGCCTGGCCTTGTTAGCTCCTCTTTCAGCCTCTGTGGCATTCCTGATGCTCGGTAAACGACGCTCCCTCTCCGAATGCCTGCCTGCTATAAACCAACCGCCAGCGCAACGCGAGTTGAATCAAGGGGCTGCCTGAATAATTCATATGAGTGTTACTTTTACGACTTCAACACATTTACAGCTAAATCCAATACACATGAACTACTGTGTGACCGTCTATTCATGGCCAATTGGGCCAAAGAGGAGTCTACGCATTCCTGGGATGGAAAACAACAAAATAAGAAAGGGCAGCAAGCGAATTCCACTGGAGCTGATTTTACATTTCATGCGGATTTTCCAATAAGAAAACTTTAAAAAAAAAAAAAAGGAAAGAGAGCAAATGGGTTATCAGAGCAGCAACAGCTCAGGTTTGTTCAAGCGTGTGCCTTCAGCTTGCCTCCATTCAGATGTTTGTCCTGGAACACACAGCGCAGTTTACACTCAAAATTATTCAGTTCAAGAATACGTGTTGACTAAATAGCTGTTAAATCTGGCCTTACATTAAGTGGAAGAATGAAACATTACACTTACACTGGCATCGAGTTGTCACAGTTAAGCTGTTCTTACTTCAAAGGAGTATAAGACATTAGTTTACATAAGTAATTTTCCAGTGTACACATTCCTTTTAAGAGAACTTGGCAGAGTAAGACTGTGATTATAAATAGCAAAGAAGCACAATTAAAGTAAATTACGATTGTTTCACTGCCCTTATCTGACATACACAAGATGAGCATCAGATCTTTTGATTCAGCCTACCCAGATCCATGTAAACCATATGGAGGAAGGAGAGGAAAGAGAGAAAGAGGAAGGAAGGAGGGAAGGAAGGAAGTAAGGGAGGAGGGAAAGAAGGAATTGGGAGGAACTGGGAAGATGGGAACTCTATGATTTTGATAAATAAAGATTCCTGTGCATTCCTGAAAAATTCGTTCTGTGAAAAAAGAACACAACAAGGATATATGCATAAATCTGCCTTACCCTTTCAGCTAATCATTGTTCTGAACTGCCTTACAAAGAAAAGTACATTCTGGATATCGATATGCAATTGAGCAAGATTACCACTTATCTTGAAGGCTGCATTTTCGTCAAGGTATATAGACTGTGTATACAGCATAAAGGTCTGTGAGTGGGGGGGTTGTCTTATAACTGTAATTTAACGTGGTAAAAGTCATGTGAATTGCTTATAATGTTTGTGATAAAGTGCAGTTAAAGTCAGCCGTAACTTGTAACCACATAATCAAAAGAAAAATGACCTATTATTTTTACCATGTGAGCCCAGTAAAGGGTTTGTCGAAGTCTTGTCTTGCTTTAAACCCCCTTTCCTTTTCTGGAGCAAACTTTGCCATTACATACTATCATACTACCCCTTACTGACTATTTTATTGGCATCATTAGTATTGTAACTAAAAGTACAGTTTGATCTTTTATTATAAAATTTCCAATATCAAAGTCTTAAGAGTTTAAGGTGAAAGCCACAAAATAGCCTCAGAAAAGCCTCCGTTAAATCATTGAAACAGACATTATTCCAGTGGTAAGAGCTGTTACGCAGCGTGCAGCCAACCCGTTGGCTGTATGACCACATTTCAAGTCAGGTCTGACGACACAGGGACCTGAGGAGCCAAAGTGTTGGTAGGTGCCAGCATCCGAACTGCCACACGACTGAGCCAGCTGTGACTCAGCCAGGGGACGGATCGGTTGCATTTTTTCATTGCACTTAGTCAGTTTAGTTTTTCAAAGGGACTGAACCTCAGATTACCTAAAACCCAAGCTCTTTACTGTTGTGCTTATGGCAGCATTTTTACCTGTCCTTTCTTTGCAACTGTTAAGCAGCCATAGTATCAAAAATCATCCTCAGTTAAAGAGACTAAGGCAAAGCAAAAGAGATTTGGGAAAGAGAGACTTTATTAGCGATACATGTAGAATCTAAGGAGGATCATAACACAGTTCACAAATATTTTTCCAAGATTTAACTGCTCTCTGCAAAGATAAACACTGCATGTAATAGTGCCACCTGGTGACTGATTCATATTAAACACTTAATAAAATAACTGTAATAACTATTAGCAAATAGGGTCCTATCATCCCTGCAACGAGTGACATAAGCCCAAACAATGAGCAGGCTATTGCCCCCACGCCATGGTTTAAAGCTCAATTTTAAATTTGACAAATGCCCATATCCAAGACCTTAAAGTTGGTAATATATCTAATTCTCACAAACGCAGTGAGACTGAGGGTATATAGCATATTTAATATTTGTCACTTAAGCAAATCAGCAAGATTTTAGCTTGGCAGCATTAGTTCATGGCTGAGGTGTAAGTGCCAATATTTACTCCAGAGTAAATACAGAGGAGCCCTTTAAGATCATATGCATCGATTTGGTATTATCCATAAGAGGCAATCCATTCTGTACATAGTGGAAACACTCAGGATTTGTTTTCAAGTCCTCCGTAAAAAACATTAGTCTCTTCTAAGTCTCTAGGTATTTATATTTTCAGTTATGGAGCTTGGAAGCAACCACACACTAAAGTTTTACTAATAATTGTTCCTCATTAACACAAGAGCATCAGTAAAAAAGAGAATCAAACACAGTTTTATTAATTAACATGATCTAGTCAAGGAAAACAGTCCACGTGACAGATAGCTTGTGTAGAAATAATTGACTCATTAATCTTAACCATATGAACATGTTCACATTAGCAGGGTCAACTACTAGAAAAGAGGCAACCTTAGTAACGTATTCACAGAGGTGTGAAGTTGAAGTTGGTCTATTTGCACAAAAACTTTCCTTAAGGGCTGAAAGAAGGCTTAAGAGAAGATAGCTAACTCAATTTCAAAAGCGGAGAACGTTTCAGTGAGAATCTTAAATCAGAGCCTATGGGCTATGAATTATTTAGGGAAAAGACTGTCTTTTCATCATATAAAAGAGAGCAGCCAGCACAAAGGTATTTGGATCGCTGTCTGGGGCCTCTAAGGGTGTATACAAAAATATATCCTCAACTGCAGTGTGAAGGTGTCAGCTATAACCTCTTCTTGGTGACAGAGCAACTAAGCCTGGTAAGCTAAATAGCTTCAGAGTTGAATTAGGTTAACATAAGAGGTTTCACGCTTGCAGTGATCATTGGTGGCAGGCCCTATACAGATAGTTAGTACCAGGCAGATGTTCAGGACGTTTTCAGCAGTGTGGCTGCAGTGCATGAAAATACAGCCAGAACTGCATCACTGTTAATTATACATTGTACAAGATAAATCGCTGTAGCTGTGCAGCCCTGAAAATAGGTGTTGCCACTGCTCATAAGGGATTTGTGTTGGGCTGCTAGGCCTGCCTCGGTACCTGCCGAGCTTTGGGCTTGGCTTGGCCTGCCTGGAGATTTGTTTTCCCTTTTCCAGCAGTAACAGCAATTGTGCTATTACTTGCTTTGCTTTAGGTTTCGTTTTGCTTTGCAAAGTGGTGCGTTATGACAGTTATTGTAGCTTATAGCTATGCATACGGTAACTAACAGGCAGTAATAGGAAGTCACCCTGCGTGGCGTGAACTACCTGTGACCCAGAGGAAAACGCAGCCTGGAGGCATACCGAGACCAGAGGGCAGTGGAGACCCGGGAAGCTCGGGCACAGCAGAGGCCAGTGGCCCCAGACTACAGATAAATCACCAGCCATTGCCAAACAGCAAAGGGGTGCAACCTTGGGAGCTGAGTAAAAGCGACCTTAGTGGTAGCAAAGAAAAGAAAAAACGAGTATTCAACATCTGCAAAATACGCAAGTAATATAGTAAGTGTAACACGAACTTGCCGACTCCTGAAGAAAGAGCTAGGTGCAGTGTGCTGTCAAATGCACAAAACTGGTCTCAAGCGTAGCCTAGACGAAAAGCAAACTGCCCTCCCCTCGAGCAGGACACGGGACACTGTGGCATGCCGTACCCTGCAGCCCTAGAGTGAAGTCATCAGCAGCCTTTGGGCACAGCGGGGCTGTGGGAGGCTGAGCCAAGCACGGAGGTCCCAGGAAGCTAGTGCAGATGCCACGTTAACTCTTCCCACTGTCAGTGTTGGTATCATTGCAACTGGATCACTAAAATTATTCAGTTCGCCTGTTAAGATTTAAATTACACTAAAAATGGATTATTGGTTCTGCAGGTATGGTATCTTCCCTTTGCCAGGGAAAGAATTTTGTGTGTAACAAACCTGTGGGAATTCAGTCACTTTCTTCTGTAATTTAGGTGCAACAAACTGGTAATACCTTACATGGGTTACACTATTCAGCACATAGGCTCGCAAAAGAGGGTGGTGTGTCTGCCACAAGATGTTGCTGCATAGAGCTTGTATCATGCTTCAGCACCTTAGTTCCTGCACTGGTAGTACTTCGGAAGAAGCACAGAAAATCAAGAAGAAGGTCTGTATTGCAGTTATGCAGCTCTGAGTCACTGCTGACTGCACATATATGGGATGTATTTCTTTGTCCACTATTTTACTTGAACTTGAGAGATTTCTACACAAAAAAGTCAGTTGTTGTGATTGTATTATCTATAATAATGTATTATAATAAAATATGGTGTGAATAAGTACTTGGAAGCCAACCAGCTTCCCTGAATTTCAGCTAAGCTGTGAGGACAGCTTCCTGAAAATATCCAGGTTAAAACAATTGATGGCAGCCGAGGATCTGGGTCAGCATATTGCAGAATAGGAAACTGTCTCCACTTTGACTACTCTGAGAATAACGGCGGAGATAAGCTGATTACCTCTGATCTTCTCTTACATCTGCCTTTTCGGTGTTCATGTTTACTCTCTCTTAATTCTCTTTCAATTTTTTTTTAGTTCAGAGATCACATTAGTTCTTAAACCCTGTATTATTTTCTTAACATGCTGCAGGGTTTCTCTTGGAATGAGTATGGGTAACAAGTACAAAGTCATTCATTAAGGAATAGGAGCCAAAAGGCCAGGGCCAGTTATCCAGAATCATCTCTAGAGAGATGTAAATATGGAGTAACTTTACAGAGGATTTCAGAAAAGTTACTCGTTACAGAAATGCAAATAAAATTGGACTGTAGCTTATGTCTTAATCGATGCAAAGCAACAAGCATTTGGATGACTCCCACACTCCAAAAATATAAATAGACATTATATCTGTGAGTAGTGTCTGTAACCATTTCAGAATAGCACTAAATGAACTGCTAATTTCTTATTTAGATGGTGTCTTTTTAAACGTCCTTTAAATTTGGCTCTTAGATAGGATATTTTCAAATGTTTTTGGGCATATAAGCCGTGTCCCAGGACCGACACAGAAACTACAGTAGTTCAGGCCCTGAACAGCAGAGAACTTAATCATACCAATTGGTAATGCTGGATTTCAAAATAATTAGCTGGGATTTCATTTTTATTTCCTTCCTTTTCTCATTCCATTCCCTAAATTCAGAGAAGCAATTACTGAATGATATTCAACAATCTACAGTCATTAGATAGACTAATCAATCATCTACCACTTTTTATATGGAAATAAATAACATTAGCCTTTGAGAAACACATCGAAGGAAAAGCAGGCCCGCATAACTAATTTGTGGGGATGATGGGACAGGCACAGTTCAAATACAGCTGTCAAACACCGCAGAAAAAAGGAGATTCACTTTTAACTGTTATCCAGAAGAAAAAAATATTTCTCATTGAGCTTAGACCAAAAAGCAGCACATTTGCCAGTGACCGAGAGATCTACAGCGTGACGACTTCTTATCTGATCCAGAAAGAGGCTTGTAAGGGGTATCCACTGTGCTGGGCAATAACTTAACAGCGCAGATTTTAACCATACTAATTCTGCAAGAAAGAGACACTAAAGGGGGTGTTTGGGTTGGAGGTGGGGGAGGAATCACATTCCATTTTGAATTACTAATAGTATTATGTACTCAGAATAAAGTATTTTTATAACACTTGAGTTGCTTATAGGCTTTTCTTTTTTCCCTGTCAGTTTTCCTCATATGTGCTTTATCAAAATTTAGAGGTTTTGGTGTGTTGTGAACCTCCTTAAGTTCATTCTTTTTAAAGATGTCCAGATACAACCAGTGTCCCCTTAAAGAAAACACATGTAGAGGGCTAGCTCGCAAAGAAAGAACTGTGAGACCGACAGGAACATTAACCAAACCTGCGAAGAGCTTCTGGAAGGTGGAGGGTTAAACCTGAAAGCTAAACAAAAAGTTAAAAACAGTTATTCAATATACTGTCTTCTGTAAAGATACCATTGTATCACTAATGAGTGCAAGATGAACTGAAGTCCAGTGAGGAAGGTCTAAAAAGGAAAGAATTGGTTATTTCTTGCTCTATTATGGCAACAGTGTCTAAGCATCTATTTAAGCCTGTCTTTGAGAAGTCCCCCTAGGACTGCACTGCCACTTGCCAACAGTCTCAAACGTATAGCTGTTTCCTACAGCTCTGGTAATTTGTTCCAGACTTTTTTATAAAAATAAACATTTCTGAAGCTATTGTCCCCCACAGTCATTCTTCATTGTTAAGCAAACCCGATTTGCCCTCAGCAGAGACAACTCTGAAGCTATTTTCATGTGCCGACGTACAAGCCTCGCCGTCCCAGCTCCTCTTCCCTGCCCGGTGACCGCGGTGGGCTGCCTTACTTCCCAGAAAGTCTCACCTGGATGTGATGGCATCGCCTTCCCTTTCCTCTGTTCTAGATGTGTTGAGTTGTGGCTGCAGTGTGGACTTAAAAAGAAAGAAAAAGGATCTTTAGTTCGGATTCTTTTTTTGTCTTTCCCCCCCAAAAAAGGCAGACTAAATTAAAATTATTGTCCTTGAACTCTCCATGAAGTTGATTTAATCAAACATCTCCCAATTAGTTATAACTATACCAGAAAAAGTCTGAATTCATATTATGATATACATAAATTTACTCCTTTTTTTTTTGGACGTGCTCCACCCTTTTATTCTTCCTCCCAAAATCTGTGTATATTGTTCCTAACTTAGTTCAGAAAAGAGAGTCATGGAAAGCTAATATATTTTTACCAAGGTCCTTTTACATTTCCTTTCCTTTTGCAGCTTTCGTGACATATCTTTCTTTTAACATTCTTGCCGATTCCTAAAAACGATGGTTGTCCTCTGGAGTACGTATCTCTGGAGTCTGAAGAGATGAAGAAGGAAAAAGAAAGGAAGGAAGGAATGCTCTGTATCTCATATCTGACCTCTTCCACCTTCTGACTTTTTATACCACTCTGGTTTTATGTCATTACATCAAATCCCTTAAGAAGGAAGATAAATTTCGAAGAAATTCAGTATAAAAGGTAAAAAAGCACAAAAATTCAGTTCTGCCATTTTTTCATAACGATTTCAAAGACTCATCAGAGTGATAATGGAAATTGTTAATTGGATTACTGTTTTGTTACCACCAAACAGTCTTGGTGAATAAGATACCTGCCGCTTGTTTTCTTAGTGAATCCCTTTAAATAAAACTGGCGATGAGGAAGCTGCACTAGCCGGTGAAAAACTGGAAGGCAAGTTCCCTAGAAATTTTTCCCCAGATTTGGAAGAAGTTTTTACCTAATGTCTCACAAGCCTTATCCCTCTATTCTCTAGCTATTCCATGCCAGCTCTCCATTCTTTTATGCCTGTGAAATTAAAAAAAAGAAAAAAGCTAGATCTTTTTATAAAAATATTCAGACGTGAGAGGCACTTCCAGAAAGTAGATCAATTTAAAACTCATAAAGGAAAGTACTTTTTTACACAGCACAGAGAGAACTTCAGGAATGTGAAGCCAAGGGAGGATGTAGAGAAGGGAGGTAACAGCAGGTTCTTGCCTGTAGCACCCAAGGGCTGCACTTGATGACCGAGAGAGTTCTGCATAGATTTCTGCCAATGAAAAATGAGCTTTTCAAAAGGAAAAGCAACACTTCTGCAAAAGGTATTTCCATTCAACATATTGATGCTTGTGTCTCCTCTTGCTCTCTTTTCTCTGCTTTGGGGACTCTGCTGGTTTTCCAGAGAAGAAAATAGAGGTTAGTATTTGGCAACACTTATGCAACCTGTTCAACATTAAGCAAGCACTTAGTCCCGCTGAAGCCAGAAGAACTCAAATTCTGACAGACATATGTATTTTCAGGCTCAAGGCCATCGTGCTGGTTATTTTTCCCTGCGTGCAGTTATGCAAATCTCACTTTCTATTTGTGATGTGAGCCTTAAATTGCCATCTGAATAACTGCGTTAGTAAAAGCAAACTAATGGTTTAGTTGGAAAGTCAACACTCCTACACTGTTCTGAGATTACTTTAAACCTCTAACTAGCGACAGATTGCAACAAAGGGGAATGAAAGAACAACTGGTCCTCGTTGTCAATACTTCTGGCAAAGAAAGCTTCCTCCCATGAGCACTCGCCCCAGCAGAACTGCTTTTAAAATCAAAGATTATTTTAGAACCAGAGTTACAGAAATTTGGGCTATTATGGACTAAATTTGGGCTAATGTGGAAGTATTATTAACGCATGGTAAGGCACTTGGACTGCTGTATCTCAAACATACATGTGCAAACAGACCAAAAAGACAATTTACTCCCTGGTGATGGCTTACAAGTTGAGTCTACCTAATCTCATTAACTAGGTGAACAAAATGCTCCCCCCCACCACCCCCCCCACCACCACCTTGGGAGAGTTAAAGCATAGAGGCATTTAACAAAGACATTCTTTATCATAACTCTCTATTGTATCTAGAGAGTTAGGCATGGAGATGCCTGTAAGAAAATGAAAGGTTGTGGTTAACAAGCACAGTCACCTCCAGAATAGGCTGCTCTGTTCCTCAGGTGCAGAGTCCTCCCTCAACAGGCTGTCTGGGTCTGCTTTCCCGAGCTCCCGCAGAAGGAGAGAATCCTGTTGTGAAAACAAGGGTACAGCTACACAGCAAATGCTGCAGCTGGGGTAGGCAAACTCAGCCTCTTCCTTAGGCAGTGAGCATAGGTACCACCTGCAGCACAGCCATGGCAACACGGGCCACTGCGAATACTGCAAAACCCACCCAAGAAGTTGACTAAACAATGTTTACGTGCCAAACACATCAAATTATTTAGTACGTTTTGCTAAACGTGGTGAGCTCCAAGGAGAAGAAATCAGTAAGACTGCTGTCTTCAAAACTGAAGGCAGATCAGTAGCTTTTACTGCTGCCTTTTCCACTGACCGCTGCAGGGACTGTCAGCAAAAAGCCATCACGCGCCACCATGCCTGATGAAGATATCTGCATATCTACTGGTCTCCTTTTAGGGGTCAACCAAAAAGCATCCAGCAAAATGCAACATCTTAGAAGCAAACTGTTTCTAGCCACCAATATTGGTGCTTCTGTAAAATACCTTAGATGAAAACCCCTGGCTCCATCTTCCAAATCCTGCACTGGCTTTCAGGAGGTGGATGAGGCCTTAAGAATCACAGTTATCATTCCCTAAAGTATTAAATTTGAGGAATAAGGTTTCTACTGCAATTGCTTATACTAATAGAAACATTGTGTCTAGGAGCTTTTGTAAGTGTTTTTAATTACAGCAAGTACTTGGCTGGGCCTATGGAGAAACTGTAAAGGAGAAAACTCTTGACATTGGTCTGAAAGCAACTCCTTAAATACCTAGAGAATGTGGATGTTAAATAACCTTGCTTAAAAGAGATAACATGCGCTTAATTTTATGGGTTATGATATGCATGATTAAACCTAGGAAATTGTTATCTTCACTTACATTTGTCATTATAACCTCCAAGGTAAAAAGCAGTGTTCTTTTAAATTACACTGAGATGTTTAATCTTAATCCAATGTTGGGGTTAAAGGGAAATAGACCAGGGGAAAAAGGAGTGACTGTTACCTAGCAGCCAGTAACCTGAGCAGATAGTTTAATTGATCTCAAAAGAGTAATCTCAAACTGAGATTTATTTGGTCCTTTTCACTTCAGGGACTGACCTGGCATCGAATGCACTAACCAAAGACTGAAACCACTGAGCCTGGCAACTAAGAGTACACGTCCATTAGCATCTTAGTTCAAATCAGGAACGCACTTCTGAAAAAAAATCTTCAGATCATTCTCGTTTACCACATTTTGTTTCATATCTTAGAGCACCTCCAGAGTACAAGAACTGCATTTCTTCTGCAGGAAACTGAACTGGAACATGGGCTTTGGGATATCACCAAACATTACTTCAATAATTTATTATCAAGGCAACTTTCTTCTAATTTATTTTTTAACCATACCTTCATTTCAGAATTTCACTCTAAATATGCCCCTTTTTTTAATAATGCAATAAGCATTGTAAGCATATAGTTTGGAAGATTTTCCCTCAAAAGCCACTATTCCAGATCTGCAAACCCCAAGGAGACGAGAAGTCTGTCTCTAATTTACTAACCAGAAAGCTATCTCACATGATGTATAACCAGGCAAGGTCATTGTCTGCCAGTTTTTGGAGGAAATCTAACAAATATATTTTCAAAAAAATAATGTGAATTTCCTACAGCATTTGAAGGCCGGGGCTGGATACTACACATCAACCTAAAAGTGACCGGTACCTCCTAATATGTCTTTATTTCATGCTATCACTTTCTGATGGCAGATACCTGCCTGAGCATTAACCTTGTGAAGCATTAGCTCTTGTCTTTGTAACCATACACCTTGACCTTATTCTGGCTTGGATAAAAGCAAAGTCTTACACACTGTTAGCCTGCTAACACTAGGTCAAATTTCACTAGCAGTTTCTCCCTTTTAAGGCTTCTCTTCCTCATGCTTTCCTTCTGCTGCTCTTTTGTCTCTGTCAGGAAATACTTTGAGGTATTGAAGCTTGAAGCCAGGCCTGAGCCCAAACTCTTCTCTTCTTCAGCTAGTTAAGCTGGGCTTTAACTATTTGATTGCAGGACTTATCTGAAGGACTGTGGGTAGAGGACTTCTTAGCTGACGGCCACAGGGAGGACCTGGCAGCAGACCCAGAAGGGCCTGGCAGCAGACCGTCCCCGGATGGGCTGGCTGGGCTCAGTTTCAGTGTGAGGTGAGTCAAAACTGGAGGCGGTTGGGAAGACGGCGCAGCTGTCAGGCCCTTCCATAAAGCTGATATTGGAAACCGAAGAAGGACTTTGCCAGGAGTAACATACAGCAAGCCCTATCTACAACCTGATCCCTCTGCTTTTAACATCTTCCTACCCTTTTTGCTTCGCTCCTTATCTCAGACTTCACCAGCACTGACTGTACTACAGAGATTTACTCTGTGTCCGAAATTTCCCAGCTGGCTGTCCTTAGGAGCCCCTACTCCATGTGGCTCTCCAATGACCTTATACATGACCGTTTCAGGCAGGGCCACAGCCGCCAGCCCTCTCTCTGATCGTGCCGAGAAGCTCCCTGGCCACCTGGGCTGCCAGCGTGGCCGGCGGTGCCGCTCGGGCAGCAGAGCATGCGGAGGAGCAGCTGCTGGCGGAGCAGCAGCTGCAGGAGCAACGGATACGGCAGGAGCCAGTCAAGCTGCAAGAGGAGCTGCTGTTGTTTCAGCAGAAATCTGCGAGCTGATCTTTTCCTGTTCAAGGCTTTTCGATGACATGCGCTTGTAGTGGGAAGGGAGAGGAACATAGGAAAAGAAATGGAAAAGAAATCTCTCGGAAATCTCCGGAGGAATTTCATGTTCTGTGTTTTTATGTAATCAAAAAACCCTCTTTTTTAAAGCTTACAGTTAGCTTTTTAAAGCTAACTGAGCAGTACAGATTATTTTTCCTTTTCTGAGCTCAGCAAACATCATGTTCTGCACTAAGAGTACACACATTACCCAGAGAGGCAAGACAATTTTGAAGATGATATCTTCAGACACATTCTCCCCTTTCCTATATCAAAGAATAGTTAATCCAGAAATTTAAATAGCCTCAAAGGCTTATTGGCTACCTCTGAAGAAAACCTGAAGTACCATTATCCTCCACTTCCTAAGATTAAATAATTTTATCCAAAAAAAAAGTAATTTAGGGTTCAAGAAATTTATCATTCCAATAATTAATACAGTTTTGTTTCCATTTTCAGTCTACTTTGTTCAGGAAATGCAGCCAAAGCCAGCTAACTGCTTTTGCTGGAGTTTTTATATAAGTTCACTTTCTGTTTCTTTGTTTGCTTGTTTGTTTGTTTTTTAATGAACAAGAGAATATCACATTTTCAGCAGTTCAATTCATGATTATTCTTTAAAACTAACTTCTATCTGTTGAGATAGATTAATGTGCAAACTTGGCTTTAGGGATATTTGTAGACTACACTGTTGCAGGGTTTAGCCACTGATGAATAATTCAAATCACTAATTTACCCAAACATGCAGTCAAATCAAAATCCACAAATACATTTTCCTCATTCCCTCAGTAGCCTGTTTATTTTATTCTTTACTTCTTGTTTCTTCAAAGCGAAAAATATTTATGTATTAGGCATATTGCAACGTGTTCAAGTTAACCAAGCAACACAACCTCACATGTCAGTAATTCAGAAGAAAATGAAATCTGTCGGATACCCGGTGGCAATTCAGAATATAAGGATCTCTTCCAAATTGATCGCCATGGCTGGGGAAAAAGCAGATGACCAAGTATAGCCAGGATACACTAAGGGTGATATTTTTTATACGTGGCTGGGCATTTTAATTTATCTCTTCTTTTCATGAATTATAGGCAGAGATGTATTTGCACAAAAATACATGGGCATTTTAAAGCAATTAAATAAGCATGCAATTTGTATGAAAACAATTTATTGTTGCACATTATCTAGGCATCCAAAATGCACATGCAATTTCTGTGCCTTCTAATTTGTGGACATCATTTATTTTGATTGTGCAATTAGGAAAGTAGATTAATTAATTTCTGTCTTACAACGAGAAGCAAGGCAAATTCAGCAGCCAAGATGTCAAACCTATCAAGGAAAAAGAAAGAGCAACACACAGCACTGAAAAGAAAAGCTTCAGGCAAAGCTTCTACATACTAAAATAGAGGAAATAAGAATCCTGAATCTAGGAGGTAAAAGCTAGGCTACAACGTGTCACAAGAAGTCTTGCTGTGTGAGAAAATGTAGTCAATACCAACCTTAGAAACACGAATGTAACAAATAAAAGGGAAAGATCATCTAGCTCAGGGCAGCCTAATGGTCCCACTGGTTCAGAAATATTGCATGTGGCCCTTCTTAGGGCTCATTGGGACATTTTCATTGAGATAAGCGTGTCACAGAAGCTGGAGTGTTTTGCAGAGGCTTATTGATTTCCGTGTGGTTTTCAGTGGGATAAAGAAAAGAGGGACCACCAAAGTAAAAAACATGACCTTTTTTTAGAAGTGGACTTTCCAGCATGACGCAGTATAGGAAAAAACATATGAAAGGCTTTCTTTTGCCCCATCCATAAACTAAAACTTATTGAGAGTGCTGGAAAGTTGCTGAAAACAAAATAGTCATTCCTGACCCAGCTGTGATACTCGCCTTTGACACTTTCCCTTGCCATGAAATGGGTCAGCACCCTAGCTCCACTGACAGGCCATATACCTGTACCTACAGCATTGCTAAAAGCCTCTCCTTTGCTGTCTTGAACTCCCTTTTTATAGTCCTGCTTCAAAGGTGGTCTCAGTCTTATGAGCTTTGGAAAATATCTTTGCAAGAAGCACATTGGCATATTTGGAAGGAGCTGATCACACTGCCCAAAGTATGTAGCTGAAGACTGAAGGAGCACAAACTACATATCCTTGAGTTCCAGAATATGGAGCTTCTTCAGAGAAACAAGATGTAAGCATGTGCTTTGACAAGACTATGCACGAGTTCCATGCCCATATTTCAGTCTAGAGGATCCAACATGAGAAGTGTGATAGGTCACAGTTACTTACCATAGTCCTCATTTATGAAGGGAAGACATAAGTAGGGAGATTTATACGTAGGGAATTCAGAGGGGGTATACATATGTAAATACACAAATAAGACATAGGGGCTCTGCAAAATATGCACTGTGGTGCAGAACAGGTTGCCAGTGCAAAGAGAAAAGGGAAGTTTTATTTTAGCTTCTTTTGAGTCTTACCCAGCCACCCAGAGCAGTCCAGAAGACAGGCCTTGTTTAAGGCAAATACAATGACCACTTTTTTAAGTGATGTAAGTTAACTTCAGCTACACTGAGTTCATCCTAGTGCTGCCTATCGATCTCAGCTGCAGACCCAGCCACCTACTGATGCCCTTCTTTTCTCTCCTGCTGGTGTCCTACCACAGAGCTACTCTTTTTCTTAGGTTTTGCCACAACTTTTTATTTGTGCTCAACGATGTGAAGCACGGGGCTTTTCGTTGCCCTGGGAAACACGTGGCCAGCTCCTTGCAGAGCTGCAATACTGTGGGACAAGCATTGCTTAGCCACAATAAACTTGGAGCTCCCCCAGCTGCATGCTGACGAGACCTGACATTGCAGAGTTTGGGAAAGCTGGCAAAAAACAAAGTGAAGTGGAGGGAGGAAGGGAATACTTGAGAAAAAAATGCAAGCATTTGAACTTTCTGTAATCCAATGTGTAACCTAAATCAATATATCAGTCTTGGAATTCTAGCTCTACAAGTGGTGTAAAAAGATGCTCCATAAGTAAGTGTTTAGCAAAAATTAAAACCATGCTCATATTTAAGAAGAGACAAGTCAAAAGGAAAGAAAATTTCCGTGCAGAGGAAAAGTTACCATGTCCTTCTGCTGCAGAGAGAAAGGAGGGGGAGTGAAGGTGAAGAAATATAAGAAGCAGAAAATTTGGCATAGCGCAACCATGAAAATTAATGCTGGAAGCAAAGAGAGGGACAAAAAGGATCTGAAGAAATATTGATAAGACTCCAGAGGAAGAGTTATAATAATGTACATGGAGGAGGAGAAATTGAGGGGAAGAGCTATAATACAGAGAGAGCTAAGCTGGTAAACCCCACAACTTGTATGCCACTGGATCCAGCGATAGACCATCTGGGATTTCCCCCCTCCCTAGGAAAGTGATGCCAGATGAAATCCATTATATTTCACCTAAGAGAACACAGACATTAGAAGACACATACAGACAAAAAAAGCAATCTGTAGGAAATTGCATGGGCTTTCAACATGAAAGGAGTTCTTTGTAAAAGCCTTTTATGTAACAGGATAATTTCATAGGAAAAAATAAAAACAAATAAGTGGGAAGGGGGTAACTTAAATTGTTCATTTGCTGTTTATCTAAAGTTAATGTGGAAAAACACTGAATTATGGGCTTGTTCCCCCACAATTTATCATCTAAAACCTGAATAATGTGGCAATTCAAGGACTAAAAGAAAGGAGGTCTTTGTTCCAAGACTGCAAAGTAGCAGAATAATGAGCCAAAATGGGTTCAGCAGCTCAAGGAAGGCAAGCCTGAGATCTGGTTTCTGTACTAGCACTGAACTAGCTGGGCTAGCTTGCATAATAAGGCACAGCCGTCCGTGGTGAAGAAGAAAGGACTGGCATCAAGGTCACAGCTCCCAAAGGACGGAGACTCCACCCATGCCCTAAACCTTCTCTTTCGATAGTCTGTCATATGAATCAGTTTCATGACTTTGGAAGTAGCACCACAGTATATAATTAATTTCCTTTCAAATTCTACTGTCACAATAAATTATATGTTTGGCACCAAGTGATTTGGTTCAGGTTTGGGGTTTGTTTTGGGGGGATTTTTTTTTGGTCTTTTACAAATCTTTCGTAAACTTCAAAATAACAAACTCCTAATGACCTACCTTTATAATTAAGCATCAGTCTCCGGTATTTAATTATGTAATTTCCTAATTATGGTAGAACATGCTACAGCAAATAGAACATAAACAACTTTAAAACTTTATACATATCATTTTCTTGCACACTTTGCTGAACATTTCCTGCAGAGGGAGAGCCAGGTGTATAGCTGATGTTCAAAGTCAAGGCTATTCTGCAGTTGTGGAGATGGATGGGTAAAGTAATAAATCATAGGCAAGTTGACTAATGACGTTGCTGCTCTTTATAGGCTGAGAGTGGAAGGAAGTAAGCACCATCTGGATCCCATATACTGCAGAGGTAGAAAGCCTCCCAAAAATTCCATTTCTACTGTAATGCAGAAGGGCTAACAACTGAACTGTGAAGATACAGAGTTGAGCAGACTGACAGCACACTATCTTGTTCAATTGAAAGGAAGAGTGAGAGCTCAGTGAGGCATTCTGCAGGTCAGTGTTGGAGAACCTCTACGAAATAGCAAAAATCATACATGCAATAAGGGCACTTTGCACCATTTATACAAATTTGAAGGAAAAAAAAGTAAATATAGTATGGCTAGAGATGGAAGAGGTGAAGAGCGAACGCTGATCACAGAACATATAGCTTCCAAACCTTATGTATGTGATGTTTTTTTCTTTCATACTTTTGATTAGGCATTAACTAAATCTAGTTCTCTGAGATGGATTCAGATACAAATCCATTAGATTTATTAAATTCCTCTGCACTGGAGAAAAAAATAACATTACTTTATTTTATTAATTTTTTTACCAACATGGAGCAATGGAAATATTAATGGTATACTCAAAAATGCTTAAATTGCTTTTCTACAAGAAAGCATATTGTTCATCTTGGGTCATTTTAATATATTTATTTATAATATATTATTATTAGAACTTTTTGTGATGCCTATTAGAACTTAGGCATTGGAATTATGGCTCATGATCAATAGCTAGTTAGTAGTACATTTCTGTGCTTACAATGGATAGTGCTAGGTGCATATTTTCAGCTCATAATTGATGCTACACACAAACAGCTTTCTATACCGCCTTTCTTGCCTATTTTTCATCACTCTGCTATTCAGTTTCTTGCATATGTTATGATGTGCACACATGGAAACAGGCTCAGCTGCTTAGGAGACACCTAAACATGGACATTTTCAGAACCGCCTCAGAAAGGCAGTGTTTCAAAACATTGCCATGATGTCTGCAGAAGAAGTATTTACGTGCTGCTTATTGAATATATTTTCTTGGCATTATACTGTATAGTGTCTTAGCACAGTAATAGAGGTCAGTCATGATGGGCTACAGTAATTCAGAATATAAGAGGGACTTGCCAACATTCTGCACTCCCTAAGAGTGGGCTAATTCTTCAGTTGTTCCATTACACTCTTATTCTATTGATGGGAATGTGAAGCAGAGACAAGCAAGTAGCTTGCCCAAAACTACACAAGAAGTGTGTGCCAAAAACAAGCAATGAACCCACTGGCTGTCCCTTCCTCTGCCTCTCTGAGTTACGGTCTCACTCTACATTGATGCTTCTGCTCAAACTAACAGGCTCGAAGATCATCCAGAAAGCTCTCCACTGCGCTGTAAATACAGCAGTGGTCAAATGTATATAATTTCTTAAACTTTTCTCTCTTCTTCAGTCGAAGATCACCTGCACACTGCTTCTCAAATCAATTCCGTGCTGAAGAAGGTCAGTGGCTTGTATCACCTCCTCTCCAACAGATATCTAAGGAATTTATCTGAGAGTAGATGGTTCTCTCATTTTCTATCACTTTTTCCATTTGTAAGCACTGGTGTTTGGGGCTTAACTTCACAAAAGGCTATATAGCCTTCCAAGACGCACAAGTTCAAAGGAGCATAATTAGTATTTGTCTCGGGTTTTTTTGTCACATCTTTCATTTAGATGTATAGTCTCCAGAGGTTTCACTGACAGATTCTTGCAAACGAGACATAAAAATAGTCCGAAAAGAAGGCATTTTCTTGAAGTTACTTCCTTAAGAGTCACGACTCATCACTTCCCTTGCAATGTTTATCAGAAACTGCAAGAGGGTAAAATTAGGTTACTTTGGTAGATGACTTAAGGGCCAAGCAGGCAAGAGAGAGATCTTAATAACACTGAGCTGGAGATCAAAGGACACCCTCTTAAAAAAAAAAAAAAAAAAAAAAAAGGCTTGTTCCTCTTAAAACTCGACTGCAGTAACTGTGACCTTCATCCTCAGATATAACAATCTCAAATAGTTAACTAACTTTCTCTTCTTTTCAGAAGGCTGTTACAATCTCCACATATTTGTTTCTCCACACTTTATCAATGAAAAAATTGAACTACATCTACCTTTTCTTGAATACTCCAGTTGACCACAGCTACACCCTGAAAGTCTGCCTTTCCTCATTCATGCTGCCCATCTACAAATGAAACAATTAAGTAGACCACCTCAAAATGAAACTGTAATGGTTTGTCTTCTCCCTTTGCTTCAAATGAAAGACAACCTTTCCCTTTCTGAATGAGAAAATGAACCTTTGAGCTGAGCAGACCAATTACATTTTGCATACACATTCTGTCACGAAACACAGATAACATAAACAAGTTACAGAAAGTTATCTGGCTTCAGAGTCTTGGTAGAAAGTCAGGCTGTACGTTTTCTAGGGACTCATGAACCTTGCAGTGTTGACTTTGCAGGTGCTTGATGCTGTGACAAGTGGGAGTGGTGGGGGACCGGAAGAGAAGATCTCTTCAGCCTTTAGTTCTACCTTAACAATTCTTGCAAAAGTTTACAAGGAATACACAAAACCAGCCTAGTTTAGAGTGAAAACTGTATTTGCAAACTTTTTTGTCATTAGCCAGATCACACACTGGTGTGAAACAGTTTAGTGCATTTTACCTGATGCCAAGACTGTAAAGGACATTTTGGCATGGTTTTTAACCACATCTTAAAATCGTTGGAGTGGCAGGCACTGGAAGGGACCATTACCTTGAATTTGCAAGGGTGTTTTTTTTTTTTCCTTAATAAGTGAAGAAAAGCATTATTGTTGCTTCTTTTTGTGATGTTTTGTTGTGATGCATGTCTTTGCAGGGAAGAACTGTTGCATGAGGAGAGCTTATTCTCTGCCTTCTTATTCTTCGGTCAGTTCTGAGGACAACTGCATCCATGGAAGCAGATACAGATGCTGAGAGTAGCACTCCTGACAGGGTGTACAGCGCCTCTGCGCTGTATTCAGCCACCGCTACTCTAGAGCCAGCATGCACATTGCTGAACACACAAGGTATTCTAAGAAAATAATCTGCACCGACATTAATTTTCCTTCCTCACTTAACCTTTCTTTGATTCTATTTATGCTTCTGTTAGAGGAGGGAATTTGTCAACATGGCTTGTTAGGTAAAAGGTTTAATTTGACACTATAGAGAACACCCTTTTCCACCAGGAACTCAATTTTGTTGACTTTAAAAATATTTGGAACGCCTTCTGTGGGAGCAAATTAGAGAGAAAGGTGAGGAGACAGCAGTTTGTCAGTATATGGCTGGCCATAGCAGTAACTAGCTTGTTTAAACCTCTGCCTGGCAGCAGTTGCCGTCTTTGAGGTACTCCATAAAATACTTCTAGAAGATGGTTTCCAATTTTCTTTTATTTGAGTCTGTATATCAAAGGCCACACCTGAGTGATTTTTATAATTAAGATCTCTGAAACTCTGATTCATGTTGATCTTTCAGCCTCAGACCTTTCATGCTCCATAATTTCTTTCCTAAAATACGGCTCCCAGAATTGAACATGTAGGTTCCAGCTATGTTCCCGCTAATGCCCAGTATTAACCAATTTATAATCCTAACCCCTCTGAATCTGTCTTTTTACTCCCACCAAAGACTGTAGAAATATCTTTCACTTATTATTTATGATTAGCCCTGTTTCTCAAGGTGTTTTTTTTTCTCCCTATGATTCATGCATGTGCAGTTCTTTCCGTTTTTAAGATTACTAGTATAGCTTTTTGCCTTCAGTTAAGTGGCTCACCTAAATCACTTCCAGCCTATCCTTTCTGCTGACCTTTTCTTGTCTACTTGCAGTCAATTTGATTTTTTGTTAGTATAAAGGACTTTTCCTTCTTCATTTAGCTATTAACAAAAATTAATTTCCACACTCTACATAGTATTCACATATGTTGGCAATGAGAATTGTCAGATCCACTCTGCAGAATTTTTGAAAAATACTTTTTTTCAAATGGAAGCTTTGTGAAGCTAAAATGTAATATCTCCAGTATTGGAAGCTGCTTCCACAAGGTGATGTTTTGAATGATGCTGGTACTAGGCCAGCTAGGGGTCAGTGGCCAAGCCATCAGGTGAAATTTGACATTCAAAACCATGAAATTAAAAAAAAAAAGCTACAGGCACATAAAGTAGTGAAGTTAGAGGACATTATCTAGGTGCAACTCCTAAACAAAGCTAGGAAAGAAGGACATCATTGCTTCAGCAAGATCATGAACTGAAACAGCAGAGAATTTCCCTCGATAAGGCATGTCATTTAAAATGTAGGAGATGAGACAGAAAGCAAATGCAAATGCATTCATCCAGGCCACTGCTAAACATTTCACACTCAAGCGCTAACGGACTAAAATGCCGCTTTAAAAAAACATGAAACCTCTTGGTCTCAGAAATGGCTAATAGGGACCAAACGGAAACCTAATCAGAAGGGTTCAGAAACTGATTTTGCCAAGTACTTATATCAGGTGTGCTCCACTTTAGGCACTTCTATGAACCATTTTTCTCAGGCTCTTTAGATTCTTAACATCTCTTAAAGCCTCATTGGTGTTCATGTAAATTATCTTGACTGCAAACTATATAGCTCACTGTTTCTGAGGATAGATCAAAAGAGCATATGCTATGTAATCTTTATCTCAAAATGATTTAGAAGAGAAAGTATCATCCTCAGTTAAAATCATTAACATGGTCTCTTTCGCTATATCACAGCTGTGAGATAAAGACCAGATGAGATAAAGATTTTGGATATGAAGTTTGAAAAAGAAGTTCAAGAATTTTTGGTTAAGAAGTCAATGTGAAATCAGCCTCTTTCAAAGAATAAGAAGCTTAGGAAGAAATGAGGAGTTATGTTTCAAAATTTATTAAAAATCCTACCCAAACATTTTTTTCCTATGAAAAAAACAAGTTATTTTGGTAAATTAAACCATAGTTTCATAAAGTTTAAGACCAGAAATATTCAGAACATCTAGTCTGAAATATTGTTTAATTCCAGTTAGTACAAATACAGCTCAGGTAAACTGTGTCAAGGCCAAAGACTTTGGCTAAACCATTTCACCCCTTTCAGGTTTCAGGTCTGTACCTCGGGCCAGATAAAAATAAAAGCCAAATGCCACCCATCTCTGAGGTCTCTGTAATGGTAGGGAAAAGAATAGGTGAAATATGTGTCTCTCTAGAGGACATTGAGGAGAGGTGAGATCCCTGTTTGAACACGATGCTGCTAAGTCCAGTTCTCAACTACAAGGACTATGTGGAAACCTTAGAGAGAGGACCATACGAGAAGCTGAGTAATTACAAATAAGCCATGGAAAGAAACCTGATTTGCATGATGTAAGCCATCATTTTATTAGTGAGAGTTTCCATGAAAGGTGTAAATGGCTGAATGACAACTGCGCTGAAACGTCATGAAGACATGACAGCCAGGCACAAAACCATAGTTTCCCTTGACAGTGACTCTAATTGGATTGAATGGTGAAGATAGACCATATTCAATGGTAAAGTAAGTCGCTCTGAATCAGATCAGAGTTCAGTCAAGTCCAGAGCCCCATCTCTGACAGTGTTATTACAAGATGCTTTGAGGAGGACTGGACTAATAAGGAAAAGACTGTGGTGTGTTTCCCCACAGTACTTTCCCAGGCACCAGTGGCTCCGGAACTACATTATTTTAAATATGCAAACAGCATTTTTCTTAAAAAGTAGAGAGGATGGATACGCATCTTTCTTCTATAACTGCATAATGATCTATCAAAGATTCCACTGGGGCCATGGTTAAAGCAGATGTATAAAGTTACAGAGAAGTCTTTGGTTGGGGGAAGCGCAAGACTGAAATTTTCACGTGGCTTATCTAAAAAAGACATTTTATCCTTAATTCTGATCTTTCAACACATGAGAAAATAACTAATTAAGCTTTTTATATGCATAGAATCAGTTTTATAATTTAGCTAAGAGTTGCTTTTTATTTTTCCCAGAACACAGTTAGGAATACCGCTGTGCTCATCATTTTGTACATATTAACATACTGCTATCCATTTAGGGAACAACACCTGCTTTGCATAAAATGGAAAATTATTTTTTGTAGAGCAGGGCAGTATATATCCCATTACTTTAAACCACACCATATTTAATCATATCCTATGATGCATACCGAATCCCTTGACATAACTTAAGCCAGCATATTATGTCCACCATGATGCAGCATAGGTATGGGGAGAGAAAGAAAGAGAGGTGGCAATGTGAACAATGTGGTGTGTCTGTTTAAGAAAGCATAGGCTTACTTATTCCACAAAAATACCAATATTAGATCATAAGAAAATCTCTCCTATAACATGAAGCATTCTGAAGACTTCATCAGCTCTTCCAAGGTTAGTCATTCAAAGCTTATAAATTAGATGGAGAACATTACAAAATCTGGAAAGCTTTCAACTAAACCTTGAATCCAAGTCTATAATCTTCATGGCATTAATAAATCAGAATTATTTGGTAGTATATCCAAAGTGTCAGTCACAAAAACTTACTTGCTTGAGTTTTACTGTAAATATAGAAACCTTTTTTGACCCAAAACTATTTGAGAAAGATATATATTAGAGAAAACAGGGGTATACACAAAATATACAGAAACAACCTTGTTTTTCTTCAGAGTTGTTAGCTGTTAAGTTTCCAGTCATTAGAATCAATCTGTGTTACCAATAGGGAAATAACATCTGTCAAGCTTCTGCCCTGCATGCTGTCAAAAGGAAGCAAACTCCTGAAGGAACAATAGACCTTTTGCTTGCCTCTGGCATCACTTCTGCTTGTACCAACCCACTGGGTTCAGAGACTCCTCACTTATACTGAGATCATTCAGAGGAGAGTTTGGCCTTCTACTTCTATGTTTCATTTCTGAATAAGAACTACTGAGGATGAAATCTTAAATAGACAATTTTAAATGTAGGTTCCTAAATATAATGTTATAGGAACTATGACACTGGCATAGTATTTTTTTAAAGATGGCCGAGTACACGTGCTTCCCACTAAAGCCAATGAGCTTGATTTCACCTCTCACTTGCACTGATTTTGTGTTAGTACAATACAGGTAACACTATTCATTAGCATTTTTAGTGACTAAAGTCATGTCATTTTTTTTTAAACATTGATTTACTTCCAAAAAAAAATAGATCCTTTAATTTAGGCACCTCAGCATAGATTTCAGTTCCTAACTCCAGGCTATGATTGATAGATGACCCATAGATGACCCATAATTTCCAGGTATTTGTAACCTGCAGGATAACTAATCCTATCTGCATGGTGCAACGCTGGAAGTCAAATGACAACATTACTGTTATACAAAATATAAAGCGCGGCTTTCCTGTGCACTTCAGTAAAACAAGAGAAGACAATGAGCACATCAAACTTTGTAGTTTAATCAAACATTCAGTAGAGAAGAAATGAAAGAGCGTGGTGGTAAAGAAAAACTTGATCTCGACATTAAAGTGGTCTCAGAAACTCGGTTTGTGCCTGTGGCTAAGAGAAAACATCGACCAGCCTATGACATTCTGCTGTTTGCACCAAGGACAGCCTTCCTCAAAGTCCCACAGTGATACTTTGGGACTTCTTGGCTGCAGAGGTATTTTAAGCATTGCTTACACGATAAATGAATGACCCCTGATGGAAATACTTTTCTTACATGGTCACTGATATATACATTATTATCAAAGTGAAATAAAGCAGCATTGCACAATGGAGCACTTTTGAAGAAATGTGTATAATGCACTTCACAGGATTGTAAAATTAATCACAGGTTTTATCTTAGCTCATCTGCTGCTTTAAAAAAAAAAAAAGGACCTCATGGTCAACTGCTGGCGCCTCCAATGCACAAGGTGGTGTACGCAATGGGCACATTTCCAGACACAGGGGTATATTGTGCATGCAGGCGCTCATTCCGTGAATTTTCAGGCTACTAACTTACTCCTGCATTAAAATACTGTCGGTACAAGCTCCCTGGCTGATATTTCAGAATTATCACCCTATATTTTTTTAAAGACCACAGATTCCATATAAATATATATCTTTCAACAAAGACTGCTAATTCAGTCTTACTGCATTTTTAACAAGATGCAAGCCTTCAGAAAAGGAGGTTTTAATTTGAACGAGTTACTTTGGAGTTAACAGGTAAAAATCATCACAAATTAATTAGAATGTCTTCCTTTGTTTGGGGTGATTAATAATACATAAGGAAACCAGGTTTTACATAATTCATCAATCTGACGCAAGCTGGCACTCTCCAGTTCAACCAAGCAGAAACCCAGCTACTCTGTGACATTTGAAAAACTGCTCTGAACTGATGCACTGTATCCTTTTGCCACTGGACTTAAAGTCATGTGGAGCCAGTTTGTCACATACTAATGAATTTTCTAGGAGTGAGGCAGGAAGAAATCATAAAAAATCAAAAAGTTTAAAACTTTTTTTTTCTTTTTTAAATACTACGCACCTGGAAGAAGCAGCCTACCGATTACAGATGTTTAGCCTATGCAGCATTATTTCCTGAAGGACTTTACGTTTCCAAGCACGTTGTTTGCAGGGCAATCCAGAGCCAAACACGTATGCCCCAAGTCACAGTCTTAAATTTGTCTCTCAGAGGGCAAAGGGGAACAAAGCCTTCCTCTCTTCTGAAGCAGCAGACTGGCAGAACAAGGGATTCCCTCGAGGTGGTGGCAGGTCTCTCTCCCTGACAGAAACGCTGAGTAGCAACAAGAAGCCTTTTTACAGTAAGAGGCAGGCAAAGAAATACTTCCTTAGAACATTCCTCTTCCCGGTGTGGATAAACTTCGCTGGAGAGTGCACAAGAAACGTGCGAGTCTTGGGATGGAAACTGTGCTGAGCTCCCATCATTTTTTAGCCTTGATCAAGCTACACGCTTTGAGCTTCACTAATCTTGTATCATGGGTCTTTTTAACCCACTGCTTGACTGTGTGGCCCTTCTAATTCCTTTTTTGTTTGTTTGTTTGTTTTTTTGCCCATATGTCTCTCAAGATTCTTCCGTTGTTTACTCTCTGGAATTTGGCTTTCCTCATGGTGTGTTTCTCTTCAGAGGTAGCGTCACTTCATGTTTTTTCCCCCTTTCATATGGCAGTAGAGTAGATGAAAAAAGCAACTCCTTGTAATCTAGCACCATAACCTGATGTGTAATGACAACCTTTTATTCGTATCTTTGCAACGTGCCACAGCTGATTTCCACTCCACGTGTGCAGACACAATCGGAGACACTAACGGGAGTTCTCCAGGCTTCTTACGTGCAGTGGTTCAGGGAGAACTGGTTCCTCCATAGCTTTAAATTTCCACACCAGGTATCTCTAGCCTACATACCAAATACATTTTTTAGTGTTCAGTGAAATATGAACTATGTGAGCCAAATCTAAACCTCTGGCAAAAATAAAACTAATTAGCACTATCTATGGGGAAAAAAAACAGTTAAAAATAAACACTATCAAACTCTTAAATCATTAGCAATTTCTTTATGTATGAGGTATATGGAAAATGTAAGATACTGATCTCATTTAATTAGCTATCTTAAAACTCCACAGTTTTTTCTGGTGAGAGTTATTCTTTATAAACTATTTGTTACCAAGTGTAATTCAGCTATTCTCTGCACACTGTGATTAATTTAGTATTTGTGCTGCTGCTCATGTTGGAAGGCAAATACTCTGATTGACATTTTCAGAATAAAGGGCATAACATTTATTTTTCCTCCAATTTTCCAAATGGTCATGTCTTGAGTAAAGACATATTGCAGAGTAAAATCTGGCAATTAGTTCTCTTAACAACTTGGATGCTTTTAATCCTTATATCGGTCTCTCTCTTAAGGCAGACACTTATTTAACATTAATGGCATTTATATTTAAGTATTGAATCAAAAATCAACCGCTGGTTCTATGTAACCGCTATTCAAAGCCCTCTTTTAAAAAAAAAAACAATGCTTGCATAAGCACCTCTTCTTCTTCCTTTGTTTAACTAAAAGTGCTCCACATAGTCCTGGCAGGATCATTTATTTATTATGTTCATATATGTCCATTTTTTGAGTGACCTTTTATGTACTTACTATTGGAGTAATTTTTTTTTTCTTGCGAAAGGCAAACGTTATGAGTTCAGCAACTCAGCTGATTGAGTCATTAGTTTCAGCCTCCTGTTTCTTAATGGATTGTATCTTTCTTGTCTGGCATTGCTTTACTGAAATTTTTATGTTATAAAATTCTTCTTTCTGACACACTCTCCTAGACAACTGCTTTTTTGGGATGCTCTAGACATGGTTACCAATGACTGTAAAATTAGGGTGACATAAGGAAAGACTATAACAACATAAACACTCTAATGCAATAGGTATGGCTCTGGGCCAGTAGCCAAGGCTTACTCAGTTAAAAACCAAACTCTCAGACTTGCTGCAACAAAATACAACATTAACACAGAATGGCCAAGGGGTACACCATTGTTTGATAGATACATTTGCAAACTGCGTGGAAAGATCCTGGAGTCTTTAGTATTATACAGATCTATTGATAAACACGCCTCTTTTCTTCTGGTACATTTGCTTACAACAGAGTAATAGTTTTCAAATTCCTCCAATTAGTTTTATGTCACCTTATGATTCCCTGTTTTCGGCCTGCAGAACACGTAAAAAAGAATTAGTCGGTAAACTCTGATCTTCCTTGCATTAGCCCATTGTTTTCCAAAGGCACATAAGCCTAGGGAAAGAATCAAAACACATGGACCACTGCTATTAAATTACAGACTGATTCATTTTTGATGTCTACCTATAGCTTTGATCCTTAGGTCTAGTGCAATCATATGCATACACCTGGAACTGTACTGAAATCAGAAAATCATTTCCAAATGGTTAGGAAAACACAATGAGTGATTTTTCCTTCTTTTCATTTTAAACTAGTGGGGTTTGTTATTAGATTGTTTTTAGTTCTGATACTTATGTCTTTCACACAGTGCCTTCAGCTTCACTATTAAATATTGACTTCTGCAAGCATGCTGTCTGTTTTTATTTAAGGCTTTGTGCAGTAATAATCAATATTTGCCTGGAGGTTATCCTAAGGCAGTTCTGGAAAAATAAGGTACTGCAAGCCTCCTGTGTCAAAGAGATGCAGGAGGAAACAAGCTCACTTGCCCCTTAAGTAAACGATCGTTTCTAACTCTCATAGTAAGAAAGGAACGTGCCTTATTGGCCTCCATTAGTGGTAGACTAGTGGGTTCATCCACAGACTGGAAGCATTTATTTTTTATTCCTAAAATAATTACAGAAATATCCCCATTTTAATGCTCCAACCATTTCTCTTACAGAAAATATTCAAGTCTGTTCAATACACATATCAACCTAAAAATCCTCTGGGCTGCTAGGTTCTTAAAGAAAAAAGGTTGGGAAGCGAGTTGCAGTTTCGTAATAATTTAGCTCTCACATCTTCATTGATTTAGTCCCATACTGACCCTAATTCTTCTTTTCTGCAAATCCAAGATGGTGAAGTTGCAAGACCACCTAGGGTAAAGGTGTGAACTGATATATAAAAGGCCTTGGAAACTTTAGCTGACATTTACCAAAATTGAACACTTTTTCCCCTTTTCTCTGATTTTACTTCCAACAGACAGGCTCAGAATAAGGAATATGAAACTCATTGCACCTCTTAGGTTAGAGCAGTAGAAATTCCTTCTAATCCTCCATCATCCTCAAATTGAGTACTGTCTGACATTGTCAGTCCTGAGCACCACACACACCTGCGAACACTGCAGAGTGAAAAACCATTTCATTCTGATCAAAATAATAAAAAAAAAAAAGTGTACCTGGAACTTCATAGACGTTGACTGGGTCTTCTTGGGGAAGGGAAATTTTCTAAAGATATATACATGATTGAAAACAGGGAGATGCTTTCAGAATATTTGTTATGCTACACATTTCTGAGTCAATGTTTTATGTGACAAGAGCTGTATATTTATTTTATACTATTACGCAGCAGAGCTGCACCTTTGCTAAAAAATAAGCAGCATCAACGTATTCAGATAATAAGGATGGGTCGAAGCCAGGGCTGTGGATCCAAACAGATGGCGGGTAACAAAGGCTAATTCAGACAAGAGTGTGATGGCAGAAAACAAAGGCTTATACTGACAGGATGAGACGTAAAAACTTTCTCTGAGCTTCTGCTAAGGCTGTATTACAGACCAAGAGATTTTTGCCTATCAGACTCCACTTAAGCTGCCAAATCCTGCCCCAGGGGCTATCCACTGCAGTACATCATCTTCTCAACCCTGCGTGCTCACAATATGCAAAAGAACAGAGCACCAAGACCTCTCTGAAAATACCGTATATCTGGAAAGCCTTTTTAAGCCCCCATCTGTTCCACCATGCAATAATCCCCTACATTCCCAATGTTCAATGCATTCATTTTTTTAAAAGTTCCTAGAAAACATAAGCAGTGCTAATCCAGGATTTCTTGGATTAAAACTATGTCCTGTCTGGCTAACAAAGCAGTGTGAATCATCCCTGTTCCTCTTTTCCTAAAAAGTCAACATCAGAAAAGGGACTTCCACATCCTTCTTCAAGCGCACACTAGTCTAACCATCACTGAGGAAACTTAGCCTGGAAGACTGAAACTAGGAAATGAGATGTCGGCTTGATCTCAGCTACCTCATTTCTTTCCAATTTGTCTATAAGAGCATACTTTGACATAGATATTATCAATGTACTGCATGTACCCTCTCCTTTCTATATTGGTTTAACGTGGAAGATTTCTTCACATCAAGTCTATTTTCAAGGTTTCTCTTTCCTTTTTTTTTCAGTGGATGACAAGCGGCAAGGTCTCAGCTACATAGTTCCTCGCGAGGGAAGCTGAACCAGGATCACTGAATGAACTTTTCAAGTAATTACGGACCGGCACTAACTTCTCCCCGTGTGCTTTTACCCCCAGTGCAAAACTGTACTCTTTTTACTTTCCCTGCTGTCTTTGATCTAAACACATGATAATCTGCACATACGTAAGCATGCTGCCACCAAGAACAACTGCCACCAAGATAAGACTCTATTTCTAACAGTTTTGCACTTGAGAACACAAAAGGATGACACGTAACCCACATGTGCTACATTTTCCTCCATGTGTTACAGGAAGCTCTGCGGCTTCTAGAGTGAGGAATAAGGTAGAAGGTGTTATATGAAAAAGAACGAAGCACTAAGTAAAAAGGTGCATTTAAGAGTTATATTAAAAATTAGTTATATTAAAAAGTACATTTTTACTCGCTTTCATAAATGTTAGGCGCTCTATGACAATTCCCAACACGATGTCTATATGGGCATCAGAATAACTGTTGACTAGTCAAAGTGCTTCCCTTGAAGGGACCAGTGTCAGGAGCAATGGCCAGGTGCCCTAGAGAATACATACTTCGCAAATAATTACACTTTATCCCAGCATTACTCTCCCAGAACTACTAAGTCAGTTTCAGAAACAAAAATAAAAAAAAAAATTGGTGCTGTTTTGTTTGTTTTGTAGATTTAGGGCCACCTGAGTCCTAGAATTAGAACCTTTAAATCCCTAATGGTTATAATGTGATTGCATTTTCAGGCTTTTCTCTGCAAACTTGAACTCTAGAAACTAATTTACAAAAATGAAAGATGAGATTCATACATAATCACAAGAACGTGCAGCTTAAGCTAGGTGATAAATGTTGTTTAATCACAATAAAATGATAACTACTGGAAATTTTCTCTAAGTTCTTAGATATCCTGCTGTCACAGGAGAATTTAGGAGTGAGGTAGCTGCAAGAACAGAACTGCACCAATCATTGACATTAAGTTTAGATTTTATTTACTAAGTGGGATGGATACAGTGGAGAACCAGTGATGTCCAGTCTCGATTTTCTGTGTTACAATACAATCCGACTTTCTCTGTGGACCACGCTCTTGCACCCACACTGACCAGCCCCGGGGAGCAGGACACTGGCTCCAGCTGCTACTGTTTTCACTATTTTTTGCTTTCCAACTAAGGCGGCTGGCACTAGCCACCAATGGCTTTGTTGATCACATCATTCCAAGCCAATCTCTGCACCTTTCTCCATATCCGGTTGTTACTTGGGTTGTTACCACCTTGTGGTTTTGTGCGTGTTACAAGGAGGTAAACTGCTATTATCTGTGCTTCCTTGTTTCTCCCCCTGCCCTACCTCATCAATACAATGGGGCAGGAGCAGTCTGGTGCTCTCAGGTGAGCCCCCCTAACAATTACCTGAGCTTTCCTTATCTTCAGCTCCATATCAAAATTATCAAATGAGCTAGGGCTGGGCTGACGCAGTTAAAGCAGTGCTTTCAGGTAGGCATCAGCCCACGACACCTGGCGGCAGGACAGCAGTGAACAGGATGTCTAGAAACAGTAAGGACCACAGGAAGTCCTTAGAACTCCTTACTTCCTGCTAAACAACCACTATCTTGTTTTAATTGTTTTGGTATTCAGAAATAGATGCAGATTTTCATAGCCTTGTTTTCCACTCCCCATTTATAAAACAGTGCAGATTTATGGATAGCTGACCTTGGCATAAACATCTTTTCACCCCCGAGCATCTTCATAAGTGCAGACTGGCAAGATCCACTGAGTCCTACGGCAATGAGACAGCAATTACAATGAAAGGACATATGCGAACACGTAAATTCATTCTGACAAATTGCAATCCTGTAGAAACCGTCACATAAAGCTTAGACTGAAGATGAAAATTTTAATATTGAAAATTGGTCAAACATACATTTTTTTAAATCTTACATTAGTCTTTTTTCATCACAGGTACTTGGTAAGGGGAAGCCTGCCTGTGTCGTACTCACATCGCAGTAAACAGGAAGACTAGAAAGGAAATCAGCTCATGAGCCTTCTCAAGGCATGAGGATCATACCATGCCTGTGACCACAGCCTGTATAGTCCTCCCTCAGGTCTATCCCATTCCACAGAGGACAGAGCAAATATTAGTACAGCTTTCACATTTGAAGTAATGGGATATTACACATGACTTGCTCATCCCACTAGTTCTAGCACATCCAGGCAATAACGGGAAAGAAGTGGTGGTATCTTTACAGTAGGAATGACAAGAAAGGGTTAACTTAACAGTTGTGTTGTGAAATCGCTCGTTGAATGAAAAGAGAAAGCTGCCTTATTTACACATCTAGCTCGCATGTTTTCTCCTAGTCTTCAAGGCATTACACGCTCCAGACATGGAAACAAAATAGACTGCGGAATGGTCTAGTGATGTTACAATTTGCATTGTTCAGCAAGATGACTGCAGAAGAGGAATCATTAATAATAATAAATAAGAAAAAGAAGATGATCTCATCCGCCGCCTCTGAAAAAGCCATATCTAGGCAATAACACTCTAACTGCTGACATTAGTCTCTTAACTATCTAGGTTACCAGCCAATAAATACTCATTGCTGACTTTACACTTGCTTTCTAAATTAGAGAAAAGAATCTACTGCACCACAGAACAAGACTGCTCACAGATTAATTTCCAGACGCCTCTCCTACATTTCAGGGACTTAGGGATGTATTTAGCACTAGACTAGAGGCAAGTTATGATCTAATTCTTAATCACTCCCTTAATCTCTTGTTGCCTGACAGCCTTTCGGTAGATTTTTGAAAAGCAGTGAACAGGATTCATTGCAGGGTTAAGGCCCCAGGAGGAAGGTACAAACCGGAAGGATGACGAGACAGGGACTCTGTGATCTCTGAGCTCTGCTTCAGATTCATCCGTGGCTACTGATAATCCACGTGATCTGAAATGACCTGATGGGCTGCTTTTCCAGTAGATACCTTTAGAAATTGCACCACAAACTCCACCCCAAACTCTGCTCCCCAAGGAAAATAATTAAAAACAAACAAACAAATGCACAAATAAATAAACAAACAAAAACAGGGATTACCTTAAGTTTGAGTGAGGAATCCAAATGCCTGTTTCATGCTGTTTTTGAAATTCCATCATCCTTTCAAAGACAGGAAATTAGACTTTTTTTTCCTTAGTTTTGGAGATAGACTGAACGTGAGTGACGAAACAGCCAGAGCACGACCAGGTGTGTTGCAGCACAGTGTCAGAATCATATTCTATATAAGCCATGTGTGTTATCTAAAGAGAGAGGATTAATAATATAGGTCTGAATTGATGGAGATTGCAGCTTCCCTGGTGTCACTAGGTATTCTTCCTTTGGTAGTGAAACAACTGCTGAAACACTCATGCACAAACAGCAAGATAATACTCAAGCTAACAGACAAAAATCAGGGTGTTTTTCTCAGCATACACTAGATTTGGCAAAATTCAAGTGAATATTTTTCTCCAAAAGGGCTTATCCACACTGGAAAATATGCATTTCTCTTCAGCCTTAGCTTTTAAGGACAAAACTCATTATTGATGGTTCAGGGTTTTACATATGAATAAAATTTGCTTAAAAAATAGAAGAGTTAAGAATAATAAAGATTATAAATACGCAAAAAGCAACTATGTTCTAAATCCATCCCTGGTGCTACCCCAGAGGTAAATGTTTGACTGATTCTTTTACCAACTCTGGTTTCTACTGAAAAACACGTACATTTAGTACTTTTCAGGATATGTACATAGTTTGTTTTGGCAGTTGCTTTCCCTATTTATTGAGGCGCATGGAGATTTTTCCAGTAACAAAATTTCTAATACTTAGACACAAAAGTGGCATGTGGAACCAAAATTTGTAAAGACAAAACTTGTATTATATGCATTAAATAAATCATATGTTAATGCTCAGAGTCATATTCTATAGGAGAGTAGGAAATCTGCAGACAGTGCGTATAAACATAGCATTAAGCTGTCATTTTGCCATGCCTGAGACTAAGCAGATAGGAGCAGAAATCTCAGCTACACATTTTTTCTCTAATAAAGCAACATTTAAAAGCTGTATGAAAAAGAGCTCAGGAACACTAAAACACAGTCGCGCGTGCAAAAGGCACTGGACGTGTAATAAACGTAGTGTCCTTTACAGTGTTACAGCTGTGGCACTATCAAACAAGGTCATGGCTTTGTACCATGCCACAAAGGCATGTGTGGATAGATACAGCTGGTACAGGAAAAAAATGAATGAGCATATGTCTAACCAGAATTATTATCTTGATATGAGATTCCACTTCAGCTCCATTATGTTTAAACATAGAACATCTTCTACTGGCAGCATCAAAGAACAGTATAAAGGAAGAAGAGCTCGAGGATCAGCAAGTTCAGAGTCAGGGACCCCGTGGCTGGAGGTTTGGAGTTTCCAGTGGGGTTTCTCAATTCTCTTGAATTTCATCAGTTTCATGCGTTTCAGCAGCAGCGCACTTTAAGGGGAAGTGAGGGACTTCCAAAGTTTCCTCTGGTGAGGACAGAGGAGAAAAGCGGAAACAATTTTCCTTTGAAGTAAAAGCCCATAAGGAATTTGCCGAGCTTCTCTGCTTCCGTCCCTTTAGGCATTGATTTCCTTGCTTTCCTCCCCTGAGAAGAAACTGCGCATATACAACAAAGGCGGCTGCACACACCGTGGCAAACAACCAGAGCAGACATCAGTTATTCACATGAGCAAACCAGAGATTATCATCGAGTTGCATCAAATTAAAGCTGTGAATTACATGGAGAGAGTGGTGTGTCCCCTGACAGAGGACGGATTCAGAGCCTCCAGGGAATCATGATGAACATCTGATCTCCTGCACAGTAGAAACCATAAATGTCAGTCAGTGATTCCTGCATCGGCATCGTAATTTCTGCTTCAGTTACGACATTTGTTTAATAAAGACACGCAAGTCTTGATTTAGAGAGCTCTTGAACAATCTCAGCTTGCCTAATAATAGGGACTTCATCAGGACTGAATCATTAGTGAGATAAAGAGAGACCTGAGTACTCACTGCTGGATCAGGAAGAGCCAAATCAACTCACCACTGTTTTCAAGCAACGCATCTCAGCCCTGCCAAAAGAGAAGAGGCAACACAGCAGTGTACCACCCTGTTTTCCAATTGCTTTTAAAGCATACCATGCCCAGAACAGCCTTTGAAAGACCTTTGTAGGTAGGAAAGCTTTCTTCTTCACGGTATTTTGAATCTCCACCTACCTGAACCCTTCTTCCCGCACAAACATTGTAAGTAAACATGCCGTTTGTATAAACACTATAGAAAGTAAGTCCCTGACAGCTAGCAATAACTTAAAATTTCTGGTATTCCACCACACCGTGGTTTTTCTTAAATCATTTATTAAAAGGTAAATAGTCATTCCACTGTAGTCTCCATATTATTAATAGCTCATCTGTCCTTTCTAACACTTTCTGAT
Organism: Struthio camelus; assembly: GCF_040807025.1. Taxonomy (NCBI): domain Eukaryota; kingdom Metazoa; phylum Chordata; class Aves; order Struthioniformes; family Struthionidae; genus Struthio; species Struthio camelus. Next base: position 19,288,266 of record NC_090982.1, on the reverse strand, counting down.
AGGAGAAATAAGATAATGGGTTTAATAAAGACTGCCCATATTTTAAGCAGGCCTAATGATGCTCTCCACTGCAGGTCAATATGCTGTTACTGAAAAACAGCTATACTAACATAGAGAAAATATCTGCATTAACTATCCTGCTTCATAGCCCTTAACCGCTTAAGCTGCTTTAAAATATGGTATAGTTCAGGGGCTAATGAATACCTCCAAAAAGTCAGCCCCCTAAGAGACCTAAACATGTCATATACACATAGCTGCTCCACTATATATGACATTTTCCTCTTTGCTTTGGATGTGAGCAATTGGAAGAGGGTCATGGAAAGGATAGTTAAACCAGCACTTCAGCTTCTATAAGGCTGATTGAGAACAGGGAAGATAAAATAACTTTTAAGAAGAATTGCCTCGTAAAAATCCATAATATTACTGAAGTGCCATGTGAGTTACTGCACAATATAGCTGAAGTGGCACTTCCATTTCAAGACCCTGCTTTCAAATACTTGTAATTTTCTTAGAAGGAGGTAGAAAATATGGCTGAAATTTCTATATATGTTTTCAATTTGTATGCAATTTTTTAAGGTTTCTGTATATCTTCTGGTGCAAGAACACCTATTATAAATTAGTCTATAGTTTTAAATGCCATAAACATAGCTCAAAATGCCATAAAAACACTAAGGCATATTATATTACCGAAGTGTAAGACTACTGTTAAATTAATCACAGGTGGAAATATTATATGCTTTCTTTCGCCCACTTACAAAACCCAATCCAGTCAAGTCTCCTTCATGAGAAGACAGAAGAGAAGAATTTTTATTTCTGAAATCAGAAAAAAAATCATACTGTTACACGCTTTCTGAGTTTTTCTGAAACTACTTGCAAATTGTGACTGTAAACAAAGCTTTTGTGATGAAATGAAGAAAAAATTATACACTCTGGCTTTAATTATGAAAATTTCATATTTCTCCCGCAGTCTAAATCCTACTGATCTTAAGAAGTGACCACATGACAGATGGACAAGCCAAATTTTTTCTTCCTGCATTTAGAAAGATGCAGTGGGCACGCTGCAGAGCTTGTACAGATAAGAACATGCAAAACTTCCATTCAGCAGTCAAGTGCTATAGCTAACATTTTCAAATATATTAATTTAAGGTTAGACATCTATCTGCATTCATCAGCTGTAGGCTAGCGTTGGAAGATGCAAAGTATCTATAACTCCTAATAAATCTCTCTGGCACGGTTAGTGTTGCAAATCTTCGTGACTCAGGAGATGTTAATCTGAGGTCTACCTAATGTAGGTCTACCTGTGTCAGGAATTTAACATTCAGGAGTCTGGACTGCAAAGTCCCAACCCACTAGTTGATCACCGCATCCACTTCGAGAGTGGCATGCTTTCTTTATTCTCAGTACATACTGAAAGCATAAAATAGGGGACTGGCGAGGAGTAACTATCATGCTGTAATTTCCTATCTATCTTCCACAATTTACTCTTCATCAAGGTATCTAAAAGGAATTTAAGTGCCTACATAAACACTGTGGTCTACATTTCCTGGCCAAACATCAACAAAGTGCTATATGCCCTAAGCAACATTGTATGACTATGGCATAGCAACATAGAGATTTTACCCTCCTGCATTATGTGCACAAAGTTAAAGTGAAGCTGATTCGTCTAGTATGCTTAAGAGAAGATAAGCACACATCTCCATGCTCTGTATCTGTGCTAGCAGAACTCTCTTGTCTTCATACCTAGTGTTAAAGTCGTTTGGATTTTCACTTATTTTCCTTCATAACTCATCCAAATCTATTTTAATCTATGTTTTAAGTGACTTTATTCCTGAAGGAAAGGATTCAAATACAAATTCAGAGAGCGAAAGAACATGCAAAAGGCATCCTGTATTTATTACACTATAGTCACTAGTGTCACCAAGTAGGTCATCCACCTTTTGCATGGCAGTCTTAAAAGACACAGGGGCTCGCAAACCTGAGCAAATACGGACACAGGTTATAGTATTGCTTCTTACTTTACCCAAACATTTTTCAGCACAGCAGTCCACAAACTCTGACCATGCCAAAAGCAGTCCCAAATTTCTCTGATATCTCTCTCCAGAGATGAACACAGATCTATATGGTAAAACCTATAACAGAAAAAGAAATAAAATCATCCTAGATGACTAAATCACACTGTTTCTGGTGGGTAGCTTAGTAACTGAACTTTTCATCCCCTGAAGGACCACTCAAACCATTTGTTTTCATTTTCTTGACATTCTGTCAGTGTAACATAACTGAATGTGCTGCTCTGCTTGTTATTTTCTGCAATGAAAATGACTGACTGTGCTGAGGAATCTTAAGAGGAAATGAATACTACGTTAGAGGAACAACTCAGTCATATGATCTCTGCGGAAAGAACATTTGCTTACATGCCTATTTACAAAACAACAGAAGTCAACATCAATGAAGATCTCCAGTCTAGGCCATTCATGTGGGAGGGCCTATGAAATGCTCTCTTTATGTCCCGGAAGAAAAGATTCCTTTGATGAAATTTTAGCACTTTTTAAAGGCTAGTCCTTCCCAAAAGGATGCCTTTTTTTCTGCAGAGAATAGCTGTTCAAGTGTTTAATGCTTTGCTTCTTTTTTTGCTTTCATTCTCCTTCTGCATTGCCAAAGGAGGTGGCACTCATTGTGACGGCATCACAGACTTCAGGAGAAAGTAATAATATCTGGGATACTGGCGGCGCGGTGGGTTAAAACGTTAAGTCACCCAGACCTTTCATTTCAGGCACAGTGAGCTAGAAATTTTGGCTTACGGAACAAGGGAACACAAGTTCAGCGATCTCACCCTAGCCTCTAGTGGACATTAATCCACCTCACAAAACCACTAGGCAATTTGTCAGAGTAGTTACATATGCTGCTGAAAAGAAAATCGGAGAGTAGTGAGTTCTGAGAGGAATTGCTGCTCCTTCACACAGAGAGTTTCCACTGCGCTTGGTGTCAGCATCACTTGCTCCAGGCGTCGTTATTAGGTACTCATTTTCATTCACAGACCTGCCTGTAAAAGCGATAGGAGAATTTTAAAGGGCAATATTGTGAAACCTACGCATATGGGGAGCCACAACCTCATGTAACGACAAGGGCAAAGTCACAGCCCAGAGCAGGGTAATATCAGAGCTGAAGTCTCCAGGAGAAATTACACACCTGAGAATCTTCCTGGAAACCAATTTCTCCACTGGTTCCTCCTTGTTCCCAGGGGATGATAAGCTACTACCAGCCTAACAGCGCGCAATTCCACCCTCATGCTTTCAACAGTAGTTGTGCTACAAGAATCAATATTAAAGAGGCAGCATATAGAGGGTTTCCTCATCCATTTCCTATCTCCCACTCTGGTGAGGGAATAACTGACTGTAGATCCCTGCTTCCTTCTAAGTGACAAGACCAAATAACTTTTCTAAAAACGAAAGGGGGCTGTCACATCACATCGTGTCCTTGGAAAGGCTGAATAGCTCAGACAAGAGTTTAGGATTTAACCTTTTCCTTCCGTGCAGTTTTCACCTATGCGAATAGAACAGGACTGGAATAAATTACCTTCTTATTCCATTCATTTTTAAAACATTCCTTTTTAAAAAGTGTACTAATGGGGTAAAATAAAACTAAACTAAGCAAAACAGAGTTTATCAGTAGTCAAACTCCTCGGTAATTTTGTTCCTATCTCAGAATTACTACTACCGGTCAGTAATAAGGTTTAAAATCTCTAACACAGAAATGAGTACCCATTTAATCAGACTTCTAGTTGGAATTCTGTACCTTTTACAGTATATAGTCTGTCATTGTACTGCAAATTTGGCTTTAGGAAGGAATTTAACCAGAAGAATGCGACCTAGCTACAGTTAGCTTTAAAAGGAAGAATACCATTTCTGTAGGCTCCAAATCCCCATTTTGCACAGTTCTTGTTAAAAAAAAATAACTTTTTGCAAGTTTTATGACCAAAAAACAAGATCTACATCAAATTCTTGTGCTTCTTTACCATGCTACAGTACAGTTCTGACTGATATGGCCCTCCATAACGTCTGCCACAACACTGCAAGACACAAACATGGGATGCTGAGATTGCAGTTCTACTGCAGTTATACTAATATAGATCAGAAAATGTTTTCACAGTCAGCAGGGACCGCCCCACTATCACATCACTACGTCCTGCAACTTCTGCATCACTTTAGATTTCTGTTTTCTCCCAGGTAGTCACATCTGTATTGTAGCATACCATATTTTATGAATTATGACACCCAAGACACAATTTTTCCTGTCTGCCCCATCACAGCCAAAGCTCTTCTCTATGTCCTCCATATTTCACATGCTGGCTTTTGTGAATCATCTTGAAAAACGCTGGGTTGACACTCTTACAGAAAGCTAAATGTGACCTTTTTTATGTGTCTTTGTAACTCTGCACCTGCCCACTGTTATCAGGTTTTTTTTCTTTCTTCATAGCATCAGTTAGCAATTCCTGTTTTCAGATCCAAAGATCTCTCCTCACCATGCTAGGTTCAAAAGACACACAATCAGACTACTGGCTCCATTTTCTAACCTGAGAGTGCTGCCCATCTGAGCAAGTATTGCTCAGATTGTCCGTTTCCTCCCTCTCACGCTCATGCTGCCGTCAGCGCAGGCGGCCTTTCTGTAGCTGCCTGTCTTTAAAACTCACTGCTTCCATGATGTCTCTCACTTCTTCCATCGTGATTAGTTGGGGATGTGCTTTAACAGGTGGGTGTTACTCCATCCATATGTGTTTCACTACGGTGTTTCATTCATTCTGCCTGTTCCATTCACCCGTTGTCATTTACCTCACCGGAGGGACAATCACGTATGTGCTTCAAATGTTACAGCTGATCCAGGAGCCCTTCCTGGTCCTCTCTGAACAGAAATGTGAAATAGATGTTGTTCAGTCTGGTGTTTACTCCGAGAACCGCTGCAACTGTTCCTAGAGCGCTCAGTCTACTCGTTGGGGAGTAAAACAACAAGTACAGTTCAGGAAGCGCGCAGGGCTGTTATAACCTGGAGAGAAGGAAGCTCTAAGCCCTGCCACGACAGGGCTGTAACTGGATTGTTAATATCAAGTGGCTACTACATAATCAGATGTGTGTCTGTATAAATAAACACATACATACACGTTTTTAAGTTCTACCCTATTGTGCAGAATGAGTTACCAGTAACTTGAGAGTAAGAGCCTGTGTAGCAATGACCTGTCAGAGACACAAGCTAGCAGAGGCCCTGCAAACTCAGGGACAGGATGGTACTGGAGGCCCGAGGGCTAGTCACACAGATGGGCAGCTGCTGATACACAGCTGTGTAAACAACCTGATGAAGCAGCCCATGACCAATAGCGCAGGTGGAGCTGTCTTTAAAATGTATAGAAGACTGCAACAAAAACAGTGAGCTGCGCTAGAGCCATATCTCAGAAATAAACATGGAGAGCTGATCACCCTTACACCCTCTGCTGCCCTGCCACATTTGTAAATATTGTTCCGTTATCATTAAGGGGAATTATGTTTTAGTATTTGGTTTAAGGTTTTGCTGATCCTGCTTAATGCGTCTATTTACCTGCCCTTTTGCACTAACTGTTAAATCTAAATGCCACAGGGTGCCTCTGTCAGGTCATCTAAGCTAATGGAAGTTCATTTCCAAAAATGCTGTACAACATTGCAAACCCTTGCTACTACCAGCATTTATGACCAGTGATACTTAACCTCTTTGTTCTGTACTCCTTGTGCATACCCACTGTTTTGGGCAGGCCTGAAACGGAAGCGGTTAGCGTTCTCCAACAGAGAAACCAAAGTGCAGAAACTACTGCCAAGGAGAGAAAGCATCAGTAAATAAACATCAGTACGAAACAAATTTTTACATGAAAAGTGAGACAGCTGGGATAGAATAACGATACCTAAAGTGCCTGCATGACTAATATTTGGGCGGTATCTTCTATAGCTGTGGTCTATAAAGGTCTAAAAAGTATAAAGTTTAGACTTTTGTGACTTTAACAAAAGAAAAAAGACTGCAAATCTGCAGGATAATGGTCAATTAAACAGTGCAAACTGAGGTAGCACAGTTAACCACCTGAATAGCAAAAAGGCTGCCAGCTTCCTAAAGGGAATGAAAAGCAGCAAACTCCCCCCAAATTGAATTAGATTGCTTCAGGAATCTGTTAGTCGTTCAGTTAAAAACAGGAGCGTGGCTGGTGGAAAAGAGTGAAAGCTCAGTGATGCTGTCCAATAAGCTTCACTAAGAACCTCCCAAGAAATACAATCAGATGTTTCAGTTCAAAAGTGGCTTTATTACCATTATTTAGCCACAGGCATAAAAAGGAATCAACAAAAACTAAAACACAGCAAATCAGATCCTTTAAAGCTTTATACAGGGAAAGTCTTGTGCTTTGCCCAGTGCTTGAGCAAAGCTGTTAAGTGTTAATGCATATAATCTATCTAGCCAGCTAACTAGCTTAATCTATCACATTGTGTGTGAAAACATAAAAGCAACCCAGCTGTGACAGGTTAATAGTAGGGTTAGGCAGTAAAATGGTAACAAAAACACACTTTGATTAATGATCTTGAGTTGTCCAGCTTTAGTATGGATGGCTTTTGTCTAGGTTTATTTAGTGTCCAATCAATGCAAAATAGATCTGGTAATTTAAAGCATTACACTAGATCAGAAATGTTGCCCCATACTGATAAAAGCTGGAGAAAATACCACATTTTGAAAGAGGAAGAAAAAGTAGCAATTTATATAAATGGAGCTGCCTCAGAAAATGAGATAAAATTAAAGTACACTAAACTCAGGCGTCATTCCACTATTACTTGTGGTGGAAGGGATGCTTTAATTTGAATGAAATAAGAACCATGCCAAACCATTACTCAAACAGTGAAGCAAAACCTTCTATGACCTCTAAAAATGTGAGGCACTTCTCTTTCTTTCCTTCTTATTTTCTATTCCCATAACCCTCCACAAGCAAGCTTGCTTCTGTGGTGTCTCTCAGATCCATGGTGTTTTATATACTCCGCTTAGGTATCAGATAGGAACACACTCTTTGAGATACATCAGTGCACTGAGCGGTCAGCATTCCTCCACCTTTAGTGTATACTGCCATTCATGTTAAAAACATCACTTAATGAACATCACACAGTCCACTTAGGATAGACTCCCAACCTCAGGAGTTTAGGCACCTTTTACATCCCAAAGTGCTGCAATCATCAGGCTGTAGAGGTTAATTACCTCCTCTTGACAACTCCTCTCAGTTTAAACAGATGTTTTACCACTCTGCAGAGAATGCCTAATATGGCCTAGGATATTCCTAGGTATGCCTCCTGTCGGAACGGTTTGGAGGCTAAACTTGTAACAGTGCAAAGAGCAATAAAGAGAGATAATAAACCAGCTGTAGCACCTTTTACATTTTCTGGTAAATAAGGGATAGAATGACCCAACAGAAAATTCTACTGTGAACTGGATAAGTTGGAGTAAAAAACAGAGCTATTCTGGAGAAAGTGGAAAAAAAATCATCTTCTGCTGCACAGCAAATAACTACATGGATCCTACTGCTGTATGATGAGATAGTGCATGATCTTGGGCAAGATGCTTCCCTAGCCTTTGTACTTACAGAAAATCAAGTTAACAAGGAAGTCCATCTTTTCTTGCTTGTGCCCAAGACGGCAGGCTTTCAGAGTGCCCTTTTTAATGACACTAACCTTTCCCAGCTGCACAGTTGCTCAAAGTTTGGGACTGTACGGCTAGTTCCAAGTGGAAAGGGGAAACGATGAAATAATTTGGCCATGGGTATCTCCAAAGAACACAACATCTTGTTTCCCTGAATGCAAAAGGAGCAAAGCAACTGGAGGCGGTTACTTTGAGGACAACCTCAAACATCCTATCAGCGCACGCAACCTTCTCACTGCTGGAACACATTTGTGGTTTCTCTAGTTGTGCCCGGTTTACTGCTCCTTCTCTGACCCTGCATTTCTCTCTTCTACATTTTCTTTCATACAGGCCAGTATTAAAATGTAATTTGATGTGTCACATTTAACTTTCCGCTAGTTAAGTTTCTGATTGCATTCAATCTCGTCTTTGTTTGGTGTGAGTGGTGGTGAAGAGCATAATGCCTTCATCAAAGGAACTAAAGTCCTCATAAGCAAGCGTGTCAGCCTACACAGACTGATGCACTGCTCAGCACAAAACAAGCCTGCATAACAAAAGCAAACACACCAATGAATGTGTCTGTCTTCACCTCATTAGACCCATCATAGTGTCTAATTCAAATGTATTATATTGGTCTTACTGAAGTGACCTTTAATGGAAGGTGCAGGCTTATAGTTGAGACCACAATGTTGTTCCTTAGCTAGCTGCAGATATATGGATTTGTTTATTATGTTGATGATGGCTTTAAGGCAAACTAAGCAACTGGAAAAGTCCGAACATAAAGAGTAAAATATCAAGCTTGGTATATCTGGCAAGTTTTTAGCAGAACAGTTTCACAGCTTAATTGTGAATGCAGCAATGAGAAACATGGATAAGGCTGTCATGTAAAGTGACAACATGATACGCCTGCAAGTAGCACAGCACTCCTAAAGAGGACTAAATTGGCCTGCCTGTTTGCAGCTATCCAGCACAAACAGCCTATTAGAGTACTCTTTCTATCGGTGGCTGATACAAGATGTTTCCACCTATCAGTTTTAAAGGGGAAGCATACCTGTCATCTCATCTAACACATGTATTGTCTAACTATGTCTAGAAATGAACAAGGGACTTGCTGTGTTAGGAAATGATAATAAGCTGAACTCAAATGTTTTCGAAAAGTCTTTATTAGAGAGGGATAAAACCTGTAGTACATTGGATCTGCACAGAAGTAAACAAATATTCTTTCAGTGACTATTTTTGACAGTTGGTAGTTCAAAACTCCTGTTACCTGCCAGTGTACCTGGGACAGCCACATTCAAAGCTACATACTGAGACACGCACGGCCTATGATGTCTGAAAGATAACACCAGCACACAGCTGCAGGTAATCCTCAAGCACCTTTTAGAGATAAGCAAGTTCAGTGGGTCAAGCTAACCTAGCCAGCTGTCTCCAGACAAACGCTTATAGAGTCCTTTGAGATATGTCGGATTACAAGCAGTGATCTGAAGCATCATCATCTGCCTTGAGTAGACTATAAGTGCTATTGGCAATGTCCAACTACACGTTGACACAGACTCACACAGCACTGCAACTCTGACGCGATAACCAGCTTGCAAGCGCACGTCTCCCAGAAGAACGTTGTTGAATATGCCTACGAATGAGAACAAGCTCAGACTTCACGACTGAGCGGATGTGATCTTGACTGGTTGTTTCTGGGTTTTGATTTTTTTTTTTTCTTAAGGGTGTCTGGAACAATGACTACAGCAGCAGTTTCGTATTTCTACTATTACTCAGAGTAGCCAGCCCTCATGGCAGAGATAGGGCAGAGTCAGTGCCCTTGACTGAAGGATTAAGAATAACCCCAGGGACTGGGGAGAGGACAGCATTAAGAATCCACAAGCCATTTGACAAAAAGAATCACTTCAAGGACTTTTCTGGGGGTTTTTTGGCAGGACATTTTGGCTTGGGCATGATATAATTTATAGCCACTCAGCAGGAAACAAGTACCACTTAATGATAATGGTAAAGGGAGTACTGTATTTGTCTAGTTACCACAGTTCTTCTCAAGCTTTACCTACTAAAAAGAGCAATAGCCTAATGCATACTGCACAGTAAGGATGAGGCCACCTATCAAGCTGCTAATGCAGCTTCAAATGTGAAATTACTACACAGAGTGCCATAAAATGCAATTATAATCCCTAAAGAAATGAGTTGAAATGTCCGCATGTTCAGGGGAATTTCAATGATGCAAAAAAAGCACCTAAGCACCTACAGGATTTTTAAAAACATAGGCATAATTTTAGAACAAGCATGCCTTTGAAAAAATATCTGCTCTCATTATTTACTCACTTATCTACAAGATCACTATAAAATGTGGTGATCAAAAATAGAGGGGAAGACTGCTTTGTTTCTAGATAAAGCACTAGGTGAAAAGATATGTTGTTTTTAATTTTCCTTTGAGTGCACGGGAATGCCAGGAAGTGTGCTGCCGTTGTGAACATCCGTTCTAAAGCTTTGAGGACAAGTCTTGCCTAACGAAAAGAAAGGAGATTTTCCTCAGAGGACAGAAAAAGGGAGTAGGGGAAATAAAGTAAAACTTCTAAGGATGAGATTTTCTGAGAGAACATTTTCCTGAAAAGCTTCTATCCTTTTCTTGAGCTAAGTGGGGACTAACATAGTGGTTTGCCAGGGTAACATCCTTCCTTCACAGAGAAAAGGACGCTATACTGCAAAATAAGGACGTAAATGGTTAGGAGAAAAGAACGTGTGATTTCATTTTCCTAGTAACCAGCAATGAACCTTAGTAAAAGTACTGGTTTTACGAGAAAAAAATATTCTTAACTGCAATTTTTTGTGAAGTTCACAGATCAACAAAAACAAACTGGCATTAGGCATATGACAGATGATCAGAGAACATTTCTCTGGGTGATTTTCTCACAAAGAGAATGATAATAAATCTAATGATAGGGATGGAGAAAAGCGGCAATGAAAATGCAGAAGTAGGCACAAATAAAATCCTCATATTTGATCTAGCATTAGGCCATGATAGAGGAAAACAAAGGGAACGAGTCTAGGCTGAGAGAAAGGATTGCCGCTGTGCTGACATGCGTAATTTCACATATAGGACTTGCCCAGAAACAAAAGGGAAAGAAATAAATCGAAGGGTACCATAAACAAATGAGCCTACTGTGAGGGCAGAGAGGAAGAAAAACTAGCAACAATAAGCTTAGTAAAACAGAGTATTTGCATTATGTCTGAGAAGTAAGATTTCCATACTGTGATCTCTTCCCTGAAGTTTTCAATCAGTAAGTATATCTGCTGTTCGTAGGCTAGTGGGCAAAGGACACCTACCAGGCATGGTCAGGAGTGCAGAGGACTGACGGGAGCACAGACTCTGCCCTCCTGCCACCTGCAGAAAGCTGATGTCCTGCACATGCCAGGGAGACCTCATTTTGATGTTCATCACCTTTCACCTCTTTGCTCTCGTATTGTCCTGAAAGATCTTTGTCCCGCATCAGAGACACACAGGTCCGCTAAATCAGAGATTCAAAACAAGCTGGAGGTCAAAATTATTCCTGGTGAGATAAACTGCAAGTCTAAAATTCAATTTTTGGCCCCTTGCAGGAAAGGAGGGATATATAGTGTTCAGAGGGAGCAGGGAGCACTGTTTTGGCTCGTCTAAGAAAATAAGAAATTTACACAAAGCCGAACAGTTCAATATAAATAACAATTTACCTAAGAATATCTTCAAAAAACAGAGTGAATTTCGAAGTTCAAGATCAACCGATCTAGTTAATCTCAGGGCTGTTCAGTGCCTCTAAATTAGTGCAGTATGGGGGGACTATAGTCTGCTGTTATACTCTATAATAGCTTGCTGAGCATTTGTTAACTCCAGCAGAGTATATGTGCAATTATTTCTAATGAACTCCCTAGCCCCTTAGGAAAAAATAATAGTCTTTTTGAATTGGTTCTACCTGTTGGCTGCATTAAATTTGGAAACAAAAGCCATACATTTTCAGATCTCCCCACAGAACGTGGCTCAGAGCAAGATTGGCATGTTTATTTTCAGAAAACCTCCCCAAGCATTTTAGGCATGGCCAAACTAATACATCTCTCCTTGACAGTTGTAGAACTTTTATTTCCTTTGCTAGAGTGTAACAGATTGCTTGCAGTTTAAGTCTCCAAGTTTGGGTTGCACTGCAAAAATCTGGCTGCCTGCTGGGGTTGTAAAGAAGTCCCATGCAGAGAGGGGGATTCTGGGAACATCTGCCCACATAAACATTATGCAAGAGAGGAGTCAAGCGAAGGAGCAGCAATTCGTGGGAAGGTGAGAGAAAATGCTTAGTTTTCCCTTACTTTTCAGTAGATTTGCTATTAATATAAGGATTTTAAAAAAAAAATCTGACCGTTCTTGAAATTCCTCACTACTTAGCTGGCAGTACAATTGAATAGAAAGAAAACGCTCCATCCTAATGAAGACACCATTTTTCGGTTTCATAACTTCTTATGTGTGTTTTCCGGTTTGCTTTCTGAAGTTTCTTCTATATTACAATGTAATTGGAAAAATATAGCTTCACATGAGAGGATTTTCATTTTCATGGCAGATTTACATGAGATTGCCTTTATCTGGGAGAGTCTTGATCACCAGTCAAAGCAACAGCTGGTGCACTGTGCTTCAGCTGTATTTGGACTTTGGGGAATGTCATGTTATCGAAATGTTTTAAGTGCACCCATCAAAGCTGACATAAACTGGAACCCGCTACATCAGGCAGGCAGACTGCAGGTTTATTGCACGGCTTCATATCCCTCTGTAGAAAGCAAATTGTGCACAGGAAGTGAAACACAGAAATTATTCTAATGCTAAACTTGCTTTACTTTCAACTTTCCCAGACAATATAACTCAATTTAGGTCCCAGCGCTACAGTCTCCTCATGCTGTTTCTGGAGTTGAAAATGTTTACTGTCCAACAGCCTGTGAATATCTTTCTGAAATCAGCTTTAAAAAATTATGAGGCTCTAAACCACTTGTTCCACCAATATTTCTTACACACTCATGAACCTGGGTAAACAAAACATGCTTTAGGAGCGCAAGGATTCTGCTAGCGTTAAATGGTGCATTTTACTGAATTTGCCTAAGAATACTTTTGTCTGTGGATCACATTGAAACCCACATAAAGATTTTTATGTGGTGTTAGATCAGAAAACATTATTCACATAGAGCTGCAGTCAAATCATAGCAGTGATCTTTGGTAATAAAACAAGGTTTTTTCCTCATAAGGTCTTAATTACACGCACAGTATGAAAGCTGCTTGCAGTATATCAGCAGCTTTAATACCTTCCAATTGCTTTAGCTAACGTTGGGGTCAGTTGTCATTTTCATAATATCCAGTTTGACACTATTATTTTTATAATACATTATTATGTTCTAGAAGAATAAACAATGCACATCACCTAATGGCCTATAGCATATAGGATGGGCACATGCCTGCTGTTCTTTTCACTGTGGATTCCCAACATGCCTTACCTCCTATTTTGGCACAAAATTAGGCCATAAATTAACTGAAGGCAGCTTTCTCAGATAGAGTTCTGCAGCCTGACTTTCTGGTTGCCAATCAGGAGGGCAGAAAGTATGTTAAGGTGTAGAGGAACAGATTCTGAGCATCAGGTAGGAAGTGACAAATTCAGAGGAATTTGATCTTGCAATAATGAGGATGTTGCTGTGCAGCTGCCAAGTTATTCCTTAAGAGAAGAAGATATAGCTGAGCATCAGTAGCTCAGTACGCTTGAACACGCCTTTTCACTGAAGTCCATGCATTGCTCAAAGTATGTCCCTCTTTATTCCCTGTTCCTGAGGCTGAGGGAGCATGCGTACAAGGGGGGCTGAAACTTACCAATACTCAGGACTAAAAGCAAGCCTAAGCTTAAGGTTCTCACTTGTGCCCATCCACAGCCCTGTGGAGGTGAAAGACTCACAGTCTCAGGAATAAACAGAAAAGGCTAGATTTGGTGCTGAGTCTCCTGTGACCTTTCCGAATACCCCAGAATACTAATCACTTAGAACTTCTAAATTTCCCCAGATTATGTTTACGCTGAGTAACTCTACCGCATCCTCTGCTACCACAGTAAGCAGGTGTCAAAACCAAAATTTACTGAAGCTCACCCTGATACAGCAGAAATTTGAAATCTCACCCTAGCTGACAGCATGCTTCCCCTGGGGTGACCCAACTAAAATGGCTTACAGTAAACCTGGGTATGCATGTGGTATAGGCTCTGTTCCAAGCTAAGGCTTGTGATATGCACCCATACAATGCTATTGTTGCTTTTCAGGACACACCTAAACTTCCTACATCAATTTAAAAATTTTTTAAAAAGCATTGTAAGAATCAGTGCTCTCTGTCAAGGTGCCTCTGATACGATAAACGTAAAGATTTTTCACATTTTTATACTTTTGACCAAAAGAACTCCAGCTATGTACCGCTTATTTTCCAGCTCCCTCCAGATCTGTGTGTACTGCAACAACTCAAGAGTTTCTATTTTTTCCCCTCCAGTCCCTTCATAACTGATTTCTTCAATATATATTTAGAAAGGGTATCCTTACTACAGCTGAATCTCAGTCTACATCTGTATCTCTGCAACCATATTCAAGTTAACTACAGACAGTTAAATAAAGGGTATTTTGATAAGCCCATTTGTGTATTTCAAGAAGGGTCTGTGCTAAGTGCTAAATTTGAGTAACTGCTTTAAAAAGAGACAAAGCATTCATTTGTAGAATTACATTACTGATATTTATTTTCTATATCACATGTGAACCACTGATAGATCTTCCTAGCTAGCTATCTTCTATATATTAGTTTTTAAATCTAGCATCTTCTTTTTTTTGTTGTTGAGATACTTTTGATATCTTCATTCTTTATTATTTGACCACTGCTATCATTAAGAACATGCTTGGGATCAGGGAGGTTGTTTGTTTTACTGAATCCATTATATGTGAAATATTCACTTACAGTGTGAAATAACTGCCTACTCTCTTGAGAGTAACTCAAGGGAGAATAAACACACTGTTAAATAACAGGCAAATTGCTACGTGAGCATCGGAGCAGTATTCATTGAGAAGACTTCTAGGGGCACATCTCACGGCTCTTCGTGCTGCAAGCTATCCCATTTGTCTGTCCTCCCTAGGCACATGGGGGGGAACTATGGGAAGAAGGCAAGAAACAAACGGTATTCAGTGTTACCCTGTGCACATGCTGAAGGGTGGCAAGCTTCCCCATTTCAGCCCATAGTTTTTCATTAACTAGCCAGCTGAAGATGGAAGCTCTGCTGTGCTCAGTAAAAATCCTGCTACGCGTGGATAGGGCAGCACTTCCATAAAATTTACCATCAAAGCAAGCCTTTGTCATCACAGAATAACCATCATCAAAGAACATCCCCACTTCTGAAGGCTGTTCTCTATGTACTGAGGTGCCTGCTTGCAGTGCATTGACAATTTTTCAGAGTTTCACTTCATCTGTTATAAGCATTTCTGATATCTCTACTTTACATTTAAAAAAATAATAAAGCTTTCCAGCAATATATCCTTTGCACCTACAAAAGAACCTCACTCAGATTCCCTTGATGGAGAGAGTAACCAAGTTGCTGGAAATATGTCTAAGGAAAACAGACCGTGGTGAGACGCACAACGCGTCAGGTTCATTACACAGAGCTGGACGGCTCTGCAACATGAGTGCCAGGAGACGTAGCTCACTACTACATGGCTAAAGCAGTTGTTTTTGAGGTGATGCTCATGATGAAACAGTCCCCATTTTATTTCTCTACTTCATCCAAGCAAGGTACTCCTCTCTGATTTACAGTGTTGCCTGGAACTGCTCACACCACCCAGCTCAAAGGTGAGAGGGTGGATCTAGCCATGCACTTCATTATTTGTTATTTTCTTATCGTAGGTGGTTGACCTGCAGAAGAGACTAACAGGTAGCCCCAAAGGTAGCCCGTTAGCCCAAGGAGAGCTCCTTCCCAAGCTGCGGAGCTGCCACAGCCAGTGGTCTCTCCACTTTTCACATGCACTCTGCCTGCTTCACTAAATCTAACCAGACAGATGTGGATGAAAGCCAAGCCCAGAGGCTGACCCCAGCAAGACCAAACATCTGGGCTCTCTTGCCAGGTGGCTTTTGAAAAAATAAAATAAAACAAATTAAAAAAACAGAAACCTTACACAAGTCTGATTTCTTCTTAAACTAAGCTTTAAAAAGTGAACGAGTCTTCACTTCTAAAAATGTAATGGAAGTACCAAATGCGTTATTCAGAAAAGGAAGGATTTCAGGGTACAGAAGAGCAGAAGAAACATGAAATGTCAAGGCTGAAACAAAGGTAGCCATTACTCTAGCTCTCAGAGTTAAAACTGCCATGGTATTTTCTGCAGTACATAGGCTTTAAACGCAGAGCTGCATTACATTGTAATCTCAGAGATATCCCCCGGTCACCATGGAGCTGTGCTATTTAATGTTATTGTTGTCCTTGAGTTAGACTTAGATTTTCATATTTGGGAAAAGAGAGTCATTAGTAAAATCTATGCAATCTGTTAAAGTGTTTGTGATAAGTGCAGCCCAGTAATATCTAGAAGGCAAAAATCTTATCTTTCTCTAGTCCTTCTGCATCACTGAATTTTAGATCATTTACCTCAACCTTCACTAACATTTTCTGCCACAGCCTGCCAACTCAGTTTGTTCTTTCCACCTATTAAGTCTAAGTCTGACCAGCAGGAAAATAATTCCAAGGATATAAAATGCCCTGGAACAAGGCATGCGAGTCCCAACAAGAATCTGGTTGTAGAGAAACAGTGAGCAACCAACAATTCACTGATAGTGCACTGTCCACATGAAACACTTTGGTTACACAAATGGAGAAAGGGATTTACTCTGAGAGTGTATTAGTTGTCCAAGGATACAAAAGCTATAAATTGGGTATAGCATTGGGGAGTTTCTTGTAGAGTCCTGTGTTTTATTTACTACCCCATACTGCCATTCCTTATATACATCTTAAATTCTAGAGCAACCTATTTCCATATCATAAACCAAGGATTATCATAATAGAAAGAACGTTAGGAATGTTAAAAATGGGAAGTGCCTAAAGTCAAGTGAGTGGTGCGACTGCACTGCTGCCCGTTTGTCTTGTTTGCATTTTGGGGATTGTAGAAAAAGGTTGAAGAACCACGGGCCAAAAGGTTTTGGTTTCCAAGCAACTACAAAAGCAGATTGGCCTTCCACTTTGATCTGCTGCGTACTGCCTATTTTGCTCTCTCAGTACTATATTTACAGGGCAGATTATGTTTTTGCTATCCAGACTCTTCAGCAAGAAATTAACGCTATAAGAGTATGATCATGATATGAGACTCATAATCTCATATTCATTATGAGCATCTAGGGTGCTTAAATGACAGTGACAATTATGCTGTATGGCTGTTTAAAAGTACACTGGAGAAAGAGCTGAGGTTGTTAGCGAACTCAGATGAAATTGAATGAATCTGTAATCCACACTGGAACAGTAAAGCGACAGTGACTTAAAAGGAGAGAAATATGTAGAAAGCTCCAGCTTTCTTTCTTACTTCTTTTTTGAATAATTATATGGCAGGGTTTCTTTACCCTAATCTGCTAACAGAAATATTCAGCATGCACTACACATCGAAATAAATAATTCCTCCATATCTTTGTACTCTAAAATTTGCAGTTAATTAAACTAATTTGTCAGTTTTTGTAAGTTGGAAACTCTTCCTGTCATCGTATCCAATCACTACTTATTTAAATTTCATCCTTGGCCAGTTTCATG
The DNA here is from genome assembly GCF_040807025.1 of Struthio camelus. NCBI lineage: Eukaryota > Metazoa > Chordata > Aves > Struthioniformes > Struthionidae > Struthio > Struthio camelus. The sequence continues at coordinate 19,270,807 of NC_090982.1, read as the reverse complement.
ATAATGTTTATCTGCTCCAGAGGATTGGAAATGAGGGTAATACACTGCCATACCATTTAATTTTTTTCTTAAAGCTGGAAACAGCAAAGCATCAACTGGCCAGTTAGATAACACAATTTCCCATGTAGGTTATTTGCTTAAGATGGCTGGGGGCTAATTTAATTCCTGAGTTGCTTATTTACTGGTTCTGAGAGGGATTCCCTACAGTTAAGAACGAACTGTGCACAAAGTTTCTATGAAAACTGCATGAAAATTTTCTCACACCAGAGCAGTTTACGTATATTAATGCAGTAGAAATTTAACATCTTTCATTATTTGAACTAAAAAATATTTCTGTACCCTTTATTTACATTTTTATAGTATTTATCTTGCAGAATGAAGACAAAAATACAGAGAAGGTTTCATGTCAAATGCATACTTCAAAAGCATGCAGTTTCTTTACAGATAGCTTGCTTTTGCCTTAAGTCGAATTTCTTTGTTAACTACTCCTGAAAAGTCTAGCAAGAAGTGAAGACAGGTTAACTTAAGTCGAGTAAAGAAATTCTTATGTCTCCTTTTCATGCTCACAGTGCTTTTTCAACATTTAGTTAATTCCAACACCATTTTTATCAGATGAGAGACCTGTGGTTCTGGTTTTGACGCCCCAGGAATATTAACTCTTGTGTAGAAAGGGACATTTTAAAGCTCCTTCTATTTGTTTGAGGGCCCTAAACCCTCGAGACCGGTGAAAATTCTGGGTAGTGCCTGTCCCTCGGCACAGCCAGGGTGTTTGCACATACCTCACCTCTGCCTCGGAGAGCGCGCACCTGACTGTGTGTCACCTCCCTGTTTGAATGTTGGTGAGCAGTCAGTTCTCATGATTGACATCAAGTAGTAGAAAACTCAAAATTTTGTCTCCTTATGGTGTTGCGATCCAAGCCAAATAACTAATTTATAATCTCCATAATGATTAGCAGCTGATTGGTGGCAATCAAGTTGGAGAGGCTGCAGATGGCTGTAACAAAGGGTGAATTCCCTGCTGGACTCATATTACTATCTGGCAAGTGAGCTCCGCACAATTTTGTAGGAACGTGTTGATTTTCATCAAACTGCTTCTCATGGTATTTTTTCATCACTAACCTGTCCCGTAGCCATAGCAGACAGAGTTCAGATGTGACAATCAACAAAAAGTACTGTTTACTTTACTGCTAACATGACACAGCAGTTTTCAGCTTAAACATGTTTGTCGTGACCTAAGAACTCATAAAACTGGGCAACCATTCAAACAAAAATTAGTAGTTTCCTTAGGGAAAAAAAAAAAAAGGAAGTTTCTTAGTTTCATGCCTAAAATTTCAGGATCCCTATAGTTTCTGTTAGGCAACTCACAATGGATTCCAAAAAAAATCAGGATGCATAACTGAGCGGTAAGATGCCTAAAGATAGCTGCCAAAAATGTGGAACAACTAATTTGGTCAGCACAGGAAATGTGACCAAATCAAACCTCAATATTTGACCTCTCACAGAGCAGAATTATGACTGGCTATCACAAAAAATAGTGGTAATGTTACCAGCCATGAAATCAGGGTGTTCATTAGTGAAGATTTCCTTGTGGCCATTAGATAGTCTTGGATGATCCTGAAAAGTCTAGTAAATTTGAAGAGAGACTACTGTGAGAGAATTTTTCTTTTTTGCTGATGTGCATACATTGTCTCTGTATTACACTAAGATTTTCTAGAGTGTTCACCCTGACCTAAAAAATACAGATTGTACACAGCTTCAGATGCATATATTTTAGAGGTGAAGTCCCATTGTACTAGGAAGTCATCTAAATAATAGCACAAGATTTGTTTCTGTCTACAGCGTCAGTAGAGTGGGGACGTAAAGGGAGTAAATTTGCATTAGCAATTAACAACAGCAGTACAATACTTTTTTTTTTTCTTCTTAGCATACCATAAGCTCAAAAGCTCTCTATTTTTTGGACTGCTCTACAGAAACTTATGCATCTGTAATTTGAGTAAACTATCATCTAATTAAACAATTTAGATTGAATATGCTAATGTAAAGGATCATAAAAAAAGAATAATTACAAAGGGATTTCAAGAGGATAATTACAAATGGGGAATGTTGAATCTGAATAAAATTCTTACTTTCTTTAATTACTGAAAACTCATCTAAACCAGGGATTGAGAATATCTTTATTTAAGCATTGTGCACAATGAAAACCTCTTCAGACCTTTGAAAAATTTTAATTTGATCATGTATTTGCTAGCTGTCACCTAACATCTTTCAAAACCTATGAGCTTTAGGAAAAAAAAGAAAGAAAAAGAAAGAAAGAAAAAAGAAAAAGAAAAGAAAGAAAAAAGAAGAAGAGACGAGAAGAGACAAGACGAGAAGAAAAGAAAAGAGGAAAGGAAAGGAAAGGAAAGGGAAGGGAAGGGAAGGGAAGGGAAGGGAAGGGAAGGGAAGGGAAGGGAAGGGAAAGGGAAGGGAAAGGGAAGGGAAAGGGAAGGGAAAGGGAAGGGAAAGGGAAGGGAAAGGGAAGGGAAAGGGAAGGGAAAGGGAAGGGAAAGGGAAGGGAAAGGGAAGGGAAAGGGAAGGGAAAGGGAAGGGAAAGGGAAGGGAAAGGGAAGGGAAAGGGAAGGGAAAGGGAAGGGAAAGGGAAGGAAAGATCCAGCAATGCTCCTTTTCTACAGAGCTGATGGTAGGATTTCAACAGCGTTGAAACTCATCCCAGCAGTAAGGTAGCTCATGCCTTCGTCAGCACCATGCTCCTGGGGATGACAGGGAGGGAGTTCAGCTTACCCAAAGGGACTTAACACAGCAATATCAAAAAGATTCAAGCTGCTTAGGAAAGAGAAATACAACAGAAACCATTTAATTTAGCAAACCGATGCATGCATACGTATAGAGAGCACTGCTTTGCACACAGGGCTAGCAGTAGGCTCTGTGCCCCTAATATCCCACTTCCTACAACTTGTGGCTTTTGGACATTTGGCATTTTGCCCTAGATGTCCATTTTCTCATGTAGTGAACTGTTTGCCAAGCCAAGACTTGTGCAAAGATCATTGCTTGTTTTTCCTTTATACTTCACTATCCAGACGTGGGGAGAGGCGGGGTCCATAAGCTCCATAGGCATTTAAAAATATTTTCACAATCTCACCTTTCAATGCAATTTCATCAATATCAGCAGCAGGTCTAAAGAATATTATCATTCAGTCTTTAATCAAAGAGCCTGACAATTTACAAGGCCCTGTGGTTTAATCATGCTCATAAACAGGACCATTTGGCAGAAGAAGTTACAATGGCAATATTACATATGTGTTGCACCCCTCAGATCGCACTTACACAAGCAGCCTCTGCAATTTTTACTTAAAATGCTAAAACGCTAAATGCTAAATGGTATCAGGTATAGTAGAGAGAGGAAGCAGTTTACAGTCAGACTGTCTTCTTGATTTGTATTTGGTTTTGTTAAAATGACTCAAAGGTTTAACAAATATTTTAGGAGGATTCAGTTGCATCTTAAAAGATTGAAAAAGCTGATGCTTCATTTCTCCATAGAGATTTGCAAGAAACATGGCAAAAATAATATCTGATACATTGTTTTTCCAAGGGTAAAAACAGAAAAGAAAAATGTTTACTTTAAGTTTAGGTTCTTTCTATTCATCATTGAGAAGCAAAAAAAAAAAAAAAAAAAAGACACAGCTGAACAATATTTTGTAGTAATTTTGGGATGAAGGAAACACAATCATCTCAGAAAGAAAACCTGAAAAATGCTTGTTCATCAGACCATCAGAATCCACAGCCAAACATACAGAGGTTACAAAGCATCCAGGCTGGAGCCAAAAGAATCTAGTCACAGATGATCTCAAATTGTAAAAGAAAGAGAAAAAGATTGAAAGGTTAAATTTGGTATACTATTTGGGGCTATTTGTACCCTCGTATGATTTCAAGATATTAAGAATTAATCCTTTCCTGAGAGTCAGAGAATAATATAAGACAGTGGTATATGTCAGTAGGGAAAATTTAAGATATCTGCACAAGATCTACTACATTCCAAGGGAAAATATCATGATTTACAGTTTTTAGAAGAGTTGTATTTTAGATTTCCTTTTGTGTGTCATTACATATGCATGCTAGTTCCAACTACTGTGTTTCAAGTTTAAGGGGCAAGGTTAGCTGTAGATTCTTGGGTTTACTGAAAGATGACCACTGAAAGCTAATGAGATGTGTGTAGCCATAAGGAAAATGATCAAAGAGATAATGGCACTGAGCTGACTAGTAAGTAGGGTATTCAACCTGCTGAACTTAGGATATGTGGGTTAAGCAGCTTCTTTTGCTGCTGAATTCAGTAGAGTTCTGAGTAGAAAACCTCTAGAATCATTGAAATGAGAAGATACTCTGTAAGAATGGAATAAGCATCTAAATTTCCTAGGTTTGGACCAGAAAGTGCAATGCATTTTACTTCCATCAAATGAAGCAAAAGTATTTGTGGAAAGTTAAGAAACGCAGCAGAATAACAACGGGAACTTCAGTAAGTGTGTGCAGAACTATATAACACTGTGCAGCTGGGCTGAACTCCCAAAGAGGAGGCACAAACTTACAGAAAGCCGTAGTGAACTTTGGGAAGAGGACAGAAATCTATCCAATTATAACTTAACTACGGAAAAAGAAAGTAGGAAAGGGAAAGGGAATTGCATTTATGATTATTCAATAGCTACTGTAGGACCTGAGACAACGGAGGGAGACAGGCCACCACCTATGACTGATGGAAGTGTGTAACCGTAGTCCTTAGGAAATAAGCAATCTCACTCAGCTACCTTAAAATACTCTAGCTCTATTTTACCTTATTTACCTCTGTTTTGTAGTTGTGAGATACAGCATTTTCCCCCACAGAGATTCTTTCCCCCCTTCATGAATGCTGGATTATTGAAAATTGAGCCAATCTTTAAGGCAATTGTGTTGCAACACGATCCTACGTGAGCTGCTGAACAAAGGCTCAGGATGACTCAGATGTGCCTTCATTTGATGGCACCACGCTGTTTTCACCTGCCCGATTATCCAGCGCTCAAGAGGAAGGCGCTGCAGCTCCCTAATTGGTAGAATTTATGGCAACTTCTTTCCTTTGAGGAAAGTTGCCCTCTGACGTATTGACTGAACAGGCTCTTTAGAAGAAGCAGCAGCACAACCCCATATAGCCATGTGTCATCCTAATTTTTTTTTTTCCAAACCATAGGTACAGTATGTGATCCTAATAGATTAGACAAGATTTCTTTCTAGGAGTTTCAAAAACTTATTAAAAAAATACGTTCACTAGATAGTCTGTAATTTCAGCTATGAGCGTGTTTTCTATTCCTGCCACACAGCTGCTTCACAAATCTAGCTTGCCCCAGCTGCCACAGCTGGACCTAAAACTTGTGTTAACACTTTGTGAACTAAAATTTGATGCTAACATTTTCACAGGAAAGTTCATAGAAAATTATCATGAAAGATCAGGAAAAGTCTGAATTTCCTTTCTTATAAACCCAGGAGCTATTCAGTGCTGAAATTAGTAGTCTTCAGTCTCTAACTCTCTAGGACACAGGCTGCAAGCACAAATTGCAATTAGACTGCAAGCCCTTTGAAGCCAAGGTCCTCCACCAACATGCATCTCAAGAAATGACAGACAGACAGGCGAAACAAGGTCATGAAGTAATGAACTGAGGAGCCTGAGATGGAAAGGGTACAGTTCTAGTACACGGAAAGTGTGACTATCACATGCACAGACGCTCTTGAGCTAGCTTCCAGACCAACAGTAGAGAGGTCACAGGAGAAAGATCTTCAAGACAGGGTTTGCAAACCTACCCATGAACCTACCACCATCCAACCTAGCCAGATGCATTAACTAACATATGCATGAGATGCTATGATCTTGTTGTTCTGTAGGCTTACCCTGAAACTGTGCTTTGCTTCAATCCCAGAAGAGCTTTGCTGCTTACACCTACTGTCATACACATACTCTTAGCTTTTCACCTCAGAATCATAGCCAAATTGTATATGGACTGTCAAAATGAAATCACAAGCACTACAGATTTTACATGTGATATGAAATAGGTATGCTTGGTTTTCAGTGTGCAGAATATTCCATTTGCTCACTGCTTAGGGAGGTACCAAAATTTCCTGGACCAATTTCACGGATTGTGTTTGTCAGAGGCAACTTAGCATCTAGCGGTCTCTGTGGCTGAAAGTCGTCTGCCTTGCACTCTGTCTCACTGGACATCAAAATAAACTCAGCTAGTGACAAAACTGAGCAGTTTCACATCCTTGGGACCATTTCTGTTCTGCTTTTGCTGCTATGAGGAAGATGAAAACATTTACTAACTCTAGCCAAAAAATCCTTCCAGCTCTACTGTTGCTGACAACCAGCACGATTAAGCACCCTCCCTATCCAGACAGGATTCAACTGGCTTTTACTCAGGGCTTCCAGCTACAATAGGGACAGAGCTTTTATAGATTCCCCAAAGACAGTCCTGCCAGCACTGAGCATCAGACACATCTCAGCTCTGCGCGATCTGCCCCAAGAAATGCATCTTTTGCACAGCCAAGGCTGTTAATACAGCTAGTAAGGCATAAATGGCATAGTCCATCAAACTAGTCCTTGAAGCCTTACAACGTTTTAGCATAGAGAGCCATGAAGGAGTTAAAGTAAACTCGGTGGTGGGTTCTGAGTGAGCTTCACAAAGCCTCCTGCCGTGGTGGGGCTGATGTGAGCGCTGGTGGGGGTGGCACCTGACTGAGCAAGCGGTATAATAGAGCTGGCATCTCCTTTCTATCGCAGGCATCCACAGCCTGCTCTGACGCACATCAGCTGTTGTTTTCCAATTTCTTCAGGCCACCTGCTGTCTATACTAATTTAATAGATAGCAAAGCACTTGGAGGAGAGGTGGGCCACAAACACAGCACTTTTAGTTGGAGTGGGAGAGGATCTGAAACTAATACAATTATTAAAGTTAGATTGTGTGTACACTACTCTTTTCTAGGCATTAAGTACCATAAACACAGACTTCATAAACCGTCAAGTTTAATGCACTGACAAGCAGTTATTAAATATGATCATCAAGGGAGGATTCCGTAAGTCTCCCATCCTTCTAAATATTCCAAAAGTTTAGTGGCAAAATCTCTCACCTCATGCTATTCTTCTACTTTCTTAGTAATGCGTGGATGCTTGGTAATGACACTGGAGAAAATCTTGCTCCCAGATTAGCACTGCAGGAGTGCCTATCTGCAATGCAGATCCCTGCTGCTATTCAGTACGTGATATCCACAAATGTCAGTAATCTAAGAACAGAGGAAAAAAAAGAAAAAAAAAACCAATTCTACCAATTTTGTACCACTTTTTTATCCATGCATCTCAGTCATTTAAGAAATCTTAACTATCTAAAGATATTTTGTGAATATAAATTCAAAATAAGCAAATAATTTTTCATCACAATTCATGAGAGTGAAGAGTTCATAACACTTCAGTACTGTAGCTCAGCTAATGGGTGGTTATTCGTTAAAGCATGGTAACTCCTACACTTCTGGGCATCTGCCCATGCCCTGACAGTCTAGAGGCTTAATTCAGCTCCTAGCTCTTCCACAAAATCGGCATCTGACTTGAGGCAAGGTGCTTCATGTCTTTGACTCCGTTGTCGTTATCCCCGGCCTCTAAGCTTTATCTGTCATATTTTTGTAGGTTACAAATAGTTCAGATTAGGGGTGGGTCTAAAACTGGAGGCTGTTTTTTGAACTTTTGCTATGCAAACTATATATTTTTTTCTGTCTCTATAAGACAAGGGACAGAAAGATTAAGAAACAGTGAGAATCTGAAGTAATCCTAGCAGTAAAACTGACAGTTCCTGACTTCCAATCTTACGTGCTGTCCATTCAGGAATACACCCTTAGCCTTAGTTTCAATGGGTTATCGTCCATCTCCAGAGGGACTTTGATATACTTGGGAGCACACTTGCTCATGATTAAAGAAAAACTGTCAACATGATTATCTATGACTGTTTTTTAAAACCATTGTTTTCTAGAGTCTACCACACTAAAGCATGGAAATAAAAAATATTAAATCCCTACTGATTTTAAACTTCTCCTCTCTGCCCAGTCAATTATGCACCAATCATGGAAACAAGCCAGGAAAGACATTAAGGTATTTATGCTCCCAAGCTGCCAGACAGATCACCTATGGTATCACAATAACATCAGAAAAACACTAGGAAAAAGAAGTGTTAAACAACTCTTGGCCTCTCTTGCTGCCTTATTCCTGCTGCCTTGCTCCATGAAGCAAAACAGAAAGTGTATGAGCAGTCACAGGTGCCACTAAGGTTCTTCTGCAGCTTCACAGAATATGGCCAGAAGGGATCACTATGACCTGCTTTGTAGCACAGGTGACAGAATTAATTGCTGCATGAGCTGGAGCATGTCTGTCAAAAATACGACTAGTTCTGCTTAAAAAAATAGCCGCAGTTAGAAATTCACCACTGCTGTTTGTAAGCCCTCTTAATGGCTAATTATCTTTGCTTAATATTGCCTTTAATTGATATAAATATTTCCTTTAAATAATAAAGTGGTAAATTTAAAAAGAAATAAAGACTACTACTTACCTCATTAATACACTGTCAGAGCAGGTCAATTCTGAGACCTAACATGCCAGAAAGTGTTTATTTGCTTAAGCTCTGGCTTACATTGGAAATACCTCTTTTTTACAGGAAAGTACAAAGCAATAACATGAGAGATCTTCCTGGTAATGACAACAATAATGACTTTGGTACAAATTAATGAACAACTTCTTCCATTTTAGAAGCCATACTCAAAGCTTCTTTTAGTTCTATGAAGACCATGAAGATGCCATGCGTGGTATTTCCTGGGATGGTGGGCAAGGTAATGTTTGTCAGTTGTCTCGTGAGCTGTGGCTACTTAGCGTACCATAGCCTGGGATGGCAAGCAGAGCTTTAGGGAATCTTTTGACATGGAAATACAGGAAAATTACAAAGGTAGGAGATAGCAAGGACAATAAATGCCTGTGAGCCTGTTTACGGCAGTCCTCATATTGAACAATTCGTCATGGATGAGGAGACAATATTTAAGGAAGTAAAAATGAACCTTTTCAGATTTATATTCAAGAGAGCGATCATGGTTACCTGTGAAGTGGGGATGGTTTGGGAAGAGCGTAGTCATCTACACTGGGACAAGACAAGAGACAAAGCAGAGCAGTTTCCATGCTGTAACTGTTCCTGTCTCCTACAGAGCAACAGGGTCCTCCATTTGTATCTTTCATGAATTCAGTACCAAGAAAGTAACATGAAACTAGTATTGAACCTTTCACTTAAAGGGTGACACGGTGAAGCTGCAGCTGAGCTTTTCCCTCTCCCTTCCCTAAGCCCCTATTCCTCAGACGACGTGATCTCACTGGAGAGCAAGGACCGACATCGGTACCTTAGTCTTCCCCAGCCTCCCGTCACCACACTCCTTCCTTCAAATGCCCCCAGAGACCTCCACTAGCAGCCAGAAGACAAACAGAACCTGGGAGAGGTCACCTATGACAGGACAGAAGGTAGCACAAGGCTGTATCACAGACAGCTTGACAGTGTCAACACCTAATAATCATCACCTAATAATTATCAGCTGCTCTGGCCTTCATTCTGATTCGCAATAAAGTCGTAGTGGTAGGGCACTCATCATGACTGTAGATACCTGTGAAATCAATTACAAGGAAACCAGTTTACACAAGAGTTCAGGACTTTAATGTTCTTAGCCTTGATTGATATGTGTGCACATAAAACAAAGCACGGAAATATCCCAAAAGAGGATGTAGATATTGCTCTGTTTGCTATTGTATTAAATATCATGAAATCAAGTCCTTAGGCTGCAGTGATAACAGTATGGGATATATAACGCTATAACATCTATAACCCAAGCAGGCCATTCAATTATCAAACAGCAACTGATTAGGGTAGTTCCTAGGTTTCACAGTACTCAGCAAGTGTATTCACAATGCAAAAACATCTGTTACTGTCAAAGGGAGAGGATGAGAAAAAAGTTTTCCACCTTGAGCATGCAGAAGTAGAAGTATGTTGACTTCCTGGCCAGGAAGGGAATCAAAAACAAGAAGGTAATGGGAAGAGGGAAATTAAAGAGATTTTGGAGATTTGTACCAGGCAGGCCATGATCACAGAGCACATAAATCCTCTGCTTTTCAGTAACAATCCCTTCTTTCTCGGTGCAATTGCTATTTTGAGTAAACATGCTGGAGGAAGGGAACCACTCAGAAAGACTCTTAGCTAGAATGTGTAGATGGTGGCTGAACCTATTTGAAGACAGCACACAATACTTATAGGTTAATCACTTTCTATTTCTTGCTTAGAATAGAATAAACTGTATTGGGCAACACAGCTGAGTCAGCCTGAGAGCTTCCACCTCTTTTCATCAGGGTGTCTCAGCCACTTCCAGGCTCCTGTGCTGGGGAGGGAGTCAGGCTCTCCTACAAAAGTGCCACCTCATCAAAGTCATGCTCTGTTTTATCACGGCAGCTGGAGAGCGGCGCCCCAGGACAAAATCCTGCCCCATTCCAGAAAGGACAAAGACATAAGCATTGCGATAGGAGCAGTATTTGTCACTGACTATTTTTAAGCTGATTTCAGCTTTCTGCTTTTAACTGTCCTTTGCAGAAGAGGTTTGAACACCTTTCCTTGCTTTTTTAGCAGTATTTTTATAGCTATCCTTTTTCCGAAATTTCCTTGACAGCATTACCTGAGCAAAGAGCATCATCACTGTTCCAGGTGCGTGGGTGCATGAAAAGCGGAAATGCACTGTTCTATGGCATGATGCTAACTTCAAGATGGTGACTCAAGTTTGGCTAAGGACCAACATTTGAGCAAGGAGATGGCACCCTGGCAGTTTGGTGCAAAGGCAATAGAGGCACACAGATAAATTGATGTTAGTCCTAGCAGGATGCAAAGCACTGTGGGATAGCAACTGCAAGTTGGTCAATTTAATATGAGGTAGAGACATGTCCAAATGAATGCTAGGCCCCATTAACTTAATATGCTGTTAAGTTAACACCCTTTGCATTAGAATATACGAAACACATTATCTGGCCAGTTAATTCACCTAAAGAGCTGCAGCAAGTAGAGGCAGGTTTTTGCAACACAAATAAATGAAGTTTAATGTGAATTAACTGTTAAATCCCACCTAGGATATTCTTTACATACACCTATTTTCCAAAACTGATGAGTTAATTTTTACTATATGGGATAATATGTTAGCAATCCATTTGTTTGTATTACATTTTCTAATTCTGTTGAACACAATAATTAGATTTCAAATTGGCATCAGCTGAAAAATGTAGTGAAGCTGACTTTTTCTGATGTTTCTCGTAGAGATTTTTTTTCCTTTTTTTCTCCTTCACAATCAGTTTCCAAGATAACTGTGCCTCCCTTCACTGAAAATGATGACTGTACTTACGTATTGCCCTGTAGAAAGTGAAACTGCAGGCCTCAGTGAATTCCATCATCATTTCACCCCCTAATGAGAGAGATTGTTTGCAGGCAGATGAAATTAAATTGTAAGCTCTATTGACTTCAACAACAGGTGCCATTTGTGCAAACCCAAAGGGAACCATTGAACTGTCAAAAAGATTTAACTCTTCCTGACACAGTGGCATCAGATAACATCCTCTTAGTACCTGCACCTCACATAGTCGTAGAATCCATAGTATATAGTCTCATCTATAACATCACTGGCACTGTGGCTAGAAAGGGCTGCATTAACTGCTAATGAAAGAGCTACGCTTTCTGACTGCTGGGTTGTAGCAGGTCTGCATAGAATAAAATGAGGAAGGAAGAGAGAAATTAACATGGAAAAAAACGGAATTTGAAAAGCAGCAAGGATTTCAGAAACTTTCCAGCTGATGTGTAAAAATCCTTGATGACGAAAAAAAGCTCAAAACTGTACTTGGTATATTTTAGTAGGAAGAATTTCATTTACAAGTGTTCCACGCTTCCCCCATAGCCTGGGGTTACAAATGGTGGATAATTACTCGATCTGCATTTGCAATTAAATTGAGATGATCACTGACAAGCTATGCAAAAGAAATCCATGCAGAAGCAGGTCTTCACCATTTTTGAAACAAGTATGGCACAGTTGTGATCTTACAGATTCAATTAGTGTTGGCTCAATGGCTGGTTTTTGTGCAAGTTTAACACATTGGCACTCTTAGTCCCAGACAGAAAGAGTGCCCAAGTCCCGGTGCTGAACAAAATAAGAGCTGGTGTTCTTTGAGTTACTTCCTTGCTCAGTGCTGTTTCTTTCCCTGACATAAGAATTCTCTTCTTGTCAGATGGAGAGTCAATCACTGCTATCTAGCAAGAGAATCCTCTCTGTTTCTGGATATAATTTGATATTTCAATGATGTGAAGAACAATTAAATACTTAAGCATTATATAACTTCAAAAGTCTCTTTTGAGATGAAAAATATGCAAATGATAATGTCTATTATGGTTATGGTAAAATTCTTTAATTTTGACTTGAAAGCAGGGAGATTTCAAGACAGCATGATATATTTGATCCAATGAAATAATCAAACCAACTTTGTATCACTTTCGTGGCAATTTATCTTCTCCGCCTGAAGCAGAAAGATATTCCTGCTGCAATAATGGATTTATGTAGTTTCTCCCATATCTATTTCTTTCCGTTTAAGCATTCAGAAATGTGAAGTCCTTTAGTGGGTAACAGCTCCAGGCATGTAACAGATAGGAGACTTCCAGGAGATGAAGGGTAGAGCATTTCCTTGTTGAATATGGTTACAGGGCTGCAAGTCAGTGCTCCCGCTCTGCTAGCGGGCCCTCGCATTCGCTTCGGCACGACGCAGTTGGAAAAAGAGAAAGAAAGACTCACGGCACTAATGGCCTGCAATTGCGCAGGCAGCGCAGTCACATAATTCAGGTTTTCATGCCCAGACCGCAGGGCCTCCACGTAGCAGCCACCTTCCCAGTTTTGCCAGGCGGCAGCTGCTCCCGGGGGAGTTCGGAGAGGCCGGTCGAGCACCGGCTTCCTGCGGGTACCGGCGCCCGGCACACGGCCCGCTGCCTTCAGGCACAGCATCACCGGCACCTCGGGGCGCAGGGCAGCGAGCGAGTCGTGCAAGCACCTGGTGGGATAATGCCTATTTGTGTCGGGTAAGAAGGAAAATGTGCTAATAACATCTCTGACATTTAATGATGTTGCTTTCATTTTGAACACATCATTGCACAGATATTGAATCCATTCATTTTGGTAATAGACTCGGAGCTGTGGAGTTTCTGCTTTAATAAATAAATAAAACCGAACAACAGACACTTTTTTTTTTTTTTTTGGAGGGGAAGGAACAGTCATAATGTCCCCCCAATACTATAGGTGTTTGCATTTCATGAGTTTTGCTCTTCTGTGTGTGTTTCCATATGTCTCTTTGAAAATCTAATTTCATTTTCTTATTCTTGTCTGCAGCTTTTTCAATTTTCACATCAAGCTGCATATTACTCTTTGTCAGACTGGTTATTCCAAAACGAATGCTAAATCTTAAATATATTACCCATGTTTTCCAATTTGCCTGGAAAAGCTTTGGTTTACATTTTCTTTTTCAAAGTTGTAGCATTTTTTCTTATCAAACTAATTATATTTTGTAATTATATTTCTCTAGCTTGTAAGTAAAAAAGGGGAGAAGGAAATTAATTTAAATTATTTGTAAAAGCTGCATGGAAATTTTCAGGTTTTGCCAAGGCTTTTCTCATGCCTTGCAGAGGCTTGCCGTGACCATTGCCACCTTTATTTCCCAAAATTCAATTCTTTGTGCTTTTATGCAAGGTAACCTAACCACAAGTATTTGGGCAAAATTTAGTTTGACGCATTCAAAGTTGAGGCTCACTATGAGAGTAAAAGCCAAGGCACACATCAAAATTCAGGTCTGGATTTTCCTCTTAATTTATGTGGATTTTTTTGGCCAGTGCATCCTCCAATGACTGTTGTGAAGCTGCACATGGAGTTGAGCCATGTCCACAGAGTCACTCTATCAAGATCATGTAGAATCACATGTAAACTGTGTACCTGTGTTACCTAACAGAAACACATTGTCTCAGATACAGACATCACTCTAAATTCTGCTTACATCTTCCAGTGTCTCCAAAGATCCACCAGCATTTTCTTGGTCATATTCTGCTAAGTATCTTCTAAGTCTCAGATAAAGCACATGTTTTGTGGCTTGTTTCATTGCTCCAGACAGCTCAGACTTAGCAGAGAAATAGAAATGAGAGGCAATAGGATACACAGTACATCATATCTGCTCAATAAACTCTAGGAATATGCTCACTGCACAGGAGGGCTGACATTTTAGATATTTTTAAATTGGACGTAACAGTCACTCCACATATCTTCCTGTAGAAACGTGGCTCAGCATGAAAGGAGGAGAGGTTGCTCCAGCTCCTTCTGTGGCTGCAACCGCTAGCAGCGCATCTCAACACTATGTGTAGTTACCGGTTCCCTTCTTTCTCGCTATCGACACCTGACTTCTTTCCTGTCTCATCACATTTCCCCTTGCTGACCTCTTTGCCCCTGTGGAGAAAACTGTACATTTTCTTCACAACAAGCTAAAATAAAACAGGAAAGAGAGTATTGCCCTACTGAGCTTTTGCCAAGCTCTACCCCTGCCTTATGTTTTTGGAGCAACAGTTTCTTCCTTGGTCATACGGTAACTTGGTCACAGGGTAACAGTAAGATGTTCCAGCAGGAAGGTGATAAGCTAATAATGAAGATGTTTGAAGCAAAACACGCTCATAAGAGGACTAAAAAGGAGCTTACTGAGGGATAAAGCTGAGAAGATGGGATAAGAGGTCAACGATGTGATGCTGCCAGGTAGACTATCCCGTATCGCGTAAGCGGTTTATAGCCCCGTGTAGCTCCATGTGTTAAGATGGACTGCACTACTATGATTTGCTATTGCAGATCCACCAAATCTACAATCTGCAAGCAGCATTCTGTCTCTGCTCTCAGGTTTGCATAACCAGAGCTATGGGGCAGTGAGGAATAAAGGAAGCCCTGCGCCCTTTTATGACAGAGAAGTTGGAGAAGTTTCCTGATTTCTCTCTGTTCAGGAATTCTGGCACAGAATCACAGAATCACAGCGTGGCCAAGGTTGGAAGGGACCTCTGGAGATCGTCTAGTCCAACCCCCCTGCTCAAGCAGGGTCCTCTAGAGCATATTTCCCAGGATCACATCCAGCCGGGTTTTGAATATCTCCAGGAAAGGAGACTCCACCACCTCTCTGGGCAACCTGTGCCAGTGCTCGGTCACCCTCACAGGAAAGAAGTTTTTCCCTTTGTTCAGATGGAACTGCCTGTGCTTCTGTTTCTGCCCGTTGCCTCTTGCCCTGTTGCTGGGCACCACGGAAAAGAGACTGGCCCCATCCTCTCGACACCCTCCGTTCAGATACTTGTACACGTTGATGAGATCACCTCTCAGCCTCCCCTTTCCAGACTGAACAGGCCCAGCTCTCGCAGCCTTTCTTCAGAGGAGAGATGCTCCAGTCCCCTCATCATCTTGGTAGCCCTCCGCTGGACTCTCTCCAGTAGCGCCATGTCTCTCTTGTCCTGGGGAGCCCAGCACTGGACACAGGACTCCAGGTGGGGCCTCCCCAGGGCTGAGGAGAGGGGCAGGATCACCTCCCTCCACCTGCTGGCAGCACTCTGCCTAATGCAGCCCAGGATCCCATTGGCCTTCTTGGCCACAAGGGCACACTGCTGCCTCATGGTCAACTTGTTGTCCACCAGGACTCCCAGGTCCTTCTCTGCAGAGCTGCTTTCCAGCCGGTCGGCCCCCAGCCTGTCCTGGTGCATGGGGTTCTTCCTCCCTAGGTGCAGGACCCTGCACTTGCCTTTGTTGAACTCCATGAGGTTCCTCTCCGCCCACCTCTCCAGCCTGCCCAGGTCCCTCTGAACGGCAGCACAGCCCTCTGGTGAATCAGCTATTCCTCCTAGTTTAGTATCCTCAGCAAACTTGCTGAGGGTGCACTCTGTCCTTTCCTCAAGGTCACTGATGAATATATTGAACAAGACTGGACCCAGGACTGACCCCTGGGGGACACCACTAGCTACAGGCCTCCAACTAGACTCTGCGCCATTCACCACAACCCTCTGAGCTCGGCCATCCAGCCACTTCTCAAGCCACCTCACAGTCCATGCATCTCACCCACGCTTCCTGAGTTTACCTACAAGGATGTGATGGGAGACAATGTCAAAAGCCTTGCTGGCACACAACAGCACAGGCAGTAAGCTAACATAAAGTCATTAGCTGTGCACCGGTGTGGCTGTTTATATATGCAAATCTCACTCACCGAATCCCAAAAGGACTTTCTTGGTGACCTAAGAATTTAAGAAATTCCAGGGCTAAGTAGCAGCCACAGATATCACTCATGGATCTAGCTACTCAAAGTGGCAGATAACTGTCTAAAGCCCTTAACGGGCCTCTATCTTGCTTTTTAGTCTCTCGATTTATCAGTTTCCCATCTATTCAGCAGAAACAACAGCAGGGTTCCTGCATGGATTTCCTATGAAAATAGGTAGGTTAGAGATTAAAAATCACTCAGATAATCCATCAGCACATGAAAGCCATTGATAGGTGACAGAAAAAATTGTAAATATCTTTTGAGCAAGTAATTTATATTTCCAGTCATATAGGACCTAATATTCAGAGGGCTGATGAACCAGCTTGTAACAAAAAATAAAAATGGGTTTCTCATTTCATTTTTCTCTAGTTAAGGCAGTTTTGTGTCTCCTTTCACTTGATATCAATGAGCAGGGCTCCAGCATAGCTGAAACAACACTAGAATTGAAAGATGCACAAACATTGATGTCATCAAACATATTAGCAGCTATAAAAAGACAAACTGAGCCTCTGCCAACAGCTGCAGTTAGTTTTCCCAGTTCTGTGGAAAGGCTGAGGATAAAAAAGTAGCTCAACCTAAATCCTGGAGGTGGCAGGAGGCAGACGATGAGACAAGATGTCCTTATAACACAAATTACCGGTCTTTACAGTAGTGCTTATATGAAATATAGCTGGAATCTGAGTTCTACAAATTTTTTCTGTCCTTATACAGCAGTCAGTCCATGAGCTAATAACTTCAGAGCCACCTCACTAGAATTCCAAAAATAAAATTCTATTTTGAGTAAAGCAAATTTTAGGCAGGAGCCCAGCTCAAAAAAGCTTGATTTATAATCTTTATAGTAGGACACAAGTTGAATTTCTCATGTTATTACTATCCGTGTCCATATCAAACTGTGCTTGGCAGCCATGTCTGGCATGGCAATAGTCTTGCCTTTTGGAGAGCTTTCAACATGAATGAAGTAAAGACCCCTCCTGATTGCTTTGGATGAGCTTAAGTATCAGTGAAACGCCTTCATTCTGAAAGGAAAAAATTACTGTTTCGGAAAAAGAAAAAAAGATTATTACAGAGTGTTTACTTTGAGAGCCCATAAAAAGAAAATAGAATGACAATCACATAAAATTACCACAGTTCTGCAATTGCCTTGGATTTCCTTTTGTTTTGCTAGAGAAAGAATCGGACTTGTCGCTCAACTTTTATATGCTTACATAAGGAACATTAAATTAACCAAAAAATTTGCATAACTACATAAATAAAATAAGTGTTCTTATACATAGAATCAAATTTTTTAAATTCATTTCACAAATTCATATCCCAAAATGGTGATTTTATAAATTTCTACTGAATAGAGAGGAAAATGCTATTAAAACAATAAATCTTTTGAACATAGGTCATACTCCATACTGTATTGTAATAACAGATATAATCAAAAATATCTAGACTTTTCTACAGTTCTGACCAAATTAACATGCATCCTATAAAGCCTAAATCAGAGATCATATGCTTCAGTTCCATATTAACAATAATCAACAGCTGAGAGAAAAGTATGTTCATAAAAATTCCATCTTGTTCCAGGCATCTACTGAAAATCCGGTGTCTGAAATCCAGTGTGCTTTGTGACAATGGGTAGAAAACTGAGATTGAGCGGTTGGCATTTTTTGACTGGTATGATTATAAAGAAAGAATTAACCATAAAATATGTGAACAGAGGGAAGTTAAATGCAATAGATAACTTTAAAATACTTCTATAGATAGTAATGGCATTCCTGCAATGAGCTATGTTTTAATAAAAACTTTTTAGTGTACATAGAATACAAAAAGGTGCCTTCAAATCAGTTACAGGTTCTCACTCCCAAGGTAAAATGATTCTTCACTGAGGAAAGCAATCTGCAAGCATACAACACTGTGTTTTGGTCTTTGTACTACGGGTACAAAACAATCACTCGGTATCTAGCAGAAAGGGTCTTGGTAGACACGAGCACATATATGAGTGATCAGTGCTTTAAAAGTCATGTATTTTGGAGCACCTTTCTTAACTGTTTTAGGACAAAGCCACATAGACACTCAGGTTGCTCATACATTTGAAACTGTTAACTCCCAATGCAAAGCCAACATTTAAATGTTTCTCCTCCAGTTCTGAAAACTGTTTATTACCCAGCGTATTGAAGTACGTAGAAACCTAGTTCAGTTCCCATGACAGTATTACGTTGCTATAATTGTTCTGCTATCAAAACTGTGTTTTTGTATGTACAGAAGAAATCCAAACCATTAACAGTGTGTTAATAAGATGCACCAATAAGACTTCAGTCCACCTGCAGAGCAGCTGCTGTGCATCTCCCTTCTAATATTTTTCTCTAAACGTTTTTTTCAGTTTTAAGCAACTTTCGGCAGCCAGTCAAGCAGACTTCACAAATATGAAAATGCCTGCATGCCAAAACTAATGCCCAAATCCCCAAGCTATAACATCAGCATGACTGTAAAGGAACGGCAAAATTTGTTTCATATATTAAACTGAAAAATACCTCCTGCCTAGCCTGCCATGATGTGAACCAATAATGCACTAAGAGCATTTACAGGCCAACTACAGAGAGAATTTTTCTTGAGCATAAATGCTTGGTTATTCAAAAAGATGCCCTAATATGTGAACTTCCATTTAGCAAGAGGCAGATATAGAAATTGTGAAAGACTATGGCAGGAAAATACTCTTCTGTAATTATATGTCAGTGCCCATAATTAATAATTTCCTTCTAACATCTCATTGGTATAGTTCTTTCTTTTATTCTTTGTCCATTTTTCAAGCAGGTGACAGTTACAGACTAAAAGTAGAGGCAAGGTCCATATGGAAAAACAAACTTAGTACGGGGATTTAATTAATTTAAAGATATTTTTATACACACATACACACACACACAACCCTAGGATAATCTGAAACCCTACATCTAAAAGGGATTACTATCAAATTCCCACTATTCATGGAATTTCTCTTTTCTTCCAAATCTTCCTCAGTAAACAAACCTATCTAACAAATTCCAGCCCAAGGCTGACAGTGCGAGCTTTCCCTTAGCACCAGTAGCACGATATGAGTCAGAATTTGAAATTTAATATCCACAGGAGAAAGGTTATTAAGAGCTGGGTGAAACTAGCAGAGCTGTCTTCCAAAGCAGCCTAACCCACCAGGACAGTCTCTCTTTTTTCCTCATGTCAGCCACGGCACCAAAATCACTTGTGCCTAGCAGCAACTAATGGCAGAGGGGGGAAGATCATGAGGGCAAACTGCAGAACTTCAGGCAAGCCAGAGAAGAGGAAAAGGAATGAGGTTTCTAACCTCTCTTACTTGGGAGAAGAAGGCGTAGAGGAGCCATTTCTCTACTTATTTTAAACTATATGCACCTTAAAAACTACATTCTTATTTAAGAAATGGTCCAATCCCACTTGATTATTTTGGCGTTCTAGTAAAATGGAGCTTTAGGGGATGAAAGGTGAAGTGGGGGCAGTGCTACCGAGGGGCTCTTGCCAACGCTAGGTCCCTTCGCACGGTCATTGCTGAAGAAGCATTGATTGTACCCTACCAAGGCACTCAAAGGATGAGATGAGTTGAAGAGCAGCAGCCTCCACTGGGAGGCAAAGACACAATAGCAGGATTTTGCAAGGGGGCCGACGGAGTGAAGCCCGGTCCTTCTCCATGCTCTCCAAAACCAAGCCATCAGAAAACAAGCCCCAAAGCAGCCCACAGCGCTGCACGACCCTCCCTGTGCTAGCAGGGCACACTGATATTTCAAATCCTATTTCCCTCAACTACATATTTCTTCAAAGGGAAAGATTATTGCCTCACTGACTAAATAAACGTGCTCCTACTTATGAGAATTTTCTAGGCCTAAAAGAAGTAAATTTGAATCTGCTTCCAGGAGTTTCACCTAGGCAGCTTCACTCATTTCTTAACCTTACTCTTCAGCTTCCTCGAAAGTATTAGGCAGGATTTTAAAACGTTAGCACTTGCATTCGTTGCAAAACTCATTTCAGTTCTAATAGAAGCTGCATCATCTTGATGCCCTCTTTGCCAGGAAGTTTCTCCATACATGCCTACATGCTTTCCCCATCCCTCTCACAGGTCCAGTTCTCTGGCTGCAAAGAGCTCGTGCAGATATTAGCCCCGGAAAACAAAACACCACTTTCAGGTAATTCAGCCTCCAGAGATGAAAACCCTTTGGATCTGAACGGGCTCAGCAAGAAGAAGGAACAATGTTGAATTTGATAGGCCCACCCGCCTTCTCGTTTTCTTCTGTTCGCAAAGTTGATGTAATGCTTCTAGTGCGCTGCTCTTTCAAACTGAATGCTCTGGTGTCCTTTTTTCTAGGGAGAAAAATCACTGCTGGTAGCTCAGTGCTTAGCAGGAGATACGTCATATGTATGGTACCTTGCTATGTAACTTCATACAGTTTACTACACTTTGCACTTCTGGGCAGAAATGTGGCCGGGGTGGGGAGTGTTTATGGTTACAGGGATAGCTGCTTTTTGTGAAGCCTCTGCATTGCCCTAAATGTATCTTGTAACTCCTCTTTTCTTTTACTTTTATTGTTTTACCTCAAAGCAAGAGGTACTGAGGGTAAAAAACACATTTGATATATTCATCTATGGAAAACATTCAAACTGCCCACTAATAATAAACCCACTAATGCTCAGTATCTTTTAACCCGTGTTTGCTAAAAAGAAATGTCCTTAGTTTCACGGCTTCACAAAATTCTCCTCAATAGTAAGTTTTAAGTTTGAGAGACATTAATTTTTCTTTTGACATATTCATGCAACTCAGTAAGTATTGCACTGAGTTGCCTTTTTTTCAAATACCCTGCATAATTGCACAATTAGAAGTAAGTGTTACTTAAATAAAAAAACTCATTTTGGAAGTCAATAAGACTCAGGCACCCAGGAGCAGTGCCTTTTAACCACTTCCCATTTATCTTTTTATCTGCCTCCTATTTTTTTTCAAATCTGTCTTTTATACCTCTTCTATCTTTCCTACCACTCCTATCTTTCTAAAGTCTAATTTAACAATATTTAAATTCTTCAAGATGAAATACTCTTAGACAGTTTTATTATCCACACCTTTTTAAAAATGCGCTTAGCTATTTCATTTGTTTTGTTTGTCAAGCAGTTATATCTTTCTTGAATTTTCAGTGACATTAAAGCGTTATTAGTCTCAGAGACTAACCTGATTCAAAATGTTCCATTATTTGTTCACTAGCACCCTTGACAGTAGTTTGTTAGCATTAGAGCAGTACTGGGAATAGATTTCTTTAGTTAATTGTATTTTCTTTCCCATCTCTGCAGTCATAGAGCCGAAATATTATAGGTACTATAAAATCAGTGGTTGTATCAGGGTTTTTTTTGTTTTTGAAGAGGATTGGTATAAACAACAATAAATCTGATGTCCTAGGCCCAGGGCTTAAAAACCATCAGATTTTTCCAATGAAGGACAGTTCAACATATATAGCAGAAAACACTAGGCAATTTGCAGAATTAAATGTAGCATCCAAGACGAATTATCTTATCCCATTTCACATACATAGCACTTTTTGACAGCAATGAATGTTATGATATGCATATAAAAAAAGAGAATAAGAAAGAAGCACCTATAAATCAGTGTATAGTAATTTCTTTTAAAAAAAAAAAGAATATGTAAAGATATGCTGAGCTGGCACCGTTAAGTCCAGGTAAAGCAGAATCACAAGAGGATTTGATATTTTAAAATCAAATATTGGTAGTACAAGCGCAAGCATGGGAATACGATAACAAGAAACTGAAGGCAATCCCTCAAAAGAACAGAAGCCACAAAGCATCTGACAGGAAAAGGGGATGTCACAGTGCAAGCAGAAAGCTCAATGGGAGCACAGATGCCTCAGCCTCAGCACTTCCCCTGAGCCAATAGCCAGAACAATTCCTGACCAATAGGCTTTGCCAGAAATCAAAGCTGCAGCTGATTTTATAGCTCTTCCTAACACCTGACGTCAACGATCTGGGACGGTGAGTTGGAGGCATATACTTTTGTAACAAGCCCCATGTGAATTTTGGTTTGGGTTAGCGAATGATGTCTCTAATTGAAGTCTTTTTTTTAACTTTCTCACAATCATTTTACTTTACTTACAACCCAGGCAACGATTTTCACTGACTACCATCACTAACAACCAAGAATCTAGTACTACGAATACAGGCAACATGTGGACACCATTTTGATTTGTCTTCACACATTTCCATCCATTCAAGTTGCAATGGTCCTGTTCAAAAGCACAAACAAAGCTCTGAAATAAAAGGACTGGTGACACTTTAAAGAAAGGGCAAGACGTGTTCGAGTTCAATGCAATAGCACACATCATGACACCCAGCTTAGGAGAGGGGCAACATCTTTCTAATAGACTGCAAGAAATCAAATGTATAGTCTTAACTTTGTACACCATCTCTAGTTCAATCAGTATGGTCTTTTAAGGTGAAAAGAAATAGTAAAATATCTTGTAAATGTGACTAAGTCCCAGCAATTCAGGTAAATTTCTCAGTAAAACTCAGTCTGATACTGAAAGATAAAGCTTGGGGTTTTTTTCTCATTCATTACATGAAAGAGTTAGCACAATAACAATGAACTTCATGTCTAAACCGAACCATTTTCTCAGCACGCTACCCTCAAATATTCCTAGGTAGCTTCTATAAAGAACTGACATGCTATTCATGGATTTTCTCTGAGATGGGGTGAATAAGCTCGACTTTCTTTAAATAAGCCACGAGATCCTGTAGTTCCTTTCTTAGAGGATTTAACCTACCTAACTCATTATACACAGACAGATATACTCCTTCCCATTACATTGTACTGAGTCACACACTGCAGCATTACATGAACTTTAATGATGTGGTTTTATCAAAGCCACAAAACATTCAGAATTCAGACTTTTTGGACTATCTCCTAACTTCATGTCCTTGTACAAAAAGATAACACCAGACCTTTTTGCCCAACTTTGCAGTGACAAGCCGCCAGCATAATGAAAATAAATACTTTCAGGTTTCATGAAACCTCCTTTCCAGTAAATCCTCTTCTGGGTGAATCTTCTGCTTTTTCCTGACCTGAACATCAGGTAGAGGTAGACGGGTTAACAGACCCGTAGCTGCACAGTTAAAAACGGCACAGTTAAATCCTTCCAGTAAGAATTTTACTTACTGCAGAGGCAAGTATTGCCATTTCTCCAAAAGAAGAGGTACAACATACCGAACTTGGGAGAAGTGTATAATGCTCTCTAATGACAGAAGGAACTACGCTTTACAGTCATGCTTGGGTAATGCTAAATCATAATGAGACCAATCCAGAGCTCACAGAAATCAAGGGAAAGATTTCAATGCGCTTGAAATCAGGCCCATTAATAGAATTGCTCTGTGAGTCACTGCATCAGAGCAAATCAATACAAACTGCTTCAGAGGATTTACTGAACTTCTAGAGCCAAAATGCTGGAAACTCACAGAATATAAAGCAAAACTCCCGCATGTGCTTCTGGATTCTTGCAAAGTATCCCATTTGGAATGCAAAACAAGGGAAAACTATGGTTGGTATTATTACAAGAATTAATTGCCTTGGTACTCCTTCTAAGTAACACTGCTTCCCTGCTACTGTGAGCCATTGGTAAGGATAGTTTTTTTTTTCTCTCCTTAAGAGCCACACTGGCTGCCAGAATGATAGCTCAGATGAGACCACATTAATCCCATGTGGGGAAGCCTTGCTAAAACCTTCTGTGCTTACAAACACTTTGGCAGTTTACCCTGATATACCCATGGCAGATCCTGGCTGTATGTTCCTCTTCTCTTCTTCATTTCTCACTCCCTTTTCATGCTTGCATCACAAAGCAAGGCCATACAGCACTAAATCAACCACAGTGACAAAGTGAACTTAGAAGTGAGTAGACCCACAGCCAGAAGAGAGTGCCTTCTCCCTGCTGGTGCTTCATAACCTCCCCAAAATCTGAGTGTGGATGGCAGAGACAGAAGAGACTCATCCAGGTGTCAGGACAGTGTGAGTTTTTGCTCTAACAACCCTTGTTTTGGCACTATATGTAACATATAACCTCTCCACCTCTTCCAACCCAAGTGTTCATCTCTACTCTGTGCTTCCACATCAGGTCTGCCTAAGAATGATTCAGGTCCATAATATTTCCATTTCTGCACATCCATTCCAGGAAACAGGCCATCCAAATTCAACAAAGCAGTGAGTTTTTCATTTACTTTGTTTTTATCCCTTGTGCATCCCACATCACTGACTCTCCCTCTTGTGGCAGGTCCCTTGGCTCTGAGCTACCCCTTCGAGACCCAGGAAGCAGCTACAGAGGGAATCTCTACCTTGACAGCTATATTCGCTCCTTACATTTGGCCCCTCTGGAGGACTTCCATCATATTACATGGTTACCATAGCAGCCTTGTCACCTACTATAGCGCTTGAGTCCAAAGCATAGGCCCACTACTCAGCTTCAAAAATATATTCATATTTCAGATCCCCTTCTTTATAAAATGGGGTCAGGCTGGCTGCACCTGAATAGGAAACAGGACAGGAAATGGTAAAATTGCTGCAATTGGGTGGGGAGTCAAGGCTGGAAAATCTAAATCATCTGAAAAACAAGTCACTAACATGCTCTCCACAGAGATTATCAGGGCTCTTGACTGGGATTTTTATTGACGCTCACTTTTATTTCACAACCACTATTTTGAAGACTCATTTCTCAAGGTATCTGGATCAGATTGCCCCTTCCTTTGTTTAATGTGTGAAGAAGTATCCAACAATTATACAACGGCTAACAATGACTTTTCTCCCCTAGTCTGTCTCCAATAACAGACTGGCTTCTTCAGCCTTTCATTTCACTAACTTTGCGATTTCTCCTGCAGTAAAACTGCTTCAGTAAGCAGCACTGCAGTGCAAGTCCGGCGCTTTCTCAGGGGTCGCTGCTGGTCTTTCGCATGGGAGAGGGAAAGAGGCAGACAGAGGCAGCCGAGAGAGCCAGGCGGCAGAAAGATCAAGTCCGCTGCAATTACCGTCGTACTCATTTGCTAAACCATTCAAATGAGATTCTAATTACACAAAGACAACTAATTTTGTTCATTAGAGTTCAATTAACTTCATGTGAAATTCAAGATAGTAGCACTGTTGTAGAGCGACCATGTTAAAGATGGAGCATAATCTCTCTTGACTGTTTTCCTTAGACAAAATATAGTTTTCTTCACAAAGAATTAAGACACACACATCTTCTTGAGCAAGACACCGAAAGCTGATGGATGAATAACAGACTGATTATTTTAAATTAGTCTCATCATAAACAGACTTCTTATTTGCTGACAAAGTGGAAAAAATTTGATCACAGAACCTTTGTGTTTTCAGAAAAATAATTATCCCGTAAATGTCTTCTTAATGCTGTTACAACTGATCAGAGAACACTGCTTTTAGAGCACCTATGCAGCAATCAACTGCTTACACTTCACTCACCTTTAGCTCATTTAGTTTAAAGTCTTCGAAGAACTCATCTTTTTTATATCATAAAATCACAGAAAATTGGTACAGAAGGAAGCATATCTTCTCCCTGAAAACAGGGCCTGCTATCCCTGAGCCACTTCTGACAGATGTTAGTCTAAGCTGTTCTTAAAGACCTTGAATAAGGGAGATTTTGCAATGTCCTCTGACAACATTGCAGCACTTCTCTACCCATAACAGAGTTGCCATATGATTGGAATAGAAAAACAAGGGGCTAAAATTATACATTTCTGCAGAATCATTAATTACCAGCTTGTTTTGGTAACCTGTACTGATTTCACCTAAAATCATCTCAGTCCCTGTTGTGGTCTTTAATTAGGACCTTACTGTATATTTTCAAATCTTTGTATCATTGCTGTTATTAGCACAGGGACAGTCAGCTAAGCCAAGTCACAGGTATTCATACCCACCCAGTCTGTCTTGGGCAGGGAGCTCTGCTGGAAAATGGTATTCCAATCATATCACTCATATTACCTGGGGCTGATGGCGTGGGCTTTCTGTTCAGCTAAGGAACCGGGTACTTTTTAATGCAAACTTAACTTGGAAGAAACCTTCAGACTCCTGCCCTCAAGTAAATGTAGCCCCCTCTTTCACCAATATCTTTGCAATACCTTGTTAACCTGTGTGAAGAGCAATGTGTTGTTGAATAAGAGAAGATTACTTGATGCCAAAATGGTAATAAACAAAGGAAGACATTTTAAAAGTAACAGCAATGGGAATTAACTAGCGAGCAGTGTTATATATTTTCTTACCAGATGCAGAAAATAAGTTGTTCCTGAAAGTCTGAGGAGGAAAGCCCAATTACTGCCTCAATGACTATTTAAGTTTAAAGTCTGCTTTAGAGCTAAGCTTTGAAGACTGTTTTTTAATCATGAAAAGCTTTCCTATAAGGCTTGACTCTTTGTACTCAATTGAAGAAAATGTCAAATCTTATTAAGCTCCAGTGAGGCTAAGGGGATATCTTGTTCATGCCAGCGAGCAGCCAGCAGTCAGACGACAAGAACGGAGAGCAAAAGGAGCAACAACAGGGCACTGGGAGGAAGCCACCTTCCAGTTCATCACCAGTGCCAACCACCAGGCTGTTAACCTAAAACTCTTTGCCAAGGAGCAGGTTTAAGCTTTCTCTTGTAATGATTTTAAGTAATGATTTTAAGGGATAATAGAATTCTACGTTAATTACAGCTGTTATCAACCCCTTCATCTGGCAACAAATTATGTAAAAGTCATGTGTTCCTGGTGATATATTGTCTTGAAAAAGAAAACAGGAATGGGCTTTCCTGCAGAATTAAGGGTCCGGATGTGCATTGATTTGTCTGCCACAAGACAACTCTTTGAGCGCTTCTTTTAAGTAAATGGTTTAGACAGATAGATACACTTTTTGGTTTTGTAAGGCTTAACTGAGATTACACTCATTTCTTAATTTATAAATTGTTTAGACTATACTCGTGACTAAAAAGTGCGGATCGCATCTGTCAGCTCGTCTAAAACAAAATAACCATTAAGAATTAGCTTGACTTATCCTTTCTTTTCTAGATTGTGCATGTTCAGTTCCTTAAGATAAAACTGCTTTACATTTATGCGCTTGAAATGTCCCATTCTGCCCCATAAAAACATGATTAGGAGAGATAGATCAAAAAACTGCATTTACTCCCTTATTTTGCATAGCTTCAAAAGCAGATAATCAGGATTCATGTTTCTGCAGAGTAGGGAGGTTTTTAAGGGTCCATAAGTTCTAGGTAAAATATAATGAACATTCATTCTGAAAACTTTAGTTCCTTTTTTTGATCTATACTTCATTTTATTTCCTCAAGGTTGTACACTTCGGTGGTCTCCTGTGCTATTTATTAGCTCACCTCTTGCCTTCCTATTTCAACTGCTTTTAAAGCTTCAGAGAAAAATGAAATGGCCTATTTTGCAAGAATCTATCATAATTTCTTCATTTCCTAATAGTTTTCTTAATTTCTGCAGAAGCCAGGCTTCTTCTCTAGAACTAAAAAAAGAAAAACAAAATCACAGTACTCAGATGATAGCTTATTTACAATTTTAAAGCATGAGAAAAAAGTATGCATCCTCTGATGGAGATGTGTTACATTATGGAATATGACTGATTGATTAAAAATTCAACTATAGTCACAGATCAAGCATCTTAATTTACTGCACTTCACACTTAAAGACAAAGCAAAAACCAGAAATTATGGTTATATTGCTGCTCTACTTTCTGTAAAAGTGACCGTTTGTGGCTAAGCATAATTTCTTATCTCTAACAAAAATGCTAACGACATAATGACTGTCAAATGGAATACCCTCATAGCTTTTCATTAGCTGTCTGGGAAAACTGCTAAAAGACTTCTCCTTCAAAGACTGCAGCAATGAAAAGCTGCTAACGACTGTCTAAGGTTGATCAGAACACACACACTTAGAAGTGTATTTTATATCCCAAGACTGTTGCTTCGAATGTCCAAATACAGAATTTGGACTTCCTTCTATGGCTTTCTCAGTAAAAAGATTTTCTAAAATGAGGTCTTTGAATGGATGTGCGGGAATTAACAGAGTTAAGATTCACTGTATGTTGTATAGAGCTATCTCACAGAGTAAGGGGGAAATCCCTGGGATTTTGAGAGGTATTTTTATAACAAGCAGGAGAAAGCCATTTGGAAAAATGACTTTTTTTAATTGTACGTGCTATTTACAAAATCTTTCAGAAATACATTTTTAATATAAAAATGGCCACGCAATTAGTTCTAAAGCAGTTGTGAACGACTGTTTCTGCATGCTGCTGCAGAAAGGCTAAAACCAGCTCTGGCAGGACTTTCATGTAGTATGTAGTCTCTACTGATTTAGCAAGGGTCCTTGAGATATTTTTACTCTGGGCTGAACTCTTACCCCAGAACTGCACCCTAATGAATATTAAAAGATTCAAAGGCAACAAATGCAGCATTAAATGCACATTAAAGATCTTAACCCACTCTAGCATAAGAAGAAAATCTAGCTCTCATAACAGAAACTTAGCATTAGTTTGACACTGATACTACACTATTATATACACAACTGTACAGCAAATAAGCATGTTTTCAGACACCCACATACCCGGCTTGCCATATGTTAACCACAACTGGGGAAAGGGGCCGCCAGAGAGAAAGAGAGAATTTCTAGTAAATAAATTATATTAGCTAAGGGATGTATGCAAAGCATAACACATAAAATCCTGATGAAAAGAAATGCAGCAAAATGCAAAGCACTGTTTCTGCCGTAGGGAATACCACATAATTCACTAGAGAAAATGGATTACATGGCCTGACAACAGCACGGGGATGCCAAAGACTGTTCTCATAGCAGAACTAAACTGTAATTGCTGTATTTCTATAATTTCCATTGGGCCAAAACTTGGTGGTGGCACAATAGAAATGTATGTGCTAAGCAGTGTTTAGCAAGGGGTTAGGGGTCCCATCCTCCATTTGAAAAAAACTCTGTTCTGTGCAGGAAAAAGGAAATTCTTGTGCCTCCTCACTCAAACTACTGTCAGGCACATCAGACAGTTAACGATGATAATACGCACTGTGGAGTCAAACCTGCCTTTTCACGGCCTCACAGTTGCCTGAGCAGAGATGTGCATGGCTCAAACCTTAGCGGTCATTTTGCCCTTGAATGTTAAGGTACCAGACTGACTTGGGCAAGGGAGGGGAGAAAACAAGCTGGAGATGTTGTGAAACAGGCAAACACAGCCACACCATATCTCAGTACATCCAGTAAGGCCCATAAACCCTCTTCATGACTTGCTCCCCAGCAGTTATAGCCTGACTGCACTAGCCAATAACCCAGAGGTAACGTTTCCTTTTCAACTGGAAAAAGCCATTTGTGGCTAAGATCAGTTGCTATTAATCACTGAGATACCACTCGGACTTACATACCAGTAGTATTTTCCTCTGGGGCCTTTCTCAGTGTCTACTGTCATCTCCTTTAAAAGACATCATGAAATTAATAACTCTGATGGCTAGTAATTACCCTCCTGGAGTTTCTCAATAGGTTTCTGTGTCTTTCGAAAATATTAATAATTGACATCAATTTCCTCGCTACTATCTCAGCCATTAATTTGATGGACATTTCACAGTGAAAGTGTCTACAGTAGTGTTTTCTGGGTTTTTTTCTTTGATAAAATGCCTGCTGTTGTGCAGTTTTGAGGGAGTAACATAAATCAAAGCACTGAAACTTGAAAACAATGCACATAGCTCATACATTCTCATACATAGCTCATGGGTAGGGGTTGCACTTTGTGTCTGCACATATAGCACTTGTTAGCATCCCCAAACATGGACACAAAGTCAAAAAGTAGGTGAATTTTCCAGAGGCACAGGCTCCTCTTAAATCAATCTACAATCTCAGGACGCTGTAGGACAACACTGCACAGCGTCTAAGGCAACCGTACTCTCTCGGGGACACAGACCTCAGAGAGATCACTGCTTGCTTCAAGTCACCCTTTTTCCCAAGTGTTTCAAAAGACTGAGAAAGAACTTCTCCACAAAAGAACATCTCTTTGTCCTGCTCATTTTCTAAGGATATGGTGATATTGGTATCCCTGTACGAGTGGTAACCTATAGCTCACAGTTCCTTCTGCAAAGATTCACCTCTAGTTACAGCAGCTGTCTCAGGCAGTCTCTACTTGACTTTCCTTTGGCAGAAAGGAGCTATTAAAAAGTTTTATTTACGTGGTTCCTTGTGTTATAAGACAACCTATCATCTATTAGATTTACCATTTTTAAAATGTAAATACTTACGGAATCAACTTACATGATGTCATATGTTCTCTAATCCCTCTGAACAGAAGAAAGCCATGGTGACATGCCCAAAATCACATGGGAAGGTGGTGTCAAAGTTGTGAGCTGAAGACTGATAGTTGGACTATTGCCACAACACACTGGGTCAGGTGTGTTTCAGCTGTGAATGGCAAAGGTGTAAGTGAGACCATCATAAAACTGATGTTCTTTCCCTTCTGCTTGTGACAGCACTTACCACTGTTTCACATACCTGCATCTTTCTTTGCTGAAGTCGAGGTGTCAGCAGCCGGAGGAAAAGGGCCACAGAGAGATCATGGAGGCACAAGAGAGACAAGGTATCCTCCAGATAGCAGCAGGGGCATGCTGGGCACAGAGAGGGTTAGCTCCTTGGCACGCTCCATAGCCATCCATCCCGAACTCCTGGATGACACAACTTCATAGCGAAATGCTCCGGGGAAAAGCAATGATGCTTCCCTGGGAATAGCGTTTGTAAAGTCTAGAGCTGACTACTTGGATCCCTAGCTCTTATCTCAGCTGTGAGAGATCCTACCCAGCTGTGCATAAATAGTAAGACTCACTGCAAGCTTTCTTTCAAGTATCTCATTAGTTTTCAGAAGCTGAATCCCCCTTCCATTTATGCACATGTATTCTCAGTTACAAAGGTATACTATCAAATACTTCTAATCTCTAGGGAGATAGTGGGAAAGAGTCATTGTAATGATAGGAGGCACTGCATTTTGTAGCATACGCAGCTATAGCCCTTTGCTTGCAGGGACGAAGATACCTGCATTGTAAAAATACAGCAATGCATCTCCTGCTATGGTAGAGCTGTGTATATAGCTTAGATCCCTTTGACAATTTCCCTGAAAATCAGCTTGTCTTCCCCCACCCACTTTTCCCAAGTCAGCTTTGTTGGCCTTCTCCTTATTGAAGCAAAGACATTTTGTACATACATTATATCTTAGTAATGCCTAATCATGAAGAAATCTGCAAGTTAATTCCACTTCATTTTATTTCAGCAAGTCAGTGAGGCCAAATATTTATGGTTGTTATCTAAAGCATGCTAGACATTCATTTCTGGTTTCATTAAAAGTAAAATCAATTATGTTTCCAGTTTTTGCAGCTGCAAATATACGATCAAGGGCTGAAAACCATGATGAAAGGGAAACTTACCATTGATTTCAGAGGAACTGGGCCTTCATTATATTACTGACCTGGATGCATCTGGGGCACGTGAATCTGAAATCTGGGGCACGTGAATAATTAACTACTCAGCTGCTGGCAAGCCTAAAGTGCTAAGCAAGAGACTTTCAACACATGGACACTATATGAAGGAGATAAACATACTAAACTAACACCCATTGGGCAAGCTCCTTTACACATGCCAAAGCTGTGGAACTGGAGCCATTAAACTAGCTCCCTCATCAGAGACCTCTATCTTTTGCAGCCTAGCTTCACACACACCATTGTCAAAAGACAGAAATTTCTCTTTTTATCTGCTTCCACGCTTGGAAGAAAAGGTTCAGTTCTCTTTCCTCCACCTTTTAGGAAAAGAGGAATTGTAAACTGGGAGAATTTGATCTGGGAGCTACCAAAGTGGACAGGCAGAAACAGAATGCCTCCAACCGTTCCTTTAAGAGGATTTTACACCTGAAATGACAAAGGTGTGGCATTCAGCCTAGAAGTCTATCCTACTTGTATTTCCTCCTACCCATCACGGTCAATAAGAGAAGGAAAGAGAGGGTATCTTGGCTTCTGCTCTTCTTTCTTTCCAGTTAAAACAAAGTTTCTTCTGTTTCTGCCCAAGGTTTCTGCTGTTTCTGCTTTCCCTCCCTTAAGGGAAACAATACTGTCATGCGCGACATCCTTGATTGCCACATCAGGACTGGAATGAAATAATAGCCTTATTTATTACTCATGTCCACTGTACATGCATACAAAGACATGAGATAGATATTTGGATTGCAGCAGATTGCTTTTAGACATGGAAACTTCTCAAAGATAGCTTTGCTCTGTTACATTGCTCCTTGAGCCTCCTCTCCTCAGTAACGCAGCATAATATTGCCGTTGACTCTCAGTATCAAGAAATGCCCCACAGGAATGGAGTGCCTCCTCTTCTTCTTAACTTCTTTAATTACTGTGCATCCCAAAGAGTCATCATGGTGACTCCTTCCCACAATTTGTCTACTAACTAGATCTTGAAATAACATATCAGGAAGCTTCAAGCATAACGTTTCTTCTGGGAAAATTCTGGCCTTTGCATTTGCCGTATACCTCATTTTGCAAGCCTAACTCTTAAGCTTAGCATAGAAATGTAGATGCACACAAACTGGTCTTCCTAAAGACCAATGTGGAAAAAAATAAACATATCTAAAAGCTGCTCACATCTAACTGCCTTTCACTCTGTACAGCAGGACCAGATCCTTGAAAGAACAAAGGAGAGTGCTCCCTGAGTTCATGTAGTAATTGGTACCAGGAATAGCTGTCCTTAAGGGGAACCAGCTTGTAATTTGCTGGTACATTTCACAGCTATTTGCTTATATCAGAAGAAATTTGAGCCTCAGGCATCCTGGGTTCTGCAGAGATCAGTGACCAAATATCTTATTCAGACTCTGGTCCCCCTATTGCTTCCCCTTCCAGCTCCAGGTATTCTCCGTCTGTCTTCAGTGCCTCGCTCCTTTGTATTGAAGTCGAATTTTTTTTTTTTTCCTGCTTCTCTGTACTACCTCAGCAACACGAGCAGGGCACTGAGAACAAAGGAGAACCGGCCTATTTGTCCTTCATTTAAGCAACCAGAGCAGAGTGGCCAAAAAAGGTTACCTCGGTTCGCAAGCCTGGGAACGTCACTGCTGGGCTGACTGTGGTAGCAGTCTGCACACAGCCCTCCACCAGCACCGCGGCGGTGCACAGAGATGGGACAGCCACAGCAAGCAGATTTCCAAGGCGTTTGTTGAAAGCCCTTCCCATAAGCCATCATAAACCAGTCAATTCATAGCTCAGTCAAATGGCAGTACCTTTACAGAAACACTAACAAACATAGCCCTGATACCTGACGCGTACACCCTTCTTTCTCCCATATACCAGCAAGCCCAGTGTATGGAAATACAGATGTTCTCAAATAAATGACTGGGAAAAAAGCTCTTTGAGACAGAAAAAAATGAAGATTTTTTTTCCCCTAATCCTTCTCGTCCAAATGACCAAACTGCTTTAAGCAGAATTGCCTGACTTTTTTCAGGCACATAGCTGACACAAAAAATACAGCTGTAAGAGATCTAAATTGCCAAAGTTATTAGTAACTGAAAATAGGCTCTTACAGAAGAATGTGTTGGCAGCTACCAGCTCTGCCTACAATTCTAGATATAGAGGAAATGGATTAAAGTGTTGAGAATAGCATTTCAGCAGCATGGCTCCAGGACAGTTCTGCCTGCTAGCAATGCTGTCATAACACAGCCATAACCAAGTAGTCAGTATATACAACACTTCAGATGAACTCCAGTAAAACCTTTATGCCCTACCATATCATCATTCATTTTACTTTTGCTAGATATGTCAGAGAAAACTCCTTTCTAAGGGATTTAGAATTCAAGACTAGATGCCTCAGAGATGGCTTTTGAAGTTCAAAGGTGTATGATAAAATTTATCAGATAGTTCTGCAGTTTTTTAAAAAGATACCACCTTTGTGCGTATGTGTAGGAAAGATTCCACTTGCATACCGTACATAAATGTTCCTGCATGCTAATATGCTACTGGATATCAAGACAAAATGCTCTAGCTTTTTAATGTAACAGAAAAATATCGTTTGTTCAGTCTCTCGTTTTATAGACTGAAAAACACTCGTTGACTCCTACTGAAATTATCATTTTGCCTTCATCTCTTATCAAGGTTAACAGTTGTGACTGTGCCACTAAACAGGGATGACTAAATCAAGCAGAACAGGTAGCAAATGCATCTATTCATTATTTATCTAGATGATCATTCAAGCAGGATTTGGCTTATCAATATCTTTTCCATTTATGCTTTCTAGTCTGGAGAACACCACAGTACCCAAGATCTGAAAAGGTGCATCTGTACAAACTGGGGCAGCTTTTGTCCTGCTATGTCTTGTTTATAAGTATCAAGGCATCATTGATTTTTCTGTTACAAAAAATTTGCTGTTCACTTACATCACAGCTAGAAAGTATAAACAAGCTTGAAAGCACAAATATCTTGCAGGAATTTATCTATTTCTTCTTTTAATTGAAAAATTTTTAAGCACTGTAGCACAACACAACATAGTATATCATTCCTATTAAGCATCAACAAAATTGCTTTGCTCTAGTAATACAAGAGCAAATAGGATTCAAGAAAAGTAATCTAATTTTTATCTAATTCTAGTAATTCGATTTTATCAAACCTTAGCTATAGTTGTTGAAATCATAGCCATAATGCTAAAACAATTACTTTGCAAACCACCATAAATTCAACTACTTCACATTCTTTTTGATATTTTAGAGAGAAATGTGAATACAGTGAGAAAAAATGCTTTCATGTACTATGGCCTGTCAAAACACAATTTTGTGTGTTTATACAAACATACACACAGGTAGCCTTCAAGATTTCTGAGTATGAAACGACTCAGAAACGACTACTCTGTATCTCGCATAATAAGAGAATAGAAAGAGACTGATTCCTCTTGTGCCTAAGGTAGATAGCTCCCTCTCCAATGGGCACTGTTTTTTTTTTTTTTTACCCTTAGAAAATAATCAATAATTCAGTTAACCTATCCTTAAAGCTAACACTTCAGTCTTCTGACTGGACCTCACACAGGGGCTGTAAGCAGAATGGTCATGAATGCTGACTGGTCTGACGCTTCTTCATCAGAAAAGACATTTTTGCACCTGAAATTTCTTCATGCCCCAGCTGGGATTTTGGTCAAAAATAAAAGGACCAACACAGAGAGAGACCATCTGCATCTAGAATAGCCCGTGCTAGAATAACTGAATTTTCATTAAAAAATAAGATGAAGAAGAGGCTTTGGGGGTCATTTGATACGGGCCTACCTCTGGCATTTGGTGAGAGCACGGGCAACTTTTCTGTGGTTCTGATAAAAGCAACTTCCCCGGTCAGTGGCTTGAAAAGGGGTAAAAGGAAAACTCCTGTTTGCTGGTTGAAAGCCACACTGACAGTTACACTTTATTCTGCTTCTAAAATCAGGGCATAGATAGCACATAAAGTCTTCACTGATGTGAGAGAAAAGAAACAGTGTTTTCCTGGCTATTCAAAATTGTCCACAAGGATTGCAAGAGGCTACATTCAATGTCCACCTGCCTGATTCAGATGGTGGCAAGCTCCTGGTGTCTCGGAGCACAGCACGCCAGGCACAGGGCGTGCATCTGCCACTCACGTACCTGAAAAGTCCACAATAGATACTTGACATGGAATTGAAAAGCAGACAAAATTTCAGGAATGGTAAAGGTGTAGGAAAGCTCCTCTAGACCAGTTGTAAGGCAAATACAGTCTGCAAGTGCCATGAGGTCCTGAGACAGGAGGCACAAAACTGCAATCGTGACAATTGCGCTCTTCATTTACATAGCACCCACTTTCTGGCACCTATCAGTGAACAAAGATCAATGAGATGAATGTCATAATCTCAGCCTAATAGATAATGAAACAAAGACAGAGAAACCAGGAGGTCCAGTTATAAAGAGGTAAAGAGGCCTCTTCAAGAGACAAAGTTTAATGTCTTAAATAATAAAACAAAATTCCCATTGTATTCTTTTAAGTCTAACATTCCTCCCTACTTAAAACATGGTATTACTACTAGATAGATGTCAAGACAACTCTTTGCTTTCCAACAGAAGATATTTGACACAGCCATTTTCCAAGCCAATACCCTAAACACTGTTTTTTTTTAAGTCAAATTTTCAGATTTTCCACTACTAAACTATGAGGCAGTTTAGTGCTTCACAGGGAACCATTGTGCTGTTTTCCCTTTAAATTCTAAAGCTATTTATTAAGAATCAAGATAATTATTTTTCCAGTCTGGGAAAAGAAGGATATCCATGTTATAGGGATGTAAAAAGTTAAAAAAAACTATTCAGAAGCCTTCCAGAACTTCCAAAGTAAAGGGGATTTTTTGCTGAAAGATGGAAGGAAAAACAAGCCAACTGATTTGAATGAATATTTTACACCTGTTTTTTGCAGCACTTTAATCAGCAGACCTCAAAGAACCTGAAGAGAAAGATGTTGACTCCATGTATAGAGATTGAGTAATTTATTCACTGGGTCATAACAGGTCACATCAGTAGCAAAAATCCTGCATTTTGCAAATAAGACCTCTGCACCATTAGTTTTTATTTTTCCTTTACAAATGCCAGAAAGAGCTCTGATACTCTGAAATACGCTAGATAGCCCTCACTACACACTACTACCTCGAGAAAGTGTTCTCAATTAGAAAGACATTGCAATTGTCACAGCTAAGCAATTTCTTTGAGACTAAAGAGATTCTGTGCGATTTCACGGAACAAAAAAGACAGTAATGCAGAAAATCTAACACAGAAAAATTAAATTGTCAATCAATGTGTCACACAGTGAGTTAAAAGATTTCATTGTCCACTCTAAAAAACAAGAAGTGGCATGCAAGGGCTACAATGAAACAGACTTGCTGCTTTCTTTGAAACACCCAAAAAGGTCAAGATCAAAAAGACAGAAGAGAAACAGAAAGATAAGAAATCAAAGTACCGAATTTATTAAGTTACTGGTTTAATACTAATCCTTGTGCGTGTCTGTGTGTATACTGTGTTGTGTACATGCATATTCCATATAGCAGAGTTGCTTGATTCCTGATTGATAACCACATCAACAGGCACAGAATATAGTAAGCAAAAGAGCAATATTTATTTATTTATTTTTAAACATTATTACATTGACAGACTATTATTTTAAAAGGAAGACCATATTATATTAGTTCAAAACTAGCCTGTTAAGCATATATATTTAAACTCTAATTTTACATACATATAATGAAAAAAATCTTATTTTACAAATAGCTATTTTAATAGGCTTTATGAAAATCATGTTTAAAAATAACTGCCAAAATATCCCTCTTTAAATATACAAAATCCCCTTGCTGTGCTGAAGATTTCTTTCTCAAAAGCCAAAAAAATATTTAAGTCAACAGCTGATTCCACATCAAACCCTACTGAAAGCAGGAGTGATATAAAAAGGTAAAAGCACTGTACCAAGTAAATAAGTACAACTTTTGTAGGTCTTAATAATGCACATATTTCTATTTGTTTTAAAAATGTTTTATAAAAACTGCTATTATTAAACTTAACATCCTTTCCTGTCTGCAGAAAAAAACTAGCCACTGAAATCACCTCTGGCTACTAAGACTTCTCTTCTTTGGGAAAGACAGTGCAATACATTTTACATTTCTAACCAGATCACCTAGAACCTGAATCTTCTCCCACACCAGCCAATGGGACTTTTACCACTGGCTTCAGTGGAAGCAGGACCGAAAGTTATCTTCAGCATTTAACTGTGCAACCCCTCTTCACCTCACCTGATTTTCTCCTGTTTCATGATGGAGAACGGACAAAAACTTGTAATACATTAACTGAAGAAACCATAACTGAAGGACTTGAACTTAGCAGGTTGATGTATGGACTAATTTGCTGTAAAACCAAGTGTCCAATTAACCCAAAACCAATTTAATACACTGAAGAGATGCCATCTTCAAACCATCACATCTGCTAATGTTGTATGCTTTTTAGCCAACTATAACCTGTTTATGTCTCTGCAGCACATGTGTTTGTGCATGTGCTTCTGCATGCAACTTCACTGCATCCTTTATAGCCCCTTCTGGCATTTTTTCTGGAATGAGCTTTTCAAGAAGGTGCGGTATCCCGGGTCATCCACATATTCATTCTTAAAACGGGAACTCAATACTCTCTGTCTCTTCTTTTCTCCCTGAATTATATCTCCTCCATAAAACGTATCTTCAAATTTCATGTCAGAGGCTGTAGACTAAAATCAGACATTAATCACACATTCAGTTTCATATAGGCCATCACACTCTGATGTATTCTAGGAAAGTCACATGGAAATATAGATTTATTTTATTACATCACTATCAGGTTAGCTATATTACTGATTATAGAGCTATAACAGAGTTTTCAGGAAAATGTCTTCATGTTAAATATACCTTTTAAATAATTTTTTTTTCTAGCTATTGCATGCACTACATATCATTTAATTCTCTAGATCTGTACCGTTCCTTTAAAATCACGTGTCTGATGCTAGTTATCTTCAATTCTACCTGGATATCAGAGATCACTCTGACTGAGAGTTAAAAATAGGAACACTGAAGTGATGCAATTGTTAGGTAGGCTCATTGCTAACAGTACCAGATATTATTGACCATTGTGCTTTATTTAGGCAAGTTGTAAGTGTAAGGTACTACGACATGGACCACTGAAAAAAACCTGTCCACTGCATAATTTGGAAAGAACAAGAGCTACCGACCGGTTCAGCTAGTTGTCAGCAAATGCAAAGCTATTGGGCATCAAATGAAACAAAGCAGTGGGACACCAAACAGCAAGCCATTTGGGAAAAAAAGAAGCAGAAATTTTCGGATAAACTTGCATTATTGGAGTCAATAGTAAAACTCCAAGGATTAGAAAATGCATCATATAAAAATAATTAGAGTCATATATTTCCAAAAGGGGAAATAGATGCTATAAGATACCTTTAAATTTCACTGTCGTCAGTGTGAAGAGGTGAAGAGGATATTAAGAATACTTTGAGGACTAAGCAGCGTATTTATAGAATCTGAGGGATTACTAGGGAATCATGCAGAGGTCTGAGCACAGGCTGGGGTTTGTTTTATTTAGTTGACTAAATTTAATGTTTTTAAACTACACTTAACTCCCATAAAAAGTTAATGGTGTCACACACAAAAATAAAATATCCATCTATAAAAATGCTATTTTTAAAAGAAAAACATAAACCTAGCTATATCTGTATTGTTATTCTTCGTGAAATGCAACAGTAAAATAGATTTACAGAATGTCCAGTTAATTATAAATGCCTTCTACAAACAGTCTGCAAAAACAATAAATGGTAATGGAACCCTTTCTGAACATAATGAAAAACCTCTTAATGAATACAGCCAGGTGGCTCATTTAGTATTTTTCAAGCTAGATGGTTAAGACATTGAAAGATGAGTGGACTTATCCCAAAGAAAATGGCAAAAAAGTGTCTTACTCAAGAATATTTGATCACTGCACCTCCCATTAGAAAGAGCTCTCCCAGTCTTATTCTGTTCCTTTGGGAAAACAAAAGATCCTGCTGACTGAACACTTCCTTAGCAGGCTGACAACCTCAGGTTTCTCTATCTCTTGTCCACTCTCACCCTTGCTGTCCCTTTCACAAATGATGCTCACCATTTCCTTTGACACACTACTAGCTTCTGACAGACACTATATCCATTTTGAGGGTACCTGTTGGGAACTGGCTGCAAAGGGTAATGATAATAATGGCAAGCACAGATGCCAAGAGGCACAGAAAGCGAAGGTCAGATTGAACTCTGCTTCAACTACCTCTACCCCATCTCTAGTATGTTTAGTCCATGGAATTCATCTGAACAGACACACCCTAGAAAACATAGTATTGGATCAGTTTTACAGCATTAATGACAAAGACAAGTAATGGCAATTGGCTGTCTCCTCCAACAGCAGTTTATCGGAATTTGGCCCTTTTCAATCACAAACAGTTATGCTTCTTATACGACATTTGGAAAAGAGGTAAGGTTCATATGTGAACAACTATCTTGTGGATGATGTTTGAAACTGCAGGAAACTGAGAAAATATAGAGGAGCTTTGGCTTTAAACCAAAGACTACCAAAAGGATGGTGAGTCCAGCCATTGATTTGACCAGCTCTGATCAGGTACTTAGTTTCCTAGGACAAGTTAATTGCATTTTTATTAAATGCAGTGCTCTCAAAATCACAAAGTTCTGAGAACACGGAAAGTTTAAAACAGCAGTATACATATTTTATAAGCGTACAGAAAGAACGGTACGCCTGTCAAGTTAACACATTTCCTAACTTGATCCTTCATGATCTGACAGATGTTCTACTAAGATGTTCTCTGCAGAAGACAAGACAATTATGTCTAATAACAGCATTTGCCCGTACCAGAAGAACAACTAACCATTCTCACTGTCACCTGTACATTTGTGCTAACTGTGTGCTAATTTAGCTAGCCATATCACTACAGCCTTCACAAAATCTTTGTCCTATTTAAAGGGAGAGTCCAGAATAAAGATGAGGCTAGTGTTATTGTCATTTTGAGCATATAAATGCTATAAAGGCATCATTTGCAAATACTCACAAAACGTGCTTTTACTCTCTTAGGCAGTTCTTCATCTAGAGTGTATATCTCTTCTCTCTTCATTGCTATGTGAGAACCATCTTCAAATTCAACCTAATTGAAAAAATGGGAATTTAAAAATAAAGGAAGTTTCTGAGAATATCTCTGAACAAATACATATTTGCAAACATAGAAGATTTATATACAAATAGTTTGTTATCTGTTTGAGGAAGGTACAGTTAGGATAAAACAGAAAAAATGTTATTACTGATAAATTACCACACAGTATAGGCTGAAAACAACCGCTATTCAGTTTAAAGAGCAGAGACACTTCAAAATCAACACTGATATGCATACATACAACAAAGTAAAAGTTTGTTGGATTACAAAAGCCAAACAGTAATAACAGATACCATTATTTTGCAAGAGTGGCACATTAACATATCTTCATGTCTTTTTTATTTGCCTCTAATTTTTTTACTTGCTTCTAATAAATAAAAAATAATTTTAACATCCTGTGCTTCAAGGTTGAGGGAGACCATGTCAAAAGAAAGAAAGTATGAGTGACAACTAAGGAAATACCAGTTAACAGAATTTTATTGAATCTGATGGAATTTCTTTAAAATGCTCTGTTCAGAAGATGAAAAGCTTTATCATGCTTAGGTTTAGATTTAATCCAGCATGAACCCCGTTAGCAGAAAATGAGAAAGGAAATGTAACTAGGTGTGGGGAATGTTAAAATGCTGAGGCTTTGAAGCATTTATGCCTTTTCAGTAGCTGCTGATTTTTTTAATACTTCATCTAACAATAGTGAATTTCAGCTATTATCTGCGATTGTGGTTTGAGTTCCTACAGAAACTGTAGTTAAAAAATAGTTTGGCAAAAATGTAAAAGAAGTCCCATCCTGCATTAAGGTGGCTTAATGAGACCATTTGAATGACAACAGACCTAGGTTGGAAGAGTAAGCCCAAATATACATGTAGGAAAACTTACCAAAAGCATTATCATAGACAAGTCTGAGAAATCATGTATCTGCACTTGTAAATTTACTAGGTTTTGCAGGTTCAAATTAAAACCTTGCCATGAAGTTTCAAACTACTACCTTCAAATACAATGAATATGTTGGATTAATTGTGAACAGCTGAGAAGATTGACATGGTATATCCAGCATCAACAGTCAAGATAGAGATCTATGAGCTATTAACGTATTTCAGAGCAGGATTTTTAACAGCAGTTTAACACAGATGCACAAATCTGGAACGCATTTAAAATCCACCAAACACATAACTGCAAAAGAGTCACAAAAGTCATCTTTGCCTCCCTCTGCTCCCATTAGTAACCCCATAGACCTAGTCTGTAAGTACTAAGTTATAGAACTTAAAAGTCATTGCAGCTTAAACTTTTTTAACCAAATAATGACAATTTAGCTGTTTGTCATCAGGGCACAGGAAAGCCTTTACGCTGTTCTTGCTCCTTACTGCATAAAACACTTGGCAATACGCTTTTAGTATCACTAGCAGAAAAAGTTGGCAGGAAATAGTCTCCGTTGACTCCATGTGCTCAGAAAATCACTTCCTGAATGGCCAATCTTTTTGGTTTCACTAGTAGTGTAGCGGGAGGCAACTGCTCCACATCAGAGAATCTGGCATGCTTCCAGTATGAGATATATGAGATATTGAACATCTACAATGAACAGTAAATGGAAATTTTTTAAGCTGCATTTCAGCATGCCACACTGGAAATAAATTTGTGATACTGTTAAAGGCAAACACAAAATTTCCTCTAAGACTTTCAGCAGTATCATGATTCATGCAAAATGTAAACTCACCGTCTCTAATAGCTCCAATTTAATCCAGACTGCAGATACTCTATTTCAAACTAGCAATTTTATCTAGTATGTTGTTTGCCCTGCTGCTACTGTACTGTATCAGTCTGTGTAGTATGTTATTCTCTCCATGAGATTCTTTTATATCAGGACCTTATCAATTAAAGGGTCAGCTGAAATTGCTTAGAAAGCAATTAATAGGGTGAAAGAATGATTTAATCATTTCCTAAAACTCATAAAAATATTGAAAACAATCATATAAATACTGAAAATGATCAAGACATCAAACAGATCTCAGATATTAACAATTTCACTTAAAGCAAACCCATGCTTCATCTGGCATGTAAAATTCTGCGTCAGGATTGTGTAGCATAACCATTCTGCAGATGTCAAACTGGGTAACATGAATTCTGGTGTGCTGTCATAGCTTCTGCACACACAAGTGCTGTCACACTGTGCATTCTGTGTAAATGTCTCATGAGCGTGATGAAAAATCACAGATTTGTCTGAGTAGAAAAGATTTGTAGATATTTTATGAGATTATAATAGCTTGTTTCTGAAGCCTCCCTTTCAGTTTCTCCTTTTGTGGTACCCTCTAAGAGAAGAAGAGTGCACGTGTATGCATATATGCTGGGGGCTATCACACAAAGTGCATAGAAAAGACTGGAGGAAGCACTACTAACGTGTCCTGAAGTTAGCCTTGCACCCTCCATGTCATAGTCTTTCAGTCACCAGTATGACACCTCCACCATTATGGCAGCCTCCTATCCTGTCCTACAGAGTGAAACACTTGGTAGTCTCCACACCCTATGCAGTGCAATCTGGGCTCCATCTAATCACTGCTATTTCCCCAATGACAGGGGCTGTTGCAAGGCAGCTTACTGTAGTCTCTCATCACTGTTATGCTGAAGAACTCAGAACCTTTCTGAGTCTCCTTATGCTAATCCATTTTCCTTAAATTAATCCAATTTCCTTATGTTGTGTTATAGGTCAAAAATAAGACTAAGAAGTTCAGTTTTACTACATCAGTTTTTTCACATATAAAAGATAATAACAACATTAATCTAATCTACCTTATTTCTTGGAAGACAAACTGTTTAGAAGATTAAATGCTTTGAAGATTAACATTACTATAGAACAACAATCTTTATATTTTATAAAGAACTTTTCACCTTCATGACATAATACAGCCATTAAACATAAGGAAAGAGGTAAGATTTAGAGACTAGCTCAAGAGATCAGGCACTTAAGGACTTGAGTTCGATTGCAAGTCATTGGCAAAGTGAGAAGGTCATCGCAGCAAGTCATTTAGCCTCTCTGTGCCTTAATTTATATACAGATACAACAGTAAATTTGCCATTTTTCTAGAGTAATGTGAGATCCTCAGATGAACAGAGTTACATAAGTGAAAATGAATACATACATATATGTATATATACACACACACACACACACACACACACACACACATATATATATATGAATGAAATGTACCTAGATTGTCATTCTTTCAGAAGTGGTATTAATTATTGTGATTGTTTTACTGCAGTTTCTACCATTCACTCAGGTACTCAGCTGCTGACTGATTTTTCTCAAGGGCAAGCACATAAAAAAACAATGATTATGTCTCTGAAATCAAAAGTCAGCTTTTTGCCCTTGCCTACAGTGCTCAGTTCCCTACTTTG
The DNA here is from genome assembly GCF_040807025.1 of Struthio camelus. NCBI lineage: Eukaryota > Metazoa > Chordata > Aves > Struthioniformes > Struthionidae > Struthio > Struthio camelus. The sequence continues at coordinate 19,226,220 of NC_090982.1, read as the reverse complement.
TTTGCTAAGGACAAAGCACTCCTTAGATTATACGTTAATTAATATGAAAGTGCTTTAGACAAATGAAAACGGCGCTATCTGTACTCTCTTCTCACTGTCTTTCCTTCCATCCTTTTTATGAAATGCTTGAGGCTGATTACAGTCACACATCACTAATTACATCTATATCATTATTCATATATCATCTATATCATCTATATCATTAATTAAATAATTACCCAGCATTAAATAAAAGTAAATAACCTGGAGAAAAATAACAAATGTCATCTTGCCATCTTAATGTTCTCCCCATTCCACCTTGTAAAATGAAGAGTACTGATTAATACCTAGTTCTGATTAATAACCCATTTTCTTGCTTCCATAAGAACAGATGAAACCTCCAATCCCAAAGAGTGCACAGTGCTTATTAATGTTTTGGACAGCTGTTAGTGTAAGTACATCAGTTACAATACAGTCCACACTCCTGCCTTCTGCAGCTCTCAAGCTGTGGCTTGCAACGTTAGAGCAGAATGGGCAACTCAGAATAAAGACATCTGAAAGACAGGCACATGGTAATAAATACAGATACTCACCTGATACACATGAGCTATGTTTGTTCCCAGATACTTTGCACCATACAATTTTCCATCAGGCCACTTCACCTGGACAACTTCTCCTTCTGCAGGTGGACCTAGCTTTAGGCAATCTCTGCTCTGTTTACGAACAAGGATAGTTTCTCAAGTCAGTGAATGAGCTTCTACACTTTGAAATTAACAGTGAACTGCTTCTTACAGCCGGATAATTGGAGAAGAGTTATCACTATATCTGTTTCAACTTTTATAATCTTGCTAATAGGCTAGCATAACACACTGTAAGCCTTTATGAAAAGGAAATAAAGACCACAGAAACACTGCCTTAACTGCTTGATGTTGCACTGGTAAGACAACATATGCATAAATCAGACAGCTACACATTTCTCCAGATTCATTTCTGTCCCACATTGAAAATGAAGATCACCAAAGTGCACTTGCGTATTTGCAGCACTTTTTCTATTACATATTTAAGTAATTCATGTTTTGTTAATAGCAATGCATTTTTGCTAGATGCCAACTTTAGCACCTGAAGCAGACTGATGACTGATCAAACTGAAAAGGGTGGGAATGCCAGTGAGCGCTTTGCTCAGTTGAAGGACAAACACAGAGTTTAAATGTTTATGGCAAGGAACTTTTTTTTTTTCTTGACAAGATATAAGGCAGCTTTTTCCTGTGTATTAGCTTGGATGCTGGCAGAGAAACAAGTTGTCTTTTTGAGCATGTAAGGAAAATACATAAAACTGTGTTATACTTTTGCTAATTCATGAACGTTCAGCTACAGTCAAAACAGCTTCCATCAGTAAGTAAGAAATAGGTCTGATACGGTGCTGGGTTGCTTCTATATATTTGAAGCCTGTGAGGGAAGGAAGAGATGAAGCTACTTGCTGTTAGCCTTCAAATGGAAGCCAGGGGCTAGGTGATACTGTGAGAAAGTACACCAGTTAGCTGACCTGGGTCCTTATTCTGGAAAGCAATACACTTCGAAAGGTAGCTGCAGGAATAATTACACTTGCCTCACTTATTGCACATGTCAGAGCAGCACATTTTACGCTCGTTGTATTATGTTCTTCCCACGGTCTCCTTAGCTCCAAATGGCCCATTTGCAGAGCACACCAACCACAGACCCATTAATATGGCAGTCCCCATCAGGAGCTACATGATTTTCCATAGAAAAACCTTTACGTCCTATCTGTGCGTACCAGTTCTTTGGAAGCTATGTCTGCCACATATTCCCTGCAAAAAAGACACCTACAGTCTGTAATGACTACACCACATGACTTGTGATATAAATTAGAGCTAATTTAGTGGCATTCTCTGAGGTATGAGAGGCGCCGTTCAATGGCCACGTTGTCTGAGCACACTGCGGAGTGATCTAAAATGGAAAGAGAAGGGATAAAGCCAAAAAGGACTTAGGTATGCTGACAAGGCTACTCAGTACACTGTGTCACCCCAGGCTGCTGCAGCCCTACTGCCATTTTCAAAGTCTCAGATTTATATAGACTAGTTTTCAAAATGTATATTATTGCTTTCATGTATTTCTGAGTTCACTGGGCACTTCCAACTGAGGCTGCCAATCATTTTGACAAAGAACAGAAAAACTGAGAGTAAAACCACACCAGCAGTGACATAGCTAATAAGTCTTTGTGATCCTTCTTCGAATATTACCTTGTTAACATATCAGGTTAGAACCAAATCCAAGCCTTTTAAAGTGATTTTAATCACATGTATCTTAACCCACAAATTTGATTCAACCCTTGAGAAAACTAATGAAAAGTTGGACTTCCCCAGAAATACATGTTCCTGCAGAACAGATGCTGCCTCTGTGATCCCTCGGGAGCTATGCCAAGGGGACAGCTCGAAACTACGCCCTGCATGTCTGGCTTGCAAAGGCAGCTGTTACGGATACAGCAAGATGCATCCTCTAAATCTCATAATTTACCCAATGGGTACCCACTTCTAGGGTAGTAGGTGGTATTACTGCATTACCCTTTTCTTTATTTACAGGGAGAGGGAACAGAAGGAAAAAAAAGGGCTACTGCCTGATTTTCAACAGTAGAATAACTATGACTTCTCAGGGAAGCAGGGATTGCTAAACTCTTTCACAGCACCCACTATAATTTAAATGAGATTATATTTTGAATAGTCTGTCCTTTGTGATGACAGTGAAGATGCCTGTTCTCATAACTGATTTTGCTGCTTCTGTCTGTTTAGTGTTAAGGCACAAAAAGGAAAAAAAAAAACCATACACACATTTTGACTAAGTGTCTGGAACCAAATTTCTAAAATGCATCATGGAAAATGCGAATTTCCTAAAACAAACAATCCATTAAGAATGTCAATCCAAACATTAATTTTCCAAGAATAAAAACCCAGCTTGAATTGCTCCCTCTGCACCTCCTATAAGAAAAAATTCTCACAAAAATTCTCACAGAAGTAATGGAATTGTTCATATGGTAAATTAGAGTTCTTATGCGAACAGCTAAAATGACCTGGAACTACAATACAAATCCATTCTTCATGTATTACCACAATATCCTAGTCTATGGAACAATGTTTAGGGAAGCCATACCAAATAGTTCGTGCTGCTTTCTGCTACAGAAAACCTAAATTTTATTTTGTATTGATCTACACGATTTATTTAGAGATTCTATCTTTTCCTGCAAAAATAATTCTCACCATTTTCTTCTGGCGTACGAGTAGACCCATTTCTTAGGCTGACAAAGCTGCAAACATATAACCTCACACTTCTTAGTTATATCACGAAAAGTCAGACATCAAGATATGGTGAGCCCTCAACATTCCTATACACCGATTGTAAATAACATATAATGTGGGTTAAATCTATACTGAATTTGTAAACCATGTACGTTTCCCCTACAGTTCTATATTTTCTGTTCCGTAAACGAAGCCCCAGTACAGTACTTTTTCTTCTTCACATAAAAAGATACAAATCCTACCTATCTGTACTGAAATATCTATTCAATTCTTAAGTGCCTAATTTCTCATTCCACCTGTTTCATAGAATCAATGAATTGCTCAGGCTGGCAGGTACCTCTGTTTCTTCTATTTCAGCTTTTGCCCATTGCATTTCATTCTGCCACTGGGCACCACGGAGGAGAGTCTGGCTCCTTCTTCCTTGGTGCCCTGCATCAGATATTTAAACACATTGATAAGATCCCCTGGAAACTTCTCTTCTCCAGGCTGAACAGTCTCAGCAATCTGAGCCTCTCCTCAGATGTTAAGATGATCCTTAAACATCTTCATGATCCTTCAATGGACTCACTTCATCATGTCCATGCCCTTCTTGTACTCAGCAGCCCAGTAATCAGATATTCGGTCTCACCAGTGCCGAGTCTGAGCTAAAACCCATAAACTACAACAATTTACAAAATTGTTCTTGTTTACTACAATTAATATTTCCTAGTTTTAGAAACATTCCATTTGGGGTATATATGCAGTGTGTGTACACACACATACATATATTTTTATACATGTATATTTTTATATATGCATTATTCTGATCTAAGATTAACTGAAGAACAATTGAGACTGTTTTCCAAAACTGTCAGAAACACATGCCCCTTGCATTCCTACAATTTTATTGTTACAATTTTTTCCTGGCAATTATGTTATGAATTCAGCTATTCTAAATTTTACAATTGCTTGGGGAATTATATAAATATAAGAGCCCTTGACTTCTTCTTGGTTTAACCTAAAGCAGTCAGATTGAAAACAAATATCTTCAGTGAATTCAGATGAAACAGAAAATTCTGTGATGTGGTCATCAATGTCAACAGGACTAAAGTTCAGTGCATATCAACAGAGCATCCTCAGCAGATGTGGTTCATATCTTCAGGCATTGGCTAAAAGAAGTCTGCAGGTTAAAGTGAGAGCTGCAGGGATACTGACTGTAGTTTTTCATGTAAAGATTGTACTAGGAAAGGATGAAATTATTCTGTGACTAGGCATATCAGCTAAAGTTAGTTTATAGAGGCTCTTGGCTGACAGAAAGCTAGATACAGAGATAAACCTTAGAAAGGAAAATATTGCCATAGCCAACGTGGAATATTTTAGTAAATAAGACAATATAATTTTCCTTTTGAGGGATTTTTTCCCCATGAGTGAGGAAGGCAGCAATTAAATGAAAAAGACCAAAAAGCTGCAAGAAGGCAATTAATATCACTCGAAAAATTTGTTCTTTTCAAGTTAAATACATGACAAGCAAGAAGCTCTCTAAAAAAATCCCTGAATATTGTGAATGGACAAAATGCCCACTACTATACACCTGCTGAATCTAGCAGCAGAAAAAAATTTTTCATTAGCCTGTATTTTCTATAATTTTTTGCCTTTCAACAGTCAGTTTATAATTCAAAGATTGACCTTTAGGGAGCTTATATGGAATCTTATCCTTTCAAATCTGATTCACTACCTTGGGTGAACGGAGAATATGATTGGTGAAGGGGGGGAGTAAATCAACAGATGCAAGATCATGACCATTTAATATTATAGCAATAACACTGGTCATTGTCCATCAAGGAGTTGTTTGAAAAGAAGCAACAAAACCAAAGAGGAAAATGTAGCTTATTTTCTAAAGCAGATATAAACCTAAATATAGCAGAATGTTTAAAACTGTTGCTAGAAAACAATCCCATTTAACATGGAATAATGACAATTCTTGTTTATTTGAATCATGGGACAACTTCATCAGATCACCTGGCAAATTCATCGAATTACCTAGCCGCCCTTGTTAATTGTTTTGAAGTTACTGTAAAAAATGATTCCATCCTGATTCAAGAAAAGATACAATAATTGCGATGATAAACGTCCCAGATTTGATCCTCACAACTGACAACATAGAGTAACATGTCTTGTCTTAAGAGCTGTATTTTGCTGCCTACTTGCATTATTGCATGAGCATTGTGTGGGACTTCTCTCAGGGAGAAAATCAATTTCCATCTTGACCAGATCAGAACACTTTTTGTAGATTACTAAATTCAGTCCTCTACTGAGTTGCTTCTACAGTGGGCTTAACAGGGAAGAGGAGAATGAACCACTGCATTATAAAAGAGATTTGCAATCAATAAGTTACTCTCTGAAGACCCTCCTTCACAGCTGATGAATATTACTGGCCACGAGTTTTCGCTGAGCAGAACTCTAAAACATTCAGATAGCTATAGCTATTTAATGAAGACTTAGATTTCCTTTTCAGCTTATACAAAAACAAGGGAGGAAAAACAGAAATATATTGATGAAAAGCTGATTTATGGTATACAGAGTAAAGTGGGAGAATAAAGTTGCCTAAGAGCAGTCTGGTCTTGAAGTTTATTCATATTTACCACTAACCTATCTGAATAAGCATGAATTGTGTCCTTAAAGCTGCGCTGTGTCAGAAACCTGAAGTTCATATTCATGAACTGGCATAACTTAATCTATTTTGTTAAGACATCTCCTTTCACATGCATAGGAGCCTCTTCCTCTTCTGCACCATTTAATCTTTCTGGAACTTGTTAAATCATTTCCATGTCCACCATACAATAACATTCTTCTGTACTGTTCCCATGAAGGCATCTCTATAAATTCACAACATGAAGTATCAAACTTTCATCAAGCATTAACCAAGAGAGCAAATATAATCAGATGGCACCCCTTTCCATCAGCAGAGGGTCTAACTCAGCAGCCTCTATCACATGAATAACTTCACCAACTCCAATTTTATTTTCATCAGAGTAATAGGATTGCTTATCTGTGCAACTGGCACTAACAGTGCTGAGAGCTGTTATTTTTCAAATCTTTGCTTTAAAATTTATTCCAAATAATTTTTTTTTGTTTAGACTATACTCTAATTACAGCATTTTTCTCAATGTCACTTAGTAAGAACTACTCTTTCCACCTCCCTGACATTCCTAGGTTTTACTTGCTGCTTGCTTTTATTTGCAAAACGAAGCTCATCATTGTTTATTCAAACTCTTGTCAAGTACCATTGACAATATATTTGATATGAACAACACAGGGCTAAAGTGGTTAAGTGTGGCTTTTGCAACAGGTTTTGTGAGCTAGCCCACGCTGCTAATGCTGTTTTATCCATATGTCTCTGTAACCCATCAACAGACAGAAATATACAATAATTTCTTTAAAATTTTAGTTTCTGGTAAAGGAATAGTATAGAGATTTAACTTAAAAATATACACAGAATCTGGCTGCTAATAGTCTTCCTGGGAAGCTAAAGATAGTTTAAATGCTAGCTGAAAATTTGGCAGTGAAAAATACCTGTAACAATTACTTTAGCTGAATATATTTTAGACGTTTGAAATTGATCATTATTTCCGTACAATGAGACATCAAAATCCTCTAGTAAGACATCTTCCAATCATCACACTACAGGAAGTATGTTGCAGAAAAATCGTGCAAGAAGCCCTTTTGCTATGCTGCTGCTGTCTATATCCAAGGGCTCTTGAATCTCCCTCTACTGCTCTCCAGCAAACTCGGAAAAAGGAACAGTAAAATGCAGAAGCAAGCAGCAACCCGACTCCAGATCCCTAACACGCCTGGTGATACAGATCCATTACCTCCTGCTTCCTCCCTGACTCACAGCTTTACAGACTTTCAGGGGCCGTGGTACAATATGCTAATCCTCTTCCTGGAAGACTGAAAGCTGATAATCTAGCCCTGAGGTATTGAAGATGAAAGAGAAAGAGATACCAAAAAGATGAATTAGAGCTAAATCAGACTTTATAATTGCAATAAACCTGGCCTTCCTAGGCTATCTCCATTTTTTTTTTTTTACTATCGCTCACCATGTGTCTGTTCATAATTTATACATACCTTAAAAATCAAATTATGACACAAAAACTGTCCATTTTCTATCAGCTGCCGCATTGCTTGAACCCTTAAAAATGGCTCAGACTTCAGTATCAGTCCATCTAACCATGATTTGCATGGAGCGAGACATTACATTGACTCATCTCAGCTTTATATTTAGAAATTCCGTGGTTTCAGAAAAATAACTTAAAAAAATAGCCGTAGTCTCCAAAACTGAAGAACCAAAACCGAAGAACCAAAACCATTTTCATCTTCTTCTGGGGACACGGATTCAACTTAAAGCAAACAAGTATCCTAGAATTAATCACAGAATTCATGAAACGTTTATGGAAATGGCTACGTCAGACAACTGTAATTGAGATGCACAAACTACATCTGACTTACATTGATAGGATTTCAAGTGAATTTCTAGTCCCTACATCCATAACCTGAAAAGTATCAGAATGGTAAGTATGATTATTGGGCTTTTGCAGAAGAAGCAGTCTTCTCACTGACTCCAATTGAACTGCAGATGCCATTTCTAAACTTTCTCCTTAAATTAGGAACTGAATTTAATTTCCTCTCCTACTTCACTGCTACTAGGATACCTACTATGAGACAGTGCTCTCCGCACTAACCAGATGAATTGGGTGAAGTGCAGAACTGAAGACGCAGTGAGTAAGCTGTCACAAAGAGTTAGCTCTTACTGAACAAAATCCAGGAGAGAAGGCGGCTCCCATGGCAAAGCGGGAAAGGTGACTCACATGGGATTCCCTGAGGTAGGCAGAACCTGCCTGACGATGGAGCTGAAACGTCAGCAAGGCCGTTCTGCTAAGGCACTTAATGCAAGTTGTCTCCTCCGCTTAGGTTACTTCAGCTGGCATTAACTTTCAACTTCAATGCTAGTGATTAAGCTTCCACAGGCTCGCTTAGAAGTGATGGTTTTATACGGAGCATGATCAACATGATCAAAGCTAACACCTCTGATTTAGAAAAGCCTGTCATATAGACAAATAACATAGTGCAGTCGAAAATAGTGAATATATTTACTAACACCATTAAAACGGAAGTGAAGTAAGAAATTGCAGAAACTCCCTGAATATACCTGCTGATGTCAGAAGACTGTTAACTATGTCTTCCTTTGGGAAACAGATAGTATACAGTACTTATGCAAATTGCTAAAAAAACCCAGAATTAGGTTTCATATATTCCCAGTCATTCTGAATGAAAAAGAGAGTGATAGCTAATGTGCCACAGTCAGAATTTTATCTAAACAGGAACAGCTTTTTACACAGCACATTAGCATTTGAAAGAGCAGGCCTGATTCCCAGTAGTGCAATTCTGTTTTTGAATTGGTATAAATTCACTGAAATCACCATATTAACAGAATACTTACTGGAATTGAACAAATGTAATCTTGGATCACAAGTGAAAACAGAATGCACAGAATAAAAATACTTTAAACTTGTGTATAATACATTGTCCTTAAAATGTCAATGAATTTTCCCCTATGCAGTGAATATAGGCTTTCATTAAAGGGAAACAGGAAGTCAAATGGATTATGCATTCATGAATGCAGTCTAAAAATTTTCTTAATTTATATTTAGCTTTAGAAGTTACTATTTCAACTGCTATATAATCTTTCAGCAAAGCATTAATAGCAAAAAACATGCCTAAGGCTAATTGATAGATGCAGACTTGCCCAAAGGACCACAATTCTAACCAAATTGCAGAATGCAGCTTAGGATGCCCAGGGTGGTACAAGGCATCAGAAAGAGATGCAGCACGGAGGACACTGAGGAAGCCTCAATTTAGAGTACAAATGTGCTCTTACAGGATAAAACTTGGCGTGAGTGGTGGGAAAGTTGGGTTAGCAAGGACACCACAGTGCACTGTGCCTGACTGAAGTACAAGGCCTCCTTGCTTTATTTCATATGTAAAGTTATAGCAGACTCTGAACCCTACAGTCCCACCTCATATCCTGCCAACAGGTCTAAAGGCCTGAAGGTCCTAGCAAACCTACTGCAGTCGAAGGAGTACAAGGATTAGTTCATGTCCTTCTCCTACACCTGCCCCTGCCTCAGGATTTAATGCACAGAAAAGAAAATGCTCCTTTTTCCCCTCCAGCTGTACACATATGGCAAGTCTGGAAATAATCTGCTTCTGAAATGCACAATAAGTAGAGCAAATTACCATATCTGAAACTCCTACAATTCCCAGGCTACCTCACAATAAAAGGAGGAGGGGGAAATAATGTTGTTTCCTTGCTCCAGCCATGCTTACTCCACCTCAAGAGTTCCCGTCTGAATCCTGAGTCTTTTCCCTGTGCTCTGCTGTGTTCTTCATGATTCTGGATAGGGATGTACACTCCCTTTGCACACAGAAGGAGAATTTCAATCCATTTCTGTCCCTCAGCCGCTGCACTGCAAAGTCAGCCATGTTATCTGAAACTGCTAAGTAATGGATTAGCTTCCATTTTGTTTCTCTGGCTGAGCTGCGTGGGTATTACCTTCAGCTTATCAAAAACATTATTGATAAGATTCTATAAAGCATTCCATTATAAAGTGGAAAGCACATTATATACAGGGAACTGTATAAAGATAATACTTACATTTGAAGATTTAATTTGCCCTAGTCTATCCTATATGCTTATCTACTCAATTGCCTGTCTTTCTCGTGCAACAGGGAACTAAGAAAAAACAACACCTACAGAAAAAATTAATCCTCTTCTTCATCTTGGAGTAAACAGAAAGAAACTCTGTTAAATCATTACAGTTACAGTATGGTACAACAAGTTTCAGATTAGAATCAGAGTGTTACATCTGTTGAGGTTTTGCAGCCTCAAGTTAAAAGATACAATAAAAGCCTCCACTGAATGTACTTAGGCTTTGTTTTTAAAGAAGTTTGATCTTAACTTAGGAAGACTAAAATTTCACATCCAGAAACTTATTTGTGTTACTACTCAGAGGCTATAAACAATGATTTGTATGTGGAAAGCATAGCAGTCACAACTACAAAAATATGTTGAAGTAAATTTCTCAGCTCACTTGATCTTGAGTCCGATTTTTCAAAATATACCAGATATTTAACTTTTTGGAGTATTTCATAGAACAAGTATGCAAAATCATACATAATTCTTACAAATCCATTTAACTCAAAGAGAAACCTAAGTTTTGTCTTTCAAGATAGGATGTCAGGAAGTTCTCAAAACTTGCTTTCCAGAATTTTTCAGAATTCTCTGTCTACTTTCAGAAATACAAATTACTAATTGGTAAATTCGCTTATATAGCAGATAATTTTATAATGCTGCAAAAAAACTGTGCCTGCTTAGTATATGTCTTTGTTGAGGAATAATAAAAAAGTCTCCAAATGTAGTATTAGTCAGCAGTTCTCTTTTTCTACATCCAGTAAGTAGTTCTGAGGCCTTTTAGGGTACATTTATGCCAAATCTAACCTATCCTCTTGTTCCCTGCAGATACACATTACTTATTTTTCTACTTTACATTCTTAGAAACCACTGGTGATGGTGACACTGTAGAGCATCCAAGGTACCTAAAGATTGCCAAGAAGAAGTATGAGTTCAACTATTTTAATTTCCTTCGCCATTCTTTGCAGATTTATGTACCAGTATAATAAAAATGAACAATAAGCTGTTACTCACTATCAAAAGTCTAATGGGTCTTTCACAGGTATAAGAAAGCAGCTAACCAATGCTATTTCAGATTTTGATTTGAACAGGTAGACAAGCAGAAAACCGTTGTCAGAAGAGGCAAGGAAAAAAAGGTGGAAAAAAAGAAACTGCAGGAAAAAAACCTCTGGAACCAGTTTAGTCATTTAGAAGGCCAGCCAGGTTTGATGGGGAACAAGAGTTATATAATTTGGTTTCTCGGGCAGATTTTCACAGAACGCAGCATCCTCAGGAGATGACTATGCTCAGGATCAAGCCCTCTCTATGCTTTATACCCACTTGGACATTCATGGACTGCCAAGACTTAAGTGCTAGTCTGGTTCTTTCAGATATTCAAGCAATATGGATATGCAGCAGTAGTGAAAGTATTAACGCATATCGTAGTTGAGAAGCTGATTAAGCTGTCCACATAGACATAACCTTGAGCTCTCGGTCTCTAGATCTAATCTGATTAATTGCTATTCCCTTTTAAAGGCTTCTCTTCCCACCAACCTTAAAATTGAAGAAAGAAATTCTCTTCTGCACAAGTGAAAGCCAGTAGAGTCACCAACAGCTCAAATCGTTAAGGAGAATTTGTCAGTAAAAAGACTCTGTTCTTGAAGCCACATCCCAAGCACTGACACTCACCTCCCCAAGGGTGCTGCCGTAGCCCACAGAACTCCACATGCAAAAAGTTTCACTTACATAATGTCACTTTGCAGTATTAAACTACTGTACCCTTCACCAAGCCTCCCTGCCGTACTTTGTACTCCTCCTTCCCATATAAGGCGGTGGAAGAAATAATTTTTGAAGAACTGTCAGGCTTCATCCCTTTGGTGCTCTATCTCAAAGGCAGATGAAGTAAATTTGCTCTGTCTCTCAACAGCCTACAACATACAGAAAGTAATAATATCATTGGGACAATCTATATTCAGCCTGACCCCTGTGCCTACACTTTGCCCCAATTAGTTCACCTCATCTCGGGCAACTACTGAGATTATAAATGCCAACGCAACTTCAAACACCTGCTAGGTATCTAGGCCAGGAAGGATCATTTAGAATCTCAAACAGCCAAGAATCAGCAAGAAAAAAGAATAATCGGCAAGCCTAGAGACACAGCATGTGTATACATTAGAGTGTGGCTCAGGAGATGTCGAAGCTTTCATTTCATAATTTTGTAGGGACATCAAGTGAGCATTTGTGGGCAAGGACAGAGACAGAGAATTGCAAAGAAGGTCCCTGGCTCAGAAAAGTCTTTTCTAAATAGCTTCTCAAATTGCCTTGCTATTATATTGGCAGGTTTTTGTTCAAATGCTAGTAACTAAAACGTGCTCCATTCTATTACAAAGAAAGCAAAGGATAATAATTCTGGGCTTTGTGAAATTTAGGTGCACGCTGTAAGCAGTCATAGCCTTCTTGATAATTTCAGTGATGTACTTTTGCTGTCAAAGTTCTAAATAGCCCCGATCCTCCTTTCATTGCCAGCGGTGAATTTCAAGTATCGATAGACACAGAAAGACAGAGCTTAATCTTCACCGTTCTCTTCACGCTGAAGGCTCTCTTGGGCCCACTACAGAAAGAAGGTAGTCACATTAGTATAAGCATAATTCTGTTAGGGTTCCAGGTCTCACTGCTGGCATTTAGAAAATCCACTGCTTGATGAGGGGTTTTTTCATGCTTGAATTCTTTCAGACAAAGCAGCTTCCGTTTCAAAAAAGAGTGGTAGACAAAAAAAATATTAAGCAGATCTTAGATAGACTGAACTGATACATGCTAAAATAATATTTTTGTTCCTCTTTTGACAGTCTCAGCTTCTGTTTGAATGCTATCTTAAACTGAGCTAATACACTTTCTCAGAGGTATGCTTTTTGCAAATTATCATGCCAACAAAAAAATTCAGTAATGAGGTTGTGCAAAACAAACTCATTGATTCCTGAAAATAGCAATCAAGTGCCTTTGCAATGACTTCTGACTTCCTCATCTCTTAAGATGCCTTTCCTTCTAAGTAACATTTACAGCAGCATTTCATAAGCTACAGGAACATTCGGGATGGTATTCACATTCTAAATTTTAATCAGTAAAGTCCATTACCTTTTGCGTAGTAGGTAAATTTGCCCACAGATCAGCCTTAGAGTCTGCATGGAGAACTCCTGAATTCATACACTCAATGGTAAGCTAAACAGCAGTGTGAGTGTGTCATGGCAGCATGAGTAAGTACATTCATTTTTCTTCACCTAGTTTGCTGAGTAACCAGATGACGAAACCTTGACAGCAAAGAATTCGGTGTAAACTGGTTACTGAAGAATCAAGATTCTCAGTGGGGCAAGCGGCTTGAAACAATGTCCAATGTCCATTCCTGTTGCAACATCTCTGCTGAGATTATTGCATAGTTTAGTGAGATCATAGCTCCTTTAGCTGCGCTCACCTCTCCTGTAATCAGACCTTCTTGCAGACTTGCTCCTAGAAAAGCACACTTGACTCCACAATCTTTTTTTCTTCCTTTTTTCCTTAAAATAACTGTAATTTGGTGAGACCTTTCTCACCTCCCACCAGGCCTCCCTTTCCAGGATTAACTCGAATTTTAATGAGGCAGCGTGGGAACAGCTGCATTCTTAGTTCTAATGTCAGGTTAGATTTCTTTTTTTAATTATACTTGCTGCTAAGGCACTTTTGACAGATAAAATACATAGAGAAAGATACATACAAATACATAGGAAACCTCTGTCTAAATAAATCTGACCCAGCATATTCACATCTAGCAAACTGTCAAGCTGTTCCACTGGAGATATGAACTGTCAAATATTAAAAAAAAAAAAAAAAAACAACTGTGGGAAACCCTCCCTAACTGGGCAGCCCAAAGAGCAGTGTGCCTGCCTGGTGTAGCATCTGTTACATCTGACACCTGGCCTGTTGGGTCCTCCTGGTGCTGAGCCAAGGTTTGTGCGACAAGCTCCAGAGCATTACCAGCTAATCCTTCAAGAAGGGACAGGCGGCACTCATACATGCTGTTAGTAGCACTTGCTGCGGATTGCAGCATATGCACTCCTCACTTGTGTGTCCGTATGGTTAAACCAACTGTTAAGGCTGCCATCCCATCTCCTTACAGATTTGACATGCCATCCCCCTCACTGCAGTCTTTTTATGATGTACGGAGAGAGTTTTCCTACAGTTTTCTGTAGCGGGAAAACAGTATCCATCCACTTTTTTGCACCCGCTCACACCTGTTGCTTAAAGGGAAAGCTAACTGGTTAGTACATCACCAAGCTAACTAGTCGGTTTAAACATTGTGATTCAGGAGTGATTTCACTAAAAAATTCCCACAAAGTAGAAAGGAGATACAGCACCCAAACAATAGCTTGAAATAAAAAAGAAACTAGAATACAGCTACACCTATTTGGCCAACCCTGATCTATTTAGCAAATGCTAACACAAATCAAGAAAAATATATATGAGAAGAGAACAATGTATGCCCTGCTTTGGTAGTTATTGAATACTTACATCCACACAGAGTTTCATGAAGCAGAGTGAAATTTCTCTACTCCCTATTTTTCTCCTTAAAAATAAATCACTGTGTCTGAACACTGAAATAGTGGTCTATTGTGAGCTGAGCTGAAATTATGTAGTGGATTCAACGCATACTGGAAAAGCAGAAAGCTCCTGCTATCTTTGTGAGCTAGTTGAAAAGTGAAAACAGATTAGAGAAATAAGTTCTTCAATAGGCAGCAACATTGCTTTCACACCAGATTTGATGAATAAGTCCTCCCAGCGGCACTAACACCTGATACGCACATTGCATGGATTAGCAAGTTTTAGTCCAGGCAGAAGAAAAAACAGGTTTTTTTCCTTCCAGTAACTGCTGCAGGTATATTATCTAATGAAAACACAACAAGATTTCTCTAAGGAATGTGAAATTCGTTTGGTGTTTCCATCAAACAATTATATGTTGTTCATCCACTATCTCAGAAGCACTGAGGCATATCCAGCCCTGATTACATTTCTTCTTAGCTCCAGATCAGACTCCCCCACTAGGGTGGCAAGCAGTTTCTCATCTCTGCCATAGCAGATCCTTGATGCAGGCATACACGAGAGAGGGGCTTCTAATAACAATACAGCCACATTTGTCTAATATCTTGATGATCCTAAATCAAAATGCCTTTGATCATTAATGGAGCCTTTCAGAGTATTTCAAATTAAAGGATAAATTTTCAAAGACATGTGACAGGGATTTGCTGCCTGTCTTCTGTTAGCACCAGTGGGAGGTAAACAGCTAAATTCCCATGTGCTGCTTTGAAATGCACCCCTTCAAATGCCGTATTTTCAAAAGGCATTAGACTTTTCAATAACTAAGAAGCTTCCAAGAACAACAGTATCATTTCCACTGATGCTATCTGACAGTTAATGCTATTTCCATGAAAAGGTTAGGCCTGCAGAAAACAGAACAGCTCAAAGGCATTTTCACAGGACAGGAACACTGAGCACCGCTGGGACTGCGTCCCTTGAACCGCTAAGCATATACCCTCACGTACTCCCGGGTCTCCCTCTACATCCAGCACAGGACACAGCACAAAGTGAAAAGCAGTCTGGCAACAAACAGCACTTTTGCATACTGGTATTAGCCTCCTGGAGGCTATAACTGCTTTCAGAGATTATTAATAGGAGGCACACCAAAAAATCAGTTCTGCACAAAGAAGCCTCATGACCACAGGAGCATGAAGGTAAACAAGGATTAAAGTCATATCGTGACACAGATGTCAAACAGCATCTGATGAACACAATGACGGCTACCATCCAATCTATTCATTGTAAATATGGAAGGAAACAGAGTATTTCCCAACTGTCTGCAAATTCTCTTCATGTCTCTCTAAGTAAGTGTTCCTTAACAGTCCTGAAAAACATGGTAGTTTATGTAAGTGCATAAGGGAAATCAAAATCTCAATTGCTTTTTGGAAATGCAATAAACTACACATTCTTCTCCCTGATGATTTTTATCATTAATAATGTAATCTTGCAAACTAAACATCAGAAGGTGTAAACAAGTTGTTAGAACAAATTCTTGAGAGCTATTCTTCTCTTTATAGCAGAATTTTTCAATTCAGCAAGGAATTTTTACAAGTTATCTCTAAGACACAGATAAGGATATATGGAATTCCCACTCTCATATCCTTTATTAAATACATATTTCTTTTTTAATTAAAAGACTTTGTAAGATTAGTTTTGATTCATTTGGTCAAATGGCAGAGACTAATTAGAACAAGCAAGGTTTGGAAAGCTATTAGAAAATAATCATTCTCAACAGTGAAAGTAGCAAACATGAACTGAATATTAAGGCATTATCTCCTCTAAAGGTCAAAGGAAATATTTCAAAAGGTTCCATCTGTTTAATTTTCCAAAAAAACAGAAAAAACAAGTATCTACTTACTACAATGTCTTCAGGAAAAGTATCCCGACTGAAAGAGCCATCATCAAACACGACTTCATAGAAAACTTGAGATGTGACTCCTATTACTCTGCAACTGTAGTATCGTGTATTCCTGTGTTTTGTGATTACTGTCTGCCCAACTGTAATGGCCTTCTCACATGCTTTAGTTCTCTTGAAAAAGGGAAGAATTTAAAAGAAAAAGTCATTCAAAAAAAACCGGTTTGCTCATCAGAAATCTATCAATGTTAAAACAGAACTGATGGTAATTCCCCACTTAATACAAAAACTTCAAAAGTAAAATGATTTGTTTTAACTATGATCACACAAGTTTATATGACACACAAAGGTTTTGCATTTCATGAGAAAACAAACAGGATCCACGGAATAACAAATTACTGCATTCAAAAATATTTTTGCAACCGATGCCTTCTAACCTTTGCAGTAGGGCAAGGATACTTAAACAGCTAGCAACATTTCTGTATCTTATTTGTTGCACTGGAAGATACAACATATGGCAAAGCTATACAATGCTGCGAAACCATTTTAAAAGGTGTATTTTTTAAGTACTGGATTTCTGTATGATTCTTCATAATTGCTTAATAATTTGGATGAAATAATTAAACACAAATCCAGTTCTTGTCAGAGCGTCTACATCAGTGTATCTGAGTAACTTAACCAACACTGTGCAGAACATTTGTTTTAAAACCTCAAACATCATTGATCACTCTTCATCACTTATGTATGTAGTGCATCAGTAAGAATAATTTTCACTTTTTACTTTGAATTCACTAGAGCTAGTTAAGTCACTCAGAATTGTAGCAGGGTTGTCAAACTATGCAAAAATTCTACGTCAACAACTGCTTGATAGTTTCTATATATAACAGAACTGAACCTTGTAAGTCAGTAAATGCTCAGCTCACATGATGCAGACAGCTGTACACATCAGCTCCCAACTGATGCATCCCCACGAACCTCCTACTTAAGGAGCAAGCTTTTTGATCAGGAAACATAAAATCAAGAGCTTCTTATCCTAATAAAACAAGGAAAGCACTTCTCTCTCACCACTTTGACTGCCTGTTCATTACTTTACGCAGGTCCATTTGCATACACAAAAGTTATTGTAACTTTGGCTGCAGCTGGACATTTGAACTCTTCTAACAATGGAAGACAAGGGTCAGTTGAAATGGCACGCGTTCATTAACGTATTTTCGATTAGAAGTATTTGTGTAAACAGTATGAAAATACTTTATGACATATGCTAAAGGAATTAGTTTTCTAGCACTGCTTCTTAAATCTTTCAAGGCAGTGAAGTCTTCAGTCAGTGTAATAATCTAAAAAGGTGCCTGTGAAAATCTGGAAAATGATATAGCTACAGAATTTTTAGCACTGCTATCAAAGGGAAAACTAAGGACACCATCAATTCATTTTGTTAGACTCCAAACATTAATAGTAATGTCTATAATTTAAAAAAAAAAAACAAACTCAAATACTCCTGTTTAGTTCAGGTCACCTCAGACAGTAAAACCCCATTGTGTTTCTAAAGCATTTCCAAAATTACCTAGAAACAATGTTCTGAGTTTACTAATAAACTATTTAACCATTTACCTGTATAATAAAATTATTATTTATGTAGTTATGTAATTAATTATGCCACTTAGTATAACTACAGAGATATAAAAGGGGGAAAAAACGGTTTACTGGTATAAGTATTACAGGAATGACTATATTGCTACATGCTAACTAGCACTTTTTATCCAATCTTGAAATATATATAAACATCAACGTGTCAATTGACCAATCAATTTTCAATTTTAGGCATCAGTTATTTGGAAAGAAAAAAATAGAAATAAACTAGAGAGTATGAACTGAATTACTTGTATGAGATAATAGAAGTTTGTGACTATAGTACCGAAGTCCAAGGAGAAATATCTGTATTAAATATTTTTACATGTTTTTGAAGTCTGAAGATGGTACTCTATATAGGCAAAATATAATACTTTAAAAGACAATACAGGCTCATTTAATGATAAAATATTCAGAGAAGAAATGCCATAGCTTATCAGAAAAAATAATAAAAATCAGAAATGCATCCCAGTTCAAGGAGAAGGAGTTTATTTTTCAGTATGCTATCTTGGAAGGATTCTTGATATATTTCACAGGAAAATATTGACAAGCACAACTCTATAACTGATTGCATGTCCCAGAAAATATTTCCTGACAGAAAATCCTAAGAATCTATTGATGTTAAGAATGTCATTTTTGATCAGAAAGGACAGTTGTTATGCAAGGGAATCTATCTGATTAAAGAAACAGCTGCGGTAGTTACTAGATTATTGTGTTAAGCTGTGGTTTTAAAAGCATGATTTTCTTTAACAGCACCTAAGCCAAGGATGAACTAAGATAGCAGCAGAAATACAGAAAACAACCAGATACAGAGGAAAAAAAGTTAACCTCTTCTTCTGTGTGCAAACTTCAAATAGATAGGAGGGAAAGTTACTTTCTCCTTTGTTTTCTGTATGGCAGGAAACACACAAATCTTGTTAAATAAAATACATAAGCCATACATATATAAACATATAATAGACAAAACTCTTGAAATATATA
This sequence comes from Struthio camelus, assembly GCF_040807025.1. Taxonomy (NCBI): domain Eukaryota; kingdom Metazoa; phylum Chordata; class Aves; order Struthioniformes; family Struthionidae; genus Struthio; species Struthio camelus. Next base: position 19,207,160 of record NC_090982.1, on the reverse strand, counting down.
TATATATATATTTCTATCATATATCTAAACACCTAGAAACATTCCCAGACTACAATATTTAATGGAGGATCCTCAAAATTCTAAGGCTGATTTGATATAGAAATATAACTCTTTTCATCATTTTAAGCTTTCTCCCTAGAACTGTAATTTGGGCATGGAAATGATGCGTGACATTTCAAAAATATGCCACTTCATGATTTTTGAATAATATGTCCTTCCAACAAGACATGCCTCTAGACTCTCTAAAACGCAGAGGGGCTGGCAGCAGTTAGCAGGCAGGTGCATACAATGACAATGCATCACCCATGTATTCAAAAGAAAAACTATCTACAGCTTCTGCTTGACAGCGTCCCTTCATTCCCTATGTGACTACAAAGGTAAGAACTGGCCTACAGTTGCAATAGATTATCTGGGAAATCAAAACCCAGTTGATCACTTAACATAGTTCAAAAACCAGCAGCAGTGAGTTTTGGCAATTCCTGTCCCAAATACCCCTTCTTAAGACAATCAGTCTTGCCAAATGCACATCATAGGGGCTACCTAGATGGCCTTTTCTGATCACAGTTTCCAAACAAAATCTCACCCATGAGTCTGTTTGCCTCCAGCTGACTTCCTCTGACCTTCAGTACTAGCTTTGCTAATCTTATATCAGTTCTTTGAGTTGTTTTCCCCTTAGCTGTTTGTATGCTTGCATAAAACTTCTCTCCTTCTCATTTCTTGGTATATGAGAGAGATTTTTATTATCAAAACAAAACCCACCTGGAGCACCTAAACTCCACTACAGCTCCAAATATTCTAGTAATTTGACATGAAAAAGATCTGAGGATATTTTTCATGCCTAGGGATAAACCTGGTCAAAGAACAAAAATGAAAAAACTCTGACCACTATAAGATCTGCAGGTAGCAAAGCACAGCATCTTCCTTGCATAGTGACACGATAATTTACATTTAAAAAAAAAAAAAATTAGCATTTGAAAGGAATATCCAAAGCCATTCTGGGTAAAACTTTTCTGCTAGCAAAATTTTGTGTTATTTTATGGAGCTGTACTTTTGGTGAACATAACACTTAAATTTGAGTGTGGACATCAAAAGTACAGAATTTGAAAAATCATCTCAATATGTAAAAATTCTTAATATTTGCATATTTACTTCATTTGGTAGCACTATATGGGTGCAACAATTATGCTTTACTTCTGCTTTTCTTTACAATTTATCATTAGAATATCTACCAATATTTTCCATGGCTGACATTATAATTGTACTCCAGGAAGAAATAATGAAGACCACTCAGAAAGAATCTGACCCCTAGTCAAAAAGATATATGAAAGAATATTGATAAATAATTTGATTTCCCAGATAAATAATTTGGACACATTTTTCTTGAGATCACAGCAATGAATAATACGAACACAAACCCCACCTCAGCATTGCAATAAGCCATTATCCTGAGGTGAAGAGATACACTATCACCAGTAATACATATTTATTAGTACATAGTTAGGTTTCAGGTTGAACAACCTGCTTGATTTACATATTACAATACTACTACAGGCATTTGTCGTAGCCCAGATGCCATCCTTTGGTTAGTGAGTTTTGGGGTTCTTTTTTAACTTGAGGAAAGTAGCAATCAAAGACATTCACTGAGAATTCAGGCATAATATCTAGAGGCCATACTAAGGAAACATCAGACAACTATAATTTTGTTTCCTTGAAATGAAGGAAAAATAATAATATCCTTACTTTATGTATAACTTTTTGAATTCCTAACAACCAGAAGAGATTTGTTTTTGCTGGCAAGACAATTTGACTCCTGTAAAAATTCGCAAAATGAGTATAATATTTCAGTCTGCAGGATTACACTGTTCTGCTTTTGAGTAAGAAATCTAAAACAATGGACAAACAAAAAAAAGTTCATTATAAGTGAGCAGCATTGCTCTGCCTAATGGGGAAGAGCAGCGTAGTTTCTGCATCAAAGGCTAGCTAATAGCCAGGAACAGTATTACAAGAAAATCAATGGTGAAAAAACTTCCAAAGGTTTAAAGATGTGATTGGATTAATTATCCAAAAGACAAAGTATAAAACCAATCATACATAAACATATGGCAGTCTCCCTTGTCTCAGGATTAAGTTAAGAATTTCACAGAAAAAGATTCTTTAACAGCATATCTGATCCTTCCAAGTTTTGGCCCAATGAAAAACACAGTTTCTCTTCTGTACTTTGATTTTGATTTGAGTCACATGAAATAAGCTAATCAAACCACTTTTTCAAAAAGGTTGGTGCTATGTTTCAAGAAAGGGCCTTGACAGAGTCCCATTCTTATCCGATCTACCTTGTTCATGCTTTATAAAACCACTTCATAAAAAATTATGCAAAATCCTTTTTCTTCATATGTTTTTTTCCTTTGAAAATACGAAATTCAGATCAAGAAATTCACTAGGAGAAAAAAAGACCCTGTAGGAGCCCCTCTCATCCTATTAGTGTTTTGTTTCTTAGCATAAAAAATAATAGCTATTTAATAACTGTTTTTACTGTTCCAGGGCAAATGCATCCTCAGAAGGTTAAATGTTAAGTGGTAAGGTCAGCGCTTTTTTAAATTAAAATGGAAGCATAAATTCTCCTCAAACTGGCTTTCATAATATTTTGTATGTATTTCTAATAATAACTAACATTTATACAGAAGGGCCAGAAAAGGCCTCTATTTAGGACGGGACTTACCACCAGAGTTAGGTGTTGTAAAAACACAGAAGAGATAATCCATAACTTTATCACACTTATGACCTACTATCACAAAAGAAAATACAGTGAAAAAAATAACATATTTTGTTTGACTGCACAAGGGGACTCCAACATCATAGACAAATGCATATTACAGGAAGTTCAAAGAACTAAGAAGCGGTGACAGCAATGCATAAAGTGGGTACAGAAAGTCCTATTTGATCCAGGAACAGTTTCCCAAGCTAATGATGAAAATCTCACTACTTGAAGTATGGAAACTTATCTGGAACAAATGTTAGAAAATATCTGGTCAGAACAGTCCTGTTCTTATTGGCAATGAATTTAACTCAGTAATTTTCAGACACTGGATAATTCTTTCTAGGAAAGCCATGAAAAGTATCTAAAAAGTTGCCTGTACAGATTGTGTTTCAAATTTGTTTTGAAACCAAATCGATTTTCATTAAAAATGTATAAAGATGCCGAAATCATACAAAACTGTACTGGTTTCACACAATTATTTATTTTGGAAAGCAAAATCTTTAAAAGGCAAAACTATTCCATGGAAGTTTTGAAAAAGAGCACACAATTTGTCTGCCCTTTTTTTTTCAGAACTACCAACAGATTGAACACTCAGGTCTGACTGACTACTTTAGTTGCAAGGCATTACATTTTACGATACTCAGAAGAAAATTCGACTCTTTAATAGTCTTGTCTCTAAGACCAAGAATTCACTAACAACCTCTTGAAAGACATACACACGTTATACAGACTTTCATTAGTACTATTACAGGGGTTTACTCTTTCATTTTTAATGCACAAAGGAGATAAAAAAATTATTCAAATAAAGAGTTCTCAACTTGAAAAAGGTAAGAAATCCTTGTCTAAAATATCTAATAGCTATTTCCTTATTAAGACTCTATTAAGTAGCAGTCATTCTTGTTGTACATAAAATACAATTTCAAAAGCCAAGGATAAATGGCCAAAGTTATTTCTTAATTGAGATAATAATAATTTGGTGGAATAAAAGACATTAAAACTTACCAGACAATAATGACTAAGTCTATATGTGTCTCTTCTAAAATTAGAGGTTCCCCCTCAGCACAGACTCAGCACAGAAAATAAGAGGACACACTAATAATGGGAATTTTCATGGCATGGCAAAATGTTACTTTGCCAGATGACAGAATAATTATAATTAGATATTTGTGAGATATTGTTTGGAGGCAAGACAAAGAGCTTACATGCACACTGTATCCTTTATCTCACAGTATCTGTGGGTATTTGTAAGATACTGTGATCTGGTATTTGTAATACACTCCAAGTTAACAAAATAGGGAATTTAATGACTTGTTAAGGCAGACAAAACAATACATTTAGCAACTACTCTAATGGAAAAATGTGCTAGGCATATCAAGTATCATTTCTCCCAGGTAATGGGATAAGGAAAAACCTTCAAGCTGCAATAGTTTTGCTATGAATGGAAATATGATAGATGAAGCTATTATTACACACCATGTGAATCTCTTCTCCCATTTTTTCTAGAAACGTATTTTGATTCTACAATTCTGCTTTTCAGTAAATAAGGAAACAAATTACTTACCACATTTTGGTTGATCTTGTGCCTGAAACATGTGATATAGACAACATACGGCCAGTCATCAGGTTCCATAAGTACTCCTGCAGCATGGGCACAGGTAACATGGAAGGAGGCTGGACAGCGTCCATATGAACATTGAATGCAGGCGCCAGAAATTTTCTTAATTCTCTGTCTGCAGAAAATGCATTTCTGTAGAAGCAAAACAAACCAGAATATTTCCCATACTACTACACCTCAGTTGACTTCTGCAAGTATCTCAAGAGCTGCAAAGTTATTTCTGCTTTACTGCTTACACTCTATACCTTGAAATCTGCATGGGAAAAGAATAAGCATTTATGAATTACAAGATAACTTTGTAATCGTAACTTATAGTTAGCACTTTTGCTTTTTATGTAAATGTAAAGACTATCCATTCTGCTGCTATAATATGAAAATTGATATATATATGATCATTTAGAAGTTTAATTTCAAATTCTGTATACTGTTTTGAAAATTAACCTACGCCTCCTAAAATGGGTAAATTGAAAAACTTGCAGATAATTCTGCAGAAAAAACCCAGCAGGACTGAGAAATAAAGAGAATCACAGAGCCGTAGGGCTAGACAGGACTTCCAGATACCATTTTATCTCACCCTCTACTTGAGACTGGACGAGATGTATACCTAGACTGGCTTTGGGAGATGGCTGTCCAACCTTTCCTTTACAGTCTTCCATAAAAGACTTTCCACAACATCCTCTGATAACCCTGTTACAGTGTGAAATTAGAAATGTTTTCTTACTATCAAGCCTTCACATAGTTACACAACTGAAGGCTGTTCCCACACCCCTTTTCATTTTTTCCACTCTGTTTTTTATCAGTGGTGTACTCATATAATGGTCATTAAGTAGGCCATATTCCCTCACTTTGTTTATGAAAATGTCGTATCAAAAGCCTTACCACATTTATTTCTTCTCCCAAAGTGGAGAACATGTCAAAAAGCTGTTGCTGTTTCGTGTTCTTGTGATTTACGTTTCCTACTGGCTCTGCCACATGGCTTTTATAAGTAGGTGGCCCATATGAAGCACTTGAAGGGACTTAAGCTAGGTTAGCTAAGTCTGGGAAATAGGCTCAACCACGCTAGAAAAAACAAAGTGCAAGAAGATTGGTGTCAAGCCACCAGAAGAAATCAACATGCTAGACTGGACAATTACTTTAGTATTTTGTTTTGACAGCTGAATTATATGACACATGGGAATTATTTTCTGCTTATTCTCCTCACGGCTAACAAAACTGTAAATGTCACTGATGATCATGAAATCACCTGAGCTATTCTAAAATTCACCTACAATATTTTGCTTAATGATGTGACAAGAGTGAATTCCATAATTTGAAATCATACTGCTGCAGTAGTGATTCCTTCCATCTGTACTAAATTTACTAGTCACTAATTTTGTTAAACATCCTCTTGTCCGCCTACTCTGGGAACGGGATTAAAAATAATTTTCATTTCTTTTTGCTGAACAATTAGTAATCCAAAGCATTTCAAATTAACACATATTAGATTCCCTCTTCCAGAACACTAAAGAGTATTTATGTTATCATTAAATTCTCAGTAGCTAGTTTCCTTCACATTCTAAAGGAAATCTGCAGACATTACATTGCAGCACTCAGCACTTAATTAATTTTGGTGGATTCTGGTGTTGAGTTTATGACCAAAATAAGGTCTTTTGCAAGTGTCAAGTTCATCAGCATCAGAAAGTCATGCACAGTTCTAGTTCATGTATCATTTCGGGTAAGAAAAGCTCTCTAGGTCAACTTCTGCCTTCACCTGTGAAAGCCTATGGCTTGAACAACTTTGCACAAGGAGAAACAAGAGTAGCATTTGGCATTTGGAGCTTAGTTAAACATCCTCCTGATCATTCACTAATGGGACCAGAACCTTGCCCAATCTCCTACAGCTGGATTAGGTCTGCAAGGTCAGTAGGAGATAAAAATGACTTCAGCATCAAAAGAAAAGTTCGAGACTTCACTGACACGCTGAGATCACATTGTGTTTATGCCTATGTGCATGAAACCTTTTTCAGATAGGTCAAGCAATTGTTTTCTGTGAGAGCTTAAGGATTTTATACATACATACATATATATATGTGTATATAAAAATTCAGAGCACAGTAAAACAGCAATTCCAGAAGAACACAGATGAAATCTGCTATATGCAATGTCCAGAGACTGTAAACACATTTTAAGTGCTTATGCAGATGATTACTGGGATTACATTATATGTATAAACTCATGAGTCACCTTAAGCAAAGAAGGAAAGAAAAAAGTATGAAACATATATGAGTTTAACAAATTTGAGTTTTCCTTAACCTTGTTCTCAAAAATGGCTAGGTGTTTTAACTGAAACTTTCCAACAAGTGCAGCTCAAAGAAAATATAGAGAACAGGGAATAAGGCAAAAATGGAAGTGTGGCTAAACTAGCACTAACTTAGGAAAGTATCTTACACCACAAAATGGTGCTCTCCTCAAATTGTGGGCTTCCAGGAACCAGAGAGGCAAACATAAATTGGAAGTGATGATGCAGGCGTACCTCAGCTTTTCAATGATCGCCTCAAACCTAGGCATGCATTTTGAAAAAAGCATGTATGCTCTCCAAAAAAGTTTGTGTCTAAGTAAATTCCCAACTTGTATAACTATACCAAGCAGCATGTCCCTATGCAGAGATATGAGAAAAAGCTTCTTCATCTTTGAAAATGCACGTCAAAAAGTTATTTAATTTCCCATATTTGATTTACAATACACAGAATAGAGAAAACTATAAAAATCTACTCTATATAGACTTTTGAAAACTTAGCTGAGCTGTACAGTGAATTGGTAAGTACTAGCTGTTTGTAGTAAACTGCACATTGCTATTTCTGACACACGCTGGTAATTATTTCCCTATGAAGCTTCTTGCTGATAAAGTATTTCTTCTACTGCTTTAATACACAGTGAATTCAAACGGTTTTCTCATCTCTTCTCCCATGCTAATATTATTTTGTTAGCTTATACACATGGTATGCGAATGCTTTTATTCCATATTTCTAAAGAATGATACAGCTAGTTTCAGTTTTGTTTTGCTTTATTTTAAAAAAATTATTTCAGAGAAAAAACAATCCAAGTGAGAAAAGGAAAAGGATGCAAAGCCTGAGGTTTCACTCTCTCTCCTCCCTTGTCTGAAGTCTCAGTTTTGCAAGTTTGTAAAATTAAAAAGTTATACAAAACGCAACTGGTCTTGAACTGATCTTGCAGAGGACAGAAATCTAAAGATTCCTCTCTCGGGACTAACTTCATGTTTAGATATGTACACTTGCTCCTTGTGAAATTAACAAGCTGGACACAGTACAGATACATATACCGAAATACAGTCAAGCTAATTCAATGTTCAACTGATAGCTCTTCAGTACCCTGAAACTAAAGCTGTTCCTACCAGGCAAAGCAAATTCAAAACCCCAGATAGCTACACAGAATGTCATTATGACTTAAAGCTTGCTAGATAGTAGCATAAAGCAGAAACAATGGGGGAAGTGGCTGAGGATCAATCTTAATCAGAGATTCAGATGCAAAATGAACTGAGGAATAAATAGAATTGTTTATATAACTGGAGATTAAGAATATAGGACAGAACCATGCACTGCAATTTTCTAGATGGTGAAATGACCTCTCTTTGCCCCCAAAATGAAAAACATTCTGCTGCAAATGCATTTCATAATCATAGAACAGCTTTTTAATATTAATAGACTGCAAATACACAGACAGAGTGGATTTTAAAGAATGACTCTGAGAAAACTGGATGCCAACAATTTGCAGAAGTGAGCCCACTGACAGCTTTCACAATGATTTTTATGCAACTTTATATACACAACTTGTTATTGCTTCCCTCAAAGAGAGTAATATTTAGAAACCAAAATTCCAGTCCCTAACAGGATCACGAACTAAACACAGTAAGAGTGCTTTCTGAGGCAAGGTTCTATAAAAACAAACAAAAGCTGATGCTTGTGGCACAAAGTAGGGACTGAATTTTGAGAAAGAATTTTGAGTACTGATTTCACCCAAAGGTACTTCTATAACTCAGCAGTAAGAACACCTTATATGAAGAAGCTCACTACAGTAAACCATTAAATCAAAAAAAGATGATCTTTCAAGGGACCCTCTAAAAACTAATAAAATGTAATTTCTGAAAGTCACTAAAAAGTGATGCATAAGATCTCCTCAGCTGTTCCAGATGGCTATTAACCACCAGTTAGTAACTTAACTGTATATTCTCATCGTCTTTCATATATTTGGCATTTTCTGGCCTTTTAGATATCATCAGAAACAAACACTAAGATGGAGAAACTATTGTCAAGTTTAGGAAACTGATGAAAAATAAAGGTTAGCTATTTCTTTCCCTAATATCTGATCCTCTAGCACCTCTGCGCTTAGTAATTCTGCTTTGCCCCAGAATTTATATTAACAGACTAAAATATGGCTATCATGCATGATCACACTCGAGATATAAGATGTTGGTCCTACTGTAACCAATAGTAATATATTCATAGATTTTTACAAACCAAAGATTTCACAGAGGATATAACAAGGAGGAGCTTTACCATCTTATCAGCTGTTATAACTTGAGATTTTCCATGCTAGGATGCACAGTGATCCTAATCCTTTCTTTTGCCAATCCAAAGGCATAACATGGATTAGAAATGAGAAAAGATTATAGTCTAGTCAACTGCAAGGGTTAGTTACAAGGTACTAGCACAAAGATTTTTTAACCATGCACAACATTACCAGCGCATATATACTATTAAGACATTTTGACGCAATATCTACAGGCCAGTGAGCACATGTTGTCTGCACAACCATCTTTCAGAATACAAAGTCAGCACTTAATTTCAGCTGAGAGCATAGTGTGTTTCTATGGAAATGAGCTCATGACTTTTTTCTTTTATGTTTCCTTTTACCCCTGATTAATTTAAAACATGCTGAACATTATAGCTATGAAATTGATGGAGCTTAGAATCAGAAAATTTAAAGAACAGGAGTTTCTTAGATCATCATATACTCCACTTCTTTGCTCAACATGTTGAGACAATTGCACAAAATTATTCAAGAAGGTTGTGAGGTAAAGCCTCAAAAGATCATTTTGCATCCCTCTGGTATTAAAATACAAGTAGCATCTGAGGGGAAGAAAAAAAAACAAAATAATGATTGAAGAAAATGACTTACAATTTATTTTTACTCAGTAAAGTCTGCCTATTGCCAATTAAAGACAGCAGTCATTATCCAGAAGTAGGTGAAATTCTGTTAACCATACATTCTAGCAGAGACGTAAACATAACGCTTATGCATCAGTAGCAACCATAAAGAATTATCTTATTTTCTAATAACTCTGAAGTAATGTATTTGGGGCCTACTCTGAGTGAACATAAAAGCTTATTATGACTTGCAATGTAAGACTTTGAAACTACATTGTTTAATTTTGAATTATAACATCAAAAGAACTTGAAATTGCTCCAAATATACATATCTAATTAATATATAATTTTTAGAGGTGATAGAATATTAGCATGACTTACCAATATTATGTGTAAAAATAGCATGCAACTGCTATTTCAGTGCAGCTGCTAAGGTACCAATATCATCGTACTACATAGGAAAGGAAAGACAAATATACAGTGCAGAGTTAAATAAAACTTAGCTCTTCTGATGCACAGATGTGCACGACTGTAATGAAAAAAGTCCTTACACTGTAGGTTAAAAGAGAAAGAAAAAACAAACAATAAAAACAAAACACTTAGCAAATAAGTTCCTATTAAAAAAAAGGTGCCTGGAAACTTTTATGCTCCTGTGATACACTATCTGTAATCTGCTTAACCAGGAAAAGGTGAGAGCGCTGTGAGGCAAAAAGGAAGAAAAATAAGGCCCCATTAAAGCGCCAACTGTTGTCTGTACTACTTACCACCACAATACCTATGACCATGCCATATCTAGTAAATTCCTGTGTATTTATTTTCAGCACTCTTGAGGTGCTCAATATTTGTAATAGGTTTCAGCACAAAGGACTGCAGTTAAGTCCCTACTACCATCTTTTTTCACGTTACAGCAGTCCCATTAAGATTCTCCATAGCCAGAGATATCCAGTAAGCACATGAGAGATTTGCAGAGACCTATAAAAGCTTTCATAAAAATATACATATCTCTACTTTCTTTTCAAATACACTAATTATCAACAAATATCAAAAAATCAACAAATATCAAAAGGAAAATATGGATGGTAATTCATCAACATCCCTTTTAAAAAGCAGAATCACTACACTTAACATGTATTTGCTCCTAGTACATAGTTTTTGAACACTAGAATATCGCCCTCTTCTCTCCAGATTTATGTATACTAAGTGATATCCTGAGAATTTAGTCATTCTAACTGCTTAATTTGCCTACTTCCTATCTGCTTTCCTTTTTCTTCCTCTATACGTTTATAAATGCATTTTTATTACAAGACAAAGCAAATCCTTTCATCAGACAGTGCCTATGGCTTTGAAATGCTGCATCTTCCCTTTTATTTTTCCTCCTATTTTTCACACTTTAGCATCCACATTGCATCATATAAGCAATCAAGTACAACCTTAAAAAGTCAAATTTTAAAGAAGCATCATGCTTGAATTCTGTGCATCTTTCATGCATCCTGAAATGATAATGATTTACACTGTTGTTGGAAGAGCAATTTTGCAGAAAAACAAATAAAGGAGATTCAAAAGAATCTCCTTTTCATTGTCCCCAAGGAAGAAAGCATATTCATTACAACTTTGCTTCTGATTTGCGCAGAGCAGTACAGCTAGATTTGGCACTCACATAAAGGCTGTAAAATAGACAACCTTTGAAAGGCCAGTTTGGCTAACAGTTTTATGAGGCATCAATTCACTGTCCTGCTGCTACAGCCTCCACCAGATATGGTGGTTAGGACAATTATAATTTAATACTAGGAGCCTTCTTTCCAGCAGGTTCCTGTAGGTGTTAGTCAAAATTAAATGAAAGGAGAGCTACATTATTTTCACAGAATTGTAGAATAACCTAAGTTGGAGGGAACCTCCAGAGGTCATCTACTTCGGCTCTTGCCTAAGCAGACAAAGCAGATCATGTTGCTCAAGGCCTGTCCAGCTGAATCTTGAACACCTCCAAGGATGGAGATCCCACAAGCTCTCTGGGCACCTGTTCCAGTGTTTGACTACTTTCATGGCACTTTTGGAGGCCTGTAGCTAGTGGTGTCCCCCAGGGGTCTGTCCTGGGTCCAGTCTTGTTCAACTTGTTCATCCGTGACCTTGAGGAAGGGACAGAGTGCACCCTCAGCAAGTTTGCTGATGATACGAAACTGGGGGGAGAGGCTGACACACCAGAAGGCTGTGCTGCCGTTCAGAGGGACCTGGGCAGGCTGGAGAGGTGGGCGGAGAGGAACCTCCTGAAGTTCAACAAAGGCAAGTGCAAGGTCCTGCACCTAGGGAGGAAGAACCCCATGCACCAGGACAGGCTGGGGGTTGACCTGCTGGAAAGCAGCTCTGCAGAGAAGGACCTGGGAGTCCTGGTGGACAACAAGTTGACCATGAGGCAGCAGTGTGCCCTTGTGGCCAAGAAGGCCAATGGGATCCTGGGCTGCATTAGGCAGAGTGCTGCCAGCAGGTGGAGGGAGGTGATCCTGCCCCTCTCCTCAGCCCTGCTGAGGCCCCACCTGGAGTCCTGTGTCCAGTGCTGGGCTCCCCAGGACAAGAGAGACATGGCGCTACTGGAGAGAGTCCAGCGGAGGGCTACCAAGATGATGAGGGGACTGGAGCATCTCTCCTCTGAAGAAAGGCTTGCGAGAGCTGGGCCTGTTCAGTCTGGAAAGGGGAGGCTGAGAGGTGATCTCATCAACGTGTACAAGTATCTGAACGGAGGGTGTCGAGAGGATGGGGCCAGTCTCTTTTCCGTGGTGCCCAGCAACAGGGCAAGAGGCAACGGGCAGAAACAGAAGCACAGGCAGTTCCATCTGAACAAAGGGAAAAACTTCTTTCCTGTGAGGGTGACCGAGCACTGGCACAGGTTGCCCAGAGAGGTGGTGGAGTCTCCTTCGCTGGAGATATTCAAAATCCGTCTGGCTGTGATCCTGGGCAATATGCTCTAGAGGACCCTGCCTGAGCAGGGGGGTTGGACTAGATGATCTCCAGAGGTCCCTTCCAACCTAAACGATTCTGTGATTCTGTGATTCTGTGACCTCAATCAGATCATGTTGCTCAAGGCCTGTCCAGCTGAATCTTGAACACCTCCAAGGATGGAGATCCCACAAGCTCTCTGGGCACCTGTTCCAGTGTTTGACTGCTTTCATGGCACTTTTCTTACATGTCACTGGAACGTCTCATGTTTCCAGCTTGCGTCCTTTGCGTCTCATCCTGTTGTTGGGCACCTCTGGAAAACATCTAGCTCCATCTTCTCTGTATCCTCTGATTAGGTGATTGCAAATAGCAATAAGGTCCTCTAAGCTGAATAGACCCAGTTTCCTCAGCCTCTCCACATACATCCTGTGCTCCAGTCTCTGACCACCTTGGTGGCTCTTCCTTGGACTCGTTCCAGGGTGCCAATATCTTTCTTGCAATGGCGAGACCACATATGGTCTTACAAGTGCCAAACAAAGAGGAAGGATCACTTCTCTGGATTATCAGCTACAGTCTACAAATAAAGCTAATGATGAAGTTGGCTTTCTTTGCTACAAGGGCACGCTGCTCATCCATGTTCAACTTGTTTTCAACCATGATCTCCAGGTTTTTTTTTGCAAAGCTAATTGCTAGCCTTCTCCCATGCAGGAACATTGTGTCAATACAAATCCTAAGGACAGACTCTGGATTACTCAGGTTTCAAAAGAGACAGAATGTCAACAGAAACAGAGAGTGAGTGTACAAAGTAGAGAGTTAGAAAAGATATATAGAATTTGCATACAAATACAAAGTCCTTAGCAGACAATGAATAAACAGCTTCTAGGCATGGCATGGCCATTTCAGGCTTCACTCCTTCATAAGTTGGCTTTTAATGCAAAGCACTGCTCACAAAAATGATATCATTACTTATACTCAGTAGAGAAGAGGTCACTGTTTCCGCATAGTTTATAATAATTGCTTTATAATACTTCATATGAATACATACAAACACACAGACACACAATTTAACATTTTAATAAGACAGCAGTTAAAACTGGAACACTGGAATGCAGCATTGAAAGGATTATATTCTTAGTAATATCCTGCAAGCAATTTACTGAAATGAAAACTGCAGAGAAAGTCTTTATCAAAATAAAGGTACCTACATCTCTCATTCAATAGACCCTACATCCTTCTGAGAATAGCTAGTCTGTAACCCGAGACCTATAAGATAAAAAGAAACTTTTCCCCAAAATATATTAATTTGAAATTAAAAATATACTCAAGAGACAATTATGTAGTTTTTAATACCATGTGTGTTCAAATATTTAGAAATAAGAAGCAAATAGAAGCCTCTGATGACAATACAAGAGCACATATCAACATTTCATCTATCTACTACCATGACAGTAACATACTGCTTTGTGTCTTAAAGGATTAGGAAATGGGAATGGACTTGAGTACATGTCCTCTGGGCAAGAAGAGTTCATGGACAATTATGTAGGTGAATGCATTCTGCCTCTAGGGAGGAAAATACTGTGCTGGGGAAGTATACTGAATGGGGACACAGCTGCTTGTCAACTTATTCTCTTTTAAAGGAACGCTATTGTGGACAGAATACGCTATTAGAAAAGAGGGATAAGTAAAGCAGTTCAGCGAGGTCATGCCACTGGCCAGGAATCACCTGGTACTCCAACAGTAAACTGAGCAAGTGTGCTATTTTCAGGTCGAAACAGTAACATTTATGAAAATGAATAAGTCAAACCTGGAAAAAAAGGGGCTATTCCTAATCTGGAGGAGATTTTTTAATTATTATTTCTGAGAATGGGCAAGGCACACAATTTAAAAACACTCTGCATCATGGTCTCACTGAAAGATTTTGTTCACTTTCGAAAAGCTTGGGGAACTGCTTAGCTTACAGAGAAGAGACTATTCGTGCAGCTTTGAGCCAAAAATCACAATCTGTTTTTCAGCAGAGCCAATGTTAACATTACACCTCACCAGATAGTTACGGTATTTGAGCAGGTAAAGGTGATAAGGCAGTATAGAAAAGCTATGACATTCTAAGACACACTAAAATGTGTATAAGAAGTATAAAAAAGTTTGCAATCCAAAATGAATCAGTTTGTAGCATCTCAGAAACAGTTAGTCATTTCTAAACCTTTCCCTTACTTCTAACTCCTGCAGTAACTTCACTGAGTGAATATGTAATATAATCTGCTCCCACTGCAGAACAGGGTGAAGAGTACCTTCAAGTTGTTACCCATTACAAAAATGGATAACATTTTTGGGTACAAAATGGGTACAAAAATGGCAATGTTACCCATTGCCAAACCACTGCCCCCTCTTAAACTGGATCCTATTTGCAATTAATTTTGTATTTAAAATGGTTCTTGGAAAAATGCTGAAGCAAAAAATAAAGTTATAACATGTTTAAAATAAGTTGTTTTCCTCCATCTTTTACTTCCTCCTATTGCTTTCCCTCAAAAGATCAAAAATTAAAAGAATAATATTATGGTCTGGTAGACAAATGAAAAAAATCAAAAAATCAAAAAAATAAGTATCATCTTTCTTGCATAAACTTGAAAGTATGTGGATGTCAGCACAGTTGTAAAGAGTTCCAAGTTTGCCATGGAAACAACATTCTCATTTCAAAATAATACAACTGCTCGCTGTGGACTATTGGCATGAAAGCTCCCAATCCAAGCTCATTGACAGCTTGTGGAGTGGACAGATGAGGCATGGAAAATATTTTAAATTAGTTCATTTATCTTGCTCAGACATGGGAAAAGACTGAGAATTTTTCATGTTTACAGAAAAAAGCAAAGAAAAAGAGAGAGAGAGAAAGAGGAAAGAAAGGGCAACGAGGGAGAAAGGAAAGAAGGAAAAGGAAGAAAAGGGAAAAGGGGAAGAGGAAGAAAAGGAGAGGAAGGGGAAAAGAGGGAAAGGGAGAAAAGAAAATGGGAAATGGAAAAGAGAAAAGGGGAAAAAGGGGGGAAGGGGAAAAGGGGAAAAGGCAAAAAAGGAAAAAAGGGGAAGGGGCAAGGAAGAAGGAAGAAAAAAGCGGAAATGGTGAAGGGGGAAGGCAGAAAAGAGGGGTAGGGAGAAAAGGGAAAAGGGGGAAAAAGGGGAAAAAGGGGAAAGGGAAAAAGGAATGGCAGATGGCAACTTTTTATATAAATTACTTAATTTAAGCTCAAATTCACAAAAAATGCTTTTTTATTTATTAGAAAACATGTACTCCTTTCTGACGTAAGATCTTAAGAAAAAGGTTAGCGTTAGCTAAACAACATGTTTTAACCGGTTTTGATACTGTCTTCACAGTTTTCAGAAAATAAGCAATATTTTTTAGTACCCCATTAAATGCATGCAGATTTAACTTTATTTTCTCCAAAGGACTGAGATTAAGGATTTTTTTCAAACATGGGGCATGATTTCCATCATATACCTCACACATTATTTCACACAACTCGAAGATGATGAATATCTTGAACAGATCTTGAACCTGAACAGATCAAGTACCTAGTTAATGCAAAGTGTCTTATTGCCATGGATGTTATTGGAGTACAAGATATAGTAAGGAAGATGGCTCAAAGGACAGAGTAATGTAATGGAAGACAGAAGACTAATTCTATTCCTGCGTTTCCACTGGGTCTGAAGAATATGATGCTGACAAACTTAAAGAGAGACAGCATTCCTCCACTTTCAAAATAATATTCTGTGAACTTATGGTACCCTCTGGTAATATCTAGAAAGACAGCTTAGTAGTGCACGAAACCCACTGTGGACCCAGCATACCTAACATGTACACGTCAAACTTCAAGGGAAGCTAGTACTGAAATCATGTCACAAATCATGGCATACATAGGAAGTTACACTAGAATGTAGGCAAGAACACATAGCTTTTACATTGGAATAGTGAACATGGCCAGATAAAAATTCGCATCTGCAAACATTACAAAGACCTGTAATTCCTGATGATTTCTAAAATATCAAGTTCAAATTCTAAATATATGGACACAGATTTAGAGACATAAAATTCTATTTACTTATGGGAACATAAGATAGTATTGTAAAAGCACAATGAAAAGTGGAACAACGCAGTTCAAAGAAAATCAGAATAAAACTAAATGTGTCCCAGTTATTTTAAACAGAATTACCACCAGAGTCATAGAACACGATTACGTTTTGTAGAGCTCTTATTTCCTATATGCAGCTCATATTTTGCTTCATATTGAAACATATATATTTAATTTTTATATCTAATTTATTCAGTATGACTTTCTCTTCTCCCAGCTTTTCTGGCACAGTGATTAAGCTTGAAGGAGGTTAGACTTTTCCTCACGTCTTTGACATTTTTCATTTTCTAATTTCCCACTCTGGGGGATGCTTCACCTCCTTGACGGACATGTAATTGATTTGTTTAGTGTTAGTGTTTAGCAAGGACTGCTACTGAAGGGCAAAATGTACGCTCTACCACTGTGATGTCCAGTCTAATAGAAGCATATTACAAAGAGAAAACTAAAAAGTCTGTTTTTCTTGTCCAGCATGCAGAATGGCACTTCTTTTCAGTCTACCTGGACGTGTTTAGCATATAAACTATTCTGTTCAGTATTAAAATAATCTCTTCAGCATAGACGATCTCTGCCATCTGGCCCCCTATTGTTCTGCCCTGGAATGCCCCATTTCTCACTGTAAATGGAACTTCCTTAACTTACGAAGCCTCAAACAGGGCCGGGTTCCTTTTTGTCCATAGCATGATTTTAGAAGCTTCTTTTCTTCTGTTTTTGTATCACAGACATTTTTTTTAGAGTGGAAGTCATTCACAGAGAATAAACAGCTAACTATAGTTTTAATTTTTAAAACTTTTTAATTTCCCTACCAACCAGTTTATCAATAAAAGCCCAATATTTAAAAAGTCAGAGGAAAAGAAGAATGTCTGGCAAGAGTTTTTAAATTTTGATAACAATTTTCAAGATAACTTTGTGAGTAGTTAGACTTTTGGAAGATGTTCATTCTCTCCACACAGTGCATCCAAGCCTTGTGTTAATGGACCATTAAAAGATGCTTCATTGTGTCTTAATGGCATAATACATTATAACGTCAGGTGAAGGAAGGAATTACACCTCTCAATCTGAGACATGTCATACAAAAGGCCATAGCTGATATTTGCAGAAAGAAGTATAAGAAGAGTTTGCTACTATTGAGCTGCCAAATAATCAGTGAATCTTTGAAAATTTGTCTGTCACAGAAAAGACCTTTTAAAACTTGTCCAGAAGGAAGCTAAACCATTTATTAAATTACAGTCTGACTTGAAGCTTTTGACATTTACTTCAACATACGTCTAAGCATCTTGCTAAATTATTAGAACAGAATAAAGATAATATTTAAAAGCATAAATTAGTTGCTTTAGTTCCTACATACCTTTTTTAATGTGCATCTAGGTATGATCTCTAAAAATTACTAAGGAACTCAAACAGGAATTGAATCAGCACCCAAAAGATTAGACTAGGACTAATAAACCCCTGTGATTTCTGTGTAGTTGAGGCACATCTGGTACAGATCTTCCCATATGGCCCATATGGACAGCACCCTGTCTTCTTCTGACATACCTACCCATAACCTGAAATTCCACAGGAGGAGGCAACATTGAGCACCCTAAGGAAAGTTAAAAAAAACACTGAAAGCAAATGTTGAGGAAATCTCTCTGACTCTTTGGAATTCCTGTGGATCACTCAGGTCTGCAGATGACATAACCACTCTATTCCCTCTCCATACTAATGGACAGACATAAATCTCCATGAGGATCATTCACCCTGCGCTTATAACCTCATTACAAATGGCCACTTCAGCACTGAGGAAGCTACATTAATAAATGACACTTTAAAACAGTTGGTTTGGTTTTTTAACTACCTTTTTACAGAACTATTCCTAGTAGACCAAAGAAAAGAAGTTGGACAAGAGCAAGAGAACACATTTCATGTTGTTTTTAAGGTTCAAAAGATATTTTACCACCTTTCACTGCTTCACTCAAAAAATATTATTTTTACTCTCTGTTAACAACTAGTTTTTAAGCTTTTAGGGAGTTTTCTTGAAGAAACAAATAGTGGAAGAGCACCCTAAGTTCTTGGAGTCATTTATAAGCAAGTCAGAAAAAGGCTAAGATTGCAAACAATTCAAAAGGAAAAGGAAGAATGCATTTCCCTCTAAAGTGAACTTTTTAAAAATTTTATTCTATTCACCTTCATTCACTCTTTAAAGCTCCGGTAGTAATCTTATTTTCCATGCTGCAAATTCTCAGTAAAAGTGGAAATCGTAGTCTATTCCCTCTTCATCCTTTTGCCCCGAGGGTAACTGGATCTAAAGCACTGTGTGATCTAGAGCTAAGAATGAATGACAACTAAGTGCTGATGAGTTTAGCTACCAGCAATCAGGCAAACATCTGGTTTGAACAAAATTACTTTACCGAAAAATGTTTGTGCATTCCTAGACAGTGCATTCCGGGATCATGGTAATGCACTGGACAAAAGGAACTGAGTTCTAGAGAATTAATACAGCGTGAAAACCTCTATTGCCACGGCTGTCACATTTCCTCTGCCAAAAGCACGACCAGCTGAACGACGCCATGAGACTTTATGAGAATAGACTGCATCAGTTTAATTAGCTGCATTTTATTGCACTGAAAGTGGACAAGCTAAGAGGGTGCTTCACAGCAAGCTACTTATATATGACACCAGCTATTTATCTATGATTTGTCCACAGCAGGCATGTTCAATTACGCTGTGTTGCTGACAAGTAAGGAAATGCATTTGTTTTAGGTTTGTCCAATTTTTTGTATAAATTTAATAATCCACCCTTTCTAATTTCAAATTACCCTATAAACACGTAAGTTTTAGCAAGTTTTAACACTATCTTTTACACCTAACAACAGACCTCTCCTGATACTTACTACAGTGCACTCCACACAATAAACAGATAGAGTTTACTAAGTGGTTTGCAAATGAGTTCCAGACAGTCATTAGCTTCCTTCATTTTGTTTAACACATTTCTGAAAGAACACATTTAAGGTCACAAGGTTTGAAATGATCATTTCCAGAAATGTTCCTCGACTAATTTTTATCTGTAACATACCCTTTTCATTAACCGAGTTAATCTCAACCTCAATCTTTCTCACTGCATTTATCTACAAGCACAGACCTAACATCTTTTAACCCAGAGAGGAACTTTGCTTTCACTGGGAATTCCTCTTTCTGCCATTACTGTTCCATCAACTATCAACAGCAATATGAGGAAAATTAGTAATCCTGGTCCTTCAACTGAATGGCCTTCATGTTTTGTAAGATACACAAAAACAAGAATAAGTTGAAGAAACAGTGAAGACCTAGCAAGTGAATCAACTCTAGCAACTTTTTAATTCAAAATACATTTTCAATGTCACATGATCACATTTTAAAATACGTAACTCAGTTCTATCATTTGCCAAAACAACATGAATATATGTGCATACATGCAGAAATCCTTTATCAATTCCTTATTTAAAAGCCAACAGCTTGAGAAATTTCTTTCCCCTTAGCTGTATTTTCTCTAACTGAACTTCTGTTGGTTCCTTCAAACATACTCCTAAACTGCTGAAAGAGATGCTAGGATGCAGAGCAGCCATTTTTCCCATTAGAAGATGCGGGAAAGTAGTCTAAGAACAAAATTATAATTTACTGGAAGCTCTTTACTCAATGACTATTAAAGTGGTTGTAAATACCTAATCAAGCTATTGTCATTTAAACTAGTATACCATACGGTAACCGAAAGTGAAGATACACCTTTCTGGTGTAAGAGTCACTACTTAAAATTAACACTGGTGGGGGAACGTATGCCTGGGCATTCGTTTATGCAACGTTCAGACCACTTTCAGTTGATCATATTTGTTTAGGTAATTTCTATGCATGGTCAAGTTAGTTCATAAGTCTAATAGTCTCCCCATGCTGAGTGGGTTTTGCAGTATTATCTACCAGGAGACCAAGGACAGAGATGCAACTGGTGTAATAAAGAGATTATTGTGAGCTCTTACTAGTGAAAAGAAGACTGTATGTATTTGAACGCTCTCGCTAAGCCACTTGCATTTACATACTGTAGAAATACAGAACTTAAAATAAATGTGGTTCATCATACATTTGCTGGGCATTACTTTTGTTCCTTGCTGTATGTTAGAGACAAATGATGCTGCTTTTCCCATAACTGGATATAACTTCTCTGCATTAATCTTCGCTGATTTTTCAAATCAGCAAATATGAGGAAAAAGTAATGTGTAGCAAATACATCCAGTACAACAGTATATCATTTTTATAACAGAAATTAAGATGGAATGCTTTCCTACCACAAAAAACAGACATAACCAACACCATTGATTTTAAATAAGTATAGGGGTGCTTATACTCTCATTTTTCCATGCTGCATGAGGAAGTGCACTGAATTACACATCAGCAAGTTTTCGTCCAGTATAAAGAACCTCTTCCTATTTAGTTTCGCACTCATTTACTGCAGTGGAATTGGAGTGGTTACTTGGTAGGAGAACACCGTCCAATCAAGAGAAGACCTATGTTTTACCAAAATACCTGTGGAAGATACAATTGGTAGAAGGGACATCTCTAAATGCAGCTTGGATGTTTAGTTACAAATTAAGTCCAAATTGCTTAGTGACTCCAATCTTAAGTAAAATAAGTACATGGTAAAGGTACCCTACCTAGATGTTAGAACAGGAAATAACTACAACATAGCAGCATAGCTCTCTACAAAAGGTCTGACAAATGTTAGAGCAGGCAAGTGAACTGTGAGTCTTAAAAGATGACTTTCTGCATTTGCAGTGCTTCCTGACTATTCCAATAAGTGTGTTACCATTATGCTATTGCAATATATATATTATTATTATTCTTAGATCTGGCAAGGTTTGTTATGCGCATACTAACACTGCCTAAGCATTCACATGAAAGGCATGTTGCCAGGACTTTGGTAACACAAATTATTCAGACCGTCACATAATCAGCACTTGCATTTGGGAATACTCCTGATTTTGCAGTGTGTGCTTTAAGTTACATACCAGGATAAAATAGAAAACAATAAAACCAGCCACAAAAACATTACAACTTGAAGTGTGGAGCCTCAAACAAGGACATCCATAATTATTATTTTCAAAAGAGTGTCAATACACAGAAACAGCAATATGATTATTCATGATGATTAATTAGGATTGATGTGATTAATGTGATTAATGTGCCAATGAGAAGGGTCAAGAATAACTTTATCTGTGCTTTAAAAATGAGGACAAACGTAAATTGTGTCTCAGGAGGTGAATTCAAAGATAAAATTAAAATTATTTGATTAGAAGCGGATTATTATATCAGATTCCTTACAAGTGCTGTGACATCAGCAGTAGATAATTCTCTTCTTCAGGAAGACCTCTAAGGTAAAACTTCAGTATTCAACCCCTACAGAGCAATGCATTGAAACAAGAACCATCTGTATGTTTTAATCCATAAGATAAGAGAATGGAAAAGAAGAAACTACCTATATCACCAAGAGGTTGTTAATTAGAGAACCTGAAAATGCACGCTCCTCTACTTTCCACCTATCCCTTTTCATCTGTAATATTTTCATATTTTCTGCAAGTCTAATGCAGGACCCCAGGTGTCTGTCTGTAACCCAGTGAGCCAGTACATCTATTCAAATTCATAATGCTGTTTTCTGCCACAGCAGATTTCTAGCAAAACAGTTTCTTGTGAAAACAGAATGCTTTGAACAGAATACTGAAGCAAAAGGAACACGCTTCTTTTGTTTTAACAAGACGGAGATTATTTGAAGAGTTAAGTGTTTTGTTTTGTCTTCAGTTAATTTGTTCTCTTCACTGATGAATGTAAATGTCATACTCATTCATTTCCAGACTAGTAAACCTATTTTCAAACTTTGGACAACGAAATATGCCTGCAAATATCCATTGAACATCAAGTGAATAAGATTTTACATAATGAATAAGTTTTTACATTTGGTAAATCAGTTCATTTTGAATCTAGGTACAATTCTGTAAATTTTCTGTCCCTTGTGGAGAACAAATGACTGATTTCACTGACTGATAGAAACAAGTTATTCAAACGGAATGGAATATCCTAGAAATGGTTAAAACCATGCCTTAAAAGGACAGTATGGCTATTTCTGAAAAAACACATGACGCAACTCACTCTAGACCCTGCTTCCTCAATAATTTAGCACCTGGACTTGGACAGAGTCCAGGAGAGAATGGATTCAAACTGTAGCTGTAGAGCAGATTTGTACACTGGAGTTCAGAAGCACACATTTATTCTCAGGTTTAGACAGAGCCTAGCACAATCTAAGGCCTGTTCGATTACAAAAGCTTTAACACAATTTTCTCCAATCATCAAATTCTTTTTATAAGATAATAAGAAATCTAAAAATTAACTTTTGATATATTCAAAGATTTGAAAAGGTAGGGATTCAGATATCCAAATAAGAAACTTCTAACACTCATTAACTTTTGACTGAATAGCTACAGCCTACAGTGTTTTCTCTTGATTCACCCCACTTTTTGATAGATGTTCTGCAGCATGCGCTACTGGTACAAAGTTTTAGAAAAGAAAAATTTCTGCTTTAGGTTCAGCAGTCCTTATTTTTTTGCACATCCAAGAGCAGCAAAAAAAGTACAACATCCAAGTTAGTGCATCTCTTCATCCTAAAAGATGTTTAATGCTTTGTGAAATCTTTTCCATACAAGCAGTCCATTCATTGGAAGGAAACAGAGCTTGCGTTGGGTTTTACTTCACCCACACAATCACACAGTAAATGCTGTTACTGTCAGTTGGGCTACAGGTAGCTGGGACATACCTAAAAGGGATAGTTCATATATTTCTATTACAAACCTTTCAGTTGTGCTTTTCAAAGATACAGACATTTCCTTGCATTAAACATAATGAAAGAATCCATCCATATATACAATAGCTGCATATTCACATAGGGACACATGATGCCCTGAGATGTGTTGAGAGTTTGTTGGTATCTGTCCCACTGATTCTAAGCAAAATAAAAGTTGGAAAAATAGAAGGTTGGGTGCTTGGAAGAGGAAGAACTTTTTCTTTTTCAGGACTGCTCAGGTAACTGCTTAGGTGCCAGCTACCTCCTGGGGGTACACACTACAGGGGAAAGTGAAAGGATGAAGAAACTGCATCTCACCTAAAGAACGAAAAGACGAGTCAGCAATGGTTGCTACTGGAAAGCAGACAGAAAAAACAGAATGGGTTCCTCACAGAAGGAATAGTGCTGATACCAGCATGCAGCCAAAGAAGAGACACTATGGTAAGAAAACTCTACCTGCTGTGGTGGAGGGTGCTCCAAGCATTAATGTTAGAGACAGCACTAGCTCTCAGTTTTCCGCGCTCTGAATTTTTACTGTTTCCTGGAGATCAGGCCTGAGACTCTTGGATGCAACTATGCAGGAAGAGCAACCAAAACTTATTTCCCTAGCTTTCTAACTAAGCTGGGGCTGAGTCATCTGCTTCTGCTGCTCTGTTCTGCTGCAGATTTGCTTTCAAAGACCCCACTAGGTACTGGTATGGAAAAGTCCACAGAAAACTTGGGACAGAAGGGTCTCAGTATAAGGCTAACGGACTCCTACTTATAATCATAAATGGAGGCCAACACCTAAGCCCTAATCTATAGACTGCTTTGGTTGGCTTGAATCCAAATGGATTTAATATGCACTTCTTTATTTTAGGGGCAACTACTTCAGCTTCTATTTCAGGATCAGAGCTAGGATGTGCTCGTTCTAGTCAACCCTGAGAGACTACAAGTCTTACTTCCAAACTACAAAGAGCTATTCCAGTATAATTACCTTACTGCTCCCACATTGACCAGGATTTTCTCCTTCTGTTCTCTTTTTCCTCCCTCTAAAAGTTGAAAGTCCTCCCTTCCTACTGCAATTATAATTTGCAAAAGGTATTAAGATTTAGACAAGTCATAAGGCAATTGTGATATTGACATAATACATCTCTGAAATAATTCAAATCACTCCCCTGTTTGAATGTGTTCCATTTTGAGAAGCAGCGTTATCCAAAATTGGCTCTTCATTGATTTGAAGGCTATGCTACTGACTTGCAATGTGAATCAGACGAAAGCAGCCTAATTTCCCTATGCCCCTCATATGTTAAGTGTATTCTACATGTTTGAACAGTGAGCTATTTGCAAAGCTACTCTTAAGAATTTGTGCAATGGCTATTTCAGAGGATTCTTCTGTCCTGCCATTATAATTATAAAATTTAGGAAATATAATTAACTTACAGAGCGATACAGTTCACAAAGAAATCCACTGACATTATCTTACAGTTCTACCTTTGGAAACAGTATTTTAATTCCATTCCAAAATCATGCTAATATAGTATCTCATAGAACACAAAATCCACATAGCTTAAGAAGAGATGGAGAAATTTATTAAATGTGGCTTTTTGTTGTTAATCATATTTCATTTAATGCCAAAGTCTCTAATTAATATATAGTAACATATCTAAAAAGAAAGTTATAATTTGGAAAACATTCTTATGGTGAACAAAAGCAAAACTTATGCACCAATATTTATAATCTGTTTTTAAAGGACTGCCATATTAACAGCTTGAAAAACCAATCTACCTTTCTACTTTCTTACAACACCTCTGAAATTCAAGGGCTTCTTAACGTAAAGAAAGCATTTCACTGCAGACAGTTTTGAAAGAAAGCTCATTGGCAAAAGTTATGAATACCACCACAATAAAAATTCTGTAAGTATGTGAATTGAATATAAACCATATATGAGGGGTTTCATGATCTTTGAAGTGCGAAATGCTACTGTTTCAAAGACCAGGGCTCCTGCAAATTTTAGATTAGCATATCTGTACTATCTGCTGTAAGGGAACATGGACTGGGCATGTCTCTGAAAGGGAAGAGGAAATATGAGACTGCGCAAGTAAAATAAATGCTATATAGGGTCAGCGGAAGACTTCAACATACAAACTAATAAAATAGAAAGAAAAGAAACAGGAAAACAAAAAGATACTATGGACAAGACACAGAACAGATCAATACTGGTGTTACTGAAAATAATGGCATTGAAATTTATTATTGAAGGCATTCACCTTTAAATTGTATAAAAAAACAAAAATGTATCATGCAGAAGCAACATTTAGATGCTATGGTTGAGCTACAACTTCAGCAATAAACTCGTATCTCACGTTCCAGGACTTGTCTTGGTAGGTTTGCACTGCTGGGTGCAAAAAATCAGATAACGTAACTTGGTTCTGCAACATCATCCTGGTTTTACGGCATAAAGTTCCCTACTTCCCTTGTGTCATTCTGGCTTGGAGTTCTTGTCTGTGCTGTAACCTGAAGAGTACCCAGAAATATGTAGATGTTTACATGAGTCATTCTCCTTTATGGCTTTTTTATTCAGGACAAGTGAGTTAAACATTTAAGAGAGGACATCTGAAATTTCTGTTGGTTATCTGGCGTTCCTAATGACATGCTATGCTACCACTCATCCAGACTTTTAAGCTCTGTACATGCAGTACGATTGTGATAAAGCTCTGCTGGTAGTTTGCCTATTTCATATCCATCTAAGTTACTTCGCATTTTGAGCTCCCAGGGTGTGCATATCTGGCAAATTCACCATGAAAAGACCTGCAAGTTCAGAACCTGTTATTTTGTGATCAAAATTTTAAAAGCTTATTCCTACTTGAAGTGAGACCAAATTGCGAGTGAGCAAAATCTTCTTTCAAAAATAATTTTTTCAAAATCATTTTGGTAATGTTCACAGGGAGCACTGTTATGAGGTGTAATTCATCTAGCATTTTGAAGCTGAACGTTCTTTGGGCAGTGCCATTATTTTTAATAATACCAGTATTTATATCTGTTCTGTTTTTTATTCATACTATCTTTTTTCTTTGTTATTTCATAGTATGGTTTTCCTATTTAATTTACTTCCATTCAGTTGGTTTATTTTAAAAATACAAAGGAATGCTAATAACAATTACGTAAAAATGCTAACACAGTATAAACTGGGATGTAATAATGACATTACAAGGGCTGCATCGTAATAATGAAGCGGGAAACAATCCTTTGAGCATTATGAAAATGCTGGTCATTGCAGGAAATATACTCCACAACAAACTGAAAATTTTGCTTGAAAAAAGAATGATTCACAAATATTATTTTTCTTAGTAGGTCTACAAATACACCAAAAAACTGCAATAACGTCCATTATGCAAATCTATCACCTGCATCACAAGCAAGTCAGAAGGCAGCAGCTCCAGGTGTATGGAAGTCAATTAAGTCTTTTGTTTTGATCTGCTAATTGAAACTGCATGACATAATAATTCTCCTGAAGTATTAAGAACTCTGAGGTACAAAAATTATTCACAGTGACGATCCTTTTTCCTTACAATTCAGTAACATGAGTTGCACACACTGCTGAAGCTGCAAGACTTTTCTGCATTATCTCTACCGACTGCATATTATATTCCATGGCAGAAACATGAAAGGTGAGGGACATCATTCAGATTCAGATTTTCACACAGGGGAAGGAAGCAGCATGGTTATGGCAAGAGCATTAGCTATTTTAGCATAATCATGCAGGCCAACAAAAAAATAGAGAAGTGTTTCAGAGTTACTCTGTAAGAGTTCTATTAAAATTGAGACAACTATACCATACATCACATCCTAGTTCCCGGATGGCTGCAAGAAATTGTCAGGTTTGCATTTGTGAGAATTCCAATCATGCTCAGCATTCATTTATACCATTAACAAAAGCTTATTTTTCTAGGTAAAGGGCACGTAATTCCTAAGAACCACTGGTGTGAACCCCAGCAAAGGCAAAACAGCTATTATTCTACCACATTGCACATTTTAAGTATCACCAATTTTTTGAAGATTCCATGAACTGCACAGATATATCAGACACATAAACCGCATATTCCTTCTCAGCTGACAATAAGAATTTGTACCATAATTGTCCTTTACATACTGCAAGAGAGGTTTTGTCTGAGTAATAGCCTGTATCTGACCGCTGCTCTGCATCACATTTTACTTCACTGAGTATTTCAGTTTCAAATTATGACCAGAATTCCAGATTTTTAGCACTGGGACAGGTCTGAAAAGTTTCTGACCATTTATCCTTCCTTCCTCTCATCCTTTCTTTTTCCCTTCCTTCCTTCCCTCCTTCACTTCTTTCTCCTTTCCTTGTTCCCTTTTCTCGCTCTCTCGCTCCTCTTTCTCCCTCTCTCTCTCTGTAGAGTGCACTCCTAACCCAAACTAAAATACTAATCTACAGATACCTGTTGGAGCTGCAGGACTGAAGATGGGTACTGAAGACAGGTGTAAGACAGGTACCAGAGTCTCGGGGAAATTCCATGTGGGGATTCTAACTTCTCTCACAATGGTATTATTCATGATCTTCCAGGAGGAAATCTCTTACACAAACAAAAAACAGATTTTTCAAAAGTAATCAATATCCAGGTATCACAAAATGGTAGCACATACAGCCACACGTTGCAGGAATTTCAAGTTTACCACTTGGTACAGGTACCACTATGGAGAGGTCCTAAGATATTATGGACTTTATGGATCAAAATGAGGATTTTTCTGAATTAACCCACACCAGAGATACCTAAAAGGCATGCTACATTGCCTATCCCATGCATAAGGCAGAGTTACTTAAAAGGTAAGTCACTGTTAGAAGCAAAGATGTAGAAGGAATTTTTTTGTTGTTTTCTTCTTTTGCTACTGATTTTTTTCTGTTAAGCAGAGAGGGATTTCCCTTTTACTTTTACGATTGAAATTTTAATGATTGCAAGAACCTTAAGAATCTAGGAAAACATTATTGTGCAAAATTGAAATAGCTGCTATTAACAATCTGCATGTATAATAACAATAACAATTTATGCATGTATGGATATACAGGAAGCAATGAATCATAATAATGCTTCGTCTTTAGTTTTGTCTTCAGCTGCGGATACAAAATAATGACAACTTAATATACAGCATAACGATAACACATTTTAAGGACAGTGGAAGAAATATAAGAAAAATGAAAATCAAATATCTTACAGGAAGCATGTAGGAAAGCCAGGAATCTATGGTCTTTCTATTCAAAACACATGCTTTAACAGTCAAATTACTGCTAAATTTATATGTTGAAAGTTCCCGCGTGGCAGCTCACTGCATGGATTAAATAATTCATATTTACTATAATAGTTATGTTGTTGTAGTCATGATCGTATAAGGATAAAAGTAAAAAATCTTTAATATCACATTTTAGAATCTTTAAAAAAATTCTTTCTACTTTTTCTAAGACAGCAGCATGTCTACTGAATTTTAAATAGGACACATTAAGATTGTATTAATTCAGACATAAGAAGGTAGTTTTCTGAGAGTTTTCATTCCAACATTTTCAAAGTTTACAGTTTTAGCAGAACCACAAAAATGAGTGACAGCCTTGCAGATCTTTTAATGATGTTTATTAATCAATTATCAGTGCTAAAACTGTTACTAAAAACATGGTATTGAAACGAGCAAAATGTAATACATACATGTCATTTGTAGCAAGATTTCTAGATTTTTTTTAAATCATAGGTTTAAAAGATTTCATTTATAACATGAGCCTAACTAAACTGCTCCCTTACGAGTTTACTAAATCCTCAATTTTAATCTCACTCAGCCATATATATTACATCTTTAAATTGCTGAATTGCAAGTACAGATGATACCTCCTTTTTAAGGCTACTTTTGCTGTACAGAAGCAATGTGCTGTATTGTTCAGTCCCAAATGTGTATGAATTAATAGGGTGTCCTAGAAAAAAGCATTTTTATAGATTCTTCAGAGCAGCTACTCAGAGAATGGGTATTTTTAAAGAATTTTATATTTGCAATTATTAAGTATCAGGTCTCTCCAGAAGAGATTTCACAAAAAGCAGAATAAAACTCTCTAGTCCCAGTATCTCTAGCGAACTACCACTGCAGCTTTTGAGATGGGACACAACTGGAACATGTAGTGTGTTGATTTAAGAAAAAATAATAACGGAAAACTCATTATATTTCACAACACTTAAGAGTTTTTAGCATTAAATATGGGTCAAAAATCACTAAACATCAACAACTGACATTCATTAAAATAAATCACGCAAAATGGCACTTGTACGCTAACATGTTGTGACAGTACTACTGCTTTCATAAATAAAGAGTGAAAATTAAACTTTCACAGCAAAATATTTCACCAGGCTAGATTGCAATGTTTGACATGTCAATTCATCACTGCAGAAATCAGACAAAGCTCAGCCTGCAGTCGTCAGGAAGCTCATTATTTCATTAAAATTACACTATATCTACGACTCCAACATTCCTTTTATTAAAAATAATCACCAAGAAGTTGAAAGGTAATTGTCAACCTCCTCCACTACAATTTTGGTCTCCCATTTAAACCAAGGCTGAAAAGCCAAAAGTAGTCATTGTCAATAAAATAGGACTCAGTGGATATAGAAAGCAGATGGATCAGTTCCAGGAGTTTATGATTTGTTCAGTAATTCAGAGCTGGTCCAAATGTTCTAGAAAAATAAACAACATTTTTAAACAGATTTTTTCAGTCATAACTAAAACTACAAAAAGGGTCAGTCTTAATTAATGCTTTGAATTAAAAATGGGATAGCAAGTAACTTTCCAGGTTTTTGAGTCCTGTCTTCCATTCTGAAAAGCAATTATTGCAACAGGACCACTTTCAAGAACCGTATGAGCGCTAGCATAATACCAGCAGGCTTGTCTGTACACTTTATTCCTATCAGAACATTCTTCAAGAAGTTCAATCACTATATGAGTCAAAATCTCCCTTTCCTTTAAAGCCTAAATTTAATCAAAGTCCGTGTATACTGTCAGAGTTTTTTAAACAGTATTACTCATTAGCTTCAAATATTAAAGGTTTTAATATGGCTAAACTTTCCCCTTTACTGTTTCTAAGCTTCTGTATTGCAAAGTGGTATTGTCTATTGAAAGATTACCTTATATTAAGGAAAAATGAAAAAACCAGGCTCAAAATTTAAATAAATAATTTCAAAATGATTGAGAAGTAATTTTTGATCTTGCTGATAGGTAATGAGTTCTGAATTATCAATCTCTTCTTCAAGGTTTCATCTTGGTTCAATTTCAGGCAAGAACATCTTTTGATATCTTGACAATTCTTAGGAGTCAAAAAACTGCTTTCTACATTCTTCTAATGGTAACTGTTTTGAAACGCCAAGTCAAATCCTCAAAAAAATTAAGACAACAGCTTAGAAAAAGAAAGGTCTGCATGGGTGGAAATTGTTTAGGATTTAGACGCTGTATGCTATATTTAAGCCAGTCTACATTCCACTGCAGATTCAAATACGATGCTTTCTCTTGCCTGGCTGAAGGCCTCCACAGAGACCTAACCAAGAGGCTTAGACAGTCTAAACAATATATAAGAGCCACACTCAGAAAACCAATACTACCCTCAGAGATTCTTATGGACTTTACGCCATTTAAATGTGTCCACAAAGGAGCTGTTGTACCAAGTACTTAAGGTTGATGTAGGCCTAAAGCTTCAAGTTAGACATTTTTCTTTCATTTACAGTAAATGTAGAGATAGAGGTATCACCATTGAGAACACTTGTATTAAAATTTTAGCACCGATGGCATAATTTTTGCCTTTTAGGGATTTTTGCCGCAGATCTCTCTCTAATTCTGCAAATGACTCCAAATAGGCAGAGAGCTGCAATCCCAAAGAGCTCTAAGAACCTCAGCAGGTACAACAGCTAACTATGTTTCTCAGGGCAAAATTTATGCATAGCTCTATACAAGACAAATAACAGCCAGTACAAAATGGTTAAGATTCAAGAACATTAGCAAAGCAACCTGCGTTGCTAATAGCTAGTCAGTATGGGTTGCTGTGCAGTAGAAGTTTGTGGAAGTGTGGGGACACCCACGCAGGTGAAGACACCTAACGCAATGCATCTACATCTTGTACATAACCAGGTAAGTGTGGCCTGTCTACAGATTCCACACCCGCTGGTGGAAATGTTCAGATCACTTCAAAAAAAATCCCAGACCGTTCTGGGAACATCAGCCCATGGCACTGACACAGCGGCAGATCACGGAGACTTAAGCATTCCAGCCCAGGGAGGGGACCTCTCCAAGTGCTAGTAAGCAAGCACTCGATTGTATCCTAATGTGAAGGCCACACTTCCAGTTTCCCCCTGTAAGTATTATCTGAACAACACTAAAGCTAATCCAAAAATGCTTGAAGAGGTGAGATGTATGGACAGGTGGAAAAGCTTGCCTTGAGAGCCTCTCCAAAGACACAACTTGCATGACTACTAGATAAATGCAGTATTTCAAATCTGACCCAGTGTCTTTCACGACCACTGTACTGACTTTATCATAAAATCTTTAGAGAAAAAGTTTAATGTCTTTCAGTCACTTTAAGATACTAGATAAATAAACCCTTTTAACAGCACAGGAAATATTACACTTACATTGTGATCAAGCATTGTAGTAAGACTTTTATTAAAAACAACAAATTATCACTTTGTTTAGACCAAAAGATCTTTCTCTTTTCAAGTTAGCTGCTTGAGATTTGCTATTTAGTAAGTTTGAAGCTATGCGTTTAGATAAGAAGCAATTTCTTCACATGGTAAGAAACACAGAATTCAGACAGTCAAGCAACAGCTCTTGGGTGCTGCACTCTAAAACCTCCCTACTGAGTTATAAATCAGCTCTGGAGAACTTTTGTAACTATTATGCACATTTGCAACTATTATAGAGTAACACTCCACCATGAAATTACAATGAAGAAAATCACGTTCTTTAAAACTGTTCAATTGAAATAAATAAATACTATTGCTTAACTGTAAAATGCAGCATCTATACCTATAAAAAAGGCTGAATTTGGAAAGAACATTTCTAATTAACTAAACTAAATATTATGGTATTGCTATAATGATTTGTGCAAAGTTTAAAATTAATTCCATATCTCCAAGAAGCACTACAACTTTTCACAAAAGAGAGCATAAACTCAAGTATCTATACAATTCTAAAGATAATCCCAGACTCATAGTGCATTTTTCTATTGTCAGTAAAGACCAAAAACTGTTAAGTGAGCTGCTAATGAGCTCTCAAACATATCTAAAACAGAGGACACTATCATCATTCCTTCTTCGTTAGACTGGTCCCCACGGAATAACTATATAAGTTTAAGATCATTCTACCCAAAGCCTTTACTGCCTTGGGATCAGCAGATGAAAAAAATGTCAGCTCAGCATAAACCTAAGAACAGTGGAAATTTCGACCATACAATAAAGCTGATAGCACTGAAGACAGCTTTTAGAGGACCAGTTACCAGCGAACTTAACAACTTTGAATTCCAGTGCAAAGCATGTACTATTCACATTTCTTCCCCTCGCCCTTCAACATAAACATGCTGGAACGCATACATTTAAAACAAAAAAAGCAAGGAAAAAAACACTCCACAAAAAATTCCTACAACACTCTGCACATAAAACTTTGCCCTGGTACAATGGATAACAAGTTATAGATATTATAGATACTGTTCACATTGCTTCATAACTACTTCAAATGTTCTCCGATGCCATGTTGAGATATGTGACAAAAGATCTACACCAAAATAAAATGCAATACAAGTGTTCACCCTCGCATAATACTAATTCTCTTTAACAATTTGCAAGGGTCTTTGAAATATCTGGAACCTAATAGTTACTATATGTTAAATTTAACTCCAGCCCATTGAAATTTTAAAGCAACGGCTACCTCCTGTACCATGCAGGAGGCACAGTACAGCACTGAGTGACTGTACAATCACAAAAAGCAGAGCAAAACATGTGGGTATTTTCTTTTATGGATTTTGAATAGATAGCCATCAACATATAAGCAGTTTTGAGCAATAAAATCCTCTGGAAACAATAAACGTGTTTTTATATACCTAGCTTCTGTTAAACACAGGTAATCACAGTCATAAGTCAGGTCAAAAAAGACATCATTGGGAAGAATAAGAGAAGTGGGTCTTTAGGTGCAGTCAGGACACAATGCTGCCTAAATTTGAATTTGAAATAGCTAGAGAAAAATAGTAAACCAAGATTACCACAAGAGATTACCATAAGACCTCCATCTTACCTTTTCTACAACTGTTCTCACAATTATAGCAGAAAACCCAACTTATCACACTTACATGCATAGTAACAATCAATATGGAAATATACTTAGTTCCATTACGAAAACTAAGAAATATTTAAAGTTTTAAAAGTTTTTGAAATTGAATCTGAATTCAAACTTATTTGATATAGCTACTTCCTCTTCAAATTTTGCTGTACCGGAGAGAAAGACCTAGAAAAAGCTTCTGAACTACTTAAAAATGATGTAGCCAGCCACCCAAATAACTGTATGGACACTCATCTTTGCTCTTAGTATCTTCACTTTAAACATCTTCTCCCCTTTTGTTTGGACGCAGCATTTGGTTGCACTCTTATTAAGTCTTTCCTTTCCAACATTAAGGATTATAGTCAAAACTACTGAGCTGTTTGCTGCTTTGTTTATTGTTAATAAATGCAATACATAAACAAAAACTCTGCAGTTTAAGAGTTATGTACTGAGAGAGGGCTCATTCTCTGCTTTCTGATCTTCAATTAAAAAATAAAAGGTGAGGAGGCAGAACAGTTTTTATCAGCCTTGCCCTTTGCGCAGATGAAATCTATCCAACGTTACCAAGGTTGATCCATGCTCCTGTTGACTGCTTTCTAACTTTTTCATCATGCTCATCTTTAGTAAGGGTCTTGAACTTAATCTTCCTCTTTTAAAGTAACCTATTGGCAACAGATAACATCTAATTTATTTCCTTTATTTCTGTGTCGCTTACCTGCTCTTGCGATCTCCGAGCTTTTATTTTGTTCTCTTTATTTTTTAAGATCAACATGAAAGGCCTTAGTCTCATATATCTGACAATACTGGAACGGATGTCTGTAATTTACTAGGAACTATCTAGGATGGCAGAGCTGTACATTACACAATGTTCAGTCAGTATTCCGCTGGCACCTGCTTACATGCTGCTCACAATTACTTAACTATATAAACATGGAATAAAACTCTTGAAAAGTACCAAATACCACTCATAACTATTTGCTGTTTAGTGCTGCTTTGAAGATACACATAAGAGACCCTCTTAAACTCTATATGTTCCTGAGTGTTGTCAACCAAACTAGCAGAAACTAGCCCCAAACCTGAAGAGAAAAAATGTGGTAAGGTTGTGTCACTTAGTTACAATAAGCAACTGTGCAGTACTGATAAATACAGTAGAATACAAATTGCTAGCTCTCTTGCCCACTCTGCTGTCATGAACTTTGGAAAAAATCAATTAAATAAAACAAGCATTTAATTTATTAACAGAACAGCTGTATATACTCTTATTAAAAGAAAAAGATTGAACACTGGTATATTTAAGAGATGTGCAAATATTTGTTTTAATAAAATCTAAAAAACTGCTAAAGAGTAGGAATCCAAAACAAGTACAACTTATGGCTGGAACAAAGGAATGTAAATGTACTGCATATTTATGTTAAAATTTATAAAAACAACTGAGCTTTCATATAGCTTTTTGGGTAGTTTTCTAGTCAACAGCAAATCTCTGAAAGAGACAGCAAGTGACCAAAGCCCTCTTGACTTTTATGAATGCAGAATCTCCTTGCTCTGAGATGAGGAAACAAAGACTTAGAAATCCCAAAAGGTAGGTCTTTGAGGTATATTTGGATAAATGAACTTACAATAAGAGATTATCTCCCACTGAAGAATTTAAGACAGAACGGAAGGTTAGGACACCTCAAATCACTTACCTGAACAGAGAAAAAAAAATACAACCTTGAAATTAAATGGCAGGGGCAGGGAAAATAGGCACTTGTTACCATAAAAATCATCTGGAGCAAAAACTCTACATTCTCACAGCAGAAACAGTAGGAAGTCAATGACATAAAAAAACGACCCTAGATCATTCAGATATTCAATCTGTCTGTGCAAAGAACAGCATGAGTCAAGTCTTCCTAACTTCATACATTCTGTTAAGCCTCTGATAGATATATTAATGACACTATTATATTTTTTATATATATATTATATATATATAATATATTAAAGACTATTAAAGACTCCTATATTACAGACTGTTAATGGTAGGCATGAGAATATATGTGTATATATATATATATATATGTGTCTACATTCATGTAAAAGCAATGCAACTGTGTAAGGTTAGAGATAAATGTGGGAAAATGAAAAGAGAGAGTAGAACTAAGGGATAGCAGATCTCTCCTGTGACATATTCAGCAAATGCTTAGGTCCTACAAGTATAAGTTTCCCATTAGTTAACAAGACACATCCAGCAGAGTGGCAATTTTGCAGTATTTAAAAGCTATGCAGTTCCTAGTTGCTATAATGAGATAATTTCCACCATGACTAGTTAAAAGAAGCAGATCAAAGTATTGCAAACAGAAAATTCCTAAGGTTATGAGAGGCTTGCATGATAGGAACCTAAAAGGCATCTTTCACAGACCACAGTATTTTTCAGTTAGACAAGGCTGTCATAAAGGCATGTTGCTGAACTGGAAAGTGTACACTTTAGGAAGCTCTAATGACGACAGCCTATGCTGCAAATAAGTGTTATAGCAGCAAAATGAATTAGCCAGGAATCAGAATTCTGCTATAAGAGAAAATGGCCGCTCACAAGGTGTAACTCAAGCCTTATTACTCCAGATAGATCTGAAAGTTCTCCAAGATCACAGAAGTGCCCCTTGACGCAAGACTGTAGTTCCTCTGTCATTAAAGAACTGATATTTAGCATATCAGAAGAAAACCAATGAGCTATATACCAGATGGTTAGCTGAGTGTTATACAGAATCAGGAAATATGAATAATCTTTCTACTTGTCCCACTCCCTCCAGCTATTGTTTCCATGGCTAGCACAATGCCTTAGCATTAAAAGATAAGGTAGACAGCCACAATTTTATTAAAGCGAAGACATTAATGAGACATCATGCAGAAGATTCATGTGTATGAACTCACTCCCAGGATAAGAAGGTCTTTAAAACAAAGGTTCTGTCTGCCATGGGTGCTTATTTACAGCCATGTTAAATTACACTTGTACATAAAGAGATCTCATCTATTGTTCTGATGTCCAAAAAGCAGAAGAATATACCTTTTTTTTTCAAATTGAGTTTAGGACATTTTCCACCACCTTTATCTGTGCAAGGTCTCATAAAGAAGCTAAATTATATGAAACACAAAGTTAATAATTCATTGCTAGTTTTTTGAACTTAACACTAATTTATGTGAGAGTTATGTTACACCAGCTGTCCACCAAAAGCTCTTTCTGTCATACACCGTGTCACTGTGTAACATATAGGCTACTGGAGAAATCAGAAGATGATCTAGGCTGCAGAGCCATCACTATGACGTTGACACATAGTATTATGACTTATATTTGTCAGAATCGGACAATATAGTCTCTCAGCTTTTCAAGTGCCTTGATATGATAAGGTGCAAAGAATAAGTAAGCTGCTTTAGTTCGCAGCTGACAAGTCAGATGCAGCGCTCGCTGGTAATGAAAACAACATACAGCCATTCCTGAAGACCATACAGTCAAATGCACTGAATATGCCTACCAGAAGATCCCACACCACTACGTATATAAAGGAAAATATGCCATGCCCTCAGAGAGACAATTTTGGTCTCTGTTGTTTTGTGTAACTTTAAAAACTAATGTATAGTTCAAGTTGTGGCTATTTAAAAGACCACACCTTTTTCTCATAACAATGGGATGCAAAACAGAACAGACGGATGGAAAAAATGACCATTAAAAGAACTACGCTGTGAACAAAGAGGGACAAAATAGTGGTCTCTAAAAGAATGTGCCATTTTTTCTGTAATAAAAACGATCTCCAGCAGAGTTCTCTCATCCTTTTTCTTAGAAACCGCATATAAAGAAAGCTCACAGAGAAATATTTCCACTAATGGAAAAAATGTAATTGCTGGCAGCAATCCAGCAGTCACTCTTTGCTCTTTAAAGCCAACGTTAACTTAGGTTGTTCCAAATTCACAGTATTTTCTGCGCAGTTCAACCTACTTCTTTCTTCAGCAAGTCCTCGTAAATATTATTTCAATTAACAGTCCACTTCCTAAAGGGAAACTAATATCTGTTCATGTAGACAGCTTCTAAAGCTTATAATCTGAACTGTATGTTTTTCACTTCAGGGAACAGCTCTGACAATAATGTTCCAAGAATCACTGCAGCATTGCCTTGAGGCTCAGAATTTTAAAAGAGGAAAATGGCAGAAAGAACAGGCTCCAAGCATTTAAAACCCAAACTTCAACCTCTGAAAGGTAAAAACTCTCATTGTGCTTAGTTTCCAGCTATTTCCATTTGGAAATCCAATTATTTCCAATTATTTCCAAATAATTCATTCAGCATTTACTTGCAGTTCTCTCCTCAAAACACATCAACTCCGTAAAACAGTCAACCGTAACTCACTGAGAGAAACCCAAGTATGACAGAGTGATAAATAATTGCCCAATTATATTGGTGAAAGATGCTGATTTTGTTATAATATATGTAATGTAAATATAGTCAAGATTCCTTTAAAACTACCTATGACTTACTGAGAATAAAAAAGGAAGCTTTCATATCAAAGAATATATTTTTAGGATCTCATAAGTCAAACTGACAATAAAGGGACTGATGCTCCAGCAAATATAAAAGAGCTGACGATGGGCACGGACACATTTAATCCTTACTAGTTGCTATACTTATGTCAGCAGGCAAAGGTATGTCTGTCTTGACTGTTCTAATTCCTGCCCCTTTGTCTTCCTCTTCCCTTCAGTATGACCTATCACTTTCTCAACTGAATGTCCTCCTACAAAAATTTTTGATGTGCAATTACACCAAAAAACACATTCGAAATGAACACATTCTAAATCATAAACAATACACCTCCAGAGCTCACAGTGTCCAACAGCACCTATCACTAACGTTTAACACCTTAACACAGTGACACCTAAGAGCATACCATATTCTGAAAATTTTGCACAGCATTAGGCAAAATTTTTCTCAGCAATAGTGTTACCATCAATGACAAAACAGGAAGGAGACCTAAAGGAGACCTAAAGGCATAAGCTGACTTACCAAATACTACACTTTGTGCAAAGCTCAGCTGAATATCTATAGCAGGAGATTGGATTGGATTTAATAAATCTATCTTCTCTCAACTCAGATAGGGCCTGGTCCCTTACTGGTACAATTAGAAAATCTTTCAAATAAACTCCACTAAAACATTGAGCTTGTTTGTGACATGTAATCACAAGGTCCTTTATTGTTTCGTTTAAAATTGTTATTGTCTCTAAACTTAAGTCTTTTTTGAAAGTGGATTCTGTTTTTAAATCATGCAAGCACTCCTGAAAGTTTTTCAGTAGACTTGAAGGAACTTAAGGAAAAACAGAAGTACATAAGTTCAGTAGTTTTATAATTTTTTAAATTTAGGATGTTATAAAAATCTGTTAACTTTGATGGAAATTAAAACAAATATATAACTGATGATCCTGATGTGATTCTGCTGTTAGTTTGCTGTCATAAAACTGTTAGAGCTCAGAGAGTGTTCCATGTTTGACAAGATCTGCAATGTCGTTTTCATATTCATTTTCATCCAAATCAGTACAAAAAGTAGAAATTAAGAAATTCAAAAGCCTTTTTTACAATATTCTATTCATAATAGAAATTTAGAATATTATCTATGAAATGAAATGATTCTATCTGCTTGAAGATTTCAATCAATTCAAGACTTAGTTTTTAATTTAACTCTCAAATGACATTCACCTCTAGATATCTGCCAGCTGCACTTATGAGTTAACTTGCTCAAACACATGCTGCCTTAATGTCAGTTTGTGTGTTGACGCAAATACACACGTGACCTCACCTATACGCAACTATACATCATATAGACAGAGAAGGCCTCAAAACGTAGGCCCACCTCTATTAGACATACACAGTTCATTATAGAATATTAATAATTCAAAACTTAAAAAAATTCAAAGGATTTTTATAGTAAGAATCCATTTTCTTTCACATAAGGTTCTGTAAGTAAAAGGAAATTGAGATGACAGATTAACATTTTAAATGCCCTGCTTCCACTCTTACAGATATGTCCAAGTCTTCAAAATATTATCTGTAGTCACACACAATTAACATTTTCCATATTTTTCTGAAGACTTTATAGTTTGTTACTGCTGCGCGATAGAAATTTGACAGTTTGCAATAGGATCTGTTCATTGTAGCAAATTATTCTGACAGTAAGCCCTATAGAGTCAGCAGTGTACTTTTTTTTAATATACTTATTAAAAATCTTATGAAGGCTGTGACTAACATATATACAGTAAATTGCATTTGGTATGTGATTACAATGAGTCACTACATGTTTAACCACCACTATATATTGCAGTAGTTTAATCAATTATTGCATCATCTTTACTTTAACATCTTTTTAATTGGAAAAAAATGTTATTTAAAGTTATTTCAATAACTGTTTTAAAACTACTTGAAAATATTACCAAGTCTATCTCAAGTTTTCTGTCTATTTTTGCTCCCATTTTCTTTGTGAATATGTGCAAAGAGCGAGCTAATGCACGAGTTCATATATATTAATAATGATTCTCCTCAACTGTCCTTCTAGTCATATTTATGGAAATCCCGAAAGTAATCAGTACATCTTTATATTACCAGAAATGCACTGCAAGACTGGTATGTATCATTGCAAGTGCTTCTTTCCTCTTTCACAAACACAGGTGCAATAGCTCTACTATCCCACTATAGTTTAACAGACAATATTTATTACAAATTAGAATGAGGAAGATAAGCTGTGTCCTCAAATGTATTTAATCTTTGTTTAGGTTTTACACATTATTAAAATAGAATGACAGGAAAGAGACTATTTGCTCATTCTTTTAAAAATTCACACACATTTTCCCTTTGATTCCATTCTTCAGTTGGCATATCACAGTGAAACCTCCATACCTTCAGAATTGATGCAGCTTTCAAAACCATAATCTGTGGCTTTCAAACTCACTATTATTTGCCTTCAGGTGCAAATTTTAAAGCGTATAGGCTTCTAAAAGGAACTTTATGGCCTCAGCTAGATACTGAAAGGCTTGTAGATCAGTCATCATCACAGTGTAAATTTCTTTTCAAAATAATGTTCCTCACTCAGAGTACACTTGTGCTTATACTCGGTTCACTTGTCAAATACAAATTTGAGGTCATCAAAAGCTTCAGGGCAACTTCAGCTATTTGAAAACTCATTTTCTACCTCTATTTTGTTGGAGAAATAGGATTTTGAATGTAAAAATAATAGGAAGCTCTACAGATAAAGAAACAAAGGCACTTATGTGCATATTTCAGTACAGCATTGCAGTGACTGCCTGTAAGGATAAAGTCAATCCAATACCCTAGCATTTTGAAATACTGACAATATCAAAGGCAGGTAATATATCTTACTATTGAGCTGATACGTATTCTATTCAAAACGTGATTTTAGAGTTGACGTTTTAAATATATAGGCTTAGAAACAGATGCTAATGATTCAATTTAAGTGTTTCTTTTATAACAGATGAAACATTTAAACACTCTCATTTACAATGTCTACTGTTCATTATAAGTCACAAGTCTGACAAGGGTAAATGAAACCAGGCTTAGTATTCCTGTTAGCTTAGATTTGTTGGCCATATACAAGTAAGTGTTTATATACAATTCTATTTTTAAATTTTATGTTTTATTAAAATAGAATGACAGACAAGATAATACTTGTTCATTCTTTCAAAAGCTAGGTTTTTGTTGGAGAGGTCAATTTGGCTTTTCATCTCCAGAGAAATTTTCCTGGAGAAAAGAGGTATTTCCTGGTATTTATAATTATAGCTCAGTAATTAATATTCTTTTGAAAGTAGAGAATACATCTAGGTACCTGGGGAGAAGCCTTTCCCTTTCCAAAGTAAAAGGGAGTTTTTTTTCACGACCTCAACACACCCAAGAATCCACAGTCTGTTTTTTCATAACACAGAGGTTCACCAATATAAACAGCCAAGGAAAACAAGTGTTCAAAGGCAGGAGTTTGCACCCAAGTTTCTCTTGGAGACTTAGGGACAAGTGAAACAAACAAACAAACAAATAAATAAATAAAACTCAGCCAGAGATACAAATTTTACCTGCTCTGGGGTTTATACTTGAAATACCATTAACTGTGGTTGGGTTGAAGCTGACACCACAAACACACAGTCATGCTATAAACTTTTCTCTGGTTCCAAGCTGTCACTAGCTGAAATGCTCCAAATACATTTATGACAAATTTCGTGTGGCTCCCATCCATACCATCATATCTCACTAAGTTTTTCTCCCATTTTGTCCTCTTCAACATTTTCACTGTCCTGAAATAGTATTTAAATTGCCTATTTTCAGCATTTCTTTTCACTTTTACATCTGCTGTTAGACTACGAGATCACTGGAACAGAAACCACCCCTTCCTATTGGCTGCAAAGCAGCCAGCATACTGTATCTGATAAAAAAATAAGGGTTTAAAATGTGGAATGCAATAAGGCACATTCCCCAGCCATTTCATTTCAGAAGCTACGCGTAAGCCTCTGAATTCTACATGCAACATATTTCTTTCCTGGCTCGATGGATATAATCACAAAAGTTAATTTCACACAGCTTGGGACTCGAAGTGAGTGTTTTATGGGTAGGACCATCCAGAGTCAATCTCAAAGAAAGAAGGCCTAAGTGTCCCACAGAAGAGACCAGAACAGTCTCATTTTTCCACTCATGTAAGCTCAAAGGATGAAAAAAAAAAAAAAAAGAAAAGGTGTAGTCACAGAGGTAAAATAGAGAAATTACAGGTTATACGCTTTTTGAGGGATGTTCTGAACGTTGAGGTTACTTGAGAGGCCTTTCACTTTCATGTGAAAAGTCAGCTAGCGCATGATCAAACTTAATACACTCAACACAGTAGGCACCACATTCTTTTCTTTTAAATTCCCTTCTGCAAAACAAATCACCAAACTCTTCTATCTGTATTGATATAGAACGTTTTTATCCACTAGCATTAAGAAATCATTTCTATGAGAATTAATTTGTAATGAACATTTCAATGGGTCATGTACATTTTCCGCAAGGATGGTAAACAGTATATAATCCATTGAAATGAGCTGGGAAAATATGAAAATATTTTGGCACTATTTCAAAATAAAAACACAAATAAAACCGGTTAAGTGAACCCATTAACTTGCAAATATGAAATGGTTGTACAAAATAACTTTGAAGCTATGAGCTACTGTAAGCATAATGCAAATATTGATTTTTACTTTGGAAGAAATGAGTGCATAGTGAATATTTAATACTAGAAAGATTGATACAAAACACTGATTCTAAAATGTCTAGTGAATTAAAACTATTTAACAGCAATCAGCATACATACCAACTAGGCAATAAAAACAGCCTACCAATATGTTCATCTTTGCACAGATGTTATTTAATTTGTCAAAAGGAAAACATCAACTTTTTATTTGCTTTGATATTCCTTCATAGATACTACATTAGAGAAAATGTCAGCTCAGAGTCCACCGATCTCTGAAAATAGATGATGTTCTACTTATTTGGGTTTCTTACTATTTCAGGGGGAGAAAGGCGAGAGGAAG
This sequence comes from Struthio camelus, assembly GCF_040807025.1. Taxonomy (NCBI): domain Eukaryota; kingdom Metazoa; phylum Chordata; class Aves; order Struthioniformes; family Struthionidae; genus Struthio; species Struthio camelus. The sequence continues at coordinate 19,163,866 of NC_090982.1, read as the reverse complement.
AGAAAGAGAAATGTTTAAAATGACTAGAACTATTTCCTCAAACACTGTAAGATCTAGTTCTTGTTTGCCCAACACTAAAATATAACCCATCCTTTTATATTCTTTGGTGATGTTTTTGTTTTCTGCTCACTTGAAAAATAGATCCAATCAAACACATCTGAAATTTTGAAAAGGAGGAGAGACTGGCAGAGTAATTATTTACTATCCTGTGCTTTAACAGAAAGAATACTTTAAAGACAGTCCCAAAGCCTTATTTTTTAAAAATGGATTGCTTATGAGTAATCAATATCCACAAACAAGGTACAAAGCTTGCCTTTGCTCATGCAGTGTATGTTCTTTGACTTTCAATGGTTGAGATACAGGAAGATACCCTTATCCTAAGAAATATAAAAGGTGTAAAGCAGGAATTAGCTGCTGAAGATGAGTACTGGTAAGCCCTACAACTTCAAAGGGGAAAACTGACTTGACTCAATTGCTTATAGATTCCCAGTGCCAATGTAAAAGTATGAATATACTTTTATAATAAGAGTATCAGTAAGATAGAGGGTCTCAGCTGTCTACTCCAAAGTACAGAGTATATGATAGTGGGAGCCATGGAAAATAAGAAAGTAAGTAAATAATCAGTAGTAAGGCAAAGGAAAAGATGAGAAGTCCTGGAGACAGAAAGAGAATAAATTTGGATACCACTCTTGGTGTCCTACAAGGTAAAAATGCTATGTCAGTGGGTATTAGAATATTATTGTTATTCTGTAGCATCAAAAGTTTATCAATAGTTAGGAAGGGAAGCACAACACAAGGATGACATTTGAGTTGGGAATTATGTGGCATATGTACAATGTTATTGAGAGCAACCTCTTCAGAGAAGTATGATCCCAGCTTCTGAGGAAATAAGATAAATCATTTTTGAAAAACATCTAATAAACAGGCCTTTTAAAAATGCTTAGAGAAAATACATAAGATATTGTGCAATTCCACTAAGTGTCAATTTTTAAAAAATGAACAAAATACTATAAGGTAATTCAAGAGATTTTCTTTAAGCTGGGTTATTCATTGTGTGAGCTTTGCCTACATATTTCATTTCACGGCTGGAGAGGAGATAGCCAAAAGAAGCACATAATTGAACTAACTTGGGCGGAACCCACAGGTGAAACAGAACAGAATTTTGCCCAGCATAGCAGATATAGCAGAAAAGGAAAAGCTGGTTTCCCAGTAGTATTATAGAGTGAGCCATACACGATCTATCAATTGGGTCACAGTTTGCACAGCCCACAACATCAATTTTTAGGAGCAGAAAAATAGAGAACAGTTCCATATAAAACGATCAAAATGCAAAGAAAAAATCTTCAATTTTTTGTGGCATAAAACATACTTCTTAGAAAAAATATATCTCCAGTTTGTGGCAAAGTTCTGTCAGGTCTAAATTCTTCAATTTTCACTGAAGCTTTTTCTCTTAAGCATTAAATTTGTTTCTCAAAAAAATCAGACATATTTTAACTGACAACAGGTCAGCCCTTCTCTCACCAAATAATATTCTTATTTCATTTTTGCTTCTTTCATTGCACCATCTTCACTGTCATTTCTAAATGCACAGTACTTCACTTAGCTTTACTTATATTGTTTAAAGAGAGCTATTCACAGCATGCTTTGAAAAAACTTGCCTATGGAAATCTGAGAATTTCAGTGTTGTTACTGCAGGCCAGATGTTAAGGACTCAAACGGTATTGAAGTTCTTCCTCTTAGGTGTACTTGAATGGACCAATGTAATAAAAGAATCCGATTAGAAACAGTTCCATTGTTTTTCTGGAAATTTTGAGCCTGTGACCTTTACAAAGAAATATCTGAAAACATGTTCCTATCAAATGACGACAACATAAAACTATGGTCTTGTCAGCGAAGAAAACCCATAAAAGTAAAAGAAAAGCATCATCAGAACAGGCTAACAACTCAAACACAGCAACTTATTTACCACAAATGCCAAAATTTAAAAGCATACTCAGATACTCAGACTGCTGATGTTTTTTCAGAGAAGTTCACATTTTTCTCTTGTTTCGTACTCAAGGAGCAGCAATATATTGGTCTATAAACAATTAAACCATTGTACCATTACAGAGCCTTTTGACATGGCCAAACAGTATACTACCTTTAAATTAATACAAGCCTAGCTAATTCATTATAAATTGAATGGTAGAGATTAAGTCTTGGAAAAGTGAGGTTTGATTAGCCAAACCAAGATTACAGTGGTTTTCCTTACAGTAAGGCTGTCCCCTACATGCAGCAATACCACACTTCAAGCTATTATAAAGTACCCTGGCTCTCCTTTTTTTTTTTTTTACATTCATCTGAGTTCCTTCATCACAATATTCATTTCACTCAAAAATACAAACTCTTTTACTTTTAAAAACAACAGTAATGAAAGCCAGGGCTATGTTCCTAAACATTTAGGGATTCATTCGAGACCAAAAAGGTATATGCTGATGAATACAGTCTGTAGTACCTCAGTGTCATGTTAAAATTACAACAGTCTTCAACAATTGAAAAAGTACTAAGGACTGTCCCCAGTCCTTCAACATCAGTTGAAGGAAAGAACAGAATAAAAAGCTTGCGCTCATGAATAACTGATTAACATCATCAGTGATCTATAGTTGCTTCATATTCAGCAGGTAATGACCTATGAACTGTAAATCATGTAACTTCACAGATTTTGTGCATTTTTGCTCCCTATCCATAATCAATAATTTAAAATTAATTCAAGTCTTCTTCAGAAGGTTCCTATTACTCTTCTCTAGTTTAAGTCGTGGACACCTCTATCGGAACAAGTATTTCAAAACTTGGTAAATTAAACATTCCTGTGGTCTCAATCTCCAAATTAACAATTTCTAACCAGACAGAGGTCTGTGACTGTTTAACGTCCTTAAAAAATATGAGCAAACATGTTAAAATAATTTTCAGTGCTTTTACGGGTCGTACTTTCATATTAGGAAGAACTGGGGATTTTCTCAAAAGAAGACTCTGTGGGTTAAAACAAAATTCTGAAAGATCTTCCCACACAGTGGGAACAAAGAGCATTGCAGGTGTATTGAAACTGACTGCAATTAGAAAATCAAAGATTGTAATATTCTGAGACAAGAAAGTAAAAGAAAAATGGCATATCATTTACCAGATTCTATTTTTTCCAGGGAAGGTATTAATACTAAGCAAAGCTTAAAATGACATTCAGAAATATTTTTTAAAAGTATGGAAGTAATCAAGAAGCTGTCAACATTTTTTGTAATGGGTTTATATGTAAACTGTTCAGAAATATTGTTTACAAGATTTAAAGAAAGGAAATACGAAAACCAAAATCTCTTTGAATAGATTCCCATTTGAAGGGCAGGTTACCAATTTAATTCAGTCAAAGTTGCATCTCCACTTCAAGAAAAATAGTTATAAAATACAAAAGACAATGAATGAAATGAAAAAATTTCAATAGTTCAAAGTGATGTGGTAAAAAGGGCTAATATAAAGTTAGGTAGATCAAGAACCATTTTTTGAAACAGTATTTGAAGTGGACACAGAAAGCTGATGGTGTCATTTGCCTGTATTTTTCTAATTGGCAGCTGATCACCTTCCTTCACTCGGAAGATAATATCAGATAAATGCCCATGCTGGCAAATTAAGTAGCTCACATTTAACTCTGTAAGGAAAATTCACTTCTATTTAATAAGCAATGTCACTTGTTTTCTGCTAGTATACAGCAACTTTCCTGAATGGTAATGTCATGGGGAGGAGGCACCAGGTGTAATTGTTTGTAGTTGATGCATTCCTATTTATGGTTCTCACCATCCTTTAAAATACCTCAGGAAATAGTTTATTTGCCTACTATAACATGTGATCTGTTTTGTGCACATTTTTCAACACCCAGATGGTAGAGATTACCATATGACAAGCAGGTCATTCATCATTTTACTTCTATAAATAATTTCGTGAGGTGAAAATACATAATAAAAAACCCTCAGGATATATACTGAGGGATGTTCCAGTTTCTTTAGCTTTTAGCACCTTCCTCACCAATATAGCTTCAGAAGTGAAGCTTTCACTGTTGACATACGTTAAGTTTGCTATTGTGCTTTTGGGGATAGTAGGTTCAAATCTTTTCTAACAACAAAGGTTGCTTGCAAAGGCTGTAAACAATATTAATCAATTGCCATTCACTAAAGTCAAAAGCAATAGGCCAATCTTGTTAAATATCATCTCATTTATTTATTCCTTACCCTGAAATAGTTTACTGTTCTGTAACCAGTAATAACATTCACAATCCAGATTTTGAACACATTTCCAAATATGAGAACATCTTAGATAACAAATAATATATGAAGCCTTGCTACTCACCAATTTTAATCTTTGCAAAGGTATTCTGCTTGTGTCTATTGGTGTACGTTCTGAGACATTACCAAATCGGACTTCTGGGATGGCAATTGCACAGATTACATGTGCCCACCTGTGAAAAATGGCAAGTTAAGAATACCACCAAAGAAACACATAGAAATATGAGTGTTAAGAAATACTGCAACCCTCAGTAATATATAACATCTACCTTTCATTATTTTCTTTTAAAATTTAAAATTATTTTATGTTTTGTATTTATTTAAAAGATAACTTCATGCAGCATTAGCAGTTATTTGAAATAGAGTCATTGCATTTCAGAGAAGAGAAGCTCAGCACAACAAATAAAATTTATTTTGTTAATAAATTAAAGTCAATGAAATATACTAAAAGCCCTTCCCTTGCCAGCTATCAGTAACAGGCCACCAACTCCAGGAATTTTACTTCTTGCTCTTTCAAACATGTTTAAGAATCCTTACATTAATACAACTTAGTGTAAATATCATTGCACGCTGGGTTTCTATTATGTTTTTCAAGGCACCTGTTACCTTTGATTTATGAAGTGCAAAGCTTTTGTAGTTGTGCTATCCTTACGCATACAGAGCCCATGATATTTCATTTGTGAGCAATTTATCACCCACAGCACTTTGCGTTAACGGTAACTATTCTTAGATAGCACACGTGGTCACAGGGTCATGTATCTATCAAAGCATAATACACAGTATACTATCAAGACCTGCTATTTGCAGATGCAAAGGCATAGAAGCCACAGACTGATCAGGCTACCATTGAAATACCCAACACGAATCGGATCCCTGAGATCAGCAAAAGTGCCTGACAAGTGCCTAGGACCAGTGCTACATGCAAGACTTTCATCCAGCTTCAGGAGGCTTGTTAGATGAGTCAGGATTATGTTATGTGCTTTCTATTCTCATTAGGAAGCATTGCTATATTTTCTAAATATAAAAAGAGAAAGAGAAAGAAAAAGCAAAAGCCAAAGAAAAAGAAAAAGTAAAAAAGCAAAAGCAAAAGTGAAAAAGTGAAAAAGTGAAAAAGTGAAAAAGAAAATGGAAAAGGAAAGGGCAAGGGCAAGGGCAGGGGCAAGGGCAAGGGCAAGAAACCCTGTACTAAACTAAAAAAAAGGCAACGAAATAATTAATGTTTTAAAGCATATCTTAAATTATATTAACTAAAAGTAAAAGCCAAGATAATAGCACTTTTATTTTAAAAAGTAGCTTTCTGAGGCTACATTTAAAATTGGGGTGGGAGGGAGGCAAATAACAAGACAGAAATGAACTCCCTGAGATCTGAATAAAGGGGACATTTCCATTCCTTAACTCTAGTATTTGCTTTATGCACGATCCCTCGCTGTACATCTTGCCTCATTACTCCATTTGTTCATTTTTCCAAGCTCCCTATCCTTGCCTCACTCCACCTGCTGTAAGTCTGCAGAGACATATATGACATAAACATCCTAGCAAATCAACAGGAATGGGGCTGGAGTCAAAAGGGAAAAAAGGTAACACAGCAAAGTAGAAATCATTTCTCTTTCCGGCACTACAGAGTGGTGCTATTTCAACCACTCATATTCGACCAAAATACCTCTAAGAGTACATAATAAGAAATATATGGAGTAGGCAAACTGCTGTCATGTGTTGCAGTTGTACTAGCCAAAGTCTGATATGAAAGCTGTGTGCAAAGATGACAGTAACTATTAGCAAGTTATACTGTCCTACCAAATGAAAGCAGATAGAACTTGCAGTTTTATTATTCCATTATTTTTTTCTCCAACTTAGGGAAAAAATCTTGCTTAGAGATTTTTATCTGTTACTGTTAATAACACTGTTCCTTTTCATTACTGTCTTCCTGCATACAAAACTATAGTGCCCTAATACCAAGTGTCTTACCACTGAAGCTTTACAGGGGACAGAAATGTTATTAAAAAAAATAGCTCTTCAATCTATCTTCATTTCAAGCTTTTACGGAACTGGTATCTCTCAAACTACCAGGACTCAGAACAAGTGCTGTGTCCCATGGAAGAAAGAATCTCAGCTCTCCAATGCGCCAAAACTGTTACCCCCAGCCACTTTTGATTCATTAGCTTTTAACTGCCAATCCTGCATCTTTAATCAGTGTAGGAGACTGGACGGAGGGAGAGAGAGAGAGGAGAACGGAACATATACGTCGGATTTTACACTTCTGGGGAAAAAAAGATGTAATGACAACGCACTCTTCTGAAAACTCTCAAAAGTTTGGAACAGTAGGTAATGCTTAAAGATGTATGAAGGTCTGAATTAAGTGCAGGGAGTCAGTGTTGCAGAGCAACTGTAATGTGTTATGGAAACAGGAAGCATGAGTAGAAATACTTCTACAGAACTCTCATTTCAGAAATCTGTAACAGAAACCTACAGAAGGATGTCATGCAAAAGACTTTCAGCATAATTATGCAGAGAAAGTTATTGGCTTCAACCTCTCTGGGTTTTTTTTTTCTATGAATAAATCTTATGAAACATATTTCTGAAATATTAGGTAATTCATAAAAAAGATGTATGGTTTTTCACCCACGTATAGTGATTAGATATACGGGTTCACCATCCAACGTCGGCAGCAAGCATCAAAAGGAGAACGCTAAATTCTACTTAGATGACCCCTCCTTGATTTTATTTTCTTTTAATGAGACAAGTAAGTAGTAAATAATGATTTATGGGAGTTTAAACTAGAACTGAAAACCAGTTGAATATGCTCAGAGCTGGTCAAAATAATCTTTAATTCAGTAACAATGCTTTTGAAGACAAGATCTGGCTCATAGGTTTCAAGTAAAACCTTCAATTCACTGGACAATTTACAAGACTCATGCAACCATTGGCCAATCACTGACATATCAGTTACTCTAGGTAAGTGGAAATGGATATTGCTGGTAGGTGATCTCATATCACTGAACTCAGTTCTCAGTGCATTCCAAAGGGTTAAAGAAAGAGCATTTATTTAATTATGCAAGATCCTGCATGCATAAAGTCTGTTTCATTATTGCACCTGAACAAATATTAAGCTGCAACATTTCCCATTTTATCTTTTAAAGTTATTTGATGTACTATACTATTATCAAAATGCATAAGAAAACCATTGTTTCTATTAACAGTAAGATGTCAGCAACAATGCTACTTTTAAGAGTGTGTGATAAAAATATATTAAAAAAACACTTCAAATTCAGAGTCATTTTAATATGATTCAGGTAAATTAATTAAAAATATTTGTTTCTAACAAAAGTTCAAAGCTATTATATTAAATTCCATAATCGCAAATTTTCAGGACTAAAGAAGAAAATATACTTCACTGTTTGATAAGACTTGCCCATGCAAACAATCCCAAATGAGTTCTCATTTGTTTTCTTTAAAGACTGATCAATAGAATGGAATCTGGAACAAGTAAGTGTATGCAAATAATAAAACAAATGTACATTTTAGCATCTAACTATTTTCACAAAACGCCAGTGGCACATTCAACAGGAATAAATTTAATTTTGCAATAATCAACTTAAAGGGACACTGTCAAGTAATGATATTTACAAATGTTCTCTACATGAGAATGGATTGAGAATAAAGTTTAAAATAAGTATGGCCAATCTTAAAGTATATAGTACTTACTTCTTGTCAGTAGTTTCCTTTAACGCGCCACCTCTTAAATTGCAGAGACAACATTCCTAAAAATAGAAGTGTGTAGAAACAAGTTAGAAAGAAGTTAGCTTAACTGACTGGTTGCAATCAGTTTTATTCAGCTGATATTAAGGATACGTAAATAGTTAATGCTATTAGTTACTAGCTTACAACCTGCCATTTATAAGCATTACATTTCCTTATAGGAAGAATATAAAAATATAATAACAAAAAGAGTAATAACTCAAAAGATCTAAAGAAAAATAAATTTTAAGTACTACCCTTGAACACACAGAATCACTGAAGAACACAACAAGTGAAAAGGTATTCAGTCAGTGCAGCAATAGAAAGGCTGGAACAACCATGCAGCGTACTAAGTTAAAATTAATTAAAATGATATATAATTAGCTGAATAAAAATCACTGGGAAATCTTTGACTTATATACACTCAACTCAAAATACCTTGAATTCCTGACAGTTCTCCAATTTATAAACCTACAGGGCAGGTTGTGATTTATTTTTCTGCAAAAATTCCCTTTGCTGTGCAATGACTTCACTGCCTTGATCTTCAGTCCAGCTCCACCTGCTTTCAGGGTACTCAGCAAGGCATACTTCAGTGGTCCCCACAGAAAATGTCAAAGGAGGGCTTTTCCACACCTACTTAAAACTATGCCCTTGAACAGATGAACAGTTTTATTTATTTTCCAGCCTTCCTCTCTCTCTTCATAGCCTCCTTTTCTGACTATGTCCTTTCCACTTTTCCTTCTCCTCGTCCTTTTATCGGGAGGGATGAGAAAGTCATTGTTCATTGTTACTTATTTTTCTTGACTTAGCCATTTTGCTGGTCTCTACAAAGAACAACATGCACAAATGAAGTCAAGACACCCTGCACCCTTACATCTATACTGAAAGAGAGAGGCTGTCTCCAGAACCTCTAAGTTTAAATTGCTCTTGCAGTAGCAAAAAAAAAAAAAAAAAAAAAAAAAAAAATCACAGAATAGTTACGTAAGCTCCAGTCCCCAGTGCCAGGCTGGATTATCCATAACTTATCCATACATTATTTCCAATACATTTTTCTTATCTCATCTTAAAGCCTCCAACAATGGCGATCACCAGTGTCTGCTAGAAATCTAACTAAATGCTTTACTACATTTCCTATGAGAAAGACCTTTCCCAACATCAATTTATCTCCTTGCAACAAATGAATATTCCTTGCAGTTTAAGTACATAACTTTTTGTCTGATCTGCCAAATATAAGAATAGATAACTCCTTCTCTCTATACTGTAAGAGTACAGTGCCTTGGAATGGGACCCAATGTGTTCCAGATCACAGTTCCCAGTACATAATGTCTATTAAGACAGGAAATTCAATGGCTCAAAATATCACTTCTTTCAGACGTTCAAAGTGGAGTAAGCAGGAACAGGTAGGTTAAGCAAATAAAGGCGAAAAATGGAATATATTGCAGCAGTGAGTGCTTCAACCTGTACCGCTTGCAACTTTTCAACAGAGAAAACAGCTCCAAAAAAATCCACAGGATTTTTCCATTTGGCTATTGGAGAATAAGTTTCTTCCAGAACTGACATTTTTACTCCAGTAGCTGTACCTCTGTGAGTGAGGTTCTCTCACCAGATCTGATGAAACCTGCTCTTGTACCAAGCCTACCACAAGAAGGCAACCCTCTGTTTCACAGCGGGGTGGAGAAGAAGAGATGGATGGAGGGAGGGAAGGAAGGGAGGGAAGGAGATGGAGTTATTTCTCCTCTTCCTCCCTCAAGTTCCCAGCTTATTCATGGTGAAGCGGAACAGCAAGGAACCAAAATTACTCTAAAATTACTTGGCTGACTTCTCTGTATGAGCAGAGGCAAAGAGATCAAGAAAACAAACTTCCTGCAATTCTAGGTTCACATGCGAAATACAACTGGTCTAATGTACCACTTCCTGTTTTAGTATCACATCATAATTCTGTGATGCTGTTGAACTACTGAACACACTGCCCCCTTTCTTTCCTTTGTAACATTTGGAGATTTTCCTGATATCCTACCCTCTTGCTATACTTTTCCCCAAGTTACTAGATTCCCTCAAAGCCATATCTTCAAATTGTTTACTACGTTTGCTGCCCTTCTTTGGATGTCATTAGAATAATGAGGTGCTGCCATTCACACATCCTGTGGAGAACCACTACTACCTTTTCCTGAATATGATATTTTGGTTTCACAAGCAATAGCCAAGTGGAGAAGTTACTGAAGCACAGGGAGGGTGAGGTAAAAACTTTCCTAAATTAGATACTAAGTAATCACATTGTTAAGACTTTGTACACTTTAATTCACTTCATGATGAACTGATTCTGACAAAATATGAGAAAAATTCCCCTAAACAGATGAAGGGCATAGAGCACTGTTCCCAGGAAAGTACCACTAAAGTCATGGGAAATTTGAAGTCTTGAGATCACGCCAGATAGAGAAAACTTTGTGTTTCATCTTTCAAGGTCCTCTAAGTGAAAAGATGACTTTTAAGTAGTAAAAAAATTGTCTCTGTGCTGCAAGAAATGCAAAAACAAAGTGAAGATTTCATTCCACTTGGACATTTAGTTCCCAAAGGCAAGCACTTACACATGAAATCTGTGGCATGAAACACCCTGGACTTCACACCTACCCGGGAATCCAAAGGACTGCCTTAGCATGACCATGGAGTAACCATCCAACACGGCATCCTCTCCAGTCTTATTTACCATTCCTAGAACCTTGCTTAGAGATTATCAGAGGAGAGATCAGCTCTTCCTCTGCTCTTCCCTTGATTGACTTTGACACTCTGAATGAATAGGTCATGTTTTCTGCTACCAGCTTTTTTTATCTTTATAGAGCTTGCCCACCATTGTAATGAGACCTACTGATTAAAAGAATGCTCTAGTCTAATTTATTCATTTTATACATGACTGTAAGAGATAAAAACAATAAAAGTGGATAGGAGGCTCCTCTTAGACCACATGAGAGCAACAAAATGAGTCAAGTGGCATATAAGATAATACCCAAAATGGAACAGACAGACAGGAAGAAGCAAATATCAAAATCTCCTGCAAAAGGACCTGTGCAGGACTTCTTGCAGGCTGATTCCCAACTCATTTGCAGATCTGCAGGAACTTGAAGCTTATAATGTAGAGATAGAATAACACCTGAAGGCTGGGGAAGAGAGAAAAAGTCTGATTCAATAGAAATTTTTGTGGGAGAAAGAACCACTCTTGCAGCCAATTGAAATTTAAAAGCTCAGTGGCTCCTCTACTTTCTTCTTTTTAATTAAAGCATTTTCTTCACGTTTGCCATAAAAATCCTTTAATTGACTGCTTCTCTATTTCACAGAATAACAGTAGTTTTGCCCCTAATTTATCAGCTTTCGTGTTCTTATTCCAAGTTACTTTGAATTTCAATATCCGAATAATGATGAACTTTTTTTTCTTTGTAATAAGTGTTTCTGACTTTTAAGGAAAAGCTTAGTCTAATCCCTTGCTGTGTAATTTGTTGAGGCAATTAGATGGAGTCCAAAGCCCCAAAAAGTTCCACAAATAAATTAAGCTAAAGTAACATAGGAAAAAATTCCATATAAGATGTTACTAATAAATTTCTTCTGCAGGTTTCCCATCTCTTAACCACTGTAAAAATAAAGAATTAAGAATTATACACTGCAAGAGACATTAGGCATAATCCTCACTCACTAACTGCAAAGCTATCACACTAGGTTTAAAAAAAAAAGCCAGAAAAAAGGGAGAGTGGCTCTAAACATCCTCAGTGCCACCTAGAGAAATAATTTTCCCTATGCAAGAACTTCAGGAACTAAATTCATGATTCCTTTTAAATGAGAGCCTACACAAATCTCTACCAGGCAGTAGAGAAAGTCTTCTGTCTGCTGGATATAGATATAACTCAGGCCCTAAGAACTACAAAATTTCAGCAGTGTTCATAGCAAACCTGAGTGGGAAGGTGGACAGACTAAAAGCCCATCAGATCCATTCCTCAGCTCATGCCTGCATTATAGAATATTCTCCTACATCTACCTGAAATGGCTGTTACTTTACCTCCAACTTAACCACGCTGCAGACAATGAAACACAGGGAAACTAATAACTAGGAAGGGTAACATTTAAATTAAAAGCTGATGAATACAGTAGTTCTTAGTACAGGTACCCCTGCCATGGACAACAGTTAAATCAGATGTACGTTAGCAGTTGTTACCAATACCCTTACAGAAAAAGACAGTATTTGTACATTCATGTTTGCCTTCCGTCTGTAGATAAAAATCAGAATAGACTTCATTACAGAGCATCATCTTTGAACTTATCCAATCTCTTATTTACTATTCCTTCCCAAATCCTTTAAACAAATAACTTTCTTTCATTGGTATTCACACGAAATAATTATTTATTTTTAAATATATTATTTTAGATTTATCTAAATTATATCTTAGATCATTTTAAATCATTGATTTGCTTAAAAATCTCTAGAACATTCTAGAATTAAAAAAGAAAACTCTTTCTTCCAGTACCCATATAAAATAAGCTATTTCCATATAATGCACAAGCATTATCATATTAGTGCTCACTTCGTCTTTCATTTTAGTCAAGACAATACCTTTTCTGTCGACAAAAGAGATCGTAATTGTGGTTCCTGGACTGAACGCTTCACCTCGCTTACAATGATACAGTCAGTTTCGCAACTAGCATTCCTACTCTGGTTTATTTTTCACTTCTGTGTTACAGCCACTATTAGGAATTGCAGGAAAAGCCTGAAGTCAATGTGAATTAATCATGCTTCCTTCAATACATACATCCAAAAGACAGATCACATTGTCAGAATGATATGCCATTACTCAGCTGTAGCTGTATATTAATTATTGTTGCATGGATGAATATCACAAAAAAGCCTGATCATACCTTCTTTTACTTTAAAATGAATATATTTGGTTGTCCCTGAGTACCTTTTACACTCTGCCAAAATTCAGCGTCACATTGACAGCAATCCTCATAAAAAGCAGTTTTTACCATTTTGTACTTCCATACCTCACCTGGAATAACATTCTGCATGAGACAGGATGCTGCCTAACACCGCAAGGAAGTAGGATTCAGTCAAACCAAGGCAGAAGGACATATAAACAAATTCAATAATGATTAATTTTCTGGAAAGCTACGCACATGCCCCACACTGTCCTCTTTCTTGTCAAACTGCTCTCTCTTTTTTCCATTAAGACCCTGCAAATTGCAATGGCATTTTTAAAGAATTGTTTTTATCCAATTAAAGGAAATATAAGTGTTTGTGGGTGGATACTGATTATGGTGAATAATAACATTTAATCAGTCTGGAAGGTTGGAGCAAATCTATCCAGCAAGTCTCAAGAAATGAATTTGTGAAAATATCTTGATAAATTTTGAATATTGAAGAAATTCAAGAAAATCATGAATTAGTGAAAGTCACTACATATGTGCCAAAAAGTGGAAAGTCATTTGTTCATTTCTAATCCTTTTTCCTTACATATTTCTTCCCTTAACAGCCATATCCTGCAGGAATTCTTAATAATATCGTTCACATAATTACACATCCACAAATAAGATACAAAGAACACAGAACAATATGGCTGAACGGGACTTCAAAAGGCTATCTGGCCCATCCTCCTTCTAAAAGACAGACTCAACGAAACATGTTTTTCCTCATGGATTTTGTCTGACATGTTTTAAACAGTTTCCTCACAAAATCTGGTGGCATAGCCTTTAAAATCTTACTAACAACCTATTCCAGCACTTCAGCATCCCTGTTATCAAGGTGTTTTTTCTGATGGCTAACTTGCAGCTTCCTTGCCGTAGTTTGAGCCTGTTTCTTTTTGCTTTGTGCATTATAAAAACAGAAACCATATTGTTTCTTTCCTTTTTGCCATATCCTTCTATGTACATCCTCTTAGTAAGTTAAACAACCCCAACTTTTTCACTCACCATCTTCCTTTGAGGCCCTGTTCTCCTCTCTGAAATGCAAGGAGAGTAAAAGCCTCCCTGCTGCCAGGAAGAACAGGAGCCTTGCATGCCACACCTCCTCACATACACACTGACCTGCTAAGCCCATGCACCCTATGAACCTCAGAATCTCTTCTGCAGCAACTGCTTGTGTATCATTGCTCCCCACTCCTCCAGCTGCGCATGTGACTATTCTAGCTTCAGTATCTTGCACTTTTCCCTATTTAATTATATCCTTTTCCCCAGAATATTTCAATAATTTATCATGATGCTGATCATTTCTGATTAACCTTACTTCACAGGCTTCATTTAAAAAAAGTTTGGATTTGGGGATTTGGTTAACAACAGCTGCAACAGTTTCTGCACCAAGGTAACTGCGTAGGTTGTGGTTGTTCAGCTCGGGAAACAGAACACAGAATCTGACAGGTGCTAATAAAAGCATGAGCAGCGTGGAAAGGGTGCACAGGGATTGAACGAGTACTTCAACACAAGAAGTAGGTTGCCACTATCCAAGGAGACCAGAAAGTAGCAGATTCTAAACAAACAAAAAGAAATGTTTTCCACAAGTTTACCGCATGAGGATGCTAAAAGTTTACACTGCTTGAAGAAGAGGCTGCGTCAACTCAGGAAAGAAAAATCTGTCAAAGGTTACTTTTCACTTAGTAAATACACAGGTACTGCCTGTAGCTAAGATCATTTCTATTTCGAAAATTGTTAGAGATTGTAAATCATTAACGAATGCTTGCCCTAGACCCATATTCTTCCCCACGTATCCATTTCTGTCTATACTGCAGACAAGACACCAGGCTGGTACAGACTTTGGTTCAATTCACTATGGCAGATCTTATGTTTTTATGCAATTTGACATTTTAAAATTTTTCAAAATATATTTTAAAATATTTTAGGAAAGATCTATAGATATTAGGGAATCCACAATTCCTTAGCACTACTAAGTATTTAAAGGAAGAAATAATTATACTCCACATACATTATGACCCATAAAAACACAGCAATAAATAGAGTCAAATCAACTTTGAATGACCATTTACTCTCAGGTATCCTGATGTTATCATCAATTAATTTTTATTTTTGTTTGTAAGAGATCTGATTCTGCAAAAAAAAAAAAAAAGAAAGAAAAGAAAAGCATTCGCTGAATGACAGAAAATCAGCTTTATTTAGCAGTGATACCAGAATGAATCATTTCAGGTAAGCATGTACTTTGGTTGATGGTTTAAAAAACTGCAAGTGCTGATGTATGCAGCACTTTAAGTAGGGCACTATTCACCCAGCTAACGATATATTTCCAGTTCTCCTCGTCAACTATTTTTCCTGTGCCTCTATTAACTCTAATGGATGTCTAGAAGCACTTAAGAATGTAATGATAGTTCTCAAGATAGGTAATTTTTTTCTTTTTTCTCCAATTTTTTCCAGCAAAAGACCAGAATAATTGCCTTCCTTTTAAGAGTAAACTGTCACAAAACTGTGCCAGAGTAATGCTGACTTACTAGTCTCCTTAAAAAGTAGCTGGATGGAAGAAAATCACAACTAATTAAAACAGACATCTCATCTAGAACTATGCCACAGCCAAGTCACATCAATACAATTTGAATGGTTGAGAATGGTAGAGAAACAATATTTTTTGCTTTCTTCAACTCACTGTGATGGGCTTTTTAGAGAGCAGCCCTTGAATTCAAAACAGACGCCCCTTAGTCTTCTAACTTCTCTCTCAATTGTTTTGTAACGCTCAAGATATCATCTCCCAATATTAACACAGATGTGCATTTGGGAATGGCATTGCTCTCTTTCCTGCTATCTTATTTCCTCAGTTTATTTAAGTTTGTGTCTCTATTTCATATTTGTGCAAAGAGGAACACTTCTGCAAGTGTTATTTTCAGAGACTATTCATTAACGAGTATTTTAATTTTTACACAGCAGTCGGATAATCTTCATTTAGAAAATAGCTCTTGAGATGATATAATTTCAATTCACAGAGTGTTGCTGTATTCACTGTAAGCTATTACCTTAAAATTAACTTTTTAGAAACAGATTTTTATTTCGGAGGGAGTGAAATATTCTTAGAAATAACAAATTACAAACAAATTAAAAGCAATCTAGTAAAAGGATTTGCTTTCATGTCTGGAAGGCCCCCATTTATTAACAGAGTTGCAAGATGCTACCATTGTAAGTCATCCTTTCAGTTGTTTATAAAAGTTGTCAAATTTCACCATCATCTGCCTCAGTCGTGTCATTATTGGTATTAAAAATAGGAGTTTCAAGAAAATCATGTCAATTATGTTTTTTTTTAGAAAATGTTAGAGAAAAATGTTATTCTGCCCCCAAGAATAAAACATTATTAACTTTTTTAGCATTTTGTAGATGTTAAAAGTTTATACTGATTGAAGAGGCTGGATAATTTCACAAAAAAGAAACTAATCAAGAGTTACCATTTATTTAATATATAGTCAAGTCTTCAGCTAAGCTAGATTTAGAAGCAGTAAGCTTGAAGAAGGTTCTTGAAATTTGAAGGTAGTTGCATTTCTGCTGCGGATGAGCATTTTACTCTTTCTAATGCACTAAAATCTGTTCAAGTCACCCATTTATGAGTATTCAAAGTCTGTACATCCTCGCTACGAAGTCTGCACATGTTAGCACCTAAATCTCCCAAACATTCAGTCTGCCCTGAGTGTTTGACTCAAGGATGGCCAGAAATTTTCTCACAACTGCAGCTCCCAGATCATGCCAGGCTGAAGCAACACGACAGAGAGCAGGTAGTCTTTTTTTTTCCTGAGCTCTCAATGATATAGCATTATTGGCTGGATAATATATACAAGAAGAGTGATCTGCACAAATGCAAAAGGAAAGAGAGAGTAGACTGTGATTAGATGCAGTCTGGAAGAGGACAGCTCTACCTTAGACACGGAATGGGGATGAGATAGGGAATGTGACCAGGGAGAATGTAAGCGGAGAAGAAAAAGGAACTGGCTGTGCTGGGAGACTGAAATAAGGGTCAAAACTGTCACAGCAGGTCACTGGAGTAAAGCAGTACCAACCTAAGGAGAGGTGCTTATGTGCTCTTTCTGAATAAAACTCTATGATGCCCATATCTGAAGTAAAAAACATGTATAGGGCATGAAATGGAGACTGCCATATGGCTGTACATTAAATACTTTCTGTAACGTGGGTTTTTAGCGACTCAGTCTTAGAAATTTACTGTAGAAACAGTGACTGTTCACAAGCACCCCACTAAGAACGATTAGAGTCAAACTCCCCTTTTGAAGAGAATTCAAAAGAATTGAGATTAGGTGCCTTTAAAAAAAAAAGAAAAAGAAAAGCATCAAAATTAGAAGGTGTCAAATATAAAACTAATCGTTTTTCACGCAAAATGTAATGCAACTGTAGAAATCACTGCCAGAAGACAACACTGAGGCTAAACATTTCACAAACAAACAAAAAAGGAATGATGGCATTTAAATTGACAAAAATATGCAGGATTATTCCCATTATTATAATACACTATTTGGAAGTGACAGTAAATCACAGAACAGAATCACAGAATCACAGAACGGTTGAGGCTGGAAGATCGTCTAGTCCAACCCCCCTGCCCAAGCAGGGTCCTCTAGAGCATATTTCCCAGGATCGCCTCCAGGCGGGTTTTGAATATCTCCAGGGAAGGAGACTCCATGACCTCTCTGGGCAACCTGTGCCAATGCTCTGTCACCTTCACAGTAAATAAGTTTTTCCTCATGTTCAGATGGAACTTCCTATGTTTCAGTTTATGCCTATTGCCTCTTGTCCTGTATATCAGAATACACATATGAATATATATGTCCTGTATACCCCAAATATCATATTTAAGACTGAACTTCATTAGATGAAAAATTGTTTCTTCAAGAAAGCAGCCTAGCACCAGCTGTGCAGGGCTGGCTATCTTGCTACAGGCTATTTTCAGCTTTTTTTTCCCTCAATAATTTAGTAGCAATATTTCCAGAAACCAGGTAATTAACTAAAAGGACTTGGGTCTGATCATTATGACACTTAGGTTAAAATGAGATTATCCAAGTTTAACAGTCTTCAATTTGCTTACTCTGATAGCATCAGGATATAGAGTGTTAACAAAACTGTCTACGCTGTGTCAAAGACTGTTTTTATAAGCACTGCATGTATTGTTACTAGACTAACAGCAAATCAGAAAGAAATATTACTCTCCCCACTCCCCAGTCCACATATGCTTAGCACTGGCACTTAAAAGTCGTTCTCACATTAAGCCACCTTTCTGCAGAGAAAGTTGGCGAAAAGTCAGATTGAAAAAAATCTATACTCTTACGGTAGGAAGGGGACAGGAAGGGGGGAAAAAAGGAAAAAAAGGAAAGGAAAAACAAGAAAAAGAAAGGGAGAAAGAGAAAATTTAAAGTTCAAACCTTTCTTGCTATAGCCAGATTTTATTGTTCAGCCCAGAAATTTCTCTTTATCAACATCCAAATGCTTTTAAAGCTTTGTTAGCGGTATCAGTCTGAAAATTAAGACACTGTATACCACCTCACCTGAAGTGAATTATTTTGGCAGTTATCAGGCTCTAAAAATGGGAGTTAATAATAGAAATGCTGACACAAATTTAACTATACCAGCAAGAAGGGCACCATTATAATAAGACTGTTCAAATTCATTATTTTTTGTAGAATGAAATAATGTTCCAGCGGACTCTTCTGAAGACACAGAAATGTCAACTGAAAGTAGTCTCTAGTTTCTGGATTTGAATACAGAAAGTCAGCATATGCCACTTTTCTGAATGCCTTGCAAAAAGAAAAGAAAAGAAAAGAAAAGGAAAAAAATAATAGGCTTTAAGAATTCCTTCAACCTATGTAATGGGCTACTCTCATTAAGAAATTCCAAATATACCAAAAGTCTGCAGATGACCAGTAAAACATAAAGCATGAAACAGTTCACCTACAGGAAAAACACCACACAGCTGTTTCACACTTGTCACTAATATTCAGCATAGGATCCTTGAAATACATGTGGTCTTGAAATCGGTGCTATTGGTGAGATAAAATGCTGAACTATTTCTGTAGTGCTAGGGATGGATAAATTAATCCGTGAAAAGTCATGCAGTTTCCTTAGTAGCCTTACTTACAGATAACTTGCTATGAGGTAAATCATCCACGCGCATTTAACTATTCCCTTATTTCTTCTTCTTTCTAACTCTTTCCTCTCCCAAATCCTTTTTTTCCCCTGCATAACAGAGATATTGTGTTTATGCAGTAGAGCTTCTAGGTGACTATATCCTTGCACACATTATAGTATGTAACATTCCCTATAATGCCAGTCATTATTCTTCCTGACTTCACCAACTTTCTCTAGCTGAAGCATTTAAGATTAATGAGGCATTTGTTCTCAATCAAGACTGTATGAACACACTTTGCATGAATACAGTTACACTTTCAGAAGTCATGCAGATGACTTATTTAGTATTACTTGATTTTTTGTTGTTTTAGGAGAGTGATTTATCACTGTTTCGGGGGCCCGAACATAGACGGATTCAATTTCACTCTTATCCTTATCAATAATCATTATCAAACAGGACCTACCGCAGAGCAGAATACAAAGATATGCTTGAAAGATGAAAAGGTTGACATAAAATATTATAAAGCATACTATTTCAGTTACTTAGAGAAATCAACAATTTAAAATTGATAATCGATAATACAAAGTTTAAAGTCAATAATACAAAATAGAAATCTGCACCACAGAAAAGTCTGGATCTGTAAACCTGAATCGCCGTAGGAATTTTTCTATTTCCAAATTTCAGTGGTGTTCCTTCTTGAAAATCACACAAAATACAGTTTCATTTAGCTATCAAAACAACTTTAATTTCTACAGTGTCATCTAGCCTTCAGTTTAAAATCACACAGATACACATGAAGTTAGTAGAGATTAAATTTTCTATAAAGTTAACATAATTGTCTGGAGCTTAAGAAAGTATTATTTAACAGAACTAATAACAATACTTGTTTAAGCAAAGGCACGAAAAAGAATTTTCCCCCTAAAACCTGAATTATGCAATTCAAACTGTCATTTATACCACTACTCTTTCTAAAACTTAAATTTTTTTCTCCATTACACAAAACTTTGCTCTTTTCCTTGTTTGCCAAGCAACCTTCCATTAAGGATTCAAACTCTTACTAAGAAGAGGATTCCTCAGACAGGTCTTCCTCAACTAAATATCCTCCTTCACGGCAGCAATGTGAAGAGGAATGAAAACATTTCAGGTTTTTGGAAGCTGGAGTTTCAGGCAATAGATATTTTCTGATAATTAAATCTGCCGATTCTGTGCCCTTTTCTGATGCAAGAATTGGTATTTTTAAAGGCATGCGGGTACATAACTCCCATAGTTAAACTCTGTTTCACATCTTCTACAATAGCCACAGTGTTTAAGAACACTTAACCTGATCGAGGTTTCGTATAGAAACTTGAAGTATGAGCCACGTAAAATGGAATGTAACACATACTCATCACTCTAAATTCCCCTAAGCAAAAAGAGGTTGTGCAAATAGGTAATTTTCTTTAATTATGTCTCCCTTTCCAGAAACACTTATGGCGCCGTAGAGCAATTTAAAACACAATTAAATATTATATGTATAACAACAGATATAGAAAAATTTATACAGATGAGAAACTGGTTAATAAAAGAATATATAGGCATGAAATGCAAAGGTAGTACAAACTTTTCAGCAGAAGGTTGGTGGCACTAACATAAATTACATATTTTAAAAAGGGAAAATAGTACTCTGGGCAGTACTATATTCAGTTAACTTGTCTTTTGTTAAATATGCATAGAAGATTCATTAAAAGGCAATCATATTTATTTTAAGTATAATGCTAAGATTAGATGGAATTATCACACTATTTTGTAGTGCAAGCTTTTTGGGTAATTTAAAGTTATTCTTCAAACTCTGAACAGACAGAAATATGATCCTAACATGATAAACAGGACGCAAAGAAGTATCAGCAGGGCTTAAACATGCAGATGGTAGAAATAGGGTTCCATACATGCAAAAATACAGATTTAAGTTGTATATCAAGTAAGTTTTTCTCCATAGAGTAGGAGATTCACATTTCTTTGCAATGAATAGTACTATTCAGATAGGTAATGACAAAAGAGAACCATAGGAAAAAGAAACTTCAGTGTCTACCTTTTCTTTCTGCTCCAAGGAACAGTTAACTCTTATTCCACTACTCCTGACAAATGTTTGCCTAATACGTTTCTCAAAATCTTCAAGGAGGAGATTCTGCTAAATCTCTATACATAGCCCACTCCAGTATTTCACTATTTTTACAAAGAGAAGTTTGCAAAATTTCATGAGATGATTAACAAAATCATCTGCAGATGCAGTTTAAAGTTGCTACAACTTGTCTTGTCCTTACTAGGAGGGGATGACAATTGATTATGTTCCTCTTTGCAGTATATATATAATTTTATGTATGAGAATACTATGTATTTCCCTTCTGTCTTCTGGATGGACTGAAGAAACTAATTTTTTTCAGTCCTCCCTTATGGAATGATTAAGGTCTAGGAAGAATGACTGAATTTTTTTTTTTTTCCCAGATCTCAATTACTCCTCCATTCAGTCTAATCTTTTTTTGAAATATGTGCGCTCATAGCCAAATACAGCTCTTCAGCTGGACTCCCATCACAGCCATTGCTGTCTCTCCCCTGAAAGAAAACTGACAAAACTTTTTGATAGACCAGCAGAGCTGTTTAACCCTGTTTGCTTAACTGATAATTAGACTCTAACTTAATGGCACCCTGTCACCTGATAGCACGGACTTTTGCTTTTCCCCTCAACCTCCCACTGACTCTGGAAGAATGGTTGCAAAAGTAATTCCAGAGATCCTACAATTCCTGACTGTCTGATAAGGAAGCTATAACAAGGTTTTCTGCTTACCAATGAAAGATGAAAATTGGATTTTACCTAATAAGAATGCCTTGCCTACTAAAATTAGAACATATTACAGAGGTAGAAATTGATTGAGTAAATTTTTAATAGGTATTCGCTGAGAGAATACTGGACTAAACATTATAAACAGATTGTACTTTACAATGAGCAGTTAGTTCTAAGTCACTCTTTTCCTTTTGTTTTCTCCAGTTTACCTAATATGTGCATTATAAATGTTAGTTCCTCATTTGTTTCCTTAACACTCAGCATTCACAAAGGAACTTGAAAACATGGACCAAGTTCAAAAGCAAAAGCAAAGTTTTCACATTTATTCTTACTCTTACTTCACTAATGCTATCACTGTTAGTTATCTATTTATTTCCCTTTACACAAAATTATTGCATACTTATTTTTATATAAAACAATAGGCATTTAGGAGCTTCAGAAGTGAAATCTTTTTCTGATTAAACACTGCAGTAAACTTTTAAATGCTATAAAAGAACATTTTCATTCTAGACTGCAATTTATTATTCTATTTCCCTTTCTCTGTTCCCCAGCTGCCCACATACAAATACTCAAAGTCTAAAATATTTAGAGGAAATCTCATTTCTTCTCCTTCTGACATACATTTAAATGTTCAGTTGTTTCTTTGAACAATGTTTTACACAGAACTATATTGTTAGCCAAGACTTTTCTTGAGCATGTAAAACTCCTCCAAATTTCTGTGTCTCAAAATGCAGTTTTTAAAAAACATTTTACATTGAAACCTAATCATAATTTGCAAATAAACCTTACTTCCGCAAAAGTGTCTTCAGGTACACAGGCTGTATTACACATACAATAATGTGTACACCTTCCTTTTTTCTTTTTTCTTGTTTTTTTTTTTGGATCTGTAATGTGTTAGATAGCTGAGCAATATGTGAAACTTACAGCTGTCCAGTCTCCTCTTCTGCATCGAGAACACAACCATTCACTATGGACTTCGTGAGAAGGGACACCATAGCAACCTAGAATAAGAGAGCTCGGTTGAGTAATATAGTCTGCCTTTCTCTCTATGGTGTCATACAATTTAGCTCTGTACAAACACTAGTACAATTCATTTCCTGTGACCAGTGAGGCCCTTCCAATGTTAGGCGTAATGCTATTCCCAAGTAGTCTGTGGAATATATAAATTATATTTATAAGCATTTCCCAAGTCAAAAAAACCCAGTGAATTTATTATTTCTTTTCAGTTCAATAGCAAGTAACCAATTCTCCCCTACAGTACCAGTGAATAATTTCAAATAGGGCATTGACATTCACTCTGTGCAATTACATAGCACTTCCATATATGGATTTCATGTGGACTTTTCAGAGTCAAGTCCTAACATCTGTAGAAGATACTGTGGAAAATTTGTGCATTCATCAATCACTCTCAAAAGAAAAATGAATATGAGGACTGAAATTACTGCATATCTAAAGTCAACGGTAAGTCACAAGTCCTCAAATACAGTAAAATTTCACCCTGACTACTTAGTAAGAACATACTGACATCACATAGTCATTTAAAATATGAGGAGCAAAATTAAACAGCCAGGGATTGAAACAGCAATTAGAAGTTGGCACTTCATAACTATTGAAAGTTTACAGAAATATTAACAAGGTCATCTAGGATGGCTGATAAGGTCATTATATCTGGAAACATAAAATTGTCTCAGAGAATGACTGAACCAAATAATTGGGGAACTTGAATGTAGTACTCAGTTGGAACTTCAGCTTTGGATGACTAAGAGGAAATGCATCACCTTCCAATCAACACAATTCCAAGTACTGCATTCAAATACCTGCCCAGTTGGATTGAAATTTTTTGGAATTGCAGCAAAGAATTACATGAAAGCATAGTTTACAATGGCCAGCTTATTGCTTGCCAGCTACCAGGATCAATGTTCTAAATATAAAAACCTTTTCTTCTTCCTCTTCTTTAATGGTATGAATAGTAAACTTCAAATTTTTAATTCTTCACTGTTTTCACAACAACCATTAACTAATAATGGAACACTTAATATAACTTTCCAAAAATTTTAGCGAATGACTTAAGTATTATATACGAAAATGTTTTTCAGGTATTTATTTTGACATACCTGATGCCTAGTTAACTACTATTTATCAGTTAAACAAAGTTTGAGATGACATTTCTACCAACTGAACAATTAGTTTATTTACTTGCATGAACCTGTACACGACACTTTGCACAGGAAATCAGAAGACTTGTTCCATCCTCTTCAATAAAGGCATTTGACGGACAGTTTTCAGTATTTTCTTCACTATATATAAAACACATCTCTGGAATAAGTGGTTTCGTCTTTTCATTTTCAGCCATAAATATTTTTTCAGCGACTGTTTCCTCAAAAGTATAATTGTCTTTGTTATGGTTGTCTGGCTGGAAAATACAAAAAAACTGTATTTAACTGAAAGAAAGGAGAGTTTTACTTACTGGTCCTTCTGATGATGGTGAAATCACTTCTCCCCTCCCAGTTCTTGCACTAACAATGTAACAGTTTTATAAGAAAATTAATGCTTCTGCGATTCTTCCACTACCATTCTATAATTCCTTGACTATTCCAGTAACTGTGAAATCAAAAATAGCATTCAGCTTGAATATTGGTGGTATTGCCATTGTGTTAAATGATATCGTACCACTGTTGCTCTTCAGCTGGGCCCAGTGCAACGGAGATTCATCCATGAAGCTGCTAGACCTTAAAATTCCAGGAAGAGGATAGGAAATCCTTGGTAATGCAGACATATCTGATATTTTCCTGTCAACTGGGAAGAACAATTAAATAAAGTACCATCTACCCATGAAGGGAGATTTAACTGACTGGTAATTTCAATCCAACTATGCCTTCCTTTGCCACAAAAACAAAGACAAATGGGGAAGCTGGTAGTCCAGCTTTCAACACAAAAAGAGTTTCCCCAGCTGGCAACTGGAAATACACAAACATTTCCCAGAGTGGGGAGGTGGCCATGAGAAGCAGAAAGGGGTGACGGGAGGAAGCAAGACAGAAACCAAAACCAATCCACTTTACAGCATGCTTCCCTGGCTCCTGAAGGGTCAAGATAGTCTTTTTTCACAGTCCTCACACAAAGGGGGCTTCCCTTTTAAGAATTTTTGAGATTTCCATTACAAAGAGAACAGGCTCTGTGAAGAAGAGAGTAGTCTCTAGCACAATGTTCAGGAAATACATAACTGCAGAACTATTACGGAGCGGCTTTTTTCTCCAAGAGAAATTTTGTAGTTTCCACCCAGTTTAGGATTTCTGAGTATGCAGGGCTTACTATTGCTTAGTCAAAAGTTCTTTTCAATTTTACAACAGAGGCCACTATGTTATGTAAATCTGTGGAGCTGATTCATAAAAATGTTTAGAACAGTCTTACTCATTAAAGATTTTTATATCTGCTATCATAGGCAGCTAAAACATTACCAGGTTTTGCTTGCAACACTCCTGGAGATGGGAATGTTATAGCAACAAGTATTTTTCTATTCATACGCTAGTGTTAACTAGTAAAATCACTACAGATTAAAAAAAAGATTCAGATGAAAAGTTTGCTTCTGCTCAACACATAGTCTTAGTTCAGTGTATTTATTTCATTCATAAGACAGTGATGTCAAAACAGCACCAAAAAACACAAGAGTTACTTTATTAAATGTGAAAAAAGTAGTGTAAACTAGTGTGTCACAGTCCTTGCATGGTATTTCAAAGTAACTCGAAGGTCAGCTTTCAGGTTTAATATTTTATTCAACTGCGAGCATTGATCTTTACAAAACAAACAGTACTTCGTCAGCATTGTTAACTGACATTTGATATAAGAATTCCACAGTCTGATATCAAATAGTGCTGTGGTTAGACTGTTTCCATGCGAATATTATTCCTGAGAAGGCCCAAGTACGGTGAAAATAGTTATTTCTTCAACACTGAAGGAAAGAGAAGTGGTAGATGCTTGAAGGAAAAGCATTTGAAGAAGGACACATAAAAAAATGTCTAAAAATAAGACTCTATGTGGATTCACCACTTCAGAACTGTCTACAAGCATAAGCATATATGCACTACTAGCAGTCCTACATGAAATCTAGCAGAAGGTCTGCAACCAACATTAAATGGAGTGTAAGTTCTAATTTTAGCCATATTGCGTTTATTTACTCCTCATATAAATCAAACACATAAGTTTATTCAATTTCTATTTTATTATTATTTACTGGGAATGAAATAGCTGGGCAGCTATTTCACACTTCGCTCAAAGATGAAACTATAAGGATCTTGCTTACCTTGTAGTATGGCATGAGAAGAGTGCAAATGGCACAGTGTGGTTCCTTTTTGGCACAGGCTGCATTATATTCCTTTTCAGCTTTGAAATTATGTGCTCTCTTCTGCCAAAGGTAGACAAGAGGCCTGGCCCACGTCTCTGTCTCCTGTACTTCCTCTTCAATTAAGGTAGTCTCAGGCAGGTCTTAAAGAAAACAAACAACTGGTTACAAAGACAAGCAATATTACTGCTGTCATGTTCACTAAAAATGAACAACAAACAATGCTAAAAGAAGTCTCTATGTGAATACCAGTGCAGAAGACTAAGCATAAAGGACAAGCACAAAGAAAAGAGAGGTGACATCAATGTCACAAGCCAACTGCTTCACATACATAATAAAGTATATTATTAAAGTATACAAAGTAGCATAATAAAACATTTCAGTACTTCTACTACTTAGAATTCGTGTTCATATTCTTATCTATAAAATTAACAACTTTCTCCATTCCTTACTTCCTCCAACCTCTACCCTTTATCACGCCACAGACTCTGTTTTAAATTTCTCATTGATGAAACAGGCAGCATCTTGCCAAATAGCACCACACAAATCACTCCATTCAACCTTTCAACCTGACACTCATTCTCTGAAAGGAAAAACAGACAAATGTTCCAGATATCAAATAACAGGGAACAATGAGATCTAGGATGTAACTCGGTTTTCAGGAACGGTGCATGCTGGACCCCATTACAGGAAAAATGATTTAATCATATCAGTGGTCAGTTCTGGCTGTTGCCAAAGTTTATTTTACCAGTGTTTATTTTACCAGTTACGAGTTTATTACCAGTGTTTCTGTGCAGGATTCCTTCATAAAGACAACATTATGAAACTGAAAGCCTCTAGAATAGCTGGAGAATAAAATGAGAGTGCAGCTTGAAGAGAATTAACTTATTCAACGGTAATTAAAAATGTCATCATTTTCTATTGAGAAAGAGATGTGGAAAATAGGAACTGTGGGAAGAGAAGAGTGGATGCAAAACCCTGGCCATGATGAAATTAGTATCTTAATTATTAATGACTCAGTCAACAGCAGAATTTCAGCGTAATCACATGTTTGAGCTGGCTGAGAACCTCAAGGTAGCTTCATGGGCAGCCTAGTTACTTTAGCACCTGCAAACTACACAAATTTTGAGGAGGGAAATGTCTTTTCATTCTGGAAAGCCAACAGCAAATTGTTAAGCCTTGTTTTCTGAACTTGGTCCTTAAATACTTGTTCTGATTAATGATGAGATCTGTGGTTCCATTCATTCAAATGGACTATGCCTATTAAATCTCTTGTGATCAATGAGAAGGCATGTAGGTGTCAATTAAGGTTAAAGAAAATGATGTGAATGTAGAAAGGAAAATGGCACAGAATATTGAGAAGTGATTGAACAGAACTTTCAAATAATAATAAGTAAGCTTGTAGCGTGCAGTCTGTTTCTAATGATGTATTTAAGAAAATGTGTTTATTTCATAAGAGAATTCCAACAACAGAGGAATGTTTAATGAAGTTCAATAAGCTGAATCATCACATTCCTTCAGTCCATGACTGCTTTCATCCACTTTACAGAAACACAAAGCCTTTATGGATCTCCTTCTATGATAAATTAGCAGGTATTGCCACAAAAACATTATACAGTTGATAGCATTCTTATCAGAGTAGAAGAAAATATGGATTATAATATTTGTCTACAAGAAAGTCAAATGTTGCATAAAGAAATTAATTAGTATATCCTGCATGTGAATTTTCTTACATGTTTATACACAGTTTATCAAGAGAACGAGTATCATTTCATTAAACATTTGCCCATAATCCAGGTATGCAGAAAAAGATATAAAATTTATGAATTATTTCTTTGGCATTCCCTTGTACGAGTTTATGCTGCCACTATTTTAAATATTTTCATTCTAGTTGTACTCTGACAGAGAATTCCAGGCTTGATTGTGCAAAACTATAAAGAAAAGAGAGAGAAAAGCAAAATTAGCTGTAAAAGTTTGTGGCTTGCTTCATATCTATTATCCACTTTGAATGTGATATCCCTTGATTGCACTGCTCCATACCACTGCTGAATGGTTCCTCTCGGGGGTTGAAGCCTTCACAGTATGCCTCAGAGCCTCCTCTTCAGTTACAGCCCAAAATTCAGTTTTTCATCCTGGAAACAGCTCTAGAGTAAAAGCTTTACTTCTCTCACACAGTTCTCCAGTTTTCCACTACTCCTGTAAATTGCTGAATTCATCACTATATTGGCTCTGTTTTTGATGAGACCAATATTTATATCTTAATTATATATGAACTTCATTATTTCAGTTCCCTCTTTTGCGATCTTTACAATCCTCTCCAGACAGAGGGAGCGAAAAGAATGCAAGTGCCAGGAAGAAAGCTGGCAATATTCTTAACATCATTTTGCTGCTTTCAAGAGCTTTATATTTATTTTCAAATCCCAATTCCAAATGAAGACAGGGACAAAATCCTGTACGCAGACATACAGGACTGAATCTTCCACAACCTCTAAAAAAATTAACACTTCAAAAACTACTTTAATACATTTATTTTCCTCTTTACGTTACATTTAGAGCAATTACTTCCAGTTAACTGGCTTTCTCACTAGGAGCAACCCTCCACAGTTGCCTCTGGTCTCTAAATAATTATTCCTTCTCCTCTGAAGCATGACTGTCTTCTCAGTCTTACTTACTGCAATCTCTTAGTCCCTTCGCATAAACCATAGGACTCAGCCTCTCTGCTGTGAAATAAAATGTCAAAAGAAATTGATATTAAAAAAAATGAAAGTTATAGAATGCATGATTCCAATTACAGAATATGCCAATAATTTTCTGCCTTTGATAATTTTCTCACCAGGTGAAACAAGTCATCTCATATGTAAAGTACTGTACATAAATTGAATTAGTCTGCCTTGTTCAGTTTCACTTATACTTTAAATGTGCACCAATGTCATTGACAGGAAGAATGTGCAAATCAGCTCCTCAGTTGGCACAGGCAGAGTGGGCTTCCTGGTTTCCATCAAGACAGAAAAGTAATATAACATCTATAAGAACTGAAAATCTGATTATCCAAAACAGTTATGCAAGAAAATAAAAAGCAGCTCTCATAAATATTGGTTATTGTTCAAAAGAATTCATACAGTACATAATCACTTGATGTAACAAATACTACTGTCTTGGCACAGTCTGAAGTCTTTCTTCAATTGTCCATATGATAATTCCAAAGTACTGGTTATCTCAAAAAAAAAGTGGAAAACTGTTTTTACTTAAAATTAGTTTTGCTGTTTACCCACTGGGTCCCAACTAGGTCTCACTTTCTGTTACTCTTTTTAATGATTCCTTTCAATACTTACTACATAAGTGAAGAACCATCAGTGACTTAGCCTAGAATAAATTTACTTTCCTGACTCGCATTGCTACGTGTGGCTTCAGGATAGGCATTCACATGCCACACCTGACTTCAGAATTTGTTATCAAATACTTCTGCTAGAACTATAGAAGCTCCATGCACCTCCTCATGCTCCCAAGTAATGGTATAAAAGACACAAAGTAACTGTAAACTCCAGTTTCCATCCATTCAAAATTTATCTTAACTGATAACTGGAAACTGGTCACCTCTTGTAGAAGGAGAAAGGCTCTTGCTCCTCCTCAAGATTTGCCTGTGAAGAACAAGTTTAGCGCCCTCCAACCTGAGGAGACGCTCGGCATGGCTCCAAGGGAGGCAACTGGCCTGGCAGACCCTGTGCCGTGCAGGAACCCCCGGAAGAAGCGGCGAGTGATTGTTGTGGGTGACTCCCTGCTGCAGGGGCCAGAGGCACCTATCTGCCGACCCGACCTCTTATCCAGAGAGGTTTGCTGCCTGCCAGGGGCTCGAATAAGAGATGTCGTGGAAAGACTACCAAGGCTTCTCCATGCATCGGACTACTACCCTCTGCTGGTCTTCCATGTGGGTGCTAACGACATGAAAGGCAAACTGGAAACCATCCAACAGGACTTCCGAGCTGTGGGAATGGTGGTGAAGGGTCTGGGAGCCCAGGTCGTTTTCTCCTCAATCTTGCCTGTGAGGGGAAAGGACGGGAGGAGGAGTAGACGAGTTTTCCGAGTTAACAACTGGCTGCGCCGCTGGTGTTGGCAACAGGGCTTTGGTTCCTATGGCCATGGGACCCTGTTTGAAGATCGACAGCTGATGGGGAGCGATGGGATCCACCTTACCAAGCGGGGCACGCGTGTCTTTGCCAACAGGTTGGCCAGCCTGGTAAGGAGGGCTTTAAGCT
This sequence comes from Struthio camelus, assembly GCF_040807025.1. Classification (NCBI taxonomy): domain Eukaryota; kingdom Metazoa; phylum Chordata; class Aves; order Struthioniformes; family Struthionidae; genus Struthio; species Struthio camelus. The sequence continues at coordinate 19,133,334 of NC_090982.1, read as the reverse complement.
AGGCAAGATGGGGGAAGGGGAGTGGTATAGTGGCAGGGGAGTCAGTAAAACACCACTCAAGTCAGGAGGCCTCCAGCGGGTGCATGCAGCCAGGGGAGACAGGATGGGACATGGCTGTGGAGGATCCTCTTGCACCTCTCCTGGGAAGCCTGCGTGCTTGACTGGCTCTCTGAAATGCCTGTACACCAATGCACGCAGCATGGGGAATAAACAGGAAGAGTTAGAGATCTGTGTGCGGTCGCAGGGCCACGATCTCATTGCAGTCACAGAGACATGGTGGGATAGTTCACATGACTGGGATGCCGTCATGGATGGCTATGTGCTTTTTAGGAAAGACAGGCCAGGAAGGCGAGGTGGTGGAGTTGCCCTTTATGTGAGGGAGCAACTAGAATGTATGGAGCTCTGCCTCGGGGTGGATGAAGAGCAAGTTGAGAGCCTATAGGTAAGGATTAGAGGGCAGGCTAACATGGGAGACACTGTTGTGGGGGTTTACTACAGGCCACCTGATCAGGAAGAGGAAGTCAATGAGGCCTTCTACAGACAGCTGGAAGTAGCCTCATGATCACAGGCCTTGGATCTCCTGGGGGACTTCAACCACCCTGACATCTGCTGGGAAGAGAGAGCACAGCTAGGCACAAACAGTCGAGGAGGTTCCTGCAGAGCACTGATGATAATTTCTTGACGCAGGTGGTGGAGACGCCAACGAGGAGAGGTGTGCTGCTGGACCTTGTACTAACGAACAAAGAAGGTCTAGTTGGAGAGGTGAAGGTTGGGGGCAGCCTTGGCTGCAGTGACCATGAGATGGTGGAGTTGAGGACCCTGTGAGGAGGAAGCAGGATAATAAGCGGAATCGCAACCCTGGACTTGAGGAGAGCTGACTTTGGCCTCTTGGGGGGCCTACTAGGGGAATCTCATGGGGTAGGGCCCTAGAAGGAAGAGGGGTCCAAGAAAGCTGGTTAACATTCAAGCATCACCTCCTCCAGGCTCAAGATCGGTGCATCCCTCTGAGGAAGAAGTCCTGCAAAGCAGGCAGGAGACCTGCATGGGTGAGCAAGGAACTCCTGGCCAAACTCCAGCAGAAGAAGGAAGTCTACAGAATGTGGAAAAGGGGACAGGCCGCTTGGGAAGAATATAGGGACGTTGTCAGAGTGTGCAGGGATGCAACGAGGAAGGCTAAGGCCCAGTTGGAATTAAATCTGGCAAGGGATGTCAAGGACAACAAGAAGGGCTTCTTCAAATACATCCATAGCAAAAGGAAGAGTAGGGAAAATGTGGGCCTGCTGCTGAGTGGGATGGATGCACTGGTGACAAAGGATATAGAGAAGGCAGAGTTATTGAATGCTGCCTTTGCTTCCGTCTTCACTGCTAAGGCCAGCCCTCAGGAATTCCAGACTCTGGAGACAAGAGTAGAAATCTGCAGAAAGGAAGACTTCCCCTTAGTGCTGGAGTATTGTGTTAGAGATAATTTAGGCAAACTTGACACCCACAAGTCTATGGGCCTCGATGGGATGCACCCACGAATGCTGAGGGAGCTGGCGGATGTTATCGCTAGGCCACTCTCCATCATCTTTGAAAGGTCCTGGAGAACAGGAGGGGTGCCTGAGGACCGGAAGAAAGCCAATGTCACTCCAGTCCTCAAAAAGGGCAAGAAGGAGGGGACCCAGGGAATTATAGGCCTGCCAGCCTCCCCTCCCTGCCTGGCAAGGTGATGGAACAGCTCCTCCTGGAGGCCATCTCTAAGCATATGGAGGACAAGAAGGCCATCAGGAGTAGTCAGCAGGGATTCACGAAGGGGAAATCCTGCTTGACCAACCTGATAGCCTTCTAGGATGGAATGACTGGCTGGGGAGATGAGGGCAGAGCAGTGGATGTTGTCTGCCTGGACTTCAGCAAGGCTTTTGACACTGTCTCCCATCACATCCTCCTAGGTAAGCTCAGGAAGTGTGGGCTAGACGAGTGGACGGTGAGGTGGCTTGAGAAGTGGCTGGATGGCCGAGCTCAGAGGGTTGTGGTGAATGGCGCAGAGTCTAGTTGGAGGCCTGTGGCTAGTGGTGTCCCCCAGGGGTCAGTCCTGGGTCCAGTCTTGTTCAATATATTCATCAGTGACCTTGAGGAAGGGACAGAGTGCACCCTCAGCAAGTTTGCTGATGATACTAAACTGGGGGGAGTGGCTGACACAGCAGAAGACTGTGCTGCCATTCAGAGGGACCTGGGCAGGCTGGAGAGGTGGGCGGAGAGGAACCTCCTGAAGTTCAACAAAGGCAAGGGCACCTAGGGAGGAAGAACCCCATGCACCAGGACAGGCTGGGGGTTGACCTGCTGGAAAGCAGCTCTGCAGAGAAGGACCTGGGAGTCCGGGTGGACAACAAGTTAAAATATGAGGCAGCAGTGTGCCCTTGTGGCCAAGAAGGCCAATGGTCTCCTGGGGTGCATTAGGCAGAGTGCTGCCAGCAGGTGGAGGGAGGTGATCCTGCCCCTCTCCTCAGCCCTGGGGAGGCCCCACCTGGAGTCCTGTGTCCAGTGCTGGGCTCCCCAGGACAAGAGAGACATGGCGCTACTGGAGAGAGTCCAGCGGAGGGCTACCAAGATGATGAGGGGACTGGAGCATCTCTCCTCTGAAGAAAGGCTTGCGAGAGCTGGGCCTGTTCAGTCTGGAAAGGGGAGGCTGAGAGGTGATCTCATCAACGTGTACAAGTATCTGAACGGAGGGTGTCGAGAGGATGGGGCCAGTCTCTTTTCCGTGGTGCCCAGCAACAGGGCAAGAGGCAACGGGCAGAAACAGAAGCACAGGCAGTTCCATCTGAACAAAGGGAAAAACTTCTTTCCTGTGAGGGTGACCGAGCACTGGCACAGGTTGCCCAGAGAGGTGGTGGAGTCTTCTTCGCTGGAGATATTCAAAACCCGGCTGGATGCGATCCTGGGAAATATGCTCTAGAGGACCCTGCTTGAGCAGGGGGGTTGGACTAGATGATCTCCAGAGGTCCCTTCCAACCTCAACCATTCTGTGATTCTGTAACTCTCAAAGTAAGAATAAAGAACAACTCCTGGCATCCATGCTGACTGAAAAATTTCAGAAACTCCATTTTCATAAACAAGCAAGCTTTCTTCTTTAACTGTATAACAGTGCAAAGACCCATTACTCAAGATTAGCAAAAATCATGCTGGAAGTATCAGCTCCCATAGTGAAAGAGGTTGAAACTTTCTCTTCCAGAACCACATGTCTACTTTCCAAAACCAGTGTGCAATATTTCATGAAGCACTATGAACATGATGTTTCATTAATAATCTTACATATTTGCACTTTTCTGAAAGAGTCCCGTAATGTTGTTTGAATTCTGGTAGAATAAGTTTTGATGAATAGTCACTTACGCCCTTCCGCCACTCAGCAGCACTCCATGATACATGCCATTATTCAATCAAATCTTCTTTGTGATAAACTGACTCAGTTCCAAAAGCAACTACCAATTACTTAGAACAGACACAGAACAACTTGAAAGATTCAGATCTGCTGATGCGGTGATATGAAGCACAGTACATATCTCATATCTATGGAAAGCAGTTTCTTCATATAGTGCATGAAACACAACTAAGGAAGCTATCTTGATTTCTCTGACTGCTATCACTTAGATCAAATCATTGACAGTTCCTCAAAGGTCAGTGGCAGTAAGTATACGAATAGGATTCTTTGCATATCAGAATTCCCTGTGCTATTTCTTTAAATGAAAATTAAGAATTAATCAAGACAAAAATGAAGAGTGTATTCTTGATATTCTTTGGCAAAGAAACCAAATCACCTTACCCAGAATACAGTATACATCTTGCTACAAAAGGCAGTTAGAAACTAGAGGTGGTGCACCTGCTAGCCATGACAAGGAAATTCAGTAAACATTTGCAGTCCAGTTGACGGCACTTTTTGAAAACTTCCAAACTCATACACATGAGGCATATGCACATTGACAAATACTGAAAGAATCATCTTTAAAATTTACATTTAATCTATTCCCATTGTTTAATCTCCATTTCAATCATACTGCTCTACTTCAGATATAATAATTATTTCCATAGCAACAAATATTGTATCAAGAACGGAGGCCATCACTTCAGATATAAAAAGAAATGTCTCTCTAGTACAACACCTTTTCACATAACACTGTGTTAAAATGGAAATGTTATGCTTAACCTGAAATTTGAGGTTCCTACTTATAGGAAGTCAAAACTGCCTAACACTGCAATGGAACTATAATTATCTGATCACTTCCTTATAGTTAAGGATTCTCTTTCCCCATAACTGTTTGTCTCAGAACTTCAATAGATACTTCAATAGGTTCATGATTGCTTAGAGGCAGACAGTACATAAAGATGTATATGCTCATCTCCTACTTAGAGGGGAAACTATCAGAAGAACCATCCAGCACACTTCTCAGGATGCATTAAAATCTCAGAACAAAGGAAGTATAATATGAGGTTTCTTTACTTTAAATGCAAAAATGAAAGTTTTCAGGGACAATTCCTCTAGTTATCAGATGAAGCCTTTATTAACTGGAATGTGACATGCATAAGGAATTATATGAAATAAAAATTAAATAACCTGAATTAAAATAAAGCATTTTTAAGTAAAAGAGGACCGTCTACACAACATCTTAAGCATCACTTAAATTAAGTCAATTAAACTAAATTAAGGAAAGATAAACCAAAATAAGGCATGGTTAAAGGGAAAAAAAGGCCTGTAGTTACATGATTGGAATCATCTTTGTAGCCACAACCTCAGAAAAATTGTAACTAAGAAAGATTAAATCGCAGTCAGGAAACAAAATTAAAAATCATCTAACTTTTATTACCTAGCATCCTTGTGCTGTAAGCATCCATTGAGGAAAACTCTAATTTCAAACCAGCCACTAACTTTGCAGCTATAAATTAAGTTTCACATCATCCCCCTTGTGTGATGAATAAGAGTGGCAGGGACCTTGTAAAATTTGGTCATTAACAACATTATTCAAAGGAAACAAATATGAAGTTAATTTTGTAGTTTCAAGATTTCACTGATGCCAGAGAAGGAAATTAAAAATAAATAAATAAAAGAGTTTCTTAACTTTAAACAACTTAAAATTAATAAGGGTTCCAAAATCAGTAAATATTTTGTAGGAACCAAAAAAGAAAACTTGGTCATCCTGTATGCGGAAGAAAACAAGTTAGTAAGCATTTGGAGGCTCCTTCACTTGGACAAACACTAGCAATCTCTTGAAGGTCTTCTTGATGATGGTGGCACATTTTTAATGTAAATACGGGCAAGGTCCCTGCAATTTACACATTAATGCTACATGCACCAAGAACACAAAAGTTAGTGCTATAGTACCAGTACTTAAAATTGTATACACAATTAAAATGACTGGCCTGAGTTCTGCTAGAATGTTTCGTGTTACATTTCAAAGCAAACAGAAATTTCATGGCTAAGTTATAAACCTTCAAAGCTGGCACTCATATTTAAATAAGTTCAAAGACCCTTTACTGAATACACTTTGATTACATATGTCTTACTCGGATTCAAATACCTTATCAAAAGAAGACAATATATCATTAAAGGTATCACTAATTTTGGTATGCTTTGACAACAACTATGCAGTGGCCTTTGCACCATCAGAATAACACTCCCAGTCATTAAAGCCTCCCAAGGACAGCTTAGTATATGAGGCTGTTAGGATGAAAAAACTCTTTTTTTAAACCCTCGCATATGAGTAACGTCTGTTTCTTGTAACCTGCTATTTTTCTGGCTGTGACCGCATCATATATTTGTACAGAAGCCTAAAATTGATTAATTATTTGCCAAAAAAAAGTTATTAATGGGGTGATGAAGGCTAGGTAGAACGGCATTTCCTACTGCCACCCCTAACAGTGGCCAGAGATCTGTAAGTCTAATGCTTTGTTGTAATATTATTTTACCAGATACACATAATAGTGAGGTTAGGCATTTGTTTCCTGAGGGAATAGCGCAAGTGATCTTTGTCTACAAAAAAGATGCAGATGAATTAATTGCTTGGTGAATTAATTAATGACTCCACATAAATGAATAATAGTTGTTACAACTTACTATATGATATAATAATTCAGTCTTAGTGATCCTGATACTACATGACGGTTCGCAATGCCAAACTCCATGCTATTCCCTGATATCACATTTATACCTGAAAATAATATTTATTCATTAGTTTGTAATTAATCTCTATATTGTCATTTGGGATATACCAGTTCTGATTTACACAATTATTTATATGAAACTGTCTAAACAGAAAGAAAATTAGGTCTTGAAATGTGTTTTGGTAAAAAGGAAATTCTTTCTGAAACAAAGCACGTATAATCAGTTACTATGCTGCTTTCCAAAGGCGTAAGTGAATAACGCTTGAATTAAATAAATGTTTGTTTTCATAAATGTTATTGGTTTAATATTTTGTGGTAAACTTGTTCCAACACTCAACACCATTGCTTTGAACAATTTTTGCTTACTAAGTTAAACTGAGATTTTCAGAAGGAAAACATTTGGGCCATTTGCAGAATGGGCTGTTGCCAGTATTTGCTGATCTAACCCAGCAGATGTGAAAAGCCATAGACGCTAATACAGTACAATTTTCTTTTGCCAATCTCAACAATGTTTTTGCTGCTTGGGGTTATGTTCCACTGATGTTTCCTGGCTTTGTATAGCAGCATTCTCTGCTATGGAGAGCATAGCAGCATCTGTTATTTTTCAGGTAGTTGAGCATAATTTCAGCCCTGGGAGGCATTATATATAGTTTCAAATGTCCTGGAGGAAATAATAATAATAAAAAAAAAAAAAAGAGTCAGTTGGGGGAAAAAATCTCGCAAGTTTGAAACTTTACTGTTCCCGCAGCACATCAACAAACTTAATTTCAGAAATTTGTTTCCTTTTTCAGTTATGAAAGCCATAGATTTCATAGCAAAGGATAAAAATGCGAACTTTTAATTTCTTTTAACAGTACTATAAAGTACATACACATCTGGTTAGAGAGCCTGACTGCTGAGTTATCCATTAAGACTTCAGTTTTCTTAAAACTTGTATGTGAACACAGAGGTACTGGATCAGTGCACTAAAGGCTAAGCCTAAGAGCTCCTGGAATAAATTAGGTTTAGCTCACAAGAGAAGCTAATAGGGTGCTTTATTTAAAAAAGTAAAATATCAAAAAAGTGGAGTGAACCAGTATTAGCAGATCTCAAAATGTTTCGAAAGGTCAGAAAAATTAAGAGTTTTAAAACATATGTAACAAGAACAATTTAGAAAACTGAAAGATTAATTTAAATATTAGGATACTCTGAATTTTCTTGCATATATTATTAAAGCCTGGTAATAAAATTTATGTTTGTATTTTGACTGAACTATGTTTTGCAACTGCTATATTCTGCTGAATATAATTTCTACCTTTATGGTGATTTAAGTGCACTGCTCTAGCATTGTGCTCAATCAAAATCCCATGTGACTTCAGCTAACTTCAACTTTAAATAAGTCAGTCTTGTATTATGCATTAAATCCTCTATGTGTGTGAAGCAACCTGGTCAGAGTGTCCTGAACATTGACATTAACTGGAGTAGTTGGCAAGATATTCCTGAGGGTCACTGTTACCCACTATAGAAGTAATGATTACTTTGGCAAACACAGGATTCCTGATTTGGTACTACAATTATGAGTAAGTACCTAATAGAGGACAACTGCATTATGATTAAGAACAGGCTGTGATAAGACTGGCTGTACTGGACTGGCTGTACTGACCACTACTGAAAAAATTTCACCAATAAATTTGAAACGGAGGGATGGAAAAATTCAGCTGGGATTTTTCATGGATAGAACATTGCACTGATCCCATTGATACTTGGGTGAATTCAAAAAACGGAAAGGGTCTAACAAGCTGAAGAAAGGAAAGGGAAAAGCAGAACTGTGCTGGTTGCTGGGAAGCTGCTTGTGTGCAGTAGCAAAGATGCTGGAAGACGAGATATGTAAGGATAGCGTGCTAGAACAGGGAAAATGGTTAGAAAAGATAACATGATATATAAGTGAGGCATACAGAGAATCAGCATAAGTGCTTAAAATCAAAGCTGCAGCCTCAAATTATCTCCAGTGCCCATCCATAGGGATCATTTACAGCAATCTACTCAAATAAAAAGCATTAAACTAATAGCTCTTAAGAATATCAAGGATGATGAATCATCAAATGATACCTGGTTCGATCCTGCTCCTCCTCACAGTAATGAGTCAGATGATCCAGGACAAGTACTGTTGTAGTAGTTGCTACCAAGGTAAAAGCTGAATGAACTAAGAGAGCAAGGGGCTTGAGCTGGCTGCAACCAACAAACTCTTTCCCAGACACTGGGGACACCCAGCTTCATGATGGTGATCATATTATTACAGACCAGTAATTAAATTCATGTTTGCATTGAACTGTATATTGCAATTCCTACACTCTGCTAAATGTAATTTCTACTTCTATGGTGATTTAAGTGCACTGCTGTAACACTTTGCTAAACTGAAATCCCATGTAACTTCAGCTTCCTTCAAATAAATAAATGTTGTATTATGCATTAAACCTTCCATGTGTAGAATTTCTAAAAGAACCTGGCCAGAGTGTATTAGATGCCAACATTTTTCCAGGTCAAATGGTAAAGTAACTAAATCCTATTTGATTTACATTACTATGTTCCTGGTAAACTCAATTCTGCTGAAAAAGCTCTGAGGACGCCTAGTGTACAGCATCAGGTTATATTCACCTTATCTGTAAGATCAATGTTCCAGGACTATAGTGTTTTCATTTTTAAAAACTTCCATTTTATTTTGCTTACTTATTCTTACAGCAAAATCACTACTTCAAACAGCAAAACAAAAAAGTAGATGCTAAACATAAGGTGTTAAAAACTAGTTTTGCATCCTCTGAATTCCCAATGTAGCCAAACAACTTTTTGCCACATATGGAATATAGAATGAGCCCTAATAGTTAAGGCTCAGATTGTCAAAGATGTCCACTAATACTGGCTCCCTAAGCTGAAGCAAGAGCAACAAATTCTCACTAATACTAAAAGACATGAACTACCTAATCATTTCAAAAAGAATTTCAGGTATTTATTACATCTGAAAACCAAAACCAAAGGTTACGAAATTGGGTGACTCAACTAAGCGCATGGGGCCCCAGAAGTGGAGATGTTGTCACATGGCAGTCAACAAAAAATACAAACAGCATGTAAGCGTTAAAATTCCCATCTTTATCATGCATTCTAGCAATTCTAGAAATTTCTCCTATCTTTACAGAGTATAAGTTTAAAGACTATCCACTGTCTTTGTAATTTAGTTCAAAATGCACCACATCTAAACTGAAACAGAAACCATAGCAAACTTCCTGGAATTTACTGCTTACACTATCAGCAAAAAAATGTAAGCAGCGCAAAAGCATTACAAGAGTAGGCGACAAGTCAAAAAGAGGTTGATATCTTCTCTCTTGTATAAGCTATAATTCACAGGACTGTAAATCATTTATTACCCGCTGTTCTTTCCATTCCATTCCCCCATGTAAATTTTTACAGTATTTTAATGGGCAAGATTTTCAATTTGCATTCAAAATCAATTCACTTGCAGTCACCGTACTTACCAGCTGCAAGATGTGATAAATAGCTAAAAATAAATCAGATTGGAAATTTTAGGAATTGCCCTTACCATTCAAACACTCACTTCCTGATTAACGTATGAAACACCACAGTTTCCACACAATTTCAAGAGTTTAATAAAGTTCATTTAAGCTATGAAATTCCAAATGTACAATAAAAACTGCATCTGTATTTTACAGAGTTAAGCACTACTTAGGTCTGACAGTCTGATCATGTTTCCCTTTTTAGAATTCAGTCAATGGGATATTAGTGATGTAAAATTAATGTAACATAAAGGATTCAATGAAATACATGAGCTCATTTACATACAGACAAAAAACAGTATTTTGTTTACTTATTCCTCTTTCCTTAAAATTAATATCTCTTGAATCTCTGGACACTTAAAGAATGGCACCTGAACACAAACAGTAGAGAGGGTCTGCCTTTACCAACTGCTTCTTGCAGTTAACAAACAAGTATTACCTTACTAGTGTAAAAGTATTAGTGTAGTAGGCTTTTTCTCCCCAATTTTCTTTCTGCTTTCTGAGAATTTTCCAAGTAAATACGCAATCTAATTGTTACTATTTTCTAAAATCATCTACAAAGCTTGTCCAACCTGCTCCTCAATATGCATATTTGTACAAAAGTGGAAAAATACAAAAAACTTTCTCTTGATTTTCTAGCATCTCTCACCTATTAATAAAAAGTGTCAGGGAGATATGACAGAATTATTTGGTATTTCTTCCTTTTTCTAGAAACGTTCTAGAAACTTTCAAACTGCCTGCAGTATTGCACACTCCAACATTTACTAAAACCTTTATAGTGTTTTAGAAACATTACAGACCACATTCACCAACACCCTCTAGTTTTTTTATGCCACTCTAGAGAGCAAAAGCAGTACCAAGTGGGGAGAACCTAGTTTATGGTTACTTCATATGTCTAAGGCAGCACAAAACACCCAAGTTTGACCTTTGTCAAAATACCATTCAGCATAAATGCTTCTGAGCAAACCACAGGTTAAATTTTGAGGAATCAGGTTACGCAAACGCTGAAAGTTAAGTGTGTACTGAAGCTCTTTGCTGAAGCAAGGTCTTGGGTATGTGCATATCTTCATAAATTAAACATGGAAGACTTAGAACAGAAAAATTCAATCACAGCTCCAAATCCACATGATAAATCAATACTTCAATTGGAATTATAAATCAATAGCTTCAGGCTACAGTCCCTGCACAGATCACTAAAACAAATATCCAGTAAATGCTCCATAGAGTACATACTTTAGACAATAACTGCATTCAATGTCTCTCAAGGATCAGCTTGTGCATTTTTTTTACCTTAAAAAAATATTGTTACACACACTTCCCAGCCAAGAAAAAGCATTTACTAAAACAACACTGGTTTGTCGCATACAATACTGACAGTTTACTGAGCAGCTTCAGATTTTGGCATACAAAGGTAATGATAACTCTACAGGCTTGCTTTTTTTAATTTGGAAAAAAATCACCACTGTAATATCTTGGAACCAGGATAATTTATTATGCAATGCTCTGTACCAATATCCCAGGGAAATAATCCTCCTCAAATGTAAGTCACACACTTTCTGTGTTTCTCTTTGGACTGTAATTATAAAAACAGAAGCTAGACTCCACAAGATAATCTTACAGAAGAGACATCTGTCTCCTTGGCAAACCTTACCTCCAGTTTGCCTGCTAACTCTGCAGCTACCCTTGAGAAGGCTGCTGAGACCCTGTGCTAATACAGCAGGAATAATATTTTTATTTTGGCACATTTGATAATGAGGAATTATATTCGACTCTGTATCTGAGACTGTAGTTCTACTCACCACTTTAACAGACAAAATATAATTATTAGATAATCTTGCAAAGCTACTTAACAAACCCGGGCCATTAGAGTTGCAAGCTTCATTTAGAGGATAATGAGTCTTAATGAACACTACATATACTACAGTCCAGTAAATGAGAAATAAGGGTCAGAGCAGCTGGGCTGTATTCCCCTCTTCAATCAAAATAATGACTACTTTTTGGTCCTGACATTTGTAGATGTCCAATCTGAGGGAGATTAGCCCTGCTTGTAAAAGATGTCAAGGGACAAGAGCCACCAGCGGCTATAATCAAAGTTGTCAGTCTTTGCCATTTCTAGAGATGAGCTGCTAGCTCACAAGCTTGACAAATAGTACTGGACAGTCAGGGAAAGCTTATTTTTGACCTTTCAGCACCTCCCTTTTCAAACAGCTACTTGAGATTCTGACACAATTTTGTGAAGTTCTTCTAACTTCTCAGGGTACTACATGCTACCTAAGTGCTAGAACTTTACCTTAACTATCATAATCCATTGCTGAAAATTAAATTTAGACAAATCAGAGATAGTGTAGTTACCACAGGAACACATAGGACATAATTTTTTCTAGTGTACTGATACATTTTTAAGCGGTAGATCATGCTGGTGTCCCTCAAAGATGCTGAAGTACGGAAAATAAAGATTTTGTACTTGACTACCTTCCTACCCACAAAAAAGCAAGACATTTTTAAAGAAATAAAACTTCATTTAAAAACAAGATCAATACAGTATGGAAGTGAAAATGTTAATGCAAACTTTAGTGTTAACGCGGCAAAAATAAACATGCATCTATCAATTAGTTAACAGATTCCTCTCTACTTCCTAAGTAAATGTCAGAGAAGAGAGTTAATATTTCTTTCCTAAATGAGTAACGATCTTCAGGTAGAATATGGCATTTTAAGCTTTGAAGCAAAAAGAATCATAATTGCATCTACAAGTATAATTTTATCTTTTTTAGCATGCTTAACCTATTCATGACATTACTGAGTATGCCTATATGACTTGAATACTGGTTTCAGCTCAAGAACATCTCACAGGATGTTGAGATTGAATGTAAAAAACAAAGGTAGCTTTACTTCAAGTTACAACACAAGGAAAATTAGAACGCTAAAACTAGCAACTTTCTCTGATCAAATTCTTGTACAAGCCATTCTCTCCGTTCACAATAGCGTTCTTCTTTTCTGTTTTCTTATTTTACAAAGTAAGCAAAATGACTTTGAACTTCTGAATCCTACTTAAAACACTAAAAACTATGTACAAAGAAACCCACACTGAACTCAATCTTTGGACTAGCAATTTAGGGTAATGTAAAACTTTTGTCAATTTGAATCTAGAAGCGGTTGCTAATGTTGCATGCCCAAATACCGCTAGAAAGAAATCTCTGAGACCAATCAATGTGCATCCAAAGTCAGTATACTTGCTACTTCTGCTGAATTTGCTTTTATATTGCTTAAGTGAGCAGAAATATAACTGCATTAAATACAAAAGAATAATATTGCCACAAGCGAATATACCAGCACTGAGTGAAAGCTCAGGGTTCATTATATAAAGCTATTAATATTTTGAGTGTGACATACAGCTCATGCTGTATTGCTGCACTTATTTTTCTAAACTGGAAGGCAGAGTTGTACTTCCTGGGTTTGACTCCCCTCTCCCCTGTATTTATCCTTGCTGTTCTTCCTTTAGGCATTAATTCCACCCAAACCAGTATAACAAGAGAGAGTAAGGAGTAAGATACACAGAGCGATAGTCTACAAAAATAAAGAAATAAAAATAAAGAAATATAAACAGTGTATGCAGCGATAACAAGAAAACACAAAACTCAATGTCCAAGAAATCCAATGAGCAAAAAACTGAAATTCTGCTGAGGACTCTTCATTAAGAGTTAATCTGCTAAGATGTAAGTATGCTGTTAATTATAGTAGTATTTTATTTGCAAAACTGTAATTTTGAAATGGCTGACAGTGTCAAAGAATGCTGCCTTCTTATTATTAGTGGGCTCTGACAACCCGTATTTTCAGTTACTTCTTAATGGAACACTAGTATCTGAAGGACTTCAAATTATAAATTTGAATATAAATTATCTGCATTAGAAATAGCTACAAACAGATTGTTCAACAGTAAAAAGTGACATGATTTGGGAATGAATTGCAAAGATACTTTTTACTTTTAATTTTCACTAACACCACTACCCTTTATCTTCTTCTCCTTCCTCCATTTTGTTTTCATGTATTATTTTGTGGGGTTCAGACAAATCAAAATACAAACTAATCTATCCAAAGCACACGTCCTCCGTTTAAAAGGACAGGCAAACTCAAAAGTTATGGTACCATAAGAGGCTATATTCTCATAGCCAAAACTGTCATCATTTTTTCAGAAAACCACAGAGAACAAGGACCATGTAAGCATATATGCTGAACTACTTTCTTTGGTAACTCCGGAATATGGATAAAACACAGTCATAAATGGGTACATAATCATTAGTACAGGGATACTGACTGTTGCTCCCCTGATATCTGGCAATGAACTTCCTGGAACTTGCCCAGAAAAATCTCCTTTGATTGGCAAGTACAGACCTCTGACTTGCAGGTCAGGATGGCCAAGAAAGCTAATGAGCCCTCAGCTTGCTGGAGGAACCATCCCTTCCCTCAGTCCCATTCTTTAATCTTTCTCCTAGGTATAGACATCCCATTCACCAAAATCTACTATCTCTCTTCTAGTGTTCTCACAAAAGCATGCTGATAAATTATATCAGAGAGAGAAGCAGACGTATGAAAATAACAGCTAAGTTCCAGTTTTTCAAGTAGAAAATAACTGTAACTGCCATTTCCAATAGAACTATTAATTACCTCTTTCAATCAGTAAGTAGATATGAGCTTAAGAGCTACTTGTCATGATTCTAAAACAACTGCCTTTTCTTTCGTAACTAAAAAATACCCTAATCTACAAGAAGAACAATCACTGTCTGCACAGGAAAGACTGGCATGTATGTATTGGTATATGATTTGTTGTTGGGTGCTGCTACTTTCACGTAAAATGAAGATTACAGAACTACAGAACAGTGATTCATATTCAAATTAATTTATTTTAAGTCTTTCAGACACTAGGGTGCTATTAAGATGCCAGGAAGCTGACAAATTACTGGATAGGACTGCAAAAGAAGAACAGAATCCTTGAGGCTGACAAACCTTTGTCATCACATCATCATCCAGCCAGATTATATCACAGACAGTCTGTGCTATAAAACAGGAAATTTACCCTATCTTTCAACAACAGCCAGCATTAAAAAATATCAGCAGCTACAAACAATATAATTGCTAATTAAAAAGGAGTAATTTCACTCCAGTGTATCGCATATTTAAATCTGTAACCACTTTACTAGATGAATCTTAATATTATTGTTTTTGTGTAAGTTACCATAACACTTTCTGAAAAATGCTCTGTCTAGCCCTCAAGTTATCCAACCATATTCATATCAGATAAGGATCATAGGCCTAAGCTGTCCCTAATTTTCAGAAAGACGCCTAACAGCTAACTGATAAACTGCATCCAGAAAAACTAAGGCTCAGATGGAAAAAAATAAGAGAGAGATTATGGCCTTTTCACAATAGTGAGAAAGTAGAAATGAGTGATTTTAGGTTTCAAAAAAGGTGGGTGATATCTGGCCAAAAGACTAGTTCTAATTATAGCATTCAGTTCAGCAATGCTTAAACTGGTGCTCACTAAAAGCAAAATATTGCTTAGTTACAAAAAGAAGAATCAATTAACAGACAAGTTGTCTCTCTTTGAAGTCAAGGAAGTCTATTTGCATAGCTGTAAGAAATAACCATTCTTCACTAGAGGTAATAAGTGAGAAAGGATAAAATCAAGAAGCCCAACAAGGCTCCTATACCACTTAAAAGGATAAAGTAAGAGCACTAGATAAATACGCAGCTACAAAGTCCACATAAACAGCAAAGTCTGTAGCAACGCCTGAAACCAGACCTGCGGCCACAGAGGGGATATTAGCTCCATTCTGTATTACAGAAGAGTATCAAAATGGTTAAAGCAGTGTGAGAACTAAACTTCAGTTCTGCAAGCTGAAGAGATTTTGGAAAACAGTACCTGAAAAATCTGTGAGTTACAGAACTAAATTGTTAAGGTAATATGAACAAGGCATGCATTTGTTTCCATTTGATGGATAGTTTGATGCATAGTTCAATAAGCTTCAGAAGCTACATTTGATAGAATAAAGCAGTTGTATTCATCAACTTCAGCTGGCTGTTGTATGTGATTGCAGGGTAAAGCTGATTTACTTTTTCTATTTCCTGCAGAACAGCAAATCCCTTTCTTGGGTAAACTGCTTACCTTTTGCAGCCTGTCCACGCAAGATGGTGGCTCTCTAGAGTTAAAGCAGTCAATTAATAACCCTAATAAAGACAGTTTGAGAAGCTCTGAGTATTATTTCAACTTTATAACCCCTGAGGTGTCTAGTTAAAGAGCACTGAATGTTACGATTGTAGCATTATTTTTTTACTTATTTACTGGGCACAGGACTCACTTCCGTACGTCACTGTGGTTAATCATTGCTATTATTATTCTCTTTCTTCTTTTAATTCCTTTTAATATTTCACTTCATTCCTTAAAGTACCTGAAGCATCATATAATATATGAGACTATGCATATCTGTGAATTGCAGTGAATATATAGTCAAGCTTATTCAAAATTATTGGTTAACATTAGGCTTCTTAGTTAGGCAATTAAGTTAAAAAAAAAAAGAATTCGGTGGTCACTACTCACCATTAGAAAAAAACTCCAATTACTTAAAATATCTAAATGACAGAGTCAGAAACTCAGTCCTAGGCATTCCCAGGCAGGTTATCTACCTTGTTTACAGCTGGTTTTTTCCACACGAGAGCAAGCAGAAAACTGCTCTATTAAAATTCCTGAAGAATTGCACAGCTGGGGAAGGAGGAGCCCTCTGGCTACTTTCAAATATGCAAAGGTTATTTTTGTTAGGTCTAAAAACAGAACCATGTTTTTCCAGCTCTCTATGACTGGTGTAAATGTGGCCCTTAGTTTTAACATCTTGTACACTACTTATTAGACACAGCTAGTACCCTATGTAGAGATATGCCATAGACGGGCTATGCTCAAAATCATCTTTTAAATGACTCTATTTTAAAACAATATAGTAAAATTGTTTTACCAAATCTATACGGAAAAAGAAGTTCTTTTTTCCATGTGAAACTAAAAACTCCAACTCTTGGTACAGTTTTGATGGTGCTTAGAAGCTAGTAGCCTTCTTCATAAACAAGAACTATAGTATCTTAAGAGAACCACTATCTAAATATTTAATGTCTGTTAAAAAAAGGTAACAAGAAAAAAATAATTTTAAAGCAACATAGGGAACTAGGGCTTACATGAAAGATCTTTATTCAAAGGATTTTTATGGCATTTTTAGCTATGTATACATCATGAAAAACTTGCTCTTAAATACAACTATTCTGAGTTCTAACAAGGAAGATCTGACTGCTGAACATGCACAGCAGTTTGTATGACTTCCTGTTGTCTGGAGCCTCTTGCTAAGGCAGATGCAATACTTTTAGAAGAATTTGAGTAAAAGCAGAGAAAAAGTTAAGACCTGTGGATTCAGAGACCGCACTGAAAGCTTTTAATGCAATTTTGCTACATTGTTTACATTTCCCACATAGAAAGAACTTATTTCATCTCTGTTGTTTTTGCAAATGCCTGGTATCATACAGACAGAAAAAGACACCCAGAGACACATATTAAATACACTCACCTTCATCACTAGTTGCTTGCTGTTTAACTAAAGTCATTGGAGATCTAGCTGGGGGTTTACTTAGTGGATGACGCCAACTCTTAGATGTTTTCTTCCTTTCAATTTCTGCTGACTAAAAAGGAAAAAACAGAACAAACTTAGTTTGTTGCTCTGAAAAGTCAATTTTGATAAACAAAACTATTCTTCTGTAAATGAGCAAAGATGTCAATTTTGTTAGATAACTGCTTATCAGGGTACTCTAAGCATCTTTCCTATATCAAAAAAATATTTGTTCTTTTTGTTAATCTAGCACTTGGGACAATGATTCATTCACCTTCTGAAAAAAAATTGAAGCTAAATCCAAACACTGGAATGATATTACACTCAAAAGAGCATGCAGCATTTTTTTTTTTTTCTGGGAATAAAAAGGGAGGAAGGAATTTAGGAAGGGGAATCTAGCCTAAATTTAGGAACTAATGGTTATATTTCACTACTTAAGTATCTTTGCCCTTATAGAAAAACAAAAGCAAACATTAACAGATACTTTAAAAAAATAAATGTCACATTGGCAAAAAATAAGGATTAACACCAGCTGAAACTTAATTTATTTTATATTCTCTGCATAAGAGTGTCACAGCTATTTGGACACAGTTTCTTGCTGATGAATGTCATATTCTATTGAAAAGTATGAAATTTTATTCTTCAGGGCAACCATAATGTTCTCAGTCTGGAAACCACAAGGAATTACTACTAACTACTAATACTTCAGATTTCTTTAAAAAGCAAAAATCAGATCCCATCAGATTATTTCTCAAAGAATAGCACTAAAAATAATTTCTGGATTTTGCCAAAAGAAGAGAGCACATCTCTGAGGTCAGGAAACTACAAAACCTTCAGCAGATTTTGGGCAAACTGGAGGGCTGGCAGCAATCCGATTGCAAAATTAGACAAGAAAGAACAGTATAGCTTCCAACCCACTACAAAACACACTTGTGAAGACACCAAAGGTTCTTCTCCAAGTCTGCCTATGCTTGAAAACAATATGTGAAACTTACAGTCCATACAAGCTAATTTAAAGATATTGCTGTCCTACAGAATTTTTGAAAGTTATTTTTAGTCTAATAGGAGCAATCAGAAGACTCCATGTTGCACAACAGCCAACTTGCATTACTGTATAATCTTGTCTTCCAGATTTTAGTGGATTTTGCCTTTCTATTATTCTCTTTCTTCCTTCATATTGGACAGAAATACCTTTGGAGAAGGAATCACTTTAGTCCATGCGCTTGAGCACAACGGGCTTCAGAGCCCTTCTGGTAAGACTCCCACTGCAATCATAAACTGCACATTACTAATATCATCATCAACAGGGAGGTAAAAATTTGTTCAAGTCTACAGCCAAACATAATCTCAATTCTTTATTTTTGCAGGCTTATCACCCAACGCAGCCCTGAATCAAAAGTAACTATATGTAAGCCTTTTCAAACACAAATGATTTGAGGTGGAGGTTACTTCAGCACTTCTCAAATTTACAGAGCCCAAATCCTGTTTTGTTGAGGCAGTATTTGGAAAAGCAGCCCAAACAGTTCTGCATAGCCAGAAGTACAGTATAGCCACTAACTGTTGCTGCGAGGCAACGGACACCGTTTGCAAAAGAGTGCAAATACTTGAGGAAACACTATTCCTTTGAAAGTGAAAAAGGACCAGAAGTTGAGACGATAAGAAATCAGAGTCCTGATATGAGATTAATGTATTAGTTTGGGATTCCAGGAAATGCTTTTTTTCCTCAAATACCCTTAGATATATAACATTCAGCTTGAAGATACCCAAACTTCAAGAACTAAAACCAACTCTACAATCTCCAGAAGCGCCATTTTCCCAACTCCAGATTGCAGTGGTACAGGGGAAAATTACAAAGTAAATCAATTGCTTATCTAAATATGAGGAGTCTCACATACCACACCATTCTGTTCCTCAACATCCTGTGTGTAACCTGTACATGCACCCCTTAACAAGTTTGAGGGTTAAAAATATCTACTATAAAATGCAAACTAAATCAAAAACAACATACTGTCCATAGAAGGAGTTACCAACTAAGTAAAAAAGGAAAGATCAGCCTCTTCAATTGCATCTGTGCAACACACTTCTTCACCACGGAAAGAAAGAAAGCATATGCAATTATATTGCAATATATCTGAAAGCACAAATATAAACAGCTGAGAGGTGCAGAAAGAGATAAATGTAATCTCTAATACAGGATGATTATAACACTGAGAAAATGTTCATAGTCCTCTACGCTGTTGCAGTGCAAGGGCTCAAGTCAGGATTATCAAATCTCGCAACGCTGCAAAAAAATCATTAGTGCGCAGTTCATGTCTGTAATAGGGTGAGTGTGATTTTACTTTGACCTCTAAAATACATTTCCCATAAGTCTGGCAATCTGGCAGAAGATTGTCTGCTCTCTCTGACAAACTGGGATTCAATCAGCTGCTCAAATAGATATTGTGACTACCTGCACAGCTCAATTTTTCATTATGCTTCCTGAAGTCACATCTGCCCACCCTTCATAGCAGAATAACAAGAAAAAAAGTGCAAGGTTTTAAATGTCCTAATGGCATGCAATGCTCTATTAAATACACTGTTTAAAAATTAAAACTGATACTAATTTTTCGAGCGGGGTCTTTTGTTTCAAGTGTTTCCAGTCATCTCCAAGATCAAAAAGAATAGTAAGTTTCAGACCCTGAAGTCATACTATGCATAATATCTTGCTAGAGTCATTCCTTAAAGATTCACTTCCTCCAACAACCCCAGTACTACACATTGGTTTCCTCATTTCAACTTCCACTAAAGAGAGAAAAGAACATCCAAAAGACTTCTGTAGATGAAGCCATACCTCCAAGTGTATACTTAGCTGAGATCAAAGGGAGCTAGCAGGAAAAGCTATGTCAGATGATGTAATGGAATGAAAATAAATTTTGTTTCCTTAAAACCTGATGCAGAGGTGATCCTCAGCTTTGCTCCATCCACTTCTTAACTTGAGAAGGGCACCAGACTAAAGATAAATTACCACGTGCTTCCTCACTGTTATATTCAGTCTTGGGACAGTAAGGTTCTTAGACTCAATCTATTCTGCTGACATTTTACCAGCAACTGTTGACTTTCCTTAAGACTGGACCAAAATAGCCATTTTTCAAAATACAGTTTCAAAATATGGCACCAAATACAGTACTCTTCTCTAATAATTTTTATTTCATGTTAATAGTAGTAACTAAAGCTGCTACCCATCACCATACTGGCAGGCACAGAAAACGGGAGAAGCTTGACTATTGTCACTGACAGTTCAGATTCACAGATATAATGTGAGATTACTAGATAGCTAAAATCAGAAGGAAAACACATCAACAAGTAAGCTGCAAAAACATTTTACTTTTGTGTCCTAATTCACACTCTCGCTTGAACACTTCAGAACACTTTCAAATTAGCATTCGGTTAAGGTTATGTATCTTCTTAAGTGCTTTAATATGGACTGTACCAGGTCTCATTAGAAACATGTTCATTCACATTTCATTAAATCAGGAATATATTAATATAATAATGTAATTTGCTTCACATACACTGGATGTTTCCGTGACATCATCTTCATCCGTTTTTATGACAGGTGTTTCTCCATTTTCCAAGCTACTTCCACTGCTTTCTAGGTCGCTGACATCATCCTCTGTAGAGAATTTCTCTGGGCTCTCTGCTTCAGAAATATGTCCCCGTGACTTATGGTATGGTATGGCTGACATAGACTGATCCTGAGATTTCAAACACTCTTCTTTTCTACATCTATGAGAAGGCATAGGGAGCACAGTATCTTCAAATGTAAAGGGAGGATGACTGGAATCTGTCTTGTTCTCATCTTTGATTTTTTTTTTCTCTGTTACTGGAACAGGGCTGGAAAATGAGTCTGAACAGTCGTTTCCTATGGATCAAGAATATTTTTGTTAATAAATACCGTTTTATGTATCATATTTAATTTCAAAACACTCTGAATTATTCAAATTCAAAGTTCTTCATTTAGAAATCATATGGAGGCGTACTTATTAGAAGAACTACGAGTAGGAGGAACACATATACAAATGTGTGGTACAGGTTTGACGAAAATAATTTAAATGTAAATTGTTTTGAGTTTGCAGCGTGAAACATAGTGTTAACCTTTTTAATTGAGAGTTTTTATCTGAATTACAAGAGTATTTTTATGTCATTGAAAACAGTCAATATTCATGTAGCTTGTTTATTTTGATAGCCCACAAGCACTTTGGCTAGCAGGAGAAAAAAAAAAAATGTTGTTACATTGAACTTTATACTCAGCATTTATACCTATCATGCCGGGTTGGAAAATTGTAAATAAACAAAGGCTAACTGTTTATAATTAGGAAAATATATTTAAAATAGGTATTAAGAATATTTTGAAAACCATAGCACTGGCTTAAAATTGAAAAGCAATTAGTGTAATTTTATATCTCAGAGATGCTGAAGTGTGAATTTGTGTGTATCTTACATTATCAGAATTCTTTATCTGCTGGTGTTTCCATAGAATAGAGACAACATTGGGTTGGAAAGGTCATTCAAAAAACATGTTCCTAAGGAACTCTACGCTACACACCACAGCGCTTTTTAAATAAGTCACATCCAAGATGTTAAAAGAAATGGTGTCTGAAAAGTCCCTTCTTTTTTTTCTTTTCTTTCCTTTACAGTGGTTACTTGAATTAGCTTTTCTGAAAATTCCATTTCTGATTATAAAAGCTAATAATATGAAGCCCATCCAAAACCAAAACAGAATCTCTGGGTGTGAAGAATACTGCCTTGGCTGAACACCAAGGATGTACTAGACAGCAGTAATAAAGGACAAAGCCATTAGCTCCAATGTGAGCAAAGGAACTTCCATTATCACATCCAAAAGGTCCCTCCCCCTACAAAGGTCCAGAGACCATCCTTCAGTGGCACAAGCCTTCCACTCTTCTCTGCTTTCTCTTCTCTTGGCAAAGAGCACAGAATGCCAATTACCTAAACATTAGTTTCCAAGTGTTCATGAATTCTCCAGCTTCTACTAAAGTTGGGGAAAGTTTTAAGGAATTAGCACCTTAAAAAAAAAGAGTATTCAACTACACCTGGAATGGCTTTGATTCAAAAAGCAAAAACAAATTTATAATCAGCAATTTCTAAGCGTCTGTATTGCAGTACTACTCCCTTTGTTGTCTTTATGCTGCTCAGTGCTGGTGTTTATCATCTCTGACTGATATAGCCACTAATATTTGTGATTAGAGAAACACTGTCCATAAGTACAAGCATGTTTTCAGTATCAATGTGACACCAGTGGGACTCTACACAAACTTAAAGATAAAACTGCATTTTGCCTTTCTGAACAGGCATGTGGAACTATATGCCTGAACTACAATGAAAATCAAATTTAATACAAGGAATAAACTCCCGAATAGTTCAAGTGTATTAGTATAAAATAGGTGTGGGGGAAAAAAGAACCTTCTTAGACATCACACGTCTTCTGTAACTTGCATTATCAGACAATCCAAAGGAAAATGAAGTAGGAGAACCCTGCAGTTTCAAAAGCGAGCATTTTTGTGCAGAAGGAAAATACAGACTGCTTCTAATACGCAGTTTTCTTAATGTAAATGTATATAGCATATTTCAAACATATATATTTATACTGTTTGTTTCAGTGCCAAGAGAGTCTACATCATTTCCTACAAAAATTTTTCTGTACAAGCTATTGAAGAAATACAATAAGGATACTATCTAATAATACTATCTTTAACATCCACTGATTTGCAGCATTAGAGTAGCAACACACTACAACTTACACAGGAAACATAATCAGTCCTTATCTCACCTGAGACCTCAACATTATCCAATAAATGTTGCTCCAGCCGCATTCCACTGTTGTTTTCTTCATCCCTAGGAGGCTCTCCTGTTTTTCTCACTCTCACTTTTTCTCCTGGTTTTTCACTGACCTTGAAGTCATCAGTAGCTGCTTCTGTCGCTATGATTTCTGCACCAGCTACCACAGTAGATATTCTCTCATCCTCCGGAGCTTTAAGCTTTTTAGATCGAGATCTGGTGTGCTGAAAGCTGTTATAACAGATATTGCTGTCAGTGTAGAACGTCTGTCTTGGATAAGATAAAACGTTTACCAATATATATGTCCCTTTCACCCGCTTAAAGTAGTAAAAAAGTGACAATTTTTCATCTTTTTGTGCTGAGATAGTGTTTACAATGTATTAAGTGATAGATTAACAATTGATTGGATTTAACCTTCTAATCTTTTATCACCATTCTGTGGCAAAAATTATTAAACTGTAAAAGTAAAATAACCTTAAGTAACTATTACTTAAAGAGTAACCAAACCAGAGTTCTGATGAACCACTCTTCTGCATCTGAAAGACATTAACCCTTAAAAAAAAAAAAGACAAAACATTCTCTGTTGCATTAAAATCATGTGATAATTCCAATCCCCAAAGCTAATAAAACACTAGTTTGAACACCATTGTAAAATCAAGTTTGGTTCGATATTTCTGAGGAGCTTATATGCATTTTAACAGTAAGGACAAGAATCTAAATGCTGGCAAATTCTTCATCCCCAAACATTTTGAATAGCTATTATATTAAGCAATGCATCTTGTAATTCTGTTTAAAAATGAAGCTGAAATAAAGTCTTCAGGATAGGTTTTTGCACCTTCAGAAGTACAAGCTTGAAGCAAGAGAGTCGGTAGCCACTGCCAAAAACTGGATCATAATTTCTGTACTCAGGAGTCTAGTTTCAAATTCAACAATCGGTATGGCAGGAGGAGATGATTGTACTTGCTACTTCATCACACATCAGGTTCCCAAACAGACGCTAGCGATAAATGCCTAACAGTGTCAGGAACACCAGGAGTTTACAAAGGGCCTTGCACCTTAACCTTTAGATGTCTCCAGAGGAATGTTTTGTTACTGCTTCCACTTTATCCTACACCCACCAATGCATAAATTTCAACATCCTCACTATAAAATAGTAATTTCTGGAAAATTTTCTAACATATGAACCATGCCCATCAGTTCTCATTGTAGCATAACTGCCAATATTAGTACTGTTTATATGCAGTCATCATCCATTATATTATAGTAGTGTCTCAGCTATAAATATCAGAGTTAAGCTTTCTCTATCCCTATATTTATGAAGATTCCCACAGCTAATATATCTCGTGTTACTCTGCTGGAACTCATACTATTTTCATAATTAAAATGATCACATTTTTAACCAACACATTACAATAAAAGGAAAACTGTATAAACTTTTTGTCCTTCATTTGCATCATACGTTGTAACCATAACTGAACCAAAGACAAATTAAGAATTAAACAGGACAGGAATGTGTTTTCTAGTTTAGTTAAGTGCATAAAATCAGTCCATGTGTTCCTATGATAAAAAACTTTTAATATAACTACTATAAAGTCTTTGCTTTTAATTAAAACTAGCTACCCAAATAAATGAGAGTTATATTAAATGAATCCCTGCTGGTCCAACTGTAAACTCATAGCTATGTTGTACAGTGCATACAGTGAAACTTACTGCACAGTAAAATGGCATTCAATCAACTAAACTATAAAACTACTCTCTCTCTATGTGCCTAGGTTAGTACTGTACATATATAGATTTTTTCAAGTGAGTAAATCATGAAACATTTTTGGGGGTTTTGATTTTTTAAACAACACAAATGTTTCAACAAAATTAATAAGAGGTTCTTAGAGGGACAACCAAAATAGAGAGATCTAACAAGTTGGGAAGCAATAAGTTTAAGCCGTACTTCAAAGAGAATTCAATACTAAAAAGCCTTTCCCATGAAGGTTTTGGGAGCTAAAGAATGGCCCTTGCCAGTCAAGTTTTGTTACTTCAGAAGCAGTAATTTTTTTCTTCTATGCATATTTCTTGTATGAAATAACAGGCAACAAGAGAAAATATAAAAGTTATATTTGATAAATTCTTACAATCTCTGAAAGCTTCAAGAACATGTTAAAAGTGAGATCCAATCCCAGTAGTAAGTTTCTTTCCTTTTGAAAATCCACTTCCCCAGACAGAAAGCTGGGGCTATAAGCATGAAGTCCAGACAGTTCACTAGAAACCAAAATTCATTGGTCTAAGTTTGTATCACGCTATAGTAATGTAACGTATTTATCCAGAGACTAACAAACAGGCTTTTCAGCTTCTTGATTGGTTATCTTCAAGAACTGATGCTATTCAGCAGTATCTCTCAGTTTCTTTTCTCTCTCAGTTCACTTGCCTATCACTTTCTACAAAAAATATATTCACTTTCAAAGATAATGAGGAAACTCCTAGTTTAAGAGTAAGCTGGCTAAGAAACTGAAAGAACTGAAAGAACTTCTTTAAATAGTATTATATTTAACCTAGCAAACCACACTCTGTCGTAACTAGATAACAAAAAAAACTGTTCATCCCTACCTGCAACCTAGGATTAAGCTAGATCCTTTGGTTATGCTAAATTCTTAATGGATAATGAAAAACGAAATCAAAGAGGAAAGCATTAATATTTGAAAATGTTTATGCAATGCGAAGGAAAAAGGATTCACATCATGAATTATTTTCATAAGTCAAAGCTTTGACAGCTTCAGAGACAAAAATCTTTTTTCCTAATTTTGTTAGGATGTCAGTATCAACAACTGGGATTAAGGTTTTCCTTACGCCATGTTTTGATCTGTAACTGATCTGTGGTAGACAAGGAGGTTCTAGCAGCTGCACTGTGAGTCTGCCAAGTAGTCAGTGATACCTCCTTGGAGCTAGAAGGTAATGAGGGCTAAGACTATTGCTAGAGACTCTACACTGCTGTTAGGATTCTGCCACAATTTCATGCTATGTTTCTCCAGTTTAAGAAAAACCTTTAGCCCAACTTTCAGGGGACTTCTCCCTTGACTTTTGGTTGCAGGTGTCACTAGAAACGAAGACAACCATTCATACCTTGAAAATTTAAATGGAATGTATCTTTACAAAAGGAAGATCCTTAAAACCACACTGGAATGTATCTTCATGCTCTCTATATGCATCAACTTCAGCTTGGCATGTAGCTTGTAAGCTGAAGGAGTTTTTCACAGCCACTCTGAAAAAGGACTTGCTTGTCCCTGAGTTCATATTAAGGAAGAAAATAGAAAAATATACTTTATCTAAAGTAAATGAATTCACATGGAACATCAGAGAAAAGGGCACAAAAGAAACGAAAGGGAAACTGGCATTATATTTTAGACAACTAAATAGAGAATAAAGAAACATAAATACCACTTGGGGACATCCTGTATTTTCTTTCTTCCCTGTAGCCAGGCCTTTACTTCAGGTGTTGATTCAGGAGTTGGTTTTGTATGATCAATGGTGAATAAATCCTTTCCTTGTTTCCACAGCTGGTATCTGTCAGGTTGAAACTTTCTCACGAAGATGTCCATGGATATTGTCACCATGTCTCTCCGGCAGGTGCACTGCAAGGGAAAGCAGACGTTTATAAGTGATAAATTATAGAATATGCTACAGTCTGCAATTAAAAAAAAAAACAAAAATCATACATGTGAAAAACAGCTCTATCTTTACCAAATCTTCCTTTCTTCCCCTCTGAAGTACTGCTTCGTTTCACACATTACAATATTAGATCATAACTGACTGTTGTAAACAGCACATATCAGAGCATTCTCCCAAGAAAGTCTCCATCGCTATCCCAGTTATATACATTGGGAGTAGAAAATTCCCGCGCAACTCACACATCAGAGTAAAGGCAAAGCTGAGGTTAGAAGCCTAGTTCAAAAATGTGAAAACTTTTTTAACCCCTCTCTCATTGATACTAGAAATACACTTCAGCCCTATTTTTGCTGGAAAGGTAGAATTACTAACACTGCAATAGGCACAATTCAGTAGAATTTGACACAAGATACCGAAAGTTTAAATTACATTTTTAAAAGAATTTTACTTCTAAACTTCTATATTTTGAAGTATTCAGAGATTCAGTTTATAACATGTAAAGCCTACACGAACGGCTATCATTTTATTATTTTTAAATCACATGTTATTTAGTACGCACATTTAAAACCTAACTTTTGGTTAAGTCTCACATTCTACTAAAGAGGCTGGCGTAACTCCAACTGTCAGCATCAACACATTATAATAAAGTCCATAATAAAGCCGTCTAACAGGAGCAAGAACATAAAATAGGAAAAATCAATATAGAGCTTGAAATTTTATTAAAAACATCACAGTAACTGCATTTCATGCCAGTTTTCACCAAAAAATACCTGATTAGAATTTTCTCTCTTCAAACACCTATGTGTATGTACATACACATATGCCCATACATATTCTATAAAGGATTTACACTAGTCTGAATAGCACCTCTCATTCAGAGAGTCACTGATCAGTAACAGCAAACAGTAACCGAAAACGAAATGAGATACTTCTGAATAGTGGGAAGGTATGTAGACTGTCCACTACAGTATCTTTCCTTTTAAAAATGAAATTTGTATCATAATGAAAAGTGACACTGAATTTTCACCTCACTTACACATAAAATCCTTTCAAATTCAAGCTATATCGCTATACACTGATGACAAATGGTTATTTAAGTAACCGTTTTGAGGATAACTGTCTTTGCTGTTAAACATCACGACTTCCAGCAGTGTGAAAAAGAGCCATTATTTAAGCCTGCATTGATGTATCAAAGAAGAAAGTCCATCAAGAAAAACATATTTTTTGATGGAATGATAATAATATAAGAAAAGATTCATAATAAACTATATCTAAATGAGGCACAGAATTTCCTTCTTCCAGTAATCTGAATTTTTCATGCTAGATTTTAATAGTACTACTGTAAGTGATTTAACAAGAGCCATGAGGTACTAGTAATACTATTGAATTTTATAAAAGTTTTTAAACTATTACAAGCACATATCACATATACTTCTGAGTGAAAGGTAAAGGAGAACCACACTCAATACCACTGTTGTTTGTTCAAAAATATAGAGGACTTAAGCTTCTAGGCATTAAAAACTGGAAATATTTGAAAGTAATGGTGGGAAATTTTGGAAGTATCTCATTACACAAAGAAAGCAGATACACTCTGAAAATCACTTCTATTCATTTTCCCTAAAATGTGCCAAGAAAAAATATGTTGCTTTGATAAGTGATATGGATGGAGTTTTGTTCTTCATGCCAGCAGTGACGGTTTTTCATGCTCTTTCTTCATTTCCCATTTGACTGTCTTGAAGCTGACAGTTACACGGCTTCCTGTTTCTAAGAAAAAAGAGTTACTGAAAGCCTCTCTCTCCAAAGCAAAACAATGTCATTCTGTTGAAGAAGCCTCTGAGGAGAGATGCACAGGAGCATGCAATTTTGTACTAAAATACTGAGATAGTATTTTCACAGATTACAATAATTCTAGAAGCATCTCCTCAAATTTCTAATAGCAAATGTAAAATCAAAATTGACGGATAGTGTAATCAAATAATCAGTAAAATTAGAAAAATTAAAGTCACTTCTTTTGTAAATCACAGAAAGAATGATAACCCATCCCAATAAATATACAAACCTAATTTGTCCCAGATCACCATCTACCAGTATTCATACTGTTAAGAGCAATCCCCATCATCCAACAGCCCTCTCAGTGGCAGACTCACTGGAAAATGACAAAATGAATAAACCTAAAACAACTTGGTGAAGACTGAAGTATATTGAAAAAAAGTGAGAGAATGCTAGGTGTTACTGCCTGCATAATACAGGCCTGTCTATGGACAGTCTATTATTCACTGATAACATATGCTCTGTACCTATAAAAAGCATGTAAAAAACAGCTGACGTTGGGACAGATAAACATCGCAGCCTATGCAGTGGATGGAATTCTTTCCTGTAGACAGGAAATTAGGCTGAAATATGGTCTTCAATTAAAGATCAGTATGACAACCAAAATGCTTATGAGATTAAACCTACATCACAATCCTTTGATTTTATTATTATTATCTTTTTTTTTTTTCTAGTATAAGAATAGAGCTTGAAGGGAAGTAATTCAAATAACATTTACTAGTAGCTGCAGGGCTTTTATAGCAATGCATTGGAAGAAAAATGTTTCCGCTACTTTAATTATTTGGTGTAACTAAATGTGAGATATATTTGTAACAATAGAAAATTGCCTACAAGATATATGCATGGCCAAAAGAATTTTTTCAGACATATGTTACTTGTGAAGGGAAAAAAGAATATATATTTTCTACTGAAATGTGAAATTCTTCCCATTTGGGGCTCTGATTCTCAAAAATAGTAAGGAATACACTAAGCTTCTAGACCTATGCATGTTAGAGTTAGACACATATTTAAGCACCTCTTAAAACAGTGAGAGTTCTTCCCTACCAGCTTTCACTGAGGTAAAACTACGGTTATTCTTTTGACCTGCAACATTTGCACCTGCTGACATCTATGCTAGTATCTAAGAACTGTTCTTGAATAACATTCTATATATATTAAGAATCCAGTACATGTCCCAAGAGTCTGTCTAATATTCTATCATTAATATTAAACTCTTTCACCAGAAAGAATCACTGGATTTTTAAATGAATATAAAAAATATTCATTCTGTACAGAGTATCATGTCTTACAACAGAAAGCAAATAGGCAGTCTATATTATTATTTGACTAACAGGTGAGGAAGAGCATTTCTTAGATGAAATTTCTTTGTTATGCAACTTTTTTCTTTGCCTTGTCCCTCTTTTATGTAAATATTTCAGAAAAAAGAGTCACTTACATAATGACGCAGTTGCATGCTGTAGGTAAAATCTTAACTCTATATACCTGTGGGACAGCATGTACAAGAAAAACAGTCAAGATCTCTTGAAAAGTTCTCTTTTGTGTAAATAGAGAATAGATATCTAGAAAACATATAACAGATAAATTAGCAGAAAGAGGAAAGCATAAAGCTGGTAACACTCTTTATATGTTATATAAATCTCCATCCAAAAAGCATACTCTAAAAATGATCTAGTCATTGCTCATTGATATACCTTCCTAACTGCCTGTAATGATTAAAGTTTTCCTCATGGTAGAGAGGCAATGATATATTTGCTGGAGAGATGCATAAAAATAATTTAGATTCTTCTTTCAACTCAACAGCAACTGCACTTTTTAAAAGTTTACTCCACTTACTGTAATCCAGCCTTTCTACAATACTCTAAAAGAATCATGTTTTAAAAATGTAAAGGCCTATTTTGACAAATTTCTTTGTAAAGGTGCTACAACTGGACCTATTTCCTGCAGTTTACCTGTAGAACTAGTGCTTGATAAGTACTGTTTTTAGAAGGATAGAATTTAATAAATCATAGTAACAATAACTGTTTTCTGCTACAGTATCAGGCAGTGATCTATTTTCACACTGACCTTCTGGCAACTTGTAGGCACTGTTGCAGAAACCTTTGATATCAGTTATCCATCTGTGCAAGCTTCAATAAAGCAAGTCTTCCTTTGGTAAAAGTCATAGAGAGTACACTCAGTTCCCTGACACAAGCAGTCATATTAAAAAAAAGATGATTGTAAACAGCGTTCTTTTAAGGTTCTTTTTATATATTCACTGTTGTTTTAGGCACGTAACAGGGCAAAATATTTCTAATCAATTAGTTATTTGTATTCATAAATGCATAAACAAATATTCTGCAATATTTAAAATGTAGTCCAATATTTAAATAGTGTATTTCCAAAAATATATTTTTTCTTGAATCCTATTTCCAATTCATTTTCCAATTACACAAAATGCCACCAACACATCCCACTGCAAAAAGATTGCATTTATACTAAAAAATATAAAAATGTAGACTTGATTCCTTCAATGCCATAAGTCACTTTAAAAAATTAGCCATTTTCCCTCTAAAGCGTCGTTGAAATGCTAATAATAGAAACACAGGGTGATAGGAAACATCTGAAAGCAGCCCATCTTCTCTTCTTTCAATTTTTCTTTCTCTTTATCCTATCAGTAGTACCCCTTTAATTATGCTATTTCCTAGTTTATATGACCCAGAAATCATTGAATTAAGTGAGAGTAAGGGGTGCAGATGAGACAACTGATGAAATTCAAAACGGACACTACACATCAGTATATATATGAATGTTACCAAGGAACTTGATGGACACAGGTAAAGATAAGCAAAAATATCATCTATGGACAGCAAGAGAAGAGAAGAGGGTTTATGTACATGTTGGGTGATTTTACAGCTCTTTCGGTTTAGGTTGTCATCACAGAGTAACAGAAATACAGGCCAGCATTCTCACTTTTCAGTTTTTGACAACTATTTACAAGTGATTTTTTTTAGTAAAAAAGTAGGATTGTTGCAACAGATATTGTCATGTTTGTAACAGGGAGAACTGAATATCACCGCTAACTGCAAAGCAGGAAAATCCATTCTCTAATATTAGAAAATAATTAAAGCAACTAATGTTGCTTTAATTAACAGAAATTTCAGCATAACTGGAAAATGGGGAATATTAGAATATGCAAAAGATACATGTTTCTATTTTGAGTCCTTCACCTGTTGCTTGGATTTTTCTAAATGTGCTGTGTTTTGCAATGGGTTTGGAAGAAACTTGGTTTCTGAAAGCCTATAAGACAATGGCTCCATTAGTTTGCGTACAACTAAAATAAGAAAAAGATGTTTCCATAAGACAATTTTTTTAAGTTCTCTACTGTTTTTTAACCTACCTTGAAAGTATTCCCTTGAGTTGCCAGAACTACACTGCTCCTGTGCCTCCTGTTACTCTAAAGGTCTTCACTGGTATCTCTCCTGGCACTGCTCTTACCTCAGGGAAGATGTAATCATTAACTAATAATTTTTCTCTCTCCACATCTCTACCTCAGATTCTTCCCTTTTGCTCAGATTCACTCCTCCTTCCATCCTCAGTACCCATTTACAGGTACCCTTTGCCTACAGTATTTATCTCCCTGCTGCGTTAACTGCACTCCCTCTTTCCTTCATCTCCTCCTCTGCCCATTCTTCCTTGCTGAGGACACTTGGATTACATTTCCTTAGATTTGGAAGAGGAGGCGTTTTGTTCCTTAACTTAAATTATCTGGTAATACCTATCTTTTAAATCAAAAGCATTCTGGTCCATTGAAGTTAGAATTTAACGTAAAGAAATGAATTTCCATCCATAGTAGAGAAACAAGAATAGAATTAACCAATTTTAAAATATCTCTTGAAGTGAGAAAACAACACCCTGTGTAACAATTTTATATGTATATATACACATACACTTACACACATACACACACACATATTTACACATTACATTATTATTACATTACATATTACACTCATATTACATTATAAACAATAAATAGCATTTGTGGGTTACCTAATACAGGCCCATTATTATCTGATTCCTCATCCTGATTATCTGAATTCCAAAGATATTGTCATGGATATACTTGTAGAATAGTATACTACTGTTAAGCATAAAAAAGGAATTCATGAACAATCCAAGCATAGAAATTCTGAACAAATGGATTATCTCCTTAGCTTAGCAGCTCAGGCACAGCAATAGTCATTAACACACTGTATATAAGAGCTCAGTAAAAGAGGAAATCCAGTAACAGGAAATGCTTCTTTTCTATTCCAGACAGACTCCAAAAACATTGGTACATTAGGTAAAAATTTGAAAATTATATTTCTATTAGCACTTGTGAAAAGCCTCAGATTAGAGCCCCACATGTTGCAGTTTTGAGGGTGTTCTGGGAAGGAAGCAGATATACCCTTGATATAAGAACATAGGTTGAATAATAAGAAGCTTCCTGTAATTTTGGGCTTTTTTTTACTGCTGGTTAATATAAATTGTTACCTTCATTGCATAACTTAAGATCATTTTCTGGCACAATTAATTTTTCTGTATTTCACCATTAACGTTGCTAATTACTTCAGTGAGTCTTGCAATAGTCAGGACCTTCAGAACTCTTTTTTAAAGGAAAGTTCTAATTTTCATGCTAAAATTTAATAATAAGAAAAGATTCACAGCAATATAAATAGATAAGTATAGACATGTGCATTTTTTCATCACAATTTGCATTTTAAAAGGCTCCAAATCTGGCCGCTATGATTAAAATTACAGTTGCTTTTACACCTGATACAGCTCACAAATGGATTGTGTGCAAAAACTAGGTACAGTCAGACTCATGTAATGTTTTGACACTACTGGGCATTCCAGAATGTTGCTTATGAAGCACAGTATAGAAAACATGGTAGAGTGAGTTGATCTTTTACCAATAAAATAATAAATTACTTTTTAGAAGTGTGAAAAATAAGTTTTTTTAAACATTTTCTTAAATGTCATGATCAAGACACGTTTTTGTCAGGTTTCATCTTTTAGCAGCTAGAACATTGTACTGTGGGATTTCAGAAA
Source organism: Struthio camelus (assembly GCF_040807025.1). Classification (NCBI taxonomy): domain Eukaryota; kingdom Metazoa; phylum Chordata; class Aves; order Struthioniformes; family Struthionidae; genus Struthio; species Struthio camelus. Next base: position 19,099,631 of record NC_090982.1, on the reverse strand, counting down.
CAGTAAATTAATGCTATCAGCGGTAAATCACAATACATAATGATTTCTGCCTTGGGGGAAGTAGACGAAAGCAATGAAATTCCAGAGAGGAAAGGTGTGTTCGAGTCTTAGGAAAAGTGTAAAGCACCGCTATATTCGTTAAGTTTCTCTAAGGTGCATGATAATATTTGCCATAGCTTGGCTCAGTTTTTAAAGATTAGAGGCCTAAAATTAATTACTAGTGTACATTTTCCATCATCTGTAAGTGCTACATCAAAAAGCAGGCTAAGTGGGTCAGCCATTTTTGTTGCTTGTTATTTCAATAACCACATGGTTACAACAGTTAAGTGTTTTTCATAATTGAAAAGTCATAGAGGAACTACAGGAATAAACACTAGCATAGATTTATTCTAGCCTGAATATACTCTAGTCTCAATATACTGAACCATTTCTCAACAAAAACGATTCTTAAATCCAGTGTATGTCACCCAAAGACACTTCATTTGTATTCTTGCTCTGTAGCAGAACAATATTTAGCAAACCTACATACCTTCCAACAGATAATGAAAAAATCTGTACTTCTATACAACTTCATTTCAGGAATTTCAGAATGCTTTGCAAATATTGATGTTTTTTGCCCGATAACAGATAGGAGGAAACCAGGCTACAGAAAGGCTTCTTTTCTCAAGGTCACAAGGCAAGCTACAGTCATAACTGAGACTAGAATATATTTGATTTTCAGTTCCCTGCTCCAAACGTTACTTACTTCTGAACAGAACAGAGGAAAAAAGAATGATTTTCCTAAAGTTCTTAAAATAATATTTTTTCATGGTTCTCTTTGACAGCTTCAATTCTATTTCAGAGAACCAAAAAATACAGGGCAGAAAAAAAATGATATGATTCCAACATGTATTTTAAAAGGTAGGTAAAAACCGAAATTTCAAATAATCTGCAGCTATCCATTATGTAGCTTATCTTTAAAAAAATGATGGAAAGGAAATAAACAATAGGTACAAAATGTTCTACCACTTATTTCAATCCTAATTAAGAAATGGGGTATAGTGATAAAAATGTACCTTAAACCCTGTCAGCAATCCTGTCAGAAACAAGGCAAACAAACAACAACCACCCAATTGGAACACATTTCAGTATCATCAGTGTAGCCTAAAAGGATTGCATCACTGCAAACATGTACCTTCAAGTCTCCTAAAGACAGAGGAGCTAATGCTTAATTAAATGTCGAATTGTGCCCTCAGTAACTCCTGGGTCCTATTTCCTTAGGTTTTAATTCACATCCCTCCCTGCTAATTTTGTATTCCTCTCAAAAGCCTAACAGCAAGGTAAACTTAACCTGAGATTAGAAATGCAAGGTATGGTTCTTCTGGCTCATTATCAAACATTCATTTGTTGTTATAAGAAATTAACTGTTCTGTTAATGATATGCAAACTTCCTCTTTTTCACTTTTATTGGCTCCACAGGGCTATCATGAGTTAAAAAATAACAGAGGTATATTTTCATCAGTCAAGTACACAGAAATGATTTGGAATATCCAAGCAAGAACAGAACTACTACATAATATGATATTATTTGTATATCATTTGTGGCTACAACTACAGTTTAATGTGAAAAACCAGCTAGTCTGTATTTGATGGCATTGTTTAGCTTTCAAAGGAAGAAAGCTATCGAAGTTTTCCAGTATTAAAAATTTGGTCAATACAAAATTTTTAACAGATTTGTTCTATTTCGGAGGCTTTTCCAGAACTTCAACCTTTATCAATAATGAAAACCTTATTTATTTAACAATGATGTGTAATAAGCAAGGTCACCTGATACATCTGATATATCTCTTCTGATTAAATCATTCTCTGACCACTTGAAATTCTCCAGGTAACGTCCCCAGAACATGAAGCACCCTATAACTTGATTACAGTTATCTAGAAGAAACTACTTCCAGATGAGAATTACATCTTTTCCATTTACTCACAGTATACCTTAATACTAAGATGCTAATTATACTAACATACTAAGGAAAATACTAAAATTCTAAAACTTTCCGCTGTCAACAATCAAAGTTTTGATACTGAGCAGTAAAAAAGGCATTTCTTAACTTTGTGGGAATTCATATGGCACACATACTTCTAACCCACTTATCCTGTCCAATGGTGAAGTGATATTGTAAGAAAATAACTTGGCATCCCACATTTGTTTGAAACTTCCCCTTATGCACAAGTATGGTCATGCCTGCTGCCAATGTAACCTGTTCAGGAATAGTTTCATACCAATATCCTAGCAGGATTTACATAATGTTTTGTTTTTCCCACTACTTTACTACTTTATATTCAAATGAAAAAAATTGTAAATTAAAAAAAAAAGGAAAATTCTAATCTTCAAGGCCAAGCAGAATCATAGAATCACAGAACGGTTGAGGTTGGAAGGGACCTCTGGAGATCGTCTAGTCCAACCCCCCTGCTCAAGCAGGGTCCTCCAGAGCACATTGCCCAGGATCACATCCAGACGGGTTTTGAATATCTCCAGCGAAGGAGACTCCACTACCTCTCTGGGCAACCTGTTCCAATGAACAACACCTTCAGTAAAAAGAACATTTTCTGTCATTGTCCAGTTAACCATGAGGCTGAGAATAATAGTATGTTGTCATTCTGAGAACAGAGCATTTGTGATTCAGATTGTCTGGGTTTGCGAAAGTCAGCGAGAAGCGAGACAGAAAATTACAGAAAGACAGAAACTGCAGAATCCACTATGATTTTCCTTTAAAACATAAAAGCTGTTGGAAAGCCCATCAGAAACTTTCTTGTTCATTTATCAACTCAGACACTGATGCAGGCACAATGGTATCGCTATAAACAATCTTGAGGCCTATGAAGCAAGCCGCTCAAGTGTTCCTACCAGAGTACTAAAAAGGCAAATTAAGCTTTAAAATAGTAACAGTGCTAGAAGAATGAAATCTACTCCCAACCCAACTGTTATGGCTAGTATATTGCAACGTTGGGCTCAACTATTAAAATTACCCAAAAATATCACTGGCAGAAATATCAGCACTGAAAAACAATGTAACCAGAGCATTATATATTTCACCTGTAGCAAAGAGGAAAGAGTAGCTGAACCAAAAGAAAATTCACTGCAGGAAGTATTCATTCAAAAAATGGTGAAACTACTCTTAGACTTTTTTTGAAGAAATTGAGTATGTTTCTGTTGGCTGATGCTCTTGTACAAAAAAAAAACAGATTCACCAATGAGAAGTAAAGCCCCTTCTAGCAAATACTGGGCTATCAACAAATACATCATTGTCATTAAAGATCTGAGAGAAACATCTGTCAATAGTCATGGAAAATTGAACCCATTACTGGAAAATATGAGCTTCCAGCTAATATATATGACAGATAAACAGAAATGGTCAGTGCAAACTGAGCTTGTGTTCTATTTAAACTCCTAATTAAAAAAAAAAAAAAGACAGACCAACCATTCAGAGCAACTGAATCTCCTTTCGCCCAAGTGAAGAAAAAGATGAAGGCACAATGACCTTGATAACACAGACCTTTCTGTTAGTCTAGCTTAAGGTTTCTAAAAGAATGATAATGACTTGACAGGAGATGAGGACCAACATTCCTCCTACTACAGGTTATTTGCCATGTCCAGATTTTAGAAAATAAAACATTACGTGATTATTTACTTAAGCGTTTACATTGTTCCAATGATGACAGTACCTACGCTGATAACAATGAATATAATGCAGGAACATTTCCTAAAATGCTCTTAACAATTCCATTTTAGTGGTAGCCAAGCTTTTCAGGGAACAGTAAAAGCAGAGCACATTAATTCTACAGTTGTATCAAATACATGCATTTAATTTGTTTATACATTCACTACTCCATAAGAGAGAATGAGACTTGGAACAAACTAAATACTACCAAGTATTACAAGAGCTAAGTATGAAGACCAAGCTAGGGTATGTAGCTCAGTGCCGGGCACTGAGGCTCACTATTAGATACGAAATGGGAAAACATTTATGAGTACCGGAATTACTTCCTATGTCTTTGGTTCAACAAACGTCTGGTAGCATCAAAGACCACACCAATAATTAAAATTATTCAGATGTGAAATACCACTATTTCTGATTTTATTTTGAGATTGACTTTTTGTCACATTAGTTGAATAGGAATGTGTTTTGCTCCCCAGTAAATACAAAACAGAAAAAATGTTTGGTTTCACCAAGTATTATTTCCATATACTACTGCACATTAAAAGAAATTCAGAATCAAGAGCCACGGAGCTATCTAAAAAAAGAGATGGCTATGTACATGCATGGCCTTTCTCCCACATTCCCAACACATATAAGATCCTCCAGACATCTGGAGAAGCGGGAGAAACTGGAAAGCTAATATTACCAGAGATATTCAGTGTGGCTGCAAAACATGAAAGTCTCATTAGTGTCTTTGCTAGACAACTGCACTACAAACCTGTTTATACCTCTTAAAAAAAACACAGCACCATAACTAGTTGCCTTAGGTGCTTTTGAGGAAGTATGCTCAAAGCAGGTTTGTCTTCATTAGGAAGTAGCCAAGGACCATTCTTGACATGCCAAGTGTGCTGAAACCATGACCTGCCTTCCCTATTCACTAGGCCTTAATATTTTTAAATCTGCATACAGTTAAACTTATTTACTAATCGGCAAAGTTATTAAAATACCTTCCTAATGCAGATATCCGAAAAGGCTATGAAAGTAAAAATAGAAAGCCTACATTCTCTAGCTAGGGCTATGTATGTCTCAACAGGAGGAACTTCGCAAAAATGTTACTAAGGACTGACCACTTACTTGTAGCTAGTAGATTCAAAAGGCACCAGGCTACATTATGATGACTTTTCTCTTACCAAGCAGGATGCTTATTTTAGTTCTCCCTTTTCCTCCTTTTAATTAAACAGAATGCAATAAAGAAAATGTATCATTTTATCCCTATTCATTTGGGGGGGCAGTAGGACATAAAATGATCATCTAAGGCTTATGTGCCTTCTTTCAGTAATTACTTCCTAAATGGATTTGAATTCCTATCAGCATTGTTCCCTATTTTTGACAGAAGATTGGGATTCCACTTGTGAGAAAGTGACAATATGATGCATTGCTTATCATATTTTTACATCTAATGAGTAGGAGATATTTTCTTCGCAACAGCGTCAGGTGATAGAGAACTTCTGTGGTCCTTAAGTCTACTAAACCAGTGAAAGTTCTACAGGCAAACCCAAAACATAGCTAGCTTCTTGTGGATTGGGCCCCATATTTAGCAGACACAGTTCATTAACAGTGGCCACTTGATAGTTTCATGATAATCAAGTAATCAGCTTCACCGCTTCGTAATCAGCTCATCTAGGATATTAAATACAAATATTTTTAGCCAAGGATTTTGAATGAGTATAAAAAACTGAATACTGCACTTCTGACGCTGATACTTCCTTAATGACGTTTGGTTTAATCAAATAGACACAAGACTTTATATATGGGGCTGACATTGCTGTGATTTTTTTATTTATAAGCCATAAAGCATACTCTTTTACTAATTTTATTCCATTTTGAAACAAATAAATTTATTCCACCTCAAATAAATAAAACTGCTATTGAAATTTAAAGGCTTCAACGTCAGAGAAATATCTTGCTTACATTAAATGCAAAAGAATATTGTGTTACACGTTTTTCTTTCAGAGATGTCTTAACAGCAGCTCTGCGTTTAGCAGAGAGGTAACTGGTAAAACCCAATCAATGGTCCTATGTAGCATGCTGGTTGTTTTTTAATCTGTGAAAATCCACTAATGAGACAGAACGTGCCCTAAGAGTGAAAAGCACTTCTAATTCAACTCTGTATTCATTTTCCAAAGTCCCATAAGATGTTCTGTCCAGACTTGTAGCTATCCTGAAATTTACCATAAATGTGTTGGCATCAGTTCCTTAGACTGGCAGGAAGAAAAGACCGATCCAAGATAATTCAGCCTCATCCCGGACAGTTGTATTCCTGATGCCTTCCTCACCTCTATGTTTTATACTGTGACAAAAAATAAAGGTTATTAATAGAGGTGTGTAATAGGAAATCTCTACAGGCAGTTCTTTTATTTATGCCTTGGAAAGAGCCTTCCCATTGTGATCTATTAACCGTCAAGAAGAAAATGTACAGGAATATGCTCTACTGTCAGAAAAAAAAAGTGAACAAAAGTAGCTGTCTGTTAAGAAATCCAAAAGCCACTTGGCTCCTTGGCTGTTTGACACTGTAAATTGAAGTGGGAAAACTAACTTTAGAAGTATAGAACTAAAGATCAATATGAAGCAGTCTTAAATGTTCTAATTCTATATGAAATATGTATGATACAGTTTCAGTATCTCAAAATTGAAACACTACGGTCAACTGAAGCTCTGCTCTGCCTTAAAACATTTACACTAAAAAAGGTAAGTTTTCCTTCTATGTAATCAGATAGTTAAACCATTTCTATCAAAGACAACTATATTAATATGGTGGACCCAACTTAAAGTAGGAGGAGAATCAGAATTTCTGTTACCCATGTCCATCCCTTTTCACAGAGCTTTTCCCTGCTTACTATGATCTATAATATTTTAGCTAAAGAAAAAAATAGTTTACACTCTATAGTGCTTCTAAATTAAAAACCCAGCTCTACAAATAGTAGAGTTCCATTTCTATGTAGTATCTAAAATTTTGGAAATTTTCATCTCATTTTGCAGATGTGAACATCGAGGTGAAATCCTCATTTGCAAAGCCCAAAACGAAGTCCTACTACCCTGACCTTCTGACCTGCACAGTCAGTAACAGAACTACACTTCCTCATAGACTTTCTTAAGCTTATGTTAACAGAATGCTGTGTTCTGATTCACAGGAACTTCCCTTCTAATGCAGATAAGTCCAGGTCTGGCAATTTAACATGAATACATCTCATATTGCCCTCAAAGAATCATCGTTCTTATTTCATCCAGGGGAAAGCTGGAATTAACTGTTTGTGTTACCATGATTACTCCTGAAAGCAAAAATATCAAATTATATATCTTTAGGACTTGTCTGCCGGAACAACAGCAGAAGAAAATGAACTATGCAGAGAATAGCAGTACAATGTAATTAACCTCTTAGTATTTTTTCCTTACTCCCCGCTAAACATATGTAAGCATCTAAAGTCTAAATTCTAGAAAATAGGACTTTAAAGTTTTGTGTTCAGCATGGGTCTTTAAATAGTTAATAGGGTTATTTTTTATTTATATTACATGTGATAAGACCAAATTAGATCATTAAATTTTAACATTCCATAGAGGAATGATAATGCCTTCTGATGATGTCAGAATAGTTAGAATAAAACTTTTGTGTTCACTTTTCCAGTGTGATCAGCATCTTATTTTATTGTGCAGATGTCACTCTACCAAATTATTATCAAGTTGTTCCATCTTTAAGTAGATAATTCTATGCCATATGTTTGTCTAGGAATTAAGATTTTTGCATTGGAATATACCATATTGCTCTCTCTTACTACAATATAGTTAAAGAATTAATGCTTAATAGACATATATAGTGAACATTAAACAACCTGCCTCAGGGGAGGACATGCCATAGAAAGGGAAAGGCTGCTTGATGTTCTTCTTTACTATAACTAATCCTAGTGAAAAAGAACTAGTAACTAAATCTCAAGACCTGCACAATCAAGAAATCACAATAGCAAAGACAAAGGTAACTGTGAAATATATTTTATGATAAGTTACGTTTAAGCCTGATCTAACTCCTGAGAAGATGAAAAGTTATTTCAGCTTCTATTGACTTCAGAAGCTGAGGAGATTCACGCCCTCTGGAATCAGATGCTTCATGAATATAAGTGGCCAAGGGGAAACTAAAACTGACTTCAAGGAGGAAATGGAAGAAAATCAAAGTGAAAAGAAATTATAAATGAAGACTGAATCCTGAGCCAGCAGCATTGCTTTTCATCTGAATTCATCACAAGCACATGTGAAATCTATATACTGCAGGAAAAAAACAGTGGCAAGAAGAACTTTCTAAAATGAGAAATGAATCTTCTTAAAATCATTTTTCTGTGAAGTGTGTACTTATGAAATACCACCTTTTCTACCCCGCTATACTCTGAATAGGTAAAGCAATCATTTCCAATTTCCTCACTATTACATGTGAAAGAATACAGAAGAAAATGCAGTGGATTTATTGTAACCTTTGTCTTCTTTCAGGATAATATTTTTAATGAGGATGCCAACTGCGGTAAAATGAAGTGTTAAAAAGCTCTACGAAAGGTTTTCCTTCCTGGGCATAGTATCAAGTAAAGATACACATGACCTAACAAAAGGCCTACAATTACTACAGGAAACTCTACAACTAATGTCTTTTGTTAGGTACCTACCAAATGAGGGCAGAGCCATATGGATTATTTATTTTAATGTTTATTTCTTTCAGGTAATCAACTAAGTACATCCATCTTCTTCATCATTTCTAAATGATGAGCTCCCAGGTGCTCATCAGTAGCTCCTGTTACTTTTTCTCTAGAGGGCCATTTATTTAAACAACCAAGCAAAAAAACGAAATTGAAGTATATAATACTTTGGTAGCTGGCCAGAAGCTATGTCAAAGCTCTCATATTTCTGCACTAATTCCACTTTAGACTAAGAAATGTTTTTCTTTACATGTAAGAAGATATGTTTCCAGGCATTAGGGGCGTGACCAGTTTGCACAGTTGTGAAAGATGACGATTTACTTAAAGAGTCTGTCTCTCTAGCTCCCTTTCTCTCTAAAATAAGCAGCTATGGTTTCAGGATTTTAACTGCAGTGGTGATTAAGGTCTTCAAGAAGTACAACATGCCCAAAAAAATAGCCAAGAAGCAGTTCGGCTGTCACTACTCCATGCCCTCTTAGGCCCAGCTTTGATTCCAAGCTTGAATACTACTGTCCTCAAGGTTTCTCACCATTCCAGCTGACTTCATCCTGATTCGCCACACTCAAACATTTTTATTTGTACAAATAACATTTCTAGAGTTTCTGGAAAACACAAATTTCTCCAAACTGCAAAAACTGGGAACTATTTTGCATTTGGATAAAAAGAGGAACAGACACAGTAGATTTGAAATAATTACAGGTTAGGTGAACCTGCCTCCAAGTTTTCTACTTCAGGTAACAGGACTCTTTCTCTGCTGTATCCTGAAAGTTCATCACAACTAGTAGTGAATACAGCAATGAGTACCCTACAGGGTAACTAGTACAGCATGTCTGCAAGTGTTTGTTTCAGAATATGTCATCAATAATCAATAAAGACATTTTATAGCTTTTTTAAAACAAAGAAACTTTTAATCTTAAAGGAACAACAGCTACCTCTGAAAGAAAAAGACTTTTTAAACAATGAAATATTCGATATGGATATCTGCTTTTCACAAGTTTACAAAGCCCCAAGTGCCTCAGATCATGCCTGTAAGCATCAATTTCTCCACTTGCCTGTTTTTCTGCAAATAATTGTCAAGCCCTTTCCAGAGAACAGTAATTTTAAAATCATTTCAATTGTTTGAATTAACCTCTTCCAAACCATAGCAAAAAAATACATTATCATGAGCTAGGCCTGGAAAAAAAGCTTTCACAATTGAAAGTATATTGTTTCTTACCATAATAACCGGAAGATCTAGTCATTTAATCATTAGGATAACCTCACGGTAGCTTCCTTAACAGACTTGCTGTTGAATTAAAATATTTGTGCACATAGTACATTTCCAACACACTCACAGAGCAGCCTTCTCCTTTCTGCAAGATCAGTTTTCATATACTGATACAGAGCTGCACTTATTAAGCCAAAATTCTAACTGATTAAGCGTAGCAGAACAGAAAACAAAGCCACATCACTTTCCAAATCATACACCTCAACCAAAAGGCTTTCTTTTCTCCTCGTGTAAAAAGCACAGTAAGGCACAGTATATAATAGGAAACATACATTAAGAATGTTACCAGTTACAGGTTACTGGAAGACATTAATATGCACCCACTTTCCAAGTCTGGAGTTTTATACTATTTTAGAACACGTTCTTCAACAACTACACTTAGTTTCTATAATTTTAATATAAAATAGTAACTCCTCCAAAGATCAATGAAATGACAGTCTCCAAAGAACAAACTCAACAGCTATTTCCCAGTGTAAACTGCTTTTTTGTAGAAAGACTTTCATTCTCCTCCATGTTTATGAAATCTAGTCACGATTTCAAAAAAACAGGGAATATAAAGATTCTGCATATTTAGATGCATTACATTTTTGACTACGTATGTCAACAAAATAAGAACTTCAAAATAGCAATTAACTATTAATCAATCCAAAAGAAGATAATGCACTGTAATGTACCAGAACAAATATACCTTCTGCAAAACTAATCTGCAATATGACACTGCTTTAATCTAAGCTCCTAATTATAGAAAAAAAGGACAGAATTGTGGCAGCCTGCACCAAGAAATATAACATTACTGAGAATCATTGAGTCACATAAACAACTACAGTATATAAAAATTTGACCCTACACTATTTGTACTGAAACTGAATATAAAATAAGAGGTAAATTCCAATTCAACATTTTTAAAAGGTATATTCAATTTGATCATTCCTTAATTGTAATTTAGAAAATAATTATAAACAAACGCTGCCACCCCACAGTCAGATTCTCATTATAAGAATTTTTATTTTCTTTGCCTTTCATCTTCTAGTTTTGCAATCATTAAATTAGATCAGAAACAGTTTAGAGCAATTGCAATGGGGTGTTGCCAGGAACAGAAAATCTTCTGTCAATTACTGGTGGGAAACACAACCTTAAGCTAACTTAACAGAAAGCAGAACTAGGAACTTGTTTAAAATCAAACTATAATAATGTTCTTAGACAAGTACAGGGAAGGGAGATGATGAGCTATGTATAAATTTCATTTCTAATAAATGATTAATCTGTATAAAACACAGACCAAACATACTCATACTTCCTTCCACCCTTCATGCTCGGATTTATTAAACTCAGTTAGAAATTCACTGTTAATATTTTCTGTTTCAGGAAATCATCATTGCCTGTTAGGTCATCAACAAGGGGAACCAAACATACACAAATGACAAATCAACTTCCCCTTCAGTTTGACTGAGAAACTGATTGCATCTTATTTATGCAATGAAAGTGAACGGTGCTGCTCAGGGAATACAATAATTTTTGTATAGCTCTTAAGGGTATTTGCAGCCCTGTTATCTGTAATAAGGTAAAACAAACTGATACTATCAAATATATAATAAAAGTTCAGAATGTGTTTTTTCCTAATACTAGTTACTGCACAATAAGGACACAGCTTGTAGGCAGACTATAAAATGCCAGCCACAAATAGAGGTAAGGTTATTAACCTGCAGTATTTGTCTGATCCATTAAATATTACAGATCTTATATTCCACTCATCTAGCTTTGTAAGGGCATGACAATACTTTTAATGGACAGTCAGAGTTCAGTAGATAACGCACAGGTTGGAAAACAATAAAATGGTACACTGCACACTTTACTGCCCCACCACAAGCCATTTGCCCAAAACCAGCACTGCTCACTTCACTTTGCAAGACTGATGTTTCAGTAGGGTGTCTTAAACTTTTACTCAAATAACACTTACAGTACAGAAAAGAGAGGCCTCATTACTAACTCAAATAGATAAAATCAGGCTCCATGTTTAAGATTATCACTGAACTGCGGCTTTCTTTGTCATTAGTGAAAAAAATAGTTTCAGCTAACAGACCTGACTGCTCTGATCAATGAAAAACATGAAATAGGAAGCAACTCATAAAATAGATGCCTCTAAAGCCATAAGTTATCTGCCTCTAAAGCCATAAGTTATCAGCCAGAAGTATCCTCGTGCCCTCAGTAACAGGCATGTAGGAATTCTACTGACAGTAACAGAATAAGTGAAATGCTCAGCTTTGGATTTCAACTCTTTATTAAAAGAAATTATTTTTACTTTTTACTTGATTGTCATGCAATGTATTTCTTTTATTAATTCACAATAAATTAAAACTAAGCAAAATTACAGTGATGCATACTATTAACGTCATAAAGCTGAGATATTTTGCTTTTACGAACTACAATTATATGGTTCTTCAGAGGTTTACAACTCCAAATTTCCTAGGTGCATTTGTAAAGCATTTACCTCTCTGCACTTTGTGGTAAATAAGCCTGAGAAAAACGTTTCTAAGGCTAAACACTTAAAGACATTGGAAGGAGCCTAGTATGACTGGGCATTCAGTTACCTCATATGAAGTAATATGAACTTCAGGTTGGTTCATTCCTGAATCTTCCACCACTCTCAGAAATAGAAAAATATACTTTATCACGACTTGATATGCCCAAAGCAGCAGAATTCTTTTTTGCTAGATCCTTCCAGTGAGAAATTTTAACCAAAATAAGTTTACAATACAACCGAATGCTGAGTGCTATTATTGTTATTACTAAAGCTGCTACCTATCAGGTAGCTATTATGCAATCCGCAATAGGAACAATATCGTATAGCATTTAGTTTGACTGTCTCTCAGAAAAGCTTGTGCTATGGGGGTAGCTACTAGCTTTGCTGAAAAAGCTAGTAACTTAATATCTGAAAACAGTAGGAACGTTTTATTATTGTAAAACTAGACTAGAGAGCGCTGAATCTATTTGAAGAAATAAGGGATTCCTCTATGCAACCCAGACCAACTTTGGTTTTATAACATGGAGAGCCAGAGAGGGTTTGGGAAGGGGGCAAACGGAAGGAGAGTGGTAAAACGGAGATTCTGTTGCACAGCGCAATGCCAATCAGCCCATGTGACAAAAATGCAGATGAGTGGCCCAGAAGATTTCTTATACGTTCTGGAAACTTCTGAGAATACAAGTGGTGGTGCTAAAGTTCTGTCTTGCAAACAGCCTGCTGCAACTCAGGTCAGCAAAGAAGCTTCTTGAAAGACTTACTCAGTTTTACTCCCTTTCTTGGAAAAAAGCTGAAAGACCATGCTGTCGTCCTATTCGTTGGGGAGAGCAGGGAAAAAAGTGAGGAACACCTCTGCAGAGATATTACAAAGTGTCTTGAACTTTACTGAACACCACAACCACTTTTTTATCACTACTCTAAAAAGGCACACTTGCTGACACTCTAAAATCCCAAAAGGTGGAAAGGGAAGATATTATTTGATTATGAGTCGAGTTTCTCACTACAGCAGGACTATTTCTCCATGAAATAGGATAACTTCATCTTTTTTTAGCAATAATCTCTGGCAAGTGAATTTAATTCCCAGCTATGTATAAATTTCCAGGTAGATTTTTCCGGATAGACTTTCAACCTAAACTAAAAAAAAAGCAGTTACTTAAGTATACACTTACTATATCTCACTCAGTTCCATCACCTGTTTTGTGTTGATTCTTTTGTTTTTAGATATTAGGCACTGTTATATATCTTTGTAACAATTACTGTTATATAATAAACTAAACAAAATTAAGAAGGAAATTCCTTTCAGTAGGTTAAAATCATTTCCATGTACACAGGTTCACATGTGGTGCCTCCTTCTGTATAAATTTTGCACGAATCTGAAGAGCTTTTCTCCTACAAGTGCTTTCTGATACGTTTCTGTTTCTTTACTTTGGGTTCTGTTTTGTTTCCATAGGACTGCATACGTCTTCTAGCAAACAAGAAACCAGTTTCCTAGGCCAGTTCTCAATTTTGAGTATGGGAAAATCCAAATATCATATAAACTAAAGCATATTTTTTCCATGAAACCCCTTGTGCAAATATATACCTCAAGCATATACACACAAATAAACGGAGCCTGGGAAAAACAAGGAGAAGAAACAAGAATTGCACATGCTGTCACAAAATTACAACATCACTAGGATAATCGAGACTTGGCAGGACAGTTCCCATGACTGGAGCGCTGCAATGGACAGATTCAAGCTCTTCAGAAAAGGCAAACAAGGAAGAAGAAGAAAGGGACTGCCCACAATGCGAAGGAGCAGCTTAGATGTCTGGGGCTTCTGTACAGGATGGGCAACTGGCACGGCAAGAGCTTGTGGGGCCAGGTCAGAGGAGATGCCAGCAAGGGTGACACCATGGTGGGAGTGTGTTACAGACCACTGATCAAGGGTGAGGAAGTGGACAAAGCCTCTTTTAAACAACTGGAGGAAGTCTCTACATTACAGACACTGGCTTTCATTAACCACCCTGACATCTGCTAGAAAAGCAATGTGGCAACCAGTCAAGGAGATTTCTGGAGGGTACTGGGGAAAACTACATGAAAAGGCTAGTATGGACAAAGCAGGGGTAATGCACAGCTGGATTTGCTATTCACAAATAAGAAAACCAATTTGGGGATGTGATAATGAAGGACAGACTTGGTTGCAGTGAGCATGATATTAGTAAAGACCAAGGTCCTGAGGGGAGTGAGGATGGAAGGTAGCATAGTATAGACCCTGCAGTTTAGGAAAGAAGTTTTTGGCTTATTCAGGAGACTGATAGGTGGGGGTCCCATAGGAGGCAGCTCTGAAGGAAAAAGGCATTCAGGAAAGCTGGGAGGTGTTTAAAGACAACCTCTTCTAAGTGCAAGGACTGTTCATCCTGGTACTTGAGAAAACAAGTACATGTGTCAGGAGCTGGCTTGGCTAAAGAGTAACTCATGACTGAGCTCCCATGCAAAAAGGCAGCACATGGGATTTTGAGGCAGAAGCAGGCTACAAAAGAGGAATTTTATGCATGTAAGGATGCTGTTGGGAGAGCCAAAGCTCATCTGGAGTTGACGCTTGCAAGGGATATCAAGGGCGGCAAGAACAGCTGCTACCACTGCTTTAGCGTTAGAAGGCTGAACAAGGAAAGTGCGGGCCCACTGCTGAAAGGGGCAGGTGAGTTAGTGCTAGCGGACACAAATAAGGCTGAGATGCCTTCTTTGCAGCAGTCTTCACGACGAGGTCTCTCCAGCCTCTGTGCTTAGTGACAGGGTTCAAGGAGGAGAGGAACTACCAGTGGTGGGTGAGTGCTGAGTCGGGGCTCCTTGACAAAATCCAACCCATACAAGTCCACAGGACCCAATGAACTGCATCTAAAGGTGCTGTGACAGCTGGCCAATGTCACAGCAAGGCTGCTTTATCATCTTTGGAAAGCTGTGGAGATCAGGGGAAGTTCCTTATGGCAGGAGAAAGATGAATGGTGCGCCTATCTTCAAAAACTGACAAAAGGGTGATCTGCAAACTGCTTTTCCAAAAGCCGTCCAAAATACCCACCGTTTGCTTTTTGCAGGACAAATGGTAAACTGTCAACTGCAATCTTGCAAAGTCTTTTGCAGCCTCTTAGGAGTTGTAATATGGGTCTTACTAACCATTTCTTTAACGCTATCTTTGCTACACTTACAAATATTTTTTCATCAGTAACAGTAATATGCGAGATGTGAGGGCAAACAGCTCATTGGTACAGTGCCCTTATGCTCACAGAATTCATTTCCCTCTTCTCAGGCAATGTCATTTATAGTATTTAAAGAGTGTTCAGTCTTTGCATTTATTCTACTTTCAATCTTAAAACAAAGGTTTCAGAGTTAACCTTAGCAAATGTTAAAAAATTATATTGTCATGATGATGACATAGCTGTATATATCCAGTTGCTGTATTACTTCAAGATCTCTGCATCTGTGATTTCGACTTTTGCTGTATTATGCTGCTGCTGGGATGCTAGGACTCAGATAAGCTTGAACCCTTGGAGAATTCACTGGTATTTGAAACACAGCAGTTTTACTAATCTCTCCACTATATTTCATTTTGGAATGTGTCCTTTCTTAAATGTGTCAGTCATATTCACATTAAAAATATTATATTACAGCTATGCTGCTTTTGGCAGTGGGTCTTATTTTGGGGGGATTCAAGATATACCTTTCTTTCCATAGGGATAGATGCAGTATAACTGCAATTCTCTCAATACCATAGCTGATTATTAAGGTACAACAGATTCTGTGAGAAAAACAAAATAGCTTTATGCACAAATATGTTCTGTAGAGAGGTTGTAGGTGTAGTGTGCATTAAATTTGACTAATCTGGGCATGTAGTATATGTCTGAACAGCAAAATGCAAATTTGATTATAGCCTGTGTTAGCACACGTGTACATTTAAGTGAAAGCGTGTTTCTGTAACTTTAACATGCCTGAGAAATGAGTACTTGTTTTCTGGTAACTGTGGATACCTATACCAGTTTCTAAGTAGTGTTACAGCTTATGGTATGTTACTTCTTCATTGCACTTTTTTCCTTTTTTTTGTGTGTCTGTAAACCTGTGCTTATGCATGGAAGGCAGTACAGGCATGATAACATCAGCTGCAGTGGTACCCTTTTTCCCCTGTGTAATCACATGACAGTTTCTGATTTAAGTTACAAAAAAGTCTTTTACATGAAAATAGTAAGTGTTCCAGTATTAGTTGCAAGGTTAGACAATACCCTTTGTCTTGTAAATTATTTCCAAGTGAGCTATTTTGAGGCTCAGTAGTGAGGGAAGGAAAGTAATTTTTTTTCTATTTTTCCTCTG
Source organism: Struthio camelus (assembly GCF_040807025.1). Taxonomy (NCBI): domain Eukaryota; kingdom Metazoa; phylum Chordata; class Aves; order Struthioniformes; family Struthionidae; genus Struthio; species Struthio camelus. The sequence goes on along the minus strand of NC_090982.1, from coordinate 19,083,097 downwards.
TATGCCTTCTGATCATTTCTCCGTTATTCTGAGTCTGTTCACTTTGACTTTCAAAATCACTTTGCACTGAAAAATACTTAGGCTATAAAAACTCATGAATGTTGTGCATAGAATTGCTTTTAGTGAAGTCACTGTGACACAAGGAAAATATTAACTCTAGTTCTTCTGTATACTGAGTTGCTATATATTGTTTAAGGGAGTCTAGGATTTCCAAGTAAAACATTTCTGACCGTAAAAGGTGATACCCAGATTCAGATCCCAGTTTTTTTTAGAAAGAGATATAGTGAATTATTATATGCGAGAAGCCTGGTTTATGATAATCGTTTATTCTCCAGAAACCCATTCAACAAATATTGTGAAGCAGAAGCTAAAAAAAGAAGTGCTGTGTACAAAGTTTATGGTTGGAGAAAAGGTTTGGGCTTTTTGTTTTTTGTTTTGTTTTTAACACATACAGTTCCCTGCTCTTGTTCTTATGCTTTCCTAGCGCACATAAAGCAAGCTTCTGCTTTAACTGACTGCAACAAACGGCTCTATGGGCCTTGTGCAGACATTGCAGGAGTGCAGAATACGTTCCCATTGTTCTCAGGGTGCATCCATACCTGTGCTTAAAATGGCACTGCTGCAGTTCATTCATGTGCTGCTGAAAGTCCTATCCTCAAATAAGATTGCAGTTGCCTCAAGACAAGGGCAAGCTCATTTACAGAGCTCCCTACCTTTGATAGCTCAGTTTTCTTGAGATATCTTTACCCCAGCATGGTACAGAGGGGTATAAAGTAGTTTTGTGCAGTCTTTTTGCTAAATTTCTTAACACTACTCCTCTTTTTACCTCAGCCACCTCAGTTGCTTTGTCTTAACCTGAATTGTTTCTTTCCATTTATAAACTACTTCATTTATGTAGCTCCTGTCTGGACAGTGAATGCAAAAGGGACATCTGCTGTGCTGTCCCTGCCAAAATGCTGCTGCCTCATAGCTGAGGCCTCACAGTAGGCCAAAAGTATAGTATGCTAAATAGCCAGTCACTAGTTCCTGTGATTGATTCAGATCTTCTAGGAAATAGGGGTATAACCTTATCAGAAGCTAGCACATAATGAATCATTGAATTAGTCACCCCTTCATGGGCTTCTGTATCTGAATTTGGATGCTATTAGCTCTTCTCCTCCAGACACTCTGCCTTTTTTAAAATTTGTTTTTAAATAGCAAGGGGCTGCATTGCTTTGAATAATTGTAAAGTCTAGCAAGAAGCTTAAATCTGTCAGTGAAAACTACTTCTATCAATACGCAGCCTGCTTCTAATGTATGGCAAAAATCTAAACACAGGGTTAAACTATGCAGTCATTAAAATTTGAGCAAATTATGCTTGCAATAACATTGTATGTAAAAAGTAGGTGGAAAGGACAGTAATAGGTAATCATTCTGTATAGCATAAAAATGTGTGGCTAAGATCATATATCTCTGCTTTCTAATTTACCTCAGTAACCTCAGTCAGATGCATATTAACCATTACATTTAAGCTGTTGAAGTTTCCTTACGTTCACCGCTGATAGCATGTAAATTAGATCAGAAGAGATCCTCAAACCTGTTCCTTAAAGGTGAAGCAAAATATTTTGACTGACTTTAGCTAAGCTAAAAACATCATAGCTATAATATCCTATTCAGTGCGTTCTATTGATCCTACATTTTATTATGGTCATTGTGGGGAAAAGTATTTTCCTACTTTCCCTTCCCCAAGGAATGTGCAACTAAGGAGATTTACAGATTTGTTAAACAGACATTCTTAGTTTTACCTCTGATACAACTAATCTTTCATTTGTCCTCTATTGCTAACTAGTGATGTTTTTAAAATTAAATGCATGTCATAGCTGAGGAATCTAAAAATTCACCAGCCATTCTTTAAACCATAATCACTGCTGGGGTAAATTTATTAATAACCTTGTGAAAGTAGTTGTTTTTGGTGTATTTTTATTCTTTTCAGGCTACATTGTAACCAAGGCATGGAGAGATTTGTAGATGGAGTAGTCAAAAATTTTGTGCATTTCACAGAACAAATCAGGTCGCAACGGACCCTATCCAAAGCCTGCTCAGCTGTGAAGTCAGACCAGGTTGCTCAGCTTTACATAGAACAGCACTTATGGTAAATGACATCCACTGACCTTCTCTCACCCACAAATCTAGTCATTTTATCACAGAGGGCAATCAGGCTGGTCAGGCAGGACTGACCCCTGGTAAATCCATGCTGACTGTTCCCAAACACCTTCTTCCCCTTCACGTGCTCAGAAATCTATTCCAAGACAACTTGCTCCATGATTTTCCCCGGGACGAGAGTAGGCCAATTAATATGACAAGGAAATTTGTTCTTTTGCATTACCTGTGCTGCTAACACTGGTATTGTTCCATTATGTAATGTTTTACTCTTTTATTTTAATGTTAGCTTTTGTTAGTTATTCAGATTAAGTTTATAAGATATATGCATCTTAAATGGACTTGTCTTTTTTTTTTTTGTTTAATACCTGAGAGTCAATCTGAGTGGGTCTGAGCTGTAACTTTCCACAAGTACAATCGTTTAGAAGCACCAAAAAAAGCTAAAATATCATGGGTGGTTATTTTTTGTTTCCATAAAACTTCAGTTGTTTTCTAATGATCATTCATTTTGTGAAAATTCTAAAATCTCCCCTCTCCTAAAAAGTGGACTTTTATTAGGGAAAGCATAGTGCTTTTATAGATTCTTGCCCTAAAAAAATGCCTAAAAAAAAGCTACTAGCATCTTTTTTTTTTTTTTTTTTTTAAGTACATTTGTTCAACAGAACCAAAGCCCATGCCTTTTTGGGGGAGGCGGTGCCTCACTTGACTCTTCAGCTATCTCCTTATCCAATTAAGCGCTGTTGACAACAGCATTGTTGAAAACTACAAAAGAAGCCGTATCCAATCCTCCGTGGCAACCATGACACAGGCCACAGAAGGATTATTGCCGGGTTCCAACAGCAATGAAGAAAACTCCTGTGCTATTTTTACACTAACTTTTCATTACAGAATTTCCTTACCGTTACTATGACCAGTCTATCTCCACCAGAAGATACAATGACGTAAGCAATGACAAAGGTAAATTTCCACTGTGTTAACTTTGCTCATAGCAGATTTCAACAGCAAAAAGGCAAAGCTGCCAAGAGCTTTCAAGCACCTTGCTTCTGCTGCAGCTTCTGCCGCTCCTGCCAGCCATACAGCTGAACCAGCAATAACACCAGTTGGAAATTTTAGAGTACACAGGCCAGCACTGGCAAGGCTCCAAAGGGAAAACATGAAATGAGCTTTTGGGGGAGAGAGAAAAAGGGCACTAGTAGGCTGGACATATCATAAAGAGCAGTAATGGATTTGCAGTCATCAGATATCTAGGAAACTACTGCAAAATGCATTAGGTAGGACATCATGCTCCCAAGCAGCCATGTGTCAGTCTGCTTTCACACACGTGTTTTCAAAGCATTACAATAATGAGTAAATGCCAAAGTCATTATCCTCCCTCCTTCAAAAAGCTTAAGCTAAAGATTATCAGAAACATGCGGTTACTGTTGAGGCTAAGCACCATTACTGTTAGATCAGCAGAGAAACAGATCCATTCAGTATTGAGAACAACAATTTGACTAGTAATTTTTGCCTGACAGTAATTTTCCTAATAAAAGACTGTAACCAGTGGATAGCCTTTTAACACCTACCAGCTGTATGCTATTCACTCATTTTAGTCTGGATGCGCAAGTACCATCAGTCCAAACAGATTTTTGTACATTTGGCCATGACAAACAAACAGATGGGAATCAGTTTTCTATCTACTGTGTAAAAAGGAACATATGTAGATTTCTTAAAACATGATAAAAAAAGTTTTTATCAATGTTGACATTTGCTATGCCAGGTGTGCACGAGTCTCTTTTTCAAGAATCAGGGTTAGAAAATGAGCTATAGCACAGTATTTTCACAGACCAATTTGTTTCATCTTTGAAAGCCAAGCTGGATTCTTAGTGGATGTTCAACAACCTTAAGACAATAAAAGCGTTAAGTAGAGATGAGAGATTTGAATACACAGCCAAATATATTTCGTAAAGAAAACAAAAAGTAGCGTTAGAAAATAGAACTAGGTAACACACTAAGCATTACCAGAAAAAGGTTTAAGAAATATTTCAGCAGTAATACAAACAACGGAGAGTAACAGCACTGTTTATATTAATATATGAACAAAGTGAAAGAAACAATGCCCTAACATATAGACTTCAGACTAAAAGCTGTTCATTTCCAGAAGTTATCCTGAAACATGAAGACACTCAAATACTTCCATGACAGTCCTGCAAAAACTGTTTTCTAATGAAGAATGAGTTAACGTTTCTTGTATAAACAAAACGGTTTGAATCACATGTATTCTGTATCTTTTCAAAGCACCATAAGAAAAAAAAAAAAAGTCCTAGGATATCAATCTTTTAACTAAATGTGAATATATATGCCTAAGACAGACAGTCTAACTTCCCTTTGCACCCAGAGGCAAACTAGTCATTGTAGTTAGAAGGGTTAGCACACAATTCATATCATGCTTAAACTGATGTCTAAGGTTTCTTGCTACAACTACATCTACAAATGCCTGTTTTTCTCTACTGGATATGCAACAATCTATGGTGACTAGCTCAGCTGTACACCCCAAGACTGTTGATCTCTAAAGTCAGGGAAGATTCCAGCTATACAGTACAGCATTAACAAGTTGAGATACTAAAACACCAGGAAGCCGAGGTAGAAAATAAAATGAAATTCAAATTGGAAGGCTAACTTGAAACAGAGATTGAAAGGCAAGAGGAATTTAAAAGAAAAATGTCCAAATGATCACAAGCAGCATCTTAGATGTACTTTTGCCCTATGAGGGTAAAGAACGAACAAAATTAGAAAGCTAAAGCACAGAAGATGGAGCGATGGTAAGCTTGCCTTGTAGCAATATTAAGAGATGTTGGTGTATGCAATAAACAGGGTTCAACAAGATCCAAGTATTTTGGATTTTCTATTTAATCTGTTAAATATTGCATATATTGATGGATATCATCTAAAGCAAAACTATAAACTTAAAAATACTCTTTTCATTGGTAACAGAGAGGAAGCACGAATGTATAGCAATAGAATTTCTGGTAAAACCCAGTTCGAGAGACCTCTAACTCCATGTGGCAATCCTTGTTTTGTTTGGTTTTGTTTTTTTAAATGAAAAAGTGATTTTTTAAAGTGGCTTAATAAATATATAAATTTAAAGTCTAAGAATAAAATTAAAATTTTAGAGTAATGAATGGACTGAATGATTTCAGATTCACGAATACTGCAAATGCTCCTCTTGGTAGTGAAAGCAAATCATTCCATTAGTCCATTGATAAGGTAAGAGCAGAGACTAAGCTAGTCTGAAATATTTTAATTATAGTATTTTCAGAATAAGTAAAGAAATCATTTATATTGTCTATATTCATTATTGCTTAAAAAGCAAAAGCTATGAAATGAACAGAAAAGCAAAGGCCATCAAATTAAGCTGACAAACTCCAATTTTCTTATTTCAGTGAAAAAGAATTTTTTAATATACTTCATAATAGATATGCAGTCTCTCAAAAACTGCTGTGTTGAATAGAGACTGCTAAATCCAACCTGAGCTACTTAACAAAGGAAAGTTGCTAGGACTTTTTTAAAACGATTTAAAATTTAAAGATGCTTATTAATCCTATTTACTAAAAAAATAGAATGCTGTTCTCTGTCACTACAGAAAATTGGCCATGCTCAGGCTTTTCCCAACAATATTCATTGACCTTCCTGGTAGCCATGCTTCAATAAGGCCTCATCACTTCAATCCAGTCTATCTAGCTCTTCTTTAATAATTTGCATAAGATCATCTTCTGCAAATTGTCCTCCTTAAGAAGAGAGTTGTTACTTTAGGATTTAGATTCTTTTCATGATGAACTCTGTTTTAGCTCATTTCTTATGACCTAGAATGGTAATCTTGCTAGCTTTTAATTGATGTGTGGTAGCTGGTGTTTTATTTTATTACACCTGAAATAATTCACCCCAATGAGTTAAGATGAGGCCAAAAAAAAGAGCATTAACCACAATTTGCAATTGCATCAAGCTTTTTCACCAAAGGAGAATCTTGATATGAAATCATTGGAAGACTTTGTTGAGTTTTAGCACCTAAAAGAAAATCTGAGATCAATTCAAGCAAAATAAATTTGAAGTTCTTAAAAAAACAGAAAATATAGGGGGGAAAAAAGAATCTGATAACTTTCCTATGAATTAAGAGGACTCTAATTGTCCTAAAAAGACTTTATATGGAAGCTGACAAATTTTACCAATTTAGCCAACTTACTCTATCATATATTTTTCCAAATCCATAACTTCCTAAATACACTATACAAAAATTCTGCTACTTGCACAGATCTTAAACTACAGGAAGATTCTGGTCACAGAAAAATAACAGAAATGAAGGGGAAGCCGAACAGCAGTTCAAAACACTAAAGATAATGCAACATTTGTAAAGGAATCTTGCAAGACACCTAGTCCACTGGAGCAATTTTTCCCCCAAAAATCACTGGTGCTGCATATACTACATTCCTTTACCCGCCACAGATCTCAGGAATTTCTCAAGTACCTCTTTCATTGAGAGCGTATGCATGTATGTGCACAGGTTTTCCAGATGCCACATGCTTTCCTCGTTCCGCCGTTCTAAATTTCTTGGAAAAGACAGAATTTTCAAAGGAAAATAAATTCAACACTATTTACTGTCTACCAGATTACATACAAAGAGAACGTGTTTGGTTGTTACTTGCTTCCACTTGAGTAAAGCTATCACACAGAAGTGATTTGTACATAGTAGTGGTAAATATATTGCAGTTTGGAAATTTCAGATTTGGTTCATCCTGCATGAAGGATAGAAAATATTTGTCAGTTACGTGCTCAATACTACATAACCTCTCCAAAACATCTAACAATGGACATTCCATAATCAGACAGCCTTTCAGTAAAATGAAAATCATCCTCCATGCAACTTAAGTACCCCTTCCTGTATTATTTTGCCTGGACACAGACACCAAACCCTGTCCCCCTTTAAAGAACACTTTGATCAACGTGTGATATCCCTCAGTCTTCTCTTTTTCAGACTAATTAAACTGAATTGTTTTATAAAACCTGTAATTCTTATTGCCACACTTTTTTTATCTTAATACTTTTGGAAGTATTCTAGGCAAAGCACTCCACAGTGAGACCTCATTAGCTTCAGATGAAATAACCGGCTCCCATGTTTTCCATATAACACTCATGTTAATGCAAGATGTTAGGAAATTCAACGGAAAGATGACAGAAAACTTTCATTACTAAAAAATAATACGAACAAACACAGATAACTAGAAAAGAATTATTCTGGAAAAGAATTCAAGCTGATCCTTGAATGCAATATGTTTAAAATTAGTTGTATACCATAAACACACATTAAAATTATGTAGATTTTGGAAAACATTAGGTATTGTCATGACAAATGGAGTAGAAGCATTACTAGGAGCCTAGGCTTTCCGTAAGAAATATATATTTTTTTTTGCTTATATATAAAACTATTTCTCTTTTTTTAGATTTTTTTATTAGCTCAAAAATATATCTAAAGTTATACAGTGTACAGCGGTTTTTTTTGTAAAATAAAAGAATGCGGAAGACTACAGTTATTTGCACACAATAGGAAAAGTCAGTAGCAACTATTGTATTAAAATAGCTAAATTTCTCACCACACAAGGGTCCTCGTGATTGTTTCTTTGAAAAAGCTCACAAATTTTCTGTTTGCAGAGGCATTCACTATATGACAAGCGAGATGCTGGAAAACCAGGGAACTTCCATTTCTTTATCTTAGAAAATTCTGTTCAGCTTTCCTTGCTTTTCTTCAATTAAATTAAGGCAACTCAGGAGCTTAACATATACTTTGGCAGCCAATACCAAAGCCACGTTATCATCTTCACTCCTACCCTCACTGTCCTGAAAACCTGAAGCTACTCTAGCAACTACAGCAGGGAGCCTGCTATAAGCACTTTCCAACTAATCTCCAAAAACAGCACCTCATCTCAATAGCCCACTTGCTTCCAATTCATGCTCTTACAACAGCAGAGGCTGGCAAAACACCTCCAAATCACCTGCTGTCAGGCAGGGCAGACCATTACAGAAAACCTCAAAACCGACCCCTTTTTGGTTAGGACATTACTCTGGAAAGATCATCCAATTCCAGACCAGAAATAAAAAGAGAGAGCAAGCAAGCTGAGCAAAATTATATAATTTCAGGGAACAGTTGTCTATCTGCTACGTCAAAAACCACAGTGCCTTCTGATACCAAATAATGTCATTAGATCCACAGCTCAGCAGGTATAGGTTTCAGCTACAGGTTTCAGCTGCAGTGCTGCAGGCTAAAGAGTCGCACTACTGATAAATGGAAAAGGATACCTAGTATTTCCTAATTTTAAATGTTTCCTCTAGTGAATTACTTTCTGTAATGTGTTTTTATGTGTATTTCATTTACAATGAAGTCTATTTTCTATTTTCCTAATATATCTCATGACCATAGCAATTGGTCTACATTTTAATTTGTTTGCAACTTGCATAAATTTCTGTGAATAAACCCGGGGCAAGATCATCTGGTATTCTGTGCAGTAAGATGAAAAAGGAACATTCTTTCCATTTTACATCATTAAAGTCTTAATTAAGCTGGAAAAATCAATCTCAATCACAAGATACTATGCAGGTAAATAAAAACTAGTGATAATACACTGGCCAAAATTCTACTCTGCACTTGTCACAGATTTCAGATTTTTATCATGTACAAGGTCACCTGTCTACTGCAGTGCCTCTGTCTCATTCAAGGATCCTTTTATATAAAAGAAATCTTCAACTGGCAAGGCGTCACAAACTTCCTTCTAACAGGGCAAAGTGGCACAAAGACATACAACTTCCAGCTTGTGAACAATTATGTTAATACTTTCTAAATATTCACTTATGTGGATATTGTATGACATCAGATTTAGTCACATATTCCATTCAAAAATTTGGAGATTTTGGAAAAAGTTTTGCAAAACAATCTTCAAGACAAAAGAATTCAAAGGCAGCTTGGGAACAACTGATATGATGGTACAGTTTTGTTCACAGAAATGCTTACAGAAAGGTAATATGAAACTGCATAAAGATAACATAAGGCTATATTTATTTACTGCCGCTTTCCTTGTTACATCATTCCAAACTCTTAAAAAGCTCTATTACCTGTCACCAATATATGTTACATCCTCTAAAGCTAAATCAATCTTTAGGATTGACTTCAACAGTCTACTTTCTAGCAGCTTAGGGATTCCAGTAACACTGTAACATGAACTACTTCTAGCATTACTCAACCCCATTGGACTGGGCACAATTTCAGATGCAGTAGCATTCACTGAATGGAGCAAAACACACACACACAGAAGCTCTAGGTATGAATCACAACACTAATCAAAACTACTTGCACTGAGTAAGTTAAGTGTGTAAACAAGTTCCAGATATTAATTCAAACACTTTCCATGATAGAATTCAGCTTTAAAAAGTAGTTTAATTTACCTTCAAAGTTGTTCCTATAACCTCAGGAAAGACCATCCAATTTTCAAGTCACACTGCTAGAATATCCTACAGTGATGTATAACATTGTTGCAGAAAGAGCATTAAAATGCAATTAGAGCTTGATTCTGCTAAATTCTCAGCAACTCTAGAAGGTGCTGCATGCCTGTGTGCTCCTTTTCAGTTTCTTGGTACGTTGGCAGGTCTGAGCTCCGACTGTGTTTGTCCACACACAAACATCTTGTTCTCCAACGGCTATTTCCCCAGGACACATGTATTTTTACAGCTGCTGTGCAAACGCTGGCATAAGCACATGTTTTGAAAGAGCAACATAAAGAAGACAAAGTCTTAACAATTTATTAGATTAGCTGATATATCCAAAAAAAAGTAGCTTTTCAGGGCTTTGGGTTTTTTTTTTTTCCCCCCTTTGGTCACTAATTTATTTGAAATAAGCCTTCAATTCAAATAAGCCTGTAATTTATAATTACAAAATATAGCAAAACACTCTGCATAATGCCTGGCACATGAATAGTAAATTTTCAAAATTATTATTTACTGCCATGTTGCACTGAACATCTCTTTGGATAATAAATATAAAATATCATTTGCTTTAATCATCTTCTTCAACAACTCTTACTTTTAATAATTAAAAACATGTCATTTAAGAGTACATGAAGACATTCAAAAGAAGGTTACAGCTATATTTGAGAATGCCAATATTAAAACAATGCAAAAGTAATTTGTTTGGCAGCCACTTTAGAGATTATCTGACAATAGGAAGTAAGCTAAATTCACAGTCAATAGGGAATAACCACTGGATTATCCACAAGCTACACAAGGTCTACTACTAGTCCTACAGCTGCATTCAAAAAAGGGCTGTGAGCCGTTCTGTGGGTTGAATACGGTTTAGCAGTATGCAGTAACAGATCTGAGTTTAAGAAAGAATCTTTTTAGATTTCCTCACCGCTAATTAAAAGAACTTAAAAAAAAAACCACAAACCAGAGAAGGCTTCTTTTGCAGTGTAGGCCTTACCACTGCTCTGATGCTTTACAGTGCAGCACTATGGAAGATGCAAAAACACTTACTTTTTAAAGAAAGACACTGTACTGTTTAAGATCCCATCGAGGTTAACTTATGTGATTCTTTCTACCCAGGGAAAACACAGAATCACAGAATCGTTTAGGTTGGAAGGGACCTCCGGAGATCATCTAGTCCAACCTCCCTGCTCAAGCAGGGTCCTCTAAAGCATGTTGCACAGGATTGCATCCAGGCGGGTTTTCAATAACTCCAAGGAAGGGGACTCCACAATCTCTCTGGGCAACCTGTTCCAGTGTTTTATATACACCAATATATGAAGTTGCAAACATAGTCACAGTTTTGTATCTCAAATTAATGTGGTAACAAAAACCATAAACAAAAGAGAAACATCTGATGTTTTGAATATAGAAATATTCAGAGAAGAAATTTTACCCCTGCTTACATATTATGCACACACCTTTAAAGAAAGAATCCTGCCGCATAAAATACAGAAATTCTGCTGCAAAAGAAAAATTTTCAAAAACAGTTTATCATGATAAGGATTCTATACTGTAAGAAACTCCTTCCCATTTTGGGAGAAGAAAACTATATATTCAAGCCTCAACAGTATAAACTCTGAAAATGAAAAGAATTTTCCACAGAGCTATGAAGTCATATAAAGACAATGAAGTTACCTTTATAGCTAGAAAGGATTTCCACAGTCTCCAAAGTCAGCGGAGCACTAGTACCAGAGCAGTACTGACTGAGGTAGGGCATCAACTCCAAGCACATATGGTGCACGGCTTTCTCCCAGCTTCTAGGGGCCAAGGTGGGGGATGCCTGCCAAACACATTTGTCTAGAACAGAAGTGGACTCTCTCACACTTTTCCAAGAGCTTAGACTCACGAAGTATATATTATCCTCCTCTTCACATGATATACATGATTTTAAATTTGAAGTATGGGAGAATGTTTTAATTTCATCCTCAAGCCTTACACACATCATATTAAGACTATAATATTGCTTACAGAAAAAAGGAGAACAAGGGGACAGCTTCCAGCAGTTTTGTCTTGCAGGGAAGGAGGTAGTGCTGTTGGACACAAAGCAGGGATCCCAGTTTAGGTGTCTCAGGAAAGGAGGACACTGAGGTAATCTCAGACCCTTTCCCTCCAAGCCCCTTCTATTCTAAGAACATATATATATTTAAACAACTTAAATCCTTGAGGGAAGTACAATACCTAGCGGCTTGTAAATAAAAGCATACAGTATGAAATTGAAGGTCTACTTTGCAAATCTGAAAGCAAACTTTTACTCAATTTCTGCTACTTGTAATTTATTCCTTGCAAATATTGAAACATTTGCTCCACATGTTCCTTTAGAAAGTGTGAACTGTAGAAAGTGCAAAATATAGAAAGGTCACCTTGTTATGAGTGAGGCTCAAAACAGCAACACAACGGAGCCAAATTCAAATCCATTTAAATGGAATCCCATTTGAATACATTTAAAAACACAAAGGCTAAGTGCTTTAAAAAAGTAAATTAAAAACAATCCAAAGGCAAACAATATATTTAGCATTCTCATGTTCTTTGCTTAGCTGCAGGAAATGCATTTGTAAGCTTTGTAAAACCTCACTAGTTAGAAAAAGATATTTAGAAGACTGCCTGAACTAAGCAGCTGACCTAGAAATGATTTTCAGAAGTAAACCCCAGCTGAGCTACTGTGTTTACAACCACGATTACAATTGTCTCATTTTCTAAAAGCAAACATAGCCACAGAGTATAAATTTGTCTCCAGTGGGTAGAAGTCCAAACACAAACTGAAGAAATCCTCTCTTATCCAGACAGTTCCTCTATCTTGTAATAAGCACTATGACACAGTGGAGTAATTAAGAGTTGATCTTATACGGGAGAACAACACTGGGATTTTCTCATGTCACAGGTATAAGGCATCCATAATGATATACCACAGGGGAAATGCTAGAATAAAAAGATTACTGATGGCCTTTATCTCAGACTACAGTAGGCTTTGTTTGCTAATACCGTTGACTTATTAGGTCAGTTTTAAATCTTGGAACCCATTCACCTTGTATAAAATGATTTCTATTTGTACACAAAAATTTTATTTTTTATGAACAAGATATACTGCATGCGTCAGACTCATGTCATACTACTCATGTCATACTACTCATGTCAGACTGCAAATCTTAATACATTTCATCTTAATTCATACATAAAAACCAAAACTCTTGAGAGTTTTGTCATAACGCAGAAAAAATGTGGCAGAATACAAAAAGAATTTTTAAAGTATACCTCTAAAAATTACCTAGTTTAAAAAAAGTCTTTGTTAAAGTTTAATGTTTGCTTGTTCTCAGGGCCTACATGGCAAAATTATAGCTGTGTCTTAGAACAGAAACATCTAACAAAACAATATCCAAAAGTACAATGCATATAAGGATATATAAAGTTGCAGTTTAATCATAAGCAGAAAATCACACAGAGCATTCTAAAGTGTTCTAGTGAAAAGCTGATGCCACTTTTCAACATTAATGTCAGTCTCAGCACATTTCCACGAAACCCACTACTGCAGAAGAAAAATAGTATTACTACTTTTCCTTTCATAGTCACCTGTTGTTACACGAACACCCCCAAACCAGACCAAAAAGCACTCCCACCCTTCCCGTTTAAAGGAGTGGAAAGGTCATTAACTTTTGCATTAATTAGTTTTCTTTCGGAAAGCGTCAAGACGTGAGAAGCTAGCAGCTACCATTACCATCATTTGCACTGAGCATCTGGTTTACTAAACAAGGATGCCGCGAGGGCAGTTTTTACACAGGTCTTTCTTACAGTTCTCAGAATCAGACTGGGCACATCATTTATACCAGCAATATAATTCATATCTTTACTAAAAGACTCATGATGACATGTGGTAGGAGGAAAACAATGCTCAACAAAAGCAATTTTTTAAGATGTATAAGGAAATCGAAAATCCCCAAAGTTCTTTATAACATTTTCTCTACAAAAACTTAAATACTCACTTTCAGAGCACATGCAGTAGTTTTACAACACAGTATAACCTGTACAATGAAAGTTATATGACAGTATGAACTTCTGCTGACTACACCTTTTTGAAGAGCTTATCACATCATGCATTTCTACATGCTCCTAAAATTAGAACTGTAGAACTGAATACATGGTACAACCTTGGTTCAAATTTTCCACAGAATTGAAATTAAACACTAGATTAATCGTTTACAGTAAATATACCTATCTGGCTACAGCTACAAAGAATCCCATTACTTTTTGCTTTTACTGACTTAAATATGTGATGGTGTATCACAGGACAGAGATTTAGAAAACTCTACATGTTAAACTGTAATATTTTAGTTCATTAATCTTTGGCTATCTGATCACCATCTGTTCATTCTCAGTCATATACTCTGTCTTAATATAATATAGTTGTGTGATAACTTTTACTGAAAATATCAGACACATGCACAAGACAAAAATTTTTAATAAACTCATATTTTCACAAAACCCAATGGTGTCTTTATAGCGATAACCTTTATATTTGAATTTTAGAAGTGATTATTCAATTCATCATCTTATTTTTGATCATCAAATATTTTTAAGCCTAAAAAGGCTTTATGTCATCTCTTTTTAATGATTACTGAACCTGCAAGGTGATTCCATCAACGGCACTTTAAGTTGGTCAATGGATCCGCTTACAGAAAAAAGGAACTTGCTACATATTAAAAAAATTATATTGCCTAGTCGTTTTAAATTGATGGCAATGTTTAACCTATGTTGAAATAAACATCTTTTTGGTAATTCCACTGTTGAGATCTCTCTTCTAAATTAAAATTAATATTAACCATTTTTAAAAATCAGGACTGTCAATAGGCTTTTTATATGCAAAATACAGTAGTCACCATTCAAAACTAAATTCTCACCTCTCATGTAATCTTAAAGACATCCTATCTAGATATGACAATAACCTCCTGAATCTCCAGTAACTGGAAGATGTGAGGCTTCTCATAGCACCATATGAACATCACAAGCATTTCCTAGATTTTTAATACAATACTATTTTAAACAGCAGTAGAGACAGAAATAGTGAAATGACTCAGACTTCATTAAAACATCACTCTTTGCAGAGTTGTGTGATGAGAGTAAGCAGTAAGTAAATAAACACTTCAGACATAAATAAAATGTAATTATAAATATATGCAACCAGTCATAAGTGAATGTTTCTCCCTCAAGTGCCCCAATCAATTCTTACTGAAATCAGCATGTTATTAATAGTGACTTGCACAGTAAAGAACGAAATATTGCATTCTTACGGATGCAGTGCGAGTGACAGCATGAGCGTGCAAATGCACCACAGGAAATAGTGATGAGGTTTTAAAAAAATGTCTATTCAGTAAGTCAAAATAAATAGAACAGACATAAATCCAAGGAATAACACAGATAACAAAAGCATGTAAGCAGGTGTTGGGTAAAGTGGTGATTGCACCAAGGCCACACACCACAGTTAAGGCCACAATACAGAAGGAATAATGGCCTGATAGAATTCAGCCTGGACCTGTGTATAAAATATAAGGAAATCATATAGAATCATCACCGATCTAGAAGAAACCAAAATATGCGATGAGAACTCAACAACCACTGTTACCTTGTCCACCGATGACAAAAAGTAATCCTAGTCAGACCGCTTGGACGTACACATCTCAAGGCTCGTAAGCATGACAGAATCATCATAACAGAATGAGAGAAAACTATGAGGCAATGCCTATGAGTAAAATCAGCTTTGTTTAAAACTTAAAAAAAAAAAAAATTTCCTTTCTATACAGTCTTACAGTCTCAACAGCAGTTGAGATTTTTATATGGTTAGAAAGCATATGAAATACAATTATTTAATAGCATGTACTTTAACTATAGCACTGCCATCAGCCCTGGAAAATGATTTTCTGAGAACTGCATGTACCGAGAATAAGCCATTTGACATTTAGCATATCCAATTTATTATGTTTTCAGTTTTGCTGGATTCTGTTTCAAATAACATGTCAGCAAAGTCCAGAGTGGTTCATCTCTAAGCTCCAATAAGTGAAATTTTAAACCAAATTTACAAAATAGTATTACAGGGAAGGTAAAGAAAAAGGAAGGTTGTGGACTGCAGGCACCACTAAATATATTTTGTGGACAAAGTAAAAATCAGTTAAAGGACTTGAGTTCCAAATTTAGTCTTTCATGCCTCAAAGCACCAAAAGGAAGAAGTGTCTCAAAAGGTAAAATTAGTCACATTAAGTTGTGCACTGAGGATGCACACACTGTGATCTTGACTGACTCCTATGAGATACACCATATTACTGTAACTGGCTCCAAAGGGAGTAGTATCCTAATTCTATTAGCAAAAGGTCTTAGCACTGTCATACTAGAAAGGATTTTAAAGAAAAAAAAAAAAAAAAAACTATTGTAGGACTTTAGGACTCATCAGGATTGTGAAAAGTTCCCAAGGTAACAAAATTACCCATTACAGTCAAACATAACAAGACCTCCTTGAAGCTACTGCAAGAATTTCATGTAAAATGATGAAGTTACATCATGCTTTAGAACTCAACATAAGGATCCTGATAAGAATTCATAATATTTTTGATGACAGAAGAGGAAGCCTCATCCATAAAGTCTGAATTTTCATTACTTGTACTGCAATTTTTTATATTCTCACCTTTTTAATACAGCCTACTGGTCAAGGATTACACTTACCAGCAAAGCATATGTGGTCTAATTCTTGGCAACAGTACGCATGTTGTGCAGAAACACTCCTCATGATTTACTTGAAACTACACAGCAACTGTATACTTTCAAGCACAGACAGAAACAACAGGTCAAGGAAGCATGGCAGAGGAGAATGAAGCTTTTGGAAAGGTATACAGAGTTGGAAGTGAAGGAAGAACACAATAGGTAGGAAAGTATGCAGCTGCATGAGGCAGTTGTGAAAGCCAGAAGGAACTAGGTGGAAAAAAGGATCTGGATAACAGCAAAGACAAAGTGGAAAAGTCTGCCTGTCTCGGGGAATGAACAGGTAGGGAAATAGGAAGAAAAGGCCTCTAAAAACCAGTAACCAGGAGACAGAATGAAAAGATACAGGTAGGTGGGTGAGGCAGGATGGTGGATGAAAAGACTCACAGTACACACGGCAAAGAGAGGAGGCCAGCGACAGAGTAGCCTTTAACCATTGCAATATTGTCTCCTTCAGATTCCTGAAAAGAATTTCCAGGATCCATGCTCCTCTTCTGTCGGAAAACAACTTAATCCAAAAGTAGAGTTTATCTCTCATCCCTTCTACTACTGACCTAACATTCTGTGTGACTATCTGTAGCTACCCATCACACTGTTAGCTTAAAGGCAAGAGATCTGTACTGACAATGTAAAAGTCCATGTCCTATGGTAAATCACACATGAGAAAATTTATAATTTTTTTTTCTTTTAATAGATTGGAAACTTAAATTAAAGACACATATTAAGAGAACAGATGCTCCAAAGTCAAGCATTCTCATACAGCAAGCACTAGGATTGAAACTGCATGAACGCCTTTGACATATTCCCCTGTATCTGTGCATTATAGTATGATTTTCCGTCATATAACTACAGTGTTTTTAAATGAATTTTCTTCACTGAAAGCACAGGACAGATATGATCCGCAGCAGAATAAAAATTTTTTAATTAATACCGCACTGGTCTCTTTCACAAACACTTGAAGATGTAAGGAGCACGTAGCAAAGTACACTTTAAAAGAATGGAGAATTTCACTTTTAAGGAAGCAGAATAGCTACAGGAAAAAAATGGAATTTTTCCTTTACTCAGTCACAGAGTTCCTATGTTCCACAGAATCCAACTTTTCATAAGTGGTATCCAATAAAATATTCAATACCTTTCTCTACCCAAATGGACAGCTGCAGAAGTGAGCAATCTTGTCTGCAGTTTCAGTCACCTAAACTGTGCTTCCAAGCATTACAAGAAAATACTAAAACTTCTTTAGAACAGGTCACAGGCATCTCACACTGGACACCTTAAATTAACAAACTATTTCAGCATTGTTACCCGTTGAGCTTAAGTTTCCCGGTAGTAAAATGCAGATAATAATATCAACTAATTCACAGGAGCACTGTGATGTTAAATTAATGTTCATGATGTTTAGAGATGCAATAATGAAAGCACTATCAAAACATCCAGAACGATTTTTTTTTTAATTTTTGGTGTAAGGTTTGAATGAGGAACAGTTTGACTACCCATTAAATGGGTGGGGAAAGGGAATACTGAATAAATTAATTTAGTTAATGGAGTCCAGTCCTGTGGAAAAAATACATCTTTGTACATTTAAAGATTACATCATAACATTAACATAATAGGGTTAAATTAAACTGACCCCTTGGTTTTGGTAGATCAATTTCTCAGTACTTGACTTTTTTAACCTTGCTGTTCTTTTAAACATAGTTCCTTGGTCAGTATCAAATTGACCTAATGATCTACATTAATCTCACTAAACTGTAACAGTTCAATTTTAGTCTCCTCACTAAAGAGGAGACTAGTGTTTAGTCTCCACACTCCTCATTAAGCCACTTATATAAATAAGGTACAGAGTATCTTCTTGCTGATATGCAGACAAGTCAGAAATACATGGATTGTTTCAAAATCCAAGGCTGACATCTTACAAGTACCTGTCTATGAAATACTGTGAAGATGCATTTGATTTGTTTTTATCAGTAAGGCATGTTCCTCATGACAAGACCCATTTATAGGAACAGCTGGGGTAAGAATGCAAATTACTTTGCTAATCTCACACTAAAATAGCTCAATGAAAATGTAAGACAATCACTAATGTCTTACAACTGCTGAACTAAGTTGTATGAACTGAAGGAAATATTCTAAAATACCTTCAACACTTTTGAATAACTGAAGTGTGTGAGCAGTGACTTTTAACAAACAATTTTAACCTTTTATGCAAATAATCTCTTTTTAACCATCACCATCTGTGATTACAATATTGATCACACGCACAGTTATATATATATATAATTGAAAAGGAGCTACTGCCTTTATGCCACGTAGTTCAAAATACTAAAATGTACAGAGTAGTATTTTACTCTGCTAATTGATTTCAAGGTATCTTCATCATAGCATGCCGCAAAAATAAGGTCGTTACATTTCTAACTCCCAATTCTAATTTCCCAAACAGAAAGGTGTGTACATGTACTGTGTAGTACATGGACACTGAATCCACTTCTTGAAAACATCAAGCTTACCATAATCATTGGCCAGATGATCAGCACATCAGGACATCTAACACCTTCAGGATATACTAGATTTCCACAGTCTGACTTTGCAGCATTTGGACATTTAGTGTGACACTTCCTGGAAGCTTCTAATTCTACCTAAACAAAATGCTTGGCTGGAAACTCATGACTTCGGAGAGATCACGCTAAAGGAAGGAAATCTACTCCCTGAAAATCTCCAAAGCTGTAGCATCACTAAACTTTGAGCACTGAAGCAGCTCCATCACATGCAAGGAGGACATACACATGTCTGTGTATGCTCACAAACAATATGCGCAGCAAAGAGAGAGGGTCAATGACAGAATATAAAATCCAAGATGTTCTTCTTGGGTGTATTTCTTTAACATATTTTTTAACGTGTGGCACATCAAATCCGTTTCCGGTCCCTCCCAAACAAGCTGGACCACCAAAATAAGTACTGCTCTGAGTAATCTCTGACAAAAAGAAAAGTGAACTCTTTTCAGAAACCTCTGAAGTTAGGATAAGTTCAGGCTCCAGGAGGCTACTCAATCCTAAATCTAACTTTAACCCTCCATTACTATTCAATTTTTAATGGCAGGACTACTGAAGTCATAATACAACTACTCCATAGAAGTACAACTATTCAGTACACTGAGGAAAAGCCCTGTGCCAAGCCTTCTTTTGCTGGGACATCATACAGGACAAGTTTAGGAACTTTTAGTAGATGAAGTTTATAATTTGATATCATATATTAAAAAAAAAAAAAAAAAAAAAAAATCAGATAATGTAAATTACCTCGTCCAGAAATCACAGAGGACTCTCTTTCCTTTCCTTCTTCCCCCTTCTCTTCCCTCCCAAAAAAAATTTAGGTGGATGTAAATCCAACCTATGTTTTAAAAGTTAAATTTGCAGGCTTTACATATCTTATTCAGGTGCCTGAATTAACAATTTCAGCACTTAAACACTCTAAACAGCTCTCCAGAGGTCCTACTGCATCTGCAGGGAACTCAGGATTTTAATTCAGGCACTCCAGTTACATGTATAGACCTAGGAAAGCATAACTAATTGATGCATTTTCTGTCTTAACTCCACTTTTAGGGAGGCTCTGTTTGAAATGTATGAATGTATGAAATGTTTCATTTTTAAAAAATATTTTAAACAAGTAGAATGTTTTAAAACTGAGGAATACACTGATATCAATCTGAATCTATAATCTGAAGCACAAATTTTCCTCAAGACTAATTTTAATTACCTGAGTATGAAGACATATATGTACTAGAATTTACAGAATTATAAAGCAGCCTAAGTCACAAAAGCTCTCCACTGTCTTTGGCCCAAGGAAGACCTCACCAACCCATCAATAAATATCTTTTCCCATACTACAAGAGACTGCATTTTCTTTGTACAGCAAAGCTGATAGCTATTTGAAAGATGATTCTGCATTACCATATCAGAGCTTCATAAGTAGTAAACACTGGCTTCCCTAAGGCACCTAAGGGACACACACTGATAATGTTAAATATACCACCTAGAAATTTCTAACAATCAGAGGCAGGATGATTTCTCCCATCCTACATGCCCTCAGGCACCTTTTACTTTAGCACTCTTTCTCTGACGATAACAAGAACTCTTTAAAAATGCATATTGAATTTATTTCTGCTTTTTTTTTTTTCTTTTACACAAATTATTTCCACAATAAGGTCATGAAAGCCCTGTATTCAATATTAGCAAGTTATTACAATAGAAAGCAAAACATTTTTTAAACAATTATAAATATCAATAGATCCCAGATTTTAAAGTGTACTTCCCTTTCCTTTAACCAATATGACATATTTAACACTATTAAAGAGGATCTATAAAGAGGACTGCCTGGCAGTCTGCTCTTTCTGATTGTAATATATATCTCTAAAGCAAAATGACATAAAGAAGACTATGCAAGTAATCAGACACTGCTAATTTTTCTTACCTGAAGGTTGCTACACATGAAGCTGAAAGATTGACTAGACTTTTGGTTACAAAAAAAGGTTAAAACAATAGCCTGTATCTTTCCTAGGACCTAGGAAGCCAAACAAATAATATGTATTTCAATATAATTCAGTTAATAATAAATGTCTTCTGAAGTATATTAGTGAACTACCTCACATTTTTATCTTTCACTCTTCTGATAGTAGCTTAAAAATGAATCCACTCTTCCCTTCCAAATGACCCCACATTAGACTGCACCTAATCCTTTAAGATGTCCTTCTGCACATCTTAATTTTCCCTTCCTGATTAATACTTTAATTCACTTTTAATAAGGTTTAACTTTCTGCAGGACCAAGCCTCTCCAGGAAAAAAAAAAAAAAAAGTTCACAAAACATGCACTTTACAGTCTCTGTGTTACCACTGTTTAGACCCCTCCCACTGGTTGCATTCTCCCATTGGTTCCTTCCTACTGCCTATAAAATACAGGTATGTTACTTCCAAGTGAAGTATTAGAAATGTAACCTGGGAAAGGTATCTTTCCTCTTCTCCTCAGCATCAATTTGTTTGCCTTCTAGTACTTTTTCTTACCTCCTTTCTTGGGTGCCTATAACATGCACTGCTAGTCTCAACAAACAATCTCAACGTTTGAGAGTCTTCCTCAAAAAACACTTCTCTCCAAAAATGTCTATCCACTAAAATCAGTAGACTTTGCTCCATTTTTCTACCAGCATACAGTTCTCAAGTTTCTGCCTGAAAATAAAAGCTCTTAGAATTGCTCTGCACAAATTCAGATGAGAACAGTTGGACCTAAATTTCAGTAGTTGTTTTGTGGTTCTGTGAAGACTTTTTTCAACAAAAGCTCTGTTAATACCAATAAGCCCGCACTAAATCAAAGCCAACAGATACAGTTCTCATTCACAGATACATTTGTCAGAATTAAAACACAGAGTCCTCAAAAAGTAGATACGCTTCACTCTGTCTTCCTTCTAGAGGTCACGCATGGTTTTCATTACTTAAGTTTTAATACAGTATGAACAACAGAAAAGCAGTAAGCCTTTTCCTTCCTCCTCTCCTTTTTCTAAATTATGATAAAGAAATCTCTCCAGGCTTAACCGAATCTTTATCTAAGTTTATGGAACTGTTCTTTGTCTTTAAGAATTCTAAACAAAACAGTTAAAAACAACTATTTGGATCTGACGTAAATATTAAGTTTTAGCAACAATGAAAAGGGCTATTTTAGAAAGTTTCAAAAGCAATCAGTTTCTTACTGCTTGGTAAAAAAAATGATTTTTAAGAGTTCTCTTGACAAGTTCAAATCAGACTCTTGAATGAGAAACAAAATTGAGAGTGAGCAGGGAAAGTAAAAAAGAGAAGAACAGAGCACAAGAATAAAATGAAAGTGCTTTTCAATGTTCCCTGAGACATAATCATTTCCTTACAATCAAAAAGCAGTCATGGAGAAAACAAAATAGCAAGACTGTCGAATGTGACTATGTAATGAAGTTCAACAAGCTTACAACCTATGCAGTGCAAAAAATAAAATAGGAAAAAAAAACCATCAGATATTACAGCCAAAACCAGTATTGCTACTATTTAAACGGACCATGCAAATTTTATTAAACCATCTATTAAAATTGAAGCTACCCATGCAAATAAAAACTTATGCCACAAGAAATAAAACAGCATAAAAATCACAGCCTCCTCTGCTGTCCCCCAGTTATGTCTGACTACAGAATAGCTAATTTCCAGATACCTTCCCCTATTGTCATTTCATGGTATTTCTCGCATTTTTCTGATCATCTCTTTTCCCCTACCTTTTGGGGAAGTTCTAACGTTCTAAAGTTTTCTAACTCTTGTTCTGATTTTTTGTTCTTTTTATTTCTTCCTGCTGCCTTAGGAAAGTTGCAAAGAGGAGAAGGCACATAGTGCCATGGCCCGCAAACGTGCCTGTGGGCACAGCAGCGGACACCAACTTGAACATCCTCTTTCTATTCTGCACCATGTCTCATCTCTAGAATAACAACATAAGATCAAAACGATTGTGAGATTGCACCCTAACTCTATACTGACCACTTGGCTGTAAGCTGTTATTGAATACAGAGTATAAGCCACTGGCTCCTTTCTTCATGCTCATCTTCATGGAGTATGAATAGCTACAGACTCAGACACTGACACTTTGCTTAAACCACAGTAGCTCATATTTGTAAGTCTAGACTTCCCAAGCATAACCCACAATAAAGCTGTCACAAGCGGCTCACAGTCTTTAAGAAAAGGACAGTCTTCTTTCCAACATCGTAAAACCAACATGAGACCCACCAGAACTTAAAGCAAAGATGAGAACAGCATGTGAGAATCAAACAGGCCACGTCAACTAAGCTGTCACTGTCAATAAAGGCTAGTAGACCTGCCCAAGAAACACATACACACAAAAGTAAGCTTCAATTAATTTAATGCTTATTCAGAAGTAATACAGAACATTTGCTTTTATTAAGCATTTCTGCTCCTCTTATATAGGGATAAGAAGTTTATATGAATACACTAGTTAAATACGGTCCTTGTCACAACTCATAAGTTGCTTTATTCAAAAAAAGAAAAAAAGTGCACTCAACTGATTTAGAGGCAAAGCAGCTTGAATCATCCACTCTTCCCCCATCCTCTCTTTGTATGAGCTCTCATTCTCTAGATATATCAAATATGTTTTCTAACTGAAATAATACAGTTTTTGTAATTGAAACAGGAAAAGGACATTGTGTGCTTTCTTGATTACAGTATGCAAAGGTTAAAAATGTATACAAACTAATTCTAATCTACGTTCCAAAGCATTATATTGTGGTTTAAAGAGCTCTCTGGGAGCTGAGCAAGATTTGGTACCAATCTGTAGCTTCACATCTGTTATGAAATCACAAAATACATTCCCTCTCTTGAAATCATTCCTAAATAGCATATCTAACCATGGTTAGTCTACCTCCCAGATAAAGTCTAAAATAAAACATGTAATGACTCAAAACACATAAATCAAACGCAAGCTGACTGAATTATGACATGATTTTTTTTATATCATAAAGACTTCCCCACATGCATCACTTCAATACCAGGAAGAAAAAAAAAAAAAAGTAAGTTGCCACATGGCACCAAGATGTCTATATCCTCTTTGCACATATATGCATAGCATTATCTTATAAAATTTATAAAATATGTACCTATAATATCTGCATATTTTCATTACCAGAATCATCACCAAAAGAAAAAAAAAAAAAAAAGGAAAGAAAAGAAAGAGCAAACACCAGCAGCCAAAAATGAGAGAAGCTGTGGAAATAAATAATAGCTGGCTTTATTGTTCCACTAGGGAAAAGATCAGGAACCTGATTCATCTAGGTATCATGAGAATATTCCCCAATGAAATATTTTGCTACTCAAAAGCAGTCATCAATGATGTCTCTGTTTCACATCAATTTCAATAGATTGTTTCTTTAAAAAAAAAAAAAAAAAACATCTTTATAAGATACAGTTTTAATCCAATTACACTGAAGCGTGGTTCATTTTTATTTTGAAATTATGTATTTTGTAACATTTACTTATTACCTCTTCATAATTTAGGGATTTTTTTCACACCTGTTACTATATCAATTACCAGCTGGTATAGCACAGTAAGCACCAATTTCCAAATCAATTAATATGCTGATTAGAATACCAATTTTCAAACCTATTCTCATTTAGAATTCTATTATACTAATTACAATTATCAAAGTAAAAATAACAGCCTTCTATTATTTTGTTTTACATTATAGTTTTGGAATTATCACATGATAATTTTAGAATGTAAGACTGGCGTGCACTATGTAAGATTTTTTTTTTTTTTAAATCACACTTTTTTCTTTTCCTATCATTAGTTTCCAGAGAAACTGTTCCATTATAAAATAACAAGAAAGTTTTCGATAAAACTCATTATTTCACGTGAAATTCAAAACAAGATGAAGGGCAAATCAAAAACATTCTCTACAGCTTGGGAAAATCATTGCAGTAATAAGCAGGTTCCCAACACAATTTTTGGAAGATGCTCAAGATTTTGGCTTGGAGTGTCAGCAAAATGTTTACAACTGTTTGGCAATCAGTTTCACCTGGAATATAGCATATGCTGAAGGTCTCACATTCTTGCAAGTGTCTCCACTTGTTGTTTACCATATCTGACTTCCAGCAAGACCGCGATTAAATGATACAGGTAGTTTCCAGTTAGTGAATTCCTATTTCAACAATTTTTCCACTAGTTTACTAGTATTAAAGAAAATAAGTATATAATAATAATAATAATAATTGGAGGCTGAGAATGATTGATAGTAAGGTTCCTAATCCAAATCACAGAAAAGATGGTAGGATATCTTCATTTGACTCATCTTAAAAAAAAATTCACTGCAATGACCCTTAATACATTGCCTACCTGCAACTATCACATTCGTATTCCCTTTCTGTAAGAATAGTTTCAAAATAAAACTGAAAACCCTAGCAAGACTTACCACAAAGTAGCTATTTTCAAGGAGTGTGAAGCTTTGCTCATATTTTTTTCAATAACTATTTGAGTTAGCTATTAACAAATTCACTAGCAGGTCTCACTTTTGCTTGTATATATTACCATAATAGAATAAAAGGTTGTCCGTTTTCTCCCAAATACCTGCTTGCTCTGTAAGAGCAAGGAGCATTCAGAAATGGCAAGGAACCCAAGAGGGTTCAGATTGCTTCTATTTAGATAGCAACCAAAAAAAGCTTAAAAAAAAAAAAAACCACCACCACACACACACAAACACACACTTAAAAGACATCTGACTATAGCCCCAGAGAACACATACTAAATAACATGTCCTTAACATGCTCTATTAGAGTCAGGCAGAGGAGAGAATTTGAATTGGAAATTAATTCTTTATCAGCTGTCACAAAACAGGGCCATCATTAAAACTAGAAAATATAACAAACATGATACAATCTAATCTTTTTTATATACTTCAGTCTGAAATAATATAAATCTAACAGTCAAATACACACTTAAATTTTGTCAAGGTAAAAGTTCAAACAGAATGTATTTTAAATACCTGTCATACAATTAGAAACACGCAAAAAACTTAAGTTCAGATTTGTTTTTTTATCCCAGTGATTGCCACTATTTATACGGTCAATAACAGACAAAAAAAGCTTGAAATACATTAAACAATTGTGTTTTAAGAAGATACAGCCAAAAAAAAAAAATCTATCTATAAAATCTATTAAAAAAACAAAAAGCCAAGAGAAGAAATAATTGGGACAGAAGTCTGAACTCTCAAAATTGGTAGGACAATGATATCTGGAGAGCAGGCACAAATCCTGGTAAGAACATACAAATGAAACCTCATTACAAAAAAACATATAGCCTCTTCATGGCTTAGGGTATCCCACATGCAAAATCTATTTAACCCGACTTTGCCCAAGAGCCCAGCCGTGTCTTCACGTGCGCTACATGTTTTCATTTAATTGTAATGGGCATCCGGGACTATTAATATCACAGTACCGAAGTACTGCAGACTGACATGAAACTGTTCATGGGCTGATGCATTCCTGTCGTAAATCGGTACTAATGCCCATTTCTGGGAATCTGTGCAATGCAGACACATAGCTCTGCATCAGCCTTTCATTCTTATCAAGTAAATGTCAAAAATCCTTATACCACATTAAACCTGAGATCAGCAATAATGATAATAGAATCCAATAGATACCCAAGAGCAGAGCAGAGAAAATACAGCCTTTTGGCACAGGATCCCCCACACTAAAGTAACAGCAAAGAAAGGATACTTAAGGTCCAAACAACCCCTCTTCTCTCTGCAATTTGCACCGAATGCTGCTTCCCTCACTTGGGTTTGAATAGGCATCTTTATGCCTATAACTAATATACAGTTCTAGGGGCATGAAAATGCAACGCTTGTAATTACAGGAGGAAGCAGGACTGTCAATCAGGTGAGAAGAAAATGTCAGTTTCCTTTAAGACTGCTTCTCTCTTCCACCTTCTTTCAAAGGAGGAAGAGTGTAAAACCTGGGACAAGAACCAGCCAGAGGTATTCAAGTATCTCACCATATCTAGGAAAGAATGCATCTCAAAATGTTCCTTTTATACCAGAACAGGTGAAAATAAAGAGTAGTGGATTTTTCTTTTAGCTATGCAAAGGTACAGCTAGCCCAGGGTTAGGATCACACTGCAACCTGCTGGTAAGTGGCAGCTATTAAGTGTCGAGACGTTAAGTCATATTCCTCTTGCGTGCTTTTGTCCTGTATGACCAAGACAATAAAATGGATTCAACAGCTCTGGGATCAGACAGCTAATGTAGGGCAAAGTTAGTTTTAAATGTTCTCATTAATCCTTTCAAAAACCTGTTCTCAAGAAAGTCAATAAAGAAACGGGGGGGGCCAAGAAGGGGGAAGGAATCCCTGCTATTTTGTATACTACCTATCACTTCTATATACACATATACTGGATGTTGGGAATTAATGGTTTTATCAAAATAATCTATGCCATCTTGTCATAGATACAGTTTTCCAAACATTTAACTTAAATAGTCAATATTGCTGTTCCTATTAATCTATGGTACTATCCAAGTCCCAGAAATGACTATGATATACTTATTTTTAATTACAGTTGACAAAAAATGATACTTGTAGCTGTACATATCCTTTCCCTTGCAATAAAACTGCAGAAATACAATACAATACGTTATTCTGTTACATAAGCACTCTTTGTATATTTTTGCTGAACAAAATTTGAGTTGTCTCAACTTGGCCATGAGTTTACATCATAAAGCTCCTTTTTCACTTGTTCAAGATAACATATATAACAATTATGAAACAGCAATAACATACATTCTTGCTTACTGAGAGCACTTTAATTAACAAGGATGTTTTACGCTTCTGAATCACTGGAAAAAAAAAAATCATTCTGCTTTGTCAGGACACGCTGCAATGCCAAATAAACAGGATATGACAGGATGATCAAAAATCATCCAGTTAGTACATTTTAAGCTACCACCTCTCTGCCAAGGTAAATGATCACCTGCACATGCCTATCTATAGCACTAAAAATAAGAACCAATTTTACAATGCTAGCTTCTTTTTCCCCATACAACCCTGGCAAAATTGATAATAAAATTACCAACTGCAGTGAGAAGTCCACAAAACCAAAATACATATTTCACTCCAATTAACTGGTTTTAAAAAGAGTAAACAACCTCTAAAATAAAACTATGATGCTAGAGAGGTGATTTTTAAATTATTCATCTAATGCACGTGCTTGCTAGTTACATTTGTATAAGCATATTACGTTAATTTTAAACATTTAACAATGCTATATTTAATAACTATTTGGACGTATATGCACTACATATGTGCATGCAAATTTAGAGCAGCTCTCTAAATAAAAACAGAAAATCATAATAATTATTATTCGGTGCTTACGCTCCCCATCCTAAGACTTCAAACTCTTTTAAAAGGGTGAATGTATATAAATTGGCCCCATTTTGCAAGGAATAAAATTGACTGATTGAAAGATTAAGTGATTTACTTAAATTATATAATTAGGGACAGACCTCAGACTAGAGCACAGAATTCATAAGCACAACAATCTGTGCAAAAAAAAAAAAAGATCTTAGAGCTACATCACACTATATACAGACATTCTTCTTCATGATCTGTTCTGCCATTCATATTCGCATTCAGTACTAAAAGGAGTTTCATTGCTGTTTATCTGTCTATACATTTTAAATATTGGCAGATTAATGTTCAAAATTCTGGGGGAAGAGGAAGACCAGCATTATCAACCAGCAAATGCAGAAAGACTACATTTTCAACTAAAGTAAAGAGACCGATGCAACTGCTTAAGGTCATTCAGCAAGCCAAGGGCAGAGCTGGAGCTAGACCTCAAAGTCTTTTAATCCCAGCCTCATGTTTTAACAGCAGTAAATGCTGCCTGTCCCAGGCTGTTAGCAGGAATTGTATGTACACACTGACAGTAAAATAGACTCTTTGAATGTGTGATACCCAAAGGAGAAGATGAAAAAAACAAGAAACCATATGTCTAAAGTCTTTCTGAATATGCCTCTAGAGCATCAGAGATAGGAAAGCATATTTTAAAAAAATTTGCTGCACATGAATATCCATTTTAGGACTCCTGATATGTTCTGAAAGAATTAAATGAAAATTTAAATGGCAACACATATCAAAGAACTACCGTAACAGATTTTTATTAACATGATGTGCCCTGAAACATTACGGAATACAGATGAGGGCACACACACTTTCCAAGGGCCTGCAAAGGCTCATTTTACACCACACAGCTATAAGAACAGAAGTTGTCTGGTCACAACATACAGAATGAATGCCTTGTAATGGAGGCTTGAATTCATCTTTTCTCAATTATCACAGCACAGCTTCTCATTACACTTAACTCACAACACAGGTACTTAGTTTGTAACATAACATAACTCATTCAAAAGCAATTGAATACAACAGTAATACCAAAACAGATATAGAAAGAGATGACAGACTCACGAATTTTACACAAATCTGTCCCAAAAGTAGATTGCTGAAAGGGGACATCAACTAACTGCAATTTACATTTCTGCCAAAAAACTAGTGAAACACTTTGCCTGGACACTATCTGCTTGCTTGTGAACTTGTACCCTATGAAAGATGTACTCTAACACTAGAAAGTTTATATAGCCTTATGAAAGTTCATAAGGAATACTACTAATACCATAGTTCATTGCTTTTCATCATCAGTTCACGTATTTTCTTAGTATTTACAAGTAGGTGCTCTTTTAGTTAAAGCTAGAAACAAAAAGATCAACAAATTAATCCATTTCAAGCAAATATATGAAGTTATATTGCCCTCTGCTGATGAACTGCTAAAATTAGACGTAAAACAAGAGCTTGTGCTCCGACAGATTCCTCCTGAAAACACTTTTAAAATAATGTATTGTACGTTATTGAATTCAAATATTTGTTTTGCTCTGATATAATTCCAACAGACTCCAAATGTCAGTTCTGCTTTTCAAGGAATTATCAGCAAATATAAAAACATAAAGGAGATCCAAGGAAAGAACATGCAATTTCAGGTTTTTCTGCTCCACGAGTTGGAAAATGCACTTAGCTAATTTCATTCTAGTCTAAGACAATTTTCTCTACATGATCCCACTTGAAATTATTTACCAAATGAAAATGTCCAATGAAGTTGCATATTAACAACACTATTTTTCCTTCAAATGAATATGTTTTTCCTTCAAATGAATAAGAAATAAGTTATAGTTCACAATAAGCACAATAATCTACTAAGCACAGCTGCTTAAAGGCAATTTTTTTTTTTTAGAGAAACTATACAGGAAAGGTTAGGAAAGAACCTTACATTCAGTCTGTAGAGACCACATTATGATGAAAATACGCCTACATAAATTACAAATTAAATACTTCTTATCATATAGCCTCCAAGTTTCATTTTGGTTAAATATCGGATTCATATTTACATATATTTTAATTGTTACTCAGAAAAAAATCCCTATAGCTTTTGTAATTTTTTTTTTTTTTTCAAATAGTATAGCTCCCTCTACCGGTAATACTAATGTGTTCTTAATATTTGCTGGAGCTAGAGGGAACCATGTGAGCCACCTAATTCAACACATTGTATTGGGAGGGCTTACAGATTGGATTGTTCATTTTAGCTTTGTCCTTGCCTAGACAGACTAGGTAACTATCTTCAATACAACTAGTTCAGATGAACAGGAACACTGTAGGTACGGTTGAACATACTTTGAAAGATTTTGGAAGATCAAATTATAGCCTAAAACCCCCTAGCCTTTAATTTCTTGATCCGGCATGTGCTAACATACAATTGCTGTGTCTTGACTACAGCTT
The DNA here is from genome assembly GCF_040807025.1 of Struthio camelus. NCBI lineage: Eukaryota > Metazoa > Chordata > Aves > Struthioniformes > Struthionidae > Struthio > Struthio camelus. The sequence continues at coordinate 19,052,303 of NC_090982.1, read as the reverse complement.
TATGATGTGCTAATTAGATCAGACTAGGTAATTTCTTCTCATTTCACATCTTCAAACTGTACTCTCTACAGGCCCCTGTGAATTCCTTGTACTCTTATTAAAACTTTACTAGCAGCATACAGAAAATAAAAATATAACCTTGGAATAAGATACAGTATGTCATTCCAGCATGTAAATAAATAAAAATATGATATTGCGTTTTCTCAGTAGGATCCTTCCATAATGCTCTTTTACCTCAAAAGAGTACAGCCCCAAGAAAAACTTGACAAATAAAAGGAAGCAGTACCTATAAGGTATTCTAAATAAAAGGGATTTTTTCCTTATTTTAATATAAAGCTTCTGTATTCTTTCTGTTTTAAAAACCACTTTTACTAAAGCTCAAAAATTTTAAGATGAAGAAAAGAGAATACTTTTTGTAATTTTGTGATTTTTTACCTTGCTAACATGTGAAAAGTATACAACATCTCAATGTAACAGTATAACTTTTATTTGCAATACTCATACATACTGTGTGTCGACAACATGAACTATTTCAAAAGGAAAGAAAGAATAGGAATCGAAACAAAATATTTGTAATTCTTTGATTTCTCTAACAAGCAGATAGGTTATCCACTAACACACAGTGGTGATAGCATTAAGCTAAAATATGCAGCTGTCCAAAGAAAGAAATATGACAAAAATGTAAATATGAGTAAACCAGGCAATTTGTGTAAAATTAAAAAGTTACCGTCACATGTAAAGAACCATACTGTCTTTTTATTTCTTTGCTATACTGCTAGTTGGTTTTTCTTTTTTCAAAAAAAAAAAAAATTCTAACAAGTTTTACCCTAAATGGCAATAATGGCCTGGTCCTGAAATAGAGATTTTGAGTTCATACTGCATTATTACTTACACTTATTCCAGTGTTTATTTCCCACCCAAAAGTACCCCAAACTCCAACAACAAGATAATTTAGGTCTTTAAATCTGTGTTCAGACCTCATGGATTAGATAAGCATGTCCCAGTTTGTTAAAACGTTACTAATATTTCCTAAAAAAAAAAATAGGGGCCTAGTAAGCTCCGAACAGTGTAGCTGAACCTTCACAGCATACCTTAGTCTCTTTACAGATTTATGTAGTGCATGGTTTCAGTTCTAATAGCATATATAGCTTGATTATAAATCTGACTTAGTTGTCTTTCACATCCACTGAAAACTTTTCTCTACTTTGATTAGTACAACTGACAAAGATGGCCACGAACCTCCCTCCCTTGCAGTTATTTATAGAACAGCCACCTAAACAATAACCAAGCCTTTGGAATTTCACCTTGCAAATTGTTTCCAAAAACATAGTTTGAAGAATGTCTTGCAATGATTTTTGCCACATTTTATATTAAAAATAATCTATTTTTAGAACCACCAAGATTTCTATTTGCTGCAGCTGAATAGCTGTGTAATTATTTTCCACAACCTCTGTTGCTCCTTGTCTTTTCCTTCTTTCTTTGCGTTCATTTATCTCCCAAACTCACTGCTGAGAATGTAAGTTTTTCAGGATCTGTATCATTGGGTTTCTGTAAGTATCTTGGGAAAAATAAAACTTTTAGGTGGGGTTGGAGGGTGTAAAATATTTTCTCTTGAGGGTGTGCAGCATTATCACAAATACAAAGCACTTAGTTACCAGAAAGATAAGCAGCTATCCTGACACATATGTACGGACAGCAAGAGTAAAAATCTCCAACTTTTTAGCACTGACAAACATTTACTGTTCAACTCTTTACTGCAACTCAACTATAGTAACAAGATCAGAAGTGAAAAGCAGGTATCAGCAAAATAACAACCAAATTCAGACACACAGAAGTGCTTAAGTTCTTAAATAATTTTTATGGTAAATCTTTTTCACTTAACCCCAACAATGCAAACACATAAACTATCAGATATGTGCCTTAAGCCACAGATATCTGTATTTTTGCCAGCAGAGTTTCCAGGTTACCTATAGATTTTACTGCTTTTCCTTAATATCTCATCATTTCTGCTTTGGGAGAGCTGACCAGCTCAACATCCAAACCAAACTAGGATTTCCAAAATAGGTATTAAGACAGGCATGCAAAGAATATTCTCAACATATACCTAGCAAGATCGAGCTCCACCCAAAAGACAGTGTCTGCAGTCATTTTCATTCAAACACCCCATCAGGAAAAACATGTGACCTTGGTTTCAGAGTTCACGCATGTGAAAATATCTGAGCTCTGTCTTCCTCATCATGTGCTTGTTCAAAGCATATGTGGGTGTCCCTGTAAGTAGCACACTAACTGCTCTGCATGAGGACACTGAAGCAACACAAGTAAACCATGTTAAACCACCTTTTAAAGCAGCACCACCACACAGAAAACACAGCAAGAATGCACTCATATTGCCTAAATCCAAGAAACTGAAAAGGTTTCCTGAAATTATATAGCATTTTCCAGTTTCCAAAGCAAAATGGTCTCAGCAATCACACATAAACCCCAGTCTAGCTACATCCTTAGACAGGACTTGCAGGTCTTTAGATATTCTAACAAAAATAAAACAGAGTTACCAGTGATTTTTATAACTCTCATGTGGCCAGGCTTTCTGAATCAGAAGTGTTCAGGATAGGCTTGGGAAATCCTAGCTGAAGGGAAAGGCTATCACTGTGGTTTTAGAAACAAAACAGAATCTGGTTATAAAAGAAGTCTCAGCTCAAAGAGTTGCAATGGAAATAAGAAAAAATGGAAAGATTATTTTTAAAGTCCTTTTGAGAAAATACTCAGAAAACCCCAAAATGGCACAATAAACCAACAATTCTCTAAGGCTAAATGAAGCAATTGCTCATGAAGCTTCTCCCGTTTTTGAACTTTCCTTAAGACTATCAACCAGGCTGTGCTAACTCATCAGGCTTATAATACCAGTTCACTTGTCTTATTGCAAACCATACAAACTCTAATAAGTTCTTCTTGGATGGAAATCTTAATGAAATACAAGATGCTATGAAATTTTAAATTAAATCTTTCCTGAACTTGGAATTAGAATTTTTCTATACTTGTTTTCCCTGGCTACGGCAAAAAAACACAGTAAGCGAAGTCAGAATTAAGAATAATCAGAGAGTCATGAATCTTTCCCAGTATCTAGGACCATTCCTAGTGCTAAAAAACTAAGCCTGTCAGAAAAACACTTGAAGAAATTGAATGTTCAGAGAGTAAGCTGTGCACAAGAGCTTAAGAGCCCAAAGATGGAAGAGATAAGAGGTCCACTAATTCTAACCTGCATAAGAGGAAAAAAAAATTATATCAGAATTGTAGGAAGAATATGAATGCTGTTTGCCTAATAGACAATGTTTCCTGTATATTATTATTATTTATTAGAAAGTTGTGTGCACATTTGTTACACTGATGGGAAGTGGTTCTGCTGAGTAATTATTTCAGTGATTAATGCTGAAAGTGAATTACAAACTTACAACTGAGGGCATATATAAAGAACAGCAAAATAGTTTCCTTGCTTTGCCATAAAGAAAGCAAAACTCAAAGATGCTTTCTGGAAAGAATGAAGAGCAAATGACACAATGAAAAACAAATTTTCTCCAATAGACATTTAAAATTATGGCAAAGTATGCCTCCAAAATCAGTTAAACCAAAGAAAATCTCTTGTAGGAGTGGGAGAGTAATATAGTAAGCATGACCACAACTTCTAACTCATATTTATAACCAAAGTGCCAAATATTGCTAAAAGTAGCCATTAGGTGACATACCTTTACCATACAGGGTATTGTCCCTGAGTTGTCATTACCTTCAGAATCAAAAAACAGAAAGAAAAACAACAAACAAAATCATTTATGCTGAAAGGCAAACATCATTCCAAATAACAGAGCTACTAATTCAAATAGTGGTTCTTTGGAGCCTGAGGAAGTGCTCTACAGCTAATCTACATCTCATTCAACAGACCCCAAGCCACATAGGGTCCATGAGAAATGTTAAAGAATCAAAGTGGTTTCTTGGATCTACTGAACTGATCTATACAACTACACTTTTATAAAGACGTATTCCTTCTAAGAGTAAACACAACACCATCGAGGTACCTTTTGTAACTTTAAATTATGCTTTCAACTCCAGCAGAAACCCTATATAAGTTTTTGCCTAAAGAAACTCATCATAGTGGTTTCTAAAAGCCAGTCACATAACCTTGATCAGTGGACTGCAGAAAAGTCTGCTTTAGAACCCACCACTTCCTCATTTCAATAAATTCTATAAGCTTTACATACTGGAGAGCCTTCAAGAAATTACAGTTGTGTGTCATCTGACCTTACTTTCATTCTTCTGAAAAGCTATTTATCAGAGCCTTTCAGCCTTTGCACAATACCAAATTTATCAACAGTGATTATTTTAGACAGGGCCAAACTATGATGTAAGAAATGATATGAAGTGATTTGTATTTATCTTTTTGGTCACTTCAAATTTTTCATAGAAATAGGAAAACAAATACAACATAAATCCACTCTGCCTGAGAGCCTGCCTTTCTTAGATTTACCAAAGCAAGAAGTCCATTTACCAGATCTCTCCGCATCTGCTTTATACGGCTGCATTCTTCTGACACCTGCACAAAAAGTCAACAACTAATCTTCTTATGCATAAAATTAAAATAGAGTAAGTATTTAAAAAATAATATTCCACTAGCTGATTGTCAGCATTCTGATTTACAATTTTAAGAAAACAGCAACTACATCAATTATAGCTTGCTTTCAAAAGTTCTGAAGTATTAACTGTATCTTATTTTAAAAGAATCACAATATCTTTTGTATCAGTAAAGTCCAGCTCTGATTATCTGGGTAGTTCTTCAATTTTTCTGCCATAAATTCTTGTTTTCAAGTATTTGTAAAGAGAGCCAAAATAGAACACAGAAAGGAAGGCAAAATATTTTAAATAATATTTAATCAATTAATTCACATATAAATTATGTAAAAGGCAAAAAATAAAGCAAAATAAGCCAAGAAGTTTGCATTATGAATTATATTTTTAACATGAACATTTGCAGATTGTTCATGCAGAAGATACAAATTCATTATTGTCCAACAACATGCAGCAATTTGTCTAATGCACCTAGATAATAAAAAGAATTTTTAGTACCTTCATTTCTTGTGGTATTGTCTTGCTCAGTAGGACATTCAAGAAAGAAGAAGAAAGTAGCACAGTCTTTAGTTTACACTAGTGATAGGGAGACCCACTGTACATTATTTTATTGAAGTAAGGAAGGAGATGAATAAATCTAGCAAAAAGAAAAGTATATTGCTTTCACACAAGAGTTGTACACAACAGTTATTAATTACTTCGAGAATGCTTAACCATACATGAGTTTGAAAGGCAAACATGGCCACAATCCAGACACGTATACAAACGTGTGCCTGCACAGAAAGACAGAAGTAGTAATGTAGAGTAAAAGAATAGGAACAGAATTCCTAATAGGAACTGTCACAACTACAGGTTGAACTGATAATGCAACTCGCAAAGTCACTTGTTGCTGCGATCTTATGAATCATAATAAAATCTATCAATTAGCCAATCTCAAATGGATTCAGAGGTTATACAACAACCAAAACCGATAAACAGCCACAAATACTTTCACTTCAGGACACTACAACTGCTCTAGATTTCCTTCTATTTTGTCAACATCTTTAATTTTGCTTTCAAAAATAACAGTATGGTCTGATTAGATCAGCATTTTTATGCTGCTGCTCTGGTATGACAGAATGGGCATAGTACCACTGTCTTAGCAATATCTGAAGTAATTACTTCAAAGAAAAAAAGTCTTCTAATTTGTGAGTCAACAGTTGTTCAGTCTTTCTGACTGAACTCAGGCAAGAGAAGTGCTAACACAAGTTCAAAGCTTGCTGTCTGACGCTGCCACTTACACAGGTTGTTGTTTTGCACAAATATTATCAAAATACTTCTGCGAACTCACTAGTTCAACATCATCAGCTCTCCAGGCTAGTGCTGAGGCACAGGCATCTGCCAGGCAATTAGCTCCATCATCCCACTTTCTGATCAGCTGCTCTCCTCTTCAGTATTTTCAGTAACCCCTTACATTACTTCTCCTTTATAAGCACAGATGTGGAAATGAATCACATCTTTGTCACTGTACATGTATAAATAAATGAATCTATGTCACTTGCCTTGGCTTCCAATAATCTTACAACTCTCCTGTCTAACTGCTAATAACACCACTAAAAAGATAAAAGAAATTAACCTATAATAATAAGCTTTAAGAGGTCATTGAACAACATAGCATTCATGTTCTCAGTTGGACATAATATAAGTCTTTAATTCTTGATTGTTTTCAACTTATATAGCACTATAAGCTGGCAACTACCTTGCCAGAAAAGTTATTAAGTTTGAAACTGTGCCTGCTCTTCAATGTAACAGAGGCACCAGACCATAATGAAGCAATGTAGTAAGTCATATGATGGAGAAGGAAAAAATAAAAATACACTACACTTTAGCAATCATCCTAGGAGCTTCAGAAAGTAGTACTGACAGTCCCTCAAGTAATAAGAGGCAACGAAGCACCTACATCATTTCAGGAACACATGAGCAAGGATTTATTCGGGGGGGAAAAAAAAAAAAAGTAGTGGGGGCAACTTTTTTGTCCTTGTAAGAAATATTGTATTTAACTTACCCTCACAAAGAAAAATAAGATTATGGCCTGATTTTGATTTAACAAACGTACAAAATGTCAATTTAATCAGCATGAATTTTCTTCAGTCATCTTGTGACTAGCTCTGGAAGGTAAAACAAGATCATTGAATCATAATTACAAATAAAAATCTAAATGAATTGCAGTGGTATAATCAATAAAAATTATACTATTTAAATTAAGTAAATTTTAATTAAAGGCATTCACATTAATTTTACTCTCTTTGGATTCAAAGCTTTTCAATTCAAATTGTTTTGTAACAAATTTTAAGCAGCACAGCAGTCAATAAAATTTCACGTTATTCTAAATTAGCAATTACATTAGTCATATTTTTTTTTATGAAGCAAAATACTGACACTATTGCATATTGGAATTCAGTAACAAAGACATGGAATGAAAAACCTCCTTCAATCTCCAGGCTTATTCTGTACAAATGCTCTGTACCGTTACTGCCCCTTTGGTTACAGTGACCCATGCTACACCATGCAACTAAACAATTCTACTAAAGTTATCATCTCTCTCTTCTTGCAAGACAAGCACTTGCTGAATATTTGACAGAAAACATACATGTAGCATTTTTCAAAAATGCTGCAGAGCCAAAAAGGAACAAGATACCCATTGCAAGTCGTGATTAAGATTAAAGCTCTGTCTAGAATAAAAAATTATTGCTTGATTTTTAGAGATATTATGCTAGCTGTCTATGATGGTTCATAGAGAATTATGATAGCATAGGACCTATGCACTATAGCACTCAGCATATTCCAAAAGTCAGAACTAAAAACACAAGTTTGGTTATTCTGTGGAAGCTTGTCAGAATACCTTTATGACAAATCAGCTTAGAAAACACAAACACACATACACGCACAATTTGCATTACAAAGTTAGCATTTAATTTACACAGGTCAAAAGCGTTGCAAGGACAGACTTTCTGGTATTTATGTACTCCTGTCCACATGAAGACAAGAAACTCACAAGTGTGACTTTTTTTTTTTTTTTAAGTTTTATTCATCTAAAAAAAAGAAAAACCTTTGAATAAATTCTAATTTTTCCACAGTCACCTTAAAGATCTTATAATTTTAAGTATTTTTCCAGTGTTACAAATGGCACTTTTCTGAAAAGTTCTACAAAAAGTTACATTTTCTAGGCAGTATAAATTTGTTGCATAACTTTGTTTGCACATTTCTGAGTTGAATGGTCTAGGACGAAAGTGCCCTCTACATAAGTATTTAGAGAAGAAGAACAGAAGTTGTCACACAAGCACCACACTATGGAAAACATCAAAAGCTAGCTACTTTTAAGAAATCTGATGGGCTGGGATTGCAATTTCAAGCAGCCAATAAACTAGCCTGTCAATACCACAGAAAGAAAGGGGGAATGCCTGTCTCAAGGTAAGGAAGTTTCCTGTGGCAAGGAAGTTTCAGCCACAGCCACAAAAGCACCATGGAAGATTTCACTCTCTTCCAGGCAGATAACACTACGCTGAATAATGTATGCAAAACGCCACAAATATTTCTCAAAATAATCCATTTCTCAAACATTTTAGAAATGTTTGATAGGCTGCTGATCTTAAGAAACAAACCTTGAGGTGACTGTATTTAAAAAAATATACATATGTATATGCCAATGGCTAACTGATTATAACTTCGCAGATTTGTCCCCCCTCCTGCAACACATGGTGTAGTGTTCTATTTCAGAGACCCAAGAGCTATAGCACATAGTCATAAAGACAAACAACACTTCTTAAATTCCTCCTCTCAGTGATCTGGGCATCAGGAAGTCACAGATGTTACAAATGGGCTTCCCCCTTTTTTTCCCCCCCCTTACAGACCCTGTTTTTGTTCGAATCAAGACTGAATGTGAGTAAACAGGGAAAAAATATGGCAAAGCAAGCCATCTGCCTGTTCTGCTGCTAACACTGCAGTTATTATAACTAAAGATGCTTTGCTGAGAGCCTCTAAGTTACAGATTGCACATCACCACTTTATCCAGATCTATTAATACTGACTCACTTTTTTTGTATAATTTACAACTGACTTATCCCTCCAACCTGTATTCTAATATTTTTTCTGCTTAAGTGATCAGAATATATATAATATTCTGAACACAACAATTTGGTAACAAAACACCACTGCTCTAAACCTTCTTTTCTATAAGATACTTACAGCTCCGGAACAAAAGAGCTGTGAAACTGTCCCGTATTCAAAACACTATCAAGGTTTCCTTTTCCACTCAATAGCACTATTTATGAGTGCTTATTTATGACTGACTCTTCTTCTTGCATGTGCATGAATCACTACTGTTCTATTAACATATGGCATCTCATTTTTAGGAAACATGATAAGGAATTGATTGATAATAATTGACAATAGCTGGCAAAACAGTTATCTGTCATATATGACAGGAAAAAAATTCCAGTACAATACTTGAATTTGACTGCTTAAGAAGTAAAATCTGTAAAACTAATACAATCACTATACTAATCTAGACATTATTGCCACTTATGAATAAGCCAAAGTAATGATTTTAAAAAGAAGGAAAAATTCATGCTCCTGAACCAATTTATAAACTTTGACAAGTGAATCACATAATTTTTATCAACTATTGCAAAGTGCTTGTATTTTGAGAATACAAGCCCTGCATGCTTTGAGACCTGTATTCAGAGAACCTAACTCCTGGCTGCAAGTATCAAACCTGCAGCACTACATGCTCTGTAGTTAGAAAATTAACTAGCTTGTCCAGAGTTAGGCGTTATCTGCTCTACCCCAGATCAAGAGAATTCCCAGAATGCCACGACGACTTTGTATAATAATTAACACTAGCATAGCCCTACTCAAATTAAATGCTTTCCTAAAACTGGTTATGACTGTAGAGACTGCATATTCAATCTGGCAACGCTTTGCTCTAGAGTTTAGAGCAAGTAAACCTCAAATTGATACAGAAAAGATTTAAAAGACCAAATTCAGCAATTACAACTGTTTTATGATAGCACCAGCTCTTTTGAAAATAAGTGGGGTTTGGTTATATCAAAAAGAGTAACTTCTGGAGAGCCAACAACCTGGAGATTAGAAAATAAATCAGAGAGGACTTGATCTAATTCTGATTAGAGATGCCTACAAGTTGCACAAATTATCTGAGCCCATTCATACGCTAAAGCTACACTGCCAGTAGCTGCTTTTTTTTTTTTTTTAAATAAAAACTGGAAGGAATTTCCAAACTATCTGCTAAATAAAGAACGGTAGAGGCAGCCACCACAGCCTAATCATGGTGTACAGCTGCAGAAATCATGCAAACTTATTAAGAAACTGACTTGCCTAGATAAACTGCTGATTTTTTCAGCCTCCATTACATAACAGCCATACCCTGAAGTCAGATTTAGAAAAACTTCAATCAGTGGGGCTAACTGCAGGCAAATTAATGGTTTAATAAGGATTGGAATCCATGATCCTGTGGGACCAACTAAGTGTTATTTGCAATGAAATATACACAGACATATATACAACTACTGCTTTATTAAGGCTGCAGAGATTACATTTTCTTAATCATGCCGAATATATATCTTTACTAAGAACATGAGAATCTTGATTAATACCTCTGACAAATTAGTTTCATCCTTCTTACCAAACCAAGGTTGTACCAAAGTAATTCAAACCATAATTCCCATCTAACACCAAGCAAAAAGAAAATACTCTTCCTCCTATTCCTTGAAAACTCAACAAATGATTTCTTTATCCCTTTCTTATTATCTCTTGGCAACTATATTCCATTTAGGGTATCCCATTTCAAGACATTTTTTACTGTACGTTACTGCTTATTGTCATCCTGATGTAGAAATCACCTTTTCCCAACAGCAACTGATAAAAACATGCCCAGTCATTTTCAATATCACCCCAAGATCTTCTTCAAAGTCTGATATTCACCATATGCTGTTACTACTTAATAAGGAGCACGAATCAAAAAGAAAGATCCTGAAAAAAGCATTTTAACAATTCCACTACCTCAAGTAATCACCCATATAATAGGAAGTTCCATGCACTGCAGACTTGAAGTCAGGTATATGTTTCTTTCACATTCTTTTTTGAGGATTTTATAGTAATGGTTAGCCTTTACCTCACTAAAGTAAACACCAGCATCTTCTCTACCCAGCATAAGACCTGTACAAATCCAGAAACTCTGACACACACCCCTTAACTTTCGTCCAACCTGTTCCATATTGAATCTTATATCCTGATTAAGGAATTAACAGCTGATATGCTAAGCCAAGTGTATCAACACTCCATTGGCATCACATAACAAAGGGAGAAGAGCATACAGAAGAGTATTTTGTTGGGGGGGGGGGGTTTTGATGGAATCTTTCCCCTTTTGATGCAAAATTTTGCAACCCAGTCCTTCTTTTGACTCATTGGAAGCATGACAGAAAACAAAAAAAAAAAAAAAAGAAAAGAAAAAATACAACAAAATTGCAGTAGCTGAAATAAATTTACTCTCCATACATATCACAAATATACGTTCACCGCACTTCAGTTCATAATAACGTAAGAAAAAATTCAGACCTCTTTCTTATACATTTTTATTGTTCTTAACATAGTTTGGAAAAGGCAAATACCGTGTTTATTGTCCCATTTTAAGGCATCTGCACATTTACCCAATTAGAATTGGCTTAGCATCACAGATCCTTAGCATCATATATAACTTACATTGCGTAAATGATTTCTCTGAGCCCATACTGCTAATTGACAGTCAGACCAGTACCAACCGCAGGAGTGCTTCACCTCCCCTCTTCTGTCCCACTGGAGGCTACATAGGTCAACTGAAGTGAAACTACTGTAAATAATTAATTATAAATAATCTAAATAACCTAATAATCTAAAGCTAAAGCCTTATCTGTAGTACAGAAAAAAAGGAAAAAGGAAAAATTCCAGAGACATCTCAGGTCCAAACAATATCAGAGACCAACATAAACTGGATGGAAGCACAGAGGTAGAATGATTTGTAATATCTTGAAACTCTGCTTCTTTCTGGGCAGCAAATTACTATGAAAACCCTGCAACTGAAGTGCATCTCACTCTTCTCCCCACCTTTAGTTAGTAGGCCACCTAGGGGGCACGCCTTACAAGTAGTCCGCATTATCGAGCTCTAGCACTAGAAATATCTGCTACAACAGTGAAGACCCGAATTGCTTCATGATTCAAACTTACAGTCAATATAGTTAAAAGTGATTTTAAAATGTAAAAAAGGTTTTTTTATTCTTTAGGTAAGCATGAGGTAAGCATGAAAAGTAAAGAAAGAAAAATTGCATTGATTTCCTCAAAAGTTCATACATATGATATTCTGAAAAGAAAAGTTTATTGCAAACTATTGACTTTTTCAAGGAAATAATCACTCAATTCTTTGGTTAGAACGGCTATAAAACAAAAACTTCTGGGAGACTTCCAGCAAGTAGGCCAGCGTGGTATATTTATTACTTTGACCGCTACATCACTAGAATCACCGCTACAACACTACTTGCACATAATGTAGCACAGGCTGTGAAAATAAAAACACAGTCATAACGAGTGTCAGAATATGAACTTACCATTTGGCCTACCAAAACGGGATGGTACAGAATTACGGTGCATAATTCTCTGCTATATTTACATGTAAAAATATTACTATTATTTCAAATAAAAATGTAAGTTGGTGGCACCTGCATCTTGGAACCAGCATAATTACAAGTAATTCAGATTGTGCCAAGCATGCAGTGGAAGGTATATCACAGTATGCCAGCATATATTCTGCATCATTTAGGTATACAAAGAGGAACATTGTATAAGGTAGTAACACAGCTTTAAAAACAACAAAAACAATTTATTTAATTCCTGTAGCTGTAAAGTCAAAGAGCTAAATTGTACAGAGACTCCTGCCATAAAAATCTTTTAAAATTACTACAATGACTTTCAATTTCTAAAATCATTTCAATTCTAAATTCAAGATATCACACTATAAGAGCAGAAGTGAGCAAGCTCATTGGGAAACTTGCAATTTCCCCATCACAGTGACAGATCTGTGATGATCTGTGAGATCAAAAGATTAAGACTTCAAAGTTGGACATTTTTATATATAAACCAAACTGGGTCTTGAACAGGTGCTGACTCAGGAAATTACAAGTTTATTGCGTAAAAACAAAGCAAGAAAACTAAAGGATAGCAGTAAGATGGGCAGAAATAGAAGATACTCAACCATCTACTTCAGCAGGGCATCAGAGGCATCACTTTCAAAGTGCAGCATACAAGATTGACAGAAAACAGTGAGTCTGTAAGTTAAATGAGCTCACAATTAACTTATTTCAATAGATGGATATTCATTTATATTTTTACTTTTTGCTTGTGCTCCCATTTGTTTAAATTCACACAGTATCTCCCCTAGCCTCAACTATGCTCATATAGGAAGACAATCGAATGTCAGAATTACATTGAAAAATCTGTTTTATATGGCCAGTCCTGTATTATACACAAGTTATAACATGTGAGCTGCACGACTGAGGAAAAAAATGGATTCATTTTACCTCTGATGATGAGGTAAAATCTTACCATCAAGAAATCAGCTATCCCACGTGCTGCTTGCTCCAGGAGAGAAGGAATGGGAATGCACCATTACATAATCTCTAGGTACTCTAACAATACCTTAGATGGCAACCACATATATTTTTCATTCTAATTGCAACCTTTATTTCTGAAGATATAACTACTGCTACTTGCCATATTCACGTGCTTCCTCTGGAGCTCTGCGCTGAACTACCCCATAGCTTTATAATATTATGCATGCATGACTGTGAGGTGCCAGCACTTTCACTAATTTCATACTGGCTTACAAAGTGACAACCTAATATCACTAAAACATAAGCATCTATCCAAAAAAATGAGGTTAAGAAATGGAACATGAGTGAATATTCTGCAGTATTCTGTCTGCAAGGACATTTCATGACAACTAGGAAAAATTAGTAAAAGCTAAAGGTAAACAATGATTTTGATGTGAAATGTCAAACTGTAGAATGCATGGGATTTGCTGTGTAGCATTATACTAACAACAGGACCAGAAATAGAAAGATGTCCAGTGCCTGCATCCCTTTAAGATTTCATTAGCAACCAAGTCAGCAATATAAGAGTCTAATTATGATTTCTAGCAAGTTAAAACATTAATGTGCACATCATAAATAATGCTGATATCAATGCAAAACTGATATCAGATTTACCAAGATGCAGCATTAAAACAGTTACCTTTTAATTGGTAACTTTTTACCAATTTAATTGACAGGAGTATACAATTCAAACTAGTAAAACGAGCTGATGAATTAATCATCCATGAGCTCACACATGTAGCTATTGCTGACATTCAGTATTAAAACACTGGTGTATGAGTAGTAACGTACTTCAAGCCTAACTTCTAAAACATTTGTCCTCGTTTTAAAAAAAAAAAAAAAAAAGGAAAATTGTGTACAATTTGTATTTTTGTTTTTAAACAGATGACTGTTATATTTTCTTGTACAAAACCAACTTAAACTTAGTTCTCATTAAAGAAATTACTATCTCTATAGATTGAAAGAGGTGAAAAAGTGTTTCTGTGTGCTCACTAAATATAATTTTTTTCTCTAATAAAACTAAGTCATCCATATCGGCTCTCACTGAATGCACCCAGATAAATATATTGCCTCCTATAGCATAAGCTGGACACGGCTATCCTCAAAACAATGATTTTTTCTTACCCAAACAAATCAGGATAGTAAATCACTTTTCTTTCCTTTGAAAGAGTCATAAGTGCTTGAGGCTGCTGCAGCACAAAAACAAAATATCTTCACAAATGTCTCCAAACAGTCAAGCTGAAAATCTAAGCCAAAGTTTCATTTAACAGCCTGTCAGTTTTTTGATGTGAAGCTAATGAATGCAGTGGCAAACAAATCCATCAAACCTAACATCAAAACAACTGCACTTCATCTCACCAAAGGGAAAAAATAAAATACAACCTGCAGGCCAGCACTTTGATCTAACCTATCCACAGAAAACAGGTTGCTAAGCAGCTACCACTGAAGAATATGCATGCGTAATTACTGACTTAATTTTATGAAAGGAGGTAATAATACTTAAGCAGCCTGAGTCTTAAGCAGAAAAGGTTAGCAGACCTCTCCTTTCAGGTTCTACATATCAGCTAAGTAATAAAAAGATTTCCAGCACAGAACCCTTCAATATCTGAAAACAAACACAGTTTCAAAAGGAGCTATAATACAAAGGAATCATTATAATGACTAGTAAAATCACCTAGTGTGACTCTATCCCTCATACAAGGCAACGGAATTTACATACATTTACACTGGATAAAAGTCATCATGTTGTGCCACAAAACATACACAGTGACTGATGAGAGCAGCATTTGGAAATGCCAGTGCTTTCTCTAAAGCTTCTGAGGCTAAGGGTATTGGGCAAGGGATGACAGAGAGCAGTGAGAGACAGACAAGAGGATTTGGGAAACAAAAAAAAAAAAAAAAAAAAAAAGACTGGGGACTGCAGGGACTTAAACAGCAACAGGAGGGGGATGGAAGGGAGGAAACTTAAATAATCACCAGTGAGTGAGAAAGAACAGAGCTTTAACTGAGTCTGGTCACATCACCAGTCTCCTGGACATTTTCTACACAGAGCCTGCCTCTGAACTCAGTTCCCTGTGCTGAGCACCTCCTTCTCCCACATCCATCAAGCTTAAGTGGGACCATACAGTCCAGAGAGGGACCTCTACACAAAGTCCAAGGAAGTGTCATTTGAGGGGAATTCCCTATAAAAAGGAAATAATTTGTCTGCATCCAGGTTTTTCAAACAACCACTTATCAACAGCAGCAAAGGAAAAAAGAAATACCAAGAAAAAGCCTGCCTGAAAAAGCATAGCAATTTGTTCAAACTTTAAATCCCTTTCCACTTCTTATTATCAAACTACATTGGGTAAAGTTCAGTGATCATGTCCACAGGAGATGTTATTTGGACAAAAGGTGAGGATCATGACTGAGAACCCAGATTTTGGCACCTATAAATGAGAGGTCTGGCACTGTAAACTTTGTATGAAGGAAATACTCGCATGTATTAAAAATAACAACAACAACAACAACAATCACTTTAAAATGCATTTGACTATCAAAAAGACCATTCAAAGAATAGTAACAATCAAAATCAATATTCATTCTCAGTAATGTCTTAAGGAGGTGATACATGCTATGAGTACCACACTAAATTCCTGAATCAATCTTACTGTTGCAGTACATATAAGAAGATATCCCACAGTTTGCAAATTCACATTCAATGATCCCAAATTTAGACCTCCATGCCCAGTGACACATAACTGATACTAGAATTTGAAAACTAAACACATATATAGCATGATAAAATGTAGAAATGTAAGAATGATATTGAGAGGTGTAGGAAAACCACAAACTAAGCATATAGAGAACTTTCTCGTGAAGATTGGAAGGGGATAAATACATTGATAGATAAAAGATGTTTTAATAAATCGTTCTACACAATAGGCCTGGAAACTAATACTTCAGAGTAGTAACTGGAAATGACAATTCCTCATCTTACCTTTTGTGTATGAAATAAAAAGATCTGAGATGGTGAAGACTACATGAAATTTTGAAGTTAACACAGATGTCTACAAATTATAGGGCTTTCCTCCCCTAGCCCTGCAGCTAATAAACATTAAATTTTAGCTAAAGAAACACAAGATTTTCCTCAGACTAGAGAAGTGTCTTTCATTCAATTGTTTCAGAAGGATTTTTGTTTTATTAACCATAAAGGCATTCTGTGTTAATACTTACATTCAGCAACTTTAATACCTAAACATCAACCCTTGTTCAGCACACAATTTGCCTGCTCAGCATAAATCAGAGTAGATCCCTACAAAATATGCAAGCTAACTGGCACTGATTCATCTGTTTTACCAACAGTAACAAAGTGCACTGGGGTTAGGTAACTCAAAATGCATACCATGAAACTACACATTTGAACTCTACTGTATCTCTACTCTACTGTATAAACAGTATCTCCATTAGGAAAATGAGAAAATTTATGGAAGCCTGAAGAAATAACCCTTGCCCCTCTTTCGCACCTTTTAAATTTTTCAGAAATAAATTTCATTCTACAAATTGAAGTTATAGGATGATGATTACTACGAATATCTAAATTCTGTATCTATATCTAAATCTAAGAGCGCCCCTTTTACCTTCACAGAACTTAACAAGCACAACTTACTAAAGCATTTGAGCTCAGCACTACCTACCTTTGATTCTTTGAGAACCAACATTACCATACTTCAGAACTAAAGTGTCCCACTGTACCACATCAATTGGCAAGCACCTTCAGGACAGCATAAATGGATTGCTCCTTTCACCAGCATCTCCTATTTCCCTTTCTGTGTGTTCTTGTCAGTGGAAAAAAAGTTAGAAAGCAAGAACTACACTCTTTCTCCCCTGAAGTTAAGGGATTTTTAATATATCTCCCGTACTTCTCCATTTCCGCTTTGTTCTCAACACCTTTTTACTGTTGCTTATTCTGTCCAAATCATGTCTTTTATCGTGTATCGCCTGTGTCTTTCCCACCCCTCATCCTCTGCCTAATACCTTCTCTGTGCAGATAGTTGTTACTCTCAGAACCGAGACGATAGCTAAAGCAGCAGCCGAGTTGCAACAAACTGGACATTGGGAAGTGCCAGCCTGTAGTCTTCCTCTTCATATGCCGTCTAGAAGTTTTACATAAACACTTGGAATACAAGCTGAAATTACATCACTGCTCCTAGGATTTAACTACTGCTGGTAGGTAGGTTACAACACAGGGGAACCAAGATCAGCATTTCTCATAATTTTTATCTATAGCCTGTGCTTTACCCAAGTTTCCAGTATTAAGGGAACCTTTAATATCATTTCATTTTATAAAGGAAAGCAGTATTATCATTTAGCCTAAATGTTTACTATGACATTAATGGAAATCTTCATACAATTACATGCCTGTCTTTCTTTTCCCCCAAAATTAATGAAGAATGAATACTGACTGTCCTTCATTATTTTTTCTTTTGCTAAGACAGAGATCCAGCTGTAAGCAATTAGAAACTGTTCTGTAAAAATAAATGTGTCAGTCATCAGTATGCAATATTAGTCATCATGTGACAAATAATCAGTCATCAGCATGCAATATTCTCTTAGCAGAATACAGCAATGAACTGACCTAGATATTACTGCATTTTGCTGACACAAACAATTTCTCCACTACAATGCAGAGCAATACAATACAACCAGGAGATCTGAAATAGTTTTTTCAATGAAAATTCTTTTATATACTACATATAGAAAGAAAAATATAAGTTAAATACAACATCAGCACTCCGAAGAACGACAAACAGGAACATAAAGTTGTCAGGTTTGTTGATGAAATCATGGTGTTACCAGAGTAGCAAAAATAAAACAAAACACAAAAACAAACCAACTAGAATATCAGCATCCTCTGGCCATATAATTTACTTCCCTTTTAATTAATACTTTCAGGAAGTTTCCTGAAGTCGTGATAAAAATATGTTCTTTCTTGTGTTTTTCTACAGAAATACCATAACCAAGAAACAGAATTCTCAGTTTGGAGTAACTCTAGTAATTTGTACGTGCTTTCAAAGCATCGCACAACCACAATCGAAGAACAGATAACCACGTACAATGCTTCCTCTCCGTTCAGCTTGCTTACCATATTTTGATGGCATAAACAAATATAAGCAAATATTATGTAAAATTAATTCACCACCTTTCCATTAGTCTCTCTTTTTCAAAGGAAGTAAAAATTTTAAAAATCCAATTATTACCACTTCCTTGCATGCCCTCTTATTTAAAAGGAAAAGAAAAATGCACTTCAATTCTCATGTGCTTTTTGTAGTAAATAATAAAAAAACCTGAAAGTGCTATAAGCACTTAGACCACTTGTCACAGAAACTGGAGTTCACATATGACAATGTTATCTAAGATTTCTCCATAATTATTGATTGGACTGCCACTTTGAAACTTTTAAACGTTTAAATCAAACTGCAGACACCACATACCTATTTTAATTTCTTATATTATGTATGCACAGAATACTGCTCCTATGTTTATGAACCCATGGCACAAATGATAGGGTCCTGTGATGAAAGTTATGTCCACATACTAGAGTTTTAAATAAGTAAAAGTGTATTTAAAGCTTATAAGCCATGACAACCTAGTTAAAAAACTTCATTAGCTTTGACATTTGAAATTGGCTTTGAATTTGACCCTGACTCTAAATTTAGGGCATAATTCAATAGCTGAGAGTCCCTGCTTGAGGCATAAAATATGGGAGAGTTTTTTTCTGGGGAAGCTGCACACAAAAAGGTATTCTGTGATTCTTAAAACATGATAAATATGAAGCCTGTACACTGAAAGCAATGCAGTTGAAAGTATCAGCAGCTCAGCCTCACTACATTCAAGGATAAAATTTGCCATTCTGAGTTTTGGCTGAATCAATTTTACAGTTGTAACATATTTATAGCTTTTAAAATTCACGATAGTTTACCTGCTACAGTTAACTCAGCAATGTGTCCATGCCCACGTTTCTCTCAAATTTTTTTAACTGTACTGTCTATTGAAAGTCGGAACTATTAAATACATAGATGTTTGCAACCGACTTTACAGTCAATGCCTTATCAGTTGGCTATTATAAAAGCAAGTTTCCCATTAAAAGCGAAGACCATCCTGACATCAATGCCTACTTATATTTTCATTACTTTCACATACAACGTAGAGGAAAAAAATGTGGAAAAAAAAGATTTACAAACCTTTTACCTTTTGAAACATACTCATTCTCATTAACAACAACAACAGATAGTGCCTAGAATCACAAATTCCTAGCATTTGAGAACTTGGTGGTAGTTCTTAGTATTCTTAGTATTTCAGATACTTTCCAGTATTTGAGAACACAGTCTTCTAATCCCCAAGTGTTCAGTGAGAGTTTGCTACAGTTACATAATTGTTAAACTTGCACATCTGGTTTTGCACTTTAGTCCACGTCATCTTATGAGTTAATATATTAAACAATGCTATCCTCAGTAATGATCACTTCAATGCAGAAAATGCCTCTACTTTAAATATTTTTGGAAGCATACTAACCAAAGCTTATACAAGCCATAATTCTGAGCAAAAAAATCATATAATACTGAAAAAATCCTTTCCTGAACAAATTGCATGCTTACTTGATTCTGTATATTACAGGCTGTAGACAAACAGAAGCCAAAAACGTACGCGGCAACCTAAAGTAGGTTCAATACTCAGCTGTACTAAAACATATTCCTGGTTTTGGAGCCTGAAAAGTGTCTGCTCTAGGTTCACAGTTATTATGTCATCATATACTATAAGCTATCTGATAACTTTAAAGAAGATTAATTGGCTGTTTTAAGTAAGATTTTCTTAGGCATCAATTCTGCAATGTGACTTACCAATTTTGCTGCTTTTCCATAATCAATCCATCGGATTGTGGCAAAGTTTGTTGACTCTGCACAGTTAAAACCATGGTTAAATCCTGCATGGTAGCCATATGGGAAAGTGATCATAAATTCCCCTGCCTCTTGTGTAATCTACAGCATAAAAACAAATAAAACAAAGTGAACCACATTACAGAAGGAGGTCTGCACCTGAAGATATGAAAACTATGCTTTCCTTTGTGATTACATAAAAATAAAGATTTCTTTTCCTCCTTGCATGCAGCTGCAATTTAATGCTTGCAGAACTAATATACTTGAGAGAATGCTATTGACTACAATTTGGGATAATAAAATTTAGCTTCTCAGCATAACTATACATATTACTTCACAAATTCAGAAAGTACTTTCAAATAAAGCAGATCTAGCTGCCAACATTCATTGGTAATAAAACCTGGAAAGGACAGTCAGACCAGAAGACCGTGCAAAGGCTACACCAATCTATTTGACTGAGAGGAAGCAGAGGCAGGGTGAAACAAATGCTCGTAGTTACCAACCCTAAATACTACTACATATTAAATGCTGAAGAAATTATTCTGTTCATCAGCTGGAAGATGTTTCTCTGGAATGCCAGAACTACTCTATTGATCTTGGAGAGGCTGAAGAGATCTTATTCTTATCCCTCTCTCCCATACACACATATTTCAAAAAATACGGTCCGAAGACCTGTGACTGAGAGACTGATTTGGCTTTAAAAGTTATTTATTACTGACAATCAAGCATAAAGTAGGAGGAACCCTAAGTAAGTTAGTGAGTCTTGGCAGTTGGAGAAAACATAGTTTTCACGCCAAAGGAAACACACTACAAGCAAAACAGTGAAACACAATACATTTGGATCCTCAAGGCAGTATTTTCAAGTCACTTGGATAAGAAAGGAGGAAGAATTACAGACAACTGCCCTGAACCACTTCTTCAGCCTTACAGCTACTAACAGGGAATTCTTGCATTGTAACTACTATGCAGAATTGCTCATCTTTAAGCA
Organism: Struthio camelus; assembly: GCF_040807025.1. Classification (NCBI taxonomy): domain Eukaryota; kingdom Metazoa; phylum Chordata; class Aves; order Struthioniformes; family Struthionidae; genus Struthio; species Struthio camelus. Next base: position 19,031,109 of record NC_090982.1, on the reverse strand, counting down.
AATAGAATCCTGCTTTTACGTTACATTAAAATGATTTTTTTCTGCCCTGACCATTCTCTCTTTCTTTTGAAGCACAGTTTTAGAGCAGATGGATTCTACTAGTATTTATAACCAGAGTTCCAAATACATAAAGCACAGAAGGGGCCTGGAAGAACATTCCCAGAGAGAAAATCTCGACTACAGTTAAGCTCTGACACTGTGCCACAAATCAAGCAAGGGTATTTCCAAAGGATCACTCTGTTGTTTACAAGTACAGTAGAGATCAGTTCAAATAAAAGAAGTCACATGCCACTACCTCAACAATTATAGCAAAAAGAAAACATAACAAAAAAAAAAAAAGCTACTGCAACAGATAATGTTTCTTATAGCTTCCGAGAAATCAAATTCCTAAGCACTTATCAAAATCAGATATTAGACAAAAACAAGTTTCTAGAGGACGCTACAAAAAACATGGGGGTAAGGCAAGCAGAAGATTGCTCAGGATAGTCTCCTTCTAAAGAGAAAGGCTCATCTTCCCATAGCACGGACTGCTGCTCCCTTCTTGGGCATGAAGACGACAACAGGCAGCATTTCTTGTCACCCACTAATATTCTCGCCACTCGGGGAAGTTTTAATTGTTAAAGTCAGGCCACCAAAGACTATATCGAGGACAAACTGGTCAAACACTAGCAACGACATAACCATGCTGTCTTTTCAGCTATCTGAAGGAGATAATAAATAAAAAGATTCAGAAGTAAAGAGTCTACTGAGACTTGCCATTGCTCTGTTTGATGTGCCTTTTTACATTGGATTCACATAAGAAGTTAGACTCACTAAAAAAACAGATCCATTTTAAACTCAGCAGATAATCTGAACAATGACGGATGCCTGTTCAGCAAGAAGGTATGTACTTGTTGCTGGAAAATAAGGAGAATTCTTAGAGATGAGACAGATTTTATTTTTTTATTGTATGATAGTCCTTTGCATAGGCAACCCAGTAAGAAAGAAAGAGGAAGAACAAAGAAGATACCTTTTAAGGAAATATTTTTATGATTTTAAAGAGGAAAAATGAAAGTTAAAATTTAAACAACTACTCAATTAAATGTCACAATGCTGTACATTTTTCTTATTAAAACGTCATGTTTTATGTCTCATCTTCTTACTGGCATAGTAGTTTCACACATTTCCACTTTTGAATCCTCCCTTTCCTCTCCCTCAAAATCCTTATCTTACAGTCACAAGAATTGTATGCTTTCTGTACATAATGCAAGTAGAAACATGCAGGCTTACTGCTTCACATATTGATGTAAATTTTGGATATTATTACAGACGGATGGGGAGAAAGGAAAATAAGAAAAATATAGTTATCGGAATAAAAAAGAATAAAACAAAGATAAAAACATTACGTTTGCACCTTATACAAGTTTGATGTGTGGGTCATATGTGGCATACACATACACACACAGATGCATCTATTATAACTGTTACTGTAGTTCCCAAACAATTGCTGTGGGAGTGTTTAAGAAAGATTATTCTCAATGCCAGCAATTCCCAAATTTATCTCAATACACCCTTCCGCTGATGACAGTATAGCAGGTGTTCTATTGCAACAAGCAGCAGTTCAGCTGTCACTTGGTAGGTGTAGGCTGTCTTATCAGCGTCCAGCACGTTTCTACTTCTATCACTTTGAGCCATGAGAGATCACAGCCCGGTTCTCTCCGTTCCTTTCTCACTGAATCCCATTAATTACAAATACATTTGGGTAAAGTCTGCTTCCTCCTAACACTAGGTGACAGAACTAGACTTACTTAACTACTTCTAGCGCTCTTTTCCAAAACTAGAATACAGGAAAATCCAAGACACTGAAATAAAACCATTAGCTCCCTTACCCACCTCAGAGGGGTGGTACTGAAAACAAACATTTCAGCATTCAGTAAGGTGCTGCACTTTACACTCCAACCAATGAAACTGTTCAGACTAACATTCAGTAAATTCAAAACTATAAATCCAATATGGAAAGTTTCATCTGGCACTTCATGATGAAATACAAGGCGATGAAGTGAATCATTAGTTACTTATATATTACAGAAACTGAACTCCTCAACTGCATTTCCATATGATAATATATCATTCCGAAAACAAACTACTTTTTATGTGAGTAAAAGCTTTCTTTCAAAGGTAGGCAGTCTCATTCCAGCTGCCTATATTTTACACTTAGGTTGATTTAAGCATGAAAAGCTAAGCAACCTTCCACAAGACATACAACAAATCAATGGCTTCATTTCACATAAGTCTACCTAACTCCTGTCTTCTTCGCTTTCACTGTAATGCCATATTTCTCACAAGCTTCTTCCAGCCAGGTAAACTTTATAAAGTGCATCCACTCAGTTTTACTGAAAGCGTAAAATGTAACTGGCTCTACTAGTGGGTGCTGTTTTACTAACAATAGTGCTATTGATAATTATTGTAGACATTGATTATCCACATCTAAGTGCCTGCATACTTTTCAATTTGCTACAAAATACTATTTCTAGGGGCGTTTGAAAACCTCTTACATTGCTGATAAATCTCTATGGTAAATTCCTTTAAAGATACAATCCAATTGTATTTACTTCTTCAATAATGTATATACTCCAGGCGAGATTACTTAGGTTATAAAGCACAACATATCGTGAGATCATCCTATAAATTTTAAAATTACCAGTTTTTGTTGTTGCGAGCATTACGTAGGGGAAAATATTCCCTTAAAATATTATTTCTATGGGCTATATTTCATACTATTCCACAAACTAAACAACTAAATCTCAACTAAAACAGGTGAACAGCACCAACTTATATTCTAGGCAGAGGAAAGTGAGAAGCTGAGCTCACATACAAAGATCCTCATGGTACCTTTAAATAAAACACTTCACATACGAAAACAGAAACTACAGTAATAAACAAGGAGTGTGGTGAGGATGGTTTATAGGATTATTTTGCAAGGTGAATACAGTGAGAAAAAGTACATATTGCCTGGTTCTTCTGAACACCTTAAAACAGTCTGGGCAGGGGGGAAAAAACAAGAATCAATTAATTAGTGATGAGAAAGCTTTTAAAATCTCAGTATAACAAACATGCTTACGCAAGGGACTTTCTGAATCAAGCACTGTACTTCTGTGTAGGCCTGTAAAGCTGTTGAATTTAGAAACTCAGAATTTACAAAGCTGTTCAGGACATAGAACACAGATTTTATTGCTTAAAAAAAGCAATACAGCAGAAGTGCTTTTACTAAATAGCACCTATATAACGGCAAACATTATTCACAAGTGAAAACATTCTAAGCAGAAAAGATTCAGGAAGAAAATCTTGTAGTGAAGGACAACAAACTGAATACTTTAGATGTTTGTAAAAGCAGGTATGTATTACATTCATCCACACAGAAGAGAGACAAAATCATTCTTCCCACTTTCTGCTTATATACAAAGTTTGCATTAACTACCCGTTCCAAATCTGCCACTACCTAGCAGCATAAAAAAAAATTCAATAGTTTTGTAATATGTTACAGCTTTTAAAATGTATTTTATACTAAATAACATTTATTTCAGTTTTATTCCACCCTGTAAATATTTTGAAACTTCTTAGATAATAATATCAACAAAGTTACACGGAGATGCATCAGAAGATGAACATACAAACAGAGAGAAGTGAACATTTATTTTAAAATATTAGGTATAAAACATAATTTAACAACAGTTAGGAAGGGTTTAAATCAACACAGAATCCCATATAAACTTGCACGGAAATAAAATAGAAATAAAAATACATTGCTGATCGCTTAAAAGTACAGAAACTTTTAGGGTTCAAATTATGACACCCACAAGTATATTCTAATAGAAAATTCCAGACTAAACCACTTAAGAGCCCTAATACTATAAGCACTTGTTTTAACCTTGTCAGGGAGACAGTACCTAAATAAAAAATAATAATGTTGCCTCATCTTTACTATAAACAATCTTTATAGCACACACAATCTAATTCAATGCATGAATGCACAGTTTAAAAACAAACATTAACGTACCTTGTCAAAAGGAATTCCATACTTTTTCAAAATTGAGGGAGAAATCAAGGTCATCTTGTGGCGAAGAAAAGCATCACATCCCTGAGAGCTGCTTGGGAAGAACCCTAATAAGGTGAAATAAGCAAAATTGGGTTTCCTTTAATTAAAAGAATTAGGAAAAGTTAATAGCATTTTACAATAAATAATACTACTGAACACTTGTTTCAGCATTTTTCATCATTGCTAATTACTGAGGGATACGTATAAAAAACAAACACAGCTCCTACAGGAATTAGCTGATTTTCAGCTCTTTTTCCCTTATTTGTTGAAAGAGGTGAAGTAATTTAAAATAAGTTAAAACAACATGTAAGTTTGGACACCCTTTTTTTGCTTTCCAGAAATGTTTTGCTCTATATTTTTCCAAGTTTAATGATCGTCCTGCAACCCCGGACATATCTCCTGCACATATGAAAAATCAACATTAGTATTTAAATTCAAAAGCATCCTACAGGAATCAGATTTACCTAGCACCTCCAGACCACCTTCCTATACAGTACACAAACATGTCCATCTTATTTCTCTCTGCTCCTCAAATTTCATAGAAATACTTGGTGCATTTCTAAGCAAGTACTTTTTACTTCTTTGCATCTTGTCCTAATTTGTATGAACAAAGATGGCTATTCAAGTTTCAGTTTTTATCATTATTTATGTAGCAATCCACTAACCCTGGTCAGTTCATTACATAATGATACAATGCAGTTGATCAGCACATGGAAATAAATGAGTGAGGGCTACTAATACCAGCTGTTAACCAGGCCATGTGTGGCACTAGGGGGCTTCCATCACGTCATCAAAAATAAAAGACAGCATAAGGAGACTACATCTCTTTTTTCCAATGCTTGTTATCCTCTTCCATGGGGGAGAAACGAACTAATAGGGGCCTTGATTCTGCACAGAGTTCAGAATTCCCTTTCTGAAACAGAGATAACATCAAGAAGCCAAAATAAGCAAGCGTCACTGAACTCCAGTATCTGGCCCTCTAACTGGGATGCCAACAGCACAGCAGCCACTGTTCACATCAGATAACCTGTCCTGGCCTTTCTAAAATGAAAGCAACACGTTAGGTCCCTCAATTTAACTGTATCACAGTAAGAAAATATTACATAACAATAAGGAAAACTGAGGAAGACAAGAAGGAGAAAGAGGGCAAAAGTTTCCAGAATATGGTTAATTTAGCCCTTCCAGAATTCCTACTAGCAAAGTCAGACTCTCAAAAGCTGAGAGCACAACATCTAGAAATGATAAAACAAAGGAAAAGGGCATAGTAGTTAGGAATGGCAAGATGCTCCTGCAAAGCCCAGAAGATTGAAATATTGAAGGTGAGAGCCATCTAACCACCTACATTTCTCTGAATATGTGCTCCATCTCCTCATCCAATTCCTCTCCTGCTCAATTACAGGTGTATTCCTCACACAATTCTCTTGCTGGAGCAGAGAGGAACACTCATGATGTTAAAATGTAACATAGCAGAAATGCAGAGAAGTCTCACAAAGTTATACCACTAACAGACTAACAGAAGTAGGTTGACAGTAAAGGGGATCAATTAACTCAATACATTAGAGCAATGAGGAAGTCTTTTTTATTTTTATTATAAAGAGTAATTATTATTTATCTTGGCAGGGTTGTGTGTGTGGTTTGTTTTGTTTTGTTTTGTTTTTTTAGTATTCATAGTTAATTATGACCAAGAATCACCAGGAGATATACTGTGATTAACTCAAATATATACATTTAACAGTCATGGAAAGTATGTAATTTTACTGCATCAAGGATACAATATTTGAAAATAATTCATTTTTCTCCAGTTCAGCTTAATTTTATTTATGTATTGTACTTCCTTATATAGAGTATATTTTGCAATGTTACCAAGACTTACTAACCTCAACAGTTCACTGCACTGTATGTCATTTATTGTCTAGAGATTTCTGAACACTTTGCAAAGGTTGGTAGGTAATTGCCAAAAAAGGTATAACAAATTAAGTGTTTTAAAAATATATCTTAATTCTCAGAAAGCATAACTGAGGTAGCACAAAGTTCACTATCTATAACAGCTTCATAGGGAACATAAACACAACAGGAAGCTGAGCCAAGACTTTCTGGTTCCCAGTCTTAGTCTTTAAGAATAAATTCACTCTATTAAGTACACAGAATTTCACCACTGCCCTCTCTTAAAACATATACGTGTATGTGTTTATGTGTAAAATAAAGATGAAATTAAGATATAACTAGAGAAATATTAATGAGCATGTCTATTAACAAGGAAAAAAGTGGGGTAAAAGAGGCTGATATACTGCATTTTGACAAGATTAGAATAAAGTGTTTTATAATCTTAAAAAATTTCACAATACAACTGTTCCACGCAAACAATACAAATAAGACAAAGGGAGAAATTGCGTGCAAGAATTGTGAGATGCTCTCATTTTCCTCTACAATAAATATATTGCTATCCGTTCTTTCCAATATTCACAGATGGAAAGAAAGAAGTAGGCAAATTAGTTGCAAGAAGTTACCAATTAATTACAAAAAAAGCTATCCTCTATGCTACATCATGTAGCAGAAATTCATAGGTGAACAAGTACTTTAATAACCGAACATATGCTTCCCATTTAAGGGTTAAGCTATACCATTTACAATAGGATTACCAACAAATGCAAAACTCTGAAAGTGCTTCCTAAACAGGGCATTTCAAATTAACCTTTAACGTGAGTAAATGAATTAAAATTTAAATGAATTACAATTTATATTAAAAATCAACGAAAAAAGAGGTTTTGAGTCACTGTATACATAGATTTGTAAACTGACCCCAAACAAATGCAGTAATTGGTCATAAATTAATTTAAATTGGGAAATCATTGAAAGAAGATAGTGTGCATTGTATTAAATATTTCATTTACTTTGAAATTTATATTTACAGTAGACTGCATATAATTTGGTCCACAAAAATTTTGCATTCTATCATCTGAGCAAAAACAATCATATACGAGGCAGAACACATCTTTTGCAAAATGAAGGTATTTTAATGAACTCCTGTTCATGAAAGCTAAGCATAAAGTTAAGCATTTTAATAACATTTAGAAATTGAAGCATTCCATTTGATTTCCAGAAATACTAACCATGCAAGACGATTTGCAATACTTCCTTTAAGCAAGGCCATTTTGTAGATGTCTAAATAGGATTTTGACTATTATTGAGGAAAGATATTCTTAAAAAGTTTCTGCTTCTACAAATACTCTCAATGGATTCTCCCAAATTATTTTCAGTTGTACTATAAATCTACGTAAAAATTCATACAATAAGAAAATTTCAATATAAAGTCATTTAAAAACAATGCCTTTTTTCTAAATACAAGGAGAATATACATAATGTTATTCTTGTGAGTAAAAGTACTGCCTAAGGAACACGGGCAAAATTAAAGTGAAGCAAACACTGTACATAAAAAAACAAAACAAAACAAAAAACACACACACAACAAATCCCAACAATTTACCAGTTATCTTGCATAAAGTTAACCTGCAGTGATAGCGAACTGGAAGAGACAGTGGAGAAGATAGGATGCCAGCTCTTCATGGTTAAAAAAAAATCTACTTAATGGCTGTATTAATACTAATTCAGGAAAAAAATAGTTTCAGTTATTGATGTATAAGATGGCATTTTATGCCTGAAGAACATAAAAGATCCTAGGATTAATCCTAGGTTCCTAGGATTAACCTGCAGAACTGCTGAACAGTGTGTTTGGCCACAGGGAATACGCTTACAAAGAACAATACATAACCATTCTCCAAAGTGAATCATAACCATTTTGCTGAAAAAGTATGGTAATTGTATAAAAGCAGTAGGAAGAAGTTATTCAAGAAAAATAAACAAACATGACTAGAAGAATGCTTAGGTGACACAAATTTAGCCACAGGACATTTAACTAACATAAGGACTTTCTGTCATCTCTTTACTATATCTGCACACTTGAGCTGTGTCCTTCTTTTGCAGATATTATTTTGCCCTTGACAGATATAGTTTCATTCTTGCACCAATACATGCACTTATCACTGCTAGATTAAAAAAAAAAAAAAAAATCACTCTCAATAATTAAACGTCTAAGTATTTTTCATGCCTAGAGAAAAAAAAAGAGAAGCCAAAATGAAGCATTACAGTCTCCGCTGTACTCTCAGACTGCATTTCTTCTCTCTGAGAATTTCTCTTACTTACCCTAAAATTCTAGAACAATCTTAAGCTGAGCACATTATAATTGGCGTATTTTTTGCACATTCTTTCTAGCTGACCTCCCAATACCAGGAAAAGAAATTTTCTTAAGTTAAATAATACAAGGTTCAGTTAAGCTGCAAAGCTAGAACACAGACTTACACACATAGAAGTATTAGGAACACTGTTAAGATTCCCCAGGATAAAGTGTTGTTCAAAGTTGCTATTTAATTTTTTTTTCTCCTCACCAACTGGCGTGCAGTTTCATCACACATTTTGCTTGAGCGGTTAAAAGATAGTTAAAAGAATATAAGGATGCCTCAGCAAATACATTTCAAATATTGTGACGCAATTAGCGTCTGTAACATATCATTATCATCATCTGGAATGTGGAGTTTACAGCCTTCGAGAAATCTCAATTCTGAGTAGCATCAGGAAATAATAGAAATACACTGAAACACTCTATCCAAAGAAACATATAAAGAAAAATCCTCTAACAAAAGTGATATTTGAAACTGAGGAAATAACTGGCATTGAAACTAGCAAAATACTGCTAAAATAAATTTCAATTTCTAAAAGCAGGGAGAGTTTGAGTTGTTTTTCCTGAAAAAGCAAGTTTTGTACCTAATTTCCTTATTGTAGCTTGCTTTATCAGCTCAATATATAATGTTAAAAAGCAAATGATGGGCAAATAATAAGCTCTAAAATCAGAATAATCACATGGAGGGTAACTGCAGCAACTCCAGCTAGAAAGTAACCTTGTTGTTGAACCCTAAGCAAGTGGCAAACACCACAGAAAACTTGCTAAAAACCCATTAGTGGAAATTCACAAGGGAAAATTTGCAATGGTTACAGAGCCCTCACAATGAAATCAAAGGTTAAGCTTACACATTCTGTCCCACTACAAAATATTTTTTGACTGGCAAAATCTACGCTCACTGAAATTTTCAGTCTCATTCACAGCATTATCTCAGAAACAGTCCCCTTCAATGAACACAGAGAGAAAGGAAGGTAATATCACCGTAAGAGTGGCCACTCATCAGAAGGACTTCTGTTCTGCCTGGGCTAACTGTAAGGTTACTGGCAATACTGCATAAGGTTTTCTCTGAGCAAAGAAAAAATCTTAAATGAGAATAGATTAGCAGATATAAAAGTATACCTACTAGCATACTAAACAGAGTACTTCACATTAGAAGCATAACAAGGACCGTATAAATACATTAAATGCATGCACAGTAAGGAATAAACTTAAAGGAACCCTGAAATTTAAATAATCAAAGCATCATATAATTTTCTTCTATTTTCCTTCATCATTTTCTTACTACCTTTGAGCCACTCCAGGGCAAATCAAGTCAGGCCAGCAACCTAGTTCAAGACTAAAACCATCCTCACAACTGATGCTGAAGTTATCACTTTACAGGATTACCAGTTAACAGTGGTTCATTAGTAAAATTCCACTTCCAAAATGAAGAAAACCTGCAACGTATCCAGAATGTTCACAGCACTCTAGTTCTGTAGCAGATTCTTTTAAATGTTTTTATTAATTATGTGAAAGTAAACATCCATTAACTCTAAATCAAAGCAGGAATTCTGTGGTAATTCGCATGCAAACACAATTTCACAGTTTCCTGAGATATGGCAGACCTCTTCTCCACTTCTTTCAGGTACTTATATTTAGCCAACTTGGCCCTCCACATCCTCTTGGAAATAATTACATATAATCCAATAGACCTTCCCAAAGCAATTACTTCACAGGAGGGAAAGAGCAAGATTGAAGACTAGGATAAAAGAGTCAGGCTGCACATTGATTTATGTTCATGAGAAACAGACAGGTTCAAAACTTCTCCAGCTGCTGATGTTCTGACATACTCAGTAGAATTAGAACTGTCTCCAATACAAGAATCTGAATCAAAATTCTGGTGGCCAAATATTTGGTTATGAGCACATGAACTACAGGTAGAGTACATTTTACAGGTAGAGTATATTTATCAAGGAAACCGAAGGTCCCACCGAGGCTTTGTAACAGCCTTATCTAGTTATAGCAGAAGTAACAATTGCAGACCGTGCTAACAGTCAAAAACATGCTCTCAGAAGACTCTAGATACATACTCTGACAGATAATGCCGACCAAAATAAGATAATCTTGCACAAGACGATCAATGTTATTTGTACTAACAAAATTATATTTAATTTTTGAAAGACAGTCTTATCACCACTGGGCCAAAGATGCACTGTCATCAAGGCTATTCCACCTGGTTACACTACAACCTTCCAACATAATTTTTGTTTTTCTGATCCATATTCCAGATTCAACCTAAAACCTTCTCCTCTGCATGGGAAACTGGGGGAAATGGGCACCAAGCAGATTTCTAGCTATAGCTGAGGAGGACAAGTTTCAAACACACAGGAGAGTGCTGTACTGACAGTCTGTAAGGGTAACTGAAGAGAGTCTGGAATAGTTTTAAAATAAGAAAGTTATATCTTATTTTCACAACTATGACTCATGTAAATCTAAGTAGACTGCGTTTCATTACCTGGTTAGTCAGCATTTCAGTTAATTGGAACATTTATTTACAGTACTTGGAATGCATTCATACTGATTTCAATTAAATTTTTCAGCTATGATCATACACAGAAAAACTGGAACACTTTTATTTCCAAATGAGTACATTTATTTACAGTACTAGGAATGCATTCATACTGATTTCAAATAATTTTTTCAGCTATGATCATACACAGAAAAACTGGAACACTTTTATTTCCAAATGAGTACTCTGCCAGTAACTCCATTGACTTGAACAGGGCAATTGACAATATATATTATTTTCTATGAAGGAGCATATCACCTTTGGCCAATAATAAAGTCATTATTTTACAAAAACATACCTACGAATCATCTTCTGAGGGAACTTTCAATTCGAATTCTGATCAGTTAGTAATTGCCTCATTAATTATCTAGTCTATGCTGGCACATTCAGTACACTTCACCTGAAATTTTACGTTAAAAGGTGCTATATTTCTAACTTGTTTCTCAATATTAATTTAAAATGAAAATACAAAACTTAAAACATCCCAAAGGAATATCCCAAACTGTAAATAACTTGAATGTAATTAACATTAATCCCATTTAATATAATTAACTAAAGGAAGGAAATTCATATTTGATGTAATTTTGACTTACGTAGCTCATCCAGCTTCACTTAAACGACCTCAAAACATAGAACATATTAATCATACTTCATTGACCAACACTCTTGCAACACAGGCAGATATGAAGGAAGGATAGAATTTCTAGCCATTCTGTTTTTATATTTTACTTTGGTAGACATAAATAAAAACTTGATACAATGTAATTGAATGAATTTGCAATGTATTTGAATTAATGTAGTTTGAATTTCCATATTGTAGATGAAAGAAGAATTAGGAGAATGACTTTGCATGGCAACAGTCCTCACAAAGAAACAGTGCCAATTTGTATCTATATAAAGCACAGAATGCTAAAGCCATAAGAGATAGCTACTACTGTGAAATATGAGTGTTATTACGCCCAGATGAACATGTTATAGACCAAAGTTCATTATCTCTTTGATGAAAGTTTCCTATTTTGACTCAAATAACTATCAGTTGAGAAAATACTCAGCTCTTCAGACGCTGCAGTTTTCAGATTGGAGGCATTTACAAGTTATCCAAGTAAGTGCTGCATTAAGTTTCATTTCAACAACTATTTATACTTTTCATACAAAACAGTTAACCTCTGCATGCAATTATTTAATACAAATACCATACAAACCATACAAAGCTTTCTAAAACACTAACTACTTAAAATATATTAAGCTTTACCTTAGTTTCTACTTCAAAATAAACGAACACCACAGATAGACGTCATCTCTTTGCTAAAATAGTTACTGCAATTAAAGGATCTGTTAAAGGAACCTGAAAATCCTTCAAATTGTCATTTCTGATTTGCCTCCCTGCTCCTACCTTTGCTTTATATTCTAACCTATTTTGTGAAGCAATAAAAATCTCAGAATACTATGGTATTACAGATTAACATAACGAGTATAAAAATTGCAATAACAGCTCACTTGAGATTTTTATTACATTTATGTCTACATAAAATTGAAAAAAACTACATAAATGAGAAAACAGCTGAAGGGCAAAATCAAACTGTTGCCTTTATTAGATGCAAGTCTAATGTCTTTCAGATAAAATATTTCTAGGTGCCACAGTCAATCAAGATTTCAATGGAAAGCAAAGATGAAAGCACTCATGCACAAAAGGCATGGGTGATAATTGCAATGTACAGACAAGATAATGGAAAACATCCCAGCCTTCCTTTAATTTTATGTATCAACTGCTGCCTTGACCTAGACAACCTGCCACATTTGCTGCATTATTTTATTATTTTAATCATTTAGGAGTATTCAATTAATTCAAAAGTTATCTGGTCAGCACAGCTAACCTTCCTGAATATACTGCTTTTTTCCCCTTCAGATGTTGCAGTCCTACAAAAGTAGGATTAAAAGTATTTTCAATAAACATGTAATTAAGTCTGAAGGTCTCATTTTTATTAACCTTCACTATTAACTGAATTGCAGCCATTAGGCTTGTTTTACATTTTCATCATTTTAGCATACCTTACTGTAAAACTCGGAATGCATTTCAGCAGGCAGCAACCGCAGCATGGAACATCACAGATACCTTAAACTCCACAAGCATGAAAATCATCAAAAATTATAGCTATTTAAAAAAATCTGAAGGTATACACCAAAGTGAGGATAGAGATCATCATCTCTATGCTTAAGAACAACAGTAACATCTTCTGGAATCTATTCTGAGTTATTAGGTGGACCAAAAATACCATGAAAATATTTCACTCACAGAAATATAAGCTAAAATACATCAAAGTCAAGCGCTAAACTTAGGAAATGTCCAAGATAGTTGTCTGTGAAACTAACTTCTCTACCTTATAAAGTTGTTATGACAAAATCTCTGAGCATGCAAGCTTTCCTGCAGAAACCTCGTTTTATTCAGTGGGTATAACAGAATAAACAACTATTTGAAATTTTATCTTCACTGCTCAATATCTGGTTCTATGTTTTATTTGCCATTCACTGCTAAAAAGACAGTTCTGAACTAAGAATAATTAATCTGTTATCATACACACGATTTATCACAGAAAGTATATTTCTGTTCACCACACTGAACATATAGACAATAGCTATGGCAGAGAACTTACTTGAAGGCAGAGGCACACTGCAATGCATAAGTGTGAAGAAAAAAACATCTATACAGAAATACATAAGCAGCACAGAAAGATACAATATTGCTCCAACATACATTTTAAGTAAGGATCAAGGAATTGGGTTCCAGTTCCAAGCTCTGGAAGGAAGTATGTCTGTATGTCCGTATCACTCCAGCCTGACCCCTTTCTGCCCTATCCTCCCCGAGCCAGCTCCAGTCCTGAGAACTGTTACCCTGGATGACACTGAAGTCCCTTCTTAGCCTCTTATCCAATTCCAGTTATGGCATTCTGACATTAGGTCACTGATCCCTAGTACAACCAACCTATCAGCTTCTGATAAACAGTGATTTTAGGGACTTTCACTTCTACCATATGCTTTATGTCTCATTCTTCTTGCTACATTATTTTCAACACGCACTAAACGATGTGATCCCTTAATTTCACTTAATTTTTAGAAATAGATGAATGACTGTTGCTGAAACTGTCCCTTCTCTCCCTCTCAAAAAAGAAGTTGGGACATGAACTCATTACGGAACAGTTAAGTCCAAATAGTTTTAAAATTCTGCACCATTATGAAATCCTGTAACAAACATCAGAGTAGCCATAACAACTGAAAAATCTATCTCCCTAAAAATCCTGTTTATAGCAAAGGTCAAAGCAGATGTACAAAAAAGAGTTTAAGTACAGCAAGAAACTTTCACTTCTTCCAAGTACTCTTCCAGTACTCACTAGTTTGAGGCTCAAAAACTCTGAAAGCCAGATGTGGTTTCTCTGTGCCTTTTAACAAATTTCTCTGCCAGTGTTATCCAATCTCCCCTTGAATCCATGCAAACTTTTAGATTCACCCTTTGCAATGAGTTTAGATTGCGTGAAGAACCACATCTTTCTGTTTGTTTTGAAACTGCTGAGATTCTTCATTCAGAATCTGCAATTGTGCTGAAAAAACAATCATTCCTTAGTCACCATTTTCACACCAGTCATCACAGACCTTTAACATATCCTCTCTCTTTGATTCTTTTCCAGATTGAAAAGTTTTAGCTTTCTGAACAGTTCTTTATACAGAAAAGCCATATTATTGGTCATCCTTACTGCCCCTCTCTGGACCTTTTGCATTTCTCCATTCTTTTTATTCTCTACTCTTTTCCTATAAACCTTAAAAATAACTACTGAACAACTTTAGCAACTTAACAACTTAGTGTCACCTGCACTGTTTACAACATATATCAACTTGTTCACTAGTGAATCCTGCAGGCTTTAACGTGTAAAATATAGAAAGCTTTATATGTATTAGCTGTAAGAGAATCTGGAATAGAGAAAATGAATGATCACTTTCTCAACTGGAAGGATAGGTAAATTTAGGACTCTGAAATATAATTATCCAGGCTGACATCCATCCACTTGCAAAGTATTTTTTAAGAGTACAAGTTCATAGGCCTTTGTTTTCATATCTCAGTGATACTTGCCAAACTACTTTCTCAGTAACTAGTTTAAAAATAACTCAGAGCAGTCATCATGGACATACATGCACACAAAATGGGTCTAAAAAGAAAACGTACTAATATTTTCAGAATTTAGTTTTCATGCATGCTATCTAGTTATCAACTTTCAACAGTATTTCTTATAAAATACGGTTAACAGTGAGCTACGAAACGCATGCTGCCACACCAAGAAACATGTCTAATTGTTCTCATATTCATAATCAGTTCACCTAATCCGGAAAGAAAAACGAAGCTGCAGTACTGCTTAAAATAAACGAAGTTACTATGAGAGAAGAGAAATTATTCTTCCCTATAGCAATATCCTCTGCTTCTTTATATTTACATAGGGTGCCCCTCACACCTCTGGAGGGCAAAAGCCAGAATATGTTTTGGCTAGGCTGGATTCATTTGCTTGCTCACTGCTCAGCAGACTGCTATCAAAATAGGATTTAAAGTGGGCAGGTTTTGTCTGCTTCCCCCTGAAAGTATTAACTAGGTCTTCACCCCCTACCCAGCCACTAACGTTTATGAAAGTTCGAGACTCAACTGTCTTTGACAGTTTTATCTTTTGGTCAAATTCCACTAAGACTGGCTAAAAGATTCAAAAGTTACTCGAGACAAGGAGCTATAACAAGGCAAGGGAAGAGAGGAGATAAAGAAGCATCAATAATAATCCATAAGCAAAAAGAGCAAATTATTCACCCTCTTTTCATAGTTTTAACCAAACTAAAAGGGCCAGTACAAAATTAAATACTAAGAAAAAAGCTTATTTTGTTTCTTAAAAATTCCCCAGAGTACTAAATAGTGTTCCTAGTTTGAAAACATACTACAGGCAGATAAAAGTCACACAACGTTAAGAAAGAATAAAACACAGCTGGCAAGTCAAGACTAGACTTTTCACTTTCCTGGAGTTTTGTCCTTCAAACACCTTAAATACTGAAATATTGAAAGCATTACCTTGAGCTAGTCGTTCAAGCCGTTTCCCGTGTTCTGGAGGAATCGCATACCTAAAATTCACAAAAGAAAAAAGATAAAGTGTTTAAAGATATAATTACTAAACAAGTCATACGTTTCATATAGGCTAAATACCTAAAAATAGAGAAGCAAGTAAGATTAAAGAAGAATGGTACAGTCTGAGGAAAAACAAGGGATTTCTTTATTTTTGAGAAAACATTTCAGCTTATCTCTAGCTTAAACATTATAATATAAAGTTCAAGAATGTTTTACTCACCATCTAAAACCATGCATATTCACAATAATTTACATGATTATATCACTTACAATGATTTCAGCTGAAAGTAGATGCAGATTTTTTTTTCCAATTGAAGTAGAAACACATACAATAGAATAATATCCAATTCACATGGGATTAATTTTTCCAATTATTACCATGCTTCACAGGAGTTCTACAGAAAAATCTGAGCATTAAACAAACTTGTATTTTTTCCTTATAGTCAATGCTGGCGAATAAGAGAGTTACTTGGCATTGCATATCACTACAATTAAATCATTTTTTAACTCCAAGAAAAATACTTCCTTCAAATTCAGTAACTATACAGTCTTTGGAAATACTCTACTCTTGCAATAAACTATTTTTGGAAGATTTCACAACCTATTTCCAACAAATCAGTAAGAATATAACAGGACTGGAATCATCATCATGCTATTTTTAATG
Source organism: Struthio camelus (assembly GCF_040807025.1). Classification (NCBI taxonomy): domain Eukaryota; kingdom Metazoa; phylum Chordata; class Aves; order Struthioniformes; family Struthionidae; genus Struthio; species Struthio camelus. Next base: position 19,014,442 of record NC_090982.1, on the reverse strand, counting down.
TTTACTACAGCTAGAAAATTCTAGATTATCAAAAAGACGTAGTTTCATTCTGCTTTTCTAAACATATACAGAAGATAAAAAATTAATTGCAATTTTATTATTCATATATGCAATGTGCTTCATACATTTGCTGTATGCATTAGTCTGTATTAATTGACTTCAATAGCTTGGACATGATATAACTAGCTCTATTTCCATTTTAATATCGTAACAGAGTTGGATCTTCTTTATAAAAAAATATGGTTCAGAAAAGGAGAAAATGCATATTTAGCATAACCGCACAGTCCAAAGCCACATTTTCAAAGTAAGTCACCATTCATTTTCTTTCACTGTACTGTGAATGCAGATTTCATTCATCTCCCCTGTCAACTCACTAACATTTACAATTTGAGTAACCAAGTAAAGCATCCTAGACCCCTGATTTTCTACAAGAATGAAACATCTCATTATCTCTCAGACATACACCCATGTGCACGTGCACGCACATACACCATTACTGCATACTACAAGAAAAACTGCTGCTTAGAAGAAAGGTTCGTCCATCCTAGAAGTCAGTGCTCCAAGTACAACTGTAACAAAGCCCATGCTCACTGACAACCCACTGCAAGTGATATTAAACAAAAGGAGATTTTCAGCTTGACTCCATTCACTGTTTCAGTTTTAATCAGAATTTCATTATCCCCCCCCAAAATGAATTCTGTTTCTCTCCATTTGTCTTTCCAAACTGTTTAAATGTCTGTCCTCTACCTCATATTACATATGCATCAGTGTATACACAGTAATCTAAAATGTTTGCATCTTTCACAGCCCAGGGCAGACAAATTGCTATGTATAGCAGTGCATTGTACTATGTCATTAAATTACACAACTCCATAAAGTAAAACCAAAAGAGACAACGTGCGTGTAACAAAAAAGTCTAATTAAACCTTTCTTTGCTTTTCATGCCTCTAATTAGTCTGGGATTCTTTCTAAAAAGTTGCTCAGTACAATTTACTACATTTTTGTGACGATACGTGGTCATATACCTTCACTTGTACATGCAGGCATGTAGGTATTTATCCTTACCACAAAAATGCAAAATTTGACAACTGAACTCTCAATATATCACTTGGAAAGCTAAGACAAGACATGTGATTTAACTAGGCCATATTTGTTTATTTAACAAATCTAAAAACTTTCAAGCTGTTGCTATTCACTAAATTCAAGTTAGTCCCTTTCACCACTATCTTGTTTTTGGTGATACCATCCAGTCCTTGATCTCCTGTGTTTCTTCTCTATTGCCCTATTCTCATAGTTAATAGACCAAAAAAGGAAACTCTTTGTAGTACCCCACATTAGGGATCCAGTTTCACTCTCCAGACACCAGGCTAATGACTTTCCTTGGTTTCAAGTACAATTTATTAGAAAACAGAGTTTCATAATACATGAGCAGCTGCCTTGGATACCAATCAAATTACGTCAACGTGAATCTTATCACATCCTTGGTCTACCGTACAGAAGATTAAACAAAAAACCAAACCCTAACTCAGACATAAGTCAACGAAAATATGGAAGAGAAAAGGCTGAAGGAGCACAGAAATTCCGAAAGTAGGCACAAAGCACTCTTTCCTTCACTGATCTCTCCTCTGCAGCTGCAGTGTTACAGCTTTTAGAAAGCTTGTGGCATACCTCTTTTAGCCACATTACCAAAAAGCCACTAATGTTTGATTTCTCAAATCTTAAGGCCAAATCCTGCCCTCTTTAAAAGTAAATGCAGATGGTGTTAAATGCTAGATCACTACAAGGCAAAGAGAATGCCTCCTGGATACTGAACAGAAATACACGAAAAAGGAAAGAAATATATTATTTTTGATGCTATATACCTTTTAATTTTATTAGTTCAGGAAGATATATTTGTATAAACTCTTGAAAAGACAGATGTATGATAAAAACTGAAGAGTTCATCACTGTTCATCACTAGAGCCATACATACTACAAAGGCAGGTTACGTAATTACAGTACACACGTATGTTCAATACTGTTCAAGAGCATCTGCTCTGAAAGACACAATAATTCAGCAATGCAAGGGTTCAGGCAATAAGATAATTACAAAAATAAATAAAGTCTTGACTTAACATATTTATGTTTCACAAACAGGTATATATATACCTAAGACTTCTATCACACTTTCAAGGTTAAATACTTCATATGATTTCCGAGTGTAATGTAAGTGAGCTAACAAATTCTTAGCCTTTTTTTTCCTAATAAAATCTCAGGCTTAGGGAAAAACACCCACCCTAACCCTTGAACTAGTTAGCAATATAGGCTCTCTGTCCTATGTATATTCCTCAAACCCCTTGTGGACGCAATAACAGGCAATAGTCTAGCCTACTCCCCATAATCACTCAGTCAGGTCTTTAGCTCAGAAAATACAATTGGTGACAATTAAGACAGTAGACTCTATCACGTGGAAAACTGGTCCACTGGGAACTTGGCTGAAATAGCTGCTTAATAATTGTAGTAACTACTTTGGTCACTATTGACTTTATACTCAGAAGCAAAACCTTAATAACCTTTGATCTACTGCCACCCTCACATTGTTTTCTTTCTGCTCTACGAAAGTGAATCTATTTTTTATCTCCCTAAATAACAATAGTTTTTCCGTTACAGTAAAATATAATTTTACTTCACATGGCAAATAAAAACCAGTTTAAAAAAACAAAAACAAAACAAAACAAAACAAACAAACAAACAGGTTTTATTAACGGTCAATAAAAATGAGTACAGACAGCTGAGATTTATTAGGAATGTTTGCATATTACGTTGAGAAGCACACACATAGCAGCACACTAAGAAAAATGTTCCTTTTCCTTTAACTAGAGAACAGAATATTTAGTCCCTCACTCAAAGATATTCATGAAAAGCATGTGGACCACAGAAGAAACCACTTAACTCAAAGGAAATTGTAGATTAAAATGGCCACCTTCAGAAGAAGGAGTAACTAACAGAATTTTCAGAAAGCACAAGGCAAACCATTTAATGTCACCACAGCAACATCTACTTTTTTATATTTCCATTTCAGAGACTGTTGCAGAAACATCACACAATACAGAATAATTCTATTATTCAAACAACGCTTACGGAAAACTGGCCTAAAAATAACTATCTGAACCGACAACAAATATTTTGAAACACACGAGGGCATGACCATTGGAGCACTAGTGCATTACCAATGGATAATTTTGTTTATTTTTCATTACCTTCATGCTTTTTCCTCTCCCCTTTAACAGTGTAAGGTATAACCATGACTGTTTGGATAATGAATGTAGGTCATGAAAAGAAAAAATGCTCAAAGCTCATGGATATCTAAAAAGGAAGTTTAAAAGGTTAAATTTCTACACTCATATTAAAATCAGATTGAGGAAGTGACAGGGAAGAAATGTCAAAATAAGTTTTGATCAGAAATATTATCACATCAATGTAACTCCAGGGCAAAAAAAAAAAAAAAAACAAGATATGAAAAATCATTACATTAGCTGAGTTTTAAAGAAAACTTTAGGTTCAAACATTTTCATCTCTTTTCCACAACTGCATCCTGCAAGCATTTAAGAAGTCAAGCTTTCCAACTCCAGAAGCCAATTTTAAGTTCATCTATTGGTTAAATCGTTGTATATTACTCAGGACTGCATATTTGAGATACTACTACTTTGCCTGTTTGTGACATTAACCTAAATAAATTCAAGAACTAGTTTTGTTTCTCAGTGTGAAGTCTTGTAAGAGCCTAGTCATGTCTCCACAATACACAAAAATACATACAGCAGGCAGAGAGGTTTTCAAAGGAATCACTTGTTTGGAGGAAGGAAGATACACAAACGCTTTTCTCTCCTGTCCCCTGCCCCAAAGGTTGCACTGAAAACCAGTAAATTCTCACAAGATCTTGGTTCTGTTCCCTGCTTTTAGGGTCTATTCACTGATCTAATGACCAGCTAATGGAAATTATAGAAACTTCCTGGTAGCAGATGCAAGACTCCTCTCTTCCTTTTTTACAAACATCTTCCCTCTTGCATGATCTTTCTTTGCTCCCATGAATCTTGCAGTGTGGAACAGTGGAGCTTCAACAGGTTATATGAAGACTGTATCCCCATAACCTAAAGATTAGGGAACACTCCTAGGAGGCAGGGTGTCAACTCCTGAAATAAAGAGGGAATTGAAATAACATTCCCACTTTTTTGTTGGATTCTAATCAATAAGCAATTTTCCGAAATAAATTTGCATCTATCCTTCTTTTAAAAAAAAGTGCGCTACACACATGCTACAGTGACATGATTTAGGAATAAGGCTTCCAGAAAATATTTCTGAATCTGAGTTCCAGTTCCCGCAGCTCAATGTTAGATGACTAAGCCCGAAAATATCAAACATTTCTCTCTTTTCAGAATTGCCTACTGGTCAAGTTCAACAACTTTCCAAATTCAGCAAGCCGGCTGCAATGTAGCCCACTTCGCCGCACCTAGTTTCACACATCTAAACTGTGTAAAACTTGAGAGCTTAATTCAGGGTTCTGAACTTCTCTTGGGGAACAGCAGCCTAAAAGTTAAGCAAGGTATCACAGTTCATCACCCTAACTCTCTTTGCTGAGTCAGCCCTAAGTTTTCACAGAACAGATAATCAATTCATCTGAAGTTGCTTCTCAATTGATAACAGCAAAACATATTACTTAAGTGATTTGTTTTGTGGTATCTTCTTGAGAGTTTATCAGAAAGTAAGATGCAAAGCAGCACCACATCAAATTCACCAACTGCAGTGTCTGCAAGGCCAGGAATAAAAAACAGATATATAAGAATTATCCTATTGAAGCTACCAAAACTTTTTAAAAAAGAAGGCATCAAAACAAAACACTTTCCAGGCCCGACTTACTAAGTCCTTCGACAACTATATTGCCTTATTTCTAAGACAGTAATATGGCTATATTCACTTAGAAAAACGAAGTACAGCATTACATTAAGTCTAGTGCAACTGTGCTCTCTGAAATAGTATTTTACATAGGATATTTTTTAAAAAATATCCTACATACTCTACTCTTATGGCTAATAAGAAATATGGAGGTGGTATTTTATCTCTGTATCAAAAGGCCTTTCATTTTTCCTTAAGTCATAGCTCAGACTCAGTGTGAATTTTATGTATCTACCTATTCTGTCTTTAATTAAGCAGAAAAGTATGACTTTATGTTGGCTATGGTTAATGTGTATTTAGCATTCAGCAGTATTTAAATAAAAAGAATCAGAAGCCATTAGCTAACATTCTTACTAATGCAGTTTTAAGCTGAATTGCTTCAGAATTTCAAAAGGTTTCAGCCTATCCTACACAAACTGTAAGTCTTAAGTGTCCAGTCAGAAAAGATCATCCTACCGCTTACACAAAAAACCTCTATCTCCAAGTTTGTTCCAACATGAAAATCAATTTAAATATATTCAAGAAGGAAATTAAATCATAATCCTCAGTCATGGAAACTGTTAGAAACATGAAAAAGGTCAATATGCCTTCACTAGCCGCAAAGAATGCCAAAACCAAATACCCAAAGCATGCTTTATGAATTGCACAGTCCTCATTGTGTCACTGCCTAACAGCCAACAGTATCCTGCTGCAATGAATCATCACTTTGAATTTAGTGTGCATGTTTCCCTAGAAAGTGAATTTTACTCGAATAGTAAGAAAAGCAGGGGATCTTAGCGAACTTGGAAACAACATTTTATTATCTTTAATCTCCTCTCTGAAACCCAATGCAGCTGGTCTCACTTCAACAAGGAGTCAGCAATAGTGCAAGAGCTGGCCAAACCACAGACCTCATAACATCTTAGATACATGCATGCCAAGATCATTGAAATGTAAGCTGTTTTTCTTTTTCCAAAGACCCTTTGACTTCATTTTTAAGATGGAGAATGCTGGCAATAACAGCCTCTGAGAACCTTGACCGTGAGATGACAAGTCTCTAGTTTCCAAGAACAGAAAATATAGCCTGTGTTTGTCATAAAAAATACATCAGGTTAGCTAGAAAAGCAGGTTTCCTATAAGTATTACATGGATCAGCAACACATTCTGTAAATTCAGTCACTATATTGGTTTCCACACTTCTTTGCCTTACCTCCCTCTATTGTCTAGAATAAAAGAAAGGACAAGAAATAGTGAATACAATTTGCTTTCCTTACAATACAAATAATGTAGACTAGCTTGTGAAGTTAAACTAAAATAGAGCATTTTGCACTGCAAAGCACTGAAAATTAATAATAAACTTAATAAATCTAAATCTTAAAAAAAAATAAATTTGAAGCTATGAATAAATGGAAAAACCACAAAGAATTCCACCTTACACAGTAAAATGCATTAAAGAAAACAAACAGCTAAGCAGTTATAACAATTTTACTACAATAATGGGTGGGAGTATAAAAATTTAGACAGTCTTATAAAAGTTTGCGTTTTTTTTTTAATCTATGCCTCTCAAAATAATTATATGAGCCTTCACCACATGAATAACACTGTTCTAGATATCAGAGCCAAAGAAGTTACTTTTTGTAAAACAGAAGAGTTCTTGTGGTATAGTCTTCAAATTTAGAATTCTCCTGATACTACAAAGGTGAATTCTGAACGAGTCTGTTCATTCCATCTGTCTCAGTGGAAACACCAAAACCCACAGATTAACAGACAAGGTCATTCAGTCGATTGATCATTAGCTTTGGAAAATTTGTTTCTCTAACTTATCACATGCCAGGTCATTCGAAAATAAAGAAAGGGTCACATATATTGTTTGCTTTTAGCATATACAAAAATTGATAACTTCATTCCACTGTGCAAAAGCCTGCTATCAATTGTTTGATCCTGTGAAAAGTATTAACTTAATAATCCAAAAATTGTCTGTCAGGGAAAACACATAGCTTCTTCTTGACCTTCAAATTCAGAGTTGAAAGTTATTTAACAGAAATGGGACAGCCCTTCTACTTTTGCTACCTTTGTTGTTCCATTTCTTTTGTACATAGAAGGAGTATCTCCTCTTTGCTTCTTCAGCACCTTCACGTCACAGAATCACAGAACGGTTGAGGTTGGAAGGAACCTCTGGAGATCATCTAGTCCAACCCTCCTGCTTGTCAAGCAGGGTCATCTAGAGCACACTGCACAGGATGGCGTCCAGGCAGGTTTTGAATATCTCCAAGGATGGAGACTCCACAACCTCTCTGGGCAACCTGTTCCAGGGCTCCGCCACGCTCACAGTGAAGAAGTTTTTCCTCAGGTTCAGATGGAACTTCCTGTGGTTCAGTGTCTGCCCGTTGCCTCTCTGCCTGTTGCTGGGCACCAACGAGAAGAGATTGGCCCCATCCTCTCGACACCCCCCTTCAGATACTTGTACACGTTGATGAGATCGCCTCTCAGTCTTCTCTTCTCCAGGCTGAACAGGCCCAGCTCCCTCAGCCTTTCCTTATGAGAGATACCCCAGTCTCCCCATCATCTTTGCAGCCCTTTGCTGGACTTGTTCTAGCAGGGCCTTATCTCTCTTGCACTGGAGACCCCAGGACTGGAGCCAGCACTCCAAGTGTGCCCCCCCCCCCTTTCTCTCCGCCAACAAAGGAGTGGCAGAGTAGAGGGAGAGGATCATCTCCCTCGATCTGCTGGCAGTGCTCATTGGCCTTCTTGGCCACAGCAGCACATTGCTGGCTCATGATCAGCTTGTCTACCAGGACTCCCAGGTCCTTCTCTGCAGAGCTGCTTCCCAGCCGGTCGGCCCCCAGCCTGTCCTGGTGCATGGGGTTCTTCCTCCCCAGGAGCAGGACCCTGGCACTTGCCTTTGTTGAACTTCAGGAGGTTCCTCTCCGCCCACCTCTCCAGCCTGCCCAGGTCCCTCTGAATGGCAGCACAGCCCTCTGGTGAATCAGCTATTCCTCCTAGTTTAGTATCCTCAGCAAACTTGCTGAGGGTGCACTCTGTCCCTTCCTCCAGGTCACGGATGAACAGGTTGAACAAGACTGGACCCAGGACTGACCCCTGGGGGACACCCCTAGCTACAGACCTCCAACTAGACTCTGCGCCATTCACCACAACCCTCTGAGCTCGGCCATCCAGCCACTTCTCAAGCCACCTCACTGTCCACTCGTCTAGCCCACACTTCCTGAGCTTACCTACAAGGATGTGATGGGAGACAGTGTCAAAAGCCTTGCTGAAGTCCAGGCAGACAACATCCACTGCTCTGCCCTCATCTCCCCAGCCAGTCATTCCATCCGAGAAGGCTATCAGGTTGGTCAAGCAGGATTTCCCTTTGGTGACTCCATGCGGACTACTCCTGATCACCTTCTTGTCCTCCACATGCTTAGTGAGGACCTCCAGGAGGAGCTGTTCCATCACCTTGCCAGGCAGGGAGGGGAGGCTGGCAGGCCTGCAGTTTCCTGGCTCCTCCTTCTTGCCCTTTTGGAAGACTGGCGTGACATTGGCTTTCTTCCAGTCCTCAGGCACCTCTCCTGATTGCCATGACCTTTCAAAGATGATGGAGAGTGGCCTAGCGATAACATCCGCCAGCTCCCTCAGCACTCGTGGGTGCATCCCATCGGGGCCCATGGATTTATGGATGTCAAGTTTGGACAAAAGATCTCTAACCTGATCCTCCTCAACCAAGGGAGAGTCTTCCTTTCTCCAGCCTTCCTCTCTTGTCTCCAAGGTCTGGAATTCCTCAGGACTGGCCTTAGCAGTGAAGACTGAAACAAAGGCAGCATTCAATAACTCTGCCTTCTCTGTATCTTTTGTCACCAGGGCACCTGCCCCATTCAGCAGCGGGCCCACGTTTTCCCTACTCTTCCTTTTGCTATTGATATATTTGAAGAAGGCCTTCTTGTTGTCCTTGACATCCCTTGCCAGATTTAATTCCAACTGGGCCTTAGCCTTCCTTGTCGCATCCCTGCACGCTCTGACAATGTCCCTGTATTCCTCCCAAGTGGCCTGTCCCCTTTTCCACATTCTGTAGACTTCCTTCTTCTGCTGGAGTTTGGCCAGGAGTTCCTTGCTCACCCATGCAGGTCTCCTGCCCACTTTGCTCGACTTCTTCCTCAGAGGGATGCACTGATCCTGAGCCTGGAGGAAGTGACGCTTGAATATTAACCAGCTTTCTTGGACCCCTCTTCCTTCTAGGGCCCTACCCCAGGAGATTCCCCTAAGTAGGCCCCTCAAGAGGCCAAAGTTAGCTCTCCTCAAGTCCAGCGTTGCAATCCTACTCATTGCCCTGCTCCCTCCTCGGAGGATCCTGAACTCCACCATCTCATGGTCACTGCAGCCAAGGCTGCCCCCAACCTTCACCTCTCCAACTAGACCTTCTTTGTTCGTTAGTACAAGGTCCAGCAGCACACCTCTCCTCGTTGGCGTCTCCACCACCTGCGTCAAGAAATTATCATCAGTGCTCTGCAGGAACCTCCTCGACTGTTTGTGCCTAGCTGTGCTCTCTCTTCCCAGCAGATGTCAGGGTGGTTGAAGTCCCCCAGGAGATCCAAGGCCTGTGATTGTGAGGCTACTTCCAGCTTCAAAATACGCCAGTATTTTCAAGGGCTTTATATTTCTAAGAATGCAGATTAAGAAAAACGTTGGTTAAAAACATGTAAGTAGATAGAAACTAGAAAGAAACAGGCTACAAATGTTTGCAGCTGAACTGAAAACAACTTTACCTGTTAGCTTATAGTGCTATAGACAGGTAAAGATTTGGTTTGGACTGTATTTTGAAAATTATTCCATACATCTCGCAAAAAAACTTTCCATGTTTGAAATTCAGTAGCAGAATGACAGAAAAGTTCAGGTTAGAAGCAACCTCTGAATGCCATCTAGTCCAATAGTCTGCTCAAAGTATGGCTAACATTAAAGTTAGATCAGCAGCCTCCCTAAGCAATCTGTCCCAATCTCATTGTGAATTTTTTTCTCCTATATCCAATTGGAATTTCCCTACTTGAAACTTGTGATTATTCTTACTTGTCCTTTGTTATGCCTCTGCCTCACTGAAAAGTGTTTGATCCTATCTTCTCTATAGTCTCCCTATACCATAGGCTACAAGCCCAGACCATACGTAGGAGTGTATAACCTTCACAGAAATTCACAGGTCAATTACTATACACAACTAACTATCATTTCATAAAATGTTTGTTTGCCCAGCTGATGAATGATTTGCCCCTAAGGACAGTTAAAAAGAAAAAAGTTTCCCCTTACTTCACCTGTAGAATTTTTGATGTTTGCATAAGAATCAGCTTACGCTTGCCTATATCGTTACTTCTTAACTTCTTATAAGAACAGAAAAGTCAAGTTCATTATGAAAATTAAAAGAGAAATCAGAGTCCAGAGAAATGCATCAATTCTCAGGGAAGTATCCCATTTGTTTGTAAAAATTCTAAAGATTTAATTAAGCATGAAGCTTCTTCAAAGCAAAGCCTCCACAGATTTTGCACCAGCCACTCAACCACACTATGAGCATAAGTGTGAAGAAAAAAACATCTATACAGAAATACATAAGAAGCACAGAAAGATACAATATTGCTCCAACACATGCATTCATTTAAGGTGTCCACAGTCAGGAAAGAAGGAGCCAAAGTACTCATATACTTATCTTCCTCTTTGTTTAGTGTATGGTTTTGTTTTGAGAATACAAAAAATGAAACTCATATTAGCTCTTATAAAAAAAAATTGAAGAAAAAAGTTCATCTTGACTGATACTTAGCATCATCAAGAAAAAGACTGCAAAGCCTAGCATGGAAAATTCCACATAATTAGTAGTCTGTACAGTCTTTTCGGTCTTTCTGGTGACTTCACAGACACTGCTCTTCAACACTTCATTTTACAGCTTGTACCCTGCAAACAACAGAAATCGTCTGGAAGGTTATGTCACTCATTCTGCTTTTTGGGCTATATGGTAACTGGTTATTTACCACCGTAGAATTTCTTAAGTGTAGGCAGTAGTTAAATTTGAAGCTTAACCTGAATCCACTTACTTTTCACATAATTTTCAACATGCTGTGCCATTAGATTACTATAGATAGAAGGAAAACTAGTAAGGTGCTGAGTAAATTTTGTTTTACAAGTAAACAGCTTTTAGAACAGCATTATTCCATGTAATGTAAAAGCACTTCAAAAATAAAGAATCAAAGCTTCAGTGTTCAGAAAAATACCTATCTAAACAGCAAGATGATCATTGGACAAGCAGCCCCTTGTATTCACCCCGTTATTCTTATCTCAGTGACAAGAAATAGGATGGCAAACATGGAGTTCTGTTCTTACTAAGCCAGATACATGCAGTGATAATGGATAACGCCACCAGGTGCAAGCTAATTCTATGTTACACTAAATATTTTACCAAGCTACTATTCTGAAGCCCTTGTTATGTATTGACAGGGGAACAACAGCTGAGGATTATTTTGTGCTAATTACTATTTAAAATATTTCAAAGCTTTAAATCAATAAAATGTTGTTAAACTAAACCTATAACTGTAATTTGTTCACAATAAGTGTAATTCAGTGGTTTTACAGTTCATAACTCCAGGTTACAACAAAGTAATGCTCTCTAATTCCAAACACAGAGCTCAGAATCCCTTGCGAGTCCTAACAAGCAACACTAGCTTGCTTTACAATCTATTTAGGAAGTTCATATTTAGTATATATAAATTTAATAAATAATGGATTTTTAAAATATAAATAATTTCAAAAAAGTAAATCCTCTTGCACTGCAAAAGTACCTCTTCTCTCCAGACCGCCTTCCAAAATCCAAAATCAAGTTTTACTTTCCCTGTCTTCACTCCTCAGAAGCGTTGTTGTCATTATACAACTCCCCTTCTTCCTCGCCATTTTCAGAATAGCCTTTAATACCATCCTTGTTATTAGACTACCTATCCTAGTCTCATCACTAATTGCCACATCTTCCTCAGCAAAATTATCCCACTTTATCGGCAACAATCCCAAATGCTTGTTTGCTTTCAAGTGCAGTGATGAACCTTTTCCACTGCTGACAAACCTGTATACCATTTGTTTCTAATGATAACTCCTTTTTTATTGGAACTATCTTCTGATGCTAACTTTTCTGATTGTTTTCAACAACTCAGTGTAGCTAATACTCTCCTCTCCCAATTTAAGCAAAAACATCTCCCCCACTTGCCATGGAAGTTCTATATTTCACTCCTACTTTCCACACTAAAATGTTTGACCTTTGCTGTTTTCTTTGCCTACTTTTCTTAGTCGTAAAACATAACTAAGAAATACGTCATTTTTGTCAATGGTATAATTTGAAATATTATGTGAAAAGACGGCAACAAACTTACACTCATGCTGACCTCTCTACTACCTGCCTAAATCTTGATCAGTCTTTGTTAGCTGCTGATCACCCTGAAAATCCTACTAATGAAACCAAGGAAAACCCTGAAAGAATCTTTACACTCCAGCTGAATCTCTTTTACATCAGCTACTTGATTACCGTGTTTGTTTTAAAATCATACAGTGTTAGCATCAGTCCGAGTATGCTTTCTGCTACTTCTTTTTGCACATAATTTTATCTAATATTAATATCAGGACCCAACCATTTAATCCCACCATAAGCATAACCTCATGACTACTTTCTCTACTACTGGCATTCAAAATCTGAATTTCACATGAAATTGTGCTTTAAAGCCTTCCACAATGTGCAACACCTATATCTTTCCTCACCTTTCCCCTTAATAAGGGAAGATCATCAGGTGTTGGTACACATTCCACCCTGGCAAATCCATAACCACACATTCTAGCCACGTTAACCAAGAGGCAATAGTATAGCTGCATGTGGCAGAACTTTAAGCAGTCTCAAGAAGGCTGGACTTCTCACTAACCTATGTCCACTTACTCTGGAATAGATAATACCTGAACCTTAATCGCCTGCTTTATTTTAAGCTTAACCACGGATTCTTTTCACTCTGCTCCTTTGAATCTAACCACTAAACTGCTGGGTGCAGCCTTACTTCCCTTATTCCTCTAATTTTGACTAAGTTCTCGCTTAACAATCTGGCCTTTCTGCCTTGACATTACCACAGCAATGTAATCATCTTCCCTTTCTGCAGCATATATTTCTCTCTGTAAGAGAATTTCTCATTTCTCCCTGTAAGGTTTTCTGTGATAGGTTATGAACTGTACCACTACCTGAGGTTTTTCTAAATACAATATATTATCCCTTGCCATTTCCAGTTGGTTCATAAGAGTTAAGTGACCATTGAAGACCAGAGGGAATGTCACAGACAATATCCTCAAAAATTGATACACAGAGTATCTGTTTGTACTGCTGTGCACATTTGTGCAATGTACTTTATAAGAGTGAGTAAATGTTCAGATTCTTTGTATGGAAAAAAATGTATATGTCCACCATAAGATATAAATGGTGAAAAAAATGAGCACAATTTAAAAAATATTGCAGTCTAAAATAAAACACTAAATATATTCTCCATACATCCTTACTCTTTTTCTGCAACAAAAATAAGAATAAATGAGTCCAATTATTATTATATTTCAGATACCCATAATGCCATGAAAATAATTGCTTTGGGCCTTCTTAATAAACACCTTCACATATTCAGTATTAATATTCCTTCAAGCAGATTTATAGCATCTTAATCCTTCAAGAGGTAAGAAATTCCTATCAACAGTACTATACTTCATATGAGTCAGATAAACAGCAAAGAACAAGCACTGCTTTCAGATAGTTACTACCCTTAGAAATTTCTTTCAAAATGTAAACAACTTATACAGATTTTTGAGTTTATAAACCTATAATATAACCTGAATCATTATCTATATCTTATGTACGAATCCAATACACATACCACAAAACTAGTAATCTAGCATTGTTTTTGCTATTACATACTAAAATTTGTTTTCTACAAAGCATTAATTTTGAAGAGCAGTTCCAGCACATAGAACAAAATTCCTCAAATTATTAAGTGAGACAAATAAATTCTCTTTAGCCTGGGCCTAAAACCCTGAAATAAGTACAATGGAAGAAGAAAATATTTAAGAACAAATGGCACAGTGAAGAAATTTTTAGTAGTAACAAGCAGCCCAGAGATACTGTCATGAAATAAATATCAGCAACAAACTGAATAAATTACGTAAATCATCAATCACTCCAATGATTCTTCATGGCAAGAAAGACTTTTTCTAACAAACTGTGCTGTAAAATGAGGTATCATCTTCAAGATGTTTTCCTCCCTCCCTCTGAAAAAATATAGAGGGAAAGTTGTAATAAAAATTCTGCCTGCCAGCCAGCAATTATAATGGATTCTATTCCCTTTTCCATCAAATCTTGCGTCACTACATCCGTCTCTCTTTTCTCTCCCCATATTTTACTGTTTATTAGGACTTTACTTTTGTACTTTTGTTAATTCCTTTTTGTCTTTCATATTTTCTGTTTTTAACAGTTTTTTGCAAGTAGAAAGTAATATAAAAAGCAAAAAAAATGCATTAACCAAATATATAGATACATACACGAACAAACATCCATATTTATGGTCTGGCAAACTTATCAGACACGCTTTTTCCGATGTTTCATATGAGGGAGTCAATGGAGGAATCGGTATACAAAATATACACAAATAAGTTTCTTTGCATAACTGTTGATGGTGAAACCGCACAGAGAATACAAATAAGTGAAAGTTAATCTATGCTTAAACACAAGTAAACTCCAAATTCCATAGCAGTCAGTTTTAGCTGTTGTCTGCAAGTCTGGGCTTCCAGGAGGGAGTGATTCTCTTTTCACAGCACATAGAAAATATTCCACCCATCATGCTTTTCTCAGTTCTCCATAAAACTGATGTGACTGTCTTGAAGAACTACATGCATACCCAGAAAAATTAAGGAGAAAAGTATTACTGTGCATGCCAGACTGTTTCAGCTCACTAAGGAAGCACTTGTCTGCCATTTTAAATTTTTAACAGAGTTGATAAGATCTTTACTGCCTTTATCCTAAGATTCAACTCATCCTCCACTTCTTAGAAGAAAGTATTACACTAGTATGTTAACATCTGCTACATTTTACTGACACTGGAACAGCACTAGCAGAAATTATTACAGCATTCTTCCTGTAAGAGCATGTGCATAAAAACAAACACAACTTTTGGACTTTTCTTTCAGTACACTTCCCAACAATACCTAGTTAACTTCAGAGATTCTCGTGTTGACTGCGAACACTGCAAGGAATACTAATTTGCACTGGTAACGTTCATTTTAAAATGGCAATACCTCCATTTTGTCTTAATCCAGGATATTTTTCCTTTCCTCTAGTACATCTGTAATATGGACCAATATGGTTCAGGAAAGACTTGAAAAGGAATTAGTATCCACGACTACTACTTCAAAGGGTGTAACAGAGACTGTTTAGTGACTTTGCTTATCTAGAAGTGTAAGCAAATATCCATAAACTAGAAAAGTATTTATCATTTTATCAACTCATAACTTCTTCAAATTAATTCAAAACAAGTTCTCAGCTCTGATCCACTGTGTTTGTGGGCTTTAAGCCTTACATTAATGCCTCAATCACTTCAAATTTTGCAATATTCAGTGAGGTTTTTTTTAAATAGTACCATAAAATTTCTAAGAATATAAAACATTTTTGGTGCTATCATTGCTTTAGTTAAATTGCACTTAGAGTCTTACAAGTTTTGGAATTGCCTGATCTTTGCATCCATTTTTAACACAGCTATCATTCCTGTGCTTGAGAAGACTCTCTCTGTTAGAATGCTCAAATCTATCAAAGCAGCAATTTCCAGAGACAAAATATTCTTACTCAATGTAAAATTGACTTGCATTACTCCAGTAGGCCTTGTTTACCTTCTCTGTCTAAACACAAGAGATTCACTGTACAGGAAGAGCAGGTAAGCATAACGCAGTTACGTAGGAACAAGCAGCTGGCCAATTTACCACATTCTTTATAACAACACAATCACAAAAATTATATTTTTGATTTGCCGTTTAAATATATGAGGTTGCATAGGTCTTTCTCTTTTGTATGGATATAAAAAATAATCAATATAAATCTAATAATGCCTGAAAGAAATATCAGCTACAAAATTCCCCATACAGTTTGGATGACTAGAAAGTGCCAGGACATAAGGACTACATGTCTGTCTTTCATACATCTTTCTAATGTTTATAAAGTCTTTTCTTAACTATTTTTAAAAGATTTTCTGATCAGTACAAAAACATTACTCTCATCGGTATACTTACGTATCTATGCGTATCTGTGAAATATTTGATTTACTTCTCTCCAGTAAATAAAAGGCTGTTCAATTAAAAATCTAAGTTTATGGGGAAAAGGACAGAAGGCTCATATTTCAACAGTACCTTCAACATTAAGTCTCCTCTCCTACTTGGGCTACCAAGTAACAGCAGAGAATACACCTGATTCAGTGCATGTATATGTATAATATAAAGCACATAAGCAATCTCAAAGGACTAGTCACACTTTTACGTGAACTGAACATGAGAGACTGATTTTAAAGAGGCCTTAGAAGATTTCTCTCAAATAGTATGAGGGGTTCCCAACTCAGTAAGCTTCTGATACTAATTCATTACTACTTTCTTCTGTTGAACTCAAACAAGCCCTGTATACTTTTCAGTCTTCTCCTTTAAAATAACAATATGAGTTACTGAGGTGTTCTCTACCCTGACAAATGTCACCTGTATGATAGCATTCTCAATGAATAAGACTATCTTGGCCTATCACTCTGAAGCAATTCTACCTCAACTGTTTGCTTTAGTCAGATCAAAAAAAAACAGAAACAGGAAATGAACTTTCATAAAAATTTAAACTTGCCATGACTTTGGCTCCCCAAAATGAAGATAATTAATACTGTAGAGATCCATGTCTTCAGTGTGCCATGCAAATGTTGTTTTCCACATGCCAAAATAGAGATATGGGGTATTTACACCCTCAATAGAAATTCCACAGTCTTCTCCTACAACATCCAATATTGTATTAAGATGGGCAATATTCCATTCCTCAATGTCCTGAAAAAGACACATAACAAAAGCATTAATAACAATTAACTAAAGTAATGCAACCTTACGTAATAGTCTCACTCAAAAGATACATGCCTCCCCTAGAATTTCAAGGAACTGCAGATTAAAACAAATTTGTAAATACTTTGGGAGACTGCTGAAATTACCTGAAAAAAAAAAAAACTCTTGACCTTGAATAGGATTTAGATCAGGTTCTAACTCTAAGATATTCAGAGCAGAAAACGTATAGAGCTTCATATTTGCTAAGACTTAATATACTAATTCTAAAAAGGATTAGAACTCCATCCACAACATAAATAACAGCAGCAGACAAAAATCTTTGATCAGTGAATAGCTATAAGCCATTAAGTTTCACCAGGCCTATCTATGCTTTTAAACTACTTCTAAAGTAATACTACACTGTATGAAAAACACTTAACAAATGGTATCTTTCCTCTGTAAGTTTACCGTATGCTGTGAAAAGTATGATAAATAAAACCATTGCATCACTTCAGAGATATTTCTAAAAGTAATGAAAAATTGCACAACAGAGCACTTCAGAAGAAATCTAGTGATTCCCCAGGATTTCTGCTGTTTTTCCTGTGTAATAAAAGCCCTGCACGTAGTTTTTGTTGAATTTCAGATTCACCTACAAAGTGCAGTACTAATCTCAGGTCATACAGCATGTAAAAATCAGTAGAGCCAAGAGCTAAGCTACAAAAGTGAAGAGAAAGAGATTACACTTCATTGTAACTGCAATCATTACCACCTCCAGGAAAGGCATTACCAGGTGCACAGATAGTCAGAAAAAAAAAACAAGATAGATAAGCAAAACCATTGTAAACTCAATTCAGGTAACTCATCTTATTGAGACTACAGCACTAAAATATGTTATTAACCACCATCTCTTCCCCTGCCGCAACCCTACACTGATATGCTGCACAGTTCTCGTAATCTTACTCCTCAGGTCTGGGGAATCGGTTGCTGGCAGACTGCAGTCCTAACTCAGTAGATTAGGACTAAGAAACATGGTAATATATGGCAGTTGAACAGGTGGTAAAGAAAGTTATGTCCAAAGTAAAGGAAGAAATAATGCCTGATAAAACTCTCAGTCTTCATTTCCTTGCTTTCTGAGATTTTATATCAAGTATGTTATGCGTGCAGCAACCAGAACTGATGCACAAGACAGTAACTTCTGTATGAATTTCAAACTTTCAGTCAAAGAACCACCTCTAGCGGCAGGGACTATTTTATTTAAAAAGAAAAGCTATCCGTAAGTTGTCTGGGAATTGGAACATAGGAGCTGTACTTATAGAACGAGTTAACTCCAGATAACATTTTTCACTTTTTAACGAGAGCTTTAGATTTGAGGCATTCATGTGACAGAAAGGGCATTTAAACTAAAAAAAACCAATATGATAAGCATTATCAGAGCAAAAAACTAAACAAAGATGATTTTAAATAGATGCTGGTAAAATTTGCAGCTTTCAAATCTCAAAATCATAACTGCCAGCAAGGCAAAAAAGTTATCAGGTAAAATTTGTTTTAAGAAAGAATTTTAAATTAATTATTCTTCAAACTAATTCATAGATTTACTTGAAAAAACACATAGATTTTTGTTCGCAGATTTTGCACAGTCATTTGGAGAACCAAAGTGTAGCTATTAGACATACAACAAAAAGACTAGATATCTGCTCAGTATGGAAAAAATGAGGGCAACGACTTAACCATGGAGACATAAAGGTACTTACATAACGTTATAACACAAGAACAAATACACCAGATAAAAATCAACTGTTAATCAACTCAGTATCCACTTTCTGACAGTAGCCAAAAGCAGACATCTAGAGAAGTGTCCAAAAACAGGATATATAGGGTAAACATAGTAATACTTTTCCAGAATACCCTTCCAGCGTCCAGTAATTTGCAGATTGAAGGTTTCTCCAGACAGAGGTGGTAAAGTTGTACTTAACAGGTCCCAACAGGCTTTTTACTCATTGATTTGTCAAGTCGCTTTTTTTAATACAAGAAAGCTTTTAGCAACCATAATATCCTGAAATCTTACCCTCTGCTTCCAACACTTAAGTAAATGTTAGGAGAAAAAAATATTTTATTTTTTATTTTTTAAACACCACATCTAATTTTTACACCCCATGTTAAGTTACTATTAGTCAGCAAACAAACACACTGCTAGTATTTTGTCCCTGATACAAAAGCCAGGCATCCAATGAACAGGAAACTAAGTTGTTTCAAGACAGAGAACATATAAAATAACCTCTACAAGAAACATGAGCCATTTCCTAAAGATTACTTTAGACAAGCTGTAGAAGCTCTGCCTTTAGAGGCCATGCTCAGTTGGGTTGAAACATTAAAATCACACTAGTTTTAATGCTTTCCATATTCCTTGATCTTAAAAAAAAAGTTTTATGTCTAGCTTATTACAAGCTGTTACTTTGTCTCATTGACACTACCTTTTTTGGTATTGCAAAACACTACACAAACATTTGTATTAATTTTTAATACAATATGGTTCAAACTTTAGCCATACTTACGCAACTGTTTTTAAACTTTACATTCGCACTGCAGACTATAAAAATCACAGGAGCTTTAAAAAAGTACTTTAAAAGTCAATATGTAAAAGCATTTCTCAAAAATACTTCTCAAAAGTATATCCTAGAAGGGTATTTTATATTTAATAATCAGCATTAAAGCAACAGTACACATACTACTTGATCTCAAAGTTTAGCTGGTAGTTTCTTAAAAACACAAAATGCTAACTAGCCATTACAATCTATTCAGTGTTAGGAAAATAACAAATATTAATTCTGATTCTAGACTATATCAGAATATTGGTTTACAATTGTTTCAAGGGGATAGGCAAAGAACATGTTTTAACTTATCCACATTTTTGATGGCAAATTCTTTAAAGAATACCTATCACATACCATTCCATTGAATATCAAGGAAAAGCTGAAAAATAGGATATTTTTCTACATTTACTATAACAAAGAAATAGTTTTCCAGTACTACAAGCTTGATACATCCTCTCATCTATGGTATTTGCAACAGCATATGAGACTTGCCTTACACTTCTTCTGAGAAATATTATAAAGTTACAGGTAGCAATTTCTACAAAAGACCACTAGTCCAAACTTTATTAAACTGTTAGATGACTTAAACTTACTGTAAATTGCTGTCCAGAGTTGCTACGGCTCATCAGAACCAGCTTTTAATGTGGAGATAAAAAAGGGAGAGCTTACAAGTGGCTCTCAAATATCTGAATACTTGCACATTTTGGAAGGAGCAGACCCATTCCTTTTCTCAAAGGCACATAGAAACTGTAGCTCTCAATACCATGCACAAAAAGTCAAGTTCAAGATTTGAAACAGAATGAGGACCTTTCTGCCAATAATGAAATTGGGCTCCATATGAAATTAATTTCTATCCATTTCCCTTTTTAAAGCAATTACAATAGTGATATAATACTATTCTTTGCACTTTCCTTCCACAAATCAGCCAGTCTGATGTATTTTGTTTTTATGAACATAATTTCTGTATGTATATGTTAATTCGCACAATCCTCTTTCAGTGTTCAATTTTTCTTTTAATTATCTCATGGGTTCATTTCAATAAGAACGTGACAAACAAGAAACCTGTTCTGCAACTAGGATTAAAAAACCCCTCTGACCGACTAACAGCTCAAATAAAAAGAGTGAAAAAAAAATTAATTGAGACAGAGTGAAAAGGTGTAGGAGAAATACACAGAAAAATTTGTGCTTTTTCGCTCACTCCTCTCTCGCTTTCTCTACACACCCACCCACTCACAGCCTCAAAAATAATAAAAAACTGCCAGGTTTTTATTACTTCTTCAAACTTTATAAAGTACAAATAAAGAAATGCTATAATCAGAATTCCTGCACCATAAAACACCAATTAAGAAATGTGATCAATCTTCCTTGATTAATCCATTTCTTCTCCCCAGTACTTCTTCAGGAACGACTTTTGCTATGCCGCACCTTTCTGAAGGGTGAAAACTTCAGAAGTAGTTTCCCTTTGGAAATGTATGCTAAAAACAAGCATGTTAGTGAAGGAATGACCACCATGGCCTGTACAACAAAGAGATGATGAAGAGAAGGGATCTCTCACGTAACCATGTGCTAAAACACCCAGGATTTTCTACATTAAAAAAAGAAAGTGTTGAACTACTTTGGGACCTTTATTGCAGTCAGTGTAAAGTATGCATATAGTAGTCTACTGTGAGAAAAGAAAATTGTACTTATCTGACCAGGACATGACAGAGGTAGTTAGCCAAATTCCAAATCCTGGCTTTGAGGTACAGTACAAGAGCAAATTGGGCAAGTCACATGCTCAGTCATACCCATTCTGCTCTTCTACCAGTTCTTATACTTACTTCTTTCCATTCAGTGATTTTTTTTTTTGAATTTACTATGAGCTGTGATGAGATAGCCTTGTAGTCTGGATAAGCTCTATCATCACTCATTATCAGAGGTTTGTTTTACTGTTCTTTTATCTAATATTCTTATATTTTGTTCTTATATGTTATCTTTCTTATATTCTCACTCTTTATGGTTACTTAAGGCAGTGCATGCCACCTCTCCTCCTTAAGCCACACAGTAACTTCTTGTATGCGCTACAAAGGATGACGCACACAGAATGTGTGACATCAGATTGCAATAGACAATCTATAGGACTATCTCAGCAGTTTCTCTGCAAAGTAACTTGATGATTTCTTTCAGTACAAGAAATTTAGGATACTTGATCAAGGCCAGCAATTATTGTCCAATGTGTCCACCATCAGGAAGAGTTCTAATGTGCAAATCAGAGCTATGATGAAAAAATAAAATCTTTTTTAGTATACTTCGTAGAACAAACACAAGTTACTAAAAAAAACCTCCAGTCTAGGTCAGGCAAAGTAAAGCTGCTGTCCTTTGCAGTTCCATAAAACACTCCTGAAAAAACTGTTTTTTTCACATCTGTTGTTTGATAGCAAAAAAGGCCTCTTCAATGGATCAACACACCTTCCTCAGCTGCTCTCTCATTCAAATTTTTCATGTTTCATTCTTGAACGTCCCTTCTAGTCTAAATCTCAGAGCTTTTATAAAGCTGTTCCACATCCTTACTCTTCTAATACTACCAGTCTTAATTCTTTAGTGAGGGCAAGTATTGTGAAATTCTCTAACAAAGGAAGGCAGGGCAATTCAAAAAAAAATTTTGACCTCTAGAGTTATCACAAATCTGATGAGTTGAACCAAAGGAACAGAATCAGTTTTCACTTTCTTTTACTTTTTTTTTTTTTTAACGTAAGTTTTTTAATTCAGGTATATTTTAGTACCCCAGCATCCATCAACCTTATTCTCTAACCTCACTGGCTTATCTCTCCTGAATCCTTAGGTTAAGTTCTGATGCCAGCAGTGGTCCTAACTCATCTCATGGTCAAATTCAAACTCTACCGCTAATGTTAGGTGGTGCTTTAAAATCAAGTCAACTGGTCTATCAAAGTAAACAGATGGAAATTCAAGCACATCTGATGCTAAACTTAGTATTACATTAGAGATGTAGCTACAAGACTATTTAGCAAAATTAATCAACAGTTAATCTACTGCTAATCCAGTCACTCTACGTAACTGATCAAACGTGCTCCATAAAACTAACACATAGGAGAAGGCAGGCATAAGAGACTGTCTCATTAAGAGGAATAAGACTAAGGGGAAGAAGAGAAATAGAGTTACATCTTCAAGCCAGGAGCTGAAGAAGAGTGGTGACAGAGAGGCAGGACAACAGTTATACACTGTTTCTTTCAGATCCTGGGCTTTCTTTATTGAACAATAGCTTCCATTCACAGATATATCTGTTTTATGACCTGCTGTAAACACAAGACTAATCGGGTAGAGAAATTTGTCTTTGGAAGTTCTTTTGAAACTAGGAAGATTTTTTGTCCTAGATGCTAGATCAGCCCATGTAGGGCATTTATGCATCTTCCCCACCTTTCTGTGCAGACAAAATTTCAAAAATTTCAAATATCAATATAAAAAAAAGCTTACTAAGGAAAAAGCCCTGGAACAAAAAAGTAAAGTGAATTTGAGCTCCTGATACCTGATACAACAAGGAGACAACCTGATCTGCAGCCTCAGTGACTGGTGGTGGAATTCCAACAACAGGTAGGAATGGCATGCAAATGAAAGGTCTGACAGTAGTTCAGCAGAACAGACACTGTCCAGAAAAAGCAAGTGAACTGCACTCTGCAATTTATTCAGAAATACAACTACCAGATAAGTTAATAAATTATCATATGAGGAAACAAAATCACTCAAATTCCTTCATCCTTCCTGATGGGAATAGTAACTTTCTGCAACTGTTTCACATTCTTAGTCTAGGCTGGCTCAAGCTGGTATAAAATTCAAGCTAACCTGCAAGGAAGATAGCTCTCTTGAAATAACATAATAAAGCACAAATAATTACTTTTCAATTTAACTTCCTAGGTAATGGTATTTCTTACTTGTTCACAATGAATTTGTGAATCAGTTTAGTAACTGAAGTGAACTGGTGATTTATTATTGACATTATAAGCTCTATACTGTATCAGGAATATTAATTTTCATTCAAATCCAGATGACCTTATAGCAACAGAAAAACAGAACCTGGAACATTTGTCTAAGAAAGCGCATATGCTTTACAAGTCACCTGTAGAAGTAAAACAATTATGACTTCAACATAAATGATCTTTGCAATCTATTCTTTTTTGCAACGCTTCTCTGTATCAGTTCAAGTCACCTGTACTGTCCTTCTCTTACAGAGCAGTGTAATTAAATGTAAAAGCAATAAAAAATGCATACAGCAAGAATAATACCTCAAGTAAACGTTCAATTATCTTAAATTTATTTCCTATAAAGCTCCATATAGCTCTATGTAGCATATAGACCACTTGTTCTCTCACAAAATGTCCAAATTTATAAAGATTTCACCTGTATTCAGAACTGATAGCTAACCATACCGTTTATAACCAACATT
Source organism: Struthio camelus (assembly GCF_040807025.1). Classification (NCBI taxonomy): domain Eukaryota; kingdom Metazoa; phylum Chordata; class Aves; order Struthioniformes; family Struthionidae; genus Struthio; species Struthio camelus. The sequence goes on along the minus strand of NC_090982.1, from coordinate 18,990,421 downwards.
ACAAATATAGAAGAGAGATTCTAGAAAAAAACATATATCACAAGAGTTAGCTTTGCAACATTGGTAGTAGTTGTCAAATTCCAAAACAAGCATTTATAGCTCTGTTTCTTTCCTATTTCTTTTGTTCTATGTAACACAGGTTTTACAGCTTTCTCCCTCTTTCCAAACCCCTCAAAATCTGTCATCTGCCATTCTAAGAAAATCAAAGAACACTGCATGATCTATGCTCTTTCTACCATAAAGTTAGTAAGGTCCTGTATTCCACAAGTCAAAATACTATTTCTTAAAGAATCTAAACAGTAAAAATCAAGACTTTATCATGCTTCAGAGACAGACTTCTCGATCTAAAACTAAATGTCATCATGCAAAAAGGAAATGCCAGTGGTGATTTTTTTAAACTAAAGAATAAGGACCTGCAGCACAGCAGCATTTCTCACTAATTTTGATGGTCCAAGTACATGCACATATAGTTTCACTAAAATACAAACATGCAATCAAATCTAAGAACTGTGCCTGTGTCTGGCATTCTAAATGGAATTCTGAAAGATATTTACCTTTCTGTATTAAATGTAATGCCTATAGTACAGTGTTTTTTATAAAATTTTGTCAAAAGCAAACAATTGTCTCATTTATCAAAAATAGGCTGTTAGGATAAATTGTCATCCCCTTTCTGCTGTATTTTGCCCAAAAAGGCATGTAATTGTATTCATCTCCTTTCGCTGAATAATGAAAATTCATGAACTGAATAAACATATAAAAGCAATATCTAAATTCAAAACCAAATCAAAAAGATTTCAAATCAAAAGTCTCTTAGTATTCACTACCTTCAAGTGAAGAGATATGAAAAATACTAGTTGCCCAAGTGCACCATCTGGTGGCCAAAAACTAACTTTGACAACAATATCCTAAAAAGAAAAAAAATATTTCTGTCACTGGCACCCATAACTTCCAGATCAACAATCTGGTACCAGAGGTTATTCCTTTCTTCCCTCTAAATACCACTGAGCTCTATAACCTGCTGCCACATTAACCATCCAGTCTATTTATACTCTTTCCTTAGTTTCTATTCCTTTCACTAGCATTTCTCCTTTGTTATCCACTTATTTTTAAAAACACACCTATTTAATCATAATCATCTAGTCCTTTTATTCTACATTAAGATCAATTAATTTTTTCTTCCTTACTATTTTTTCCCCTCTGCCTATACTTTTCAATGCTTTATCTCCTCATCCTACATAGCTAACATCTCTTTTGAGTTAAGATCATTGTACTTCTCACTTCCCCTCTTTTTGTTTTTTGACCTCCCTTCCTCCACCTCCCAGCCTAATGAGAGGGTAATTCCATGAGAAGGAAACCTCTATCCTTCTCTTCGACCAGCCAGCACCTCAAAAATTACTGCTTTCTCTTTTCTTCGGGAAAGTAATCTTATAGTAGATTTTAAGGACCAAAGAAAGTAATCAAATTAAAGTATACATTTATACATTTTATGCAAATGTAAAAAAAAAAAAAAAAAACAGAGAGAGAGAGAGAAAAAAGAAAAAAAACCTACTTATTGAAAGAAGCACTGTTCTCCTGTACCCCATTTCGGTCTCCACAAAGTAACAGCTCTCTATGTCTGAAGCATCTCTTTATCAAAACAGAAAATCAAAGATTCTGATTTGGGTTAACAATTTTTATACTGCTATTTGAACAAACAATAGAATTTCAACTTGCTCCTTTTTTTTTTTTTTTAATGATGGTTGGACATTTATAGCTGTCTTTCAAAGACTGCATAACCTACTAAAAAAAACTGAATTGCCTCAAACTATCTTGGCTGATTGTATTTCTTCTTGGACAGACTCCTTAAGTAATTTGTTTTTTGCCAAGAAATATGAAATAGTAGCAGGGCCTCAGACCATCTGCCACAGGGAAATCCTGCTTTTTTTTAAATGACTGGAGAAGGGAATGACAGAGAATACAAAGTAACTTCAGAACCCTACAAAGGGTGGATTCTCTTGGAGAAAGGTTTGCCCTGTATTTCAAAACACCTCAAACCTTTTCTGAAATTCTAACATTTCCTCTGTTAGTCTCGTCACTTAAATAATCTTTTCAATACCTAGTTCCTGTTGTTATTTACAGCACTGTGATACCAACAGATATTCCATATTCCTTTGGGTAACAAGATCTTAATTAATAGTCCCTTTTACCCCTGGTGACCTCTATCAGTAACCAGCAAAATTCATCTCCTTAGGATGTTTCCTTTTTCATCTATTTTAATACAGAAGTACACAATAATTTTCAGTGCACTTCCAGGAAACTGCAGACATTCAAAAAAAAATGTAAGAAGTATAGCTATTGATTTTCCTAAGGTAGGTAATATTAGTTCTCTCTCTTTCACTTAAGATGAAGAGATGAAGTAAAGTTAGTTAAAACGTCACTAACTTTCCACACAAGCATACAGATAGGATGCATCTTGAAATAGTTAATAAACAAAGAAACAAATCTTAAAGAAGAAAGGAAGGAATCTCAAAGTGCTAGACAGCTCAAAGTGAAAAAAGTCTTACAATGAGGTACAGTGTCAATAGCCTACTAAGGACAGAATTGTCTCACTCTTGCAAATGTAGATTTAATTTCAACCTTGCTTGGAGTCTTAAAAGAGTAACACAAAGTTTTCAAAAGCACAGATTCTCAGATACAAAGCAAGAATGTAACCTTTAAGTATAGTACCCTTTAAAAGAGGGTGAGGAAAGATAAAACTTTATAAAAACCTATGCATACTTCATCATAAATGCTCCCATTGATATCTGCTCCATAAATTGGTGCCACAAAGGTCAAGTTCTTCCAGTATTTACGCTCCAAATCTTCATAATCTATGTATCTTGGGGTGCAGTACCTGCAAAAGAAGAGGTTGGCAAGGGTTCAGCATAGTCTCAGCAACCACTTTCACAATGGACTATGTTCCTGATTCTGCAAACCAAATTCTAACAGATCACTTTTCCTAATTCACTGAAACAGAATTAGTAGTTTCATACTTCACCATAACACTAAACCTCCTACCTGACAGCTACAGTGACTGAAGTCATGCACCTATCCATATAACATTTGCTTCAATCTCCAGCAGCTAAACAGTGCATCTACTAACAGCCCTCAGGCTGAGGCCTTCATTTATGTTTCTCTTCTATAAGGAAAAGGCACATGGAAGAGCCACTTCTCTGTCAACTGGCCAGTATTTGGTATTTTATTCTTCAGTTCCTGCTTTGCAAAAACAGAGAGGTAGATCCTGCACATGCTCATCTCAAACAATACAAACAGAGTCATTCTGCCAAGCAGCAGCCCTGCGAGGCAAAAAAAAAAAAAAAAAAAAAAAAAAAAGGTACTTCCTTCTCCCTTCTCCTACCCTTGCTTTTGAGAAAAGGTGTAATATTTCAAACAGCTGGTACCCTTATCACAGCAAAAATTCTCCCCTCTTGCAAAACAAACAGAACACTGAAGGAAATTTTTCTTTTCCTCTTTGCTTTTAGAGCAGCCCAAGACAACTATGCTTTTATATAAACATACACATTTTTGGAAGGTTACTCAAACCTCTTGGAAAGTCTCATGGAAATGCAGCAGAAGCCCACTACCAGAAAAGCCATCCATCAGTAGCTTCACTTCAGGATCTTTTGCTCGGCCTCTATTCTCCCAAGCTTAGGTCTTTAGAAAAGAAAGTGTGCTCCCCTACTACTGCAGCTCTGCAAAGGACACTTTCACATTGGCACTGCCAATTTACTGTGCTTGAACTTCTAGAAAGAAAACCTAAATATACAAGAATTAAGCAGACCAAACACATTTACATTGTACATTAACGTAGAACAGAGGTGAACGTGTTAGCAAAAAACACGTTAACCAAAATATCCTAAGCAATGCAATTGTTTCCATTATTTCCAATGACATGGCTGCAGAAAGCCGCTTCTATTTGCCTGAAGTAATACAGATGCATAAGCTCAGTTACCATAACACAGGGATCTTTGTTGTGGGATGCAGGTAAACCCATATTTCCCTGAGGACAAGGTAGAGAACAACCTAATAGTCCGTTGAGAATCGTGAAACAATTAAGGGATGGAATATATTAAGCTCCTAGACTGGGCACACACAATCCCTTTAAATGCAACTATCATTTTCATTAAGATGTTCATGGCACTTCAATAGGTTAAAATTGTTCTTATCTATACTTACGAAATGAAGTTGTAGATCGATTTCAGTAAAAAGAGAACGAAGCCTGAAATAAGAGGTGCTTCCAAAATGTTTTCCAAGATATAGAATAAATTAAATCTAACAAACATTGTTGTATGTAATAAACCTTCATAGATACTTATTCATTATCGCATCTGCTTTAAGAAGTTAGTGCTTATCATTCTACCGTAGGTTAATCAAATCCACATTTTAAGCATGCTTAGAATATAAATTGCCATTAGATAGCATTTAGGTTTTAAGTTTTATCCTCCTTCTAACAGTTACTGCATATATAATGGCAAGATAGATTATCTTATGATAAGATAATCAGCCCCACTTTCCATAGAAAGAAAATTCTAAGTGTGGTAACATCAGTTTTTCAAAAGTAATATATAAGCAGCAACATACTGATCCTTCTTAACTCAATAAAGAATATCAGTTTTGCACTTTTACAATGGCACAGATGTTATGTGACATTTGCTGAGGAGCCTCTTTAGGAGTTCCTCATCTCCTATTTTTTGCTGATCTTGGTAACAGCCTCTCCCCATAACTCAATGTCTCTTTCTACTTAAGAAAGAAACTTTCGTTCAGACTAGGTCAGTCTTATCTTACTTTCTCTATCTAATTCATTACATTCAGTTATTTTTTCCAAATATCCTTTGACCCACGCACAATCTAGAAATTATTTCCAACTAGTTTTGGGGAAATGTTAAAGTAGAATTCATTCTTTTTACTTAGCCAAAAAGAACTGGGGAAGAATTCCTCCTGTCTCTTCCCTCTTCTTCAAATGCCCACTGACTTGAAGCTTTTTAGGCTACTGCCTAGCCCTTCATAGCACTTTTTTTTCATCCCTTAACACATATCTTCTCATAACTAAAACATGGAGGTTCACTGGGAGCAGTAGTGCTCTCCTGGATTACTGACAAAACCTCTGAGTTAAAAATACCATACCACACTACCAAAAATTTCAAAATTACATGACTGTATGCCATTCCAGTATTCTAGCCCATATGAAAGTTAGCGTGGCATTCTTCCACAATTTAGACAGAATAGCCCCTAATGAAAAGTACAAAACTCATCAGCTGCCTAATACATTTCAAAGAAAGCACAGGATAGAAACAAATAAACATTTGTCTTTCTAAACAGGACCCCATATATACACACTTGTCACTGTTAGCCAGCTGCCTGAACTCCTTCACTGTCATTGGCTTTTTCTGGATGTTGTATTGTGTGAAGAGCCCCGACTGACCAGTGACCATCTGCTGAATTGGAGCAGGAATCACCAAATCTTCAATATCATTATAATGTTTTCTTGGTTTCCACTCCTTTGGGGGGATAACCTGAAAATTTGTAAGAGGAAAAACATGACATCAACAGTTGCATTACCAATTCAAAACATTCTGGAAAATCCAAATAACAAGCAGGGTATGCCCACACGATTGCATGACCACTTGCTGGCTCTTTCACAACAACTAACCGAACAAGTGAGCACTCCTAGATGATGCAGAACCCACCTTAGCTTCTCCCAATGGGCATAGTATCACTCTCACTGTCTCAGTTTAAAAGCAGCAACTCACTAACCTACAGTAATCCAATCATGCACAACTGGACAAACATAAACATGCATAATGTAACAGAACTGGCAAATATTTTACCAGCAGAAAACCCTACACTTAACAAACATTACATATTGTATTATATAAAACTCTTATCCTCAATTGAAAAAAAAAAAAAGAAGAAGAAGAAGAAGAAGAAGAAGAGAGATTCATACACACGATTGAGAATCCCCTGTCCAAATGTTATTTGGCATATACAGAATCACAGAACGGTTGAGGTTGGAAGGAACCTCTGGAGATCATCTAGTCCAACCCTCCTGCTTGTCAAGCAGGGTCATCTAGAGCACACTGCACAGGATGGCGTCCAGGCAGGTTTTGAATATCTCCAAGGATGGAGACTCCACAACCTCTCTGGGCAACCTGTTCCAGGGCTCCGCCACGCTCACAGTGAAGAAGTTTTTCCTCAGGTTCAGATGGAACTTCCTGTGGTTCAGTGTCTGCCCGTTGCCTCTCTGCCTGTTGCTGGGCACCAACGAGAAGAGATTGGCCCCATCCTCTCGACACCCCCCTTCAGATACTTGTACACGTTGATGAGATCGCCTCTCAGTCTTCTCTTCTCCAGGCTGAACAGGCCCAGCTCCCTCAGCCTTTCTTATATGCTATAAGTAATTTTATTTTTAATTGAAAATTGAAAAGAAATAACAGCTATTAGCTGTTTTCTGTTTATTCCTCATAAAATTACAGGATATACCTCTATATAAATTAGTGAAATCTCCTACTGCAAATATACTGGTTTTATACTAACATAATATAAAGCTTGTAACTAAAGATTAAAGATAGGTGCAGAGAAGTATTAATCAATTGTAAAGTTAATTTTTATTTCAAACACCACAGAATTGCCCAAGCTCTTTCAAATTCTACAAAAATTCCTCAGCAGATGCCACAGAGTCAGCATTAAGTCATTAGAAGTTTCAAAGACGCTTGTAGTCTTAGCAGCTTTAATAGGCTGTGTAATTTTGAATATTCTTTCTGTATATTGGTTTAGTTGAAAATGACTCTAGATTTCATGTATTCCTGCTTTGAAGTTTTCTACTTCGAAATTGCAACAATTTTAAAATACAACAAAAGACATTCTTAATATATAGAATTTTTCACAAACATTGTCTCGGAAACTTTTTAAGCAACAAACAACAAAGTAGCCTGGCTTTCATTAATATATATCTACCACGTACGAATTACAGTAACTAGAACGATTACCTTACATCTCAGAGATAGCTGTTAGCTTAGGATAGCTATATCTTCCTTCTAGCAAGGATTTCAGGATTATTCCTCATTCTTGTTTATTAGAGATTTTATTTTTAAATAACACAGAGAAAGTAAAAAATTCTTAAAAAACATAATGTAATATCCTGACATCATTTGATACCTCTGGAAAACAATCACAAATGTGCCAAACTGTAATGTTAATATACTTAATATATTACACCTTAAATGAGATCTGGTCAACACTGTTTGTAGTACCAAAGTGTACACAAAATCAAATGCACCAAGCTAAAGAAAAGTTATCAGGTGGTAACATACTTCCACACCTAACATTTTCAGCTTTAAAATGTAGAGACTATTTTATTCAGTTTTTACATGGACATAACTCCCTCTTTACATTCTTTCCTCCTCAGCTTCTGTGAGACTTTGGCTCAGCAGGGACTGCAGAGCACGGTTCAGTGTTTTAGAGAAAGAAGAATATCCAATCATCTTTTGATTCCTACTTGTTTCTTTCACACAAATACTAAATTATGCACATTGACACAAAATACAAAATGTTGCTTTGGAAGCAGAGAAGCCATGCATTCAGAATATATGCACTGAAATCAAATATGTGCATATATTTCCATTTTCACAATTATTAAGCATGAACTTGTAGGTTAGCCTCAACTATACGAATACTGAAAAATAAAACTTGCATTCTCTCATTCAGTTCAAAGTCAAGGTGTTTTTAAGCAGTAGTAGTATTCTTGTGAATACTAGCTCAAAATACTCTCTTTCAGCTAACTGGAGTATGCTTTTTATTGTTGGAGTTAAAGTACTGCTTACAGAAGTGAATCGTGTGTAGGCACTATTACGCTAAGCATTATTTTAAAAGATAATTAAAAAGTCTAATAAAATAATCTCTGCCCCCAAAGACCGTATGTTTTCTAACAAAGGTCAGGGCAAGGAATGGAAACACAAAAACATCTTGCCCAAAGTAACACACGGCTGGTCAGTATTAAAGCTGGAATTAAAAACTAAGTATTTGAGTTTTTTTGCCAAGAAGCTGTCCCACTGAAGCCTCTTCACATTCACTTCAGAAAAAAAAATGACATCTTCAAAGTCAGGAAAATCAAGTTTATTCCACAGAATAAGTGGAATAATCAGTCAAGCTGTTCAGTGCTCCACTATAAAAAGGGAAAGAGCTAATGGTAAGCTTTTGTTATTTTTTATACACACAGCAAACATCCTAAGCATATTACCACTGATCAGTGTCACTCATTGTGGTGTGTATGTAGTTTTAGATGGAGGATAGCACAGTCAAACTTATACATCTCCTCCATGAAGGTTGCATATTAGCACATCTGAAGTTAGTTGAGAGCGCTGCCAATCGGTAAATTTTAGTTAAATCCTTTTTTACGTATTGGTAATCTCCTGTTGTACAGCTGATTCTGCGTGGCACTGGATACTATTCCTATGTACCTACTGCTGTCCAAAGCCTTCTGAAAAAGTTGTTTTCCTTCTACTTGCCAACATCCATTTTCAGTGTCATGTTCTAAGATTATTTTTCTACTTGCCAATTTGACTGCATAGTCATTTCACTGTTTCAGTCTGTATGAGCAGTTTCTGCATCTCCAAAGCACCTCTTATTCAAGAACAGAGCAAAGTAACCTATCAGTGTTTTCTTTTTCATTTGTTCTACTGCTTCCACTACTTTTTTCCCCCTCCCTTATTAAGCATAGAATTCTTTGTATCAATGAGATTGAAATACACTACCTATGCCCAGGACTCATTCCAGACTTTCAAAAGCCTACTGGCAATTTTTCAGTCAACTTGCTCCAGCGATACCAGATACACCTTGGAAATGGGTTTGATTATATTAATCTACTCATGAATCATTTGTTTCAGGCTTAGGATTAGTAACTTCATAAACTTTAGTTTAACTGAAAGCCCCAGCCTTCATGTTTTTCCTTTTATTTTGTGGTTTCGGATATATAATTTTAATTTAACTTTACTCAGCTGCAGTTTTATTTTCTCCCCTTGCACATTAACTAAAACAGCCCACCTACCCTTATCATAGATGCCCCGCAAACAGACATTCAGTTTCCTGTTAGTGTACTAGGCTAAGCTTTCCTAATTATATAGTTTTTGCTGATTTATCCTGTAACAGCATATGCATGCAGAATCTCATCATTTGATTCACTGCTAATTTTCTTATACTTGCACACATTTTCCTTCACTTTCCAGTTCTCCAGGCTTTGACATACCTCCTCGAGACACACTTATTTCATGTCACCGCACCTGCAAGCACACTACGTTTTTTTCACCCTATAGTCTGATATTCCCCAAGTCTTAGATTTATTTCATCTCCTCTGTTCTATATATATGCACCACTTCTGCAAAGGTAAGAGGTTTTTTCCCTTGCATTTTCACATTTAACATAAATTGTTAGGTAATCTGTATGCCTGCTCTGCTTATGGTTTGCGTTCAGTGGTTAAATTAGCATTTCTGCATATGCATACAGCTCCTCTTGCAGTCTCCCTTTATTCTCTTTCCAGTCATATTTGTGCTTATGCATCTTTTAGTTCTAGACTTAACACAAATTAGCTCCTCTATAAGTTTGTTTCATGTTACTGTCAAAATGTTAAAAATCGTTTCATTCTTATTTTTATAACCAATTTCCAAACCTCAGAAAGTGTCCCTTAAACAATACCAACTTGATGAGCTTGAAGTTTTGCAGTATAAATTACTGACTTTGTGGTAAGAACTGTCTTCCACTATTTATTTTAAACTATTTAGTTGTGTTTTTTAAATAAAATTAATCTAAATAATCTAGCAAAAAATGAGAATATAATGAGCCAAATATGACTCAAAGACTTAATATGTTATGATTTGCCCACAAAGTGGAGACAGCTAAGGAAGCTTTAACCTCTGGACTAGTACCAAGCAGAGGAAGGGGAAACAGACCTACATAATTCGATTACAAAGGCTCTTCCTCAGCTACAGTACAACTGCAACACAACTAAGGTAATTGAAGTGTTTTAGAAGGCCTTATTATGCTCTCTTGTATCATGTACATTCTTCGAGGTGTTCTGTAAACCCTAATCAGATATCCTGCATGCATATAATCATGGAAATATAAAAATGTTCTTTAGTGCTCCTGGGACTATCATATTTGAACAACAGATACATGGAGAACAGCTTCCCAAGCTGTTCTGAAATGTTATCTATGGGATAGGAAGGAAATCCTACATATCTAAATATATCCATTTCATTCAAGGAGCATTTTCCTACTATAGGCAAGTTGCACCAGAGCTATATAGCCAAAAGAGGAGGTGCATACATTTTCAACCATATCACCATAGGACATTAACTTCAAACAAGCACAATTACACTATGCAAATATCACAAAACCCTGGCTACACAGTCAACCCTGTCCCTACCAGAAGCCTTCAGAGTTTTAGTGTCTTCGGCAGAAACATCAGGAAACACCAAGAACTACAAGAGCAGTAGCAATCTGTGTAAATCAAATCTTGGAATAATTTCTAAGATTCTGCTATTTTCTAGTTTTTCTTCATTATCTGTACATGTACAATCTGAGAAAAGCAGTAATTTGAAGATGAATTGCTTCATGTCTACTCTCTGATAATTTTCTATCAGGAGTTCAAGCACAACTCTTCAGAGATTATGTTAATGAGACAGTCACTAAGGAAAAAATATCACTTCTGTTTTAAAAAGAAAGACTACCTTGACTTCAGCAAGGCTTTTGACACTGTATCTCATAACATGCTCTTAGGCAAGGCTCAAGAAGCGCGAGCTGGATGAGTGGATGGTGAACTGCATTGAGAAGTGGCTGGATGGCCGAGCTCAGAGGGTTGTGGTGAATGGCGCAGAGTCTAGTTGGAGGCCTGTAGCTAGGGGTGTCCCCCAGGGGTCAGTCCTGGGTCCAGTCTTGTTCAACCTGTTCATCCGTGACCTGGAGGAAGGGACAGAGTGCACCCTCAGCTAGTTTGCTGAGGATACTAAACTAGGAGGAATAGCTGATTCACCAGAGGGCTGTGCTGCCATTCAGAGGGACCTGGGCAGGCTGGAGAGGTGGGCGGAGAGGAACCTCCTGAAGTTCAACAAAGGCAAGTGCCAGGGTCCTGCTCCTGGGGAGGAAGAACCCCATGCACCAGGACAGGCTGGGGGCTGACCAGCTGGGAAGCAGCTCTGCAGAGAAGGACCTGGGAGTCCTGGTGGGCAAAAAGCTGACCATGAGCCAGCAATGTGCTGCTGTGGCCAAGAAGGCCAATGGTATCCTGGGCTGCATTAGGAAGAGCACTGCCAGCAGATCGAGGGAGATGATCCTCTCCCTCTACTCTGCCACTCCTTTGTTGGCGGAGAGAAAGGGGGGGGGGGGCACACTTGGAGTGCTGGCTCCAGTCCTGGGGTCTCCAGTGCAAGAGAGATAAGGCCCTGCTAGAACAAGTCCAGCAAAGGGCTGCAAAGATGATGGGGAGACTGGGGTATCTCTCATAAGGAAAGGCTGAGGGAGCTGGGCCTGTTCAGCCTGGAGAAGAGAAGACTGAGAGGCGATCTCATCAACGTGTACAAGTATCTGAAGGGGGGTGTCGAGAGGATGGGGCCAATCTCTTCTCGTTGGTGCCCAGCAACAGGCAGAGAGGCAACGGGCAGACACTGAACCACAGGAAGTTCCATCTGAACCTGAGGAAAAACTTCTTCACTGTGAGCGTGGCGGAGCCCTGGAACAGGTTGCCCAGAGAGGTTGTGGAGTCTCCATCCTTGGAGATATTCAAAACCTGCCTGGACGCCATCCTGTGCAGTGTGCTCTAGATGACCCTGCTTGACAAGCAGGAGGGTTGGACTAGATGATCTCCAGAGGTTCCTTCCAACCTCATCCGTTCTGTGATTTTGTGATTAGGGGAGGGTATTTCTAATAGTACTATAGTACAGTACAAATGAAGCTATAAAATAAATGGCTATGGTTTGATAATGGACAGCACTAAAATATTCATCACTGAGGAAGAAAAACATGACCTTGTTAGCAAAGGAAATGGATAGGAAAGGAAAAGGATACTGAGGTACTAAAAATTACTGAAGTAATTTTTAAATTATGAAGCAAATATAATACAGGTTAAACAATATCAACTAGCAATATGTATCCTAAAGTTTACCTGTTTCTCATCCTAATCCTGTAAACTGAGGAATTTCTGCAGTACTTTGACTGTCATTTAAATTATTAAAATGATCTCCTCACTCATTTTCAACTCAGTTATGGGATTCTACTCTACAGTCATGCAGCATTACACCATGACAGATACAAAAAGAATGAGGAAAGCGTACATCCTAACCCTGTTCTTCCATTATCATCATTAGCTACTGTTAAAGTTAGATACCGTATATGCCTATACCCATTCCACAGCCAGTATCTACATTATTGTCTTCAAAATATGCAAATTTATGTATATTTCTGTTACTATGGTTGGATCTATTACTTGCAAAAATTTGTTTGCTTGTTTTTCTCCACATTCATGTACCTAACCTAAAAGATTACCACTATTTTTTCCCACTATAGATAGGGCTAATATTCCTTTAAGGTGTTATACCTCAACTTTGAAGCAATGTTTACAAGAAAGATTCTACAAACCCCCACATTTTAACCCTATACTGCCACTAACATGATAGCATAACTGTATTTTATTGATATTTATTTGATCTTTGCCTTTCCATAACAAACGAAGATTCAGATCACACAAAGTTCATATGTGAGAAGTAAAGTCTGCTTTGTTACCACAGAGAATTATGTTTATCCAGAAGCTGCCTAAAGATGTCTCCGTAAAAAGTGAGTGAGAGAGACAGACAGACAGACAGACAGAGAAGCAACAGTAAGGGTAAGGAGATGAAGATGGTAGCAGGAATGTTATAGGTGAAGATGACAGAAGTATTACAGAAACATGAAGTGAAACAATAAAGACAAGATGGTATTCACATCCTTTTCTTTCCTGTTCTTTCCTAATGTCACTGTGTCAGTCCTTCTCAGGAAAACCTCAAATTTTCAGCCAGGAAGTTGGATGCTTTTGCCATTTTCTCCTAACAGGTTGCACTAGGAGGTTTTATTGATGGTCGGCAGGAAGGAAAGCAGAAGCAAAAACCAGTTAAGGAAACAAACAAAAAAAATGACTGAAGCCATATTCATATCTTGAAAAAAGTATCTAAAGAATGTGTACAGTCTTTCCATTATTCCAATGAGACAAATTCATTCTCTTACTTCCTACTGGCCAAAATTTTGCCACCAAGAATGCCAAGAAACAGAAGATTCTCCGGGCATCTTGAAGTTCATACATACAAACGACTAGTGCAATGGACTTGATCCAAAACATATTTTAGGTTCATAGTTAATCCACCAGTCTCATTGGGAGCACTTAGCACAATACATTGTGAAGCCATTGAGCAGGGTTCCCAGCTTTTTCAGCCCAACAGATACAAATAGAGCGTGCATAAAATGATGGGAGAATAACTGAAGCTCTTATTTATTATAAGTATCTCTGGGAAAAAGGAATACAAGTTTGCATAGTCATTTTAAGAATACAGTATTACATCTGATAACACTGGGATTTATTAAAAGATATAAGAAGCAATAGATGTACCTTTTTTCTATTTTCCTTCAAAAAGGAATATAACAGCAAAATTCATTTTTTTTCAAATTAAGAAGCTTCTCTTTTTGAACACTGCCTGCCTAATGAAAAGACTAGCTACAGACTAAAAAAAGACAGAATCCACAATAAAGAGCATCTCATAAAAAATTTTCTTTTAATTATTTCATTCTTTGTTTTTTTCCAAACATACTATGGATAAATATTGGTTCATTTAATACCTTCTCATATAGCCAGCAAAGGATACAGCTCACACATACTTGCCTTTGTTTTACACAACACACCAAAGAAAGCAAGATACAAATCAACAAATATTGTATTATATATGAATAAAGAAACTGAAATAGAAGAAAATCAGTATCACCATAGCAGGTACTCACAAAATAGTTTCTACGTCTTTGGCTAGATTCCACAAAATGACATTGAAAACTGCCATCATTGAAGATAAAACTGTCTAAATAATATTTCCATGAAAGTAAGGTTTTTTTTAAATGTTAAAAGCCATGCATGCTATCCACAAAATAATGTATAGCTTAAATCTCCTACTCACATATGTATTATTGGGGCAAATTTGTTGAGCACCACAAGAGTAAGCGTTACAAAGAACTTGCTGTTAATCTTACTGTTTAAGACAAGGGGGCTGTAATAGTTTAGCCCCACTCAAACAAAAAGGTTCCATAATATAGCTGAGTATGAGAAGAAATCTCAGTTCAGGCTTTCCTGTTTTGTCTGTTTATCACAGTTGTAGCCCTCATGCTTGCACAGAAGGGTTTAAAAATATGATCCATAGGCACTGTACCCTCAGAAAACAAATAAAGGAACCACAAGGCACTGAAAATTCGGGAGGGTTCTGTTTTGCTTTGCTTTATAGCTACGGGAAGGAGGGATAAAAAGCAACTGCAGTTTTTGTTTCTCTCGTCTCCATGTTTAAATGCCTTGGTTTAAAATGCCAACATTAGTTTAAAAACCCAGTGATGAAGACTTGTTCTCACTGACTAGTTATAATGACTAAGCTAGGATTTCTAGATGTGCACTGTGTTGTTGGTTTGAAAAGTAACAAAATAGATCTAATGCACAAATACTTATATGATGTAACACTAAATTACATCAGAACTAAAATTTGACAGTCACTCTCCATTAGGGGATGAATACCTGCTGTAAGATCCTGAATAGATCATTGTTCAAAGGATGATGCAACAGTTGCTGATGTGCCTCAATCTCATTAACAAACAGGAGACACATTCACTATTAAAAAGTAAACAATTTCATTTAAACTTAAGGTAGTGCCTCACTAAATGCATATATTTGCTGTAGAAGGATTATATGCTTTAGTAAAGTTAAGCACAACCCTGAATAGCCCTAAAAACCGATTCTACCTCTGAAAGACCAGGATTTTCTGATTTATGCTACGAATTCTATATTGTGCTGCACTACTAAAATCTAGTTTAAGTCTGCCTTACGTAAAGGCCCTCTTTTGCTGTTGCATAGATGGAAACAACTGAAGATTAAAGTATATACCATCTTCATTAGCTTACATGAAACATGAGAGATACCACAGAGCTCTTCAACAGAGAAACAGACCAACGTCTATTTATTGGAAAAAAATCACTGAAAAAAAATGTAAAATATTAAAAAGATCAGTTTTGCAGCCAATGGAATACAAATATTAGGAAAAGTAATACCAGGAACAATTTTCCCTCTATACAGAAGATGCTTACCTTTGCAACTCCAGCCCTATGAGCTCCTTGTGATTCCATGTATGCCAAGTATTTGTTGAACTCCCTGAATTCATCCATCGAAGGCCTGAAAGTCATAATTTTGCAGCTTGGGTTTGGAGGACTGTCTGAGATGACAGTAGCCATTGTGGTTGACTTTCAATCCAGCTAAAATAAATTGTTTAACAGAAGATTATTCTCTTCAGCATATTTTATTTTATTTATTTTATGAGATTAAACATGTGTTTCAAACAGGAATAAAGTTTGCAAAAACCTCTGCCCATGCTGGTATAAAAGGCATAAAACAAACATTTACATTTTCTTCCTACTCCTTTAAAACTATTCTACTATTACCCAGAATGAACACTATAACGAGCAACAGTTATATAGTCCAGTCTATACCTCTTTGTTTTTATAGCACACTTTCTAAAGCTAGCCTTTAATATTGTATGTACTAGCACCTTCCTGTGGTGATCCATCTGCACATTGCTATCATTTCTGTCCAGATACTTACTCTAGATTAGGCCTGTGTAATGTAGCAAAGCTATACATCTGATAAAATATCGCTTCTAATTTTACACACAGGAAAACTAAGCTACAGATGAGCAACTCACCAGTCTCATTATAAAGGAAAAAAAAAAATCTACACCTGGATTTCTTAACTGTCATGTCAGCACTTTAACCGCAGGATTATATCACCCTTCATTCTTTGAAACCTCTTCAACAGAAACAAAACACGCAAGGGATAACTAGAAAGGTGTGCTTCCCCTTACTTCCACATCAGCAGTGAAAGTGATTCAAAAAACTCAACAAAATCCTATTTCCAGTTCACACCAAGATAGTGTAGTCATAAGAGGACCGATCTTTAGGCCACTGATGCACATATTTCAGCTTCAACAGTTTTTGTAATCTCTAACTATGCATCACCACATATCTGTTAGGGACTGCCATCTATTGTTCAGAGAATTCCTCCTTACCTTACGAAAAGGTCTATCACAAAAATCAAGTTACTCAACTTTCACTAGCTGTCCCAAGCAGGTGATTTAATTCATGCCTTGTTTTCTGCATGGGCAAAATGCATGCAACTATGGTTTTGCTGCCACATCCTGTAATCTAAATTCTACTCATATGTTATTGTATTAGCCCACCGATTTCATCACAGCTTCATGTCTCTTCTAGCTTGGTTTTGCATGAACCTCTGCATAGGAAAGCTCTATGTGGAAAATTGCTTTGTGTCTCCGTTCATTTCACTCTCCTACTAACGTTCCAACATTTCGACTGCCTTTTGCATCTTTATTATTTGCCATATTTTAACTCCCCGTTTCACCCAGCATATCACACATCATTCTTAGCACTTTCCTTCTTTTCTTCTCCACACTCCTCTTTCAGCAACATCCTTTCCTCCTCCCCACAATTATTTCCATCCCTGTTTGAACTAGAATCAATTAGATTTTTTGTAACTGTCCCATTCTGAAAGTCAGTATCATTTTAACGTGGTGGTATTTTGCATTTAGTTATCAAGTCCATATCAGCATGCAACCCTGAACATGCGAAACTGCGATAACTTTTCTCAGTGTTAATCAGCAGGGGTGTATCCAACACACTTTCATCCATTCATTTCATTCATTCCCATGAATTAAGATCCTGCTAAACCCTGCTACTATGACCAGCTCAAGGGAAACGAGACGAGGATTTACAAAAGGGAAGCTATACTTGCCTTCATTGAAAAGCGCAGTATATGGTATATAACACTTCACTCGTTAAGAACAGCCTCTCTGGTATTTCTTAATTGAGGAGAGGAAAAAAAAAAAAGTAGTAGTCTCTCTTTATTCACTATTTTCATCTTTCCAGACAAACAATCACAAATCGCGTGTGCTAGCAACGTGCCCTTGTGGCAAAGGTAGCCAATGGTATCCTGGGCTGCATGAGGCAGAGTGCTGCCAGCAGTTGAGGGAGGTGATCTTCCCCCTCTGCTTAGCCCTGGTGACACCACACATGGAGAGCCAGGTCCAGTGCTAGGCAGCACAAGAGAGACATGGAGCTACTGGACAGAGTCCAGCAAAGGGCCATAAGGATGATAAAGGGATTGGAGCACCTGACATACCAAAAGAGGCTGAGAGAGCTAGGACTGTTCAGCCTGGAGAAGAGAAGACTGAAGGGGGAATCTTATCAACATGTTTAAATAACTGAAGAAAGGGTGTAAAGAAGACAAAGACAGACCCTTCTCTGGAGCCAGCAGTGTGCCCTTGTGGCCAAGAAGGCCAATGGGATCCTAGGGTGCATTAGGCAGAGTGTTGCCAGCAGGTCGAGGGAGGTGATCCTGCCCCTCTATTCAGCCCTGGTGAGGCCTCACCTGGAGTACTGTGTCCAGTTCTGGGCTCCCCAGTACAAGAGAGACATGGCACTCCTGGAGAGAGTCCAGCGGAGGGCTACCAAGATGATTAGAGGGCTGGAGCATCTCTCCTATGAAGAAAGACTGCAAGAGCTGGGCCTGTTCAGCCTGGAGAAGAGAAGATTGAGAGGGGATCTCATCAACGTGTACAAGTATCTGAAGGGGGAGTGTCAAGAGGATGAGGCCAGCCTCTTCTCCGTGGTGCCCAGCAACAGGACAAGAGGCAATGGGCAGAAACTGAACCACAGGAAGTTCCATCTGAACCTGAGAAAAAACTTCTTCACTGTGAGGGTGACAGAGCATTGGAACAGGTTGCCCAGAGCGGTAGTGGAGTCTCCTTCGCTGGAGATATTCAAAAGCCGTCTGGATGTGATCCTGGGCAATATGCTCTAGGTGACCCTGCTTGAGAAGGGAGGTTGGACGAGATGATCTCCAGAGGTCCCTTCCAACCTAAACGATTCTGTGATTCTGTGATTCTCAGTGGTGCTCAGTAAGAGGATGAAGCAATGGGCATAAACTCAAATATATAAAATGGAAATAAGAAGAAAACCTTCTTTATTGTGCAGATGATCAAACACTGGAATAGGTTACCCAATGAGGCTGTGAAGTCTCCATCCTTGGAGATACTCATGCCCCAACTGGACAAAGTCCTGAGCAACCAGTTGTAGTTGACCCTGCTTTGTGCAGGTAGATTGGACAAGACAAAGGGACTAGAAGTCCCTTTCAACCTCAACAATTCTGCGATTTTGAGATATTCCTGCATACATCTATCATGTATAGAAGAACTAGAATCTCAACACTAGAGCAGCCAAAGACAAATAAACCACGGAACAAAGTTATGCATTAACTTACCTTCTGCCTTCTCTACATCTGCACAGTGCCAGATATCACCTACATCATCACCACCAACAGAGGCAGCGAACAGACGCAGCAGTTTGCGCAGCAGTGTCTGGGCTCTGCCTGGGCCTTTTGTGGGCCTTGTTGGAAGTTGTGGAGACTTTCTGGGGACCCCCGAGGAACTAGACGGTGCTTGCTGCTAGCAGGAAGGGAGAGCTAGGCAAGGACTCCTGCAGGGGACCTTGACTTCACTTCTCCTGGGAAGTTCTAGCTAGGTGGGGCTGCTGCTAACGAGCTCTCTGGGCTGCCCTGGTCAGAGGGAGTTGGGGCTTTTGTTTCAGGTGGCTCCTGGTTGGGTGGGTCAAGCACCCTTGTGAGTCACTGCTAGGCAGAGGCCTATATAACAGCCAGGCCTAAAGTGCACCTCCCACAGCGCAGCCAACAGAGGCAGCGAACAGACACAGCAGTTTGCGCAGCAGTTCGCGCAGAAGGGCGCCAGAAGGCAAAGAAGGCAACTCTCCATTTTGCACGCTTTGCACAGTGGTGTGTCCTTCCCCAGGGCATGGTCATGACACGCCACAGAGCACGTTCCCCAGTGGCTGCGGGAGGTGCTGTGTCTGAGGCCTCAACCCAGACAGGACCCTCAGACAGCAGATGCAGCTCTGCAGGTGTCAGGCTGCAGGGAGTGCCTGGGGCCTCTCCGTGGGGCCTGGGCTGACAGACAGCTCTCCTGCGTGAGGTGTGCTGTGGTTGACCAGTTGCGTCACCAGATCAAGGAGTTACGGGAGGAGGTTAGTAGGCTGCGTAGCATCCGAGAGGATGAGCGGGAGATTGAGAGGGCGTTCTCGGAGACGGTGCAGCTCCAGGAGTCCCCTGCCCCCACTGCAGCAGAGTTGTCAGAGGGCTCAGCACCATGTGTAAAGGTGCATCATAACACTGTTGAAGAGGGCTGGAAGCTGGTGACCTCTCGTAGAAAGAGAAAGGCTCTTGCTCCTCCTCAGGAGTTGCCTGTGAAGAACAAGTTTAGCGCCCTCCAAGCTGAGGAGGAGCTGGGCATGGCTCCAAGGGAGGCAACTGGCCTGGCTGGCAGACCCTGTGCCGTACAGGAACCCCCGGAAGAAGCGGCGAGTGATTGTTGTGGGTGACTGCCTGCTGCAGGGGACAGAGGCACCTATCTGCCAACCCGACCTCTTGTCCAGAGAGGTTTGCTGCCGGCCAGGGGCTCGAAGAAGAGATGTCATGGAAAGACTGCCCAGGCTTGTCCATGCATCGGACTACTACCCTCTGCTGGTCTTCCATGTGGGTGCTAACGACATGAAAGGCAAACTGGAAACCATCCAACGGGACTTCCGAGCTGTGGGAATGGTGGTGAAGGGTCTGGGAGCCCAGGTCGTTTTCTCCTCAATCTTGCCTGTGAGGGGAAAGGACGGGAGGAGGAGTAGACGAGTTTTCCGAGTTAACAACTGGCTGCGCCGCTGGTGTTGGCAACAGGGCTTTGGTTCCTATGGCCATGGGACCCTGTTTGAAGATCGACAGCTGATGGGGAGCGATGGGATCCACCTTACCAAGCGGGGCACGCGTGTCTTTGCCAACAGGTTGGCCAGCCTGGTACGGAGGGCTTTAAGCTAGGCAAGATGGGGGAAGGGGAGTGGTATAGTGGCAGGGGAGTCAGTAAAACACCGCTCAAGTCAGGAGGCCTCCAGCGGGTGCATGCAGCCAGGGGAGACAGCATGGGACATGGCTGTGGAGGATCCTCTTGCACCTCTCCTGGGAAGCCTGCGTGCTTGACTGGCTCTCTGAAATGCCTGTACACCAATGCACGCAGCATGGGGAATAAACAGGAAGAGTTAGAGATCTGTGTGCGGTCGCAGGGCCACGATCTCATTGCAGTCACAGAGACATGGTGGGATAGTTCACATGACTGGGATGCCGTCACGGACCTTTTTAGGAAAGACAGGCCAGGAAGGCGAGGTGGTGGAGTTGCCCTTTATGTGAGGGAGCAACTAGAATGTATGGAGCTCTGCCTCGGGGTGGATGAAGAGCAAGTGGAGAGCCTATGGGTAAGGATTAGAGGGCAGGCTAACATGGGAGACACTGTTGTGGGGGTTTACTACAGGCCACCTGACCAGGAGGAAGTCGTCGATGAGGCCTTCTACAGGCAGCTGGAAGTACCCTGCGGTTCACAGGCCCTGGTTCTCATGGGGGACTTCAACCCCCCCGACATCTGTTGGGGAGACAGCACAGCTAGGCAGAAACAGTCAAAGAGGTTCCTGCAGAGGATTGAGGATAATTTCTTGACGCAGGTGGTGGAGACGCCAATGAGGAGAGGTGCACTGCTAGCCCTTGTACTAACGAACAAAGAAGGTCTAGTTGGAGAGGTGAAGGTTGGGGGCAGCCTTGGCTGCAGTGACCATGAGATGGTGGAGTTCAGGATCCTCCGAGGAGGGAGCAGGGCAATGAGTAGGATTGCAACGCTGGACTTGAGGAGAGCTGACTTTGGCCTCTTGAGGGGCCTACTTAGGGGAATCTCCTGGGGTAGGGCCCTAGAAGGAAGAGGGGTCCAAGAAAGCTGGTTAATATTCAAGCGTCACCTCCTCTAGGCTCAAGATCGGTGCATCCCTCTGAGTAAGAAGTCCAGCAAAGCGGGCAGGAGACCTGAATGGGTGAGCAAGGAACTCCTGGCCAAACTCCAGCAGAAGAAGGAAGTGTACAGAATGTGGAAAAGGGGACAGGCCACTTGGGAGGAATACAGGGACGTTGTCAGAGCGTGCAGGGATGCGACAAGGAAGGCTAAGGCCCAGCTGGAATTAAATCTGGCAAGGGATGTCAAGGACAACAAGAAGGGCTTCTTCAAATACATCCATAGCAAAAGGGAGAGTAGGGAAAACGTGGGCCCGCTGCTGAATGGGGCGGGTGCCCTGGTGACAAAGGATACAGAGAAGGCAGAGTTATTGAATGCTGCCTTTGCTTCCGTCTTGACTGCTAAGGCCAGTCCTGGGGAATTCCAGACCCTGGGGACAAGAGAGGAAGGCTGGAGAAAGGAAGACTCTCCCTTAGTGGAGGGGGATCAGGTTAGAGATCTTTTGTCCAAACTTGACATCCACAAATCCATGGGCCCTGATGGGATGCACCCAGGAGTGCTGAGGGAGCTGGCGGGTGTTATCACTAGGCCACTCTCCATCCTCTTTGAAAGGTCCTGGAGATCAGGAGGGGTGCCTGAGGACTGGAAGAAAGCCAATGTCACGCCAGTCTTCCAAAAGGGCAAGAAGGAGGAGCCAGGAAACTGCAGGCCTGCCAGCCTCCCCTCCCTGCCTGGCAAGGTGATGGAACAGCTCCTCCTGGAGGTCCTCACTAAGCATGTGGAGGACAAGAAGGTGATCAGGAGTAGTCCGCATGGAGTCACCAAAGGGAAATCCTGCTTGACCAACCTGATAGCCTTCTCTGATGGGATGACTGGCTGGGTAGATGAGGGCAGAGCAGTGGATGTTGTCTGCCTGGACTTCAGCAAGGCTTTTGACACTGTCTCCCATCACATCCTCCTAGGTAAGCTCAGGAAGTGTGGGCTAGACGAGTGGACGGTGAGGTGGCTTGAGAAGTGGCTGGATGGCCGAGCTCAGAGGGTTGTGGTGAATGGCGCAAAGTCTAGTTGGAGGCCTGTAGCTAGTGGTGTCCCCCAGGGGTCAGTCCTGGGTCCAGTCTTGTTCAATATATTCATCAGTGACCTTGAGGAAGGGACAGAGTGCACCCTCAGCAAGTTTGCTGATGATACTAAACTGGGGGGAGTGGCTAACACACCAGAAGACTGTGCTGCTGTTCAGAGGGACCTGGACAGGCTGGAGAGGTGGGCGGAGAGGAACCTCCTGAAGTTCAACAAAGGCAAGTGCAGGGTCCTGCACCTAGGCAGGAATAATCCCATGCCCCAGTACAGGCTGGGGGTTGACCTGCTGGAAAGCAGCTCTGCCGAGAAGGACCTGGGAGTGCTGGTGGAGAACAAGTTAAAATATGAGGCAGCAGTGTGCCCTTGTGGCCAAGAAGGCCAATGGTCTCCTGGGGTGCATTAGGCAGAGTGCTGCCAGCAGGTGGAGGGAGGTGATCCTGCCCCTCTCCTCAGCCCTGGTGAGGCCCCACCTGGAGTCCTGTGTCCAGTGCTGGGCTCCCCAGTACAAGAGAGACATGGCACTCCTGGAGAGAGTCCAGCGGAGGGCTACCAAGATGATGAGGGGACTGGAGCGTGTCTCCTATGAGGAAAGACTGCGAGAGCTGGGCCTGTTCAGCCTGGAGAAGAGAAGACTGAGAGGTGATCTCATCAAGGTGCTGAAGGGAGGGCGTCAAGAGGATGAGGCCAGTCTCTTCTCCGTGGTGCCCAGCAACAGGACAAGCGGCAACGGGCAGAAACTGAACCACAGGAAGTTCCATCTGAACCTGAGAAAAAACTTCCTCACTGTGAGGGTGACAGAGCATTGGAACAGGTTTCCCAGAGAGGTGGTGGAGTCTCCTTCGCTGGAGATATTCAAAAGCCGTCTGGATGTGATCCTGGGCAATATGCTCTAGGTGACCCTGCTTGAACAGGGAGGTTGGACTAGACGATCTCCAGAGGTCCCTTCCAACCTAAACGATTCTGTGATTCTGTGATCATCCTCCACTATATCACTGAGAGAGCCTAAGCCCAATTCCAACAGCATTTATAGAAATGAATTTATCAATTAGCTTGATCAGTTTCTATGTAAAGATATTCAGATGAAACCATTCATATAGAAAGTTGTTTTCCAAATGAAATCTATTATCAAACTTTTTAATCTGGCTTTGTATGTATACAAAACATATGCATCTACAGTGGCTGTATGCGTTCTTACATACGTGAGGCCCTTCCTTAAATCTTGGAATCAAATTTGTCTGAGGTGAAAGAGGGCAGGTTTCAAAAATAACTAATTTTCAATATTCCACACAGAAAGAGGTAAACGGATACAAGAAAATCATATCCAAGTGCTTCAGCTATGGAACAGGCTGCAGGAGAACTCCGAGGGTCTGATTTCACGCAAGAGGCACAACAAACTAATCATCAAATAAATTAGTATCACAGAAATTCCTCTTGACCAAAACTGGTGAGATCATCAGAACGTTCCAGTATTAACATCTGAATCTGAGTTCCTTAAAAGAGACCAATGTACAGAACAAATTGTACAAGTCAACTGAACATACCTGAGCAATTACACACAATGAAAAAATTAGTTGATTAAAACTTGTTTCTAATCAAACTAATAAATGACAATTAACTCATGCTAACTTCCACAATCAAACATGCCTGCATGCTTGCCTTACTGCAGGATTCCTAAAATCCTGTTAGCAAAACATACCTAAATGAAAATGCTAATGTGAATTTTTAAAGTCTCTGCAACTAAGACAAGGCTGAAGCATAAAACTGAACAGCACTGTGACAAAGCTGAATCTATACCACAAACAGAATCAATAACTTTCAAATAAACACAAAGATGTGCACAAAACCACTGGAATGGTCAAATTCTTGGTCAGCTTCATTGGAGCATGAAAAATGGAAATCCTTTCTTTTACAGAATCTTTCCACTACCTGCTGCCATGCCTCTTAGGGTCCATCTCACTATTCAATGACCAAATAGATTGCTTCCCCAGAGGGGCACCAGCCAACTCAGTTACTTTTGGCAGAAATAAACTCTATCTCATTTTCCTATGATATCTTTCTTCCTTTGAAGAAGACATTTGCTAATCTGCTTACTAGGTAAAACAGCTCTTAGACAAGCATAATGCTTGTAAAAATGTTCCTTAAGCAGATTCCACTATATTCCCTCTACAGTTTAGGAAAGAGAAAGATTATGAAGTCTATGCAGTACTTGCTAAAAGTCCATTTACTTCTTATTAGTCAAAGCTATTAATTTTATGATTTCTCAGTAATTTAACTTCTTTGTAGTTATGATGATATAACTTATCAGATTGACATTTATAATGAACAGTACTGCAACAATAAAACTGCAGAATGAATTTAGGAAGTATCAATCTACAACACACACACCTCACGCTACAAACCAAAAGGAAATCATTTAAAATTCAGGCCCTCATAGTCAAACGTAATAACTTCTAAGCATAGTCTAGAATTTCTCAAAGGCCTTTGAGAAATTCAAGTCCTACATATTTTGTCCCATGCATTCCTGTTTTCTCTCCTTTTCTCTCATATCCAAAAATTCAGTTATAACCTACCAAATCATTAAGATAAGAGAAATAAAAAAAAAGTCCAGTAGTGAGGTGCTATTTTAAGATAAAATCTATACTGCAACTATATTATCACTGTCTTAACTATTCCACTTAAATAACATCATAGATAGGTGTACACATAATTACCTAAGTCAATATATGGCCTCAGAAGCCTGATGAACATAACTTAAAATATCAAAGTTAAAGTACTATACTTGCAAAAGCCCTGCACTCAGAAGAGGCAGTCTTACGAATAAATGCCACCAATAAGTGCAAAACCAAAGATGCAAATATATTTCTCTAGTTCTGATTACAGGGGGTGGAAAGACTAACCAGACTAACCACCTGGTATGGGAAGACAGAATTACCAACATTTACAGAAGTGTACCAGGTTGTATGCTTGTTCACACCTCAATCCTGCCACGTAAGGTAAGTGCAGTCAATAGGATATTTTCTTGTCTATAAAGGGCTTCTATTCTTTGCCACAGCCAATCTCAGCTATCCAAATCAGCATCGGGCAACTACAAGTCTTAGTCTCCTTTGAATCCCCTAAGAAGAGGGGATTTTTTGCTTTTTGTTACACCTAGACCTTACCATGCTGTCCAAGGTGTCAGGCTACTAAATATCTTTCAATGGTGAAAACCATTTGCTAAACAAAATTCTTCCATACAGAACCTTCCATTCTATCACAAGAACACAGAGTATATTATTCCCTGACATGGAAAGCATCTTGAAAGTTGTATTTATTCAATATCTAATATAGAAATTAGAATCAGCCACAGCATTAAACTAAATTACACCCAAGACAGACTCACGCATCTAGAACATACTCCACTAAAACAGAATGAAGCACACTGAACTAGCAGCATGTGTTACTTTGTAGCTGGTTAAACCACATGAAACCTACTGTTTTCATTGTATGAAGCCAACTTTCACTATTACAATGTTCTCACTCAACCTTAATATTGATCTGTCACAGCTCCTATGGCGATATCTACTTCTTTTTCCACCTAGCATACAATGAACTAACCAGTACTTTCTACCTCTCACCTGCTAGGACCCAAAACTTTCTGGCTTTAACCTACACAAGAGTTGAAATGATTGTTCTTCCACATATGCTCTCTCTGAGACTGCTAAACAGTGCCAAACTTGGCCCCTAGATCAAAGGCACTACTATAAAAGAAAAAGAAACAAACAAACAAAAAAGCCTGCTAATTCCGCTACACAAAATGACCAGCTTACATGACAAACTGCTAAATAACTACAGGCCACATGTGTCATACCCATGTCATAAAATAATTGCATTCATACTTGGAAAGATCAGATGATTTTATCATTCATATGCATTCAATACATAAAATGGTAGTGTCCATATTCCCTTTACAATCCAAATTAAACAAATTAGACAGAAGAAAA
This sequence comes from Struthio camelus, assembly GCF_040807025.1. NCBI lineage: Eukaryota > Metazoa > Chordata > Aves > Struthioniformes > Struthionidae > Struthio > Struthio camelus. Next base: position 18,964,191 of record NC_090982.1, on the reverse strand, counting down.
TTCCACTAGATCAGAAAAAGAAGATGGGAGAGGGGAAAAAAGAGTAAATTTCTCTTTGGAAGTCATCACTTCTCACAGATAAGAAGTTACTTAAAAGTATATTTTCCACTGGTTTGGGCACCAAGCTTAAAAAAACAGATTATTATTAAGGGTTCCACATCAATTATTTAGGGTTTTGGATATTATTAACTATTGAAAAAATTTACAGGCCACGGTGTTTTGTATCTGCGAAATGGGGTAAACGATTGGGGGAAAAGGGCAAGATGAGAACAAGCATTTTCTCATTTTTATTTGCAACCCTATTTCAAGGGTTTTTACTTTCTTCTTAATGAAAGCAAAGGTATGAAACTTGTAGTCCTATTTGCGAGCAGCATGAAACAACCTAAGAATAGCAATAGCAAGTCAGATAGAGTTCAACTACTCAGCCTTAAGCTTCTATAGTTGCTAACAGCAGATATTTAGGAAAGAGTAGAAGTGTAAGTGGATCTTTTCATTATACTATTCTAGAAAATCCTCAGCCTTCAGCAATACACAGCTTAAGAAATCATGAGATAGAGACGATATCTTTGCATTGGGTGGAGTTTGGTGGATTTTTTTTTCTCCATAATTTTGAACTTCCATAAGCCTTTAATATCCAGGACATCCTGTGACAAAGCATTCCACAGTTCAACAATGCGTCAAACGAAGGTTTTGAATCTTTTACTTCCTAGTTTAATCTGACACATCCAATGTGCATACTGGGAACAGCTGTTCACTGTCTTCTCATATTTACCTTTATGCCACAGGATTTACAGATCTCTAGCATCATTTCCCTCAGTCATCTCTTCTCCAGGCTGAAGAGTCCCTTGCAGGCAGATGGGCAAAAACTGCCAGGACTACTTAAGATATGAGCATACCATGGATTCACACAACCATGTAACAACATTCTCCCTTTTAGGTACAGTCCTCACAAATACCACAAAGCAGTTTGGCCTAGAACTCATTTTTTAAACAGGTAGTTTACTACCTCCTAAAAGTTCAGGAAAATACTCATGACTTATGCAGCCTGTAACATTGCTGGAGACAAACAGCAGAGGGCAGAAGGGAACTGATACAGCACTTGTACACAGTTCTGTCAGATCTCATTTTTTCCAAGACTTCCTAATTTGGGTCCTGTTTCACCCTGCCTGTACGCATAGCAGAAATGCATACGTTTCTAGAACATGGTTAGGATGTCTCCAGGAGGACGCCACACATCAGGTCTAAGTTATTGAACCACCAATCAGCCTAACAGGGTTTATAGGGCGTCAGAGCAGAAAACAGGCTGCAGCTTGGTTCTTCAGCTGGACTGCATATGCCTTTTAGAAGGTGTTCGCACATAAAGAATCAATATAAGAACACTGGCGTGCTTTGCGCACATGTAACTGAAACCCACCTTCCACAGTGGAAACAGGTATAAGGACTGAACTTATCCCACGACGCTAAGGTGTATTAGATGCTGGTTAAAATATTTCTCTTATATTAACTTCTTTCTGTGAGCAGTCATTGAATTCACCAGAGGATTTCTTATCTTCACTGTGTAGGAAAGCATGTTTAAGATGGTCTTTAAAGCGGATTTTAAAATCATAGCCCAACTACTATCAGAAACATATTTCATGAATATGTTTTGTTTTTCTCCAGATGTATCATGAGTTCCACACATATTCAAAAGATGCAGTGCCACTGCATGAAGCTGAAATTTCCAGGCCTGTAACACACAACACTGAAGAGAGCTGCACTGGTAGGCCTGCATTTTTAAGAGCAGTGCCTGGCAGTCAACTTAGCATATCCCTGTAACTTATCTCTTGCTTCATGATTTCTGTGGGCTAATACATGGAGTAAGAGACCCGGCTGCAGGAAAGTATGCGTGATGCTCACATTCGGTATGTAAGACTTTTCTGATCTTGGTACAATGTAAATAATTACTTCATTACCTTAGCATTCCTACAAAAGCCCATTGCTAAACACAAACAAAAACCTAACTACACGGCAGGTTAACTGCCTTTACAGATCTCCATATATCTTGGTCTGCTGGTCAGGGAAGAGTCACACGTCTTTCCACTATCATGACTGGAAATACACATACTATACTGAAGAACTGTACCAGATTCACTTGCAACAATACAGTCATACTGCACTTGTATAGGCTGCTATGATACTCACTGCAGGAGAAAAGCATTGGATCAGCTCACACGGCCAGGAGCCTCCTTGCTCCCATACTTACCATCAGGCACCTTACTTATCCTGGAAGCCCACACTTCAAGAACCCCAGATCACAGCTTTCACAGGACATAAAAAAGTAGCAGCAGCATACACACAACAGAGTAGGAACACCAAAAGCAAGCCATTGGCTGAGATCTGGCAAGTCTCAGCAGCAGCCTTTCTGTAGCCCTGATGCATCATTTTTTCACTCATTTGACATAGTCCAAATGAAGAATTGGGCCCGGAATAGTATGGCTGTTCAGTGATAGCACTAACACTCCAGCTACCATCTATCTTCTGCTCCCAAAGGGATCAAGTCCTGTAAAAGTCCTTAGAACTTCCTCTATACCCTCCACACCCTGGTTCTTGCAAAAGCTATTGGCTGATTTCAGCTGAAGTATAATGAGTTCCTGACTGGAAAAAAAAAAAAAACAGTTTAGCAGACAAAGGTCTTGTAAATATCCACACAACCGTATTGCATTGAATTTATTCTCAAGATTGCTAAAGATATGAATGCAGTCATACTCACAACAGACAGACAAAGTGTGTCTTACCCACAGATGGTGCTCCTCTCTTTACAAAAACAATCTTTTACTTGATTTTGATTAACCTTGTCATTTCAAGCTGTGGGAAATAAGCTAGGCAATTGGGTAACCAAAAACAACCTGCTCAAAATTTTTGTCTCAGATAAAGGGTATAGGGTGGTTTTGTGGATTTTGTTTGTTTGTTTTTGTTTCTGGTTCCCAAAGAGTTTGTTATTAAGCTAAACAGACACTCAAATTGTAAGGGTTTTTTTTTTTCAGGAACACCCAGAGGACAGCATTCAGAACTAATTTCTGAGATTAATTTGGACCTTCTCTGAATACAACAACTTTTAAAGAGTGCACGCACACATCTTGGTCACCAATCTTCTACCCTTCCAATTAAAGCAAAAATAAAGCAAAATTAAAAAAAAAATAGCCTCTTAGAAAGTTAGATCATAAATAAAGATCTTTCCTATGATCTAAAAAGAAATAAGGATGCACAAGGCTCATGGGCACCACGGAAAGGATTAAGTCTAAAGGCACTGAATTTTAGAGAAGAGCAATTGTGAACTACAGTCTAGGCTAAGAAGCTGTTTGCAGCAGCTGTTAATGATCTAGTAAAATTACTATATCCATTTTTCCTGGTCAAACAAAGAAAAGCTATCGAGTAAAAAGAATCAGAAGAAAAATAGCAGAAGACATAAGAATTGGATAGCTTTTGCTGAAAGTCACTGAAACAGCACTGTATGCCACTTGCAGTGAAAGAGCTGAATGAATTTCTGCTCTTCTCCATCCCCCCAAAAACAAGCTAAATTTTGTGCTGGTTCGATGCACTTATAAGTTGCTACAGATTCAATCATCCTTATTTACTCAGCTGTGTCTGTCTCATTCCCACTACAGAACTGATAACGACCAGCAGTCTATCAGGAAACTCATCATGGCTGAAGATAAGAATTCGAGTAGGACAAGAAAATGCATACTGCACATCATAACAGTGGCATCAATTCCTCACTCCCTTAGGAAAGTCAAGAGCACTTAAGGATGAATCTTGGAAAGTTCTACTTCTTGACTAAGAAAAAAAGCTTACCAAGCAAAGCCAGACACTCACACAAAAAAAAAAAAAGGGAGCGCTATTAGGACTCAGGGCCAACTCCCTACGCAAGTATTTCTGCCCCTCCGCTGTAGTCCCGAGTGCCCCTTGGCCTCAGTTGCTGCAGTTCCTGACACAGCAGAAACTTTTATGTCATCCAAAGGAAATTCTCTGGTAGCCACAGTTTAATAAATATGATTACTTACTCCTGTTCAATACTTCAACTATATCTTCGAAGAACAGAGCTCTTATTCTTCCTCCTTTAATTTGCAAAGCTTAACAGACACTGACATGGCCAACTTTTTTACTCTCCCTCTTCCAACTACCTTCATATGTATATGTACACTCGTTTTTTGCCTTATGTCAGGAAAACCCCCCGGCTTTTGCATTCTCTGTTGCTGTGGTCTCTCTAGGTAGAAGCTTGAAATTGATTCGGTTCTCATCAGTCTCAGAGGTGGCCATAAGACTTCTGTAGTTCCAACAATCCAGTTAGACTGACAATTATTTTAAGTCACTCTGATGCTATTTGTACACTAAACTTCCTGCTGACTGTAGTAGGTAGAAAGCCTTACGTTTCCTTAGAAAGATCACAAATTATCTTCTTAAAGTTGAAAATTTTTAACCCAATCTTGCAAAATCTTCTCCCCTTCTCCCACATCACTCTTTTTCCGGAAAACATTTCTGTCTTCCACATTAAAAACACTGAAGCTCCTCACCTAAGTATACAGTGTTTTCTTCTGAAATCACCAGGTTGTCCACTGAGCAGGGAAGTAAAATCAAATAGACTGGTAATTTTAATACTGATATTCATAAACTAGCCCAAAGTAGCTGATATATTTGTAGAATGGATACAGATTTCTGCAACTCAGGAGGTGACGTAAGAATTGGCAAGCGCTTGCAATCTGCCTTTTGACTCCACAGAATCACTATGGTTTATCAATAACAAGCAATTAGGCTCCTTCTCTTACAAAGCACGCTGCAGCTTAAAGGGGTGAAGAACCTATTTTCATCAAGCAGCATTTATCCCACAGCAGGCTGCACTGAGAACCTCCATCACCAACTCCTTGCTAATCCTCACAAGTCTTAGACACTCTAACAACTACCTTCCACTAAGCTGCTTCCCAGGCTATTGTTTAACATGCTTTTTGGTACACCTTAATGACTTGCACTCCACAGTCTACTGAACATGTCAAATTGCCTCCACCATACATTCATTCCCAGCTTCCAAGTTTTTAATAGAGCAATTATTTTACTCTATCATTGTTTAAACCATTGCATGTTGACCATAAACTAAGACTTTCTGTAGTTATAACCTGGGCTCCAAAATAGCATATCCAGTACTTCACACAAAAAGAAAATTTTTATGCAACCTATTCCTCACTTTTTGCTCCTCCTCTGCCTACTGTGAAATGCTGCAGTAGGTAAAGAAAAGCTCCTGGAAGGCTCCACAACTTAAGCAGAAATGGAGTCCTCTGTTAGCAGAGGACTTGATCTCATGATAAAGCATTGCAAAGCAAATACCCAAAAGAAAAATAAGTGCATTTCATCTCTGCCAGCTGACTGTTTGACTTTTATAAATAAAACATCTTCAACCCGCTAAGGCCAACTGGTATAGAAGAGAGGGGCAACATTTAGTTTTTATCACCGACTTACTTTCTCTGTGCTCACCCGATTCCCAGCATAATGTACTTTCTCTGTGCTCACCTGATTCCCAGCATAATGTTCCTTTAGAGAAAGCCCACAATCCTCACGTTTTCAGGACTAACGAATGACAGTCTGACGTCAAAGTTTCTCAGAAACCACCATTCACACAAACTACTCTTCAGCGTACTCAGAGAATATATAAATGGCATACCATTTAACACATCAGGCTGCTTAACATGAACACACAGGACAGATCCTGCAAAACACATGGCTCTAATCCACAATATTATAACAGGAAAGAAGCAAGAGTATTCTTTTTGCCTATATTGAAGTACATTGTACCGCTTTGTGATGCAAAAAGTTCAGTGAAGAATAATCTGTGTTTTTAGTATTTGTACAGTGGGAATTTGCAATGATTATAACTCAATAAAACCAGAAGAGATTTCCACTGGGACAAAAAAAGAACAGCTCAAAAATATTACCAACTCAAATGTAAGCCATACCTACAACTCCTAAGGTGACAAAGCTACTAAAAGTCAGCTTTTTTCTCTAATAGTAGGCACTTACTTTTCACTGATCTCACTTTCTAATATTTGCCATCGTTCTTTTAGATCAAGTATTCCAAACAGTCAATCTGTAATCAAAGCCTAAAGAGTTTCATTCCTAAAAATAAAAATTTATCAAAACTATAAGAATAAAACTCAGATATTTATATGGGGTCATGACAGATAACAAAAAAGCATATAAAGTTTTTGAACGATAAATCTCCTAGTATTTCTTATAACTGTTCTGCTTACTTCATCTTTAATTTTACATTTATCAGACCCAATGGTTTCTTAAAACTCATTTACTCCTATTCCTTCACTCAAATCTTATTTGCAGACTTCTACATTTTTTCTCAATTCTAACTTGTTTAAGTTTTGAATTACATATCTTTTTTTCTCCAAAACCAATGCACTATTACAAAGAATTTATCCCATTCCAATTAGAATCATTCACAATTTTATCAAGTTATAAATCATTACTTTTAAGTGAGGACATAAACCTTGAATGTGAAACAAAACCTGACCCACCACACCAATCTCTCTATTATAGACTACCTACTAAGAAGTTTGAAGGGAGTAGTTATCTAACATCCTCTTAAAGAACGCTTGCCCATTAACAATTAACATTTCAATTTTATTAGACAGAAGCCAGCAAGAAATCCTAGATCCACTGAGCCAAAACACACCAGCCTCAACCAAGTTATTCAAATCGTTCTAGCAGAAATGCCACAGAGAAACAGAAACGCATTTTGTTTGTGAATTTAAGCACTCCTCTATACAGTTTGCAACACAGGCAAAGAAGTTTCCTACTATCTCAGATAAAAAACTCAAACTGAATAGACATATTTACAAAGATGAGTTTTGAATTTTAACATCTTAAGTTAAAACAATGATGATTTTTCAGATCTATTGTTAGCATAATATTGTTCTTATCTTTATCCAAAAGTTAAACTTACACAAGCATTCATTTTTAATCCTTGATTCTCTTTTAGTCAGTAGGACTATTCATGTGAATAAAGTTAACAACTTAACATACTGTGTTTAACATCACAACTGTTGACATATGAGATAAAACGGGAAAAAATACAGGCCTAAAACAGTTTGAATTGCAATATACAATGCTACGTAAGAGACCAGAAATAGTTCCTAACCACAGTGAATTCAGAATGCCCTCTAGACTTTGCATCAAGTGCTTACAAATACTTTCACTGCAGGATTAGGATATGCAACAATTACTGTCCTTCAAATATAAAATATCTTGCTCTGTAAACTTGCTTAATTATGACTCAGTTTATCAATCTAAGTGACCATCAAGGAAAGAACTCAACATGCCACTTATTTACCTTAATATTTCAAGTCTCAAAACAGTATCAGGTGACTAGGAAGATTTGTTACTAGATAAGTATTAAAATGCTAAATCATAAACCCCATGCACATTATGTTCAGCATCATGCTAAAGAAGCATATCCCAGTAAAAGACACCTATAAAAAAAACAGAAAATTTCAGAATTAATTAATCATAGAACTAAGTAGCCCAATAAGAGCCCCTAAGAAGTAGCGCAATCAAGAGCTGCTGAAACTGAGAAAGGCCTAAAAACTATTTAATCTATTTTTTAAAATAGTTAAGTATGAAATCACCTTTTTTTTTTTTTTTTAAGATAATTACTGTATTTGTGCATAATAGCTTAGGGTAATTATTGTATTTAGCACTTGCCAATGTAATTTGCTGATTTGAATGCATTACTACGGTAATTGTGCATTTGGATTTGGTGTACAACTGTCTACCAGACTTGCTTAAAAAACAGTGGCCCTGAGCGTGTGTGCGTGTGTGTTGTACTCAATCTACTCATCAAAAATTAAAGACTAAAATTAATAATACTTAGAAGGATTTTTTTTTTCCATTTTATAATTACTTTAAAAATTCAGAGGTCAAATCAGAGAGTTTTACAGACATGGTCTAAATGTTTTTCTCTTACACATATTTGCTCTAAATTTTATCCAACTATTATTTAAATTATGCCAACTTATCTGGAGGAGATAATTTTTTTCCTGGGTCAGTCACAAAAAAGAATATTGCTCTTGTACTTAGCTAAAAGTCAGCCATCAGCTGCCAAAAACCAAAAATATAAGCACCACTCCAAACTACAGTTGAGAATAAGATAAATACGACTGGCAGTGGTTCAGTTAACCCTCATTTCAAATAATGAAGACTAGCTCATGCTAGTTGTGTCTTCCCTTGCTTTATATTTGGAAGATGCTTCTGTGAAGCAGCATCATTAGCTGGTTACCATGGCTCCAGGAAATATAAAGGCAAGGCCCAAGACATAGTTTATACCACAGGCATTGATTACAGTTTTGTCAAAACAAGAATGTGATTAAAAACCACTGCAGGACAACAACAACAGCAGTCTGCATTAGCTGTCATTAAATTTCTTTCTTGTGAAGAGTATTTCAGCTTAAAAGTGACAGTTTTACTAGACATTCTATTATTACTATTGCCAATGTCTTAGATAAGAGCGTAAATATTTATAAAATCGCAGTTTAACAATATCAAAAGTATTTTTTTTACTCTGAAAAACATAAAACACTCTTACAGCACAAGGACATATAGTACTTTTCTTACAGAAGCAAACACATCATTAGGTTTTTTTACCCCTCACTGAAACACAGAGTTAATCTAGCAGAAAAATCATTTTCATAGCACATCTCATTTCAGATTCTCAGTTAAAATGAACTGCAGAAAAGAGAAGACTCGTAAAAAGAGGACTGTAAATGTTGCATAAAGCCCTGATGCTGAAGCTGGTTCTGAACGTGCAGAGCACTATAGCCACAGACAGATTAGATAAAGGATAGATGCTGAGTTCAGTATTTTACTCAGAAGAGAGAGGAGTTTTATCATCTTTCCCTAGCACTTAACTACTGTTAACTTTCAGTAATATCTTAACTGCATTAAGATATGAATGAATTTTATCCCTACATCTCTAATTTGATTAAATACCTAGGACTTCATGAAACTTGATGAAGTCCTTCCCAAATAGCCTGTTTTTCCAGAAGGAAAACATGGAGCAAACAGGAGATGTAAAAGTGTATTTCAATCTCTTCATCCACTCGTAAGACCCAGTGAAACAGCCTGATCTTTCAGAGCCTTTTCCCCAAGCAATTCAGGATTGTCCTGACCTAATATTACAAGATACAAATGAGAACATGAGACTATTTTCCCGACACCTGCTGCTTTCGTTTTCTATTCTCGACTCAACACGCCTATCCACCCACTCGCAGCGCAAAAAACATCTCCCACCGGAGGAGACCCCAAACCACACCGCAGCACGCAGCTCCTCGCCCCGCTCTCACCCCCTCTTCCACCGAACGGCACCCCCGACCTCGACAGAAAGCAGACGGGGCTCCCCACAACACCACGGCCTCCCGCCCCACAGTTCAGCTGGGGCCCCCCCGAGCCGCCCAGGCGCTCATCGGCAGCCTGCCCCACGGCAGCGCAGACCCCCTTGCCCCGCCAGCCGGCTGCCCGGCCAGCCGGCACGCCGCCGAGTAAGGCGCACCCCTGCCGCGCTCAGCCTTCCTCCGGCCTTTCCCTCCCCCCTCACCTCAGACACCCCCTCACCCAGGCTGGACGCCTTCTGGCCTCCAGTCCGCCCCGCCCTCACCTCAGATACGCCGCACGCACGGACGCCCTGGCGCCAGCCCGCCCTCGCCTCACCCCGACACCCCTCTCACCTGCCCGGCGGGAGGCGGTTAACGGCCGCGCCGCCTCCGCGAGAGCAAGGCCGGCGGGGGGGGGGGGGGAGGGAACGGGGGACGAGGAGGGTCGCGCTCTGCTCCGCGGCGGCTCCCTCCCCCCACCTCCGCGCGCGCCCCCCTCCTTCCCTTCCCTTCTCCTCCCCTCCCTTCTTCCCCGCCTCGCTCTCTTTTCTCGCCTTTCCGCTCCGTTCGTGCCTTTTTCCTCTTCTCCGTGAGACTTCTTGTTCCGTGCGCGGATGACAGCTGCTGGCTGCGCATGCGCACGGCCCCCCACGCGCACGGGGAGAGCGCGGCGGAGCACGTGACGGGGGGGGGAACGAAGCAGAACTAGCCCAGGGCGGGGCGGGGGCGGGGGGGGTCTATGTCACGTGCCACGGCGCGCCGCGCCGCTTCCGGGGGGGGGTGAGGGGGGTGGGGAAAGGTGCGTTCCCTATCTTAGAGGCACGGTGGTAACGTGAGTGGTGATGTCACGGCGCGGTCACGTGGCTCCAACACTCCGCTCCGCTCCCCGCTGAGCCCCGTAAGGCCGGGAAAGGGGGCGGGGCAGCTGATTGGCTCCTGCGCGTGCTTACCTGGACTGGCACGGCGCGAGGGGCGGGGCTCCCCTGCCTGTGGCGGCCAATGAGGGGCGCCGGCGGGGAGCGTGGCTGCTGGCGGCCGTTAGGATCGTTAACGGTCGCCGGTAGAAGGCGAGGTGGCGGGGCGCGCAGGCAGTGGGGGGCGGGTGCGTCGGGCTCCCGGCGCTCCGTGCGGGTGAGTGCCACGGCCCGGCGCCGGATCCGGTTCTGGGCAGGGACGGGCGCCGACGGGAGCTGGCCCCGGCGTTGTACACAGCCGCGCGGGCGGCCCAGGGGCGGGTGAGTGGCGTATCTCGCTTTGGGGGAGCTGACCACGGAGGAAGGCAGCTGCCGAGGGGAGAGGACAGAGGGCTGTAGGCGTCTTCCCTTCGTCTCTCCAGTCGTGCACGCTCTGCCTGGTCCTCTTGTCCCAGCCTCTACTGAGTAGCGTGTGCCTTCAGAGGGACAGCTGGTATCGCTTTCCGCTGGCCGCAGCGGGCGTGCTTGGAAACGCCGCGGCACCTAACGGGAAGCGCGTGAACAAAATTCAGGCCATAAGGTTATGAACCAAGTTGAACTGTTAACCTCTGCAGTCCCCAAAATCAACAGGCAAGTCGTTCCTGGTCCCTAGAAATGGTGCATCTGTTAGAGCGAGCCTCCAAGGTTTTCTACTTGCTTATCGTAATTTCTTTACATCAATCCTAATCTCTTTACGTCATTGCATGACCTTATCAATCAGTGCTGCTATATCAGAGTGCATTTGTTTCCAAATCTTTAATGTCACTTTTATCCTTACATGCCAAGTGTTTACAGAGTCGACATCCTGTTATGCCATGTATATTTCATGAATTTAGTTTCTGAAGTGCTCGAGTACAATGTAATTTTGACCATTGAAGATACTGCTGAAATAAATCAGCCTTTCCCTTACTGTGTCCTATGCTCTGTTATTTAAATTTCTTATTAATTAGTACCCTCTATCTTCCTTTTTAACTGTGAGTCACTATTTGTGTTACAGAAAACATAAAAAAGGAAAAAGAGAAAGGAAAAAGGAAAGGAAAAAGAAAAAAGAAATGGAAAATGACTAAAATATAAAGACTAAGTCCTCTTTAGATATGCTTCTTAAAACATCTTTTGTAACAAAAGAGGTCTTATTTTAGACTTGGTTTTATCTTTGACTGTCAAAGTCATTCTACAGTACTGAAGATAAAGGGAATATTTTCAAAAAAGGGACATGTCCAGCATCATAAGCTAGCTTCAATAGCAGAGGCGCGTTGTTCTGTCGTTTGGTCCAAGCGCTACACCTCAAGTCATAGTAGTACTTGTAATACTACATCTGCAGTCCTGAAAACACTCAAGCAGTCTTTAAATAGCTCTGCCTTACAGAGATATTTCCAGTAATGTCTACAATCAGTGAATTCACATTCTCCTTATCTGCCTGAGGAAGGGACTATCATTTCACTGAATATAAGTAGGAGAAACAGAGGAGGTCATTTGCCTTTCTTTTCCTTCCATTGGCCTTTGCAGCAGTGAAGAAGAAAATATTCATTTAACGCTTTTTTCAAAGAGAAAGCTGTGCAGTTTAATACAGCTTTCACTTGTTTTTCCTGCTGTCCGATCCTGCTTCTAAAGCGCAAAAGGTTGATCACACTTACTGAGGGACCTACAGTTGTTTTTGAGTAAGAGCTCTTAAGCCTCATGCTGAATATTTGTTGAAGAGAAAACACAGCAGTGATTGACTCGGTTTGTCTTCTCTTCTGGGCTTGCATCAGGCTGTAGTATGTTATAGTATTGCCTGAGCACAGGTTTCCTGTGCCACTGGCTCAGCACTTTTTTAAGTGATGGCCTGAGGAAACAGGTAGTCTGAGTACACTAATCCTCATCAGTGTGCTATAGAAACCTGTGCCTTGACATCATCTTTCAGAGCTAGCAGCTTGGCACCTCTGTCTTGCTAGATGTAGGTAAAGCATCAGCCTTCAGAATACTTACGGAGCTATACAAGGTATATAGATCAGTATTTTTAGCTTTACTAAACTGCTATAGCACAATGCTTTCAGCACTTGCTGGTCGCCTTCTTTACCTTCGTGTGTTAAGCCTGTACCAGTGTATTTGCTGACATGTTCTGGTGGCATGAAGATTTTTTTTCCTTAACGATGTTTAAGGAGGGTTTTGTGTACTTATTTTTTTTCTGGCCTTTGAGCTGTGCATAGTAACACCCTGATCATGTGACCACAGTCCCAGTGGAGAAAAGTCGTAATCCATGGGTTCCCTTGCCTTTGTTTTAAGTTGCGGATCAAAGCAGTACAGTATCATAGTATAGGCTTCTCTAGCTCTTGGGCACTATACAAAAACATGGATTTCTGAGTTCACTCTCAAACATATATATGTATAAGTACTATGCATGCTACTCAGAAAGATATTCTAGGAACTCAGGACAAAAAATGGCCTTTCTGCTGTGTGATGTTCTCAGTTTTTTTTCCTCTTTAACCTCTTTTGCCTGGGCTAAGGTTAGAAGCTGCTCCTGTTCAGATAGGAGATGTCTGCTTAAATAAGTTACAAACTTGTCCTCTTTAAAAAAAAAAAAAAGGAAAAAGAAAAAAGAGAAGGTCCACGAGCCCAAGTACTAACCAGAACTCTGAATGAAGCCAACAACATGTCCTACCTAAGTCATAGGATGACTTAGGTAGGAAGGGACCCCTGAAGGACATCCAGCCCAGTGCATCCAACTCAGAGCAGTTGTAACGACATAGGTTATTCGAGGCTTTGTCCAGTAGAGCTTTGAGTATCTCTGAGGATTGAGATTCCACAGCTTCTTTGGGCCCCTGTTTCAGTGTTGGACCAGTATCATGGTGGTTTTTTTCCTCAGTCTAGTCTGAATTTCGTGATACGCAGTTTGCGTCTGTTGATCTAGTCGTATCACTGCGCATTTCCAGGACAAGTCTGGCTCCATCCTCCCTACCTCCTCCCTCTGGGACAGGAACAAGATCACCCCAAAGCTTTCCTTCTTGAGGCTGAACAAACCCAGCTTTCTCAGTTGCTCTTAATGTGTCTTGTCCTCCAGTCCTCAATAATCTTGAGGCCCTCCACTAGACTTATTCCAATTTATCAATGTCTGTGTTGTACTGGGAAGCCCAAAACTGGACACACTATGATCATTCCTCCAAGTTTGACTCAGGGTGTTTCTTTTTCCTTCTTGAATGTAGGTCACTTCTATATTGTGTACCAATAATGCCAAGAAATCTTGGAGCTGTAAGCAACCTGTTTGCCTAACGTTATCAGTAGCATAGCTGTCTGTGTTCTGAGGCAGAAAAATCTTTCCGGTGGAATTCCACTGCTATACTGCCTAAAACGCAGGAGGTGGCAGCAAACACCAGGAAGCAAACAGTGCTGCCAGCGCAAAGCAGAACAGCCTTGGGCAGTGAAAGAGCTTTTACCATGTTCCCAATATTACTGTGTAGTCTGCGTGGCTTGCTGAAAGTTCTATTATAGTACACTGAGCTATAAATCAGAACTTGAACACTGGCTGTTTGAATGTAATCCTGACTGAAACTTTCCCTAAGTTGTGTTTTAGGTTAACAGTCAGGATGCAATTCAGTAGGGTTGCATAATACATAAGTTAATAGGTTGCATAGACTACAAGGTGGAACAGAACTTACCCAAGGATATACTAAATGGGTAGCCTCTTTCCCTTAAAGTCATTAAATCAGATCAAAAGTATTTTAAGTGCTCCAACTCAGACATACATTTTGCTTACTTGATGCAGAAATTCTGAGAATTTCTCTGCATCTGTTAAACAGGTCAGACAAGATAATCGTAAATATCACTGATGAGTTGAGAATTCACATTAAGTATTCATTTTGACTTCCTGCTGTTTTATATTAAACCTTACTGTATTTAATATTGATCACTTCTATGGTAAAGCTTAACTATCCGGACAGTGTTCCTTTCAGCCAGTAACTCCCATTCCCCAAGCAAAGTGTCAGGGTAAGATAGAAGGGCTTGCACATGTGGGCTCAAGGACGTCCATGCGCTGTTGAGGGAACTACGCTGGAAGAGTGCACTGCAAGTCTTCTTCAGTGTCACGTCTCGCAAGCCCGAGTTCTGGCCTCGCAGTCTGTTCAGTTCTATTGCTGACCAGGAGTTGAAGTTAGAGAGGAGGAGTCGCCACTGCCTTCTCAGGCATCATTAGTACCTAACAGCCAAAGTTAAATTAAATTGCATTATTTAGTAATAACGGGCTTTTTCTTTGTCTGGTTGTCTTCTTGCTGTTAGTGGCATGAACAATTTAATGCTGCTATCTATCTCTACCAGACAGATGGTCAAGAATCTTGATTCTACTATAGCACAATAGGGATGAAAGATTTAAAATACCCAATTAGGTCACATTGTCTCCCCTTGGTCAGTGAAATTATGTTCCTTCCAGTACAGTGAATGAGTTGTCTGACCTAATTTTAATAGAGTTCTGTTCAAAATTTTCACAATATCATCTGCTTATTTTCTCAGCTGCACCCATGTGACTTCCATCGTCTTTTTTATGTATAAAGACAATTGCCAGGATAACAACAAGGCTGAAGATTAATACTGAAAACAAGGAAGAAGGCTGAAAATTTTCTTTCCTGTCATTTTAAGTAAATAAAAGAATAAGTATGTGTAAACTAACCCTAAAAAGGGTGCAAATACACTCAGTTATTAAATATTTCACCCAGTTATGTGCTATGCATTTGGTTTGTGTGATACCAATATCCACTGAAATACATGAAAAGAAAGCTTCCCAAATCGTAAATTGGGCACAGACTCAAGACCGTCTTTCACTGTAATCAGTGCTTCCTGGCAGTTAAGAAATGTGTTAGGGGCACCACAGTGTTCTCATAACTTTATTAGGAAAGTGATGGGTGCGTGGAGCACTGTACTGGTGATAACTGGAAGATAATGCTCTTCTTGCTTTAAATAGATCTCAGAAAAGAAAGTCTTGTCCTGTGTTTGCTTATTTTGATCCCACATTGCATTCCCTGCATGTTATTTCCTTATACACCGAATCTGTGTTTTATTTCAGGATGCAATAGGTGGCAGTCTTTCTCTTCTGTTTGTCTTGTCCACTAGCAGTTAACAAGTCTTTTTCTCCACGCTAAGAAGGACTAATATGCTCAGACTGGAATAGCAGAAAGCCAGGAAAGCTGAGCTTTGCCTATAATTGATCTGCTTGTGCTGAAGCCGTAAATTAAACCCCCTGTAAACAGTTCACCGGGCACCCAGACTCTGGCAAACATGAACATGAACCTGCAAACAAGTGGCATATAGCCCTCACCATCCTTTCTTGCCATGGTCTGGTTTAAGAGCTGAACTGACAGAAATTAATTAAGTCCCTTTATAAAGCTCCCATCCAAAAACACAAACACATTCTACCATTTATAACTGGACAGGTGAATGAGGGGGAGTTGCTCACTGGTGTTTGGCCTTGCTCAAGAAAGGCAATAGAGCTGAGAGAGAAAGGGCTGAAAAGAATCATCGAACACTGATTGGGCGAGTACTGAAGCAGAATCCGCAGAAAAGAGCTAACAATCTGGTTTAGCCTGGCTGCTGCTAAAAATGCCTCAACAGGTGAAGGAAAAAAGTGTCTCCAGTTGTTTGATTGTGTTTAACCAAACTGGAATTTTTCTTTTATTGAATCAGTTTGAATAAAATACTTTATTTTTTCCTAGAGCAGTGCAGAAAGGTTTCGGCCGCCTTCTCCAATCAAAAGTCACACCTATTGGCCTAATGCAGGTGAGATGTAGCAAAACTTAGCTTTTCAAGTTGAGTAAGCCCCAAAACATGATGGACCTGTTCTCTACCACAGCTGACTTAGAGCTGCAGAGAAGTCCAATACTCCCATGATCATAAGCGGAAATCAAGAACATATGTTTAAAATAAGAAAGCAGTACTCCCATGACCTATCCATTGGCTACATTGTTTATTCTGAGATCTTTTGTTTTTGAAATCTCTTTCTGCAATAATACAGAAAAAGCTGAAATAACTTTACAGAACAAATTTGAACAGAACAAGTTTAAAGGAAAAAATTACCTAAGTGTATATGGCTCAAAGTAACGTTTCAAAATACTGTTTTCTAGTATCTTGCTTTAAAATTCTTGAAGACTGGAAATTATCTGTAATTTATAGTAAACCTGAGTTGCCACACTTCTAAACATTCACTTACATTCTAAATTACAGTGTCTCATATGGAAGAAGAAGGGATGTAATTGTACAAGAAAATAATTCAAAGCAGGAAATCTCATTTTTGCCTTTAAGATTGTGTTTCAGACATCAAAAAGTTTGGTGTCAGTAGTAAGACATTTAACTAGCTTTAGGTTACGTATGCAACATCCTGTAGTCAATGACTTAAATTGCGATTTGTAAGTAATTGGGATTAACATAAAATGTATACATTTTCTTAAATTTGAAGTTTTAAAGGCTGATTGCTTTGAGAACCAGCATAATATAATTAAGTACTGAAATAAACTCGATTATTTGATTTTGATATTCTGTAGTTTTATAGCTTTATTTTTGGTTTAATTGTCTTTGCAAGAATCTTTACAAGGATCATATATTTCAAGTTATTTATGTAATATTTTTAATGAAATTCAAAACACTGATGCTGTCACATTTCTCAGTAAGCAACATGAATTCAGAACCTTTGAGGATATGGGAGCATACTATCCAAGCAACTCTGTAAGATGAGTGTGCATTTTTGGCCTCATGGGTGATTTCATTTGGCCTTTGGTGTGCTTCAGCTTAGTTGTTCATCCCTTTAATGCTGGTATAATAATGCCTGTAGCATCCGAGCGCCTGAGGAAGTTCATGCTGACTTCATCCAGCACCTAACGAAATATATTTACGTCATTCTTTCTATCTGTAAAACAGGGAAAAATAGCATCTGCTATACTGGAATCTAACAAGGATAATGTCAATGAAGTTTCTATCGATAACATGTGCATAGTATTATCCTCATCTTGGTACATTTTGACTTTATTAAAAACACACAAAGCAAGTGTTTGTTAGATAGAAGAGACTAAAGTCAGCCATGGAATAAATATGAGATGCAGGCTGATGCATATGAATTACAAGTTATACGGGGAAATGCAAGTAGTAAGCAGGTGCATTGTAAATATTTAAAAGAAGTATGTGAACATTCTTGAAGATCAAGCTTTCTCTTTTCTGTTTTGAGGTCAAATATAAGAAGCTAATTTTTAAAAACAATTTTTATTATTTTATTTCTGTACATCCATTCCATACCAAATCTTCTATCACATTACTCTTTTTTCCCACACACAATCTCAATCCTGATTAGTAATTGTGAACCAGCATGTGTCTATTTTGTAAAGATACAGGACAAGTTTCTTTAGTGCCAGTAGGTTTCTTTTCCCAGTGTGGTGATGGGATGTGTATATTGATCTGCTGAACACGAATATGAGAGGTCTGTGCTATACACATGCAGAATATCCAGCACTAGTATCCAGAAAACTTAAATAGAAAGTATCCAGAGAGTTACATTTCTGAGCTCGATAGCTAAGCAAAAATAGTATGTACTTTTAGGGTAATACCAAATCTTCTTTTTTTATTTTGAATGGAAACATTCAAAGGCATTTGCTCTTTGCTCCAAAGAGCAAATCCTTGATTCTTTTCTGCCTTGTTTTTAAAGACATATAGGAACTTTCAAATGTCTCTCCAGAGTAATGACGACAGTTTAAGAGACAATAGTCCAAGGTTTTTTTACCTAAATGACATCAGCGACAGCTCCAATCCAGAGGTCATCCAAGAAAGATAAGCAAGGGTCAGAAGTTCCACAAAAAGGAAAGTGTTTCGTCAGCCTAATTGTCTTGCATTTCTCCCTTTTCACCTATATGTGCAAAATCTGACAGAGAACCATGAGCTCCTCGTTAAGAAATACTGAAAACAGAAGGTAGTCCCTCTGTCGCAGGTATAAATAAAAGATCCTGGAACAATATTGGACTACTTGCCTTCACAGTTCTGAGAAGAGAGCTTGAAGAGAGTAAGTTTTAACAGTGCGCTGTTGGAAATAAACCTGGCTCATATAATCTCCATTCGTCTAACAGAGCTGGAATTTAAAAATGTGAAAAAGCTGGATTTTAGGTTTAGGACAAACTCATCTTATTGGGGCTTGCACAGTTGGGGTGGCCTCTAATTTTTTAACTAGATCAAGGTCTTGGGACACCATAGAATTAATTAGGGGTCCAGCACCACAAACTGGAACTTCTCTTAAAACACGTAAGCCAGATGTCTAAGCCAGTTTTCAAAAGCTTTCACTGCTATCCCTGTGTTCATACCTTTCACTTGAATTTTAAAAGAAGCCAAATTCGTCACTGGATCTCGATCTCGGAGCCTGTTGCTGCTAGCAGGTTTTTTTTCCAGCTGAGCCACTGCTACACACCTTTTATTCTTCTATGTTTCTTTTATCACTTCAGTGTGCTCTTCCATGTGTCACAAAGTACAGATGGTGAAATGCTTTAGGTCATTCAGTGTTGTCTATTAATTCTTTTGTGAGCCGTTGTTCCAGCTAATCCCCATTTTTCAAATTCTGATTAACTCTATGCAATCAGTCTCTTGTTTTGATCACTAGGCGTGAAATAAAGGGCAACTCTTGACAGCTAAAAGTAAAAGGCATTAAGCCAAATTGTTCTTCCACAGACATCTCTGCAATTCATTGACTTAACTGAAACTATAGAAGATACCAAGGGGAAACTTTCATTATGATAAAGTATTTACAAATATTAGAACTAAAGCTATGTAAGAGAGCTATAGTATGTGCAGAAGAAGGCACGCTTCATACAGATGCTCAAATGTCCCGGTGAAGTAATTTAATAACAAGCAAAAAGGGGAAGGAAAACAGTGAGTGACAGGGAAGCAAACTGATAGTTAGAGTGACATATATAGAGAATGAATGATATATAATATTACAGTCAACATCATAAAGCGCTCATTTGGCCCAAGACTAACAGTATGAAGAGTATAAACCTGTGGAAAGAAGATGAGGAGGGAACTATGCACGTAACTTACTTGTAGCGCTGGTAAAGTAAGCCAATTAGAATAAAGCAGTAACGTTACTAATACACACATGCATGTCTTGTTAGGCTGCATCCAAACATTGTGCTTTCAAATATGTAGCTTGATAATTGAAATGTGACATTTTATGTGTTTCAAAAGCACAGCTAGTCAGACACAGAGACTTTTCACAGGGTACTGAGCTATCATTTAGTATCTGCCTCCTAAATATGATGGGCTTAGTGGCGTTTGTGTGGAACGCAGGCTGATTTCCCATAACGTAGCTTAGACTAATCCAACAGCTTGCTCTTCCTGAGTGGAGAAGACTGCATTCTATGCACATGCATTTGTACACTTCACCACTTACCTTTTATCAGCTCTAGGGCTTACTAGATTCCACCCCCCCCCCAACCGGGTACATTCAGCTTATTAGTCAAGCAAGTAAGAAAGCAGATAGTTTTCTACTAGAGAATTGAATTAGCGCATGAAAGGGGCCCTTCAGTGTAAAGACGTTTCACAAAAGCACTACGCTTATGGAAGAAGCAGACAATAAAATGAGACCTTTTCAATAGCAATCAGTTCAAGGTATCACATGTTATGTTGCTGTCTGTTGGTTCTGTTCTGCATCCTTTTACTAATATAACTTTATCTGTTTGTTTCAAACTTTTTTTTTTTTACAGAGCTTAAAATTAAAGAAAAAGTGGCAGTTTTCTGGATCATTTCACTTCAAATTAATAAGCAGTCCATTGAGTTAAACTGCCTGAACAGTGCAGAAGGTGCTGTTAAGAAATCTGATTAATGAATACAAACTACCGCCTACAACTGTAAGCCAAGTCCTGTCATAGTTGTAGGCTGAGGTTCTCTACCTTCCAAATTAAAAGGCATTTCGGGAATTCCTACATTCTTTAGAAAAAGTAATGTAACAGTATCCTATTGTAATGGTATCCTCTCCCCTGTTTGGCATTTTTGCAGAGAGAGATATTGCATGAATATGCTTCAAATTTATAAAGCAATAAGATGAGCAGGATCAGGAAAAGAGCTGCTTTGAGCTGTACATGCAGTTCCCTTTAGTCTTTCTTTCCTATTTGCCCATTTTCACTAACTTTGTACACCACCATTCTTAGCCCCCTGTCAAGTTGCTGGAAACACTCCTATACAGTAACGGTTACTGTACCCTGCTACATTACTGTCGATTTGCTGTTGCAGCTGCTTTTACTGCAAATGCACAACCTACATTCTGGATTTAATCACTGCTTGGCGATTGCTGTTACCCTCCTTCACCTGCCAGAGAGCAAACAAACATCTTAGTAAGCAAAAAGGTAAGGAAAGCAAGCTTACGACTGCGTGGGACACTGACAAGACAAGGCATTGGTAACACCTGATTAAACTTGTTAAGTCCTCATAAGACTTCATTGAATTATTCCAGGACCTTGCCCGAGCACTTCTAGAAGGAACCCCCCCCCCCCCCAACGCCATTTCCAAGGTAAAATGAAATGCAGATGAGGTCTGACAGCTGTGGCAACCAGCTCTCGGTGTCACTATCAGTTGCTCATCTGACTGCAATCATCACACTACAGTAGCTGACACTCAAAGAGCAAATGACAAACAAGGTGAACATACAGTTTTACAGTTCGAGGAATTGTCAACCAGTCTGGTCTAATCTATTGGCATGCTGTCTATGTACTTCTCTTCCTTTTGGCGAGGAGGAATGCTGCAAAAAATTTCTTGAGTGGCTTATGCTTGTTTTCATATATCTTGCAAGCAAGAGTTTTCAGGTTAGTTCACAGATGGCTTTACAAAGAATGAAATTGAAGAGATTGAGGACTTGACTGTTACACAGAGTCAATCTTTACAGTAAAGTTCCTTTTCCCCACCCTAGCACAAACCTTTGAAAAACACTTTCATTTTTTTTTTGGATGACTACTATAAAGATGCTTTTAAGTAAATGGAAATCCTAATACTAAGACTACAATTTCAAGAGATAATGTGAATGGATCTAACAGCTCCTTGCTGCTGCTCTTCCCTCCCTCTCTTTCACACACTCCCACCACTTACCAGACTTCTTTGTTAGTTGATCCAACTCATTGACTAAGCAGAAAACTAATCCAGAAAAAGATTAGCAAGATTAAATGGTTCATTATCCAAGGGAGGAGGTACAAACTCACAACTGAGAACAGGGAGAGAAGAGATGGAGAAAAGGAAAGAAAGGGCAAAAGTTACTCTTATTTTGGCAGCAGTGAGCTGTCATAAAACCTTAGAGGTGAGACTGTTCATGTCTTATGCACAAAGAACTGGCAGTTACCTTAACTTCCACAAAGACTTTGCAATACTGAATTATGGATTAATGAACAGTATTGTACTTCAGGACACTAAAAGTAGTTTTCCCAAAATATAAAATACTAGTGTAATCTAATACTACATGTAGCAAAAGAGAAAAATCATAAGTAATCAAAAATGTTCAAGTTTTTAAAAATCAAAGATTATGATTATTTCTGCAGAGAGATGCGTATTAAAATTCATGCTCTTGATTTTCAGGAAATTAGAAGCTGGCTTAATCAGTGCCATTATTTTGATCCGCAGAGTTAGAATTGAAAAGTAGTAGTTAGGAGAAAGTAAGTAATCTAGATGGAAAGAAGTATAAAAACAGAAGATGAAATATGAATAGAGGAAATAAAATTGTGGTTAGTGGGGTCTCAAATAAACAATTCTACCTATGAGCAGGAAGAAAGAATGCAAATGTATAAGCAAAGGAAACAAGAGACTTAAGCAAAGTGTTATCTGCTTCTTAATAATGAGTGATCTATGCTTAATTCTTTGGTTATTTGTTTTTTTACTGAAGGAGTAAATGCAAAAAGGTATGACCAGAAAAAAATCTCTTCTTGTTTTTCTTGTTATTTTTCATCTAATACTGCATTCTATTACTTTAAGAGTTTTTCAGTACTAAGTCCCATTTTACAGTGAATATTGCTTACCTTGATTAAAAATCGCTTAGGCAAGGAGATACAGACTGTACTAATCAATGTTCCTTGCCCAGTACTTTCCCTACAAATGAACCTAGACTTTTTCTTTGGGAAAGTATTGCTCATCTACTGGCATGCAGAAGAAGGCATCTTAAGTCTAATACTGTGAAGTAGTCATTGCTCTCGAGTACAGATGCTAATAGGGTATAAGGGTTAGACACCGTGGGATGTATATCTTTGGTTATTTGACTTATAGCCCTCAAATCTCGCACAATCAGTATTCCTGGGAATGGGGCTTTTTTACTGGCAAAATCGGTGTATTATATTCAGATTGACATTCTCTAAGCAGTCCATGCTGTATGAAGGTGTTCATCAGGGGTTCAAGGCCTTTATGAGCTTCCAGCCTAATGGGGTACTGATGCACCCTTACCGGTTTTGCCCCATCTTTTAGCTCTATTTTAATCGGACTTAACGTTTTTTGCTCTTCCTGGTTTCTTAGAAGCCCACACCGGTGGAGTTACCTCTAATTCTTTGGCCAATACCTCACCGAACAAAATAGGACTATTTTTAAATCCTTGGGGAAGAACAGTCCAGCACAATTGTCCTTTCCTTCCAGTGGTCGGATTCTCCCACTCAAAGGCAATCTACTTTTTCCCATACCTCCAACAGTATATTTTTATGCTTTATTTTTATTTCAGAGTTCATCCGTGTTGACTAATAAGGTGAAGGTGTTCCCTTAAAGCACTAAGCTGGATCCTGTTTTTTCTTTCTTGAAGTTCTTTATGAGCACATGGCAGAGGTGACTGCGGTGGCACACTTTTCTAGAAAGCAGTTGTTACTGAGATGAGAAAGCGCGATTGTGCTCTTTCCCTCAGCAAAATTTGCAGACACCACGTTTCTGATTCATGTTAACCTTAATCCAGGAGAAAATAAAGGTGAGTTGATGCTATTGTTTATTTCAGCTTTTAAAAAGATTACCAAAGAAAGTGTTGCATAATGTCATTTTGCAATTGGTAAATGTAAATATAGAGAAGATGCATTTTAAATATTTGCACTTAGGAAGGCTAATGTATTAGCACTGTTAGAAGATGACGATCTCTGATGTTATCATTGCTGTAGTAATAAATTAACTGACTGCTCCTAATTAACTCAGTGTCCATTGGAAAATAAAGATACACATTTCAGATTAATCTGTGGGTAATAGGTGTAGTATTCTATAAGAGGAGGTGTAATAAGAAACTGTGTAACTTTTCAGGTGCGAGTACTATGGAAATTATAGCACCCTCCTGCTTCTCTTTATCTGTTAGTTTTTTTGCCGTGTCATTCTTTGAGAGAATGGCTGTACCAACAAAAAGGTATGAGATAGTGGGTCCTTTGTATCTCATCGTTATGTTAAAATGCAACAAAGGAACTCCTAGTAGCGTCTGAGGCTCCTCTGCTTCCCCCACCACTGCATGCTACCATGCTGCTTTAATTACAGATTATGAGATATCTGTTACATTCAAAAAAAGTGAAACACTCAAAAATCAGGAAATGAAAGTGTAGAGTTTCCTTTGCAGGTTTAATTTAGTCCCTGGACACGTGCATTAGAATATTGGTTTTAAATGTTTTAATTCACTGTTGTTTCCATAGGACACAAGTAAATGGTAAATCCTGCTCAGATCATGCCACACCAAGCTAAAACATGCTTACTGTACATGGAACATTTAGAGATGTTACAGCCAAGACCTAAGAAGTCTCTAGGAAGTATAGGCAAACTGATAAGTTTGTATGTTAGCCACATTTGGTGGGTTTACAATTTCTTTTTTAACCAAAGCAGCAAAAAGGTATTTAGTACCAGACTAGGCCACTGTAAAAATTCAAGCCTTTTCTAAGTTATATGTTAACTAAGACGTTATGTAACATTAAAGTATTTATTCAGTTTTGATTCCAGAGCCAGATTGTGCATTACTGATTCAATCTTGGTCTGTGTTTAACAGGCTTACGTGGCAGTGTTCATTAGAATTTTTTTAAAGTATCGGATGCTCTAACTGCTTGCAAATGCAGTTCGGTAAGAACTAACCTTAACAGCTGCTGTCACCAAAAGGATCAGTCCATTTCTTTTACTCCTTTATCCTGGCTGTGCAGTCCTATTTCTCTGCTGTCCTGGAAGTGGTACTCATCGTCTGTGATCCTTCAAGGTAGCAATTAAACTCATTCAGCCAAGAGAAGCATTCCCTTTTTTAGGCTGGATTTGGGACAACGAGATCTTAGATCGGTTCAATCATGTTGTTAAACTACAGCTACCAATATGCCAATGTGGGCAAATCTCTTCCTCAGTAGAGGAAAATGACTTTGTAAATGATTTGCTATTGTCAAAGGATCTTGATCATGCTGGAAGAGTAGTGGAAAAACGAAAACACTGAAGTATGAGAGGCAGGTGACCTGATCTTGCAAATGGTTTCTAGACAAATATTGCAAGCTTTGGTTTCATTAACACTTGTTTAACTGAAAGTCCTGATAGACATCTGGGAACTGGGAACTTTTTTCCGAACAAAAGCTGAAGAAAAATGTTTTTGCATCTCAGCAGTTTGCATTGGCATACTACTTGAAGTACAAACAGAAGTTGGAACTCCGTTTCTGATATAAGATAACGTAAAATAAAACCCTGCACATATGCAGAAGGGACTCTTCTGAAAAACAGCGTTTTAGATTTCCTGAATTTTCAAAATCTATACACTCTGTTGCATAATACCTTTAACTCCTAGATAAGAATAAGAGAGGACAGATGCTTATTTCCCAAAGAGTATCTCAGTACCTTGTCAGCACTATACACCTGTTGGGGTAACTGTATACATCTGAGTGTGCCAGAGAGCACTTTTTTATTGCCTAATAAAACTAGATTGGGCAAGAAAAATTCTTGCAGTGCAATGTGTATTACATAGATATTCATAATAGATAACATCTATTGATATAAAGCATTGAAAGAGATAAAGTTTTAATTGTATAGCCTTATTTAGTGTTTAAAAGTCAATGGACAGAAGTAACATGATAAGAGGTATAATGTATTAAGTAACTGAATTAGTATTCAAGGTCTATCAAGCTTACCTTTGAACCAAGTTAAAAAAGAGCAAGAGACAGAAAGAAAGGCTAGGAAATCACTCACTCAGCAAGATGTAATTCTGAGCTTGTAAGGAAAATAATGCAGATCCTCCTAATTTTCTCCTTTCTCACTTTGGAAGGTTTGCAGAGGATAACTGTAGACTTTTTAAAGATGTTAAAGATAGTAGATCTTGAAAAACAGAACTCCAGACAAATGCATCTGTTAGACATAGCAGTGATACAAGGGGAAAAAAAAAAACACATATTCAGTCATCCTATGATTTTACATGGAGACTCAGCAGCAGCTGCACTACCCTGGAGTGCCAGAATGTTGTAGCCATTGTCATAGAGGTGTGTGGCAGTTCAGTTAGTCACAGCATGAGGGAGCAAGATGGCAATCAGAAATTAAACCTACTGGTGTTTGGAGAGTTAATTCACCATATCTCCTCCTAGGAGATACCTATACCTAGCAGTTACCTCTACTTCCTCCTAGGAAGTAGAGGTAACTGTGGGAATCCGCAACTCCAGGCACAGAGGAAAACGATTTAATTCATATTGAGAAGTTAAGACACCATTTTTTTGTCAGAGACTTAAAATCCTTTAGGAGCTTTTAAAATCATTTTAATGCATGTGGGTAAACCAAACATACAGAGAGTCCCTTCCTACCCACACTGTTATTTTCCTTTTACAGAAGGATGTCAGAGCCCTAAACGCACCAATAGCCCCTAATGGCACTGACCAGCCTCACCGGGGTCCTATGCCCACACTGTGCCCAGGGGCTCCATTTAAGCTCAGCTCTGGGCCTTTAGCCTCTTCCTGAGCTATGTTGTAGGAGTGCTGGTCTCTGGCTTTGACATTTAGATGGACCTGTGACCTACACTGTGACTAGCTTGTCTCCTGGTTGGGTCCCTTGGATGAATGTTGTAACTTGTCTCTAGCCCAGTCTACTGAATGGATATTAGACTCCTGTGGTAGCCTTACGTCTGGTCCTCCCTCTGGCCTTGTTTCCTTTTGCTGCTGATTAGATTCCCTGGATGGACCCTGAACCTCATTCATGCCTTACCTGGGACCATCTATGGACCCATCATAAGCATTTGGCTCTGCCTACTGTGTCCAGACCCTTTGGGATTGTGCTCTGTTGATGGGGTCACTACCTGCACTAGGATAACTCTTGGCTTCTGCCTTGCCTGCTTTTAAGGGGCAAATGGACCTCACTGTTTCCTGAAAGAGGAAACTGACCAGTCACATTAAGGACATTTGGTACCTTAAAAAGCAGAAGATTCTTACCTTGCTTAGTCACTTTCTGCCATGCAGAAAAGAGGATTGGAAGGACTTTAATCTGACCTTAATATTCAAAGATGCTTAGATTTTTCTATCTTCTGCATATCTTTTCCTTTGGAGTCTTATGTTTTTTTTTTCTTTTTACTATTGTTCTTCCTTCTTTCCTTCCTTACGTCACAAATGTGTATTTCCTTATCAGACCTCTCTACATAATTCTTCCTTACTTGTCAAAAAGTTCACATGAATAGTCTATTTGAAAAGAAAAAGAAAACCGTATTTAAATAGTTAAACATGAGTTTGAGAGGTAGTAAGTATATGCACTTATATCTGTGTACATATATCCAAGAAATATATCCAGAGCCTAAGTAGTTGCATGGTCCCAGGTCACTGCCTACACTGACATTTAATGGTCATTACTTTGAGATGAGATATACTTTGAGACGTATGCTCTTAATGTAAAACATTCAAAGACTGCTATGTTGACTTCATAAATGTGGTACATAGCAGATTTTTTAGAGCTTAAATTTCCAAGAGCACAAGGAAAACAGGCTACACCTTGAAGGAAGTAAAGATATGGATGTGTATGCGAGTAAAAATTCTCCAGTACAAAAACAATGAAGTTTGGTATCAAAGCTTGGCATTTGTCATACAATCCTGGGAGGAAGCACAGTTCAGTTTTACTGTAGTTCCAGTTTATCAGATAACTGGAAACACATAAGATTTGAAATGTTACAAGTGTCAGCCTTTAACAAGGTACAGAGATCCTTTCGAATTCAGAATAAGTAAAAGACGGTATCAGCCAGGGACTACCAGACGAGGAAGGTATGCTTAAAAGCTTAAAGGTAAATTAATCAAACGTAAGACACAAATTTGTCTAGCAGACATCTCACTGAGGAAGCTTTACAATGATTCTTACAGAAACAAGGTATGCTGCGTTATCTGATAGGAGATTATTACCTTTTCTTTCTGTGGACTACAACAGTCCTGAAGCCAAACCACTAAGAGAAACCTCCCACATGAACTGTGTTACCTGATGTGCTAGTGTAGATTTTATTTTATGATCCAGCTGCAGTCCATGAAAGAATAGTGCCAAAAGAATAGATAGCAAAAAATGGCTCCTAGCCCTTTAGCAGTAATTACGTTTCTGAGGGCTATTATGAAGTCAAGAATAGTTAGAAGTTGACTGGCTGTCTTTCTTTAACGTGGCATTGTCTATCCTACACCATGTTCTGAGGCTATGATAGCCAAAGAACGTGTCATGAAACTGTCCTATTGTGTTTAGGAACACAGAAACTATTTTCTGGGTACAGATTCCATTCAGTTCATGGTTCTGTTAACCTTTATTGTAAAGGTGTAGAGATCAAAATAACAAAAAGAGACCAGTTCAGACCTCACTCAGTAAATACTGGTGAATGTGTCAGGAGATAATTTATGCAGATGCATTGGTGAGAAGTAATTTTCCATAATTGGTAGCAGCTGGAAATTACTTGCGAGAGAAGTCCGATATATTTCTCCTTTGCTTAAAACAGTAAGCTTAGAAACAAGAGGAAGCAATTCCTTTCTTGATACATAAGGTGGACATTTGCATTGCTGCTTTACATAGTCAAAGCCACAGTACTTTGCAAATCTCATTCTAAATGAAGAATCAGGCTAGAGTTTAAACATTTTATGTGGAAAACAACTGTGCTAATGACCTCTCAAATTAAAGGTAGTGATGTTTATAGTACAAGCTCAAAAGCAAGAACTATTCCATATTTTATCTTTTATTTTCTGAGGGCTAAAATATTTTTGCTAACAAGTGTATGTATTCTTCATTAATTAAAAAAAAATAATGTGATCTGCTCTTCTTCTACATATTTAAGGATTCGTGGTGGGGAAGGATGTAGAAAAGAAAAGCCTTCACACCATTACTGTTAGAAGTTCAGGTAGTGTTCAGTATCAAATTAGATACAGCCAAGCTAAAGGAGATATTCTGCACCTTTTATGCCTCTGCATTTTTAGACTGTTTCAGGATAAGAAAGTGAAGTGTTAATGAGAGTGTCCCCTATCTGTGATTAATGGTACAGATAAGCCTGGCCATTAAGAGGCCTTTTGGTAGGCATTCCTCACTTGATAGTCCAGAGGTGCCTGTAAGTAGTGGTGATGGCTTAGTAATTTTCTATTTCATCTGCTAAAACCTTTCTTTCTGTTGAGGAATTTCCATGGGAAAAAAATCCTGTGTCAGGACAGAAGTGAGCATATGCTGGACACAAAAGAGAGTAAAACAAAACATGCAAGCATCAGTGCAGATTTTTATTTTATTTTGTCTCATGTTGATCTTGGTTGTCTCATGTTGATCTTGGTAGTCTCAGTGATTTATGGTTTTACTCAAAAGGGAAAAAACGCTGAAGTTTTTTAAAGTCTAACACAAAATCTGTAAAAGCAAGGCCATGTGTCTAGTTAAGACTTTTTAAAATCCTAAGTATGCCTTAAAGTCTAGGAAGTAAACCTTCAGAAATATTTTAGAGAACAAAAGAAGAATACAGGAAGCAGTGTTGAATAATAGTATGAATTTTTTTTAACAGAATAAGCAGATTTATGTAAATTTAGTTTCTGAATGAGTGCAAGAGCTCATGAAAACAGTTGTGCTGGGGACCCCCATAGTTCTGGGGATTTCACATTTTGTATTCTAGCTGGAATATTGAAACAATTCCAAAAAGAAAGAAACTATGTTTGAGTTTCTGTGCTCAGCACAGATCCTAGCTATCTTTTGCAAACAAATTAATGAATATTGGACTTGAGATAAGTAAGTAAATCTGCTATATTTAGAGTTGGACACACCACGAAACAATTATTTCCATCAAATTTGGCGTAGGAATGTCCTTTCTCAGTACAGAGAGTGACTTATTGGGAACTTTAAGATGGCTTGCACAGTAGATTAGAAAATTGATTTAGATTAATACGTATCTTTGTGCTGTTGTAAGAAATTGATCGTGCTTTCTTGTTCACATGACTTAAAAATATTTTTAAAATTTATTCTTGCAATAGTCCTATATTACCTTATTAAATTTTTATAACTCAATCCGTTCATGTAATTTGCCTCGCCTAAGAATTGGTTTGTTGCAATATCTTAACCTTATGAGTGCTTTTTATGGTTTTGAGGAAGAGTAAACTGAAAAAGGAAGGACTATAACATGACTGCTCTGGAATAATAAACCATTACAATTATTTCACTAAAAGTTAATGTGATTTCAGTTGGCAGCTGAACACATTTTGGGAAAGAAGTCCATTGAGATCTGCTAAATAAAAAATCTCAGGCTTTTAGCTATAAGTGACTAGAGAAATATTCCAGATAAGTATCAGTATATTTTTGCCCTATTATATTCCTCATTGCTATTCTCAGTTAAGTATCAGTACCTTTTTGCTCTGTTCTTATATTCCTCATTGCTTCCTCAAGAGGAAGCAACTGTAGTTGGCACCGTCAGAATATTGTTCTAGGTAAAAGTATGGTCTGACTCCATATATCCCTTATGTTTTGTGCTATAGAGTTCAGAAGCATATTGGCTGAAATACAGTTTAAGTTTTGGATGATAGGAAGGAATTGAAATCAATCTTCAGAGCAAACCACAATTTTCTTATTGTGTTAGTTTGTGAATTGAAATGAGCAAAGACTGTTGGTTCTAACACAAAAAGCCTTGTAGTGTTAGAACCACAACTAAATTACTAAATGTTTTAACTAAATGAGTAGTCAAGGCATATTACAGGATTTTTGTCCCGCTTACTGTGGTATTCAAATAAAGCTAAACATACCAGCATTAAGAAGAGTATGTATACAACCTCAGTTTAAATGATACAGGGTGTGCTGTAACCAGTTTTGTTATTTTGATACTTAACTCATGGGTCTAGGTATTCTGTAACAAGTTGTCATGGTTCAGATGAGGACAGACTAAATGTGCACATGAATTAGTACACAGTAATTGGATCTATGTAAAGGAGTTGGGATGTTTATTGCTTCTGTGCAAGAGGGATTAATTATGCAAAGAACACTGCGAAGTAACAGAAGAGTGGTTATCTCTGCTTCACCTTTCCTTGCTGACAGGAGCAGTAGGTGTCAGTGGTCAGGAGGAGCAGGATGTTAAGCACAGAGGTTCTGGCTGCGCAAATTTGGTCCCAGGCCTCTCTGGAGGTCCTCTTGGGTGTCCCCAAAGATAGAGCTATACTCACCGTGTCCCCAAAGGTAGAGCTATACTCCCCTTCGGAATGAAACAAATGAGACTTATGAGGGGAAAACATCTTCCAGGCTGATCTTTACTGGTTGATGGAACACTCTGAGCTGTTGTTCATCAATTGGTGTAGCAAGTCACCTGGCAAATACTCCAGTACAAGTTTAGCTTTTTTTTTCCCCCCCACCAATCATGTTTTTTTTTTTTTTTTAAATAAGACCCTCCTAATTGTGCCCAAACAACTACATAGCAACATACTGAAGGTCCAACTATGTTGAACATCAATCTAATTACTTGAGTGATGTCAGCTGGGTAGGCCAAGACACAAACATCTCTGAGCTTTGCATAAATAACTTTAAAATCAACAGGCTAGTTTGCAGCCCTCTCCTCCCTTTTAGCAAATATCTTTTCTAAAGATCTTCTCTATCACCTTTTCTTTTGCTCTGCCGGAGTTACTTTCTTAACGAGTGTGGATACCATCCCTACCAAGTCATAGGCCTCACTTCTATTGGCTGAATACTTTGAAGTGATTTTGTTTGAAGCGACAAGATTAGCTATATTTTGTTGATTTGACATCAAAGTGTCATTCTCGTTTACCATCAACGCTTAGTTTTCTATTAACGCTCATGTTCAGGATCCTTATTTTGCTCAGGAAGGCCATAGCGCAGATTTTAGGAGGTAGCTAGATAGTTGGCCCGCTGGTCAAGCAAATAAGCCAAGGCGTGTATTCCCTTCACAGTGACTGCACATCACAGAATCACAGAAGAGTTGAAGGGACCTTTAAAGATCATCTAGTCCAACCCCCCTGCTCAAGCAGGGTCACTTAGAGCATGCTGCCCAGGACCTTGTCCAGACAGATCTTGAATATCTCCAAGGATGAGACTCCACAGTCCTCTGGGCAACCTGTTCCAGGGCTCAGTCACGCTCTCAGCAAAAAAAAGTTTTTCCTTAGATTCAGGCAGAATTTTCTGTATTTCAGTTTCTGCCCATTGGCCCTCGTCCTATATCACTGGGCACCACTTAGAAGAGTCTGGCCCCATCCTCTTTACGCTCTCCCCTCAGATACTTACAGCCTTAACCCCCCCAAGTCTTTTTTTCTCCAGACTAAAGAGTCCCAGCTCTCGCAGCCTTTCCTCCCATGCTCTACTCTCTTAACCATCTTTGTGGCTCTTCACTGGACTTGCTGCAGTAGGTCCATGTCTCTCTTATACTGGGGACCCCAGAACTGCACCCAGCACTCCAGGTGTGGCCTCGTCAGTGCTGAGCAGAGCGGACAATTGCTCCTCTCGACTTGTTGGCAACTGTCTGCCTGATGCAGCCCAGGATACCATTGGCCCTCTCGGCCACAACAGCACATTGCTGGCTCCTAGCCAACTTGGTGTCCATGAGGACCCCAGCACCTCCCCTGCAGAGCTACTTCCCAGCAGTAGGTCAGCCCCCAGCCTGTATTGGTGCATGGAGTTGTTCCTCCCCAGGTGCAGGACTTTGCCTTTGTGACAGTGTGACTGCACTTGCCTTTGTTGAACTCCATGAGGTTCCTCTTTGTCCATTTCTTGCCTGTCGAGGTCCCGCCAAGCAATCCACAGCATACACTGTGGAGCACACTGGCAGCACAACAAACCAGTGTCTCACCTGCTTCTCCAAACTTTGATTTGCTGATGATTTCTCCAAATCATCAGCAGATTTGCTGAGGCTGTACTCTGTACTCTGTCCCTTCATCCCCTGTTGATGAATAGATTGAACAACGCATAGTCCATGCTCAGACAGAGCTCTGTGCTGAGTTTTTGAAGGAGAAAGTTTTAGCCTTAGAAGGGCTTCACATGACACTCCAGATGTTTCATGTTTACTCTAGAAATAGAGAGCCTTTATGAGTCAATGCAATTGGTGCAAAGTAAGTAAATTCATTTTTAGCTTCAGAAGTAGTGACCAGTTATCTCATTAAATTTGGAGGACAGGTGATAAAAGCCATGATAGAATTAAGATGAAATCATTGTATATCTTGGGAATATATTTTATCTCTCACTGTTACTTTATTTAAATGCTGATGCCAATACGTGTTCTCAATTTTGCTATACTTTATGCTGTTACTTGCAAATAAAGATTCAAATGCATAACCATGTCGACATTGTCCTCAGAGCTGCAGAACTGAAATGAAAAAAATGCTTCTAGTAAACCTCTCCACTACCCAATACTGACACCACTAGAAAAGCAACAAAAAGGTTATTTTACAATATATCAGCTAATTCAGCCTCCTGGTTTACATTAGGTCCTTGTGGCAGACAGATACCATTTGGAGCACCAGGTGTTCCTTTCCTGCCATCTTCCACCCCCAGGGTCTCTGGAGGGTCAGCTCACAGCTTTTCACCCTCATGAACAAAATTTTTTGAGAATATTTCAGCCAAGCTGTGTCTAGAATCTTAAATTACCCCTGCTTCATGGGGATCTCCTTAATATATTTTAAAAATAAACTGATTACAGCAAGCTTGTCAGGACCACCAGTATAGCACAAAAACTATAAATAGGGTGATGCATAGAAGGCATAATTAAATCCACAGTGGAGACAGATCTTTTACAAAATAGGCATGAAGCCTAACTTTTAATATTCTATTTGTAGCATTACTTCTAAGTAAGCGGAGCCCACGTTTCTTACCATTTATTTCAGATCAGTGTAAGTAATTTAACATGCTGCAGCAAAATAGATGTGGATGTTATGATCCAGAAGAGTGCTTATTTTGATCAGAGAGATCTCTAACATAGGGAAGTGTTAGTTTTCCTATGAAGACAAAAATCGCATCTATGATAAAAATAGGAGTCCCCACATTCTTTGTTCTGAAAAGTCTGCTAGAAGCAGCTTTCAGAAGACTAACTTTGCCTTAACAGGAAAACATGGCCATCGAAGTATAACCAGGGAGAACAGCTGAACTTTTATGTTGTTGTCCTTGTAGTTTCTTGATGCATGTCTGCAAGGTTTGCATATGACTCGTCACAGTTGCAATAATCACAGCAGACACAGTCTGGACTACAGTCTCAGTGAGCAGTTAGATGGTGCATGTCACAACCATGAGTGTTCAAGCAGTTCTGGTTTTGAGTGAGCCTGACTCCAGAGTGCAAAACTACCTTCATTAGCTATGGCTGTCAGTGCAGTGGAACACAGCTAAGTCAGTAGCATTGGCTGGTGCTGGTCAAGTTGCATGTACTTGGCAATTGTAGGGCTTGAAATTATTTGATTTGGGGCACTGAAATGCAAGGTCATCTTAAGCAATAAGGAACATGAGTCCAGTATCAATGGGGATGCTATGAAAGAACAACTGTGCTCTTACGCACTGCAGTGAGTAGGTCTTAACTGGCCACCATCTTCTCTCTTATGCCTTACTTGAAGACCTTCTTCCGACTGATAGGTCTATTTAAAAAAAAAAAAAAAAAAAAAACAGCCTTGCAAAACGAAGAGAGCAATGAGTTGTGATCGTGTTTTGCGAACCATCACTGTTTCCCTGTTTCCGTGCTAAGTGTGTACTGAAATCAGCAATGTTGGGGAGTGCCAATAGTGTCCACTTCACCCCTGCGGCAATGTCTCCTTTCTAAGAGGAACTCACAGATTATCAGGAAAGCGGTTTCCCCCCTTTTAACAGCTGTAACAAGTGTCATTTATTGTTCCTCCAGAAGTTAATTACTTGAAAGGAAGCCCATCATCTGCCGCGGGAAACAGTCAGAAGCCATTGTTCTCCGAGTAAGGCGCCTGATACTCTTTCCCAAAACATTTCCAACCGTGTTCAACCTCAGGGTCCTGCCGGGCGAGGCGGGGAGCGCGCCCGACCCATCCGGACCGCTTCCAGGAGCGGTTTCCCCGGCGGGGAGGCGGCCGGCGCGGGGTCAGGGCCGAGCGGGGCGGGCGGGCAGGTGGCGGCGAGGCGGGGCGAGCGCGGCGCCGCCCCCGGGCCCCATTGGCGCCGCCGGCGGGGGCCGCGGGGCGCCGCCCCCCCGGGCACAAAGTGGCGGCCCGGCGGCGGCGGCGGCGGCGGCAGCAGCAGCAGGAGCAGCAGGAGCAGCGGCGGCAGCAGCAGCGGGGCGGCCATGCAGAGCTGCGGGCGATGGTGGGGACGGCTAGCGGCCCGCGGGGCGCCGCGGCACCTGCGGCCCGCGGCAGCGGCGGGGCAGCGGCGGTGGGGCGGCGGCGAGGCGGCGCGGTGCATCGAGCAGCTCCTGCCGCCGCACGACGACTTCTCCCGGCGGCACATTGGGCCGCGGGACGGCGAGAAGCAGGAGATGCTGCGAGCCGTCGGGGTGCAGGTAGGTGGCCGCTCCGCAGCCCCGCGGCTGCCCCACCGGGCGCGCCCGGCCGGGCGGCCCCCGAGCCGGCTGGGCTGGGGTAGCTGACGGCGGCGCGCTTGTCGCCTCTTTCCAGAGCGTCGAGGAGCTGATGGATAAAACCATTCCGGCCAGCATCCGCCTCCGGAGGCCGCTGAAGATGGACGACCACGTCTGTAAGTGCCTGCTGCCGCCCGGCTGCCGCTTGGACCCTCCTGCACAGCCCTTCCTCGCTCGCCCCCTGCCCGCCCTTCCCTCGGCTGCTTCCGGCCTCCCAAACCTGAGTTACACCGAGGCGGGGCAGAAATTGGGGTGCTTCCCTCCTTCCCACTGAATGTCCCTTGCCGAAACGTGGCACACAAAGATCTCCCCTTTGAGGTAAAATGAAGGATAAGACTTAATAAGCGTAGCTGGACCCATCACTAATCTGTTAATCTTCATGCTCCTAACTGGAGAAGCGTGCTTGCTGCGTTTCGTGCTCCCGGGTTTGAAATCGGTAGGAAAACTTGCGCGGCAGGCTGGAATTGTTTGGGAACAGTTCCTGAATTCGGGTGCTACGGCGCCTTCTCTTTGCCCCCGGAGTCTGAGGTAGAGGGAAAGGTGTGGTTAGAAATCGTCGCTTTAGTGCAGGCTGTAGCAAGCTACCCTTCTAAATGAGTTGCTGTCTTTCGTTGTCTCATATAGTTTACATAATCTCTCAGCGGATTTTTCATCAACACACGTATTCAAATAATATGCAAAACCTGCATACATCTCCATTCAGCATGCGCTAGGGACAATAGTTAGCATTTTTAAACTATTTGGTTGAGGGAAAAGGACAAACAGGAGGAAAACAAAACATTTGAGCCAGTTGTGGCACTACAGTAATTCAGCAAATTGCTTTAGAAAACTTTGATGAGACAGAATAAAGTTTTAGATATTGTTTTTTTTAAAGTTAGATTTTAATTAGAGTAGAAAACTTCTAGCTGAATTAATTACAATCTTGATAGATAACCGTGAGCATCATGCTTGCAAAGCCTGCTACTGGAAGAAACACCTAAAAATGCGACTAGCTAAATAATTCAATGGAAACGTACAAAACTCAGCAGCCGTTCAGCTACTAGAGACGATTATATCGATATTAACCTTATATTTGTGTTAAGATCATTCACTTGATTTGTTAGCGTTTTCATCCCTTTAGCTGGCTTTTACACTGCTTATCAGTACATTGTAATCTGAGTCTAAACTTCAGGCATTGAAGCTTCTGTGGGGTTCCTGGCCAGTTCAATCTGGTTAGTCTGAGATGACATCACACACGAGAAGCAGCCGCCACAATGAGCAGCCGGGAAAACTGCAGCCCGAAAAGAGAGATTCTAGCCAGGAATAACACAATAGTGATTAAAAGTTTCTACTTTTAAAGTATTTTATTTGTATAATGATTTTTTTTTTGGATTGATTTGTCCATACTATTAAAGGGTGGAGGGGGATGGGTGGAAGAAAGAGGTGGAATTTAATGCTCCTCTTCTTTCCATGTGACTAGTGTAAATATTTCTTGAGTTATTCTCCCATGGGACCTATGTTTTAATCAAGATATTCCCTGATTGGAAGAATGATTTGTTTGTTTGTTTGTTTTTCTTAAACTTGCCTTCAAGGGAATGAACTTTAGGGGGGTTTGTTGTTGTTTGGGCTGTATTTAGGTCAGTAAGAGATTGGGATAATGTAGATTATCGTTAATAACTGCATCTTAAAAATCATTCTAGAAGGTTTCTTCTTGCTATTTTGGATTTAGTGTATGAAACTATTGTAACATTTTCTGCTGCTGAGACTTTACATAAATATGATACAGTACAGTTAGAAAGTTATTAAAATAATCATGTTGTTTTAAACTAAGCCAACACTGTCAACCTAAGTCAAAATCTTCGTGCATTTTTTTGTGTGTACTGATTTGCATAATTTGAAGTAATCTCTTTATTCATTGGTGTGAATTAGCAATGTTCTGCTATATACAAGTTCTCATTGTACAGCAGGACCTCATTAACTAACAGTGTATTTAGTTCACTGGTATTTACTCCCATTTGCTATGCTGTTCCTGTTCCCTTGTAGTGAACTTGAAAAGAATGTGACTTGATGCAGACTCCTGCACTGCATGCAAGAGTGAATTTTAAAAATACAGGCACTTGCATGAGGTCCAGAAAACTTGTCTGTACACTGCTGCTTTGTCTTTTCCCTACACTGTGATGTAATTTAGTGTGTAGATTTTTGCTGCTGTAGATTTTTTTTCTACTACATTGCCAGAAGAAAACCACATAGCCTTTAAAAGACCAGCTAAAAGCTTCAGCCTGAAGTTGTGCAACTTCACCCTGAAGATCTTGTAGCAAGAACACTGTGTTCGGAGTCAAACTTGCTTCCTGGTCAGTATGCTGTTAGAGAGGACGTAGTGTTGGACGTAGTCTAATCAACAGTGTTGGATTTCCTCCATACATAGCATATATTATTTCCCTATCATATCCTTCATATTAAAGGGAAATAGCAAAACCGGAAAGGTGTCATGAGAACTGTATTGTATTTTAAGTGTATTCTATTAGTTTCAACGAAGACAGTTTTAATCTCTTGCCCCCAGAATTCAGATATGCAGTGACGGAACAGGGCAAGGCAATTCCAATTGCGTTCTTCAACTTTATCATGCATAAACTTCATGATCTCCTAAAATGGCAAGTTATAATGGCTTAAATAGACACTTCTATTTTTCTGTGTAAATTCAATTTAAAAAATATTCATGATGACTCTACTGATTAGTGCAGCTGAGATCAGCTGTGCTTGAGCTACTTCTTGTTATTAAGAAATGTGGCTTGCATCGATGTCTTATTCAAGTCAATGCTCACAATTCAGATTAGATATGTGGCCTGAAAAACTCATGCACCCACGATAATAATAAGTCTGAACGAGTACATTAGGTCTCTATATTTAAGGTTGTTTTTTTTTTTTTTTTAACTTTAATAGCTTCAGGCCTTGTTTCAGATGCGAATGTAAAGTGCCATAGCTAAATTCCTAATTAGGAGGAAAAAAGTTACCTAGAAGAAAAATGTCCATATAGAGTTACATATTTGCATAGTTAGTCTATATAAGTTGGCAACACTCTTCAGCTTAGCCAAGGCTGCTATGCAAACTGTGTAACAGCACTAACTACAGAGAGTGGATATCCCTGGTGGAGACATTTCATATATATCCGTATTTTCAAACTTTGATTAGGTTTGGCAGCAGGAAAGATTACTTTGCATTACTGCTGCTGCTGTTGGTAATTCTGTTGGTAAAAAGTTATCCAGAAGTTCAAAAATCTGTAAGATGTATACACAATAGCAATAACAAATTCCTCATGTGGTTGCAGTTTATATTAAAAATTTGTTTTTAAAGGGCATAATATTAGGAATGATAACACCATTCCTAAATAAAACATCTTACTGTAGTAGAAGCACAGTTTGGCTCACACGTGTGATTGTCCTTGTTGGTCTCTAGCACAGCCCTACATTCAGTGGAAGAATCAGGCTTCGTTACTTCTGTGACAGACAGAAGATATTTACACAGAAAGCCGGTAGCCTCAACTGGGTGTGGGGTTTTTGCTTATGTATGAATGAAAAAGCTGTCCTGGTAAATGCTAAACTTTGCTGGTAAAAGTGCATCTACACTAGAAATGTTCTTTCAGTATAATACTAGCATTTCTCTTTCGGTAGATCTTTTCTGGTATAGACATGGTCAGTGATGAAGAAGAGAAATAAAGGAATATAACTTGTGCTAAGAGGTATCTGAAATGAGTTGTTTCCTTAGCTATGTAATATGACAGTAGTGTTTTATATCACTGTCCTGATTTAAAAAAAAAAAAAAAAAAGAGAGAGGGAGAGAGCGCGCGCGCGCCGTTTTAGAGGCGTGTGCTGCCATGAGCCCACTGACAGTTTGTGTTGTAGAACGACCTGAAGGTACCACTGAAAGCCAGTAGGTGTGAAATAGAACAAACTACCTGATTCTGGGAATAGCAAGTTGCAATCCTGTACCTGAACTAATTCTAGGAGGGAGGCTTTTAACAATCAGGTATGTAGATAAAGTTCAGGGGGAAAATAGTATTTTGGAATATCACTTATTTTCCATCAGTATTGACAACAAAGGCCAGACATGTTTGCTCTTTAATTATTAGCAGTCAGCTGATATTCTAGAGCGCTTTTCCCACTGTCACCATAAGTAAACTTTAACAATCAGCTTTTCTTTAGGTATTGAAGGTGCTTTAGCACATATAGTGACTGACCCAGTTGAAGTAAAAGAACAAGCCGCCTTATATAAGAGTAATCCTCTTTCTTTTATCCCTGTAAACCTACTGTGTTTGTTAGTTATAGCTGTCCCTGTAATGCTGCTGTCATAGGTCCATCTTTATTTCATGGGTGTATTCAGTGTTAAAATTCAAAGACTTTAAGATTATGATACATATTTCTACTTTTTCATTCAGGTTTTGAATAAAAAGAATGAATCTACACACTTTACAGTGATTTTCCAAAATATTCCAAATTTTACTCTAAAATTTTTGGTTGTAAATGTTAAGGCCTGCGCAGGCAACCAGTTGGGTCTCCAGTCTAAACATTTTTAAAATGCAAATGTTTCAGAGGCAACTATATTCAAAGACAGTTTGTACCCTCAAGTTAATTGCTCTTCTTGCAGTTAAATATCTCTCAACTGCCATTTTGAATTTAAAATAACACTTAAAAGTAATTCTACATGAGAATGATATCCAGGAGTCAGTTTTAAGTAGACTTTAGAGCTGATTTTGTCGTTTCAGATTCCCTACAACTGGAGTTCATATTGTAGATGTGAGATCCCTATGGTCTGGGGAATCACTGTCCAGTGAGTAGCCGTAAAGGGGTGCTGGCATCTGCTGTCCACCCCCACCCCTCACGCCCAACGTTTCACTCTTCATGGCACTTTTGGGCTGCTGCTCCCCTTTCAGCACCCAGGAGGCCTTCAGAGTAGCAAGGTATAGGGCAGACCTACCCCTGGCCCTTAGCCACCACACGCCTCCTACTACTGGCAGCAGTTGCCTCTGGTGCGCAGACAGGCTGGTTAAGTGCTGCGTCTGAGTGAAGGGAGGAGGAAGAGGAGGCAGGGCAGCGAACAGTGTTGGCTTTCAGCCCTTTTTTTTTTTTTTTGAGTCTCTGGCAGGTCTCGCCATGTGGAGCAAGCACTTCTCCTGGGCCGTTCTACAGTGTCGTTACATGTCCAACAGAATTTGACAGCACTTCAGGGCAGTTTTACTTCAGTATGATTTGATTTTTTTTGTTCCGGAGGTGGAAATGCTGAAGCAAGGGAAATAAATTGGCCCCCTTCTTCTGTTTTGAAAATCCTGCTTACTTGACCTCGGAAGCTAGATTTCTTAAAAGATTTACATAATGTGAGCAAAACGACATCAGACAAATAGCCTCTTCTCTCTTATGTTGTGGGTTTTAAGTTAATCTGCATCTGTTGTCTTGATTTCTCCTTTACTTTTTTTCTTCTCTCTTAACTTCTTTGGGTGCCCTGGTTCCTTGCAGGTATCTCACAAGTTCAAAGCAAAGCCAGCATGCTAGCCAGTAAATATCAGCAGAAATAATAGCATTAACATTTTAGAACCAGATAATTCTTTTCTTCTTCCTATTTCTGTGATATATTTTTGCCTTGTGGCTGTGTGTTTGAGCGGGGGGGGCGGTCATGAAGTATCCTCTTCAAGTGAACTCCTAGTGGGAACCTCAGTGGTTTTCTCCACGCTTCTAAGATAACAGTACCGCAAGATCAATGAACTTTATTCTGGGTACTGCCTCTAATCTCATTATCTAGTGTATTGAGTGCGGGGAATGAAGATAACTGCAGTGACTTAGTTGGCAGTTCTTTTCTTGCTGAATAAGGCTCTTGAGGGACTTATATACTATATTGAATAGAATGAATTCAAGATAAAGGCATTTGACCACCCGTCTTAGAGAACTGGAAACAGACAGCTGAGTGTGATGGCCAGTTTCCAAGTGTTTCTTAATAGTCTTCAATGTTTTAATCTTGTTTTTGTTTCCCCATTTTGTATATTACTTCCTTATTTCACCAGCTAATGGGAAGAACTTAAATCGGTAACCCAGCACAGAGGTCTAACAACAACCTGTTCTTACACCATATATACTGAAACCTTCCCAAATACAGTAGTCTTGTTCATATGTCCTAACTTAAAAGAAAAATAATCTGCAGTTATTTGCATGAATGAATTTGCATGAATTTGCAGTGTGCTCAAGGTGTGTGAGGTGTGTGGTAGAAAGGGTCTATATTTCTAGGCAGTTTTTTTGATTAGGTGGCGCTCTTGTCTACCAAAACAGAAATTTAGCAATTTAATTTTGAAATTGAAAAATAATTCTTAAGGATATTGAAGATAACCCTTGCAGTTATGGCGTTCCTCTGTCTTTATATTGGTGTTGTTCATTTACAAAGTAAACAATGCAGTGTTAGATCCATTTCACAATTCATGTTGTGGGAATCTACAGTTGAAAACTAGGTTTGCTGGAATGGAGAGTATAATTGCTGCTACCATGAGGGAAGTGGATCCCAGGATAATTTAAGTTGGCAGGGACCTAGTCCAGCTTTCTACCCAAAGCAGGCTCAGCTGTGTGATCAGACCAGATTTCCCGGGGCTTTAACCAGTTGGCACTTGAAAACTTCCAAGGATGGAGATGGCACAACTCCTCTGGGCCCCAGCTCCACTGCTGGGCTGTCTTTGGGGGCGAAAAGGTTCCCACCATGCAGCTCTGTGAAAAGCCTGGCTGTATCTCCTTGGTCTTCTCCCCATAGGTGCCAGGGGGCTCCTGAAGATGGTTTAACTCCCTTACTCACCTGTGTTTGGACTCCAGTGTATGTGTTAATTTCCTTGACCCTCGTCTAGATTAGTTTTGTGTTAAGTCAGAACCTTACCAGTGTAAACCAAATACAAATTCGATTGAAAATTAAATCATCTTAAACCTACATACTTACATATGTTCTTAGGTAAGCCAGGCTGCACAGTTGAATCAGGGCTATTGACGTGTGACAGTGGCGTGTAGTTCCTGGTTGGTTGTCAATGTCTTACTAAAGCGATGCCCTAGTGCTTTGATGAACTCCTTCAAGGCAATGTTCGTTCCAGAATAAAGTGGGAGGGCTGTTTATCCTAAATCTCTTCAAAGAGGCATGCCCAACGTAGGAGATGAGTATTTAAGACCTGCTGTTGTTGCCTTTGTAGTGACCAAAGGATCACGGCAAGTGACGTGAAGCAGGAATGGAGGGAGTGTCTCCCGTTTCGCTATCCTGATTAAAAAACTAGTAATATAACTTTTTTCACAGATAACTTTATATGAATGTTGAAGTTGGAAGTTGAAAAATGTAATTTCTGTTGGAATATATATGTGCAGCTCTTCTGGATGGCACGTGGAAGCTTATTTGCCGCCTGAGCGGCTTACTGCCTCACTAAGCTTTATGCTTTGTCTCTTGAATCCATTTGGGAAAACATGGTATTATTTCAGGGAGCTCTAGCACAAGTTCAGTGTCTTCCTGTGGTAGCTGTTAGCTATATTTGCTGAGAAATGGCTCTCAACTTTCTGGAATAATCATCCAGTCAGGTTAACGAAGGAAACAAATGCTGTCTGGCAAATAGTATAGTATTTTCCGTACGTTTACTATGGATATCTTTCTCTTAATGTATTTTTGTGTGTGTGACATCAAGCTAGCGAGCAGGTTAAATACTATCCGGCTTATATCTTTAAATTAATCTAGAGTTAAATGAACAAATGCGTTAGCATTTCCAAAAAAAATTGTTGAAATTTGACTTGAGTTCTGCCAGAATACGAAGCAAAAGCTGTGCAAATAAAAGCCTTTCATCAAAATATTTGTTTGCTAGTGACAGAGAGGAAGAGGTTTAAAATGTTAAAACTCTCACTAAAAACAAAGTGCATTTGTCTGAAATTAGCCCTGTAGGAGTAGTTCAGGGGGTGGAACTGTTTACTGCATTTCAGAAACTTTGCCTGGGTATTGCTGCGTCCAAGTTCAGTGAACATATGACGCTTCGCTTGAGTCCCCAGGAAAAAAAATAGTATTTTACTGAACTCAAGAAATTTCTTTATATATTGATTTAGTAATAATGCTTTGAGTAAAGGGGAGAGGACAGATGAGTTTTGAAATCAGGGATGGTGATTAATAAATAATACCTTTGTTTATGGCTGTGGAAGAAATCAATTCAAAACCTGGAGGTTTTCTACAGGAAGCTACTTGTCATCAGATTCCAGGGCACTAGACTGCTGGGGCTGTTTTGATTTGATCTCTCTTCCAGCAGTAACTTATACAGAGATATGGATTTTGAAACATCGAGGGCCCAGGCTGTTCTCCCTTGTGTATTTATAGCCTTATATTCCGAAGTCTGCTTTTCAAACTGCGGTGTGAAATGAACAGAACTTAGTGCAACTGCTGAAATACCTAAGCTTCCAAGGTCAAACTGAAAAACAGATCTAAGCACCCAAAGAGGCAGATAAGTACATAGGGAATTTTGAGGGATACCTAGAAGGCTAGGTATCCAATTCCCACCCAGATCCGTTAGTTTAGGCAGACCAGTCTCTCTGTATAATCTTACAAAGCCTACCAATTATCTGTTTGCATCCTCAGGTTCTCAAATATTTTGTAAATCTTTCCCTTTGGCAGATATTGGCTAACATTATTCATCAAGAACTAGGAAGAAGATTCACTGAATGTGATTTTTGCCTAAAGAACGTTGGGAAATATCTAGAAGCAAGACCAAATACTGAACTATGGGGGGAAGAGAGGCAGGCAGGGGACTTATATGCCTTTGAACTCAGCATTTCATTAGCATTCTGTTCTAATCTCTCTAAATTAGACTGACAGACTAATTTCAAAGCTATCCTTAAGTGGAACTTCTTCAACTAGAAATACTGTGTGTGTTGTTTTTTTTTTTTTTTTTTTTAATAATCTGATTAAGCATATTAAAATTGAGTGAGAGGACCTTGTGTTTTTTAACAGTTGTTTGGGGGAAATGTCATTGGGGTGTGCAGAGAACACGAAGTTCCTGAATTCTAGGAAATTATTCTTGGATACT
This sequence comes from Struthio camelus, assembly GCF_040807025.1. NCBI lineage: Eukaryota > Metazoa > Chordata > Aves > Struthioniformes > Struthionidae > Struthio > Struthio camelus. Next base: position 18,919,890 of record NC_090982.1, on the reverse strand, counting down.
TGGTGTGAACCCAGTTAGTGCAAGTTCTGCTCTGTTAAGCATACTAAATCTTAACTGCGAATGACTAGGACTTCATCCCATGCTAATTCTGCAAGGTTCAGCTAATAAAAAGTACTTCCTGAGATTTATTTTAACTCATGTACAAGAGAACCAGAATGCCTGTTGCGTTACAAACAGAAGGCTGTCATAAGCCACTTCCCCACAACAACTACTTCTCTTGCTATAGTTTCCACATTGGTCAGGGTCCTGTGATTTATTCAGTTGTTGCACTTTTGACAGAGAGTGGCATTTGCATTATTTAGAATGTGCAATGTTTTATTTAATGTTGGAAAAGGAATAACTGCCTAAAATGAACTATTTGTGACTGAACTGTCAAAATGTGATCAGCGTGAAAGAACAACTGAAAATGAAGCTGTTAACAAATATATATTTCCAGTTACATCCAGAAAAGTTACCTCATAGAAATGAGCAAGCCTCCCCCCGCCTCGCGCACGCTTAGATCTAGTAGAAATTAAAATTTCCCAGAACATTTTACTAGGTTATTATTTTACCTTTTCTGTTCTTGAGTGGCACCTTATGAGCAAAAATAACCCCACTTAGATCTGGTAGAAACTAAACTTTCCTAGAACCTTTTTCCAGGTTATTATTTTACCTTTTCTATTCTTAGTTAGCACCTTTTTTGGATACAGTTTATTGAATTTTTTTTTTTTTTTAACAGCAATATAAGGCAGGTTAGTTGAAAACGGCTAACATTATATGTAACTGAAATTTTCTGCTACCGCTTCTTTTCAACTAGGTGAAAATGAAATCCTTGAAACTCTATACAATATAGCAAGCAAGAACAAGATATGGAGGTCCTATATAGGCATGGGTTATTACAACTGCTCGCTGCCTCAACCCATTGCACGGAACTTGCTGGAGAATGCTGGATGGTAAAGTACAGGATTTCCTTGTTAAATGCGTATATATAAATACATGCTTAAAGTTCATCTTACGAATGTGCGTAGACAGATATGTCCAATACCCATTTATTTTGACTAAGGCTTTTATATGTTTGATACTGATGTTATAAGGGTAGGAACTATATTGTTCAGAAGTCAGAAGAAAAAAAATTTCTTGTGACTTTGGAAGATACTTGTTCTATGAAAAGCTTCTCCTTATAACATAGACTTCCATGGTTTCTATTCACAGCTTATATTTCTTATGGACTAAAATATGAATGTTCTTAAATGTTTTCCCTTTGATATTTCTCTCTTTGTTTGTGGGTTGTTTTTTGTTTATTTGGATTTGGCGGGGGGGGGGGGGGGGAAGTTGAGACCAGGGAGACTGGAATGTTTGAACATGTATCCACAAAGTATGTCATTGTTTGAACAAATAATTTGGTCTCCTTATTGCTGAGAACAGGTCAACAGTGTAATTGATAATTAATTTTTGAAGAGAACGAGAATATCATACTTTGCCCTCAGAGCCCAGATCACAGTTCAGTTGTTTGGGATGAGCCAAAAAAATAGTCTGTCAGAGTTGAGTTTTACTATTCTTTTAATGTAAAATGGACAAGTCTTTCAATGCATGAATTTATGTATTATGGGCAACATTATTCTAACATTATTCTAAGTAGTAAAAGCATTTATCTCTCAAAGGACTTTTCAGGAAAAAGCTTCTAAAGCTTGCTATAAGAACTCATTTAGCATTGGACATTACTCTAAACAGCTATAACTCAGGGTTAATGCATCAGACAAATGAAACTGAATTTCAGTCCACCAGACTGAATGACACTAATATCATGCGCTATTTCATTTTGAAGTTCCTGTGTCCATAGTCAATAACATCTTTTTTTTGCACTACAATTCAATCATAACTTAGATCTTTATTACTGAGTAATTTTCATTTGAATAAAAACAATATTTAAAGAGATAATAATAAAAGACAAGTGGAGTCAAATTATTTACTGTAAAAAGCCATTCAGTACTGTATTTTTATCAAGTTAAGCCAAATATTGCTAGTTTACAAATAGTGACTGCCGTATGCTTCTTGCGGGTATGTGTATCTTCTCCAAACTTCCAGGACTATTTATTATTAGACTTTGTTTTATTCATGTATCATCGGACTTTTGAACTGACCAAGAAGTTGCACAGATTGAAGAATTTGCACTTCTTAGACCTGAGGCATCTATGCAAGCAAGTATTGCATTGCTAGAGTCAAAAATGAGAACAGTTGAAGTAACTGGATCAAAATAAGCTGCATGTTTTTAAATACTAAAAAAAAAATAGTTAATAAAGCAACTATGAGAGTTTATTTAAAAAAAAAAGGTTCTTGGACTGTCCTATAAAATCAAACTAAAATGCTACAAGCTTAACTTATAGAAGGTTGAAGTGAATTGTGTTTGCTGGGAAGTGGGGGGATAAAAGCAATCTTCTTAACCATGCAGACTTTATAGAAACTGTTTTAGAAATCAAGCCTTTCCTCACATCTGCCAAGTGTGTATCTTATAAATGCTAACATCTACCCATTACAGCTTCAGGGGAAATGCTGCAAAAGTGAAGGCTTATTGTTTCTGCTCAATTCCATATCTTTCACGTGACTTGTTGTTTCTCATTGCTTGGCATTCCTGAGGGCAAGACTCGTACTGAAGTATAGCCAGAGTTTAAAAAATTGTTCACAGAAGTCTATGAGCACAGAAATGAAGGACTTCTCGGTATTTAGAAAATTCAGACGTGGTAGGAAGACGTAGAAAGCAAAGGGGTAGATTTCAGGAAGAAACTATTTAAAGCAAAATATATTTTCAGCTGGAAAAGGGACTGTTGACCCACACTGCATTCTTCAGAAGATTTGCCAGAAAAGTCTTCCTGTTAGATGCTGCTAAGAAAATATTCAACGCTGCTGGAGTCTCAAAGCTTTTTGAAGCATTCAGACAATGGTGTACAAAATCTCTGTTCGCAATAAACACTTGAATAGCTTTGTTAGTTTGAGATAAAAATGTCTGACCAAAACTATGTATGAATTAGTGCCTGGGAAGTTGGTTTGCAAGAACATCTTGTACTGGTAGCTCTTGGAAAAGCATAGGCATCGTTTTCTTTTAAGTCTGAACCCCATTTTAAACTTCTGTATTCTTGAAAGAAGCTGTTGAAAAATATTTTGGGTAGGTACTTTTCAGACAATTTGTTGTATCCAGAGAATGCTCTGATTCAAAGTTGTAAAACAAGCAGCCAACTTTTCGATAGTGGACTGTGGCTTGACAGAAGTGCCCTGGTTACAGTTCCAGTTTCCTGAGAGAGGGTTTTGATTGCGCAAGGTAGAGGATTATAGGCCTTTATTTTTGATGCTTTCTTTCATTTTGATCTTGGTTATTTTACAGCTGCTAACCCTACCTTGCAGTCTGTAATTGATAATTCCCTACTAATAATAGATGGAAGTCTTAGAAATAAGTGTTTTTGATAAATGAATTTCAGTTTTGTTTTTTTTTTTTAAAAGGTAGCCTGCTTTCTCAAAACAAATAAATAGCCTCTAAGTGTGTACACTTAATTGATCCTTAGAGCATCTTGACTCTAAAACTCAAGCAGAAGGATTTACTTTGGGGTATATCACCAAATATTGGCATTCAGCATGGTTTCCTCGGGCATAGAAATATCTGTCATCTCTCTGCTCATAGGGATGCATAGTCTGTATTCTGCTGCATCATATATTGACATATTTGTTAAAATATTTCACCCCAAGTGGGCTGAACTGTGACCATAGTAACAGACCCAGTCAATTCTGTGCCATGACATGAGCATAAATGGGTAAATAGAAAGTATGAAGAATATTTGGTTTCAGAAATAAGCTTACGTATAGGCCTGTTATACATGTCAAAACTCAGTAGTATTTTTGGAGCTTAAGTGGATACAAATATCAGTAAGACTTTGCAAGTCAAGAAGGCCTTTAAGGTCGTGTGTATTCCAACCAATGAAGCATGACAGAGTAGAGAGGTCTCCAAAGTACAAGGACATCAGCAATCTTTACATCAGTCGTCTAACTCATTAGCAATTAGCACTGACCTCTCCTGCGTTACATTCTGAAAATCACTGCATACCTTGCAAAAATGTCGAATGTGAACGCTAAGCAGCTGATTTCTACTTCCAGAAAAGATAAAGAAAGCTGCACAAGCAACTTACAGAGCGTGCCAAACTTGATAGTAAATTAAATGTTTTTTGTGTGAGGTATTTAGAATTGTTTATGCTTTTGTTTGAAACTGACATGTCTTTCATAAGTATGCCCTCTCATAAGACTATTTAACTCTCAAACCAATGGGTGAGTTTCAGGATCATCTTTAATAACAAATCTTCAAAGATGCCTACAGTCCCAAGCGACATGCCTTTAACTCTACAAGCAGTAGGGCACTGGGAAATTTTACAGGCTAGGTGAAAATATTTGAAGTTGGAAGGTCACCCGTTGCACAGCTTTGTTGTAATATCTTTCTACACTACAATATTTGTATATTGCATATTTATATTAAATATGGATGAGTCTTTTTTTTTTTTTTTAAAAACAGTTTCAGTCTTGGCCTTGATGAGGAAATGCAATCCTTAAAATTCTAAAAAGTCAGATAATTTAGAAAATTCATGTGTTAAGGTTTCTCAGTCTTCCAGTATTTTAAGGTGAATGAAACATCTTTTTTTCTGTGGCTCATATATGATCTGTTTCAAATTATGCTAGTGGTCTGTCTTTACTGTAAGATCATTTTATCTTGCTATTTATCAGTTCTCAAAAAGAATGCTCTGTATCACTGGAAATGAAACGCAATTCTAGCTCTGTCATTGCATGAGATTAGCCTTGCAGATACCTAAAACTGCAAGAACTTAAGTTACAAAAAGTTTAAAATAAGAAGTCAGTCTTTGATTACAAATATATCAACTACCCTGACTTTCAGTCAAACTACAGAAACAATTACTGATGAATGCATTCTAGTCAACTGTTTTACTAGAACTTGTATTAAGAAATAATTTAAGCTTAGTCTTAGATCTTACTGACTGCGTACCTACCAAAATTAATCAATAATCAGTTTACTGAGTACTGCTTGATGATGGCGTTTTCTGTATCTTTTCTGTGATCTGCCATTTCGCTGTCCTTTTCACCACTTTTCACTTTTTTGCCTTTGTTTTTAGGCAAAAAGCAAGGGCTGGCTTTAGTGTAAAGAACCTATAATTGTTAACTCTGCAGTTAATTTATAGTCTATTGTTTCTTTGTTAAATGTAAAACTATTCCAGCTTTGAAGATTTCTTCTACTCCTTTCTCAGCCAGGTCTTTTGATCAGCAGCCTAGCCTTTGGCTGAAAGTGTGTGTTTCCTAAACACTACTTGCTTTGATGCCGGTCTGTTGACCCCAGTCTGCTCCACTGTAGTATTACTTCAGAGTTTTTAAAAATGTTCATCAGTTTATTAAAGCTTGTATTCATACAAATATTTCTGTATGAATGTAGTGTCTCATGGAAGGTTTCTTTTGTATCATGACTTATGTGCCTTAACTAACTTGGGAGTATTTGTAGAAATACCTCTGAGCAGAGAAGGTACTGACTGAAAATGATTATTTTCCACCAGTTTAAACTGAACAAGAGGCAGTTTGTATTTCTTGTCACTCTAGTAATTCTTCCTATTTTTTAATTTGAATATTGTTGTTGCTGGACTTGAATTCAACAGGAAATAGCCACTTGAACAAGCTTAAGCAGAATAGATTTTTTGATATGGGAACCGCTTCATATGCTCTTCAGAGATTTGATTTGTATAAGTTTACTTTAGAAAGTCACTTTACAAATAATACAGAAAAATGGTTAGAAAAAGTCAGGCAAAAGTCTGAGTACAGACTAAAGACAGCTATTTTACTTGAAGCAATGGTTGAGAACTAGGATTATTACACTAAAAGATGTAGACGCTTGGACAGTGTCAACCCACTTCTCAAGAGAATATATCTATGTAAACAAATCTTTTGTAATTTAAAATGTCTTCACTATGTGCTGTAGAATACTTAAAGTTCACGCATGATAATTTGCACTGCTATTGAATGTAGACATTAGTATTAACCGTGTCTTAAGAAAGGTGCTTTATCCTTGAAAACAAAATAATTTTGCACAATATGAACAGATGCAGCTTTAATGTCTTTAGCAAAATTTGCACCCCAGTTTAATAGGAGGTGTTTCTTCTCTACTACTGATTTTTGCTTTTGTCTGCCTGTTTTCCTTTCTCATTTTACATCAGTCCCTAATTAGTAATGGTATAATAAAGCAATACCTATACTGAAATGAAAAATATAGCCTGTGTATGCAGTCTTAATTAAAATCTCGTTTCTGTTAACTGATTATTCTGACATATATTAATCAACAAGTCTTTGTGTTTTGTTCACCTTCTATCAACTTTATATGGGGTTTGAGCTTTCAAGTGCTTGAAAGTCTCCCTTGAAAGCCGATACCTTCAGTCATGTATCATAAAAGCCCCTTTCAAAATTTCAGTGCTTACTAGCATCCTTTCAAGAAGCGAACTGAAAAGCAGAGGCCGTGAGTGTTCCTCCTTATCACTGGTTTCTGGACTCTACTCTGGATTCAAACTGGCATAAAGCCTGGCCTTTTCCACCCTGAAGTCCAGAACCCCGGAGTTCTGGAAGTGAAGGGAGTCTAATCTCTATTTTTGCCTTTCACCCCCGGGCTACTGGCCTTACCTCAGCATGCTGTGCAGCTTTTTCTTTCTTTTCTCTGTGCCCGCCCCCACACGTGTTCTTACAATGAGGTGTTTCCCTGGCTGTGGGCTTTTTTAAGGAGTAGCTTATGTTGCCTTTATGCCTTTGTTCTCCAAATGACAACAGATAAAATTCCCCTCAGTCTTACTTCTCTCCAGTAGCAAATAGGCAAATTGTAATTTCACAAGAAGTGGCATGCTGCTGAGCTTGATCCTGCAAGGTGCTAAGCGCCTTCCCTCCCGTAAGAGTGGAGAGTACTCAGTAAGTAAGGACTTTAGAAACAGCATTTTGAAAGACAGTGACATGATTGATTTGAGTTAAGCATTCTCATTTAGTTATTGTGACTTCACTCATTTCTGCCACACTCGGTTGATTACAACTTTAAAGTCCAATTTCCCCCTAGTCCCCACCACCAACCAAAATGCATATTCACCTTTATTTTAAAATAAACTCCTCCTCTCTTCAAAATGGAGAGAGCTAATTTTTCTCCTGTGGAGAACTAAGTCAAAAGCAGTAGGAAAAATATTACTGTAACGGAAGTCTGAGAATAAATTACAGCCCTCTGAAAATAGCTGGCTGAAAACAGACTTTCTTCTTAGTGAGTTGTGCTTTACAATATATTTTTTTCAACAGAATAAATCTGTTACGCATTTCTTTTCGATGATCTAAATTCAGAATGCTTTTCTTACAGGGTTACGCAGTATACTCCTTACCAACCTGAGGTTTCCCAAGGCAGGCTGGAGAGCCTGCTAAATTACCAGACTTTGGTGTGTGACATCACAGGAATGGACGTGGCTAACGCATCTTTGCTGGATGAGGCGACAGCTGCTGCAGAAGCCATGCAATTGTGTCATAGGTAATATGTTTAAATGTATGGCTAAATCACATCACCAGAAAGGAATGCATCTCACCTATGCAGGGATTAGGCAGGTGAGTGAGCTGAGATGGAGTGTGGTCTTTTCCCGGAGCAGATCAGTGATCAGCTGTAGCCCATGTTATTAAGCCACCAGAGAATCTTTTGGTGTTGCTGTGAATGTTTACCCTGGTATGTTGGCCTTGATATGAATCTCTCATGCCCGTGAGGGCTGAAGATGTGAATAAACTAAAAATAAATTAAAAGGAGGCTGTAAAAGAAAAAAAAATAGTCAGAAGTGAGCCTACTATTGAATTTACTTTCAGGGATCTACATTGTAGGGATATTTGAAGGGCATCTGCAAAACAAAAATTAAATATGAAAGAGATTATTGAAGGTCAGTGCAGGTCTGTGTATCTGGAAGGAGGTTAAATAGCCGAGGTTCTGCTGCAACTATACAGTTGTTCAGCACATTAGTCTGACATGAAGTCTTGTGTTATTCTCTATTTTACTACTTGGATGGCACACGACAGGTTATCCAGGGCAAAACAGAGAATCTGTATTAAAAATGACAATTGTAGTCCTCTTCTGTACTTGCGTTTTAAAATAATGTGCAGAGAGAGGCATTCTTGCCGTTCAGTTTACCTCCTGATTTTATTATATAGCCTGCTTTAATTATTTTGCCATGTACAAATCTCATTTGAGTTTCTGAGAACTTTCTCATTCTGAAGGGAATAAAAACCTCACTCAATCACATATTTGAGTTATGATAACTAAAATTTATAATTGCTTTTTACTTCAGGAAAACTCATATTGTAAAGGCCTTTGATTTTTGCTTCTGTGGAATAGACTATATTCTTGATGCTTGCTCTTTTTCTTTTAAACAGGCACAACAAAAGAAGGAAGTTCTATGTAGATGCTCGATGCCACCCTCAAACGATAGCAGTGGTCCAGACTAGAGCCAAGTAATGTTTTTCTCCGTTTTCCTCCGTAATATTTTCACCTATACAAATCATTTTTCATAGCTCTCTCATATACCTAATGTGTTGGAGATACAGGATTGCTTTTTTCCCACAAAATAAATACTGAAATCTCATATTTGGTGTTGCTTCTACTTTTCTATTTAAATATAACGATGAGATAATTCAAGATATTTAAAGAGAGAGTAAACATATGACAACAAGAAAATATTTAATTTCCCCTTTAAGTTCTTCACACGTTTGTATTATATGGGTATTGAATTCAGCCTAATCAATTTTAGCTAGGAAATGACTTGCCCTCGATACTAAAACTTCTTTTTTAATGAAAGCTAAATCCCCTTTAAGTTTAGAGTTTTCTATTTTACAACAGTGGTTCCTGGGTATCAAAGTTAAATGTGTTAAAGCATCAAAATGTTGAAACATATGCAGTGTCTGCTCTGCTCTGTAATTCTGGTGATAAGATAAAACGCAGTTCTTCTGTACTGTATGCCATGACACCATATTCTCTCAATATTTAATGAATGCAAAGCAGGTTGAATTCTCTAATATGTCTAAAAAAAAAAAAAAATAAATCCATGAAGATACATATTAAATGTCAACCCAAGGCAGTAAGCAGCTTAAATATGTTGCCTTCTGCATGTTTTTGTTTTCCAGTTATACCGGTGTTATTACTGAGCTCAAATTACCACAGGAGATGGATTTCAGTGGAAAGGATGTCGGTGGTGTATTATTTCAGTACCCTGATACTGAAGGGAAGGTAGAAGACTTCTCTGAACTTGTTGAAAGAGCTCATCAAAACGGGGTAAAGTAAATTTTACTCTGCCACTCAGATTTCAGTCTGATGCGTTAAACCGACTTAGACATAGATGCTAGATATTGCATGAGATACCATGCGAAGGTTGCTGTTATGCTTCAGCTCCTTGTGAGGCATACCGTGTTCAAATGCAGCTCTGCTGCAAATGCTGTTCCTTCAGAAAAGAGGGTGACTGCTCTGCGCACTTCTGTTTTCAGACTCTTGCCTGCTGTGCTACTGATCTTCTGGCTCTCTGTATTTTGAGGCCTCCTGGAGAGTTTGGGGTAGATGTGGTCCTGGGTACCTCCCAGAGATTTGGTGTGCCGCTCTGCTACGGGGGACCTCATGCAGCATTCTTTGCTGTCAAGGAAAACCTAGTGAGAATGATGCCGGGCCGAATGGTGGGCGTTACGAGGTAAAGGCTACCTTTAATCTCTTATGTGAAAATCAAAATAAGACATGTTATGACTGTCTTGGTTAGCCCTTGTGGTAATGCCTGACCATGCCATTGTATTTAACACCTTTATATTTCTTGAAAAGTAGGAGAATAAAAATTGGCTTCACAATTTTTAAGAAGCAAGCTGAAAGAATTGCATTTGTATGGATTGCAGCTGTGAACTATGTCTATACTGCTAGCTGCAATGTGGGATGAAGAGATTGCCTAGACAATGGAGAGGACTAACTTTGATGGCTCAGGGATTTGCCTGAACTAATTTATTCTGCTTATTCTAGGCTGTAATACTTCCTTCTCTGACATCCAGGGATTATAAAACAAAAGTGTAGGGAAGTAAAAAATACAGTGAATAAACAGTCAAATAAACCCAAATAATCAAGAAGGCATTTAATGTAGTTCAAGTTTTAGTTGAACTTCAATGAGATGGAGAAATAGTGTGCAAAAATTTACCTCTAATTCTTATTGGTGGCATAGAATTTTGATAAGATATGCAACTGGGAATAATACAAATGCAAACTAATTGTTATTGGAAAAAGTCCGTATTTTTGTCATGGAAGCGATTGAGAAGTGCTTCAGTAACCCAGATAACCAATCACATTAGTAATTAATGAGTTTCAAAAATATTTGGTTCGTATAGGAACATTCTTTCAAATACATTTTTAGTCGTCTTGGCAATTCCAAGTGTATTATTCTTAGCCTTGACTCATAGTTCTGAAATCTGATCTCCTTTTCAAATTTTGATCGGTTTATAATTCTAGTGTAATCTTTTGCGAAAGAATAGTAATTCTGGTTATCAAGCTCACGCTAGCTCTATACTGTAACTACATGCAGGTTGATATTTTTGATCTATTTTCATCTTTCTGCATTTCTAAAAAATTGGCAAAGAAGTGTTAAAAGTAGAAAGTTGCAATAATTCCACAATGCGGCGTTTTGTTATGAATTATTTTTTAAGTTTTTGGTGATAAACTGCGCTGTGTAGTCAAAATCCTCAGAAGAGCTGCTAGAGCAAAAATGATTTGAATATCATACTGCTGATGAGCAAATATTAAAGGTGAATAGCCTAGCTATTCAAAACCCCTCTTATATATGCATGTATACGGGTGATCTTTTCTTTCTCGTAGCTGTTTTGAAAATTTTTATAATTTTAAAAGATATTAGACTGAGTTTTAACCATTCAGTTTTGACATGTTAGTAACTCTACAAAAGGACCTCTTAAATGATGGATTGGCCAGAGCTCATTAGGTTATCTCATACAACATTGTTGGAGGGGTTATTTTTACATATAAACTATGCCTGCTCTTGCCTCATATTGTTAGAAAAATGCTTCCTTAGTGGCCTTTGTTCAACCTGAATTCTGAGTTATTACTCAGTTAAAATGATTACAGTTCTTTGTAGCGCTTTAAGGTAAATAGTCTTGATGTAGTTTACTTAGAAAACACACTGTGTGCTCTGCCTGATCCGACTCACCAGCCAAGCATGATCTAAATGAAAATCTAGAGACTTCAGTGTTTGGAAAGCTCTTTGGAGCAAGTCTCGTTATTGGTAGCACCGTCCCTGGAAGAGGCAAAGGGAGGCAAAATTAGCTGTTCCCTCTGTCCCTTTTGGCTTTACGCGGGAGTATGGATCCAATTCCATGTGGTTCCTCCTCTTCAGAGATGTCACATCTGTCCCATCTTGTGTTTATTCACCTCAGCAGCTTTCTGAGTCTAGGGTTAGACAAACACTTTCAGGTTAGCAAGGTTAGAGCCCCACCTCTTAATTGCTATCGTTTAAAGTAACATCATCTTTTGTGATCTAGAGATGCAAATGGAAAGGAAGTGTATCGACTAGCTTTACAAACACGAGAGCAGCATATTAGAAGAGACAAAGCTACGAGCAATATCTGCACAGCACAGGTAAGTTGTCAGGCTTTGCTTTTAACGCTAGAAGGCAGCTAATTAAACCGTAAGACTGTAGCTGTAACACCACAGTGCTTTCAGTTAGCTTTACTTTGGTGAATTTTTAGGAGTCTTTTTACTAGAAAAAGGAAGAATGTTGAAATGTCCTTGTGTTTGTGTGATTGTTTAGAGTCCTTTGAAGAACAGAACCCTGTATGAAAGGAGGATGTTAATATGTGCATCCGTTATTTACCTTAGTCCTGAATTCCTGTGGTATCAGGAATCTATCTGTCCCATAAAGTGAACTTCACTGTGTAGTGCTGTGATCGTTATAAAGCAAATCTGTCTCACATGTAAGGCAGAAGGGAATTCTAATGATCCCGAGTTGCCCACTCAAGGCAAAATTTCATTTTGAAGATCTAAAACTACTTGTGGGAAAACATAAATTGTGGCAGTTTGAACATATGATTTGATACATAAGTGTTATTACAGTACCAAATAGCTATTTTTACAGTAAAATGCCATGACTAAATTAATAGTTGCTCTAAATAGCTATTTTTGGCATGTATCCACATACTTTCATCCAGACAAGCTTAAAAATTTTTCTGTTCCTATGAATGTTTTGGTCATGCTCTCAATGTTGCACCTTATTTTGAGGAGGGATTAGTAATATTGAAATAGGTTTAATTATTTAGCATTTATGAGATGTTCCAATAAATATTATATAGTAAGCTAAGCAGTGAGTTTCCGGGATTAGTTTTTCTTGAGATTCTTCAAATACTCACTCAGTAGGACTCCGTAGTTATTGAAGTTTAAGTTGATGTTAATTACTGAAACATTTAAATTCAAAGGACTTCAAAGGAGTTCAAAGGACTTTGAATTCACGATCAGTGCTTACAGTTTCATAACAGTATTTTGCCTTTGCCATCTCTTTTCTTGTGGGCTACATGTAATTAAGTATAGCATCAGCTGAGGATATATGGCTGTCTCTGAGTGCTAAAGAAACTTTCTACTAAACTAACATGATACACTTTTAGTAATAGTAATGTTATAAAATGTGCTTGGGTCTTAGGCTCTTCTCGCTAACATGGCAGCCATGTTCGGTGTCTACCACGGTTCTGATGGATTAAGGCATATTGCAAGACGGGTGCATAATGCTACTCTAATCTTGGCTGAAGGTGAGTTTATACGTGTAAGATTACAGAAACTGATTTTAAAACCTTATTCCTTCTTAAATACCAACCGTCAGTCTTCTGCCAGCTGATACATTTTAGCTCTCAACTACAGAGGTACCATTTTTATGTAAAATCCATGGCTAATAATATCCTTTTAACAATGAAATCCAAGGATTAGATATCTATGTGATGTGAGCTTGCAAGTATTAATTCTGTTTCCTTGGAAAACTAAGAGAAGTCTACACCGCAAGTCTCTGGCTGATAAGATTCAAATGCTGTTTTCCAGGTGTAAGTACTCAACTTACTAGATCATTCTGGGTTACAGAAATCTGCACAAGGTGCTGGCTGTCTGCAAACATAGTTAATAGGTGAGATTAAAGAAATAGAAACACTTCAGTTAAATTGGATGTAGAACTATAGCGCTATGAACACTGAAATCCCAAAGCTTAGTAGCTGTCTGAGAGCACAGAATCTTTGTGATTTGCTTTGTTAACAAAACGTCAGCTGAATACTTCTCTCCCATTCTATACAAATGGCTGCAAGACAGGTGTTTGAAGAATGTCTGGACTCAAAAAGCAAATCCAGCGTAGCTGGATAAATTTGTCCAGTGCAACTGCTGCTGTTAATATCTGTGATCAGCAGAGGGTTTCAGAGCGTGTATCAAAGGGATAAGCAATGGCAACCATACTCCGTGTGACTTGATCAATAGATTTTAGTTGTTGCTATTAATAACTGTAGGGTGTTCTAGTGACCATGGGTTCTTGAACTGGGGAAGCTCATACCAGGATAACTGCAGGATATCTCTTGCTTCCCCTGGTGAAAAAATTCTTGGGAATATGTCTTTCCAAGTGAAGATTGACTGCGCTAGTGAAGATTAACTGTGCAAAAACTGTAAGAACAGTTACGTTAAGCTGGTTAAGGTGATAACGTGTGCTGTCTGGTCTTAAGCTTGACCTCAGATAGCTTGAAGGACATTGCAGTAGTAAATAGCGATCACAGCAGCGCAGTGCGGTGTGGTGTGGTGGGGGTGGTCGTGGTTGCTGACCAACAAGGCCATTGCTGCTCTCAGAAAGAACTGTGCAGACTGGCGCTGTGGCTTGAGGAAGGATTACCGAAATTACCCATGCTTTATTTGCCGTTTAGTCTGAAGACTGCTGCTACGTAGAACTCTCTCTTGACTTGTAATAGCTCCTATCCATTTATATAAACTCTTTTTTGTTTCCAACTTTGTGGCTTGCTGTTCTTAATTCATTCATAAACTAATTCTGCTACAATACATACTGCAAATTTGCAGTATCAGAAGGATCTTCTCTAGATTCTATGTGTATCATAAGTTAGGTCTCAACCTGATTTAGACGCATTTCATGCAAAGTAACAGTTACTGGAGAGCTGGTGATTTCATTGCTATGTAAACAAGAGGAATGTCTTGCTTTATTATCTAATAGAATTTACTTAAGAGAGAGATGTAGTGTTGTTATGGAAGTATTGTGTACACAAGCAATATAGCAGCTAATTAACTTACTGGTTTTTTTGTAGGTCTCAGGCGAGCTGGTCATAAACTACATCATGATCTGTTCTTCGATACCTTGACAATCACGTGTGGATGCTCAGTCAAAGAGGTTTTGGACAGGGCAGCCCTTAGAAAGATCAATTTTCGGATTTATAGTGATGGCAGAGTAAGCAAATCTCTAAGCTTTTAAGAAATTTTACAGCATGAACTTTTTTACATTAAGTTTCTCGTCATTGTGCTAAATAGAACAAAAGTAGTTGTTCCATCACTCATCTGTTTACTTCACTCAATTATAGAGATAATATAAGGAGTGAAATTAAGGGATGTAATGAACTTCCATAAATACTCTTTGCTGTTCATTTCTTGCCTATTTAAAAAGATTATCTATTTGCTTCATTTTAAATACGCTACTAATGGATAGAATGGAGAGACTTTAACATTTTAGCAATATCCTTAAAATGCTAGATGACCTCAAGGATTCAGGTTCTGTGGCAGCATTTAAAGATAGAGCCTGAAATCTAAACCACGTTTTAGTAGACATGTAAAAGGCTTTTTGCAGAGTTTAATACATTTTTTTAAAATGCGGGGGTGGGGGTGGGGAGGAACAGCAAAATGGGCTATCTTCCTATTAAACGGAAAATGCTTAGACAGAAACGATGAAAGGGAAGTCACGTGTTCTGAAGTTATAGCATGAAGCTTGAGTGGTTTGGTAAGGGAAAGAAAAGATAGAAATTGGAAAATTGTATGAAAAAAATACATTTACCTATCTATTATATAAAAGGCCCTGAAATTTGCAGACTGTTAGGTGGATTGAGGTATTTTTGTTCATTTTTTCTCCTGTTTCTGGAGTGTCTTTCTGGACAAGGACAAAGCACTATACCCCTGGATCTGAGAGCTCTGAGTAATTACTGTTGTTTTTGTCCATAGCTTGGAGTATCACTTGATGAAACTGTAAATGAGAAAGACTTAGATGACATATTATGGATTTTTGGTTGTGAATCTTCAGCTGTAAGTAGACAGTAGATCATATGGATTAAGTTCATTTGAATTTTTCAGAACTCAGTGGAAATCAAAACTGCAGATTGTTCAATACTGACAATTTCAAATCCTCCCTTAAAGAGAGAGAGAAGATGAGATAACAATGATCTATGTAACTGAGTAATGCCATTCTCTGATTACAATGCTTAATTCCTTGGGTCAACTGGGACACCTTTTGTGTGGGCCATTACTTGTTTTGTGAGGGTTCGGACATTGTGGTCAGTTATTTCCCCCTGCTGGAATTTTGTTCCACATCTTTGGTAACACCTCCAAGGTGTGTGTTACTGAGATTCCATACTCTTTTTAACATAAAGCTGTTGCTATGCTAGATAGGTACAAGTATGTATGCTAATGAAGTTTATGATCTAAAGAACTGTCTAAATATTAAGCTGAGCTGGTAGCGTAAGTCAGTTCTGATGATGATTGACGATGAGAAGAAATATCTCTGTGAAGACACTTGACTTTGTGTTTCTTTGTGCCAAAGGAACTAGTTGCTGAGGGTATGGGGGAGGAAACTAAAGGCATTCTGAGCACCCCATTTAAAAGAACTTCCAAATTCTTGACACATCAAGTTTTCAACAGGTTTGTGAAATTACTGTATATCTGATATTTTAAAGGAGCCTGAAAGTGACTCTGTTTCATAAGTGGTACCTGTGGTCAGATAGAGCTGTACGTCTAAATGTACAGAGTCACTCATTGCTCTAAAACTATCTATTTGGTAGCTTTTTTTTAGATTAACTTTCAATTTTTAAATGAGCAAAGCAGTGCTCTTGGTCACTTGCGGCATGTGTTTGTCCATTAGTCTGCTACATCCGACAAGCAGGTATTTATGGATGTAATATTGCTGGGCTGAGTAGAACCTTTGTGTTACGTATCTAGTGATAATGTTTCAGAGCAAATGAAAATAGATGTTTTTCATCCAAATTGTTCTTAGCAGGCATAAGATACTAGTTTGGAAAATGGTACCTAATATATAGTAAAAAATAAAAGTGGAGGGTTACTCTTACCTACTTCTCATCTTAATTCTTTTTTTATGCCATTTCCTATATTAGAGTGCAGATCAGCCAGCTTGTTTAGTTAATCTGCTTGCCTTAACACCATCTTTTGTGCTCTTCAGCTATCACTCCGAAACAAATATAGTCCGGTACATGAAAAGATTGGAAAACAAAGATATTTCCCTTGTTCACAGCATGATTCCTTTGGTAAGTATTTACCAAAAAGAAGAAATTAGACAGTGTGTATATATATATATATAATTATGCATACACTGATATATGTGTTTGTATTTTTAGGGTTCCTGTACAATGAAGCTCAATAGTTCAGCTGAACTTACAGTAAGTTGTAAAAAAATTATGCCTTATTTGAGACCCACCTGAAAAAAAACTATCTAGCCAGTCAAACAGTGTCACAATAGATATTAGAAGACAAATATTGCTTTTAGTGTAAAACTCCAGGTGAGAAAATAGATTCATAAGTAGCTAATGGCATCAGCTCCTTTTTCTGGGGGGGAAAAGAAGGTTTCAGGAAGTGTAGTAGGAGTGCATTGAAACCGAAAGAATGGCTTTGAAAAGTCCATTCTGAAAGATTATGGAAGAAAATTCAATGGGAGCGGACACCTAATTCCAAAAGTTAAGTGATATTGCCATGCCTAATTTCTAGCTCCTTTACAAATCTTGCTGTAAATTCTCAGGAATACAAAAAACTGACAATTCATAGTCTTCTCTTTGTCTACTGGCTGTTTCTTAGGATAGCACTCTTTCTTCAAGCTGATGAACAAGAGTCTCTGGCTATCTTAATTTTTCCAGTTTGTAGTAGCAAAGGAAGCAGAGCTTTGTCTAGGTCCTCTGTGGGTACTGAGAGCTGTCTGACTCCGAATGCGTTTCCTCTCCTCTCTCCAGGTCGGCAGCCTGCTTTGATCATTCAGTCGATTTCTTCTCTCCCTTTTCTCTCAGTCTCTTCTGCGCATCTCTTCCTTCCTCTTGTTTCTGTCTGATATAACCCCTTCTAATTAAAGTGGAAAGCAACAGAGCTGTGTGCAGCTAACACTGAGCATTAGCTCTTTTACTACTCCGCTTAGTTCCCTTCCTTTTCCCTGAGATCTCAGAGCTCTATTTAAATGTAGGTGTCCTGGAAGGAGAAACCAAGGATTTTTGGCATCAGTGATAACAGAAGCAGCACTTGACTGTTTAAAAAAAAAAAAAAAAACGCTAATGGAAATCAGCCTATGTTGAGGTCGGGCATTTACCTTGCTATGTAAGAAAGGCTTTGTTCCTTTTTGTTTGTTTGTTTGAGCACAAAGCAGTTTTTCTTGCGTTCATTGAGTTTTAACAACAAAACAGTCGTCTTCAAATTAATGAATCTTTAAATTTTAGTTGAGAAATTATTATCGTTATTGTAATCACTATTACCTAAAAGCTAGGGCACCTTGCTTCTTAGCATTAATTCTTTTGATTCCAGTAGACAGACAGACAGACACACACACACACACACGCACACACACACACACTTTCAGAATTTCCTGTTACAACCTTTTATTTACTTATTTATTTATTTTTTAGCCCATCACATGGAAAGAGTTTGCCAACATCCACCCTTTTGTGCCTCTGGATCAGGCTGAAGGATATCAGCAGCTTTTCAAGGACCTAGAGAAGGATCTGTGTGAGATTACAGGCTATGACACAATCTCCTTCCAACCAAACAGGTAGAAAAGTTTTTACTGAGCAGCTACTCCTTGACATGGCTCAAAAGCTTACCTCAAAGGAAAATTTGTTAACCAAAAAACAGATGACGTTTCTGGAATTAAATTTCGCAAACAAAAGTCTTGAATGCAAGGCTTGTCTGACAACAAGACTTGTTTTTGTCAAAACTGTAGAATCTTGGTTTGTCTGTTTTCTTTTAAAAGTTTTAACACTTAGAGGTAGTATCAATCTTGATCTTTTCAATCCTTTTAATTTTTTTTTTTTTTATATTTTCTTCTCTGTGAAGGCTCCTTCTCTGCTGCTTGCTTGAAATGGTGATGTTAAATTTAATTCATACAAGGATATCAGAAAAGTTTTGAAATTGGACTAAGCTGTCTCCTTTAGGATCGTTGAAAGTGATATTTTGTGCACTAGGTTTGACTGGAGAATCCCAAGGATCTGCGTGCCCACTGAGATAATTAAAGCAGAACTGAATGAGCATGGGTGTTGTCTTTTTTTTTTTTTATCACCTTCATTAGTTCTGAGTACAAAATGAGCAGCAAGGACTTATTCAGACTCTTGGGGTGCCAGGGAAATTCTTATGCTTGTGTGGCTATATATAATAAGCTTTATCATGCATTTCAGCACTAACTTTCCTCTCTCTAGTCAAGAAAGCAGCCTCCTGCTGGGTCAGAAATGGGGATCAACTTAATGACTAAAGGGATTGAGCCTAGGGCTTTAGAACATAAAACAACACAACGTTTTTCTGTGTACTGTTTGAAAAAGATGTAGGAGCTGTTAATCAGTGCTTGTACACTTGTAATTAAAGCTGTATGTCTTTTAATTTGCTGATGCTTGCTAAAAGCCAGTAAGAAGGATTATGGCAGGATAATTTTGAAGTTTCAGTACTGTGCTGGTACATTCTGGTTCATATGTTTGCATAACAGGCTTTTTGTCCTTCTTGCAGTGGAGCCCAAGGAGAATATGCAGGTTTGGCTGCAATCAAGGCTTATTTGAATGCAAAAGGAGAACGTAATAGAAGTGTAAGTGTTTACGTTTGTATGGGGAAGAACTTTGGGTGGGAAATGGAAAAGGAGAGATGGTGCAGCAACTAGGATTTGCCTAGGACTGGAAAAACATAGGTTCTGTTTCCTAATCTGCCACAAGTCTTCAGTATTCCCTACTTTCCTCAGGAGTCGTGTGTACCATCTTCAAAGACTTCCTTTTCTGTACAGTCAGTGGGAATGGGACTTCTCTGCAGTTTGATTCAGATATGCAGTGAGATGAATCTAGACCCGGATGCCCATGTCCCAGAAGTAAAATGGACAATGACAGTTTCCTAATTTTTCAGTGTGCTGTGACATTCCCTCTCCAGCCTTTTTAAATACAAAGTGAATAAGAATTGAGTATCTAAAACTTGTAATGCTTGGGACATCAGTCTACCCCCAGAACAGTCACTGAACAGTCAGAAGTAGCAGACAAGGTTCTGGTATGCCATGGCACAGAAAACAGACTCATAAAAATCTCCAGGTTCATCCATTTCTCGTCCATTCAAACTCTTTGATAACTACATCCCTCTAGGATATACAGAGATAACCTTGCTTCACCCAGGCCGCGATATCATGGATGAATATTGTAATTTGGTTGTGATTCCTTTAGACTAATTATATATTGATTTGACTGACTGAGTGGAAAGGCTTGGAGTTTTCTCGTTTTTGTTTTTCTTAATAATTTTTTATACTAACCACCTGAAACTTTGACCATAAGGAATCACTTCTCAACTGTACGGTAGAAACTTCCCAAGACTGAGTTCTTATAAACCTGAAAGGCAATAGCAAGCGTAAAATGATATTTACCTGGCATATGCTTCCAGCATCCACTTACTTGCAGTTGAGGAACTTCCTGACCCAAAGGTGCTATTCATGGATTTTTTTTCCATTAAATTTGATCATGTGATCTTTAGGAGGAAACTCTTGATATTTACAGCGTCTTAGAGAGAAAGGTCTGTCTGTGGCTTCATCCTGCATTATATGAAAAAATAATTCCTCTTATTTTTTTTGAACTTCTTACAATTTCATCCAATACCTTCTCACTCTTCAGAGATGATATACTATTATTCCCTGTTCACAGCCTGCATGTCACATGTTAATGCTGAGATTTTTATATTCTTTCTCAATTCTGTCTTCCTAGTTGGATTCCAATTATTTGTTCTTCGTTCTCACAAAAGCCATCTTATAGGTTTGATTACCATCACCACTTCTTTGTCCCTTTTCCATTGTTCTCCTTTCCTTTCTAACTTTTTAACATGCTATTTTTTCCCCTCAATACTGCAAAGTCTTTGAGCGGCAATAGATTCAGAATTACAATCACTGTTATGTAATGTTAAGATTTGTTCCCTTATGTATTGTTCTAGATGTATCTGTGTTCAACATTTTCTGTTTTCATGCCCACCACTGTGGGATCTTTTCTCAACTAGGCCATCAGTTTTTTATTAGCATTTTGAATAATTTTGGATTTTTAATCAGGATTTGTCACCTCACTATTCATCTCTTTCTGAATGAACTATGAGTAAGTTGAAATGCTGGAGATTCAAGACAGATCTTTATACTGTAGAAAACAGCATTCTGTTAGAGGACCTTTCTTCATAGCAAAAACTGATCATTTATCTTTCTTCCTTTATTTTAATTTCTGGTTCAGCAAGAAAATTAAAAAGTATATTGATATTGAAAACTGTAACTTTTATTAGGTTGAAGGGACAACAAAGACTACATCAATGATCGCATGCAAAAGGATCCACAATGTTCCTCAGGAAGTGGCATTCCCAAGAACTATTAGCATAGGTGTATCTGAAATTCATCCATTGCACTTTGTGATTACAGGCTGTGGTCCATGAGTGCTTTTTCTCAGTCTGAAGTTAATTAGGATTAAATTTATTGCAGGTATAGTTATTTTATGATAATCCATGTTGCTGCCTTTCTTTGTTCATACAAAATGCCATAAAATGTTGACTCTTTAACTGAAGTGACCTTCTATCCTGGACTGGCCAGAAGTAGCCACAGCTCAGAAGTATTGGTGTTGTCCACACCATTTATTCAACCTCTCTTGTGACAGTGTTTATGCTGTGTTTGGTAAAATTAGATCATGTTATGAAGAGATGTCCTTCTGCTATCCTTCAAGGGTTAGTGACAGAGATGTTAGGTTATACTATTTTAAAGTCATGCTGTTAGTCTTTGATTGATGTCAAAAGTGTATGTTATGGAGACTTCCATTATTTTTATTCCATATCTGCACGGCAGCTAGGAGCAAGATAAAGAGAAAGCCTAACATAGACAGTATGAAAGTTAGAGTAGTAGTCAAAAAGAGAAAGTAGTATAGCAGGGTTTGTTGCTGGCAGGAAATCTCTAATCTGTGTGTTAGACCCATGAAGAGGTGACAGAAGAGGGTCGCTAATGCTGAAGGGTAAAGCATTATCACTGTCACCCAGGTTTGGACTATTCTGAAGTTTAAAACATGACACTATGGTTTTGCTGCTGCTGCTAGTTGTAGTATCTGCATTTGTTAACAACATACATATTTCTTTTCAAATACTGACCATTTTACAGAAAGTAGAGATGTCTCACTAGCTTCCTCTGCAGAGCAGATGTTAAGAAGTTAGCTGGGACTTTTGCTTTGAAAGAAGCTTAATCAGCTGGTTTACTTTCTTTCATGTTAGCCTCATCTGGGTTTGGTGCCCCCTTGTGGGGAAAAAATGTTGGACTTACCTTTACACAACTCACATCTGTCTACTTTATTGCCGAGTTGCCTAATGCACAGTAAATTCTGTGTCCAGTGACTGCAGATGCAGCCCAGCAAGACCTTTACATTTCTGCTGTAGAGTTAAAATTACTACAGAGGATGCACCGCAGTGCATGCCACCAGTGGGAGTGGGATTCTTACGTATTTCTTTTCAGCACACTTCCGTATTTTCTCTGCAAGCAGAGAAAATATCCAGGTTCTGACATAGGCTGATTAGTTCTTTGATTAGCTTTCCAAGATTTACTGTTACTATCATTTATCTTAGCATCTGTGGATGCTAAGATCAATGGATTTTTTTTTTCTTTAATAGAAAAGGCACACTTACTGTCTTCTTTAAGCATGGCAGGTCATTGTAAAAGTCTGGAAACATCCTGAGCTCTGTTTTCCTACTTAACAGTGACCAAAACTTACATTTATTTAAATAAAAAAAAGTTTTTTTAAAATGAGCTATATAGAGAATATAAGCAGCCTTTCTAAACTTCTTAGCTATAGCCAAAATATTTCAGGCTAAGATCTGTTTCAAATAGAATACAGAAGAAAAAGCTTCAGAAATCAGCTGAAGATATAGTGGGAAGTTTGCATTAGGATATTTTTCCTTTCAGTAACTGTATGTACGGAATCTGATTACTGTTTAAAAAAAAAATGTGAAAAGAAACAACTCCTTAAGTGTGAATACCTGAAGTAATGTTCTGGAAATGTGAGTTTAGCAGTCCATGAAACTTGATTCTGCTCGTGGGTATTTTGACACTGCTGCTTGTATGTTTTTGTTTTTGTTTTTTGGAAGAAAACTGAGTTGCAGCATTTAGTGCAAGTGACACTTTGCCAGTAAATATTCACTCAGGCTCCCTTTAGAAAACTTTGATAATGAATTGCAGCTGAGGATAACCAACAGCGCCTTAAGATTTTTATAATTGCTTATGCTGTATATCGTGCTTCTTTTTCCTTCTAAGGTTTGCCTTATTCCTAAATCTGCTCATGGTACAAATCCAGCAAGTGCACAAATGGCAGGGATGAAGATTCAGCCAATTGAAGTGGATAAAAATGGGAGCATTGACATTGCCCATTTAAAAGCAATGGTGGGTATTTAATCAGCTTTAATGTTTAAGGCACCAACACGCCTTCTCTACAGGTAATAGTTTTGGTAGCTGAATCGGATTTTTTTCTGAGAGAAAATAAGGCAAAAGAAGTAGTGAATACATGCTGGAGATTCAGGATAAGTAATTCCTTCCTTTTTTGCTGACTCAGTCACAAGCCTTGTGACACTGGTAATTTGCAGAGCTTTTGTGCAGGAGTGGCTGAGCGAGTCTTTTTACACAGTAGGCTCTTTTTACCGCAGAGCTCTTTCTCCTGCATTCAGGATCTGAAATGAATGAAGCATGTTCATGAGTCTCAAGCATTTGTAGCTGCACTTTAGCCTTCACTTAGAAAAGCTCAAGCCCACCTCCACTGGGGAAGATGTTGCTAGGCAACTTTTTTGCTCTTTTGAGAAGACTGGCTGCAGGTGAATCTTGGGAATCCAAGAGATTAGCTGGACACATTTCTAAAAATACATGTTTTAGCAGGCTCCTGTGGTAGAACTGGAAGTAGGGGGATGGGCACTTGATCACATTAGCTTTGAAGGCTAAATGTTGAACTTAGCTTTTTTAAAAGCCTCTCAGAAGTGATTATGCCTACATCTTTTTGTATTGTGCCTTCTTCCCCAATTTGAAGTTCTGGCTTGTTAAGAAATCAATCTTTTTTCCATGGATATTGCTAAAAGGAAGAGGTCAGTATCGTTTGCTGTTGGTGACTTACACTGCCTGCTGATAGACTTCCTTCTCACCTGTAAAACACTTGGTAGTCTTAAGTACATGTTTTTTTTTAAAGATCCTCCACTAAGAAGCTTTGTCAGCTTCAGTGACCTCGTCCTCTGTCTTCTCCTCACCTCCAGGTGGATAAACACAAGGAGAACCTGGCAGCCATCATGATCACGTACCCCTCTACCAATGGTGTGTTCGAAGAGGAGATCGGAGATGTGTGCGATCTAATTCACAAACATGGAGGCCAGGTTTACTTAGATGGGGCAAATATGAATGCCCAGGTATGAAAACTATTGGGTAGATTTGTTACGGTTGGGATTGTACTTTCACTGGAATTAAATACAAGTGCTCCGCTCACACCATAGCATAGCTTCACCACAAGACTATACAGTGTCCAGGGGATGGAGGCGAGGTTTCCAAGTATCATAATAAAAATTATGTGGTAAAATAGCTCTTTAATTATCTGAATTTTCCTCTAAATCTGTTACAAGATTTATAAAATCTGTTTTAAAAAGAGTTCACTGAAAATAGTAATGGGAATTTTAAATGGCTCAGTCTGCTTAATCCTTGTCAAAGGTACTCTTTACATACGAATAAGAATTTCTAAAGCAAAAAATACTGTGTTTGCAATCAATTCTTGTTTATGAAACATCACGTTAAAGGAAAACGGAAAGGCATGTAACGTCTCTTACAGCCTAATTTTCTTAAATGCAGTAAAAGGCCTTAAAGCTTTAAAAGGCAATAATATTTAGGGAGTCACTTTGTAAGTAAAGAATTTTTTTGAGACAGAGTATGTCCTTCACAGGTGGGTCTATGTCGTCCTGGGGATTATGGCTCCGATGTCTCTCACTTAAACCTTCACAAAACTTTTTGCATCCCCCATGGAGGAGGAGGACCTGGAATGGGACCAATAGGAGTGTGAGTATATTTTTTTACTAGCTTTTCTAAAATGAAAAAACCCTTAGTGAGTCTAGGTTGGCAATTTACTTAACTGGGAGTTTACAGCTTCCAGTTACATGGGAGCTGTACTGTTGTTTGTAAGTTGTGTGGTGTGGTTTCTTTTTTTTTTTTTTTTTTTTTTTTGCTCCCTTGATCCCTTTTTGCTCCCTTGATTGGGTTCATCCTAAGCTGATCTGTTGAATTGCAAGTTTGTATATACTCCCAAGCCCTGACTTTTGTGCTGGCCCTTTATTATGTATCGTACCTCTGGTACCTCTGGCTCAGAGCCTGTTTTCTGTGTAGGTGCAGAAATGGTTTGTAGGCTTTGAGAACTGGTGCTGTATATAGTCCTGAATGCAGAAGTGGTGCATGAGGACATTAAACAGGAATCTATCCTATAGGGCAATCCTACTCCTTTAAAAATCATTTTGATTTTGATATCTGCATAAATAGATTGATAACTGAGTACCATCCTCCACTGTCACTGGCTGTGCTAATATACTTCCTGTTGAAGAAGATGTAGACTTGAGTCCCTGGTGGCCTCCCTTTGGAAGTAAGGCTACGAGAGGCTACCGGAGCTGTCAGGGAATGATAACACAGAAGCATGTATTTAAGTTCTAAAATCAGTCGATGGGCTTGTTTGTTTGCTTTTTTGTTTTAGGAAGAAACATTTGGCTCCCTACTTGCCTACCCATCCTGTGATTAAAATGCAGATGGATAAGGATGCGTGTCCTTTGGGTACCGTCAGTGCTGCACCTTGGGGTTCCAGTGCTATATTGCCTATTTCCTGGGTGTATATCAAGGTGGGTAGACTTTTCTAAGCAGTGTGAGCTGAGGGTCTGTTTCTGCTTAGTGAGTCTGAAGACCTCTGTCACTGAAATCACATAAACAGGTCTAAGAGTAACTCTTCATATGCTGTTTGCACAGACTGCAGTGCATCTGAACATGGTGACAGATCACTTAGATCCTTTGAAGATCCTTGTTTTGCAGTAGAATAGTAGAACAACCTACTGCCATCACTGAAGCTGTGACTGCTGCACCTACTAGTATAGAAAGGATGGCAATACTATAGCTGTAAATATGCAGCCTGTCTGATTCTTCTGTCTCTTATCCGTAATATTTCTTGAGGCATAGATGCTAAGCCCACAAGACAGAACGCGTGCAGTTAGCCTTGCCTCTCCACTGTCTCTGACTTGCAAGTTTTCATATTTAAGGAGCTGCTTGGTAATTAGTGTTTTTCATCGAATATTTTTGGCTATATGCTGCAGTAGTGCTATTTGACCTGTGTAATATTTAACTTCCCAGAATCTGTTTAGAAAGAGAACAACTTGAATTCCGGGACACTTTATTGAATTTGAGAAACGATCTTAGTTTTGACTTTAGGTGCATAACAACTTGATCATGATCTAAGTAATTTTTTAATGATTTGCAGTCTGCTAAGTCTGTAAATATTTGGTAACATACTTGGAAGTATTCAGCCAAAGGACATGAATGTAGACTCAAATCCTATTTCTGAAGAGGGTATTCTAGGATTCTGCACAGTATTTTAAGCTTTCAATGAGAGAAAGAGTTGCAAGGGTGAACTTTAGGGCAGTGTCTTTCACACTTTCCTTGGAAACATGGAAACATCCACTCCTGTGCAAAGCAGCTCTCACTGGATTTGAAAGGAGCGAGCATCAGCTGGTAAAACTTCTGTGGCTACAGAACATTACAGTTCTGTTACAGAATATTCAAACTGTCGTAAATTTTAAGAGAAGCTATTTCTTCACAGCACAAAGTACCATCTGTTTAGACTTTCCCATCTAAAGGGACTGTCCTGAAGGCTGCTTGCCATTCTTGTCTGCCAACTTAACTTCTAGGTTTAGCATTAGGAAGTTCAAACACAGCTGAATTCCAGCACTTTATACCATGGATTAGCAGAGAAATAGGTATACCTTTGTGTTCATTTGGCTCTCAATTTTGTTAATATACAGTGTCATCTGCAGCACCAGCAAGTAGACTTTGAGTAGCTAGGATAAGTTGAACATATAGTAAAAACAGCTTTTTAGACTGCTGTTCCCCTGGCGATAAAGATGGTGACAGGCAGCATATACAGGTCTTGGGGCTGATGAAATTTGTGAGTTTGGTGGTTTGTTTTTTGTGGTTTTTTTTTTTCTTTTTTTTTAGCAAATACTCTTGTGCAATAAGCAATCTTATAAGCTATGTGTACCCAGACTACCAAAGTAATGCCTGTTGTGTCTTAGTGTAGTAAGAAGAAGTTAAGTATCGCCTTATGACTAGTCAGATGAGGTAAGATGCTGCTTCGTATTATGTTTGCCCATTACTAGAACCTGCTTAGCTTGCTTGGGGTTTTCACATCTATTTGTTGGTGTTATTCCTCTTTCAGACAATGGGAGGAAAGGGTCTTAAACACGCTTCTGAGATTGCTATCCTAAATGCAAACTACATGGCAAAGAGGCTAGAGAAGCATTATAAAATCCTTTTCAGGGGAGTAAAAGGCAAGTATTGAACAGTCTCTGTTTTCCTCTGATAGAGGTGACCTTTTTTCCTAGCTTTTAATGTAACAATTGCATTGTAATATGGTTTCGTATTTAATACTGTGCAATAGCTGAGTCTCAATGTTTTCCTGATGCAGCTCATATGGAGAGAGAGAACCTGCCACACTAGTTGTGTGGAGGTATCACAAGGGAACTGAGAGACGTGGAAGTAGAAGGAAAAAAAATGCTAATTTGTAATCAGATGAAATAATGATATAGGATAGAATGAACTTCTGCATCAGATTGTTCTCCTTAAAGTCTATTAGCAGATTAATGAAAGAGTGGAAAAAGGAGAAGCTGCAATGTTGGAACCTCCAAATATCCCACAGCTAAAGGCACAATAAAAAATGTGAAACAATTTCTGGACCTGTACTTTTCCTTGAACACTTTTTCTCTGAAAGATGAAAAATTTCTCTCCTTGTTCCCACTCTTATTTTCCATTGTTAAAGGGATTCCCCTGCCTCCTCCCAAAGGAAAATACTTCAGCTGTATTCTGGTTCCTCAAGTCTGTGCAACCCTTTCTTGGATGTGTTCCAGCTGTGGTCCTTCTGTCTTACTCAGTATTTTTGTCCTACTTTAAGAGATGAAAGAATTATGTCTTAGTAATAGGCTATTGTAACTATCACAGAATACTATTTGACTTTTGCTGAAGTTGAATGGCACCAAAAAATTCTAAATCCAATGTGCATGCTATTCAAAGTGTGCATACCTTAAATTTAAGGGACTACATGTTAGCTAAATCTGCAGACTGTATTTTAAAAGAATATACTATCTCCTCACAGAAGTAAAAGAAGTTGCAAATTTTGCAAGGTTCAGTAATGAAATAAAACCAGGTTCTCACTCACTCACTTCTGGTTGATGGATGTAAGTTCAGATGAATCTGTCTCTAGCCTCTGAGTAATAACAGACTTGGGCTCCTCTCCTGCATAATATGAAACTGATTATCTTCTACACTGCTAGTTTGGAGAGCTTGAGAGAAAGCCTGGGACCCAAACGGTGATGGACAACTAATACTAACTATTCCTAATATATTATTATATATATAATTATATACTAATTATTTAATTAGTATATAATTATTATTATTATATACTAATTAAAACTAATTATTTCTCAGTGTATTTGTAAATAGTATAGTCTACTTTGAGCATCTCTTTCCCAGTTCTGAGCTTGGAAAATGAGGCCTTTTCTTAGCATACTGGGACTCAGAAAGGACCAATCTTCAAATACTGAGTTTTATCTCTTACCTGTTAGTTTCTCAAGCTTAAGTGTTTCCCTAAGTATATATTTCTTACTTGTCTTTCTTCCATGTTCTCCACCAAACCCTTGAGAATAGATTGTTTGGTAGACTACAGCGTTCTCCCAGCAAATAAGCATGGTACACTTTTTTTGTTGTTGTTTTCAGGTTATGTAGCTCATGAATTCATTCTGGATACAAGACCTTTCAAAAAAACAGCCAATATTGAAGCTGTAGATCTTGCTAAGAGACTTCAGGATTATGGTGAGACAAAGGATATATTTTTTTTCTTTTTTAAAGTAGTAGGGTAAGTGAGAATTGCCTAAACCTCTTTTAAAAGATTCCAAAAACATTCCAGTCCTGTGCTTCTGCATGGTGAATCTTGCCATGATAGTCTCAGGAGTCCCCATCCCTGGAGATATTCAAAAGCCATCTGGACAGTCCTGGGCAAGCTGTTCCCAGGGAGACCCTGCTTGAGCAAGGAGTTGGACTAGATCTGCAGAGGTCCCTTCCAACCTCAACCATTCTGTGATTCTGTGTCCTCATGTTTAGTAAGGGCTTAGAGAGCTATTTGCATCAGCTGAGTGATAGTAACTACCTCTCAATTTCTATCAACTGGCCCCTCAAAGCTGTGACGACATGATGCATAGCAGTATAAGCAAATGGGTTGGAACCAAGATTCCAGCATCAGCCATGCGTAGAAAATTAACGCATAAAAACTTTTGAACTATGACAATAGCATTTGAGCACCTGCTTCATCATACAATCTAGGAAGAAGTGCTCCCCCTTGACTGGGCACTCCAGAGATGTCCTCTGTTACCTGTTTGTACTTGCTTTAAGGCATCTAATTGATCCTGGCAACCAGAAAAGATGATCCACTGAACAGCTTGATTCTAGCTGAGTGTACAACTATGCCTCTAACTTATTATGAGTAAAAGCTATTTTGCTGGGTAGTAAAACACTATCTAGTGTTATAATCCACAAGTCCTGAAAGCAAAAAAAAAAAAAAAAAAAAATCTTCCCTGTTCTTTGTAGAGGGCTGCTACAGTCTTGAATAGAATGGATCACTTTAAACAAACTTTTCCATACAAATGAAGGTGAGTTATCTGGAAAAGTTTGTTTCATCTCCTGCAACCAGACTAAAAGCGTCACAAGGCTATAATTTGCAGTAGTGCAGAAAAGGCATCGCGAGAGACCACCTCTTCTTTTTACCTAGTTTCTCAGTTGCACAGATCTACACTTTGCCATTCAGCCTGTCATAAGAAGGTAAAGTTACAACACTTTTATTGAAGTGAGCAGAAGGGGTCAGAAACCACCCTTGGGTAGAAGTATTTTGGGCAGAAAATTATCAAAGCTAAAAGTGCAGGTTTTAAGAGCATATCATGAAATCAATGTGTAACTCTGAACTCTGTCCTCAGTAGCACAAGAGGCTAATATTTGAGGGTTAAAAAAATAACATGCTTGAACAGTCTCTTACCTCTGTAACTACACTGCCACCCTGTAGGTTCAGTCTTGTACAAAGAGTCCTGTTACAGAAAGGACTAAATTTGTGAATCGATGCTAGCTAATGCTTGTATAAAGTCATAACCTGTTGTCAGTGACGGAATTTCTTTTTTAATCAGGTTTTCATGCTCCAACCATGTCCTGGCCAGTGGCAGGAACACTTATGATTGAACCAACAGAATCTGAAGACAAGGCAGAGCTGGATAGATTTTGTGATGCAATGATCAGTATTCGGCAGGAAATTGCTGAAATAGAGGAGGGCAGGATGGACCCTCAAGTTAACCCACTGAAGGTAAGATAACATGTAGATCAAGTTACCAACGTAACAGCCTTTGAGATCACTTCCTGGTCTTCCAATACTGTGTGCAACAGTGAAACTAAACACTGACCAATGTGCAAAAGTTGGAGAGAACATCACCAGGTTGAATGTCACAAGTATGAATGGTAGTTACCTACCTTAACTTAGTATCCTTCCTAATTTCTTCCTGAAATTTTACTTTTCTAAAAACGCTTTCAAAACTTGAATTTTGATTTTCCCCTCCCTCCCCCCCACCAAGTCAAAAGTCTAGCCTTTGCTAAAAGACTGGAGAAAGTTAAGGCAGCATATGATCTGTGTATCTGTTTCAGGGTCTTCTCAAAGTAATGAAGAGATGCTTATTTATCTAAGTTAAGGAGTGAGGTAGAATGACCTTAAAACTGACTGTAAAATAAAAATGAAAAGAATTATTTTAGCAATTGTAGCACAAAAAAGCTGTTAGCTCAACTTTCACAGTAATTGTTCTAATGCTACACTGCATTGTTAAATACCACAGGGATTTTTAGTAAAAAAAAATGGAAGCATATTCAAATGTCAGTTAATTAATAGTATCTTTTAGGCAAAAAATCTAAATTCTGACTTGCTTCCTGTTTTAGATATCTTTTTTTTTTCCCCCAGATACACTATGTTCTCAAGAGAACTCTAGGCATTAATCTCAACTATTTCTATGTAGCAATGTGGATTTGAAGGAGGGTTCACACTAACATAATCAGTTGAATTCAGTAATTTCACATGTCTTAACATCTTCCTGCTGTAGATGTCACCACATACTCTGAACTGTATTGCTTCTTCAAAATGGGATCGTCCTTATTCCAGAGAAGTAGCAGCCTTCCCCCTGGTGAGTAAACGATGGAAACCTAATGACTTGGTAATATGTAAATTTGCCATCTGCTCTGTGGTCTTCCTTCTGATCTGTTGTAGAAGAACTAATCTTGATAGGAGTAACAGCTTTAGAGCCTTTTTAATGTTGTTGAATTTTAAGTGTATGAGCTCTACAGCAGTCCTATTAGTTTTGTTTTTCAAGTCAAGGAAAAAGATTAAAAAAACCAAAACTCTAAACATGGAGTGCAAATTCTGATTTCCAAATCTCAGCATTTCAATACTGGATATTCTTGTTGGAAAGCAAGTTGGAATTCCAGTCAGTTCAGAGCCTCCCAAAACCACCCCACATCATGTTCAAAGCTCTGCTCCAAAGAACTTAAATGAAGGTTTGACAAGATGCAAGGGCCACACAGGGCAAACACAAATGTGAGCCAACTACAAATAAAGGCCAGATTGGAAGTGGACATGTCAGACATCTTGAGAAAACTACCTAAAATTGCTTCCAGAATCTTAACAGATGATTTAGAACTTAACTATATGTGTAACTTTTCTCCTTTGAAACCAAATTGTGTCTACTTGATTAGTATTTACTGCTTCAAAGAGGAAGAATCTAATTGCACTGTGAACTTTGCTGCTCAATACAAATTACCTGAAAGAAGGGAGAAAAGCAAGGTGGCACAGATCTTGGCATCTCCTCTGCTTTTCCTTGTTTCCTATCTGTTAGCCAGTTAATCATAGGACACAGTTTGTTTGTGTTTTAAATCCCATGATAACTGCTTCTTTGCAAGTCTTTTTTGGACAACCTGGTTACATTCTTTGAGAATCTAAATACTGTTTTGACTGCCAGCTCCATTCCACGAATACTTGTTAACAATTTCAGGAACTGCAAATAGATTTGGGGTATGACTTCACTTTAAAAATGCACTTCTCCAGGCATTACACCTACATAAATTTCCTTGATATGACAGATAAAATAACTAGTCAATTCTTTTTCTGTATTTAGCCTTTTGTGAAGCCTGAAAGCAAGTTTTGGCCCACAGTTGCTCGCATTGATGACATATATGGAGATCAACATCTGGTTTGTACCTGCCCACCAATGGAAGCCTACGAATCTCCCTTTTCTGAACAGAAGAGAGCATCTTCGTAACACCGCCTCCAGCTGCCTGATTTTCTGAATCCATCTGGATGGCTTTTTTCTCCCAGACCTGATAGGGGATTTATATACTGTGTATATTTTGTGTAATCTCCACATTTTTTAATTGAATCACTGCTCAGTTAAAATGTAAATACAATCGGTGTATTAGGTGTAAGTAAGTGAAGTGTGTTAGTTCCACAGCAGTTGATGTTAAAGTTGCCTTGACTCAGGCTAAATTTTAACAATTTGTGCTAAAGTTTTAACAAATTACTATAGCATTTTCAAAGCAGTATGGAAAATATGTTGCAAAACAAAAAAGTAAAATAGATGCCGATACTTAAGGCAATAGCAATAAACGTTAACTGCAGGAGTAATTGTTTATATTTTGTAAAAACAGATGAGGTAGATGATTGTTTTATTTACGTCACTGATTACCACCAGCCTTGCTAGTGTTAATATTTCTTACCTGTTTTTTATCTACCAATGTTAGTATTGCAATAAAATTGGTCAGTTTTAAGTGTTGTCATATTTTGGATCTTAACTTTTGATGTAGATTTATCTAACAGAGCAGTATGAAAATAAGGCCTGTTTTAAGTTCTGATTTGTCAGAACTGCCACAGTAATCACAGATATTATACAAATTAAAATACTGTCAGAGATTAATATTAACAATAGATCTGTTTCTCATGAGCTAGCTAAAATGATCAATCTTACCTTCTTCGATATCATATCAATTTTTCCTTGTACTTCCTCTAAAGGTTATCAAACAGCTTTTCTGAAATATTCTGAGTTTGGGTTAACTTGTCTAAGTATGCACCTTCTATATCTCAAACCCCTTATCAAATTTGAACAGTGGCTTTAGTTTAGGCACTGCACTCGCCTTGCCTTGCCTTGCCTTGCCACGTAAGTCTATGGCTTGTATAAAAACTATTATTTCAAACTCTCACTCTAGCCCTTCACGAAAACAGAGCACCCGGAGACCAGATCCTGCTCCTGCACATAATGCCAAATTCACTTGAAAAGTATCCCAAATGTAAACCTTAAATAGGAGTATTTTATAATTTGTTCTCATCATTTAGCCTTAAAAGTGAAACTTACCTAAAATTAATCCTACCAGTTTCACAGACAGTACACGTGAAAGTAAACTAGTGTATTTGGAAGGAACCTGAGAGCTGTTTTGTGCAGATACAACTGAGTTTGCAAGTGACAGACTAGTTCAACCACATGAAGCAGAATTTTGGTCATCAGGACGGTATTGTGGAACCATTCAGAGTGGGGAAAGGCTGTACATTTCTGTGCTCACTGAACAGTAACTAACTGCTAGAGCTCTTTTTTTTTAAGGTGTATTATTTTAAGGCACATAAATGCTTGGAGGCTTTCTCTGAAGTGGCTAGTGTTTATAGCACTGTTTTAAGTAAGTAAGTATGCTACTTTTGTGTCCTGTATAGTGAAGGTTTTGCAGCTGCCCTTCTTTAGCTACTTCATAACTTCCATGAGGGATTCAACAGACAGCCTGCAGATAACAGGAAACAGGAAGGGATTTCATTAAAGGAAGCTTGGGCCAGAAACCAATTTTGATTATAAAAAGCTGCATCTGGGTCTTAAGATGTCTAAATATATAGGTAAGAATAGTAGTAGATTCTACATTAAGCAAGTCTACTGAAAAAGGCATTTTTAATAGCTAATGATATAGCACTAAAGGGGTATAAACTTGTGATACACCACTGCAAACTGTACTTGTAAAAAAAGTCACTCCAGTGTTTGTTATATGTCAGTTTTGCATAGCCTGATTGTGTCTGCCACTGAAGAGATGTAAAAAAAATTAATTTTTAGTTCTGAATGAAGAATTCCCCATGACTTGACTTTAAACTGACAACTTGACAACTAGTGGTAGATTAACAGTAAGCGCAAAGAGATCATCCTGCATTAATATGAACCAGAAACAACCACACTTCCTAATCAACAAGATTCACTAACTCTTCTGAAAAAGAAAAATAAGTAAGTGCTTAGACCAGTTTATTGTTAAAAATAATCTGAACTATTCACCTTCTCTACTCACCTTAAAAATAAACAAACACAGAAATGTTCAGAAAAAAATATTGGACGTGGTTACCAACCTAAATTTAAAGTGGGGGCGGGGGGGGGGGTAAGGAAACATGCGTTTAAAAATTGCTGCCTTCTATGAGAGTTTTGAGCGAGTAATGATGCATTGCTATTTACCTCATCAGTTAATTGGTAAAAGCCATCAAATGGAAAAAAGCATCAGAAGGTATGAAATACGTCACAGCATTAATCTATCAAATAAAAAGTTGCAGATCTTATGGGCTTATTGCATGAATGAATGTTACAGAGATAAAACTGCATCTATTTACACCATGAAGTATTGAGCTACCGTTTTGTAAAAAAATAACAGAATTTCAGCAGGATTTAAGAATCTATCCACAGCTCTTTGAAACTGTATGCTTAACCATGACAGGCAATTATTCCAAAACTATTCAACAACGCCTGGTTTTTGAGCTATGACCACAGAGCTACTACCAACATTAAGGTATTCTGCATGCTGCCTAAATCCTAACTCGAATCTGGGGTGGGGGTGGGGGGGGGTCAGAATTTACTTATTTTGAATAAAAAGTCATTAAGCCATTAAAAAAAAATGCCAACTTCAGGTCATGAAGAAGAGCAATTACAGCTACATGTGAATGGTCAGGTCATTTCAAACCTTTCCAGCAAAACCATTGCAAGCAATGTCAGAGGATGATGTATATACTTCTCCAATGTGAATGAACATGTCACGAAGTCCTCAGGGAAGGGCTTTTACCTAAAGCTATGAAGTTAATAGTAGTACTTTACTGATGTCATAATGTAGCCTCAAATTGAAAGGTATTTCAAAAATGGAATTCCATATTCAAAGATCTGAAATGCAAATTCACATTTGATATTCCACAAATAGTTATTTCATATTTCAAAGATCTGAAATACAAACCCCACTGCTCCACTGACCACAGGTCCTGGGACTCCTGCTCCGGTTTATGGAGGGAGCACTACGACCGCTACACCAGAACCACTGCTACAGAAAATAAATATACCCAGTGTGTTAAGTCCATGAATATATGTTAGATTATAGTGTCTTAATTTCTAGGGAGACGACAAAAGCCTTCCCTTTGAGTCAACATTGTTTTCTTGATGGATGAGTTAAGGAATATAAAAAGCCTCATGTTTGAAACAAGCCCATCTACAAGAAAATATTTAGTAATCTGAAAAAAAGAAGTATCTCCTTTTTTAGACGTCACAAATGAAGTAAGTTTGGCTAACAGGGAAAAAAAAAACAAAATTAGCAACTTTTCTGAATCATAAAATATTTAATAAGGTATATTTGGGGGGAAATATATTGTATATAAAATTTCAGATCACAATATGAAGCTATTTGAACCCTCTCCAAGCTAGCACTGCCTTCAATGCTGTGTAGATGTATTGCCACTGATACAAGACCTACTAAAAGCATACAGTTTAACTAATACAGAAGTGGCTTTTTTCATATGAAATATTTTTTACACAACTAGAGTGTCTTGAATACCCTCTTTAAGTGCAAAAAACACAGATCACTTTACACTAATGCAGCAACAATGCATTCATATTGTTCTCATTAGTCATTAGTAGTCAACTTACTTGCATAAGATACAAGAAAAAGCACAATGAAGCTCACAAAAATAGACTAAAAATCAGCCTGTTCTTGCAAAAAAATACAGCATAATGGAAGAAAAAGACAAAAAAAGGATTATGCACACCACAGAATTTGCTGTTCTTTAATCCAGCTGGCTTAAGTGCTGTTTCTGTTTTTTGCTGTTTTTTGTGGGTTTTTGTTTTGTTTTGTTTTGTTTTTTGTAAATCAAACCACATGGACCAGGCACAACTAATATTCAGGAGGCAGTGTGTAGCTAAAACTTCACTGAACTTTTTATCATCCCCACAATTTATTTTCCTCTGTCCTGAGGTAGTTACGAAAACAAATCATAAAGTAAGCATCAGCTAGGCCAGTTAGAGCTGAGGCTTTTTTTTTTTTTCTTTAAAAACTATTTGTCAACTGGCCAAAACTACCTGTGATGTTAAAAGACAGCTGAGAATTAAAGTTCTCACTACACAAAAAAGATGGCTATGAGGGGAAGAGGGTTAGCTGCTTCAAAATGTGACAATACATTGAGTCCCATCAAGCTGGCTGGTCCACTGTTGAATTTCCCGTGTTTGTTCTGTACTGTCTATAAAGTCACTGGGAGAAGTTTGGAAGGATCCGAGCACATCATCGTCCTTTACTGTAACCAGGGAAGAACTGGTCCAGTAGCGTCTGCAGTATCTTATTGGGAACCATGGTGTAGCCCTTTCCCAGGTCATAGCGGCAGGCAGGGCAGGTGAAGACTTCAGCTCTGAAGGAGCGCTGTAAACAACTCTAGGACATACAAAGATAAAGAAGGAAATTGTTAGAACTTTGCTTTACAACCAGCAAAAACTAAGGAATTACTATAAACCAAAGATGCAAATTCCTGTACTTCCAGAAAAAGGAAGTCCTTATCAAGTCCTTGGGTGCATATATCTGCCTATAGGGTAAAAATGGCCTAGCAAAATAACTCTGTTCTTGGCCAGAATGTGAAACATTGCATTTGAGAAGAATTAAGAAAGGATCACTAATGAAATTTCCCCTTCATTTCCATTAATGTCTCTGTGTGAATCAGAACTATACCTGCAGTTTGTTTCTAGCATCCCTATTAGATTGCAGCATTATTCCAGACCTTCATTTCAAGCTGTAGCTGAACATACAAGTATAGCTCTTATCTAAAAATCAGCATCTACCTCATCTGTTAAGATTCAGTTAAGCCAATTAAAGACTCGTAGAATATTAAAATACGTTACATTTGATACAATTCATAACATAGTAGTATCAACATTGCCCTCCTTTCTTTGTTAGCACAGGCTGCAGCAGATAGCTGAAGCATGCAAGTTTAATATGAGAAATTATTCAGGGCAGATCTGCGCCCAAACAGCAATAGTGTTTGACTATCAAACTATTCCTTAAAGTTTTAACTAGATATTATTGTCTATCTGCAAATTACTTACTGACAGCTTCAAATTCTGTGCTTTCTGAGTTTGTTGCCATTCAGCTTTCTCTTCTCCATGGTTTTTCAATTTTCATCACTCTAAATATTAACCCCTTCATAAAATTTTGCCTCTCTGTAACAGCAATGTCTCTGAAGGAGAAAAAATCATCCTGTATGCATGCATCAGATCTCTGCTTGTGATTGTCAGGGGCTATCCATAACAACAAAGTCAGTTATAGCGCATTAATATATAGCTTCTTAAACAATGAATTTCTATCATCAGATACTGCACCAGGAAGACAATTAGTTTGAGTCCCTTTAGACTCTTAGACAGAAACATTAGATACAATAGGCATAGTTTAAACATGCACCTTTCAGTGTACAACTCTATGCACTTTTGCTATAAAAATTAACTCTACTACAAATCGGATTCAGACACATTATGTCATATCCAACTGGTCAAGATTTTAAGATTGGCAAATTTTAAATTAACATCTCTATTTATCATAACATCTTCACCCCTCCTACCAAATACAAATTATGCTCAGAATAAGAAGGAAAAATAACTTATTCCTTATAAGCCCAAATACCTTTTTGTATTTACCCTGTAACCTTTCAATGACTCTTATTAAAAGTGCAGTCCATGTTTTTTACATCTCTTTTTATTCCGTAGTCATATAAAAATAAATTACTGTTACTAAACCAACATCTAGCTCCTGGACCAAACGAATTCCTACAGTAATTACAATGGAATGCCAGCAATGGTAAGCTTGACTCATTATGTCTATTAGGAATTATATTAAATATGCTTCTACATTCCACTTTTTTTTCCCCAACATAACATTAGGATTACTTGAAAACACAGCACTCACTAAAGGCAAACTTGTTATGTTTTCTCGCTCATAATGCTAGGCAATAATTGTCTTTCTAAAATGCATTTTGGCTCCGGTAACTGGTGTCTCAGAGCCAAAAAAAAAGCCCAGAGCAAGACAGAGTTCATTCTTACTTTGCAGACATTGTGGAGGCACTCTGTTGTCACTGGCTGGTAAACCAGCTCCTGGCAGCAGACACACATAAAGGATTGTTCCAGTTTCTTCAGAAAATTCTAATGTAGGGCAGAGGAAAACTCTATTAAAGGCACACCCACAAATATGGAAAAAAAAAAAAAAAGCATTTTAACTAAGCTTTTTTTTTTTCAAAAATACACTGCCCTACTTTTGTAATTATTACACACATTTACATTACTTACAAATTTAGGCGCCAAATTCACACTGAACTCTCAGAAAATAAGTTGGCCCTCTGAAAATCCAGCAAATACACACATAAATTTATGAGATGCTTGTATAACACAACTGTTTCTCTTTTACTGAACACAGTTAGCAATGAGTAAGAATTTTATGTAAGTCTGTAAGTTGTGAAATTCAATACACAGTGTGGTTAGGCAACAGCTTTACCTTGCAAAGAGACTGCTTATATTGAAATTTTTCTACTGTCTTCATGATTCAGACCCAGTTTTAGATTTCCTTCCAGAGCTAACCAGCATGAAGCCTATACTGATAGATATTTATAAAAAAGCATTCTCACACCCTCTGCTACTGTTATCTACTGCTCATAAGTAATACACTACTGTTTACAGCCTCTTCCCTCATACCATCAAAGTGGAACCATGTTTTCTTTATTGGTATTCAGCGGACAGTACAGTTTTTGTAAATGCTATTTACTCCACTAACATGATGAGCTTTCAAAAGTTGTTAAATCCTCCCTATTAACAAGAAGCAGAGTGTGATTTCTAAAAGTATTTAGAAGGCAGGTCCACAACCACAGTTTCTCTGCTCTTCCACAATTCAGAGAACTAAGGTTTTAAACATTGTTTACTTGTACGTGAGTACTGTTATAAACAAAACAAAACAGACTGGCAGGCCTGTCAAGCCTAATTCTTAGCACAGACAATTCAGAGGCTAGTATCTGTATTTAGTGTTCACTGCTAGAAATTTGTACCTATGCTGCTCCGCCAAGGGAGAAAAAAGGTATCTAACACTGCTACTAAGAAAGTCACCTCTGCAGCTCCTATTGCGATTACGGACTATGGCTAGCTTAATGGCTTCTTCTGTGCTCACTCTTCAATTTATCTGCATTAGGTAAAAGAACCTCCTTGGTTGTTCTTTCTTCTTCTCTGAGCAGCTCTGAGGAATGTCAGATACATTTGTACAATGTCAGTGTTCTGCAAATATCTCAAAAATACCAGCGTGGGTATAGAGGGGAAAAAAAAGCAGATTTACAGTTACTCAATACTGTCCTTTGAACTCATATTTTAATATATTTTAAACTATACCTTCTGAAATGGAAAGGTGGTTGTTTCAAGTAAAAGGTTTATATTTTCATTGCAGCTACATAAAGCTAGCTGTCCGATTCCCACTACCTTTAGTGACAACTATACAGAACTTTTGTCAAAATTATGTGTAGGAATCTGCAGAAAAATGACTTTCTAGTAATTAGACTGCCTTTAAAACACCTCTTTTCTCCTTTTTCAAGAAACATATTTCTCTGCTGCTGTCCATCACGCACAATTTTAAAAGCTGAAATTCCTGCTAATCAATTACAAACACTGGACAATACACAGATAAAAGAGGTAGTAACTTTACAATATTCTACTGCAATAACTTTACAGCATTAGCTCCTACACATACCGAAGTGCAGCAGCATTAGAACCAAGACTGCATTGTAAGTGGAAGAACAGAGAGTTATAGATGCTTTTTCTGTCATAGAAGAAGCAAAAATAGCCAGAGCTAATTCTCAAATAAACATGAATGAATGTTCATTTTTAGGCATCTATTTTCCAGCTAATAGTTTGTTTTTTTCCTGAGTTGATACTGACCATTATCAAGTCACTTTAACTTCTTAGTGCCTTCATTTCTTATTCTGCAAAACAGCTAAAATAACTATGAACTTGGTATTGATAAGATTAGTTATCACTGAAGAACATAATATATCAGGGGATACTCCTTCTGTGGGCTTTTTTTGTGCTAGTGCCTAGTTTCTTCAGTCTTGAACTAGTCTTCCTATTTTCTGGACATTTAGGGGGAGAGAAGTGTTTCTTTTCTTCCTTATTTTCATTTCATATGCAAGTTTTAGAGTTTCAAGATGACAATTCTTCTGTCTCCTTCTTAAACAAAGAAAGAAAATGATATTTGCTGTCATTTCTGTCTAAACAAAAAGTAGTGACTGGAACCATTTTTCCCCAGGTCTTATTTCTCATGTCAGCACTGCGTAAAAATATATGCATACTTTCAGAGAACAAAGCATTACCTTTAAACTAAAAACCAGTACTTTTTATACTAATATGGTGATTTTAGCTAGAAAAGTCGTCTACCATGTAGGTGCAAACCCTACTGTTTCCCTGAAATCTGAATCCTGCAAAACAAAAAAAATGCTAGAAATAGTATATACTCAGAAAAAGTTCAAAAAGCAAATTAAGTTTTAACAAAGACTCAGATTTCTCCGTACACTATAAAGAAAAGTTAAAAATTAAAAATTCAAGCATGTATCAAACATACTGGTCCTTCCTTAAGAGAAGCAAGCACTTCATCCCACAGTTTCTGGTTCATACAGTCTTCTCTAATCAGCCACTGCTGTTCTTGGGTCAGTTGGAAAGCCTCTCCTTTCCCTCCATCTCCCATTCTCATGGCTTTGGATGTATTTGTAGGTTCCTCTATACCTGCTTAATATTATGACCATGAGACAGAGTAACAACAGAGAGTTAGTCTGAACTAGTAAAAGCAAAAGACAAAACCGTTTCTAGAAGGCTAAAACACGGACCACTTTAATTTAACACTGAAATGAAGTCCCTACTCCAGCTAATACTGTTAGCATTATTTTGGACTGCAGTACATCGTTGCATAGAAGAACGTTCATTTTTTTTTACAGAGCTTTAAGAAAAAAAAATCCTTAAAATATAGTAAGCAGAACCTTAAGAGTCCCTCTCTACTACCTTGTTACTGAACGTTTACTTCACACTTTATATTTGTATCCCAAAAATCTTCCTACTTCCACAAGGCTTTTATGCTATTGGCTCAATAAATGCAACACGACAGTCTTCACTGTTGAATGCTAAAAAGTAAAAAGAAATACCATCATCAATTGTCCTTTTCTGGTTTCCATTACTCTGGCTGGTTGGCTCCTGTTTCACAGTTTGCTTTTTAACCTTATCTTTCTTCTCCTTACTAGCCATGGCTTCCAAATAACCTTCTGGATACTAAAATAAAAAAAAGCATTCATTTAAAACAGAACCCACTGGCACACAGGAATTCCCAAATACCAATAAGACTAGCTTCTAAAGGACTCTAAAACCCTACGACTACATATTGAAATAATTTAAAAAAATTAGACCTACATGAAGGACAACACTTCTAAATTATTATCTATTTTCAGAAAATTGAAGTGAAGTTAAAGAACGTGATCTAGACTGGACTGTATTGAAACGAACCTGATATCCGCATCTACGTCATTCCAAACATAAAAATCAGCAAGCTAAAGCGGAAGATGATGGTAAAACAAATAATTGACCTTCTCAGGAAAGAAACACTATGTTACTTCTTTTAATCTTTCATGGATTCTGCAACGTCCAGTCCTCATGGGTTAGTTTGTTTCCCCACCTGAAATACATTATCTATACAAATTACTCACTCTCATGTAGAGAAAAATACATGGAAATGTGTAGCTCTCGTGAATTCTCAGAGAGGCTCAACTACTACAGAAGTTACTTGTATAAATTCTATCCAGCAAAAGGATCACAAAAAGAGAATCACAGTCTTAATTTTCTAATCCATATATACAAGAAAATTCACTGCAAGGCAGAAAGCCTCATTCACAATTCCTTCTGCTTTGCCAGTATTATAGGATTTTTCCAGTTTGCAGATAATCTTAAGTGGTTTTTGGTATTAGAGCCTGCCACAATGAGGTAGAAGAAAAAAACTGGGTCTTGAATTTAACTCTGCTTCCTATTTCTGGAATTTATTTCCTTGAACTAAGAACAACTTTGTGAACACTGATTCTGACCTGTACACTCAGACCCAATTTCTTTGACCGCTCCATTCCTTCTGAGGTCCAAGGTGCAGGCTCCACATCATCTCTTCTCAGAAGATAGCGCCAAACTAAAAACCCACATTTTCCAATTTCTGGCCAATATTTCACCACCTAAGTAACAATAAAAGTTTACTGTCAAACATTCTATCACAAATCTAATTTAAGAAAATCTGGACAGATATTTAATGGTAACCCTGCTAAGCAGTCATTATTTTATCACAAGCCAAAATGCATGCTTGTAGTCATACCTTGATTGTTCAAGAAATGGGAAACTGTGTTGTACGTTGCTGTTATATAGAGCAGGTCTTCCCTCAGATGCACAATTCTTTTTATTTTTGACAAAGATAAACACTCTTAAAAGATAAACACTTTTATTCTAGAGACTGAGAAGTCATTAAACGTGCAAAAAACGTGGACATATTTGGAAGGAATGAAGAAATCAATTGATTTCCAGGGATAAAAACGATTCAGTAAGCACACATAACACAGCTTACATATTCAACTTTATATAGCCTATTTTGGATTATGCTCCATTATCACTGCTCTAAATATTTTCACTTCTCTTCATTACAGAATGAGATAAGAATGAACTGTCATGGAGACAAAATAATTAATTCTTTGAAGTAATAATAAAGAATTTGCAATGTAACACACAAGAGAGTTTTTAGAACACTGTCTGAAAAAATGTTATGATGCAACTCAGTAGAAATCAGAATACCTTGTAAATGCCATCATATCTGTTGCCTTCCTCTGGGGCGTATTTGCTGATCCTTCGTCCTTTTGAGCTGCGCACTACTCGGACTGGCTTACCAGCTCTCCAGTTTTTAGACTCTGCTCCATTTTTATCATCCAATGGGGCATCACAGTTAAGGGCCAAAGCTCTAAAACACATGCAAAATCTTTATAAACAAGATTGCTTCCTACAATATTTTATGGAGAATTAATTTACTTAGAATATATTTATCTGCCTTGTCTAATTATGTTTTATGAAGCAGCACAGAAATTTACTGGAAATTCTTCAAGAAACTACAGTGCTGATGGAAGCACTGATGTCCATGCTACCACGTGTGATACAGAAAAAGAAGAAAAAGTGGAATACATAATATTTTATTGTCAACTTTCAAGATTAGAACTTAGCTAATACAGCTAAATAAAATAAAACCAGTCCTGTCAGATTGAATCTTTTTTCCTGAGTGTGAAACAGGAAACAGTGTGAAAGGCACATTTTCCCTCTCGTTGTTCCACGTTACTGCAGATTATTTGGCTTAGTGTGTACACAGTATTGAGGATTATGAAAAATAGCGTATGGAAAAAAGTACAGAGCAAACAACTAAAAAAGCATCAGTAACTGAAATCTTTCTCACGGTCCATAAATCGCCTCTGAGTAGGAGTTAAATAACAGCAACTAACTCAAGGACAAGCAAATGCCTTTATCCACTAGTTATATGAGGACCTTACTCCGGAGCAAGGCACTATGAATATCTACTTGGCCAAATTGTTGGAA
Source organism: Struthio camelus (assembly GCF_040807025.1). Lineage (NCBI taxonomy): Eukaryota > Metazoa > Chordata > Aves > Struthioniformes > Struthionidae > Struthio > Struthio camelus. The sequence goes on along the minus strand of NC_090982.1, from coordinate 18,876,074 downwards.
TGGAAAATATGTTTACAGCCACAGACTGACTTGACCAGGTATTGAAAAAGCCTCCAGAATCAGAATCAGACCAAATCGCATTATTTTACGTTTCACAGAACTGAAGAAATAATGTGGCCCATAAACAGGGATGGCACAAGTCTAAAATCTGCAACGCACAGAATAGTAAGTCACGGGGATGCAGTGCAGATTTTTAAAATGTTTCCTATGTAAAGACAAACTTAAAAATAAGGAAATTATCTGGACAAGTGAAAAACAATTCTGATTCTGCTACATGGAATAACAAGAATCTTCTGCATCAGTCACTGAAGTGTCTGAGGACTCTTCAGAAATTCAGTAACTGACAGCACTTTATGCTCTACGTGCATCAATTGCATTTGTTAAGAGTAGAGAGATGCTGAGACTAAATTCAAATTTTTCTTCTAGTTCCAAAAGGAAATTTGCTCTATTCATGAAAAATTCTTGTAAACCTACTCAAACCTACTTAAACCTACTTTCCATTTCCCTTCCCTCTTTGTTCTTATTCATAGCACTGTCTCTACCGCCCTCCCTTCCTCAGCGTCCAAGCCAGACTTTTCCTCCTCTCCTCTGAGCAAGACCAAGAGCTTTGTAATAACCCTGCTGGACTCTCACTTTCTGTGCTTAACAGCAGCACATCACAACTAAGGGCAGACTTGTCAAAGAAAAGGTCTCAGTCAATGCTGGCATCTCACAGCTTGTATACAGTCAGTTATGTTAACATATAGATTATGCATGCAGAAAAGGATGGTGAATTCGGTGGCGATTGCTTAGTTCAGGTGGGCTTTTTAAACAACATTACAATACTTTAAATAGATGTCTAATCCATTTTTTTCCAATAAATCTGCTTTTTTAAGCAACTGTTTTTGACTGCAGTTAGGCAAAAGACTAACCCAATTTTACCAGGAACATCAAAATGTACATCTTAAAGACAAAGCAATACCCTAATTCCTTGTTCTTCATAACCAATTATGATGGCAGAACACGCTATAAAAACATAAAAGATTTATTTCAATACGGGCAAATGAACCACCTTCTTCAGACGTAACTTTCATAATCCATTAAAAAAAGAATAAATGAAATAAATCAAATTAAAGCAATCAAAAAATCAATTGAATAGATCAAATTTGCTTAAATTGAATAAATCAAATCCACTTAAGATTAAACTTAAGCCCTTTGCTTTGAAATATTTTTTATTTCATCTTCAAAACTTACCTGTTCATGTGTGTTAATGTCTGATCAAATGAATGCTCTCCAATTCTTTTATTGCCAGAAAGATCTCTACCTCCACTCCCAGTATAAGTGAATTCATCTCCTCGATCCTGTGCAAGAAGATTATCCTTGGTTTTAACACTCCAAATTAAAACAACTGAATCTAGAAAACACTGCTTCATTGATTCTATTTACTCAAAACAGAAAAGAAAATAGTCCAAGGCATTGAAAGACGTTTTCAACTTCAGCATCACTGTCTTTAAACAGTAGTTGTGCCAGCGCAAAGCTACTGGTCTGCACGTAACATATTCACGAGAAAATTCTTACAAAAATGTGCCTGCCTTAAAAAATTGAACTTTTATAACTTCTTTAAAATTGCTTTTAAACACAAAATATTTCCAAGGGAAAGAACACATTCTAGCTAATGATTACGTGCTCTGTAGCTTTGAATTAATTCATAAGAATATCATGTTTGTAAAATATGTAATATATAACTCGGAGCGTTCACTTCTGCTTGTGCAAGAGGCTGAGTGCTAATAAGGCGCAGCAGTTTGTGCTGAAATATAAGGCAAGTCCTTTAATTTAGTTATTATTTCAGGTATTCTGAACCACTAAGAGCTTAAACGTATTTACACTCAAGTTTTATAACCTGATATAATTTTGTAGTATATTTCCTGAAATTAATTTTTTGGAAATTGAAGGAAGGTTGATGAAACCTTTTACCATGAACCTTAAAAATAACGGAAATATGTATGCACCTAAGTAAAGCCAGTATTACTGCTTTCTTTCGGCAAGATATCACAGACACTCACAGTATTTCTGGCAAATTCAAATATTGCTAAAAAGATACAAATATATTTAATATGGCAACTCTTCAGAGATGCAAATCTTGCACAAAGCATGAAACAACAGTATCAGACAAATAGTTAATAAGTAGAAAAGTAATGTTTTTATGAATTCGTATAGCAAAAATCTAAACATACTAGTATGCACTAGTAAAGTTCAGTCCATTTCGTACCACTATTAAATGTTTGACATTATTAAGGTAATAATACAATCCATTGCAAGACTGTAGTCATAGCTATTTTATGACTGACGAACAGCAGAACAAGAGAAAGATAGAAAGAGAGATACTGGTTGTACAAAACCATAAAGTAATTACAGAAATTATATTTAATTTTGTGTAAGGAAAACTTAACAGAAATTCCACTGCAGAATTAAGAGTATTTCCCCCTCAAGATTTATCTAGACATAACAACAAGCAAACGCTATGAAGCTGAAAAGATACTGAAAACATAACAATGCCACTGTACAAATTCTGGTATATCCTTCACTAAAACCGTCCACTACTGCTCAGTAACTCTTCAAGAACATACAGCAGAAGCAGATGGCACTATATGAGAATGACATAAGAAACAATTTCAAAAGGATGAAAGACCAAAAAGATTAGAACTGTTCACTAACCAAGGATTTAAAATAAATCATGCAAAATGATGGGGTGTAACAGAATTGAGCTCTAATCTGTTTATTTTTTTTTCAGTGATTGGTAATTAAAGTCACAGCAAACAAAATGTGCAGATCATGACAGGAACAGTAATAATGTAAATAGGGCTGTCATATAGATTGAAAGGGATTTGCCTGATGAATTAGGCCCATTGAAAAGAATTGCATTTTAGAACTGAATTGGAAGCGAGTACAAAATTCAACCAGAAAGGTATATCCTGGAAAGTCGTGAATCCAGGAGAATTTTGGATTTCATAACAAACACGAAACTGAACATGTGTTCATGGTCCATCAGAAGGGCAAAAATAGCCAATGTCGTTTTTTGATGTATAAGCAAAATTAAGATGAAACTAGTAAGTGATTTTACCTCTTTTCGTAACTTTGTTGAGACAAATATTGGAATAACATACAGAAGAACGTAAAGAAAACTGGAGGACAACGAAAAAGAACATAAACATTAGCAAGACTGGAAAAAATGGTTTACATGAGACAACAGGTTTCGACAAACTGCTTAGTTTATCAAAGGAATAGATGCAAGAATCTTCACGAGGAGAAAATACTTCGACTCAGCTTCCCAGAAGAACTCCACCGGCTGATACACTCACTTATCAAACATCAGATCAAACAAAAAGTGCTGTCAACAAAGACATGCAGTTCCTGGAACAGGAGGAAAGCACAGACACCCTGCCATACAGGGTACTAATTCTGATGAACAGAAACAAGAACATCTTGAACCTCTGATAAGAGAGCAACACCCAGAAAAAGGAGAGGAACAAATTCAAGAAGAATATATAATTGCAGAAAGAGAAAAAAAAATCTAGAAAGGCAAGAAAGAAGGCTGCACAGACCAGAATCCTTAAAGTGAAATAAATGCACATATAAAGAACCCATGACATATAGCAGTGAAAGGGGGATACTGACAGACTGGAGGAAAGAACTGGAGATCTACAGGACCTACTTCCACAGTGGTTAAAGCATTTTCCTTTGGACTATGCCAGGGTACTTATGCAGCTAATTACTGGGGATCTTCTGATGAGTAATGACTCATTAGAACAATTTCTCAATAGCTTTGAGCTGTAACTCCACCTACAGACAATGCTGGATTTTTCTACCATCCTTTGCAATGTTCAACTGACAGCCTGTGTATGTCAGGTAAAGGCTGAATTCTACTTTTATCTCAAGAGGATCACAGGGCAGAGCTTAAGATGCTGAAAAATTCTACTGTAAATTCTAATCTAATAGGTAAAGAAAACATTTGGCAAAGGGAATTTGTTACTGATGTCTGAATGTCCTTCTTTAAAAAATAATATAATGTCAAAAAATGCTATTAGAATACTTCTCTTCCTTCTTTCTACCTTTTTCCAATGTTCTTACCTTAAAGTAAGTAGTTCAGCTATTTTCTATTTCTCTGTTTTCCACAGCTTATTTCAGCCTTCTGCACCAGAATTTGCTGCCAGCAGATAGCAAGACCTATCGTTATTCTGTCTTCTCTTAATGCCTTCTGTATTTCTCTCTCTGTCTTACGTTGTCTCCAGAAAGTTATTTCTTAACTGTCCTGTTTGTAAATTCTGCTCATGTTTTGGAACAAATGAGCCTCTGCCATGGTAGCACTAAGGCTAAATAAAGGCTAAGATATTCATTAGTATGACAAAGCAAAAAGCACTAAGCCTTTTTAAAGACATTCTAAATATCAGAATATTTTGTTTGAAAGGATTTTTCTTTCCTCACTAGAGGTACCTGAAGCCAAATCATTTCCTTGTTCCTCTCCATAACGAGAGTGAATGCTGACAGGATTGGTCTATCTGCCCAATTTTGTGATTTATTTTTGTCAATTTCACGGCTTTGTACTGTAATAAAAGGTACCGATTAAAAGTAAGTGATAAATTACATATTTCATTTATAAATCAATAAAACCATTGCATTACGTTCAAAGCTTGACACATCTCATTTGGGGTTTCTGGATCTTCATCCCCCAACCTTGACAGCAAGAACCTTCCGTACCATGGCATATTCCACTCTGATAAACACTTTGTAACCGTTTCACTGATAGCCAGTCTAGATTTTCTCAACTTAAAAGAATTTTCAGAATGATAAGTAAGACTGCTTCAGAGTAGGAAACAGTAAATATTGGCTAATTGGTGAGGAAGGTATGTCAACACTTTGGAAAATGACTCCCAAGTGAAGTACTAGAGAACTACGGTATGTGCCCCACTTTCTGAGGTTTTTCTTAGTCCTTTCTGTGTTAAGTGCCAGAACGGTGACTCGTCAGATATTTAAAATAAATATTAATATGTAAGCTAATGCAGGATACCCAATCTGGATTCATTATATTCTGCTACCAGAAGCTCAAAATCAGAATGTGGGTACTGTTTCAGACTTTAAACCAGGTACAGCCAAGATACAGTATACAGAAAGCTTTTTTTACAGCTAAAAGGCCATTTCCTGTAATGGGAGAATACATAGGAGATGCAACAATTTCTTGAGACAACATTTTTTAGTTACAGATAACTGATTATTTGCTGGAGTTCACTGATACATCCTCTTTCTGAGGGCAAGGGACCTTGCACTCTGTATGAGGAATTTCATTAGCTTAATATAACGATAGTTAAAGCAAGACAAGAAAAACCTTGCCTATCTCAAAAGACATGCACTTAACTATTTGACAGTCATTTAGTTTTGTACGCAGAATAAGAATTTATTACATTATTGTTATTTTACATATTTAATAATATGCTTAATATCATTAAGAACAAACTTTTATTACCGATCACGTGAAAAATACACAAAATCCTGCAAGAAATCTCTGGTTTGTGCCAAGGTTGGCACAATGAATAAAGAAAGGAAAAGCAGTATGCTCATCTTCAAAAATTTAAGAAAGGAATAAAATGATCACGTTCCATACATTATTACACTAATATTTTGACTATAGTTTCCTTGAAAAAATATATAATCCTAGAAAGAAAGAGGGTCAGTATGTTAAGTGGCCTAGGTCCTTGACCTAAGGTACTCACAAGTCACAGAATGTTTCTTAGAAAGCATGTAGTATAAAAAAAAAGCATGGGCAAGGAGCAGTATTGACCAAGGTTCCAAAATAACTTTGAAAGAAGTGGATAAATAAGACTACTATGACAGATGCAGCACCAGCAGTAAAAAAAATGACAAAAAGGGTCTATGCGACAAAACAACGCTTTTGTTGTTAAAATAGCAACAAAATAAATGTTGTTTTTGATGTTAAAATAATCCTTAATACAGTGCAGGTACAGAGGAGAAAATGAGGGGTTTCGACATGAGGAGACATAGAGGATTTCAGAAAAAGATGCAAGAAAGGTGATTTTTCATATTAGCCCTTTGTACAGACTGATGGTTAACAAAATGGAATAGTGGAGTTGAGACGGCTGGAGAATAGGAGCTGTCCTGTGAACCTGAAACACCAGCAAAAAGTATGAATGTTAACAATATTGCCCAACAAAATAATGTCGAGTATGGCGGTAGGAAGAAGGGACAAATAATAAATCTGAGAGCAAAGGAAGATACTCGGTAGCTATTACCATAATGAGATACACAAATTGCCTCACGTTACATTGGAGTTTCAAGCAGATACCAACCCAGCAGAGCCCTTAGACCATGGAAATCTGACAGCATCTGAAAACAGCAAGTTTCAGGACAGCAAGCACCATCAGATTTTCAGCTCAAAACTCAATCCAGACGGTTCACAACAGACAGATTCTCAGTGCAATGACTGTAATGAATTTATTATGTTAGATTCTCCATTACATAAATAGAACGGGGAAAATCTGAAAGGACCTGTTCCCTTGGCAGAATGGCATTGTCAGAAAACCTATATCGGATACTTCTCCTCTGTACCGAGCACAGAGATACCAGAGCTCACACTGGATTCAGGCGACCCAGGTAAACTCAGAAACATAGTTAGTATAGCTGCGGATAAAACATACATACCATTGTGACTAGCAGTTTACCCAGATCTTTGGAAATAAAACATTTTGACTGAGACCTGAAGCTCCTATTGACACTTGATTTGGATTTAAAGCCATTTTAGTATGTAATTCACCAGTCATGGCAGTGCTGGAACTGATCTAGTATTTTCACGGTACAATGAACACTAAGCAGAGGTTCAGACATGCTACATTCGCACCACAAGGCTCAGACAAATCTAGAGAGCTGAATACCACTTCTTTGTAATTGCATCATTTCAAGCAAAAGGAATAGCAGCTGTTCTGACACCTTGGAACTGATTACCCAAACACCAGATTGATGTGAAGATGCAGAATACTCGAAACGGATAGTGGACCATTTCATGAAGTAGATTGGTCTGGTGCAAATTCATCAAGGAATCTAAGCAACAAAAGGCATTTGCCTAGAGTCCCTTTTGAGCCATTAGAGAGTCCACTCACTTGTACACCCTCAGAATCTTTTACAAGAGGACATGAATGATCCTAGCAGATGCTATTGAATCTCAGTTCTTTGATCTCCCATATGATACCATATGCAAAAGTACTTCAACAAGAAAACACCTTTGTTCAGGTTGAACTGACCACACCAAACAACAGTTAATTTACTACCTTAATAACACTACCTCAAACCAGCAGAAATGCGGATCTTGAAACTTTTAAAAGGAGTAAATAAACACCATTTTTCCCTTGCCTCATAGGTAATTTTTCCACTCAAAAGTGAAATTTCTTTAGCCATTTGATTTGATGAACAGACACAACCAAATACTTTAATCGTGAATATTGTGATTGTACAGTCACTGTTAATGCCTAATACCTGGTGTTCTGGATCCTTATAAATGTTAGCCTCTACTGAAATAATTCTCAGTTTTCAAATTCATGAAAGAATTCTCACAATTTCTTCAGCCTTGCACTACGGTTATTCAGTTTCCACTACGGTTATTATCAGGAACAAGACCAGATGTGCAGTATTAACATATCCAAGACTCTAAAGATAACCATTATAATTATTGTTTTTTTAAATAAGGTAACCTATGTAAATGAACTCTTCATCACTAAAATTCTATGTTAAAATATATATAAGATATATTAAGATGCAAGCATTTTATATGCATATAACCATGAACATTTTCGACATTAAGCTTAACTCCAATTTTGCCTAACATTTGTTTTGTACACCACGACTGTCTAAATTTTGAGGCCAGACTCTTTACTGACAGAATATGTTGTTACTGAGCATCCCAGTATATCCAGAACATCCCAAACTGAGCAAATTCACTGACAAGTCTGGGTGTGCAGGATCGTAAGCTTCTAAACGGACAGCAGTAGACTTGGAAGTCAAACAGTGAATTCTAATTCTGCAGTATATTTTTTGGAACTATTTTTACCCTAGCGGTGAACTGTTAGTTTAAAGCTACAAGATGACCCTTATGACGCAGCTTGTTAGTAGTATGCATAAACAGTTTGAGAAACATTGTAAACATACAGTAAAACACACAGTCTTCCAAAATGCATTTATTTCTCAATCTTGTCAAAACTTGTACACAAGAAACTATATCATACTACTAAAATTCGAGCAAGAGTTACCTCTCATATCTTATTCTTATACAATAAGTGACTAGATGGGAGCGGATTTTATTTGAATTTTTATTTAAAAGCTTCATTGGAGCAAAGAGATACTGTGTTTAGGATACTCTTAAGTACAGAATTTGAGTTCTCCCTGAGTGTCTGAGAGGATTTGAATTTCAACTGCTTTCAAAAAATAGGGAAAATGGAAGCAAACTGGGGAAAAAAATGGTACGTGAAAAAAGAACTAAAGAAAAATTAATATCAAAATGCACCTAGCAAAAAAAGGTTTCCTGCTGTGTTCTTAGTTTACAGCACTGCTTTTTAGGACAGCACCTCCAAAACCCCCAGCTATGCTTCTTCAAAATTATGTATGTCATTAAGACAGTGACATTACTTAGGTGTCCACAAAAACACACGATCACAACATCACTTAGCCGAACTGGAAAAGACATGCAAAGGATCCAAATAAGTTTATTAAACGTTATGGACTGAATAATTACAGCAGCAGAAATAAGGCTAACATCAGTATCACCACCAAAAAAAAAAAAAGGAATCTGCAGCATCCCAAGCCAGTAGTCACAACTACTGAGCAATAGTGTTGTTAGGATGCACTGGCTAAGGTCCTAGAGCTTGGGTTGGGGTTGACTCCAAGGATGTAGTAATGTACCAACACCAAGTACCTCCTCATGTGACTTGTCCAACAGAGAGACACAGGCGCCTTCAGAGGCAATACCCTGCAGCAGCAGCAGCTGGTAAGTGCTGTTGGCAAAGAATACATAACATCCTGATGCTATTTCAGATGTTTATTTCATTTCCTTCTCCAATGCCTTGTTCTTTGTGATTAGCAGCTACCCATGTTTTCAAAACACAGGTTGCTTACTGCTTTATCCTTCACCTGATGCATGATTCAAAATCCCACCTGATGGAATAGAACTGTAGGAAGGGATGTACCCTATGCAAACATTATTTGATTACAGAGAACAGTAATCTATTCATATACAAAACTTGGTCAACATCATGAGAAGAAAGTCAGGCAAAATTAGCATTTTGTTTAGCAGTATAATTGCTTTGGCTACTGTACTTAGATGTTGACATCAATACAGAAATTTTTCCGACATCTTCCCTTGGGGATGATAATAAAAAATAATAAGATTGCCCTGAGAAGTTCTGAAAGCTTTAATCATTGGAAGTCAAGAACCTTCAGAACTTCAAAAAAATCAAGCAACATGCCTATTTTATCCTTACCCACTAAAATAAATATATTACATTTTATTTAGAAATACAACAAACCCCCCAAAAGGCTTTTATCTGCTTGATTGACTCGAAAGCAATCAAAACAATGACCAAAGTAGAATCTAAAACATATAACTCGTATATAATTATGGTATCAGATATTAAATAATGATAAATTCAGACTACGATAGCATACTAAAATTTAACTCTCCTAAGCAATGTAAAATTCAGCTGTAATGGAGGTATTTTGCTTGAGTATAAGCATGACAATATTCTTTTAGAAAAAAATTGTTTAAACGCTTCTCCCCAAAATACTTAAAACTACCGGGTTTGATATCAGTAGTAGTTATTTTTTGCATAGTCCTATTTGCATAAGTACTAATTTTAGTATCAGCAATGAACAGAAACTCTCTATCTTTACAAATTTTAATACTTTAGAATAGCAAAACAAAATAATGGCTTTGATAAATGACATACCACTTCATCTTCAAATCCTCCAGCTAATACAAGTGAATAAGCTCCATCATTACTGCGTCCATGGATTCCACCCACATGGGGCCTGTGAACACCTGCTTCACTCACCTGGCAACAAAGAAAAAAAACCCAGCTTCCAAAATTTTTTTTGTCAAACAACTGGCCATCTTCAATCACTTTTCACCACTTGCCTCAAACTATCAAGTTATATTAAGAAAAAAAAAGGCTAAGCATTAAATTAAGTATTATCTAGGTAGATTATACCAAAAATAGTACTAACAGAATAAAAAAGTTCCCAGCAGTAAAAACAATTAATATCCTTCTTTAGAATGTTCCTTCATACTCAGACATTTTCTGTTTTCCTGATTCTGCATCTCCAGCTCCTAAACCTTTTATCCTGTTTTCCTGATTCTGCATCTCCAGCTCCCGAACCTTTTTTCCCAACCTACACTTTTAAGCAATTTCAGTAAAAGTTTACATTCTTTTGCTATAGTCTTCTACTCTCATAATAATGTAACACATCAAATCAAAGGTCCAGTTGGCCACAAATACTGCCTCTGACAACATTCAAGAGCAGACAGCTGTGCCCAATATGAAGTTTATGCAAGGACACAGCGATATGTGTCCTTGCATAACTTCGCAGCTTGCAGCTCTCTGTAGTCAGGACTTCCTAAACTACTGTAAACTTTGAACTCACAGTACTCAAGAGCAGAGTTCACAGTATTACTGCATGTCATATGAACTAGTGCTACTACTGTTCATCTTGAATCTGGCACCTGCCCATTTTGTTTGGTGATTCCTCTTTTTGCATCACAAAACCATATACAGTTGTTCTCTAATTACTTTTTTCAGTACTGCACACGATTTTGCATGATACAATACTATCTCTCTTCCAGAATGAAAAGTCTTCTTAGTTAATTCTTGAATGAAAGGCATCCTATCCCTTTAACCATCTTCACTGTTGTTCACAATGATATCTTCTATTTTTCTTCCTCTTCCTTTCTTAGCAATTTTAAGGCTGGATTTACCTTTTTGATCACTACTGAGCACAGAGAGGGCATATTTTTAGAATTATTACTTAGAAGTTTTCTTTCCCAAATAATAAGTAGCTGACAGCCTGTCACAAAGTATGTAAAGTTCGAATTGCACCCCACCATGTTTGCTATCCATGGCCACTTAGCACGCTCAGCCAACTTTATCAGCTATTTGCCAGTTTCTCCAGATCGTTTACGAATATGCCGAATAAAGAGGCTCCACTATCACGGTCTTCTTTCCTGCTCTATCAAACATCCTTTCATTCATTCCTCCCTCTCTTCTTTCACTTTCAGGATTTATGAATTAAATTAAGGTTTCTGGTACGTGATTCACACCAATGATGAACTCTGGTTAAGAAATTCATATCAAAGATGCTTTTCAGATGCAATTTCTTCTAGGGAAAAGAGTTTGTGTAATAAAAAACTATGCAAATCAGTAGTAAGAAACCACTTTTTCTAAAGTCTCACGGTGAGACCAATTCTTCTCTCATGCAAAAGAGAGACATGAGAAACAGTGAAATGAAAAACAAAGTATAATTTAACTATATAAAAAAATTTGTCAATCTTTTTTTCCAAAATATTTAAGTATGAAGTAGGTCGTTTGTGGCCAAAATTAAATAAATATGTACAAACAGTATCTTGCTTTTTGATATCTATTCCTTATATGCATGTTATCAGCATTCTCTACTTAATTTTTTGACAAAAACAGTCCTCTAATTATGTTCTTTTTTTGCTATCAGCACTAGAAAGATCTGTAAACTATAATACTGTGTGTTACCAACAGAATTTCTAACTAAAAAGTGAACTCAATTTTTATTACTGTTGAATTAGTGAGAACGAAAGTTGATTTTTAAAATTTGAGTTTGTTTAATTAATTTTAAAAGCTTCTCTGATTTATGAGACTAGACTTAACCTGGAAGCCAAAAAAAAAGATTAACAGTTATAGATGTATTTCGAACTATTTATTTTAATTCCCTCACAAAAATGTTCTTCCAACACAACACAGAGAGGTCAACAAAAACACAAAAGGTAATTTTCCTCCTAACTGAGTAATTTTGTGTAAAATCATTGGGATAACGAACATTGCAATTTTACCATACCAAACTAATTTGGTTCATTATTTTTTAAAGCCTGTACTGATGGTAGTGCTCATGACAGACACCCAGGTCAGAAAAGATCCAGAGAACTAGTTTAGTTTTCAGCTGCCTCGTTGAGTTCTACTCAAGAGAAATGGAAAACTGTGGCTAAAGGGAAAGCCTCTGTTAACCATTTCAACCTTAAAACACGCATGCCATTCCAAATCCAGAATTCTTCGGTCAGTACTCGAAGACACCATCGTAAGAGGAAAGTCTCTTGGTAAGTGTTCTCTTCTATAAATCGTGTATTAAAAATATCTATTTTCTTCTCAGAAGACAGAAGGCGATAAAAAGCTTAGAAAGAACATCAGAAAAGGCTTTCTTTTTTATCACGCCCCTCCACAAACAGAAAAAAAGTCTTATTTCTATTTCTCTGGATATTGTGGAAAATAGTCCTCAATTGTGCTCTTTTAGACGTGCAAGAGATATAGAATTAACTGATAGCAAATCAAAGATAAAACAAAAGTCAGTGGTATCAGGCAAGATGAGGGTAACAAAATAAGGTTGCCACTTGTTGGACACTTCAAAATCGCAGAAAATCAGTATTAGCACAAAAATATGCTGTCCCATTCTCCCTGCTTTGCTCTTTCCTGCCCCTCTGTACGTTGGCACTGTATTTGTATAACCAAAAAGTGAAGCAGATTGGGAAAATTAACTTGCCCCATTCCCCCAAAGGAATTATTTTTCTGGAAGATTTGTTGCCAGTCTAGTTTACTGCAGAATTTAAGAAAATGGGACAAGAAGTGCAAGAAGTAGAAAAAGCTGAACAGACAGATACTTTCAGTAGTAGTACTGGCTTATGCTCGTTTAAGCCATTCCTTATCCTAAAAGAAGATACAGATATCAGTTATGTATAACCAGAAAAGAGTAGGTGGCATATAGCAATATAATGCAATGTTTTTGTAATCTGCAGTCTACATCTCCTAAGGTGATTATCAGTTCATGTGAAGTATTCATAAAATAGGTGACTTAATCACTAATGAACGTACTTTAAATTTTAACAGGTGAGATCTGTTCATCCTAATTGCAACAGACCTTCCCTTAAGAAACAGTTCAGAATTTAAAAATACTACTTATTAAGTGGTATTGTAAAATCAGTATACTTCAACTTTCCCTAGGATTAGCACCCTTTTCAGTATTACAATTATAATGCATTACTTTATTTACTTCTTGTGAAAACAACACTTATCAAGCCAAAATCATTTCTGTGTCCAATCCCATTATTCTTTCTTACTTCAACTACAGTTAATACTAAAACAACATACCTGAACTCTGAACTTCCAGGTTGTCCCAACAGGAACACCAGGTATGGGTCCATAATGATTAGAAGGAACAATAGTACATTCTTTAGTGCGACCAACACAGGCCATGCCCTAAAAACATATCAGAGAGAATTAATTAAGTTTTTAAAATATTCAAGGTATTTTGAAAAATCAGATGCATATACTAATAAATCTGATCATAACAAAGGCATACTTAAAAATATATTAACAATTGTTAACAGGAATGTTAATTAAGTAATGCGTATTTATGGGTGTTTTGGAGTTTTTATTTTTTTTGTTTTACCTCTAGTCACCTTAACAATTCTTCCACTGCTTTAACTTTCAGTAGATAGTGGGCAGGATTCAACATTGTTTAATAGTCTGTACAATCCAGTACTGAATTTTGTGTAGTGCATATATAAGTATAATTATAGATGTAGCACATACATGAACAGTTAGAGTAATAGCTATTTCTAAAATACACTCTACCTTGCCCCAGTCTCTCTGGCTTTCAGTACTGGCAGATGGCATCTTTGCTTTCTTTTTACTCTGTTTGAGCTTTTCTCCAGCCTTTACAACTTCATTAGAATCATTTTTGCAGGAAGGACAATACCTAAAAAAAGGTTTTGGTAAATTCTCAATTACTTCATAATAATGGCAATACGTTTCTTGTAGCCAAAATAGTGTCAATTTGTTCATCCTGACTGAATATTTTCAAGCTAGCAAATATATACCAGTCTTCAGCAACTGAGGCCTCAGATTGAAAAAATAAACCCAACAAGAATAAGTACTGTCAACTTCTAAAACAGGGCATTTCAATGTTCTTTTTGAAGGTAGAGTGTTAGAGGCAAAACATTTTACTATTCTTTCTCACATGACGTGTGAGAGGTCTCCATGTTTCCTGTATTCCCTCTTCATTCTGTCCTCTTTTGTTCAGATCAGGTAAGGGAGAAGATAACTGAGATTAGCATGCTGCTAAACAATGCTCGTGGTTTGTTTCTACATCCTGCCCACTCTACCCATATTTTCCTCTACTGCACCAAATTTCTTTCCAGACAGCTGAATGCAAAACAGAGCTAAGGCAGCATGGCACAAGAGTCCACACACACACACGGCACAAGAGTCCACACACACACACACACACACACACACCCTACCCCACCCCACCATGCCTAAGGCACTTGGAATGAGATTCAGTACGGGGCAAACAGGAATGGTGCTACCAAGCTCCACTTTGACATAGTCCTTTGGACTGTACAGTGCTATGACTCATTCCAGCTAACAAAGATACTGTGATAGGAGACCAGGAGATAGCTGTATACAGTGACTACAGCAGAGGCAGAAAGGGAGCACACTGATCCTTTTATTGCTTCTAATAGCATCTTTATCCTGCTCCAGGAATGGCAATGCAAAGGCAACTGCCCCTGTTTCCGGCTCCTATGGGCTGGTCTCGGCCCACAAGCCACTAGTGGAAACCTGATCTACAGTAACACTGACAATACATGTAGGTTACTAGTAGTATTACTGTCTTGGATTTTTCAGTTCACTGTTGCATTTGGATGTGAATAAAGGGATCAAAGGGCAACTAGTCACTGCGATTTCACAATGATTGCCTGCGTACAGTTTTCACACTTCCATAAAGAAGGGAGCTACTTCAAACCATGTTTTTATCTGCAAGCTACAATGAATTTTGACATGGATCCTTAATGCAGAAATAAGTCAGTTTACAATTCAGCTCAACACTTGGATCTCTGCACTCTCTAAATACTTAAAATAACTTTCTATTAAAAAAGTAAACTAAAAGTATTCTAAAAATTGAAAGAAAACAGACTGAAAGAACCATTTTCAGATCACACCTGTTCAACTGAAAGGTAAAGAGATATTTGCCATTGAAGTTGACATTCCAGCTATGTTCTCTCCTGCTCATACATCATTATCCTTAATAAAGATTGAATAAATCAGTTCAAAGTCATGTAATTTCTCCTTCTTCAACACAGTTGTTTATATAACTGAACAGCGACTTTAGCCTTTCAGTTGAATTTAATTAACAGTTCTGCTCTGATGCCAGACGTCATTTCAGCTTTCTACCCTTTCTGTCTTGGCTCTGTAAGGTAAAATGTAATAACATCTTTCTTCTGTGAAGTACCAACATGGATGGGTCTCTTGAATTATAAGTTGCCGCTGTCAGTGCCAAGTAAATGAAGTTCAGGACTTCCTTAAGAGGTTTAGAATATAATGAACCTGTTATATACATACAGAAGTACAAAGGCAGAGAGGTTTATAGAAGCAAGTATAAAGGAGCAGATTTATAGAAATAATCAAAAATTAAGTTAAAAAATGTTACCGATAGTTCGATTCTTTGAGGTGCATAGACCTATACACAGTAACCCTTGCAGGTATACATGCACCACTGTCACCTAGAACACCATTACTTTTGCACCTGGCAAAGACAGGTTTTATGACACCGCATACATGATTATAAAAGGGTGATATGAGCCGTGTGTCCATCAATCCCTTGCAACGTCTGGGGGTCTCCAAGGAAGAGAGAGAGGAAAATAGAGGGAGAGAGAGATGCCAAAGTGCATGAAGACAACACAAATCAAAGTAGTAGAGGTACTGTTAAGTAACCCACTTTTCTTCAAACAACAGTCCACAGGTACACGTACATTCATACTGAAGGTTACTCTAAAATGGTATGGATGAAGTTTAAGTGACTGCTCAACTCAGTAGGTATCTCTAATATCTACTGAAGGGTGTAATGTGTCCTGCTCTCCACATGTAATTCTACCTGGTAGTTTCATAACAAACTTTTAATATATCTTTATCTGTTTAAGCTGGTCTCTGTATGCAGACCAGACATCAGATGCCATGTTGTAAGACCACAATGGCCTCAGGGAATGAAAGGGAACGTGCTCATCTTACTGCTGAGGAAACTAGCAAGCTATCATGAAACAACCTCAGTCAAAGAGTCCATTTCAGTCTGAGAGGGACTCAATCCATCTTCTAGTGAGGGAAAGTGAGGGTCCTAGATAATCTACTCAGAGAAGCCAATAAGGAAAAAAAGTAAGAGCACAGGATGAGGAACCAAATTAGGAGCTTACGCAGGAGTCTGCTGAGGAAAGCTCTAGCCCCATTATTAGATGACAGCTCTTCAAACCACTGGGGGGGGTTGGTTTAGGAAAACTTAGAATTTTCTCTGAGAATCTTATGAAGCCTAATAACCTCTTCTCTTTTACAACATAAGCATCCATGTCAGGACTTCTGGTTAACCAAAAATAAGAAGTGTGGCTCAAAGTCCAAATTTCCAAGCCAGCTTCATGATGACAAATGCCAGAAACTTACAGACAACATCAGTATCGAAGGTTTCAAAATGCTTTCTCCAGTGAATGCTGGCATCACAAGGTCATCTTCTGAAGCAGAAGAGGTGCAATTTGTTTGAGTTATTTTGTGCTTTTGCAGATGTGCCAGAGCCAACCTAGTGCAAGACGGCACAACAGACAGCAGATGCGAAGCTTGGTCCTAGTTAGGTGTTTCGCAAAAATCATACACTGTCCCGCTGTCCATGCCTAAGGCATAGAACCCGAGCAGCAAAAGGTGGCTGCAGTATGTATATAAAAATAACATTAACTTAATTTCAGACTAAATTGACTTGTTTGAGTCACACGTAAGGAGAGCACTGCTGCCGATGAAAAAAATAACTAATTCACGGAAGGTTAGGAAAGAGGTTTATGTACATTTATTTGAATGCAGATTTTGGCCCAACGAAATTATTACAAAACTCCAAACAATATCAGTGGAACGTATTTCTTTATGTCAAGAGAAGTGTTAAGCCCATTAAGAAAATGAAGTTAAATTTATAAAACAGGAATGAAAAATAATACAAGATACTGAAATTGACTACCACTATAAGACTTTGTGGATGATATTACAGTTGTTTGAAAAAGAATATTCAGTGTTTAAGTAAAAACAAGGAACATGACATAATGTAAGTTCACAAGAAGGCAAATTTAACTTTGCCATTTTCTGCTTCATGATTGGATAAACTGTTTCATCTCCACAAAAGTATCTTATCAACATTTCCCAAATTGCAGACCTGGCCCCTTTAGAGAGTTTTTCGAGTCTTACACGAAAAAAATATGAAACAGAAAATTTTTCACTTCTAAAACAAAGAAAATCTGGCAAGATGTTAAGGACCAGACCGTGCCATGACCTTTTGATAGTATGCAAGAAAAACGGAGAACATAGACCTGATCTTCTCTGTTAGGATACACTGCATTGCCAAGTATCCGCAGTCCTTTTACATACTACAAAGCGTTCAAATTGCACAGGGCTCGCAGTTAATAAATACACTAAAATTAACTGTCAGGAGCCAGTTTCATAACTGTACATCTCTCACCTAGTGACTTCATCCATAGGTCCAGCTATCTGCTTACACGAATATATCTTGAGGATCACAGAGTTATATAGTAGACAAAACCAAGTTAAACAACTTTACAGACATTTTTCAAGATATTTTAGTTAGATCAATTACATTTCTACAACTTGTGGAATTTCATAATCTTTTGGCCAGAAATGTAAGTTGAGGAGTTTAAATTTGTACTTAATCCACAATCTGAGGGAATAAAAAGACTGTATTGTTTTTCAGCTCAATTTTTACCTAGGACTCTACAGATTATTAAGTCTTCTGTTTGGCTGAAAACAGTCCTGGGGATGTATGTAATTCAGTTACGGTTATACCATTGGAAGAGGCTAGGGAGATGTCAGTAGTAATTACAACACTTTGAAAAAACATATATATTCTTCAAACTTTCTTTGTAGGTCTCTGAGACAGAAGTGGGATAACTCACAACAACATCTCATAAGAAGCTCCTGAAAAAGAATAGGCGCCAGTGAGATTAGAACAGTAATATCTGATCGGGAAAATCATCTGAAGCATCCAACAGGCCAAGACAATCCCAGCACAAAACAGTGAACACTGGTGAGATTTCATTCCAGTATTCCTGACACCAAATCTGCTGAACGTTTGAGGAAACAGAAGAAACTAGACGGAATCAAGTTTTCCTTAGGGTAGAACAAAGAATTTGAGGTTTCTGTGGGAGGTAGGCGATGTCTTGGAGCATATGTATTTTCTGTATCGTAAACTTTACCACAACTGATGTTAGAATATAAACAGACATTATGACTGTGGTAGTACTGGTCTAGAGCTGTTTTCTGTGAGTAAGAGGCAATTGGAGAAGAATGGATGGACTGAAGAGATGCGTACTTTCAGGACAGATCTCAAACAATACTTGGTCTCACTGAATATTCTCAATGACAGAAGTCAAAGAAGATCTTCTCGGCTGCTATATCCAAAGATTAAGCGCATTCAAGTAGGAATATTGCTTAAGGACCACCATCAGCAATAAATCACTTCAGTGTTGAGAATGCGTTCCAACATATGGCTTCAACTCACTAACGTTAACAATAAGTAAGAAGCAAGAAGATGCCATGCAGAGAAGACTAACCTGACCAAACAGCAAAAAACCTGGGGATAACTAGGATTCATGTGTTGTCTACTAAACACTGCTGAATAAACATAGCAATCATTTCACGTATACATGAAATGGAAGGCATATAGACACAATTCAAATAAATTTTGTATTGAATTCCAGTGACCATATGCATTTCCAGTTGGTACTGAAATATTTTCTAGATGGTGTTTCAAGTTAGCAATTCCTCCAAAGATAGGGAATACAATTCTTCTCGATTCAGGAATTCCATAGGAAAATTACCAACTGGCAACAAAAGTATCCTTGGAGCTAAACGTACAGTGAGAATCACCAGTTTTAATTGTCTCTAATGCTAAATCATCCATTGGCACAAACAGAGAAGGATGTTGGGAAAACCACAATGTCCCAGTAAATAGGCAGAGCATTAGGCACTGACCAAGAAACAAATGTACTTTATATGTGGCAGCCACTGTGGTATAATAGACTAAGTTACTTATTCCCAGAGAATGTTAAAACTTCCAGAGCACTTAAACTAAAATATTATCTTTATTTGAAGCGTACAGTTCCACAAAAATAATCACAAAGTCCAAAGAGATTCCGTAAAATGTATCCATAGGCATCTTAAACATCTACTGATACTATGTAATCAAAGGCTTTAAAATAAAGCTCCTTTTATTCTTTACTTATAAAGAATTAGCATCTGCTGTACACTACAGGCAAGCTATGAATACAAATAGTGTGAGTTGCAGATATCTAATAAGGGTGAAAAATGGCACTGAGCCAAAGCCCAGCTTAACGGGCTGCTAAGGGCTCCATGCAGAGTCCTTTCAAAGTACAGTTTTCTTAATATAACAATGCCCATTAGCTTAACTTTGTTGCTCACAGAGCCCAGAGCTCTGGAGAGTAGTAAGGTGGTAGTCCTCTCAACAGCAGGATAAATGAATTGGGTACCGGCAACCAGAAAATAAGAGAAGGGCATAGGGGCAGAGGTTGAAGGGGAAGAGAAGGGTGAGGAGAGCAAAAGGCAACTGTTTAAGCAATGAAGCTTGAACAAAATTAAAAGGCTGGGGAACGATCATTGCAGATAAATGTAAATCACATTAGGTAATGTCACAGAAGATCATAAAATGAACCTACTATTTCTGAAACTTTACAATGATCAATATAATGATTCTTACTATGAACGATCTAGGAATGTTTCTCAGAAGTTATCTTAACAGAAAATGTAAATGTTCACATTAAGTGGAAGGGTGAAACACACTGGAATTACAAAAATTCTTCAGTACTGTCTCTCTCTAGTTGCAAGTAACAAAGGAGGTACCTTGTGTAGAATAGTAATATAGATAAGTAAATCATCCTTGCATATTTACCAGTCCTCATCTTCTGGTATCTTGCTTAAGGGAGGGTTCAGGCAGTATATATGATAAGCCATATTACATTCATCACACAGGAGTTGCATGTGAGCATCCTGTTTTCCACCACACAAATAACAAGAGCAAAAACGGCATTCCTTATCTGGATCAGCCCTACAGTGCTTGCATTCAGGGCCACTCTTTCCTGTCAGAAACAAAGAAAAAAGTCAAATGTCATATTTTAGAAAAGAAGTGCACTACTGTATCAACATGAAACAAGTATTTCTTCTGATGAACACTGCTGTCTTGAAATTTTTTCTTGAGCTTGTTTTTTCCATACAATGCGAGATTTGGCTACCTAGACTAATGGGATTTCTTCTTTTTTTTCCACAGAAATGAAAATGACCCATCAGCAGCTTCTCTGATTTGCCCCCCGCAACATCCCACCTGCACGCTGTCCTTACAAATTGAGCCTTGCACATTATTTGGAGTCTTCTTAAATATAGTTATGAAGAAATGCTAATTAGGAAATGGATCAAATTATGATTCGGAATAACCCTCTCCCCTTCCATATTAAATTTAAAGTGGATAAAAGAATTAATAGTCTAAGACCAGAGGCCACCCCAGACTACCCGTTGTTTCCCAGCACAATTTTAGTTTAGATATAGATGCTGACTTTCTGCTTCTTCACATTTGGACCAGTGAACCCCTCTACCCTCAAAGAAAAACCATCGGCAATGGCTCCTCAACTAATGAACAAAATGCTTTTATAGATGAGGAAGAACATTCCATTGCCTAAACGAGGAGGCATGGAAGAGCAGAACGAAGAAACATGCACTCACATATAGCAGAGAACACTTACAAAGAAAATGTCTGAAGCAATTGGAAGTTCCAAAGAAGTGAGAGAAGGCAGAAGAAGATAACTTGTTCACAGCTCAAAGAACTCTGACATCAAAAGAAAACCATTTTGGTCTACGTGTTCTGTGTGAAGAATATGTCTTAATTATTAAGATTAAAGGTCCTGGAAGTGATCTGAGTCTAAACTAGACAATATGATAATTAATCGAAACCGCTCTGGAAATAGTCTTCTGCCTGAAAGAAACTGGCTTTGAATCAGAAGACAAGGAGGACCAGAAAACCTATTCAAGAGTTTGGAGCTGGAAGTAGGAAGCTGAAGGATCAAGACACTTATGGTAATAGTGAAGAAATTAGTAGCATAGTTTTTCTTAACGTTTGTGACTATGTGAAATATGTGAAAAAAGAAAGGGTAATCACCTAACTTACTATGAAGTTTACAGCTTGATCTCTTGGCTTTCTGGACCTACTACAATGTTCAATAATCTTACTCACTTAGATGGACAGACCTTTTCTCTGAAGATTTTTGATCAGATAACACAAGCCACGGTAAAGTTTTCTTTCATGAGTTGGTTCCTGAATAGAAAAAAAGAGGAGGTTCTGGATACTTTTACATCTTTCCTAATTCTATAGAGAAAGAAAGGAAAGCCTTAAAGATTAGAGGGATATCTCATCCTCTTCCTGCTAGGGAAAAAACGTGTTCTCCCAATTGAAAAGACTCCAGAAAATTTGATCCACGTGGGTAAGATTTCAGAGTAAAACTGTTTGAGAGTATATCCATCCTGAAAGTCTGATAAGAAAGGGGGTCTACAAAGACAAGTGTTGTGCTGTATCTAAAATTTTTCTGCATAAGCCTGAGTAATACTCAGTCTTCACAAGTGGAAGACATGCTAGAACACTGAAGTGTGACTTTTTTTTTTTTTTTAAAGAGAAAAAACACAGAAGCTGAAAAACATACAAGAAGAACTACTTAAGAGGCAAAATTACCAGCTACTGTTAGAAGGTCTGGTGAGATGTGCTGACCTGAAAACTTTAAGAGCAAAAGTACAAGGCCACCAGCACTGAATGTTGAATGAAGCCTCAGTGGCAAAGGTCAGTCACGCTTAAAAGAAAGCAAAAATCTCTCAGTATACTGTGTCTAATGAAGTTTAACCTAGATTTTTCTGCATGCTATGAGTATGAAGAGAAAGGAAACATCTTGAAACAAACTTGTAGATGGCTATTTCTGTGGTATATCCAGCACAGCTGAGCAAAACTCACTAGCCTGTCCAGGGTGTCAGCATCAATTCAAGTCAAATCAGACTGAAGCTGGTCTCCCTTCTGAAAAATCTTAAAGCTAGTGACTGAGCTCTCTCTAAAGAAACTAACTAGTCTACCTCATCAGGTGACCGGCAGGCAAAAAGATAATGCATATTTTTCTGCATATATCTTAACGCCCCAGGTTGTCTAGGCCTATGTGATTTACTCATTTTCTGTTACAAAACCAGATTTCTAAGCTCAAAGATTAGTAATAAACACTTTTAAAAAATCAGAAAAGCAAAAAGATCTACAGAGGTCTCTTCAGTTAGACAACATTAGAAGTTTTAGACTTTATGAACCTGACAGTTTATACTCTGTTTGCATACAGAATAATGTGACTCAAATTTTTCCAATTTCTGCCTTAAACTGTTTAACTCAAATGCACCGATTATATCTGCACCCTTTGCCAGAGACAAATCTGTTCACTTCTACCAGCACTGTTGAGTTTAGTTGCCTATATTATTTGATATTCTCTTCTTTTGCAGCAAAAGTTATCTCACGTTTATAGCACAAATATTGATTCTGATTTGTTAAAGTAACATAGGTTGATGACCAGCTCTTATTTCTATCTTGCATAAAACCCTTGCAACGTATTTTTGAGTATGTAGGTTCCTGGTTTTCCACACTTTTAACCTCCATTCTTTTCCTGGGCTGCAGAATTTAGATTAAATAATTTAAAAATAATTACCTTATTCTTAAAAGTAACAGCTAAACAAGTAATTACAACTCATGCCCATTTATATCTAATTTAAGCTTATGAAACCTAATTAAGATATTCTTTTAGTAATCTGAGGAAAGTAAATCATAAATAATGAAGAAAAATTGTTTAAAATTTATTTACAGAAATTTACATTTTTACTTTTAAGAATATTATTGAAAATGGCTTTTGCTCCTTTAAAAAACAGTGATTTCTTAGATAAGTGCAAATAAACTGTAAGCAGACTAGGTCTTCTGCACTGACAGACACAAAAAGATTCTGAAATACCCTGGCCGTAATTTATATCGGAAGTCCAAATTATGATAAACCTGCTTCAATTTTTCATTCAGTAATATTTACGAGTAGTGCTGCAGATCAACCTCTCATAGTCCCCATCATAAAAACCATCTTATCATGTATCTTCTAATTTTAATACATTGTTAAACCTAGGATAAAATGTCACTCTTCTTTTTAGATAAGCTGCCATCAACTCCTTTATGTGGTTGTGGGGGGTGACGAGAAGGAAAGCCGCAATTAGTGTTTAGAAGGTCATAAAAGGTCAGTCTAAACATTACATTAAGT
Organism: Struthio camelus; assembly: GCF_040807025.1. Lineage (NCBI taxonomy): Eukaryota > Metazoa > Chordata > Aves > Struthioniformes > Struthionidae > Struthio > Struthio camelus. The sequence continues at coordinate 18,852,391 of NC_090982.1, read as the reverse complement.
ATCTGCTTTTTTGATAGCACTAGCAGCTTTGCCATGAAGTTCCTTATCTTTTTTCACTCTTAGATAATGAGAGGATTAAAGTGCAGCATTACCGACTCAATCTGTCCCTGACGCTTATTGTTTTATTAAAAGTTTAAGTAACATGTCAATTGTAATAGTAGTTTCAATGATCTGGAAACCTGTCTAGGAGCTTAGCGGAGACTACAAACTCATTCCATGATGATCATTTAGATTTTTAGCCACTTGTTCCCTATTTCCCTGCTCATGACCGATAACACTAAAATGCTATCTATTTCTAAATATGTCTTGTAGTAAAGTCCTCTTACAGTAAAAATACTTTCAAAGCTGAAATCTAATAATGACTCTATGTTACTGCTTTCCTGAACACATAAAACAGTTACTAAATTATTACCTCTACATGCAGATCCTCGTACTTTTTAAAGAAACATCATTCAAACATTTAATTTATAGCCCTATTCATATAATAAAAAAGCATACTTTTGAAATCTCCATCCCCAAATGTCAACGGATAAGCTCCTGGCTTTTCAATCTTGTACATTTCCTCTATAAAAAGGATTTTACAATCATTTATTGTGTCTTCTGGGCCTCTGAAAAATAAAAATAAAAAGCACATTCAACTTGGTTTCTCAGACCTACCTTCTATAATTGAAGAACCTTAAGCAACATGTTAATCAAAACCTTCCCACCCATGACTACTGGTAAAATACTTTTTCCAATTCACAGACAAAATTCAGTGGAGTGCTGAAACCTCTAAAAATATGAAATATATACTTCACACTGGCGTAAACAGAAGACTACCTCATTACACTTAGATTACCTGGCTGTCATGTCAAAGACTGCATCTGATTAGGTCCTTATTAACAGCATCCCATAACATTATAACTCTACTTCTAAAACCTCAAATAGTTTTGTTGGCTGCACATAGCAAATCAGACAAAAATAAAACTCATTTGATTACAGCATATCAAACATTAAATATTTCTACTGACATTATTATAAAAGCAAACAGTCAAAAATAAACTAGATTCCTGACATTTAAATGATACAACAATAGATACCACTTGGAACCTATAGAGTAAGGAAAGCAAGAGCAGAGATTATTGTAAACTCTTCACCAACAGAAAGCTTTTCAGAAGCCTTTTTTTTTTACTTCTAAAATGTTTTGGAAAACTAAACCACAATCCTGCAAGGCCATGTACAATAGCTGATTTAAAATACTGTGAGTAGTCCTGTTAATATCAGATTTTAGTTCGAAATCCATTCACCAGGTCTCAGTGATAAATAACAAATACCCCATCATCAAAGTACACCAACACTAAAAGCCTTCTAAAGAAGAAGCAGGTAACATCAAAGCTAGAGTAAAGGTATTCACCTTCTCCTATAGTCTCTTTGCCCTGACTAAAGCTCTAATCCAAGTGTAAAGGTAAGAAGAAAATGCCATAAAAACACTGACAGCTTCAAAACACTTCCTTTTCCTCCCTCATTAGCGTGATATTGTGCCTTCTCCATGTGCGTTTTCTCTTTCCACTTTCAACATATCACCTAATACAAAACAAAGAGGAACTTTCAGTATGACCCATATTGGCAGTCTTTAATATTTAAAAGTCTCAACTGCTCTGAGCCATATATGTTATTACAAATTTCAGGATTGAGCAGTTTGACACCAGAGAAATTAATTTACTTGCTAAAAAGCTTTATCTTTTGCACAGAATGAGACATAAAAAAAAAAAAAAAAGGATGAAGGAGATTTGGGTCTACTGAACTTCTCTCTTTTCAAAATTTCATCCAACTCAAATGCACACCTGCAGTCCCTATTTTGGTTCAAGCCAATACTTTGATATTTGAACTTACACAAGCAATCGAAGGAATGGAGACTATAAACACAGTAGCTTTAATTACTAAGATTAAACCATAATGCTTTACCAAGATTGTGATGTCTATAGTGAAAACGTCTAGTTAATATCCTGCAATACAAGAAATAAAACAGATTTTTTTTCTTCTTTCCCATGTATAGACATTAGATGTGCTGGACATAACAGAGGAGAAGTAGCACACAGTCAGTTTAATTCCAAGTTAGAAAAGAGCAAGACTAAATATTTTTTTGAGGATTTATTGTGAATGGAAAAACAAATTAGTGCAGTGGTCACAGTTCAGTATTCAAAGCATGTCGTTTAAGATGCTACTAAAGCTAAAGTGCAGCTGCACTTTAGACTTCACAAGCACCTCTTTGGAAACACAGAAATCACGAAAATGAGTAATTGTGAAGTAATGGTTAAATATAATGGTTAAGAATAATGGTTAAATATTGCCAAACTGGAGACTGTTTTCCAAGTGAAGATCACCAATAAGATAAAAAAAAGTTATGTTTCTTTCAAATATGTACACAGACCACAAAATATGTACAAATCAGGTGAACACACAGGGCTTCTTACCCTTCCTTATTTGTAGGAAATAATCACACAGATGACTTCAGAATCCTTTTGAAGAAAGTCAGCCAGACGGTGTATCCCTATTAAAAGCTCATGGCTATGTAACTAAATCAAACTACAGACAGGTGGGGAACAAGATATTAGGGTCCCTAATAAATAAGGACAACCGCAGTAATAGAAAACTTTCAGAACAGCTGACTGCCATTTAGCATCTGTGACTGAATATGATCAGATTCACAGGTCTAAATGAGTCAGGGAACTTTCTTACTCTTACTAGAAGAAATGCAGGAAAGAAATATATGAACATAGTCTCTTCACAAACAGCAGTCTTGTATAAATTCACCTAAATCTCATTTCTGTCTCTGCGCTATTACCATTGCCTAAGAATTCTTTAACTATCAAAGCAAATACCAGGCTTTCCTGTCATTCTAAATCCCAGATAGCTCTAGACTAATGAAACAGCTGATGGAAACATAAATTAGGACACTCTAAAAAAAAAAAAAAAAAAAAAAAGCTTCTATTTGGCATCAGCAGTTTGTGGAAACTTAAGAGTTTGACTTGCCTGTTTATTTTCCTTGAGGGTGTGTCTTTGTTCTCCTTCTTTAAGACCACAGTTCCACAAAAGAAAGACTCCAACTGCACCACCAGAAGAGGAAAGGGAAAATTTTGCTCCCTCTTTGACCTCTTACCTGCTCCCATCACTTCCCTTGCGCTGACTGTGATTCTTGGACTCTACCGCAGGCTGACTCAGTAAGGCAGCAGAACACTAAGCTAGGGAAAAACCTGCAGGCAATAAAACCCTTATTGGTGGCATTGAGCTCTGTGGCTCAGTTTAGAGGTCCATGGAACTGGAGAGGACTTTGATAGTGTCTTAATTCATTTTGAGCGCCTTTTAGGTGTATGAACAGTTATTCACTTCAGCATCTGTATTTTTACCCTTTTTTTCTTCTCCCTTTCACCTTCTGGAGGGAAATAACGCCCCCTTGCTTGTCATACAGACAAACAGCAGATGCTAGCAAATTTTGAAGATCTGGTATATTAAAGAGAACATATAAATTTTATATCAATGTAAATGTATCAATCAAAAATATAGATTGAGAACAGTTCATTTTCCTGACCAAGAAAACCACATATTAAGATGATTTTCTTTTGTTTACTAGGGGGCATTGCTGAAAGCAAGTCTATACATTGTGGAAAACACCCCTCAGGTCTATTGAAGTTTCTATGTAGAGCTGTGACACATAGGAAGTCTGATTTTCTACACCTCAGTCTGGATGAAACTGCATGGTCCAGCCACTCACATCAGAACTTCAGAATCCAGCTTCTGAAATACAAAGTATGCCTCTCACAACATAAAATTACAGATACACTTTTTGGATTGTAAGAGGCTGTAGCGCTTAAATTCTTCCAGCTGTCTTCTACCACACTGGCAGCTACAATAGAAGAACGGTCTCTACACCACTTCAGACCAAATCTGCACGTTTGTCTTAAAGTGAACTATTAATCTAGAAAATTATGCCTGAAATAGACAAAAGAGTACACCTCAAAACCACTACTCCTCTAATAGGACTGTGGGGACCGGTACACTGCCACAGGGAAGCGGACAGTTGAAGGTCCTCTCTTCCGCAGTAGCACAAAAATATACTTCAGATTAACTAAAAAGCAAAACCAAAAATTCACAGTCATAAAGGAAATACACATTCAAATACAGAGAGTAAGAAGCTGAGAAGCCATGAACACAATCTCTGGCAGGAAAAACAATGAACAAATATAGACTAAGTTTCTCAGAGCACCAAGGTTCCCCTGCGATTTTTCTTAGAACAGTCCTTCTTAGCTCCCCTATACTTTTCCTTACTCGAAGAGTCCTTAAAGGTTTTTTAAAAAATTATACTGTGCTCTTCAGTCTTCTAAACCACGGCAACAAAACTTCTTAGCTCCTTCAGTGCTATAAATTTAGTTACTCTGTTGGGACCTTCCTCAACTATATCATTGTTTGCCTGTCCAGCTTGAATCCTCTAGGATCTATTTCTAATATTACAAAATAGCAGTGAATATATTTTAAGACATATAGAATTATGCCTCATTTCTCCCAAACAGCATTAAATCTATGTTTATCTAAATGTGTGCATGCTTTTGTATATCTGTACGCACACAAAGCAAATCATCAAAAATACACAAGCATACATTAAACTTTAAGAAGACATGAACAGAAAAGTCAAAACAGTCACTGAAGTTGAATAACATTCGAGATATTAGTACATACACAGTTACATGTGCCTCTACAGGAAATTTGAAGCATACTGTATTAAACTAATAACTTAAAACTTTGTCAAGAAATGATAACGATAGTCTCAATGTGAATCAGAACATTGTGACTACAAAAAAAACTCTACTTGCATACAGCAATGTTTTCAAATCCTAATATGCTGCAAACAAATTTCAGCACATTTGTGCAGCATATTTTCCCCCAATTTCTAGGTTTTGCAGTTCTTCAATGTCTGCATGCTTTTGTCTCTAAATACACTACCACAGTTACCAGCAAAAATACACCTAGCAAAACCTTGTAACATCTCTCCTTCCCCTATCTTTATATTTCCATACTGGCTAGAGCTGTTTTATTCTAATTTACTTCTTCTATTACAGTGTTTTCTCCAGAAATTTAGAAAACAGATATTTTGTTAAAAACCAAATAAGTTTCTCATTGCATATAATTCTTCTGCATACAGCTTTTAGACAACAGAAAAGGAGGGAAAATACCCTAAAGCTCTGGTCACCAGTCAGCAGAAACTTGCATTACTGCTATCCATATCTTTGGGGAACAAGCCACAGCTGAGCTCAGTAGAATATTTATTAGGAGCAAATTCCACTGGCGACAATTTAAATTATTAAAACTATTTTTTAATTACAATGATAAATATTTTTCTTGAAAAATATCCAAAAGAGATTTACAAATTATTTCAACAGGTGTGAGTGTTCAAAAGGCATGACAGGCAACAAGTTTTCACAAAGTATGAAAAAACAGAGATGATTTTTATTGCCAATTTTAGTACAACAGATCACAGAATCACAGAATAGTTGAGGCTGGAAGAAACCTCTGGAGATCATCTGGTCCAACCTCCCTGCCCAGGCACGGTCACCTACAGCACCTTGCTCAGGACCATTTCATGTCACATCTCCAAGGATGGACGTAACCTTTTTAGGCAATCTGTTCCAGTGCTCTGTCACTCCCACAATGAAGTGTTTTCTTATGCTCAGACAGAAATTCCTCTGTTTCAGTTTGTGCCCAGTGCCTCCTGCTCTGCCACTGCGCACCACAGAGAAGAGTCTGGCTTTGTCTTCCTCACACCCTCCCTTCAGATATTTATACACATTGATAAGATCCCCCTCAGTCTTCTCTTCTCCAGGCTGAACAGGCCCAGCTCTCGCAAGCCTTTCCTCATAGGAGACACGCTCCAGTCCCCTCATCATCTTGGTAGCCCTCCGCTGGACTCTCTCCAGTGCTGGGGGACCCAGCACTGGACACAGGACTCCAGGTGAGGCCTCCCCAGGGCTGAGGAGAGGGGCAGGATCACCTCCCTCCACCTGCTGGCAGCACCCTGCCTAATGCACCCCAGGAGACCATTGGCCTTCTTGGCCACAAGGGCACACTGCTGCCTCATATTTTAACTTGTTCTCCACCAGCACTCCCAGGTCCTTCTTGGCAGAGCTGCTTTCCAGCAGGTCAACCCCCAGCCTGTACTGGGGCATGGGATTATTCCTGCCTAGGTGCAGGACCCTGCACTTGCTTTTGTTGAACTCCATGAGGTTCCTCTCCGCCCATCTCTCCAGCCTGTCTAGGCTCTTCTGAATGGTGGCACAGCCCTCTGGTGTATTAGACACTTTTCCTGGCCTTTTATCATCAGCAAACTTGCTGAGGGTGCACTCTGTCCCTTCATCCAGGCCACTGATGAACAACTTGAACAGGATTGGACTGGCCCCTGGGGAGCACTGCTAGCTACAGGCCTCCAACTAGACTCTCGTGCCACTGATCACAACCCTCTGAGCCTGGCTGTTCAGCCAGTTTTCAATCTACCTCACTGTCTGCTCATCCAGTCTGCACTTCTTGAGCTTGCCTTTGAGGATGTTATGGGACACAGTGTCAAAAGCCTTACTAAAGACAAGATACCTAACATCCACTTCTCTCCCCTCAACCTCCAAGCTCACTGTGAAAGGCTATGAGGTTGGCCACACAAATTTCACTCATAAATCCAAGCTGCCTGCTCCCAAACTCCCTTAACGTGTCTGGAAACGGCACTCAGGATTAGCTGCTCCATCACTTTCCCAGGCACCAGGGAGAGGCTGATTGGCCTCACGTTCCCCAGATCCTCCTTCCTGAAGACAGGAGCAACATTTGCTTTCTCCCAGCCTTCAGGAACATCTCCCAGTCACTACAACCTGTCAAAGATAATTGGGAGTGGCCTCATAACGACGTCAGCCAGCTCCCTCAGGCTCATATGTGCTTTCCACTGGGTGCCATGGTCTTGCATATGCCCAGTCTCTTCAAACGTTTCCAAAGTTGATCCTCTTCTATCAAGGGCAAGTCTTCCTTGCTCCAGATTTCCACTCTCATCTCAGGGGCTTCGGATTCTTACTAGTAAAGACTGGGGCAAAGAAGGCATTGAGTAGCTTGGCCTTTTCTGTGTCCTTTGTCACCAGGGCCCTTGCCTCACTTAGCAGCAGGCCCACACGTTTCCAAGGCTTTTACAAGCATATAAGCATGAAAAAACCTTCTTGAAGCCCTTCGCATCCCTCACCAGGTTCAACTCCAGATGGACTTTTGTTTTCCTAACCCCAAGGTCATGTGCACATTATCTCAACTGCAAAGTGTTGAAGCCGACAATTTTTGCTCTGTAACTAGTTACATCAAAAAAAAAAAAAAACCAGTAAATAGTAATGCTAGAAAAATAGAACTCTCAAAATATTAAGAGAATTTGGTTGTGAACAGGTGACCATTTGGTACAAGTATGTTCTTCTCTCATAGCACTGCAGTCCTACTGACATGAGCAATACTATTCCCATATATACAACTGATAGAACTGATAAAATAGATGGAATTGGTCATTTCAATAGCACCTATCAGGTCACTGTAGATACTCCTCCATTTTTGACTGTCTCCTCTGTATAATTCTTCTGGGATAAGGGCACTCAAAAAGTAACTTTTCAGAGTAAGTTATTCCTAAAGGCATACCCATTGTTTGAACCAGAGAAAATTCTATTTCCTGCTATAAGTAACACAAGTAAGAAGAAACACTATCAAATAGCAATAAAGAGCTGGTATATTCCAATGAATATGACAGGAATATACAAAGGATTACCGTGGAATATCAACTATCAGTGTGACAACTGATAGCTAATAATAAGGGGTTTAATCTTACGAAAGCTGAAAAGCTGTAGTAGTTGCTCTTAAAAGACTAATTCTTCTGTCAAATGACAGAAGCTTTGAATAGTGATCAGGACGCATGGTCATTTGTCTTAAAAAGGTTAAGGTTATATGACAAAACGTGGCTACATTATTCTGTCACAAATATACACAAGCAAGAAATATCATCTTTGTATACTTCTTCACCTTTCACTCTGAAAATGAAACTAAAAACATCTTAGGTCATACATTATGCATAGTGAATGAGACTGCATTTCTACTTTGTGAAAGTATGCTACATTCCTTAATACAAAAGATATGCCATGCAATACAGCAGAAATCGTAAAATAAGCTGTCCTTTTAAATAAATAAGTTACAGCCAGAGAGAAACCTGCACCATCTTACACTTTTCACTTTTTTTTTCCTCTTAGGCCCTCAGGTTGCAAAGCACACTATACAAACTATACTATACTATACGAACGTAATCACAGTTGACTAGAAATATTTCTTCTGGGCATTATGCTTCTTATTTCAAAGGTCAGCTTTCCAGAGAACAAAAGCTACAATATGGCAATTACCGTTCTGTGAAAACTCCATCAGTTCTTATAGTTTGAGAGATTTAATTACAATTACCAGATCTCTCTCTGAAATTTTCCGGTTTTATCACGTTACCATATTTGAATTATCAAAAAGTTATTTCAATATGCACTAAGACTCAAAATGCAGTGATGAATCAAAACAGTAAGATTTCTACTACTCAACAAATACACACAAAGGTTATATTCACACATAGAACCATAAAGAGAAATGTCCAGTGACAATTTAAGTTTAGGCCTCCTAATAGCAAAACTAGATTCACACTAAGCTATGTCTGTCACAAAATACTAATTCATCAGCATCTATGGTTACCATTAAAGGGTATCATCAAGGCCAGCAGATAAATAGCTACAATCGGAACAAAACCTGACAGAATACAGTGCTGGCTATGATCTGTAAATATGTGAGTTCCTTTGACAAACCATGTAAAAATTAAAATATGACAAATTTGCTACCAAAGTAAGTTAATTCTCTTCGCTTTTAAGATTTATCTTTTCACATGCACTGCTTTGTTGACCTACCATTCATGACCAACCAGCCTCTATTCTATACCCTTTGCAAGGCTTTCAGGCACCATCCTTGTATTTCATCCTGCACTACCACACAATAGTTGGATAATGTCTCCTCTACAACTATGTAAACAGCTTTTTCATAATTACCATCTATAAAGCTTGTTAGAACTGTTTTTAGCATCATGCCCCTTACAGTGGGCCACTTAGTTCTGAAATCAATGACTAGCATGCGCATCAGATGCATGTCATTGCATTCTTTGAGCTTCCTTGTGCTTTCATATTTAACTGCTGCATGAACCTGCCTCCTCACTTGTTCAATAAACGCTTCTTAAAGTAGGAACTGTCTTTTAAAAATGCATTTATTTAGCTCAGAAACAAGAAAAATTGGTTTCATGAACAGAACTCCCAGGCACGAGAACAATGCTTGTCAACCTTTATTATAATTAAACTATGAATAATTATAATTCTCTGTTACATTCAATAGGCTAGAGAAGGAAATATATGCTATCATTCTAAATAATCTCCATAGAGAGCCTCTCTCTGAAAGACAGAAAATACTGTCACATTCACGTTAACATATCCAATCCAAGTCATTATCAACGAAAATAATGTTTCTGAAATTAAAACAAATACAGTCAACAGTATGCATATTTCAAGAGGTTAAGTGGATAAATATCACAATCTGACATAAATTATTTGTAATGTAAAAATTTAACAAAGTTTGACATAAGATGGAATCACTATCAGTTGCTTTACATTTAAAAACAAATGTTGGCCAAATTGCAGTTTTAATGAAGTGCAAACAAAGACTGTTTACAGAGCCTTAAACAAACCCATAGAACACCTGCAATCCTAAGCAGACACTACTAGAAATCTACCTTGTTTTAAAGGTGACTTACAGAATCTGCCCAAATCAAGGTAACATGTTATATTATTAATTTGGATAGGTTGCATGGGATTACACTAAGGTTCTCTTATTTTGTGTTGCATGCAAACTGAAAACCAGAAGATTTTTTCAAGATTCTTTCAGAATGTTCCACAACTATTTGGGTTATTATGAAAATACAAACGCACAGTTACAATATGGAACACTGTTAGCTGTGCTTTTAATGCAACTTTATTTATTTTCATAACATGAACCATTCTGATGACAAAGATATAAGACAATATACAGAATTAAGACAAGCTATCTTTCCCAGAATATGCTGAACAAGGTGCTTAGGGAAAAACAAACAAACAAACAAACAGAAAACCCATCCAAACAAAACAAAACAAAACCAAACCCACAAGCACCCTACACTACAGATTTGCCCTGCAGATACACACAGGATACAAGCCAGGATATTACTTCTTTATCCTCAGTATTAGCCACAGGGTATATTTCCAAGATTCAACATGCTTGATGCATTATGAAAAAATCTGTTATAGAATCATGGGCACAAACTGTGGAAGTGGAGATCTGGTTGCAGGAACTATCCCTTTTCTCTTTAGCCCAGGCTCTGTAAAAATGGAGAAGGCTCAGAAGCCTGAGAGAACAGGAAGTTCAATTGTCAGGTGCTAACAATCTATCACTCAAGGTAGCTGAGGAACACGACCCTGCCCTATGACAGGAAGCCTACTGAGATGACAGCAAAAAAGGCACCAAATGAAGAAAGATTACACACATGCACACACAGCGAGAGAGAAAAATCCTATACTTTAAGGTCTGCCTTTGGGCTGCAGTGCCTCAGCAGTGAAGAACTGTCCATGGTTCTGCAGTAAGGCCATTGAATTGGAATAGGAAAGAGGAAAGAACTTCCAGTTACGAAAACTGTTCTCTCCATTAACACAGTTTAAGTTTGGCACTATCACAAAGCTAAATGGGCATCCAGGGATTCCAAATCCATGTTCAAGCATGCACGGCAACATCTATTTGACAGACTATCCAGAAGAGTCAAGCAAAAAGAGCTGTTTCAAAATCCACAAGGATGGAACCCCAAAGGCTTCCGTGCGGAAGACTGTGCTAAAGGATCTGAACTTCGCAGCATAGGCCATGATCTAAGTTCAGCCTGCTGTTTCGTGTGTTTGTGGCCTGAATTATAAGACTCAGGACAATGCAAACAGTCTGCTCAAGACATCATTCCAGGTGCCTGGATCAGTCACTAAGCCCTTTTACATCAGTAAGAGAGAGAGCTTAAAAATAGAGGTGATTCCTACTAGAAGAGGTTAAAGGCATCTATCCAGATTTTAAATTATATAACGTTCCTGAGAGGAGGTGCAGCACACATACTTATCAGCTTACATACAGTCATCATAGGAGGGCAATTTGTGAGCCCAGCTGCGTTAACTGAGAATCTCAATTCAAAAATAAAGATAGGAGAAAAAGCAGCTCCTCCAGCAGTAAGAACTTAACAGGAATTCTATCAGGATGGAAAGACTTTCAGAAAAGAAAGAAGAGCAAGTCTGTTCCTAGATTGTATTGCTGTTAGAGGCTCTTCCTTCTGAGCTGCAGGAGGACTCTGCATTTATCCTCGCTGCATTTCGTAAGGTTTCTGTCAGCTCACTCCTTCTGCCTGTTCAGGTCCCCCTAAATGGCAGCCCTGCCCTCAAGTTTATCAGCAGGCCTCCACCAACTTGGTGCCTTCTGTAAATAAATACTGTAAGTAAAGTAAAGTTTTTTATTTAAAAAGTTATTATTTATAAAGTTATTTACTGTAAAGTAAATAATAACCATTGCTCTCTCCTTGGCCACACATCTACTAATTTTATCACAAAAGGCAATCGGATTGGGCAGGTGTGATTTACAGTTGGAAAATCCATGCTGGCTATTCCAAAATATCACCTTCACAAGACAAGAGCGTCCAAGAAGACTGTCCCATGATGTTCCCTGGAGTGAAGTGAGGCTGACTGGCCTGTGGCTCCCTTTTAGCCTTCTATGATGATGCGTGCAACATTGCCTTTCTCCAGCCATCAGGGACCCTCCCCTGACCTCCATGACTTTTCCAAAATACCGGAGAGCAGCCTTACTACAGCATCAGCCAGTTCCCTCAAACTCCTCAGGTGCAGCCTGTCTGCTCCTGTGGCATTGTATGGGTCAAATGCTTGCAAGCAATCCATGACTGAATTCTTATGCGCGGCTGGTAGCTCCTCTCTTTGATTGCCTTCACTAGGCACAGCAGCCTGAGAGATCTCATCCAGTGAAGGCTGAGACAACGAAGGCTCCTCAGCCTTTTCTGTGCTTGTTGTCATTAAATGACCTCCTATTCACCAACAGACCCACATTTTCCTTGTTTAGACGTTTACTACCAAAGCTGGGTAAAAGATCCTCCTGTTGCTCTTGATGGAGCTTGCCAGTGTCAGCTCTAGATAAACGTTGGCTAACGCCATTCCTACACTTTCAAAATGCCTCCTTGGTATCCTGTGCCTCATTCCAACTCTTACATACTGTCTTGCGCAATGGAGCCAAGTCATTATGTTTGTGCAAGAAATCTGCAGGCAAGTTGTTTCAACAAGTTAACTTTATTACACCTGGTCAAGAATGAGTCAACAAAACCCTTTATTAGAATACTTGTCCCTGTAGCGTGAAAGCTATTTTGAAAAATGGCCCCAAAGTAAATCTTATTAATATTCTACATCTCAGCAAAACAATGTTGTATAAGATCAACCAGCAAGTACCAAAGATGCAATATTAAAACAAACAAATAAAATAGGACATTTTTATATTTAGATATAGAATTATACCACAAGAGTATAAAAACATCAGTAAGAAAGAATTCACACAGATTGAAATTCCAGGCCTAAATGAGAAACACAAAATCAGGACTGCACTACTGATCACCCAAACAGCATTGAAACAGCAATCATGACATGCTGAATGTCACATACTGAGAGAGATGAAAAATAATAGTAACACATTAGACGAATAGAAGAACGAGGTGCAACTGTCAAAGATTTTTTTTTGGACCAGACAGACAGAAATTCACAAAAGCAGAAGGAATTGTTGAACTGGCCTGGAACAGTGTGCAAGACTTTGTTCATTGTTCTGTAATGATGTGTTTAAATTTAGTATCTTTGCAAAGAGATAAAAAAAAATTATGTATGAATTCAAATATAAAAACTAAACATAAATCAAAAAGCTTGTTCAAAAAAGGTAGAAGGTGCAGCTAAGAGTAAAATTTGTAGAGGGTGCATGAAGACTGTTCAAACACATCATACTGTGTTCTGAGAAAAAACCGTTGGCCAGACACATGAATAAAAGGAATCAAAGCAAAGGTAAACTGTAAAGCATCCTACAAAAAGCAGAAAATGTGTCCAAATAAGGAAGATAAGTTCAAAATCGGATCAGTTAAATATATAAAAACATATATATAAACCAAATAAGCATATTAAAAAATAGAGATCAATCTGAAAACAACAAAAAAGACCATTCCATTTTAGGAGTGGGAAGACTCGCACAAAAGTCTGCAGAACTATATATGATCAACACATAAAACTGATACATTTTAAGATCCTTCCTACTGTCTTCCATTATCACTACTATGTAAAGCCCTTGGATTCATTCAATATTCACTTGATGAAAGACATTCAAAATCTGCAGAATAAACTGATTTTACTGATACCTTTGAATTAATCCAAAGGTTTAAACAAAAGGCTCATGGCATTGACAAAGGTCTTTGTCAAATTCAAACCTTCAGATGACGACCAAAGAAAAAGAAGAGCTGATTTGGTCCCAATTTATCTTCAAGTCTAGCAAGGAAAAATGTGCAAAGAACCACATGAACTACCTCAGTTTGATTTGCTGGGCTGCCTTTAATTAAGTCAGCCAACTATCAAATTTAGGAAAAATTGTGAACAGTTTGCCTCACAATTACCTTCCACTAACAGGCACTTGATATATGCCCTTGAGGGTACAGAGAAGACAAACAGTATTACTCTGGATTACAAATAACTGCTTTCATCATGAAACCTAAGATACTCCCTAAAAAAAGAGAAGAATAAAGGACATTTAAAAATTCAGAGGTACGTTCTGAAATTCAGGTCAAGCCAATCCAGAGGTAACCCCCCTCATACATACATGCACACAAAGACAATTCTGACCTGTAAGTGTGCACACACAGTCACAGAAGACTACAGTCCCAGGCACAGTAGCATAGTGCATGCTGAAAGCACCACAGCTTCGCTGGTATTTGTATCTGAGATGCAGTAAGTCCTATTTGGACATTCTACAATTATAACTTTCAATTGCAACACAGATGCAGTACAAATGAGAATTGTTAGTGTATGATTAGTTCTTCTGTATAATGAGTATATGATTAGTTCTTTGGTCTATTTTCTGTTGCTCAGTCTCACTCCTCTCTTTGATAAAGTTCTCTAGTCTATACTTCTTTCTAAAACAGACTAATGATGACAGATTTTACAGGATTTTTAATTAGGTTGTCATTGAGACATGAATAAAAATAACACTTAAGCGATATGCATGTCAACAGATACAGTAAAAAAAATTAATCACAGGTTCTACTGTCTCTAAAACATTACCATAAACAGTACACACATACATGTCCTTGTTATTTCCTGTCATTGTGCCAACAGCTCCATGAAACCTCTGTAAAAAGCAATCAAGATCAATACATCAATCAAAAGTTGCACTATTTTGTACAAAACCTACTTTAATTGTTTTATACAAAGTCTCTTTAACATAAGAAAGGGAAAAGTCACAGCTGTGAACACGTCTGGAGCAACTCAGTATGTAAGAGCTCTGATTCCCTTTACTGCCTGCCAAGTATCTTCTTAAGTAGCGCAAAATTAATCACTAAGATATGCCCATAAAACCTTCAGGATAGATTACATTTAAAAAAAAATTATTAATGCTAATTTTGTAATAGGAACTAATGTTAACATTATATTAAAAACATTAACATAAAACAAGCCCTTACTGTTTCACAAACCCACACACTTGAAATGCAAAGTGATTCCTGTTGTAGCATGCATGCTCTCCACATCAGCTTATCAATACCAGGAGACTTATGCTGTATTTTTACTGTTAATTGACTGAGGTAGCCCAGGTGATTTGGAATTACTCCGTTATAATTTACAGAAACAGCAGGGCTCAAAACATCCTACTTTGTGCAACCGTCATGGTTTACCGGCCACATATCTAATCTATTGATATGTAAATAACGCCTCAATTCTTTGTCAGGCAAAATACTCACTGAAACAAGATTCTGTTTAGAAAATGAACTTAACATGGTCAAAACAAATTCACCACCTTAGAATACAGTATTTGTGTACCATGATTTTTACCAACTTATTCCAGAGGGCAGTGAAATACAAATAGTAGGGGGAATTCCAGTGTACTTACATGTAAACCTTACCTATCAGCTTGCTTAGATTTAGAGAAAGACTGTTTTAGAAGTTCTAACCAGCATGAAGAGAATTTTTATAATTAGTCTCCACTTGAAATATGTGCTTGCTTTTGCTGATATAAACATTTTGATTATCATGTTTTAAAAAAAAAATGGGAAAAATTCTGAAAGATAACCTGCCAAAAAACCCCAATAACCCCAACACCTGCAAACAACTGTTTTAAATAACGTTATCAATAGATATTTCAACTTCATGTAAACTGGTATTTGGACAGCTGTTTGTAGTAGGTCATGAAGTCCATCTCTGTGGTTCACAGAACGTCGTACAAATATTAAACGTGTTACAATGAAAATCACTTCTCTGGATTGGCTTCCGTTTCTTTAACTTGTCTCCTTTTTAAGTTAATGGTTAATAATTCAGACTTCCTACTCAGCTTCTTACCGTATTACATTTGAATTCTTTTGGCTTTGTCCCCAGAACAAGCTCATGTGCCTGCTTTATATAACACTAGAAAAAAAAGTCCCTGCTATTTTCTAGAAAACAATCCTGCTATTCTAAAATTTAAAACCACACATAAAACAGATTTAAATTTTTTCAGACTTTTCATTTTCGTTTTTCTACTCGCATAAGTTACCTAGCCACTGTATTTCATATATCCCTACACTAAACATGATTGTAGTATTTTTAAGCAAAATTTTGAATGGCGTTAAGATCGTACTTCTTCTGTCTCTTCCAATTAATAATGTCCTGCATTGCAACTCTTCCTACCTACCCAACATTTCTCCTTTCTCACAGTGAAAAATACTGTAAAATCTAAATAGTTTGATTCATTTTAAGGAGTATACTTCCAAAACTATGATGCTACTCAGTGAACAAATGTAGGACATGCCAACATTAACTTAACCATTTAAGTAAAAAGAAATATTCACTTCAGTTCCAGTTGTCAGCTTTAACATCAGTTTCACTCTCAGTATACAAGTGCTCCTGTCTCCCTCTTCTGGAGGGATGAAGATGACAGACTGGATCCAATCGCATTCAGTTCCTTTGTGAATACAATACGGTGCGAAAAGGACTATGTTAAAGGAACAAAAGAAAGCTGATGGGAGGAAGAAGGCTAGAGTGAATTCTTCAGTGAGATTGTCCATAAAGACTGCTCATCCTTTCTTTCCTAAGAAGGCAGTCACATACTTATTTAAAGTAACGTCATATGGATTTCTGCAGAAAAGAAGGTTCCAAAAGACCTATGTGCAAGTTCTTAAATCAAACAGGAAAACAAACCAAGCAAAAATCTTAGGTAAGTCAGTGCATATGAAAACTCAAGTAATATTTGCACCCTGCAGTTCCACTAGCATTCTAGTACTTATCACAAACTAAACTTTCCTGATGAACATTTTTGCATTTAAAAATTATAACAGCCAGTTCAGAGACTTACTCGTACTGCAAGAGACAAGCAATACTTGGTAACATCTAGAAATTCCCAGATGACTCAAAAATTACTGAAAGCATATGGTTCAGCTTTGACAGAACTGAATATATATTTATATATATACACGCGTATACTCCGATCTCTGGAATCACAGATAATATATGAAACCCAACAATTACCTCCAGCAACTTCAGGAAAAGCAAAAATTCCAACTATATGACTAAGTTTCCACACTCTAACAATCATGCACTGTAATCCCATGACTCAAACAGCTGTGGAAATGAAGTATCACATTAATTTTAATTTAGTGATGACTAGCAGACAAAAAACATACTTTATAAGATATTTAAACAGACTTTACTAATTGGTCAAACAAATCTTACCCCAGCAGAATTTTAGCATGAACCTCTTTGTTAGTCCTTGAGATTTCTCTCAAAGAGGTAATTTCTGCATCAAACCAAAATCCTCTTTCTTCTGGAGTCTCAACATTGTAGTTAACCATCACCACATCACCCACTTTTAGTTCATTCCACTTCAGAATGGTTCGTGCTCGGGGTCGAAGATTACTGGTGTCCATTTCTACTATGCCGTTCTCTGGGTACCTTGTAAAGTAAAATCAACAACAGGAATGATTACTACTCCCATTACAGTAAGAAGTAAGTCACAGACAACGTTTTTCAAAAATATAATTTTTAAATGAATTCTGGGATTATAAAAACATAACGTAAAAATCTGAGCTGGTATATTTTTGAAAATTAAAATTTAATCTAAATACAGACCTGTAATTTGACTAATCTCAGACAAAAGCAGCCTCTACCAATTCTTAAAAAAAAAAACAAACCCATAATGGGAATGCGGTCAATTTCAAGCTTCAGCACAGATACAGCACAAATCTGCTCCCGGTAATATCAATGTTCCAAGTAAGCCAACAGTGAGAAAGTAATGAAGATTAAACCTAAATTTTCAAAACAGTATTACTAGTTTAGCTTTGCTTTCAGAGATCTGTTATGTTTCCACTACCTTCAATAGCAACACACTTAAGACAGCTCTTTAAAAAAAAAAATCTCACCCTAAAAACACAGCATATCTGATTCACGTGATGAATATAGTCCAAGTCCACATTCCATGCATCAAGTTTAAGAAAAAGGCGAATTACAAAATCCAATAAGCAAGAAACAGAACTAAGGCTCTGTATAAGACATGAGCTAACAATTTAAAAATATTTCCCCTTTTAGATTATGTAAGAAAAAATCTGGAAAGTTAAATAGGAAGATCATTCCTTCTTCTCTTGATAATACACTTTTGACAAGATATAGGAAGAAATGCCACAGTATTAGAAGGAGAAAAAGTTGCAAGAAAATGATTCACTAAACAGATTTAGGAGAATTTGGTTGACCTGCTATTTTCCAGTGGAAACCTGGTGACTTTTTACACAATTTTACACAGTATTTTACAGAACATTAAACACAAATCGCTAGTATTTATATGCAACTGCTTTCTTCTTCCTCCTGTGCTCGTGTATATCATCACAGAATATATATAAATCAAACAGTAACTGATAAGAAATAATTTATGAAGAGCTCCATTTCCTTTCCAAGTTGTGAAAAATTCATTCAGTAGAATTAAGATACGAATATTTGACAGTATTACAACTAAAAAGCACGAAGCAAAAAAGAAAGCTCATAAGATTTTGAGGACACTAATTTTTCAGCTTAATAATGCAGCCTTCTTAAATCCTGTCTATAAGGCATCACTTCAGTAACAGTAGAGGTTGTATAGTCTTCCCATGTGCTGAAAAAAAACAATGCCCTACAGATACCACGGAGAAATTGCTGGCAGGAAAAAAAGCTGGCCTGTTATAAAAAAAATAAAAAATAAGATGTTATATTAAAACAGGTTAAGTTAATTTCTGATACTGTAAGTAAACAAATAAAAATTTCCATCATTAGACTAGTACCAGATTCTAAACCTAGGTGTTCTGTACTGAGGTCACACTACAAATTTAACAGATAACAAGTATACTGCATGCAGACTACCGTCATTAAAAGTATCTTTTTTCTTTAAAAAAAGGTAACTATGGATGATAAATCTTAAAGTAAATAGTCATCATGTAATTATTTTAGCATGCACACTCAGGCTTGATATTTTTTTAAATCTTTATCAAACCATACAATCAAATCATGATGGCAAATTCTATACTAACTAATAAAAGTATGACTTAAAAGACTTTCCAGCATGCTAATTTGTAGTGAACAAAGTAATTCAGAGGTCCTGAGGAAATCAAACATAGTAACTTACTTCACAAAGAAGTATATAAACTACTGTCAGCAGCAGCCAAATCTATGACAAGGTATATCGTGATGTCCACTCTTAAACAGTTGATTCAAAGACCACTGATACAAGTGGAGACATTCTCTTTTATATGAGTGTGTTATAATTTGTCTGGATGTCTTCTACTATATCTAACATACCAGCCTGCTACCACATAGATGGGTTAGGGGAAAAAAACTAAGAGCTGGTCTTCTATCTCCAGCCCTTTATTTATCCTCTATTGTGCTGCTACTTAAATATGGTTTAAATTTGTTGGGAACATCAAATTTGTTTTGTTTAAAAAATATGAACCACAACAGTTTTAAAAGTGACTGTACCTTTAGGCAAACCAACAGCCAAGTAATAAACAGATCTATCCTTAATTGCCTACCAAAGTTAAATCCAGAAGTGTTTTCCTCCTAAACATTCACGGACTTTTTTCTAATGATCAAAGTCTACAGGATAAGAGCAGTATCATACAAAGACAGGTATTTGGGATACAGCTGCTATTCAAGTGACAGTCTCATGTGATGAAACTCTATTATAGATTCCAATTTTTTACTTCTGTTTCAGGCATGAGATTGTTTATTCCTAGGCCAACATCTGTATTTACCTTTTGGCTTCTGGCTTTTCCTTCAAAGAACTATTCTACAGCTATACAATGGTCTAATTACTACAGTAACTATAACATGCCAATAAAACTGGTTCATCTACAGGTAAGAAAAACAATGCAAAAAGCAACTATACTGAGATAATTTCTATTTTATTGATGAGCCTGCATAGTGACATAGCATTATAGTACAACCAGCTACCAACAACTGAAACAGCTGAGCTTCTGAATAGTGGTCAGGTCCAATCATTTTAAAACAAACCCTTCCTAAAACTCAAAGAGGAGAGAAAGTAGCACATAGTAAACAGAGAATCAGTTTACTTGAACCCTGAAATGGAAACAGGACCTAAACATCTGGATACTGAAGAAGAAAGAATTTTTTTTTTTAAATACACATTTCATTTACGTACACAATGAAAGAATCAAGTGAAGAATCAAGTAATTGTAAGCGGTACATACGAGACAAGTGGGGCTATAAAAATAGTCCTCTTAAGAAAGTTCCAATGTTAATATCTATCAACAATTAAATAAATGTGATTTGCAGCAGTTCTGATTCATAAAAATTGACCTCCATCTGAAAAACTATTCTTCTCCTAAAATTGAAATCCTTTTCAGATTCTCTTCTTCCAGGGAGACATTTGGACAAATACATGTTTTACTTCATCACTGGGAGTTGTTTTGTCCTAGATTCAACTTTGTGCCCTCCCTCCCACTCCTGTACAACTCGGAACAGAATTCTTCCTGCTGTACTGATGGGGAACTCAGAAAATGTTCGTTCTTAACAGTGATTCCAGCTCTGTTCTCAGAAGCATCTGATGAAAGAACTCAAATAAAGACGACTGCTAGCAAGCAGGAGTAGAACAACCAAAACAGGTGCCCTCAAAATTCCCTTTATAGATAGAAGGAAACTAACTGCTTTTGAAAGAAAGAAAAGAAAGGCAAAGTCTTCACTGAGTGAATTCCTTCTCTACAGGCTGCTCAGAAACTTGAGTTCAGAAACTTCCCTTTGGAAGAAAAGAATTATAAAGGGGTTTGATTTTCCTTGTCAGAATTCAACACTATTTTCTGCATCAGGTTCCAGAAATAGAATGCTGTACAGAAGATTGGTTTAACGTTTCTACAAGACATTCGATGCTTCAAGAGAACCGCTATAATCAACACTACTCCACACCACACAGCTTAAGCTCTACCATTAAAGCAGAATTTCTTCTATTATTGGAGCTGCTCTCAAAATATTTTGCCCCAAATCGAGTAAATTCTATAGTGAAATATCCGAGCACCAGCAAATCAGGCTTTTAAAGAGCAAAAGACTTTTTCAGCTTTTCTCTCTTTCCTGAACTATGCAAGTGTTTCCCAGCAGTTCATCAAGAAATTTAACAAACGCTAAACACATTCAAGAGTCCTTTACTTTACTCAGCTCTTTAATTTTTTATCTTCCAGACCACAGGAGAACTGTGAAGAAAGTATATTCATGCTTTTAAACACGCCTGTGGTTAACACACCACATGCTATTTGCATTAATCACACAATTTTAGTTTAAATGTGCAAGGCTAATACACAATTATAGTATCACAAAATGGGAATATGTAGATTTGTGTCAATCACAAGATACAGGAGAACAAATACAATACTTTAACAAGCCTCAAAAACTAAGTTAAGAGCCCATGCCAGCAAATCGTAATAAAAGACTATTGTTAGACATTAGTATCTTTAGCAAAAGTGTTTTCTTATTTATTGATTTGCTTTTAAAATCCTAAGATGACCCTCAAGAGAAAACAGGATCTGCATGTTTCAGAGCAGACTTCAAAGCTAATATAATTTAGTGAACACAGCACGCTAATTTCTGTTCTAATTAGATTCACCTAAGTTTGGTACAATTCAAATGAAGCTGATTTGACACAATTCAACCTTTGAACTTAAACCAATGTGAAATACAATTAACTTATTTTGCTTTGTTTTTAATTTTACTTGGCACCTAAGAGTTAAAAAGTAGAAAGATAACAGCAAGTACAGTTATAACAGTCAGAGGAATAGTGCCCATAACAACTCTCACATTCATTGTTAAGCCATATTCCCCTAACCTCTAATTGTAAATATTAACACTAGCTCAGTAGGGTTTTTACATGATTTCCTATCTCAGTAGGCATCTTCCTTTGCAATGCATTACCCAAGAAATAAAAATTCCAGTATTTCTTGGCTACAGTCACTATCTGCGCATTCCTAAAATATTACTGTAACAGCTGAAACTGGAAAGATAAATTCCTGAAATTCATATACTGGAACCAAAGTACAATGTCAGGACTTCCCTGACTCTCCTCCATGCACAATGATACATACATGTGTGTTAGCACAAAAGTAGATCTTACTACAATTGTTACTTTCCACTAGAAACAGAACAAAAGTATAATCTATTTTCCCAGCCAACAAACTCAGAAGAAAGTAATTCAGTACACACCTAGAAATGGAAAACTGGAAGGGTACATGTTCGTGTACACACACACACACACACACACACACACACACACCCCATCCACCAAAACAAACAAACAAAAAATAGAGATAAAATCAGAAGTACAGAAGTAAACAAAATATTGGAAAACCTTACCTAACAATGAATAATTATAGATATCAACAGTCTAGCAGCTTAAAAAATGAGAACTATTATTAATAATTTGAAGAAAACTATCTCACTTTCCTAATAATGTTCATTCAAAATATTAGGAAAAACTAACTTCCAGATGTGCACCATTGCACTGATTGTCTTATATGAGCGGAAGACATTGATAGTTCGAAAGACGACAAGCTGGAAAACAAAGTATTGAGACAAAGTTTGGAAATAATAAGACATATATATAAAGAACAACATTCAGTAAGGTACTGCAGTTCCCTATAAAATCAAACACAGTAAAAACAGGAAAAATATTTGAAAAACACCTGGCTAGGCTTCACTGCCTACCATACAGGATGACAGAAACCACATAGCTACTGGAAGATTTATTTCTTGAAAAATCTTTCCTCAGATGTTCAATCGTTCTGCAAAAGGAGAACACTTAGGGCGAATAAAAGACAAATATATAAGAAGTGGAAAGAGCTTAACCACTTTCTCATTTATCATACACTTTCTTTCAGCCCCAAGTATCAGTTTACAGAAGAAAAAAAACCCTAAGGTTTAACTGTTGACACGTCACAGCAGGACTCCTGAACAACTACTAGGATGGCAAAGCTTCCCTCTCTTGATTGTGTATGCGTAACACAAGCAGTGTTTCAACTCTGTTCTTTGCACAATTTTCTAAAGAACCATGAGAAACATCTGGCTTTTCTCGTAACAGTGACTCCCTGTTCAATTGGAAGAAAGTCTCTACATCCTTTAAATGTAAGGCCTACAGTTAATGCCTGTTTGTCAAAAACCTGACAACTGATAAATGCAAACCCTTGAGGTTAATAAAGCACAGATGAATCATCATACAGTAAGGAAATCCACAGCAAATTGGACATTCAGGATTCTTACAAATTCTTTCAAATCTTGAAATTAAGAGCAGTAAAACAATGTGCAGCCTACTCCCCCAAACGACCTTAAGTTTGCATTAATTAGCTTGGACAACCACATCAAAGTGGCATGCTTTCATTACTCAGGACTTAAAGAACGAAGACGTAAACAGTGACCTAACGGGTCTCCTATTCTTTTAGCGTTGTCTAATAACCTGTATGAGAGAAAGTAACAGAGTTCTGAATGATTAAACAAATTCACATATATTGAATCGACATAAGAGACTAGAAAAAAAATTATGCAGCTAATATAGGAGGTGAATGGTCCCAGTAATCATCCAGGCTAATTAGCCCAGGTTTTTTTTTAAAAAAAAAAAAAAAAAAAAAAGGTTATTGACAGAAGGTCCAAGAAAACATGTGTTTCCCTTAGGAAAAGATTCTGTGAAGAGAAGATTCTGCTGGGCAGGTAATACAGCTCTAGCCCTTATTCCTTCTCTGAAATTCCAAGGTAATCCAGATGAAGCAAAAGTAACAGGTGCCATAATGAATCAGATGTCTGTGGTCCCTGAGATTTATTCAAATTTCTATCCATTAAACTATTTCCTTCTAAAGAAATATCTCCTCAGTCTCCCCATTTCAACTGCTAATACTACTGCTTGGAATTTGATGTGTGTATCTTCCTGATACGGACTATTTCCTGAGGAAGATATGGACTATTTCCTGAGCTGAATCATGATATAAAAATATATATGCATATATTTCAGCTAAACATGATCATAAGGGGTATTTGAAAAATAAACTGTGTAAAAAAGGAATTATTTTGGCATTTCTTCATGGAAAACAAAATAAAATTCTGTTTGTAGGGTGCACTGCCGCTAAGTCTGCCCAGAGTAGATAACTGTAAAGAAGTAGTACTTCTTTACCCTGTTCTACCCCTACTGCGCAGCCACAGGGCAAAGTGTTCTGACTGGCTCAGTGATATGAAAACTAGTAGGTTTAGTGGGTTACTTTTTAGAAATATCAGCAAGCAGGAACACTTCACCCTACAGCCACATAACCACTAAGTTCAACCTAAGTGACACATCAGAAGCATGTGGTTGGGAAATAAAGTAAAAGGAAGCAGCAGTAGCCACCTCCCAGCAACAGCCCCACAATCCTTGATTACGTTTTTTTTGTTTCCAAAATCAATTTGCCAACTAATAAAAGTGTCACTTGTGGGACTTCTCAGATGCATTCTATTAAGTCCCAAACTACTACTTTTACATGTGCTTTTCATATTAAAAATTATTTCGAAAATATCCCTTTAAACAAGTCTCAACCACAAATCATTTCCTGAGGAAGAAAGAGCAAGTTTAAGACAATTCTCCTGTTGACAATCTCTTCAGCGAAGGACATACTTTCAAACAGAAAATATTTATTTTTCTTCACAAGGCAGTACTTAGAAAGAGAAATGATGTGTCTATTTAAGACTTTTTATTTGCTTTCCCATTTCCTTAAACTGTTTTGTGCTTTCCAATAAACTACTTATAATTTTGACAATTTAGAACAGAACAGTTTCAGCTGCCCATAACAAACTTTACTAGAATGTCAAACTATCTTGTACGTTACTTACACTGGACATAGGAGGACTAAAATTCTTGAGTATTATGGCAATTCAGTGAAATTCTGATTTGTATAGATGAATATATACACACATTTTTAAAGAAAATGTAGAATGGTACATAATACATTACTGTTAGTGGATGGATATCAGTTATTTTTCTGGCCTCTAAATCCCTGATGAACTTCATCTGAAACAGGCAACATTTTTGGTGAGGAGAACAGCTAAAGCAGGACAGCGCGTTTTAGAGCGCTAGCATATAACATAGTTTTTCAAATAAAATGTCCTATGCTTTTTATTTTGTCCTCTCCCTTTTAAAAAGGGATAACGAGTAACACCTTTAGCCTTCATTAGGAACTGTTTCTCTTCACTGCTTTCAAGGACAACTTCTCTTACTGCCTCTAACCCTGACTAGTCCTGCACTAATACAATAAAGGCTGTCTGAGAAAAAGGTTTAAAAAAAAAAAAAAATTAATTGCCCTATGAGAAGTCACCCTGCACTTAAAGACTGTTCTTCTACAACACGAAATAATATTGGATCAAATATTTTCCATCTGGGAAGGATGAGATCCGGGGAAAAAGAAAACTTAAAAAATAAAACAAAACAGGATTATCTCCACCTCTTTTTCCCGTAAAGTAATTTTTCACCTTGCACTGCTTCCCTGTCTCCCATCCCCCTAAATAAAGTGTGTTGCCCAGGTTCCTAATTGTATATCTCTTTTGCCTAGCACAATATGCCTAGGCCTCCAACACTTCAGTATCACAAGCAGACAGTAAGTTTAGAACGTTAGAAAAGAAAGGCAGTCTCACAAATTCTTCTCAGATGGAAGCAGAAACAGAAAAAAACAAACACACACACACACACACAACACTTGAGTGCAGAGTTGAGAGGCCAATGCAATTAAGCAGTATTTAAGCTGTAAGCCTTCTATCTCCAGATGAAGACCATCACTGACAGACTGAGACAAGTGTATTAGCTCAATTTACATTTAGGAATACCGGAGACCAACAGATGTCCTGGATCACTGAGATCAGTCCCCTTCCATTAAGCTACCACATATACTAACCTAGTTAGTTAGACTAGTGGCTCTCCTAAAAAATAATGACTAAAGAGAAATGATAACCCTTCCTGAAGTACTGACTGAAGCTTATTTACAGGTATAGCAATGGCACATTCATATGTGCCCTTTACTTTCAAACACCGCTGCACACTCTTTGGCGTGAGGAATGTCTTTTTTTTTAAAAATGGTTCTACAGACTTTGGCACAATAGTATCCTGATTTATTCTTGAAGACTTTGGGTCCTAATTAGTACTTGCTAAAAGTATGTAACACATTAATACAATCTATTTAAATGCAGAAGTATCAAAAACTTCTTGGGGGGTAGCAGGGGGAAGGGTGTTATCAGGAGCATGTGTGAATGCATAGCATCCAGGAACTATGTAGCTGAGTTTTCCACAGGCAAACTGCAGGGGTCACCGCACCCAAAGTGTAGGTTGGTGAGCTCTGCCCTAGAAAAGGCATCTTCGTGATGATGCCTGCTCTGCCAGGTTGCACGCAAAAAAGTTCACCAGGACTGTCTGCACAGTCCAGTTGTTAGATCTACTCAACTGCAAAACCCCAAACAGCACACAGACTCCAGGACGGATGGATGATGAACATGCACATGGAAAACATACCTCAGAGAAATCAGTTGCTCCTAAGTATCCCTCCTTTCTGCTTGTCAGTCTACATGCACAGGAGCTCCACGCATCCACAGTTTACACGGAGCAGATAGTTCTAAGTTCTTCATTACACAACAGTTACTGAAGAATCCCATCCAAGGACAGCACAATTTCTAAACAGCTAGTGCTCAGTAACAGCATGTTCTAAAAATGTCCAGAATGGAGACATTCTTTATTAAGGTTACCAATAAGATTCGCACTCTCACAAAACGTGCTTGAACTGAAGGGTAAATCTGTCTTAGCAGTCTTGCAATGGATTTTCACATTGCCAGCATCCACTGCAGCCACTTCTGAAATTACTCTATCCTTTGATCTTTCAGTTAGTTACACAAATGGCTAAATTGACCATCTGAAGGAGTTGCGCACAAGCAAGCTGGACAAGGTCTCCTTTACAACCAGCATATGAAGAGACATGAAGTTTTGGAATACAAGTAAAACTAATTTCCTAACCAAAATGAAAATCAGATCCAAGTTTAGTCTAAGTCAAAACTTAAACTAGGTCCTAAATGAAACCTTGTAAGATAACGAAAACAAAAACATAAGTAGGTGCCGTTCTCCCTGTAGAAGAAAAAGAAACCAGGAAAATCATCTTCCTGAAAAAATGAAGTAGCTAGTAGAAGCTAGTTTCCATAGGCTCTGTAAGACAGTATCAACATCAGTTTCCTACTTCATTAATGATTAAGATCACACAAAGGCAGGACCACTCTCATCAGATCCAGAAGAAACCTTAACTTTAATAGCATACAATGAGAGAAGCCTGAGAAACCCACCACTGAAATGGCAGCAAGGACTCTGACGAACTTAATAGGTAGATTCACCCTTAAGATCCACTGGATATTCAACAAAAGAACCTCTGTTAGACAAGGAACATGCCTGGATATTAGGCAGGCTGACATGTGTGGCAACGTAAGTCTTTCCT
This sequence comes from Struthio camelus, assembly GCF_040807025.1. Classification (NCBI taxonomy): domain Eukaryota; kingdom Metazoa; phylum Chordata; class Aves; order Struthioniformes; family Struthionidae; genus Struthio; species Struthio camelus. The sequence continues at coordinate 18,825,018 of NC_090982.1, read as the reverse complement.
GTTAAAATCTTCCTCTTACCCATAAAGACATAGCCCACCAACAATGAATGAAAAGGTCTATTTTAACAAGCAGAAACATTCACAACTGGGCAGGGGGTGGAGAGGAAGAGTATTATTGAGTCTTGGAATGGTGCAGTACCCCAACTTCTACCTGCACAAATCCATGAATTTTCTGGAGCTTTTAGGAATCCTCACTAGCAGTAACAGCTATCTGGATACCTCAACTGTCTTAACCAGGCTGGACATGTAGACCACTGTCTCTGCATCCTGCCTCACATTGCTTTTCTGAAGGGTTTTTTACAACATCAAAGAAAAGACATCCCTTCAAATTCTAATGAATCATGAAAATCCCCAGCACACATCCTAAACAAAACAGAGAGACTACAGCCTCTGGACGGATTGACAAATAGAGATTCAGAGCTAGAAGTACTCCAAGGTAAGAGCTCAGATAGCATCATTCCACAACTCCCGTTAATCACAATATAAACAACCCCTTTACCAAGGTATTTAGCACCATAGAAGAATTAACCACAAAATAGCGTACTTTATGTCATGTAATGCAGATATTACCCTAAAGTATAATTTCAACTTCTGCGTTGATTAATACCCAACAAATACCATCATCAGAATGTGATGGCCTTGAGTAAAAAGTTACACACACTTGATTCAGACTGAATTATTTGCGCATGGATAGATATGCATAACGATCAGGCGGCAAACACCTCTAGCCTTCCTGGTGACAGTCAGTGTAAAAGCCTTCTTAAATAGATGAAGGCCTGAGAATTGTCTCCCTGAAAATAAACAAGCTATAGCCAACGCTGCACAACAAATGCAAATGGATTACGGTAACGTCAAGCTTTCATATGACGCAGTACTGTAAGACTTGTCTTTACTGTGTCACATTAAGCTATTGAAGCATCCTGCTCACAATCTGGAACTGATTCTTAAGCAAGCCAGCAGTGACAAAGATTGAATCTACACTCATCTCGGTTAACTTGAATATCTAAGCACGTGTCAGATTTTCATCCTTTCGTATTCTCTTGCATTAAAAGACAGTTGCTCAGGGTAGAAGAAAAGACTAGATGATAACAGAGTATGAAATGTGATAGTAAATCCTGCCTTAAGAAGTCTCTAGTGCCCCCCTGCGATACTAACATATGCAAAGATGAAATAGAAATACAGTGAATAAAGTGGCAGAAAAGGAGGAAGGAGGCACTAACAGAAGTGGGAACACACCTATAAACAGGCAGCCTCAAGGCAAAAGGCTGCCTTCAGAAACTGAAGCACAAGACGAAGTATCAGGTGCAAGCACTTACACCATGACTGGGTGCCAAGATAGTTGCTGCCAAAAGCTGATAGAATGTCAGCAGTGATAAACTGATTCTCTGGTCTCTACCTCACTGATGAAGACAGCACTCTTAAACAAGTACAGCATGGCTTTTAAGTCATTCAGTCAACGAAGAACCCTGTTTAATCTGGAACTTACGAGTCCTGTTCCTCCAAACGGCAATAGATTTTCTATAAGCAGAACCATCCCTCTACAGAAGTATGTAGGCTTCATAGCTGTTGCAGTACGATAATGAAACGCTAGGCGTACAGCCTCTGGACCAAAGAAATTTAGCCATTCTGATCCCTACCAAGTAAGAAGAGGTATGCAGCCCTCATTATAATTTGCAAGGGTCACAGTCAGAAGGGAGTGGTGGTTGCCCTTTGGAAAATTACTACAGCCAAGTTCCTACCCAGAAAATCTAACTTTTCTTCACCACATTCTTTACCAGAAGAGCTTTGCTGTTTTTCCCCTTTCACATTTGCTGTACCATATTACTTAAGGAAACGGAGGGAGGAAAGGAACCAATGAAAATTTTACACAGGACTTGTGATATTGAAATCTAGCAGTGCCACTGCTAAGACCTGCCTTCTCAGTTAAGGGAGGACCAAGTCCTGCTTCATCCTCTAAGAAAAGTTGTTCTTTGGAGAACACAGTCACTTAAAAGTTACCTTGCTGAGAAAGAGTGAATGATTGGTTGGCTGTCCCCCTTGATGAGACTGCCAAATATCTCTGGCTAGAAAGTAAAAGCCAGAATGAATCTCAAATCTGTTGATGCTCTTTTATCTGCTTTCAAGGGTGAAGCATGAATTGTACAGGCAGCCAACACAGACCCAGGTTTCTGGATGCACAACTACTGGACTAACTAGGAATCAACAGCTACAGCAGCATTAAGCCTTACTGAAACCGAGGGAGGGAAGGTAAACATTCCACAATTTTTGCAGACGTTCTAGCTGAAAAATCCTTAATTAGTGCTTCATTCTCTCTCAAATTTTCTCACCACCCTCAAACTCCCAACGTATTGAGAAGCGTGCTCCAGCATAAGTTAATAACAGAGTAATTAAGGACCAGATACAGTCCAAGAGAGAATGAGAGAAGCGAGGCTTCAGCTTTAGATATCATCAATACTTAAGTTCTCAGCTGCAGAATTCTGAGAAAGATGGTGCCAGACAACACTGTCTGTAACTCAGTTCTGAATCTAAGAAAATAGTGCCAATACTAATGGGACAGTTAACAAAAGAAAGAAAAGAAGGTTTCACGTCTTCCTCTAAGCTGACACGTGGAGTTTGTGGGTTTTGGAAACAACAGGGGAACTAGGGCTGCACTAGAGGACTTTGCTGCCAGAACTGGGCAGAAGATGATGAAGATGATGACAGAAGACTTGCTTCTGATACAGGATTGAACTACTTTCCAGTATCTCCTACCTAAACATTGCTTCTAGAGTGAGTGGTTACAGGCATCAACAGAAAGAAAATGGACGTTGTTTGAACTTTTTCTTTTCTGCATTATGAGACTAAATCTGCCACAACACCTGGGACAGTAAAATGTATTTGCCATTGTCATCAAGTCTTGGAATCAAAGTCATGGGCTTGGAGTAGACCATTTCAAAGCGCCACACGTGACCTATCCCTCGACTGTAGCCTGCTTTGTGCTGAGATTTCTCCCAACCTGAAGATAAAACAAGCAGAGAGGGAGAAACAGTCTAGAAACTCAGCATTGTTGAGGAGCTGGTAAGTTCAGGACCTGTCTCAGAGATAGACACATAGTCTTTCCACAGTGTATTGAGGTAATTCTGATGGCATTACAGGCACCAGGCTTATGCTGTCCATTCATGAGTCGTTTTTATTCTGCTTCTGAAACTGCAAACGATTTCATTTCTGGTAAAAATATACCTACTGTGGAGAAGGCAGAGCTGAAAGCCCCCAGCCCTGCAGAATCATTTTCTATAGCAGATAAAAGGAAGGAGAGCTTCTTCAGCACAAAACACAGCAAAGAAAGATCAGAGAATGTCAAGTCTGGCAGCACATAGCACAATCCAAAGCTGAAGAGCAGAACACCCATGAACAAGTAACTACGTGCAGAAGAATGATCGTACAATAAAATACAAACCTCACACGAATAAGAACAAAGACATAACAAATTAGATGAGAATTAGTTGATTAGGAGCAGAGAGGAACCGGGTGGCAAAGCACTCCATGTTCTCCCTACTTATCCGTATCAAGCGTATATGTGATAGGGTACACTTGTGGTCTCAAGACATCAAAAAGGTAAACACCAATACATAAAAACAAACTACTATGACTACAGACAAAACCACTGTATGAATGTGCATGTCAATCTCCACTAGAATAAAATTCTGTAACTGAAGAAAGTAAAGGTCTTGCTTGCCAGAAAGGCTTTAAATAATTTTTCTTCCCAAAAGTTCAGACTTTCAATATCTTAGACCCATCAAGTAAATAACCATGACTTTAGTGACCACCTTGTAACACAGTGTTTCTATGCCTTATCCGATTTTGCTGGCTAAGAATACACAACTACTAAAGATCATCTTACAGCACAACTAAAAAGATGATTGTCTTCAACTGCTGAAAGTGAACAGCTAGATCCTAAAAGTACACATAGCACAATTTTCTTTTTTTAAGCGTAGACAGAGGTAAGATAGTCAGATCTGTCGTGCAACGCTTTCTACAGTACTACTTTGACTCACAAAGAAACAACAATGTTCACAAAGTGAGGACTATAATTTCACTGAAACAATTAGCAACATTGTTTCTCACAAATTTTTGCCCGTGACTCACTTAAATACATCTGCAGTGTTGTAAAGTTAGGTGGTCTTAAAGCCATGTCTGCAAATTCACATCCCAATGCACTTGTACCATTTAAGATATAAGAGAAAACACCTTCGTTTTGGTCATCCTGGATCATTAAGTTATCTCCAGGCATTTCTTTCAACTTTTAATATTTCACTACGTATTTACAGTTTTACTTTCAGCATTGTGCTTACCTAACAATAAGTGGGCAAACTTGGAGATATAAAACTGTATCTAAACTCAATATACAGTTAAAATGTCCCTCAAGTTTTTTATACTTCTACTAAAAGCACCAGAAAGGTGCTCTGCTCTAGTCCGTAACATTTAAAATTTTCCTGGTAAAAATCAGCTTTGCAGTTGTTCATTGAAATAACTAAATTTGAGGCAGATGCTCTAAAAATGTATTTTGGAAATTTAAATTTTATGAGTTTATCCTCATGAAGACCAATACTGAACATACCTGATGTCTGTCTACTCTTCAATCTCACATTGCACATGTTTGCTACTCTCAGTAACAGAAGTTAAAAACTCTCACTGATTCTGTTCATTTAGAAGCTTACTTCGCTGCTTCAACACGTTATATGTAAAAACAAAAAAGACCAATTTCTCAAGGGAACGCAATGGTACAAAACTGTTGATAAGAAACTTCATTAAACTGAGCGTCCAATACGAAGTGCTACTCTAGTAGACTGCTAATTAAACTCGTATTTTACTTGGAAAACACTTTCAGAAAAATTCATTTATACAGTTTCCTTTTCTCATAAAAGAGGACGGATTAAGTTTCATAAAGGCATGACATTGAAATTAATATTGACAGGAACTTAGGAATGAAAAATTTCATTACTCTCAAGATATTCACTATATCCAACTGACAGGTGTTACATTTTTTAATATTTTTTCTTGGTTGCAATATTGAACTTGCTTTCTTTGGCTCCAAGTTTCTTCAAGAAATTCTTGGTTTATACAAAACCAAATAACAATACGTGATGTCTTCAAAATAATATCAGGAGCACTTACTCATCATACTTGATATGATAAATAGCTTCTTCATCAGTGTCCATACAGTCTGAGTAAGATGTGGATGGTGTACTGTCCAAATTATTTGCATTCTCTCTAGAATGATCTTGACTTAAGTTTCCATTAGTCCTTTTGTAAGTATTACCACTCTTTCCTTGAGCTTTACCATTCTTATGTCCCTTTGTTGCTCGGGTAACATTTTCTATATGAGCTTCAAACCAGGCTCCAATGCTGACATCTCGGGCATCCACCAATTCATTTATCTAAAAGGAAAATTCAATAATGAATTCATGCTTGTTTTCTATAACCCCAATTAAGAAAAAAAAAAAGAAAGCCCACAATTGATTATGCCACTACTTAACTTCAGTATCAGTATAACATTAAATTGCAGTAACTGGTTGAGCTTGTCCAAGTTCGAGTAACATCTAGTCATTGATATTTTGGCTTTCAGTATTTTATTGCTCTCTTCTCAATAAAAACTGGTATGAATATAAAAGGGTGGCTAGCTGAGCTTTTTTACCTAAAAGTTAGCTTAATCTGTCTTTCATTCATCTTTTCCTCTGGCTTCACAGAACTGTTCTTTATGACTGAAACATGCTTATACTTCTAGAGCGTTAAAATACTATCCCACAAACACGGGGTTCTACAACTTTAAGTAATAACTCCAATTTGGAGGCACAGTAACCTGCCATCTTTCTGGACTGCAATGCTTTTGAATTCTTCAAGGTTCGAGAAGAGAGAGGGAAGAAACGAACACGCTCTCCAAGTCTAACAAGGCTGACATCACAGGCAGCCAAAATCTTCTGACTATAAGAAACAGAACTATCTCATGACATTTCTCCTTTCTGTGCTCACAGTAATATTGGTATTAAGCAATCAGACTACTTTACTATTCCATAGCATATTGCATTCATTCAGGCCCTTACGTGTTTTCTCAAGTCATCAGCTAACTAAGCAGACATCTTTTTAATAATAATAAGAGCACTGCATTTTTACAGTTAAAAAGCCAAAAATATTCTTTGAAATATTAACTGGATTCAAAACATTGCCTATAAAAAATAATTTAAGGAACACCTCAGCCACTGTATACCAACTGTAAAAAAAGTATCATTGCAACAGAGCTACTGCAAAGCTATACCACAGAAAAGGTCTTTAAAAAAAACTGATACAGTACATACACGGTTTAAGTTACAGCTTTTGTCAAGTACCCAGATAGTGGCAGAGATGGACACTTTTTCTTACCAAATCCAAAGACTAGCTTCTATAAATCAAATAACCCGATTATAGCTGGACAGGGGCAAGTCAAAAACACTACCAATAACTGTTAGTATTTAGCATAATGAAGTCTTTAGGTAATCAAAAAGTGCCAATGAAGGCAGTTCCTGAGCTAACAAATCTATCCCAAGACAAGAAATCAATATATAAAGCATATTTCACATTTTGCATTTCTCTTATTTTCATTTACCTTCTTAAAACAATCTCCAAAACTCAACCCATTTCTTTTTCTCCCATATAAAATGGCAACATCTATTTTTTCATTAAATCCTACAACATTCAAAAGTACAGCTTTTACTATGATGAATACTTCAAATAAAAGGACAACCTCATTTTATATATATATAGAGAGAGAGAGAGATCTATTTTAAACATAAAAAGTGGACTGTTGCACTTCTGTAAGGAACCCTCAAGAAAGCTTCCCTACATAACCTTAGGTGTTTGAACTAGTTGTAGCTTAAAGGATTCTCCTATCTGCTACAGTAGATTTCTCTCAAGACCACCTCTGAAAGTGTTGGAGAAGCCATGTCACCCAAGTTATCATAAGCAGAGCAAGAAAGAAGCTAGGGCAAGTCTCCCGTGCATCCTTCCATAACACGACACGTGCACTTATGCAATAGGCTTCCCAGCCTTGCATAGAGCAAGGTCAAATAGTTATGAGCACGGATAACTGAGGAACATCAGACAATTTTACATGCAGTCCTGCTTATTCCCGACGGAGCTTATTCTACCGATGTAGAATACTCCACCGTAAATTGTACTGATCTAGACTCCAGCAGAGGGATTCAAATGAAAAGCAAAATTATTTTAGTGAATGTGTTTTGTGTGGACCATAAGACAGGATATGACTACTTGGGGGCGTTTTTGAGGAGTAGGAGATTATAACTAACATGTACAAAGGAATATTTTATTGAGGAACAAGAGCTACCTGAAGAAGACATGAAAAGATGCAAACAAAATTAGAATTCTAAGGATAAAGGAGGAACTTTCGTCAATGGTATGACAACATAAAATCCTTTTTGCATTCTGTTACCTGTGCTAGAATTTAATTTTAAGCATCCACCTTAATTTACCATTTAAAGACAGTCATCAATGCAGTTCACATTTGTTTGTAGAATAGCATCCTTTGAGATAATTACAAATGCCAGCACCTATGAAATTCATATCCTTCATCTAGAATCTTTGTTATGTTGAAATGTAACATTAATAAGAATTCCTACTGTCACAGAGAACACTTACCATGAATTAAGACCACTAGGAGGAGGAAACGCTACCAACTAATACAGTTATCCTAAATATTCAAACTTCAAAATCTTATGGAAAAAAGTAAAATAGGAAAGACTAAGCCAGATCCTGCTTTCCCTTCCGTATCATCAAATTTCCATAGTAACTGAATATTCAGTGGGATATAAGCAAATGACAATTTTTTGGGCCAATCAAACCAATACTGCAAGCTCATTGCTAGGAATACAGAAAAAATTTTCATCAAATAAAATTAGCCAGCATACCTTTAATAATTAAATAAAAACATTATATGCAAGTACAGAGTCATAAATATACACATACGTACACATGCAGAAGAAAATATCCAGACTCCATCTTATTTCTTCCCAAGAGACTCTTGAAACTAAAAAAAGGTCTGAGGGGCAGAAGGAAAGGTAGCAAATACAAGTGGACTTGTACGGCTAACACAAGGAGCCATGCAACAAAGCAATTAAAGAAATTACAAGACATTAGAAAACCAAAAAAGCAAAATAAGCAGCATACAAAGCTATATAGTTCCTCAATGTGATGTAAGAAAATCCAGTCTGTGGAGTGCTTAACAAGAGAAAAGGGTATGGTGCAAGTAACAGGAAAAAAGAAACATCAAAAAAAGGAAAAGTATAGCCTAATGTCCGTCAGTTACAGAATCACTGAGGCTGTCATGACTTCAGGTGGTCTCCAGTACTAAATCCTGCTCAAAGCAAGATCAGCATTGAATTTAGGTCAGTTTGTCCTGGGCTTTCTCTGACTGCCGGGTCTTGAAAATCTCCACGGATGGAGATTTCACAACCTCTTTAAGCAACCTGTTCTTGCACTTCACTATCCTAACAGTGATTTTTTTTCCCTTTATAACCAGTCAGAATCTTCCCTTCTTAACACCCAACAGTTGTGTTTCATCCTCCTGTTCTTAACACCCAACAGTTGTGTTTCATCCTCCTGTTCTGTCCTGTTCTGTTTCAGTAAAAAGCTTCTAACTAACCTCTTTGTAGGTATAGGAAAGTCCCCTCAAAACCCCTGGTTTCCAGGATAAACAAGCCTCAGCCTCTCTGAGATAGTCACACGCTTCCACCTGAACAGTCTCGATGGCCCTCTCCTTACTTGCTAAGTTTATCAACGCCTTTCTTGTACTAAAAAATGTAAAGCATCCTAAACTGGACGCAGCATGTTGCATAGCAAGTTACAATTAAAGAAGAATAATCACTTCCCTCAATTTACTGGCTATTCTCGTGTTGATACAGCCCAGCTCGTGCTGACACACTGTAAGCCTTCAGTGCTGCTATGGTGCACTGCTGACTCATGTGCTAGCCAACTGTCCACAATCCCAGGTCCTCCTACAGCAAAGCCACTCCCCAGCTGGGGAGCCAATGCCCCAGCACATGCCATTGGAGGGGCTTAGCCCACCCTAAGTGCAGAACTTTGCACTTCAAAAAGATCCTGTCAACCCCTTCCTCCAGTACATCTAGATCCTTCTGAATGGCAGACCTGCCCTTATGCCAGCTACTCCCCTCAACTATGCTCTTGTTCACAAACTTCCTGATTTCATCCTCCCCTCCCATGCCACTGATAAAGATATTACACAGGACCAGTCCCAGGACATATACCTGAGGAACTCCACTTGTTACCAGCCTCCAGGTAGAACGTGAAACATTAACCATTACACTGAGGCCCATGATCCGGTCAGTTTTTCATCCCTTCAGCGCTCTACGCATCCTGACAATAATGGCTCACTTAAAATATGGATACTGTAGAAAACCATACTGAAAGCTTTGCTGAAGTCAAGGTAGACAATATTCAGTATTCTTCCCTCATCCATAGATCTAGTTATTTCATCATAAAGGCAGTCAAACCAGTCAGGCATGACTTAGCCTTAAAAAAATCCATGCTGGCTATTCCAAATTACCAATTTCTTCTTCATGTACCCAGAAAGAGCTTCCCAAAGTGAAACTGAGCAGCGTATAGCTCCCTGGGTGGTCTCCCTTGCCTTTTTTTGAAGGTAGCTCCAATAGCTGCCTTCTCCAGTCATCAGAGACCTTTACCCAATCTTCACGACCTTTCAAAGATATTGAAGTGTAGCCTTCAACAACCCTAACAACATCAGCCAGCTCTCCACACACCCTTGAATACATCCCGGCCAGGCATATTGGAAGGTATTGTTCAAGATACCTCAAGAGATTTGCCTCAGTCCTCCCCACTACTGGTAGTAGCTTTCCTCCTCAAACCCTTTCCCTAGGCACAAGACTTCGTTGGTGCAGACCAATAGGAAGCAGGCATTGAGCACCTCAGTCTTATCTGCATCTGTTGTCACTAAATGACCTGCCCCACTCAGCAATGAATCCACACTTTCTTTGTTTGTACTTTGACTGTTTGTAACAATAAAAGCTCTTTTTCTTGATCTTTGCAGACTTTACCTCATAGTGGTATGTGAACAATCCAGAAGGATTCTGGAGAGTGTCAGGGCATCTTCTTAATCCAGATGCTAGAGGGGCCAGTCAAGGGTGGCGTTTTGCTGAACTAGCTACCAATCCTTCCCAAACAAGAACTAGTTGGGAATATGATCATCAGTGATAAATCTGGCTGTATTAAGTTTAGGAACCTGAGAGGGACTGATAAAGGCAAATAAGAGAATACAGGGACTTCAGGAGAGCAGACCTTGGCTTATTCAAGGAACTGGTTGGTGGAATCCTGTGGGAGGCAGATCTAAATGGCAAAGGAGCCCAGGAGAGCTAACAGCTTCTTAAGGATAGCCTCCTCCAAGCACTAGGAGGGTCCATGCCCACTCTCAGGAAAACGAGCAGACATATCAGGACACTAGCTTGGCTAAGTAGGGCATCCATGACTGATCTTCAATGACAACAGCAGGAATACAACAGCCACGATAGGCTACAAGGGAGGAGTTAGAGTAGCATTGCCTGAGCACGCAGGAACAGGGTTAGAAAAGCCAAAGCTCAATTTGAAGTGTGCATGCAAAACTTTCTAGAAAAAAATCTCAGGCTGTAGTCAAAACTGAATCTGTAATTAAAACTAGTTATTGTTTAATACTGCTCACAAGTAGCTAATAATAACCCAGCTCTTAAACCAGACACCATTAACGATTCTCATTCTCAACGAAAAGGAACAGGAGTTGAATATGGTTCCACCCACTACCAGTCCTTCGAGACCTATGCTGGCAGTTAGCAGGTGCAACTGAAACATTGCTACCAGCTAAAGCATTCCGATTTACTTAACATACAGAAACCATAGGAACTCTGGTTCCTTTAGAGGAACTCTGTTTAGGTCTCTATTTTAACCACCTGGCAATAATTTAATTATCACCAATCTGTCATTTCCAACAAAGAAAAAGAAAGCAAGTCGTGGCAAAGGAAGGAGGAAGTGTTAGGTTCCCAGTATTAGAGAGGGCAAAATTTCCAGCTGACTCAAAAGAAAGAGTTTTCTTGAATACCTTATCCAATCTCACCATCCCTTGTTTTGTTTTCTGTTTTAAAGCTAAGATATTCCTTTCCTTTGATCAATCCACTTTCTCTTGTGGCCTTCCATCTCCACGATTTTCTCCCTCATTCTTTCTCATATTGCAATTAATCAATAAGGAGTGTAAATTCTAAAGCATAAATGCTGAAGAAATGGGTTTATTCCCACTGTAAGAAATGGTGGGAGAGGGGAGAAGAGGATGCCTGCAAGCTTGTGTCATTGTACTTAATTTGCTGATTTTCTGACTCCCTGCTTTCTTAAAGACGGAACCATAAAACTCCTTGCACAAAATGCTGCTGGAACAGAGAATGAGTAACTTATTACTTGCCCTTAATATCTGAAACACTGAGTAAGAATTTACAGGAAACTAAGACAACTTCACGTCAGGATAAGAGATCTAAACAAGAATTTTCTTCTAACTCACATAAAATTGTACAGGTATAGCAGTCACAGGGTCCTTTTTCTTTAATTCTGGACACTTTCTAGCAAAATAGTCACTATCACAGATATTTCTTACCTGAGAAACACCTGAAAAGCAGATGAAGTGCTACTGTTCCCTACTTACAGAAATCCTGCCAAAGAGACAGCTATTTAGCAACCTGGAAACTGCCCATTTTATGATTAAATTAAATTTATGGTACTCTGGTGCAGTCCTACCTGATAATATGGTAAAATCCAATAAGGTACAAAAATAACAATAAATACAATACACGTGATTCCTAAAAAAACTATAATAAAATATCAATTACTGCATCACATATAATTAAAAGGCAGTGTGTATTTCCATAATTTATCTTGTTCTAATAAACAGTAAATACGTAAACAGTAGAAAATGTATTTTCATTTTCCCTGGACTGTTTAGATCCATAAAGAAGCACAACTGCAACTATTAATTCCAGTCAAGAGTGCTCAAATATATAACTAACTATTCATGTGAGATCAGTTAAGGAGTCCTCCCTGAATTCTCTCTTCATGCCATTGTAAGGCATTTACCGTACTTGATGCAAATAGCAACTCTTATGACTGCTTCCCCAGTTTATTCTAGTGGACAACACTGGCAGGCTTGAAAATAAATAAATAGGGTAAAACTAGAATTTTTCCATAGATTTTTGCACTGGTTTCCTCTGTTTACCGAAAGTTATTTATGTTTCCAATGTATTTCAAAACTTAATGAAAACAGAATACTGGAGAATATTGGAGAATACTGCCAGCATTAAGTTGGAGATTATGAGCCCTCTTGAAACCTGCAACACTAGTGAGACTAGTATAGAGTCACTTCAATGAGTTTGCAAGAGTCAGCTTGAAGGGAGTTCAGCGAAAAGCTTGACTTCAATACTGTTTCTAGACTACTTCTGCAAAATCAGATTATCCAACAGAGATGACTGAACATTGATGATATCTAACTATAAACAGATGCTTAGTTTTTTTTTGATAGAGCTGGGTCTGTCACATTATCAACCACTCCTGAATTCTGTCCTAGCACATTTACTCTGTGCAGTTTGAAAATGCAACACTTTGTTATTTAGGCAGACTGTAATCATTTAAATTAATTGAGGAATTTATTTGAAAAAATATAATTACCTCAATTAACATTTGTCTAATTTGTTGAATGCATCTATCAGTGAAGATTCAGACAACTGTGGAGATACCTACCTTAAGTTCCAATATGGTTCCAGCTAAGTCGAATTTAAAGTCATTCACGAAAGCAAGTAATAAGGATACAGACTTTTATAGACAACAAAACTAAACCCGCAGGTGTGAGATAAGGTCCCAGCATTCATAGCATGCACTTACCTTGTATAATCCAATGCCAGGATCAATTAGAAATGAGCGAGATGATGTAGATGGCTGACTGGGTGATCCACTACCTGTTGTTTTTTTGACTTTGTTCTTACAGTTGGAAACAGCACAGGGGTTGACTTCTCCATCTTGATCTGTACCAGAAGCTGTGGTAGGTGCCTCAGATTCAGAACGTATCAAAAGCTGAACTATGTCATTTAGTCCAACATTGTAGTCAAATAAAGTGTGTCCATCCTCCAGCTGTCAAGAGAAAAATATACTTGTAAAATTCTACCCTGAGGTAAACATGCAGGTTCCAAATCTTCCTTTTAAAGACAATAATCACATAGACCAGAAGTTTGCTTCAAATTCTTATTTTCAAGATGCATCTATTTCAAGAGGCATCTATTTCAGGAAAATACAAAATCCTATGTCTTGAGTAAACCCAAAAACAAAGTGCTGTCAAGTTAACTGTGGCCATGATTTCCTTCAATGAGATCACTCACAGGCTTAAAATGAGAAACACACAATTTTACAGACTTTGGACTTCTTAATTATGGACTGGTATCTGAAACACTGCAGTTATTTTCTAATCAAAATACAGATAGGATCTACATTGCCTCTCATACTATAAATGCAATAATTAAAGTGAGAAATTTTTAATTAACAATCATAGCATTGGGTACATTATAGCTACATAATTTCACGATTCACTCTTTCCCCACCTTTTCTAAAAAGCAACTCAATACCTGACATTTTCCAAGAGTTTTGCAAACTATTTCCTAAATAAAACATATAGATATAAAAACTCCATACACATGTAACTTCTCTTACTTTTCAGAACTGTAAGATCTCAAAGTATTGTGCAAGAGCAATTAGAGTAAGACAGAAGTAACACCAGCAATACGTACAGGGCCTTCAAGCTTAGCCTCCTAAATTGAGAGCATTCAAAATTATTGTTATTCCAGATTTAGCCAGTTTCCTTTTCTCCAAGAAGCATCAAGCCTAAAACATCATCCATCAAAAACAACCTAACTGATCAATTAAAAAGCTATTAGAAAACTGAAGAAACGGCTACAATGTTGTATTCCTTCAAATAACTTTGTAAGCAAGGCCCCACTATATTCCAGATGCAAGCAGTTCCTGCAGAGCACCAGAATATAAATATGAGTGAGCTTTTTAATCGTAAGTGTCTTTGAGTTACCAGCTATTATCCTTTTATTTACCTAATGATCTCACCTACCCACAATGAAGCTAACAAATTCACAGAAGAACTGTCAAGCTGTTTTACATGAGAGAGGAAAAAAAGGGAGCAGTGTGGCTGCATTTTTCAGTTAAATACCCTTAATCACCCACAGCACCTTTGAAGTAGAGAGTATCTAACTTACCAAAAGATTTGATGCATTTCTTTGAGACACCAAAATGAGAATTTGAATAGCTACATTTTACTCCATGTTGTAACGGAAGAGGAGAAAGAAGCACATAACTTAAAAAATAAAGAACAAGCAACCTCCCCGCAAAAAAACTGTTACCTAATTTCAAAACTATTTTTGTAACAAAAAACTCCTTGACCTTTTCTCAAGAGAACAAGGACTGTTTTCATCACTACTGTTTTAGGGTATTTTTTCAAACAGATTTAATTTTTCATCAAAGCATAGGCAATATCAATAAAAGAAAAAGGAGGGAGCAGCAAGGAAGAAAAAGTTGGAAGGAAATCTTCAGCTTCTCACTAATGTAGTTTTCTGCCATGTTCAAGCTATCTTTGGACAGACAAAAGTAGGTCGGAAGTTTCTTTCTTCCTCCATCCCCTCTACCTTTAAAAGGGCAAAGGACCATTACGAATACAAACGGTCTGACACTCAAAAAAAACCAAGTCAACTGTCCCCCTTGTGAATTTAAGGTCTGTGTAACAAATTACATTCCATGTTGTTTTGTACCCACAGCTGAGATGTACAAACAAAAGTTCTCCTACTCTGTTTCTATATAAAGACAACTTGATCAGCTTCAGTTATCAGTCTACATTCGATTAAGTCTGCATTCCCCAAAAGTAGCAGTAAGTGCACTGAAGTCACAAATTAAAGTCTTTTGGCATTAATTCCACTCTTTGATCATGCAATAGCCAAAAATCAGGAAAACTAAACAGAGAGAAAAAAAACTACGGATGATGCTTTGTACTGCTGCAACAGAACAGCAGCACCAGGTCTGCCCAACAGCTACAGGAATGACCCTTGGAAGGGTCCCTTGAAGCCTAAAGTTTTCAAACCAGTTCAACACACAGCAGATACAGCATTAAAATCTTCAGTACAAACAGTTCTGACTTTATTATCTGAACATAGATCTTTAAAAGGAAAGCTCTAGCAACTGTTATTTTAGGGGTGACTGCCAATGCTGCCTCATATGCCTGCAGCTTTAGCCTAGGGTTTCATACCAAGTGAGCTATTTAAGCATGCTACATAAGCAACCTTTCCCCTCCTCCCACAGCATTTGTTCCTATTCTTTAGATACCTTTTTCATCGTGTGGACACACATGCTTTTGCAGCCCTATGATAACCCAGATTAGGGGATTTTTCAGGCTACAAAAACCTTTTTTTTTTGTTATAAAGGTTAAAATTTTAAGTACAAAACTAGGGATTCTTGAAGTACAAATAAACCCATTCCTTCTGAGCACTACTCTAGGCCCACATAGAGGATTCAATCCACAAGCAAATGCTTCATTTATTTTAAATTACACATTATTCTAAATTATATAGTGTTGTTGAAAAGATTCAGCAGTACATGTACAAACTAGACTACCCCTGAAACGATGAATAAATAGGATGTTATCAGAAGACAGAACTTGTGCTCTACCTTTTCCACTTAGACCGGACAAGCTGCAGCAGAGGTTCAGGTGCATAATTTCTAGAATACTACAGTATGTGGCAAGCTACTGAAAGTCAATGCGGTGGAAATCAAAAGAATAACCTGGCTCCTGATAGACTCAGATTATGCAGACAGCACACAAGTGCGAAGAAACAAATAGTCATCCTCCCTTTCTCTCACGATATGCTATGTGAAGACACACAGGAAATACATTTTTTGTAGTGCTGCAGTTTGAAGTTTAAAATCAAATCACTTAGGATCTCAGCTTGAACAACCTGAATGCTCTACCATAACCAAGTACAGAAACCGTTTATATTTTCTAGACTGCAAAACTAAAAGGGATCTCTAGTAGGTTTCTGCTAATGGCTCTTAGAAACCATGCTGAGAACCCATCAAATCACTTACCTGGAACAATGCTAGGCTGTACAGAACTTTATCCCGACCCCCTGACACATGAATTTCATTTATGAAAGCTCCTCAATATAAGTTAATTCCTATATTTTCTCGGTTATTTTTCCTTCAGCCTCCCCCCATACCAGCTTACTGGAAACAAAACCGTTTACTTAGGTACATAGCACTGTAACCGGAAAGCTGCTCTTCCAGACAGCAACTAGAGCTTTTTTTTTTTCTGTATGTGGCAAGGATTCCTTTATTTACTACTTCTCTATGTAAATTTTCAAACAAATGTAACGTTAGGCTTATACACTGCTGGACACTTCAGGGCTAACTTAGTTTTATCTTCACTGTTCCCTACACATGATCACCTGTACTTTTCAATCTCCCATACAGATTCACAGAATCCCAGAATCGTTTAGGTTGGAAGGGACCTCTGGAGATCATCTAGTCCAACCTCCCTGCTCAAGCAGGGACCTCTAGAGCATATTGCCCAGGATCACATCCAGACGGGTTTTGAATATCTCCAGCGAAGGAGACTCCACAACCTCTCTGGGCAACCTGTTCCAATGCTCCGTCGCCCTCACAGTGAGGAAGTTTTTTCTCAGGTTTAGGTGGAACTTCCTGTGGTTCAGTTTCTGCCCGTTGCCTCTTGTCCTGTTGCTGGGCACCACGGAGAAGAGGCTGGCCTCATCCTCTTGACACCCTCCCTTCAGCACCTTGATGAGATCACCTCTCAGTCTTCTCTTCTCCAGGCTGAACAGGCCCAGCTCTCGCAGTCTTTCCTCATAGGAGACACGCTCCAGTCCCCTCATCATCTTGGTAGCCCTCCGCTGGACTCTCTCCAGTAGCGCCATGTCTCTCTTGTCCTGGGGAGCCCAGCACTGGACACAGGACTCCAGGTGGGGCCTCCCCAGGGCTGAGGAGAGGGGCAGGATCACCTCCCTCCACCTGCTGGCAGCACCCTGCCTAATGCACCCCAGGAGACCATTGGCCTTCTTGGCCACAAGGGCACACTGCTGCCTCATATTTTAACTTGTTCTCCACCAGCACTCCCAGGTCCTTCTCGGCAGAGCTGCTTTCCAGCAGGTCAACCCCCAGCCTGTACTGGGGCATGGGATTATTCCTGCCTAGGTGCAGGACCCTGCACTTGCCTTTGTTGAACTTCAGGAGGTTCCTCTCCGCCCACCTCTCCAGCCTGCCCAGGTCCCTCTGAACAGCAGCACAGTCTTCTGGTGTGTTAGCCACTCCCCCCAGTTTCGTATCATCAGCAAACTTGCTGAGGGTGCACTCTGTCCCTTCCTCCAGGTCACTGATGAATATATTGAACAAGACTGGACCCAGGACTGACCCCTGGGGGACACCACTAGCTACAGGCCTCCAACTAGACTTTGCGCCATTCACCACAACCCTCTGAGCTCGGCCATCCAGCCACTTCTCAAGCCACCTCACCGTCCACTCGTCTAGCCCACACTTCCTGAGTTTACCTACAAGGATGTGATGGGAGACAGTGTCAAAAGCCTTGCTGAAGTCCAGGCAGACAACATCCACTGCTCTGCCCTCATCTACCCAGCCAGTCATCCCATCAGAGAAGGCTATCAGGTTGGTCAAGCAGGATTTCCCTTTGGTGACTCCATGCGGACTACTCCTGATCACCTTCTTGTCCTCCACATGCTTAGTGAGGACCTCCAGGAGGAGCTGTTCCATCACCTTGCCAGGCAGGGAGGGGAGGCTGGCAGGCCTGCAGTTTACTGGCTCCTCCTTCTTGCCCTTTTGGAAGACTGGCGTGACATCGGCTTTCTTCCAGTCCTCAGGCACCCCTCCTGATCTCCAGGACCTTTCAAAGAGGATGGAGAGTGGCCTAGTGATAACACCCGCCAGCTCCCTCAGCACTCGTGGGTGCATCCCATCAGGGCCCATGGATTTGTGGATGTCAAGTTTGGACAAAAGATCTCTAACCTGATCCCCCTCCACTAAGGGAGAGTCTTCCTTTCTCCAGACTTCCTCTCTTGTCCCCAGGGTCTGGAATTCCCCAGGACTGGCCTTAGCAGTCAAGACGGAAGCAAAGGCAGCATTCAATAACTCTGCCTTCTCTATATCCTTTGTCACCAGGGCACCCGCCCCATTCAGCAGCGGGCCCACGTTTTCCCTACTCTTCCTTTTGCTATGGATGTATTTGAAGAAGCCCTTCTTGTTGTCCTTGACATCCCTTGACAGATTTAATTCCAAATGGGCCTTAGCCTTCCTTGTCGCATCCCTGCACGCTCTGACAACGTCCCTGTATTCCTCCCAAGTGGCCTGTCCCCTTTTCCACATTCTGTACACTTCCTTCTTCTGCTGGAGTTTGGCCAGGAGTTCCTTGCTCACCCATGCAGGTCTCCTGCCCGCTTTGCAGGACTTCTTCCTCAGAGGGATGCACCGATCTTGAGCCTAGAGGAGGTGACGCTTGAATATTAACCAGCTTTCTTGGACCCCCCCTTCCTTCTAGGGCCCTACCCCAGGAGATTCCCCTAAGTAGGCCCCTCAAGAGGCCAAAGTCAGCTCTCCTCAAGTCCAGCGTTGCAATCCTACTCATTGCCCTGCTCCCTCCTCGGAGGATCCTGAACTCCACCATCTCATGGTCACTGCAGCCAAGGCTGCCCCCAACCTTCACCTCTCCAACTAGACCTTCTTTGTTCGTTAGTACAAGGGCTAGCAGTGCACCTCTCCTCGTTGGCGTCTCCACCACCTGCGTCAAGAAATTATCCTCAATCCTCTGCAGGAACCTCTTTGACTGTTTCTGCCTAGCTGTGCTGTCTCCCCAACAGATGTCGGGGGGGTTGAAGTCCCCCATGAGAACCAGGGCCTGTGATCGTGAGGCTTCTTCCAGCTGCCTGTAGAAGGCCTCATCGACGACTTCCTCCTGGTCAGGTGGCCTGTAGTAAACCCCCACAACAGTGTCTCCCATGTTAGCCTGCCCTCTAATCCTTACCCATAGGCTCTCAACTTGCTCTTCATCCACCCCGAGGCAGAGCTCCATACATTCTAGTTGCTCCCTCACATAAAGGGCAACTCCACCACCTCGCCTTCCTGGCCTGTCTTTCCTAAAAAGGTCCGTGACGGCATCCCAGTCATGTGAACTATCCCACCATGTCTCTGTCACTGCAATGAGATCGTGGCCCTGCGACCGCACACAGATCTCTAACTCTTCCTGTTTATTCCCCATGCTGCGTGCATTGGTGTACAGGCATTTCAGAGAGCCAGTCAAGCACGCAGGCTTCCCAGGAGAGGTGCAAGAGGATCCTCCACAGCCATGTCCCATCCTGTCTCCCCTGGCTGCATGCACCCGCTGGAGGCCTCCTGACTTGAGCGGTGTTTTACTGACTCCCCTGCCACTATACCACTCCCCTTCCCCCATCTTGCCTAGCTTAAAGCCCTCCTTACCAGGCTGGCCAACCTGTTGGCAAAGACACGCGTGCCCCGCTTGGTAAGGTGGATCCCATCGCTCCCCATCAGCTGTCGATCTTCAAACACGGTCCCATGGCCATAGGAACCAAAGCCCTGTTGCCAACACCAGCGGCGCAGCCAGTTGTTAACTCGGAAAACTCGTCTACTCCTCCTCCCGTCCTTTCCCCTCACAGGCAAGATTGAGGAGAAAACGACCTGGGCTCCCAGACCCTTCACCACCATTCCCACAGCTCGGAAGTCCCGTTGGATGGTTTCCAGTTTGCCTTTCATGTCGTTAGCACCCACATGGAAGACCAGCAGAGGGTAGTAGTCCGATGCATGGACAAGCCTTGGCAGTCTATCCACGACATCTCTTATTCGAGCCCCTGGCAGGCAGCAAACCTCTCTGGACAAGAGGTCGGGTCGGCAGAGAGGTGCCTCTGGCCCCTGCAGCAGGGAGTCACCCACAACAATCACTCGCCGCTTCTTCCGGGGGTTCCTGCACGGCACAGGGTCTGCCAGCCAGGCCAGTTGCCTCCCTTGGAGCCATGCCCAGCTCCTCTTCAGCTGGAGGGCGCTAAACTTGTTCTTCACAGGCAACTCCTGAGGAGGAGCAAGAGCCCTTCTCCTTCTACGAGAGCTCACCAGCTTCCAGCCCTCTTCAACAGTGTTATGATGCACCTTTACACACGGTGCTGAGCCCTCTGACAACTCCGCTGCAGTGGGGGCAGGGGACTCCTGGAGCTGCACCGTCTCCGAGAACGCCCTCTCAATCTCCCGCTCATCCTCTCGGATGCTACGCAGCCTACTAACCTCCTCCCGTAACTCCTTTATCTGGTGACGCAACTGGTCAACCACAGCACACCTCACGCAGGAGAGCTCACTGTCAGCCCAGGCCCCACGGAGAGGCCCCAGGCACTCCCTGCAGCCTGACACCTGCAGAGCTGCATCTGCTGTCTGAGGGTCTGTCTGGCTTGAAGCCTCAGACACAGCCGATGCAGCACCTCCAGCAGCCACCGGGGAACGTGCTCTGCGGCGTGTCATGACCATGCCCCGGGGAAAGGACACACCACTGTGCAAAATGGAGAGGTGCCTTCTTTGCCTTCTGGCACCCTTCTGCGCCAACTGCTACGCAAACTGCTGCGTCTGTTCGCTGCCTCTGTTACGCAAACTGCTGCGTCTGTTCGCTGCGCTCTGGGAGCTGTGCTCTAGGCCTGGCTCTTATATAGGCCTCTGCCTAGCAGTGACTCACAAGGGTGCTTGACCCACCCAACCAGGAGCCACCTGAAACAAAAGCCCCAACTCCCTCGGACCAGGGCAGCCCAGAGAGCTCGTTAGCAGTAGCCCCACCTAGCTAGAACTTCCCAGGAGAAGTTAAGTCAAGGCCCCCTGCAGAAGTCCTTGCCCAGCTCTCCCTTCCTGCTAGCAGCAGGCACCGTCTAGTTCCTCGGGGGTCCCCAGAAAGTCTCCACAACTTCCAACAAGGCCCACAAAAGGCCCAGGCAGAGCCCAGACACTGCTGCGCAAACTGCTGCGTCTGTTCGCTGCCTCTGTTGGCTGCGCTCTAATTCAAACTGTAGCTGCCAAATGTATGCAAATCTTTCTATCTGTAGAACTCCACAAGCAGTAGCTCGGGTACTGTGGACATCAAGGAATTAGGCCATGACCAAAGAGGAACAGTCAGAGGCAGTGAACTGCCTGACACTTGGAACGAGCCCATCCAGGTATTGCATTGATGTGGAAAGGTGCCAAGAACAGATTAGTTGGTATTTCTTCTCTATCTACACAATCCCAACCCATGATGTTTCTTAGAAGACTGTTCCTCATAAATGGTTATATATACACAAGACTAGAATTTTAATCAGATTGGCTTTTGCATACCACAAAATGACTTATGAAAATGCCAAGAGACTTGGTAGTACATTTTTATTTTAATTCATGCTTAAATAGCCAAGTTGCAGCTCAGGTAGTTCTGTCACATAATGTTTTTCACTTTTATCAATGCAATTATACAGAATTATTGCTACAAATCAGCTCAGCTGAAGCCCACAAAAAACCAAATCACCACTCACTCATTCAAGTGACTTAACACTGCATCAGTTTTACTTGGAAATCTTGTTCACCATAACTAAAAGCTACTGTCCTCTGAAGTTTCAACAAACAGTACACCCAACAGAAAGAAAATTCAAATGGGTCTTTAGTTGTTAGAATCAATTACTATGTCTTAAGAGAACTTAAGCAATATTTTTGTTTTGCTTCTTTGTAAATACACCTGCCAAAAAAATCCTACCATCTAGTTAGTGTAGTCTTGATATAGTAAATATAATATTTATCTAGGAGGGCAGATTTCATTATTCTAAGATATCTCCATTACGAAGGATAGCAGTCAGACTTCTGGTTCCCAGCTATGCCTAATAGAGAAGTCTCATTAGAAGCTGTCCAGTGCTAATACTGATCTAAGAACACACGTTGCTCAGTCAATGTGATACATACATCAGTTACAACTGCAAAATAAGCTATATACTCAATTCACTACCGAATCCCATCTATTCACAGGAGAGCGAAGAGGCAAAGAAAGAAGGCTTGAAAAGGTTATGTGATCTGTCCAGCAATAGTTATATTTTACATATTCAGAAAGCCAGACATGCTTACCTAAGCTAGGCCTTGACTAGGAAGAACCCTTCTCCAGTGATCCATATATGCACCCCTGTGCACAAACTACTGATTCCTTCACAGTCAGCCAGCTTTGATTAACACTAGCTTAATGCTTAGCAGACTAAGCTGATGACTGCAGGGCTGTTTAATTTACACTACCAGTTTATAGTGAATTGGTGTTCTGTTCTCTACCCAAGAGCTGGGGTTTGGGGGTTTTTTCTAACATCAGTCTTAGCAGGAATATTTTATGATTACAGACTATTTTGTGGCTAGTAATGTCACATTTAAGTCTGGACGCACAACAACAGAGATAAGACTGCTGCAAGCACACTTCATGTGGCAGGATGTGGTGTCTGGCAGTATACTCAGGGAAAGAATATCTGTTTATAGTAGGAGCAAAAACAAGTTCCTAGAATATCAGCAAAGGTATAAATTTACACTAAGTCAGCTACTTTGCAACAGTGCCCACTTCTGGGGACCAAGTGGAGATGCACAAAAACATAACTGGCAAAATAAAATTCACTTGCTATCTGACTTAAAATAACTAACGCGTATTTACAAGTACATCCAGACCCTGCGCCAGCGACAGTTAAAACACTAAGAGCAGCAGAAGCAGATTGACCTGCTGAAAAGTAGCTCTGCAAAGAACAAATTTGCCCTTGGGAGAAAGAAGATCAAAGGTATCCTGGGCTGCATTAGGCAGAGCATTGGCAGCAGGTTGAGGGAGGTGATCCTTCCTTTCTGCTCAGGACTAGTGAGACTCATCTGGAGTGCTGGGTCCCAGGGGTCCCCAGTACAAGAAACATATGGACATGAGCAGCTGATCCTGGATACCATTTCCAAGCACATGAAGGATAAGAAGGTGATCAGGAGTAGTCAGCACAGATTCACCAAAGGGAAATCCTGCTTGATCAACCTGATAGCCTTCTCGGATGGAATGACTGGCTGGGTAGATGAGGGCAGAGCAGTGGATGTTGTCTGTTGTCTCCCATAACATCCTCAAAGGCAAGCTCAAGAAGTGCAGACTGGATGAGCAGACAGTGAGGTAGATTGAAAACTGGCTGAACAGCCAGGCTCAGAGGGTTGTGATCAGTGGCACGAGAGTCTAGTTGGAGGCCTGTAGCTAGCAGTGCTCCCCAGGGGCCAGTCCAATCCTGTTCAAGTTGTTCATCAGTGGCCTGGATGAAGGGACAGAGTGCACCCTCAGCAAGTTTGCTGATGATAAAAGGCCAGGAAAAGTGTCTAATACACCAGAGGGCTGTGCCACCATTCAGAAGAGCCTAGACAGGCTGGAGAGATGGGCGGAGAGGAACCTCATGGAGTTCAACAAAAGCAAGTGCAGGGTCCTGCACCTAGGCAGGAATAATCCCATGCCTCAGTACAGGCTGGGGGTTGACCTGCTGGAAAGCAGCTCTGCCGAGAAGGACCTGGGAGTGCTGGTGGAGAACAAGTTAAAATATGAGGCAGCAGTGTGCCCTTGTGGCCAAGAAGGCCAATGGTCTCCTGGGGTGCATTAGGCAGGGTGCTGCCAGCAGGTGGAGGGAGGTGATCCTGCCCCTCTCCTCAGCCCTGCTGAGGCCCCACCTGGAGTCCTGTGTCCAGTGCTGGGCTCCCCAGGACAAGAGAGACATGGCGCTACTGGAGAGAGTCCAGCGGAGGGCTACCAAGATGATGAGGGGACTGGAGCATCTCTCCTCTGAAGAAAGGCTTGCGAGAGCTGGGCCTGTTCAGTCTGGAAAGGGGAGGCTGAGAGGTGATCTCATCAACGTGTACAAGTATCTGAACGGAGGGTGTCGAGAGGATGGGGCCAGTCTCTTCTCCGTGGTGCCCAGCAACAGGACAAGAGGCAACGGGCAGAAACTGAACCACAGGAAGTTCCACCTAAACCTGAGAAAAAACTTCCTCACTGTGAGGGTGACCAAGCATTGGAACAGGTTGCCCGGAGAGGTAGTGGAGTCTCCTTCGCTGGAGATATTCAAAACCCATCTGGATGCGATTCTGGGAAATATGCTCTAGGAAACCCTGCTTGAGCTGTGGGGCTGTACTAGATGATCTCCAGAGGTCCTTTCCAACCTCAGTCATTCTGTGATTCTGTGAAGTTGGAAATCAATCAGTGTTTGAAATACTCCACCCCACAACAGAAAGAGAGACAAACTGTAAGATGTGGTTTCCTGAATTATTGACTTGAATACTTATTTGTTAATATTACAGTGGCATCTTAGCCAGTAAGGCTATATCCTCACAGCCTATTACAGCAAGGGAACAGTGACATCCACATAAGACTCTTCAGTGTACCTCTCCCTCTGGTTAAGAAAATACCTCCTATTCCGTTCCAAGTAGGCCAGGCGCTGTAAGATGACTTTCCAAACTGTACTAAGGCAGAGTCAGATGCAGAAAATTCAGGATCTGGTACTATGTCTGGATATGAACAAGCTAAGGTGAGGGAATAAAGCGCGATACTTCCTTTCAACACACAGATGGGATTTTAAATCCATCTTGGAATAGAGCATTTCTTACTAACAAGCTCTTATTCCCAGCAAACAGTGCCTTACTATGTCACCAACATTCAGGAAAGCATGACTAAATTAAGACCCAAATAATCCCACAGAAAAATTAAATATTCAACGCAGAATGTTAGCAAGTTTCATCAAAATCAGTAAGGCAATTTGTAGGAACAGGTACCAAAAAACTGTCACCCAGTTTCACGGAATGCTTGCCTCTAACAAGTTATTTATGTGACTACATATGCAGCAGAATGGGATGAACTTTGTTCAAAGATATTGAGAAAATTCCCCGAGAATAAGTTTGCCTGGTGAATGTACTAAATAAAACAAAAAAACATTACATAAGATCATCTGATGATTAACTAAGTGTTTATAAGGACACTTGTCATTCGTAAGCGTATAAAGGCAAATTATGAACAAAAACTGTCAGGAAAATACTAGATGGTTAAGGTGTATTTCATGCAAGTCAGAGACGAACTTCTAATCTACCAAAGTAAAAATAACTGAAAGGTAATTTATTTTATTTATTTTGATAGCTCTGCTGATCCTACAGTCATTAAAAAAAAAAAAAAGTAGTTGGTTCCGTAGAAGTAGATTTCTTTTCCAGTTTTTCTTCCTCTTAATGACTGGCATAGTTCTAACAGCATTCTGAATAAAGCGTCACAAAAGAGTGGTTGGATTTGCTGTATCCACCACCACTAACTCTTTCAATACACTAACTAACCATAAGCACAGAAACAGATTACAACCTTCAAATCTATTTTCCTAGTTCAAGTTTTGTATAGGCTAATCAATTTCAAAGTACTCCTAGAGCAGGTCATTATAAATACTTAAGGCAATACAACACTGTGCTCACACAGTGTAAGCTGTAGCAGCGCAACACTGGAATTGGTACCTACTTACTACCACTGTTAGACCACCTGTCTTGTAACATCAGGCCATAAGTGACTTAGAAGGATGCAAAAACTGCACTTATACAAACATGAATGACCACGCAGAGTGCAGTAGAATAACACTACATTACTTCCAAAAAAGGCCTGACAAGTAGTTCATTAATTATTATCACATTGATTTCCCTGCAAGTCCCAGCAGAAGCAGAGTTCATTTTATCATGGTTTATACAGCCCAGATAGAAGTCTCCCAAGAAAGCATGCTACCATTGCAGCAGAACTCTTAAGAACACATCACCTACTGTTTTTCTGTTACAGCGTGATCCAAGAGGATAAATTCCTGGGTCACCTTAAGCCAGCTGCTCCACCTGACAATCAAGATTTTTAACCACTTACTTCTGTAAGTGTTAAAGCTCAAAGGGTAAGCTCAAAGGGCCTTTGAGCTTTTTCTGAGGTTTTCCAAGCATTAGAGCAGT
Source organism: Struthio camelus (assembly GCF_040807025.1). Classification (NCBI taxonomy): domain Eukaryota; kingdom Metazoa; phylum Chordata; class Aves; order Struthioniformes; family Struthionidae; genus Struthio; species Struthio camelus. The sequence goes on along the minus strand of NC_090982.1, from coordinate 18,798,879 downwards.
ACCTAGATCTAGCAATAAAAATCAGAGAATCTGTAAGGAACACAGTAGAGATTCTTTATTTTTTAGTTAAAGAAGTTGGAAAGTTAAGTGATATCAATCTTTACTGTGCACTGGTGTAACATGGTCCCTGAAACAAGTTTCTTGAATAGAAACTACATAGGGGTAAAAAGCTTCAAGTTAAAGTTCAGTAAGTAAAACTTGGTTAAGGGTTGTTTACAGGATTTACCCATCCGGGAGGTTAGTCTGAACAAACCAGAAGAATCCAGAACCTCCTGTTGTGTACTCACTGAAAGGAAGCAGACTTCTAGAATTTCTACTGTGTTCAATCTCAAGACTTATGTACTAACTTTGTTCTCCCCGCATGGAAGAAGGCTATGGAATTGTGACTTTCATGTAATATTTTCCAGAAGTTAACGCTTCAAGGCATCTGAAATACAGAGCACATTGCATGCAGAGTTCCCTGCTGAACACTGTCAAGGAATGTTTTCTTCTTGTAAAGAGTTACTTTATTTAAGTGTCTATACGCAAGTGTATTACACAAAATTGCTGCATTTGGCCAGTGTGTTACCAGCCCAGAGCTATCCTTCTGTTCCTATCATTTCAAGGGTGCTTCAGAGGATTCCCAAGTTTAACAAGACTAAAGAACAAGAATTCATGATTTAGAAATGACTCGGGGCTGGCACCCCTGCCGATTCAATAGAATTGCCTACTTCTGATACGATTAAAAGTCATTCCTTTATTCAGAAAAGGAAATCAGACTTCAATTCTAAATCTCAAAATTATATTGGATACTGTATTGGATACTGTACTGATCACCTAAGGTAAGCATTCAAACACAACTCCGAACAGTTTCTCTGGCAAAAATCAAGCAAAAGTTGAAAAATCAGCTTTCAATATGTAACAGTGGGACCAACTCAAGTCAACAACATGTCAATAACCTTTAGTAGACTACATTACACGTCTAGCTCATGGACTTGTGCAGCTGGCAAAGTATGCTCAGTCTTACTTATATTTTCAAAACAGAAAGAGAACCTAAACAATTATTTGTTATTGCATAAGGAAAACTGTAGCCTGGACCTTGATTCACCTAGTGCATGAAGGGAATGCTTTAGGATTGCAGAGTTTTTAAAAAACAGCATTAACCACCTCCAGAGGTTGTACGCACCTTGTCAAGTTTTTAAAACAACTGCGTACTGCAACTACTTCCTAAAGAAGTGCTGTTGTCTCATCTCCTACCGAGATAAAAATTTAAATGAAAGGAGATTTAGTAGCTGACCATACAAAGGAATTACTATCTTTTTATGAACTGGAATGTTTAGGATGTGCTATCTGAAAGCCTTTGCAGCCTCAGGAGATCCACTTTGTCCTCAAGAAACTCTAGTACTAATAGGAGATGTTCCAATTCACATACAGGCTGCTCTATCAAAAAATACTTTGTCTTTAGCTCAGCCTGTTAAAACTTCCCATCTCCTTTTGTATTTGTGTGTGGGACAGTTTTACCGCTATCAGTGACACTTTTGAAAGTGATATATCAGCAATTTTTGATGGTCCAGAAAGGTACTTTCAGGTTTGCACAAGGAAATGCCACTCCGACAATCCAATACAAGAATAAAAAAAAAAAAAAAAAAAAGAAAAAAGTAACCCCAATCAAATATCTTCAACCCCAGCCAAGAATCTTTAAGCACAGACTGCACATCCAGGAGGTCTGGTGACTCCGTCCCACCTCTACAGAAGAGATGGTTTTGAAGGTACGTATGGGTTTTACCAGATGGGCGCTACATTTAGCCAGGTTTTTGCACGTGCACTGTGTAGTCAAAGAGACTCTGGTCCTGTTTCTTCCTTGGCACTTACAAATGATTCCCTCTAATTCCCATCCTCCTTGTTGCTGGCATTTTAAGCATAGATCCTAACAGAAGCACCTATCGGTCTCATACAAAGATCAATTATAATAAGGGTTTAGTTTCCTAAATGTGAAATAATTAAGGTTATAACCTTAAAGTTAACCTTAGGGAAATAACTTAAACATTAATAACCTTAATCTTGTGGGATGGGAAATACCAAAGAAACTCCAGGTTGCCCTTCATCAAGGCTCTTCATCTTTTAGTCCATAACAAGCTCCTAAATGAACGCAGAATCCAAGCAGAAAGGGAATGAGATTTTACAGTCTTGTGATTTTTGCTTGCCACTCAAAGCACTTTAATATATATAGTTTCATTAGAAGTTCTATCATTGATTATATGTTCTCAAAGATCTTTTCAGTTCCTATAGCTTGGACTTAGTGGGTTGCTACCAAAAATAGACAGATTAGGATGGCAGATCATCCTCTTATTTCAGGGGGGAGAATTTACTCAACAACTGAAAAAAAAAGATTAAAATCATTGCTCTGTCTTACGTGCTCTCCCTTTACTCTCTTTTCAGAATGGGATACATCAGTAGATGGGGCATTTGGACAAGGAAGTTCTCAGACAGATCTAGATCCATATACCTTGAGAACAGTACAACAGCTAAACAAAAAAATAACCATTTGGAGAGTATAGCCCAAATCAGACTCAGTTCTGATTAAAGCAGCCTACAAGAATGCTTGAAGCTATGACCGCTACACCACCGAATCACACCAACAATTTAACATGAATTAGTTTTCAAATCACAGACAGTGCTCTCTTGACTGCTTAGGTACATCATACAACAGCTACTGAACTGCCCTTGACTCAGTAAAAGCAAGTAGTCAAGATATTAAAAGATACCAGATGTCTTACTCTCAATAAATCATAATCTAAATATGTACCTGTGTTCTAGAGAACTCCCATAGTACTCACTGCAAAGTTTAAAGCAAGAAGAACACGGAACTTTCAATATTTAAGAAAGGCTTTTCTAGAATTATAGTGACAACACACCCAATTTGAATTTAGCACAAATTGTGTGAATACACTGTCCTTTTTCAACTCTGTACACAAAGAGAATGTTGGGATGCTGTATTATAAAGTTACACAAAGCCACACGGCCTAGGAAATTACAGTATTCTGTTGCTGACGCTGTCATGAACCATAAATCTGCTTCAGGACAGATACCTTTATGAATGCTCATTAGTCATCTTGGTATTTAATCAACACAACTAACCTCCTTCAAGAAAAATCCATACTTTTCCAGAAGTTTTATAATTAAAGATAAGTAGAGAGGTCTATAGTTTAAGGTCACACTTTCCAACAAAATAGTAGTTTTTACACCATTACTACAGAATTGTTTGTATAGTGCACAGGCGATACTAAAACATTTTACCTTTCTTTTACCTTTCTACTATAGTCCAGAAAAGGTTCCGGTGCACAAGATTAGTGCCCACATGAAAACAGCTGAAAGCCAAGAGTTGCAAGAAATGATTCCTTGACATAAGCAGAACATCAAGTTGAAGGCAGTCATCCTCAGTCTCAAGCAATGACAGACACTCTACAAGATTCAAGTCTGTGACTCTTCCAAGGTAAGAAATTTCTCATCGAAAAGTTTGTTTTGCAGAGTATTTATTCCTTTATTACTGGGTGAGATGCAAAACAAGTTTTATTTTGATTTGACACATTCTTCTCAGATGCAACTCTCAATCCCATTAAAGGAACGTTTGATCATTAACTCTAGCTGGAAGAAAGAGTTAGGGAGCAAGTCTTCTTTTCTTCAGCAATTCTAAGCAGTCTTCCAATTGGGGGGGAGGGGAGAGGGGGAAGCTCAAGGTGTCTTCTGTCTCATATTGAGGCTTACCTGACACTTTTGTAAAAAAAAATGTTTGCCAAAACATAAAGGTGCATGGGAATCCTTAGAAGCATGGAAAGACTTCCTTGTGCTGATTAGAACAGAGCTGTCAGGTACCTCCTGTATGATGGAATGGACTCCTATAGCACAGGCAACTGAAGTTCAGCAACAGTGGTGCCAGGGAGAGCAAATGACTATCTGCAGCTTGTAAGGATACCTGTAATGAAGAACTAGTTATTATCTGATCTTCCGTAATCAATAACAAAAGCTTTTAAGAAAAAAAAGGTATAAGGGAGAACCAAGTATGTCAGGGCAGTTATTTTAGCATAATAAACAGTTGAATGATTAGGAACGGAGATCTATTTAACAAGTTTAAAGAAAAGATTAAAGAAAGGAATAATCTTAAGACAATTTCCATCAATATAAATAATATCAACATTTGATCACATTTTGTCACTGGCAGGTAATTCTCATCATCCAATTGTCAGTCTAGGGCACACACATCAGGTTTGTTCTGCATTTAAGTTTTTCTTAGAAATATGCAATTTGCAACCACTTCCAAATTAAGTTACAAAAAGCACAAGTGCTAAACTATCATGACTAGCTTACATAAATAAATATACAGGTCACAAAATATAGCCTTAAAGCAGGCTGTCATTTCTTAAAAGTTATATCGATTCTGTTTTTCCAGCTTCCTAATATTGAAGTCATACAAACTGGTATAAAGAACACTGCTTCCACATGTACTGAAGATTTTCCTTCAGTCTGTTAGGTGTGTTGAATAACAGGTACCAAGGATTGCTAAGCTGCATTAATAACTCTACAGTGAAAGTGTAGCAAGAAGCTGATTTGAGTAAAGATTTCTGAAATCATATAAACCTATAAATACCCTAATAGTGCTACCAATCTTAATATCAAGTAAATCTAAAGTACACACTATGAATGTTTCAAGAATTTCGGGATGTAGTCTTATATAAGCCCTGCAGACTCCAGATTCTTCCCTTTTATTAAGCTACAGCGGCACCGTCAGCTTCAAAGAATGCTGATCATGTCCTCGAAACTATTTCTGCAAAACATAAAACTTCTTCAGCTTGAGCAGCCGATGTCGCACACTCAGATTCTGCCTCAGGCAGATGGGTTTTGGGCAGTTTCAGCCAAAAGCATTTATAATTTTCCAAACAAAATAAAGCTGGGAAAAGACTGTGTTAAGAAACTCAATTGTTTTATGAATAGGCTTGGCACTCCCATTCTTTGGGGCAAGCCTCCACAAATAATGCTTTTCTATCATTCTGGAAATTCAACCAACTTCTGAGTTTTTAAATAAAAAGTATATAGGCTTGAAGTCTGGAAGCTTAAATTTATGAGATTCTATCCACTCTTCACATGCCAGGCCAAGACAGCAGAAGCTAAAGATATCTTGTATAGGAAAGGACATAGGTAAACCAAGGCATGTCCTACGGCCAGATTTATAATTATGCGTTCCACTGAAGCTGCTTTACCACAAGGATGCTCTCAAAACTTAATTTCTCCTACCCTCAGTCTTTTCAGTTAAGTCCACAGAAACAAAATCGTAAATACCTGAATATTACAGCATGAGCCTGACAAACTATACTGAGAGTCAACCTGCACAGGTTTCCTGTACATAAGAGCTCGGCTTCACTTCTTCTAACAGCATAAACCTGATTTGCTGTCTTACTTCAATTTCTTTCTAACAGTAAGCAACTAAATAACTTCAGTACTACCACTTCCGCCTGCGGATTTCAACCTTCCACAAAATAGGTTTGGAGTGCCTTTTTCCACAAACAACATAACAAGTTACACACAATTTCTATCACTGCTTCATACCTGTACTCACAAGAAATGTTTGGGCTCCAATATTCTTCTCCCTTCCTGTGGTAAGGGCTACGGAAAGCAACTTGAGAGGATGATTTCTTTAATAAAAATAGTCATGTGTAAGTCTTTCAAATTCCAAGGTCAAAGGAGAGGATGAAGGAAGAAGCTAATATAAGATTATATTATTTTATATCTAAAAATAAACAATACATACTGCTCTAAGGGCTTTTACAGCTACTACTTCAAGGCACAGGCTACTGAAAGACAATAGGTGCATGCTTAGTTTTATGCAAGACAGAAGTTCGTATTAATAAGCATGTGGTCTTATCGATAACCTTAAGTTCTGTGGCAAGTTTCAAGCTGAAACCTCAATATATTTTTACTGCTCATTTTCCCCAGCATTGTAACTTCGAGCTGGAAATCCCACAATAACTACATCTTAGCCCCTTAGAAAGGCTGCTCTGTTAGGTCAAGATGCCTAGAGTTCACCCACTCTAAAATCCCTTTCAGTTTCTAACATGCCCTTCACTTCATTAATGAATACTGAGAACTTAACTATTCCTATTTTAAAAGGGCTACAAGTTTTCCAGTTAGGACAAAGATCATTCAGCCCAAAGTCAGGCTGGCTTGCTTTGCTTTTCAAAGCAAAGTTTTTCCTCTGAGGTTCCTCTTCAGAGGAACTTCACACAATACACTGTAACTTACCAGTTTACTAAGTTACCACTGAATGATAACATTCCCACCGAATGCTTTAGAGTAGAGCAAGTTTGTGGCATTATTTACTCCAGCACAGAGAAATATTTGTTTTCCTTCAAGACACTCCCCGGAGTTGATGATCTAACTTCTTCATTACAGAACAATGCAAGAAACATTCCACTACACGTTTCTGTGTTCAATACACTTTTCTGGCTAACCATAGGCTAGCTTATCATACCACGGTAAAGAACTATGCACACACTGCTACAGCCAGTCCTCAGAAAAACCTGTCTCAATCTACAGAACGACTTGACTTGTCCAGCTGATACGCAATTGTTTAGTTCTCCAGAGAAACTGATCCTTAGGGAATCCAGGGTGTCCTCACAGTCCAAATAGGGTAAGTTATAAAGCGACCATCTTGCTCACTCTTCAGCATCACTTGTGCACAGCAGGTCCGCCTAGCAGTAAAAGTGAAAAACTGGAACCAATCTGTTCAGTCACGTAGTGGAGTGGTTCTCCTGGCTTCACTAGAAAAGACTAGTGATATACAGCACTACATTGATGACAACACTAGGTTCTTCACCAGTAGTTGTAGGGTATTTTAACCCTTAAAAACAGGAATATGAGATATCATATACTTAAGGTCCCTACATTCATGTTTGAAGCTCAGACAACAGCAAACTACAATATACCAAGTGAACTACGCTAACTGGCTGTGGACACTCTTGGTTCAACTCAAACGCAAAGGTGTTCCTAAAATCTCAGCTTAAGCTGGTCCCACATTTATCACAAGCTAAGAACATGAAGTTTTTCAAATTCAGCCCAGAAACTGTGACTCATTGAGGTTTCTGTAGCCTTATAACCTCGTACATCTCCCTTTTTTGAGAAAAAAGAAAAACATACTTATTCAGTCAGTCTGCCTGTACCCATCACTTGCAAGGTCAAAGCATCTCTATGAATTCCCAGACAGATTACAAGCAGTACTCAGTCCCACAATTGCAGTACCACTAGCAAACTATACAGATTTAAGCATACTGACTGCTAAACTGATAAAATAGGGAAAGTGGAGTGTTCCCCTCTACCCTTAAAATGCAGGAAAATTCACATTTTCCATGTTCTTTGAGCTCAATTTATTGCTTTTTGTTCACCTCACATTGAATTGAGAGGCTCTTTTTATTCCATTTGCTTTCATAACATCTCTGGGAGAGCTGCAGCTGTTTACATTCTTCTTTGCTAATTCTCTCTACATTCAGTTTTAGTTGTGCAAGACCAATCTTTCTGACTTTTCTTCTACTCACAAGCACCACAGGATCACAACAAACGATACGCAATCATCAAGGAAGCTTCAGAATTAATTACAATAATTACAAGAAAATAGACACAAGCAATTCCAGAATCAGTGAGGCTATAAAAAACTCTATTACTCTGCTTTAGAGAACATCAACCCAGTTGTATCCTAAACTGCATAAACTAAATACTAAACTAATATATGCTGCTCATTCATCTGTAATATTTTACTATTCTACTTTTAAAGTAAAATAACTGTTGACTAAAATAGACATATTCAAGCTACGTTCTCTGTCAGTAGCCAGACTAATTAAAAAAAAACACACTTAATGCAGGTTCAGTTTCCCAGCTTCTCAGGTAAACTTGTTATACACCAAACTCTGTACTGAAGGAAGAGGTATGCTGGAAGAGGCATAGCACAAAACTAAGCAAGTTACAGAGCTTCAAGACTGATACTTGCATTTGGCCTCCTCAGAGAAACATGAGATTGCCTGTAACGGTCTTGACAGACGTCCTCAGAAACACTCCTTCTCATCAATCAGTGCAACAAAATCTACTCATTCGCTATTGGCTTGAAGTACGTTTCAGACTATGGCTTCAAAATTTAGACTTAGCATCTAGTCTCTAATGACTACCTCCTAGCCATAGTTAACAGTAAATTTTTAATTCTTATGGTTGTTTCTACCCGCACAGATAGAAACACCTGTTCACTTGTTTTAAGGCAGAAATCTCACTGCCTTGCATCTCTCAGCTTAACACCGCAACAGTCATCTGTTATAACAAGCCCCATTCTAAAGAGTCCCTATCCCAGAAATAAACCATGCATCTGACACCCTTTCTCTCAGTTAATATCTGCGCCCGACTTGACTACTCCAGCGCTGTCTACACCCCTCAGTTTAGGTAACGCAGCTTCAAAGGCTGCGCCGTTTAGCAACAAAGCTGCAGCCTGATGCCATCTATTCGGATTCAAACCTAGGTACCCGCACCGGTGGGGAAGCACGAGCTCAGAGACAGCTGTTAACCAGCGGTGCCCACTGGAAACGGGCCGAGATGAAGGGCCGCCGCCGCCGCCGCCGTGCCGGAGGCGGACGGGGACGCACGAGCGCTGCCCGGCGCGCCACGAGCCCAGGCGGGAGCGCGCCGCAGCCCCCCGCCCCGCCCCGCCCCGCCGCCGGGCGGTCACGTGCCCGCCTCCGGGAAGGCGCCCCCCTCCCGCTCCCGCCCCCCCCCACCACCACACTCACCCACCCCAGCCCGCTCGCTCGCGCGCCCGCCCGCCGAGGTGGGAGGGGTTCGCGACCGACGGTCCCCGAAAACCGTTAATCCGTCGCGCGGCGCCCGGGCGCCGTGGGAGGGGCGCTCCGTAACGACCCTGCAGCGGGTACTGACGGGACATTTCGTTTCGCGCCGCCTCTCCCCTTCCTCTCTCTCCCTCTCCCCCCCCCCCACTCCTCCCCCCACGTGCGGGCCCCGGAGGCGGCGTCCGCCTTGGAAACCGCCTGCGGTACACCCGCGCGAAACGCGCTGCCCACAGCCGGCCGACGACCGCCCTGCCCCCTTCCCTCGACCTGGGCAGCCAGGAGGGCTGGGGACTTCCTCCCTCTCATATTCCTCCCCCCCCCGCCCCCCGCCCCGGCCGTCCTGTCACTTCGGTACGATAGAGGATGGGGGAGGAGCCTCCCTCGGTTCAGGTGGGAAAACAAAAACACAAAGGGGCCTCTCCAGGACCCGCACGCCCTCAGGGAGAAAGACGGGCAGGAAGAGGGGAAAAGAGACCCGAGTCGGGCCCCTGAGCCTCTTGTCACGCCAGAGGTCTCGGCTCCCTCCGAGCCCTCACCTCCCTCTAGGCCCGCCGGGACGGGAGTAAACAAAAGCCGGAGCGAGAGGAGGACGCCCCGGTGGGCATGGGGACGTTCACACAAAGAGGCGAGCGTGAGAAGGGAAGCGTGAGGTGGAAGAAGGGGGAAAGCCCCCCTCCATCTTCACCCTTGCCATCCAGGTAGGGGCGTTTCCGCCTCACCTGCTTGCCCCGGTAGAAGAGGCGCTGGCGGTCGGGGCTCACGCGGAAGGTCTCCTGGATCTTCTCCCGCAGGCACTCGATCTTGGTGAGGCGGCTCAGGTCGTCGATGGTCTGGGTCTCGGTGCCGTCTATGGTGCGGACCTGGATCCACATGGTGCGCGCCTCCCGCTCCCTCCGCCAGGGAGGCAGGTACCAGGGAGAAGGTGGGAAGCGGGCGCTCTCCCGCTCTCCGAGCGCGCGGCTGTAGTGTGCGAGGGAGAAGGGGAGGGGGCCGGGCGCTTCCCCCGCTCTTTGTTCGGCTCAGTGGGGCAGGATTTTTAAATCCCGCGGAACGGACGCGAGCCTCCCCGCCCGCCGGGCCGCCGTCCTCGCTCAAGGGGGCGCGGAGAGGCAAGGAGACGCCAGCCGCCCCCCCGCCGCTTCCCGATGGCCCGCGCCGCGGGCTCCCCGAGGCAGCGCCGCGCGAGGCCGGCTCTGGCGGGAACGGCCGCGGCCAGGTCTAACGGGCGCCGCCGGGAGCCATCTCCGAGCCCCGGGGAGTGTTTACCAGGCGCCGCCGCTCTCACATGGAGGTCACGGCGCCAACGCTGATCTCGCGAGAGCCCCCGGCCGCGGCCGTAAAGAGACAACAACACCGGGCTGGGAGGGGGAGGGAGAGAGAGAGAGAGGGAAGCGGCCAGCGCCACGCCCCCTCCCCCTGGCCGCGCTCAAGCCGCCAGCCCTCGCTCCGGCGCGGCGCGGCGCGGCCCCGCCCCCGCCTCGCGCCCCGGGCCCCGCCCCCGCCGCCGTCCCCGCCCGGCGGCTGGCGCGAGGCCGGGTGGGGGGAGGGGATGGCGCGCCCGCGCGCCCGCTGGGGGGAGCGGCCGTTAACGGCTCGATGGCGGCCAAGGCTGGCTCGCTCCCCCGCGGGGCGGGCGTCCCTGGCCTCTGGGGCCCGCCGGGCCTGCGGCCTAGTCTGGCCGAGGGGCCGGGCGGCGTGAGAGCGCCTGGTGCCACATCGACAGCAAGGAAAACCGGGTCCGCCAGCGAAATCTAGGCCCCAGCCTCTCCGAAAGCGTAACGCGGTTCAACCAGATTTAGCTCTGCCTAAAAGATACAGATTAAGTCTCGCTGATCCTATTATAGATGCAAATATGGGCCAGGTCAAAGACGGGAAAAAATACTCGTTTTTACCTCAAATCAGAAGTCGGTTTGACTGTGAAAGTGTATCTGACACGGGGCTCACTGGAAATCAGGAAATGGGATTGTGGAGGCCCGTGCTTTTGAGAGAAATTCGGGGCGGCTGTATTGTCTGAGTAGTCGAACTTTGGCAACTGGATTAAAATTCTCACAGGCTGACAGGATCCAGATGATACCGACGTAATTTTGTGGCTTTTTTTGTGCCAGATGTTGTAAATATCTCTGATAGGGTGCTCAATCAGAGGGAAACAGATCACAACCATCATTTATTAAACACCTTTTGTTAATTAAGCTGTTATTATTAATAGACTCAAACTGTTATTATGAATATCCGAATAGCTATTCCCATAGCACGTTCAGTCATTCGCTCACACTCGCTCACGGTTAGGCTGCCGGAGCAGCAGTGGGGCAGCCGGTTACTCAGAGGCAGAGGGCCGTACCCACCCGCCTGGGGCTCGGGCAGCTGTTCAGAAAGGCCCTGGCGGGGTCCCTCGCTTCATCGGCTGCACACACGTTATCCTCTGGCCTTGGTCCCCGGAGAGCAGCCACGGCCTTCTTGGATGCGCGGTGGGTTACCCACCCACCCCGTGTTGGTGTTGGTGGGTGCTGGAAGCTCTGGGCAGAGGACGGCAGCTCCTTCGTGCCCTCAGCTTACTGACTCTTGCTTTAAGACCAGCCTGAGCTCGTGGGAGACTTTGAGATGCTGCCTCTCAGGACGTACTCCTCCTCTCTCTTCGGCCAGCTGTTTTCTGCTAACTGTTTCTCCATCCACACCCAGAGCCCATTCACACAAATGCAGATTTTAGGACAGTATGGCAGCAAAGATCCCTGTATTTTACTTTCACATTTTAGAATTCCCACTGTCGTTTTGGCTGAGTTACTTTGGGCTTGATTTTGGAGTAACAAACATACACAAAGGAAGCCAAAACAATCGTTTTTAGTCCTTCTGAAAATCTGCCCGTTTCCTTTTTACCTCACGGAATCGTCTCTGTTGCTGAGATAGCGTACAACTTTCTTACCTGTTGCTACAATAGCATGTTGCCGAATTGCCTGATACACAAATTTAGTTTAGCATGTAGAGTATGGGTGTTATCACAGGCTCGAACTCAAATGCTGTGGTACACATGATCTATTTGGATTTTTGGGCCCTGGGTGTCTTGGTTCCCTGGAGCGCTCAAGGATTATTTAACACAGAGGAATACAGTAGGAACGTGGTTTAATGCTCATATGTAAAAAGATAAATCAAGTTGTCTTCGGCTTTATCTTAGTTACGCACCACCTCCACGGTAAAAAGAACAGAGCCCCATAATAATCTCTTTGCTGGTCTTCACTTTTGCAGAATACAGTCTTTCTCTTGAAACTTGCAATTGAATGTGCCTCTCTTTTGCAACAGGGAAAAAGATTTGAAGGGATTCTGAAATGGGATGAGTTTTACTACACTACAGGGAATAAGATCCATTTTTTGCTAGTAAGCCTTTGTGGAAAGCACAGGATGGACTTGCTAGAACAGGAAACACTTTTTTTGCTAGGGAGACAGAAAATGAAAGCGCATCAGTTTGCTACAACACTATTTGGATATAGGTTGTGTGGTTTATAAAGGAAAAAGAGATCAAATTGCAGGCACAAGAGTGAACTGATTAGAAAAGGCACATGGTTATGGAGCGATTGTAGGTGGCCTGTTTTATAAAGCATGTGATGGATTAAAGACTAGAATATAAAGGGAAAGAAACTGTGTAAACTGGGAATTTGCAACAGAATGTGAAAGGTACTAGTTATTGAGGAGGTCAGAGGAAAAGAAAGCTGGTTGCTTAGGAGGCAATAATGTCCTCTCTGGACTATGGATATACTGAAGAGCAAGCTTGTTATTGACAAGAGAGAAACTGACCGAGCAGCATGCTGTGTGTTAAGTACTAGAGTGACAGCAGCAGAATAATTGCTGGAATGAGCACAACAGAGAGAAAAAGAGTCAAAGATACAGAAGTAAAACACGGAAGGAGTGTAGAAAGTGCAAAGATCTAATTGGAGGTGCAAACAGAAAGTAATTATAAACATAAAAGATGCACAGAAAAGTAAAATTTAAAGTGAGATTTTGGGAGAGAGGACAATGATCATTTTCTTATGGCAAAACTGAAAGAATAAGAATGAAAAATTAAAGGCAAATTAAATAAATTGAGAATAAAAAAGAACATAGCCATAAGCATGAATTTGTTTTGGAGTTAAGAAAAAAATTGATGATGAAATGTTCAAAAGCAAACCATGACGTGTATCATTCTCGGTGAGATAAAGTAGTACCCTTACAAAACAATAACATGGATGCAAGTTGTGCTCAGTGCTGTTGGTCTGTGTTCACCCACGAGAAAAAAGGATAATGTGACTTTGAGCTGATACACATAACAGAAGTCGGTAGTAAGTACTGAGCGAAACCTGGAAGGATAGGGTGAAACATGGGAGCTTTTTGAGGACTGGACTTTTGTATATGTTGGCATTTGAGTAATTTTCCACAGGTAGTTTGCTCTAGGACATAAATAAAGATAATTAATAGTTTGAAAGCTTGTTTGTTCTTGCATTTGAAGTCCTTTATGAAATCTTAAAAACTCAGGTGATTGCCATGCACATTTTAATTTGGTCAGCAGGAGACCACGTATCTGAATGTTTTCAACATGGGTATAGTCATGGGTATAGACAGAAAATGTCCAAGCAAAACTCTGGTGTTGACTATAGTATTTATAGTAAAATATAGAGAAATATTTTATGTGTATGATAAAAGCAGACTACTATAGCTAGACAGATTAATATTAAGTCATTTAATAACTACTTGAGGAATTTAAATGCCAAGTAATGCTACTAGCACTGAGTTGGGCAGCTGAAAGTTTTAAAGCATTAAGGATGAAATCACACTCTTCGTTTAAGAATAGTTGTCAGAAGCTAGAGCTGACCTGGTCAAAAGTACTAACATTTTGCTATGTAGGAGAGAGGCATATCTGAGCTTACCACTGTTGTCCTGTCATCTTCAGAGTCAGAATGGACAGTCCCCATAAGTTTGGGTGCCTATGATTTTTGAGAGGAAATAGAAGGGTGATATGGGGCCGTTTAATACTTCCCACAGTACTATTATCATTCATGTATGCAGAGTTTTCCTTGTAGAAGACAGTGGTGTTACCACAGTCTTTTCCTAAATCCTACCCAGTCCTCAAAACCTTGCTCTGTTAAGAGAAGACTTGGTCCAAGGAAAAGCAACTCCGCTCTGGTTCTTTTTTTAGAAGTCTGTATGCTTTCTCTTTATGGTCTTAGATATGTGAGAGTTCTCTTACAGGTCTTACAATATTTTCTTAATTTTTTCTCATTGCAATGCTTTCCACAAAGATAAAACTTTGTGAAGGGAAACTCAGAATTTTTCCTAAAGCTGTAGATTTTCTTGTGGTAGACCTAGAGTTGAGGTAGATACATTGCCTTGTTTCCAAATAATGTCACTCCGTTGTTGGTGAGGATTAAAGCTATTTGTATGTATAGATGCCAATCTAATAAAATAGTTCAGGCTTGCAAAAGAAATGAAAAAATCAGGATAGCAATTAATAGAGCCCTGATGTTACTAAAACTACAGCCTTCCTATAAGCTACAGTTCTATTGCAGAATTTAAAAGAAATATGAAGAGAATTTTCTTTAAAAAAAACATCTTTCTATTTCAGCCTGAACATATATGATTCACATAATAGATTTTTATTGTGCTAGTACATCTTTAGCCTCAGGCAAGAAACTCATCATCCCAGGGTACCAGTAGAGTATATGCCACTAGTTTTGGCATTGCACAAGTAGAAGAGACACTATGGTGATTTCATAATTGATTCTGAAGCATTAGGAACTGGAAGCATCTCATGTAAAGTTAATAAAAGTTGAGTGAATCAAGCCGTCCCTTGATTTCACTTGAACTTTTCCAGTGAATCCTAAATTATGCTGTATGCGAAGGAAATCTCCCATTAGGTTCAGTGGAGAATTAGTATCGCATCTGAATCAAGCTTTGTAGAAGAGCTCATTTAAAATGGTAGAGCATTTATAGTGCTGTCTTGACTTTCCATTTGATAAAAGCCCTCCTTGAAGACCAGTGAAGCATTCCTACTAAATTTTTACAATTAGCAAATCTATAGTTCATCCCCTCTCATTTCAACAAAGTTGGGTTCCCATGTAGTTGGATTCAGTAGAAGAACTTGACAGCCAGATTTGTTATAAATAGGATATATAGAATGACTTATTTTTAAGCCTCTGTTTTCTCGTTGTGTTAAAAGATTGCTCCAAATCTCCAGTTCAGATTAAGGAACCACGTCCTGCAGCACTGAATGGAGCTGATCACTCCAAAGCTTTTATGATCTTCTTTCTGTTTCTGAAGCGTCTTGGGACCCCGTTCAACTGTTGTTATGGTCAATAAAGAAACATACCTCACCTTCGGCAACGCTGTGCTGAACTGTGTTTTAGTTAGATAGCTGAAATGTGGAAATATATTTCTGATTTGAGAGCGTATGAAAAATCAGCTCTCTGAAACTAATCTGAAAACTATAAACCTGCAAAAAATAGGTTAGTAGTAGACACAGGTAAATGGAATAATCTGGATGTAACGATATCCAATGCTAGTGTTATTTCGCAGTAAATTTCAGGAATTTGTTTGATGTAGGCTAATGTAGATTTTTTGCACAATTATTCATTTAATGGGGGATCCCTACATTCTTTTGCTCTCTCAGTAATGCAAATAAACAGGTACTTTCCTAGTTTTGCAGGTAACTTTTAAATAAACATGTCAGAAAAGAATCCTTTCAGTGGTTATATTAACCAAAAATGAAGCACAGCAGCATTGTCGCTCCCACACCTCAGGAGGCTCATGTTTCCAAAGTCTCGGAGTCAGGCATATTTACACCACATAAATCTCACTTTTTCTAATAGAGCAATTTTGGATACATGCAAAAGGAAGCAACTGGGGACCCCATTCGTACAAAGCTTTTAATAAAGCTTTAACTAAAATACAGTTTCCATGTCAGGAAAGCTCACAACCAAGAACAGGTATAGAAAATTGCTTCCAGGGCAATTTACTGAATAGAGAATCTGTCTTAGAATACTAGAAGAGCTGACTGATTCATCTTAGCAAAATAAAGGCTAAACACAGCAAGTGAACACCTGTGAGGGAACAGTAGCTACGTGAGTTCACGGACAGTGTTGTAGAAGGACAAATAAAATATTTAGAAAGTTTTGAATTAATTTTAGGAAACTAGATGGTGTTTCCAACTGCAAGAAATTTAGATTCTTCATTTTTTCATAGATCTTCATTTTTCGATTATCAAATATATATCAAACATGTTGTTTTAATATCTATACCTTGCTGAGACGTTTGAAGTAATTTTGTGTTTTGACACTAGTTGCATGATTGTGATGTAGTCTTTGCTACATCAGACTGGATCAGCTAACTACAGATCAATCCAGAAAATTAAGGTGGAGGAAAATGCAGAATCCCATCATTTCTTTATGGCAAAATACTTCACTAGAAAATCATGATTTTCACTGACTTTGGTTTGGCTACCATTTCGAAGTTAAAGTGCTGCTTTTCCTTTACAACTCTTCAAAAAGGTCAGAGCCTTGCTGCCTAAGATACCACCACTTCTCCGTGGAAGTTACCGCTGGTGGCAGGACTGAAGCTCTCCAATGACTGGGTGTAGAAAGTGAGTGCTCTTTGTAAAAGCTGCTCCTGCCTAAAACCATCTTCCACCTCAGTCTGAAATTCCTTCTTTCTACTGATGCTCAAAACGTGCTTCCCTATGGCATTGCCATCCAACCATAAACCCTAGCTTGTCAGCCTCTATAGTTGCAAACCTCAGCTCTGCTCCAAACTTGACCTGCTGGCACCGTGTTTAATCCACCTCAGCAATTCCTTGGGGATCCAGATATAACTGTAGCTCGGATTGGTATGGTGAGCCAAAACAGTAGCTTAAACCCTAACGCTTATAGCCCAACTCTAAGCCTAGATCATGAGCCCACACCTTACTCCTAGATTACATAAAATGTAATCACAGAGTACGTTGTGTTCCGCCAGTGCAAGCACTCGCTGTAGAGCATGTCAGGCAACCACTTCCAGCTTTAAACCTAAGTCTAAGAACATGACTGAATGATTTCTAAATATGTAAGGAGCAGGTATTGGTACAGATCGCATCACCTAAGTCTAGGTGTTGCTCTAGCTTAACAGTGCCTGCTCACTGAAACCTTAGCCCCGCAGAGGCAGCTTCAGCCTGATTTGACCTTACACCCGCACCAGACCAGGCCATAACTGTAGCGCCTCAGCCTTTGCTAGTTCATTTCCTAACTCAAATACCAACCCTAGCCCTAGTTTTACTACCTTAAATTTCTTCAATTTTTTTCTTCTATTAACCCTGGGGTGAAGGTTCTGATGTGGCAATTATGTTAGTGCATAGCTTCACTTCTGAAAGTTAGTGCTAGTCCAATAAAAAAAAACTGTACCTATCTGGTCCCGTTAAAAACTGAGCATAAAGTTTATAGCTCTGAAACAAATATTTTCAACTTTTACTAGTTAACTCAGAAATAAGCAAACAAATGGTTGAAAAATCAAGCTCAAACTGTAGTTTTTTTCGTGCTATTTGACCAGCAACCTAAGTGAAAAATGCGTAAAGGCAAAATGGATTTCAGGTAATTATATCTTTGTTATAGACATATGTATCATAAAAGCTGAAGCAATTAGTCCACAATAGGGAGCACATGCTTGCCACATTATATATATTTTTAAATGTAGCTATTTTTAGTTACATAACATACAGAGTTTGATCAGCTAAAAATATACTTATTTGTAAGGATGTATTTGTCCTTACATAATGGTCAGACTATTAACAAAATGTTGGGGAGAAACATAGTACGAGGCTGAAACCTTTTGTACTGAGGGCAGAAATAGTTGTTTTTCTCAGTAACGTAAGCTCCAGAAAATATAACTTAACAGTGGAACTACAGTTTCTTTCATAGTCACTTTGCCACTACTGCATATTGCTTCAGTATAAGGAAATAAACAGCAATCAAAATGGAGAGGAGAACTGCTAAAAATGACTAAGTTCTGCAAATTTGTAAGTCATGTAAGATCAGTTGAATTATGCTATGCCGATGAGTAAAGCTATTATTCTACGTTTTTGTAGGGCTGGGTCTATTGTGGCACTAGCCACAAATACAGATTATCTAAAAAGTATTAGATTATGAAGTTATACAGAAACCGTACAACTATCTATATTATCTCTTGAAGAGCTTTAAAATTTTGTCAAGTAATTGGTAGTAACAGTAGAGTATAAATTTTCAGAAAGATTTCCACTCCTGACTCATCAAAGCAATGGTTCCTGGACCATGAACAACCCCCAAACAGCAACCTTCAAGGCCTTTCTAAGAGATTCACCTCATTAAACAGAAAATGCAGAACATTCTTGTCCTTTATGGCTGTCCCAGCGTCTCGGAGAAAATTGGAGAGTCTGTTGTGCCAATAGTTTAGGAATCATTGAACTGACCAAAATATTCAAAACTGCATAACGATACGTGAGGTAAGTGATAATAACCTCACAGCAATACAGTACCATTTAAATTTCCTGCCCAGAGAACATGCTAAAATTAGACACCCAAGAAGGACATCCAAAACAGGGAGTGTGATGAGTAGGGAGCTGTAAGATTGGGTACTTTGTAGCTGTGTAGATCCAGAAGCACAGAAACAGTAAGGGGAACCTTAAATTCTACTTGATAGGTAATACAAAGAGCTAAATCCGGATCCCAGGTCAGTTGCTGGAACTGACTTCTGAAGACAAATGCTTATTTAGTTTCTTTCAATGGTATGGACAAAGCTCGCTTTTTTTAATTACAAAAAGTCAAGATTTCAGGATGGCGAGACATATGGTAGTTTTCAATTTCATTCTTCTGAATTGTCTTTTCACTGTTTTTTACTGTAAGTGGATTAGTATCTGTTCAACAGACGTTTCACAGCTAATTAAGAGGAAAGGCAAGGGGGCTTACCTCCCGGCCCGTGAGGAAAAGCAGCGCATCTCATTTATTGCGTCTACTGAGAATGAACAAAAAATGGAATTCTTCTGCAAGAAGAAATTTTCTGGGACATCAGATGAGTTTTTGTGTCTGTATATGTGTGTGTATTTTGTTATTGATTTATTGCATCCTAGTTGCAAACTAGTTTGATTCTTCCTCAAATTATTGCACAACTTCTGCAGTTTATGTGAGTCAAGGAACATACTTAATATATGCAAAGTCAAGAATCTACGGTTAGTGTACGTAAAGTCGTAACAGTCTAATCAAGATTAGTCCATTTAGATTGGTAGAAAACGTTATAGCTGGAACGTTGTACAGTTAAAACTGATATATAATAACTTTCTGTTATCTACCCCTTTCTTTATCTGATGCCAACCTTTCCACTGACACTATGGGTCTGAAACATCAATGGCTTCAGTCTGGGAGGCAGTTTCAGCATGCTACCAACATCTTGAATCCTTTACTGGGGGGAGTATGGTACTAATGGTCAGATTTCTTCCTCTTCCTTGGTCAGATCTCTTCCTCCTCCTTGCTAGCAGAAATAAAATGTTCATATTGATTTCTTTCTCCTGACTCTAGGGTCTGTTTGGGATCATTTTATTGTTTGCTGACAAGTTCTATGCCTTTCTGTTGCTTCGCAAGTCTGCAAGTTCAGGGTAGATCAAAATGGACTTTAAGTGTGTTTTATGTATGTTGAATACTTGTTCTTGGTTCTCTTTATTCCTAGGGAGAGTGGTTTTACCGAGCTCCCAAGATTGCACTCATCTAATGACCAATAACTAGTCATGTTGCCAGTGAGTTGCTTATAGCCTTGAACCTCTAGTATCATTCTACATCTGGGCTGTGAAGGCCTCTGCTGTCACCTAATTTCTCTGCTCTTCTTTGTTGCATTGATACTTCATTCAACAGAGAAAAATAGGTAATTATGGCTGTCTGTTACTTGTAAAAAG
Source organism: Struthio camelus (assembly GCF_040807025.1). Classification (NCBI taxonomy): domain Eukaryota; kingdom Metazoa; phylum Chordata; class Aves; order Struthioniformes; family Struthionidae; genus Struthio; species Struthio camelus. The sequence goes on along the minus strand of NC_090982.1, from coordinate 18,779,124 downwards.
GCGACAGTTAGTTACAATAGGCATTACAACACACTGTAGTGAAAAGCTAAGCAAACACTAAAATTTATTAAGTAATACTCACCTATTACCTGATACTAGGTAATTACCAAAATAGTTAGATTATTGCTCTTAAAACAAAACAAGCTAAAATAGAGCTCCAAGTAGGCCAAAATAAATCCAGACAAGTCCTGAGTTTTAATCTTGAAACAAAGTCTGTGTCTCTTACAAGCAATGGCAACACCAGCTTTACCAGGCTGCAAGGCTGCAACTTAAATGTAACCAAAAGGTAAGGCAAGGACATGTTATGCTAAATTAGATGAATTATGATAATATTTTCAATTGCTCTAACACATATCAGAATTAAGAGCATTTTCAGGTGTCGTGTGTTCAGGATATAAACTATCACTTGAGAATCAGGAGGATATTCTTCTGCCAGGGCCATGGTTTATTAGTACTGTAGTGGCCATGCAGATTCAGTTGGGCATTGTCTTGGTCTGAAACTGCAAACACAATTTTATTTTATAAGTCTTAAATGTTTAAGTGTCTCAGCACTTACAGAATATTGGTTTGTACTACCTGACATTTTAAAAGAGTTTGCGAGAGAGACAAAATTAAGCACCCTGTTTTGTGTTACAAATGGCTGTTCTGATTATTGCCTGCGTTTAAGGTCACTGTACGTTGTTCCACAATCTGATCATAAGATTATATATTTGAAACTTCCATAGCGATCTATAATGTTATTTATATTATAGTAAGTCTTTTGCTTAAGTCTTTTTATATTTGGGACATAGTGTAAGCCAACTTAGTAGGAATAGAATAGGAAGTAATATTATGGATTAGCAGAGAATGTACAGATGTATATACAAATTTGTGCAACATGTCTTCTATACAGTAAGTTTAAGTGGAATTCTGTATTGCAAGATAGTATTCAGAAACATGTATCTATAAAATGGTTCATAAATGTAATTGGTGCTAAGCAGAATGTATATAAGCTGATCCTATTATCTGCCTCTGATTTTGGATAGCAGCAATGTTAGTCTTTAATCACTGTATCCAGTGATAAAAATTAGCAGATGGAATGTTTTATTAAACATTACAAAGGGTCTTAGCTACAAGTGCAGATATTATCAACCTCTTGCACCAAAATAGATATTGGCGGCTTGTAGTAGAACATGCATGCTGTTCCTGCCCCGTTTGTGGACCTTCTGTACTTCTGTTCTGCCTCTTGGCCCCTGGGGCTTGGTCCTCTTTTATTGTAGGTCTGTCTATCTCACAGCAGAAAATAAAGAATTTTATTTCATGAGAGAATCAAGCCCTTGCCACTCTTGCTCCAACTGTTCCATGAATGCATGAAGATAGTGCTTAAACTTGTATTCAGTACACAGTGACCCAACCGTACTCAAGTAGACAAGATTTTACCTCTAATTGTGTTGCAGTAACATTGATTTTCTGTTTCCCTCTTCAGTTATCTTACTTTAAAATAATCTGCTTTGTAAACTGAATCATTTTCACAGCCCTTCACTGGACTTGCTCCCATAGGTCCATATCTCGCTTTTACCGGAGACTCCCAGGACTAAACCCAGCACTCCAGGGGTGGCCTCACCAGTGCTGAGCAGAGGGGAAAGATCACCTCCCTTGACCTGCTGGCAATGCAGCCCAGCCTTCTTGTCACGATTCACACGAGGATGGTAGACACACCAATTAAAAAACATTTTTACTTTAATTGATTTATTCAAATTGAACGTGTGAACTTGGTTTGTTTAGGTCGCAGTAAGGGCTCTTAACTTATATGAATGGGCTTACAGTAACATTTTTAACAATGGCAACTAGTTAATGCTAATTAACAGTATACTTAGTGTACTATAACACAAGAACTTATTTACAGATATTTACAAGAAGCTTCTGTAGTTTTACAGAACAGAAATACAGAACATACAGAGTAGATGGGTGATGTAACCTGATAATAATAGAGTTGACACATCAAGCACAGCAAAGGGAGGGGAGAAAGGTTGGAGTATCTCAAATGGATACCCAGACGGACGTACCACCCAGTCTCACCAAGTCACGCCAGTGAGCGTACTGGTGCTGCATACCTGGCCACGCCGGAGGGGTGTGCCAGCTTTCGGGGTCCACATAGAAGGATGACTGGAAGGATCCTGGGTATACTGGTAGCCAGCATCCTGAGCCTAGGATGGGGGCAGGTATTCAAGAGGCACCACTCTTCTGCTTCAGTGGTGGTCAGCTGCTCCAGTTTCAGCTTCAGATGATCTGGCGGGGTCTTCAGCCAGAGGGAGAGGAGCCTTGACCAAGGCTGCTGGGCTTCTTCTAGCCTTGAAAAAGGCCGCCCAGTGCATTTATGCTCCTCTGTCTTCGTGACTTCAGCCCATCTCGTGCTGCCGAACCGCTAAAGCGTTAGATCCTGCCGCTTTTATGCCCAAGACCCCTTGTGCACACAGGCATAAACTATGTTCATGATTGGTCCCATTTTGAATCCTGGCTCTAATTGGATTATTCTTGATCCTTCGTTTGAATATTCTGAAACCTTTTTGTGACTGACAGTGGCAGCTGCCACCAGCATGTGCTGTTTCTCCAGCTATGATTTCAAATCAGGGTGGCAAGAAGCCTGTCTAGCCCGCCTGGGGTTATGTGGAGGTCACCCAGATATTCCTAAGCAGGATTCAAAACCTTAACCTTTCAGCTATAACACTTCTTCACCACAATGGCATGTTGCTGGTTTATAGTTGACTTGGTGTCCACCAACACCCCGGCATCTTCTTTGTAAAGCTGCTCTCCAGCTGGTCAGCCCCCAGCCTGTCCTAGTGCATGGGGCTATTGCTCTGCAGGGGCAGGACTTGTCATTTCTCTTTGTTTAATTTCATGAGATTCCTCTCTGCCCATTTCTCCAGCCTGTTGAGGTCCCTCTGAATAGCAGCACAACCAATTGCTTTATCAGCCACTCCTCCCAGTTTTGAATCTGCAGACTTTTTGTGGGAAGGATCTAGGTGGCTCTAGGTGGCCCTGCCTGAGCCAGGGGGTTGAACTAGATGATCTCCAGGGGTCCCTTCCAACCTCAACCATTCTGTGATCCTGTGAAACTTTTTGAGGGTGCGTTTTGTCCCATCCTCCAGGCCGTTAATGAAGAGGTTAAACAGTACTGGACCCGGTATCAACGCCTGGGGGGACACCAGCACTGACGGGCCTCCAGCTGGACTTTCTGCCACTGGTCACAACCTTCCGAGGCCAGCAGTTCAGCCAGTTGGCAGGCCACCTCACTCTCCATTTCTCTGGTCTGTAGTTAATCAGCTTGTCGCTGCGGGGTGTTACGGGACACAATGTCAAGAGCCTTCCTAAAGTCAAGGTAAACAACATCCACTGCTCGCCCCTCATCCAGCCAGCCAGTCATCTCGTTTTAGAAGGCTATCAGGTGGATAACCACAGTTTCCCCTTCCTAAATCCATGCTGACTGCTCCCAGTCACCTTCTTGTCCTTCCTGTGTCTGGAAACGGTATCCAGGGTTAGTTGCTCCACCACTTTCCCAGGGACGGAGGTGAGGCTGACCAGCCTGCAGTTCCCCACGTCCTCTTTCTTGCCCTTTTTGAGTACAGGAGGGACTCTTGCTTTCTTCCAGTCGCAGGAAGCTCTCCCAGTTGCCACAGCCTGTCGAAGCTAATCGAGAATGGCTTCGCAGTGACCTCTGCTAGGTCCTTCACACTCATGGGTGCATGCCATTCAGGTCCCATCGACTTCTGCAGGTCCGGTTTAAGGGTTCCCTGATATGATCCTTCTTTGTAAGGGTAAGCCTTCATTACTGCAGACTTACCATCTGGTCTCAAGGGCTTGGAATTTCAGAAGGCCAGTCTTAGCAGTAGAGATTGAGGCAAAGAAGGCATTGACTACCTTAGTCGTTTCTTTGTCCTTTATCACCATGGCCACTACCCCATGTAGCAGTGCGCCCACTTTTTTCCTAGCCTTCCTTGTCCTTAACATCTCTGTCCGGCCAAAGTCTGCTCTCCTCAGTTCCTGGATTGTGATTCTGCTTCTTGCCCTGCTCCCTTCTCACAGGATCCACCATCTTAGCCCATGGCAAGGCTGCCCCTGACCTTCACATCCCTGACTAATCCCCTTGTTGGTAAGTATGAGCTGCAGCAGAGCATCTCTCCACATCAATTCCTCATTCACTTGTGTTAGGTAAGTCAGTGCACTCCAGGAAACTTCTGGGTTGCTTGTGCCGTGCTGTGCTGTCCCTCCAGCAGGTATCAGGGTGATTCAAGTCCCTCATGAGGGCCAGGGCCTGCAACCATGAGGCTTCTTCTAGTTGTCTGAAGAGGGTCTTGTCTACTCCTTCTTGATCAGGCAGCCTGTAGCAAGCACCCACAATATTGTCACTCCTATAGGTCTGCTCCTTAATCCTTACCCATAAACTCTCAGTCAACCCTTGCACACCGCCATACATTCCTGCTGCTTTCTCACGTAAGGGGTGACACCCCCTCCTTGCCTTCCTGGCCTGTCCTTCCTAAAAAAACCATGCCCATCCATGGCAGCACACCAGTTGTTTGAACTATCCCACCATTTCTCTGTGATCCCAGTGAGGTCGTAGTACTGCAACTGCACGCAGACCTCTAATTCCTCCTGTTTGTTTCCCAGGCTGCATACATTAGTGCACACATGCTTCGGAGAGGCACCTCAGCACACTAACCTCCTAGGAAGGGCACCAGATCTTTCTCCATAGTGTGATCTCATAGGCTCTTCCCTAGATGCATGCGTACGTTTGGGGCAATTCCACTCCAGCTCTGTTTTGTTGAGTAAGAGTTCCCTTCTTTCAAACAAGTATCTATAGAGTATGGACTGTAGAACTCTAAGATATTTTAGGGTTTTTTTAGGAGACATACAGGAATTTTAGGACCAGTGTAGGTGATTTTATCAAGTAATTTTGTATCAAGTAATAAAATTTCCTTAGAAATACAGCTTAAAAATGCAACAGACATGGAAAAATGGAGAAATTAAAGGGCTATAAAGCTAATGCTTTATACCCCAGAGGGCGTGGTTTCATGTTACCCACTATAACTGAATGCTATACCTTGTAAGAGGTCCTATAATCACAGATTTTTACCATCTGATCTAAAACTAACACATTAGAAAATTCCATGCCATCAGCTGGTTGATTTGACATATCCTACAGTAACACTATTATTAGGCCTAACCGAAGAAAGCATTGAGCAGGACTGCCTATTTTAGGGTCAACCTGCTGTTACATAGGACTAAATTTAATGTGAATCTACAGCTTCAAATCCAAGCTGCTGCAGGGACCAAACCATACACTAGCAGATGCCTTTCATTCATATCATTGTAGGGCCCCACAAAGCTGAGCATTTTGAATATGCCTCTGCTCCTGATTTTCTTTGCCACGTTCCCTTTACAAGGGTTTCTAAGCATAGTGGATTACTTAATGTTAGGATGATTACATCTGTCATTTGCTGGTAGTGAGTTATGAGAACATGGCACAGAATCTAACCCAATTCATTTTAATTGTTTGCGAGCGTATTGTGTTTTCTTTTTCCAGATTATATATCAGTTTCACCTTCTTTTACACTCATAGATTGTCAATGGCTCTTTTGCACAGGAAACTGAATTTCACTGCTTCAGGAGGACACTGTGTTTGTAAGTCTGTAGAACACAAATGGATAAACTTTTTAGTTATTTGGAGCAAAGTTTCCCTAGTCATGAATCCATGAGATATCGGGACAACTTGATAATGTGATGGTTATGAAATACAAAAACAGAGAGTGATAAGGGAGCCATCCAGTGGACTAGTGTGAAACATACAGCAAGGACAAATCCAACTTAAATCCAAATCTCTGAAGTTGTTGTGCCTTTTTAACTTCAGGATGTTGGATTTTGTCTCTTTTGCCCAAAATCTGCCAGCACCATTTAATACAAAGTTCCTTCACCTGTTGTGCTCATTGTAAATAACTAATTGTCCCAAAATCCCTATCAGTTTTAAAGTTTTTGAAGACGAGGATATGGAGCTATATTCACTAGAATCATTCAGTTAGAGTGTGTACATTGGGCTCCATTATTTTCAGTTTATGTGGTAGAAACAAAAGTGTATCATACAAAAAGTGTGGGGTAGGAAGATGTTAACTCATTCCTTTGAAATCTATTCTGAAATACAATTTTATCTTACTGCTTTCAGTTCTAAATGTGTGCTATTTTAAATGATTCTTAATGCTTCTGAATTACTCATTAGAGATTTATTTAAAGTCTTTAGAGTCTTTAGGTTTCTACAGATGATTTATAGATGATTTATTCACTTACCAGAATAAACTGAATAGGGATGGAAACTATGTCTCTTAGTGTTTATAGCAACACAAGATTTGTGATTCAGAAAAGTTTGGACTATACAAGGAATAAAGAAGAGTTCCCTCTAAGCTTAGAGAAAATGTTAATTGAAAATAAATAGGAAATTGATCCTTATTCCCTGTTAGCATAGCACTTAGCGGATTTTTGCTATGATTCTTGTTGATTGGAACAGTATGATTTTCAGTTCGACTGGTTTTCAGTAAAAACTGTTAACTTTGTTCCTTGGCAAGGGAAAAGGAAGAGAGGCTTGAAGAGTTATGATACAGTTACGTAATCATGAAGTCAGCAACATGTGCAACTGAGCAGTTGTAATCTGGAAAGGAAAGGAGTTTGGCACAAAACCAGAGACAGCTTTAAAATTTTTATTTTAGCTTGTATAGCATGCTTCTACAAGACTTTTTTCTCTTCTGACCACCATTAAAAACTGTCAGTATAAAATGGGAGCTTTTGCTGACATAAAAGCTAGTGTAGTCTGTGAGGTAAGCCAGTTCTTCTTACTTTTTTCTTCCCCTGTGGCAACTTGAAGTATTTTGCCCTTTTTTTGATTTACGTTTTGTAGAAAGGTAAGCAAAGCAAATTTGGGGTAATAGTCAAGACTAGTCTAAATAAAAAAGTGACAAAACTCAGTATTTACAGATTTTACAACATCAGGTCCTTGACATAGCTCCATAGCAAACAAAAATACATCAAGACAGTGCTTGTAAAATTTAATTTTATTACAATATAATAAGAGCTGTACATAACGGACACTCCAATCCTGTGCTGAATTCTCTCCCTTAATTTAAAGGAAGCGTGGTAAGAGTTGTGTATCAGTCACATTACTGGAGCATCCTATATACAATAGGCAGCATTCTAAAGTTATTTAACCACACTGTAAGACTGATCTTGAAATATGGTGCAACATGATCACATTTCCGGTGCTTATCTCACAGGAAGTCCAGTTCTATATTTTGAATATAACAGTGCTGGTTTATTTTTTAATTTCTTTCTGATATTCCAATAAAATCCAGTTTAGTCTGTTCTAAAACACATTTTATGCAAAATAAGTATTTTTAACAGTAAACATTAAGGAAGAGTGAAGAATTTTTAACTAAGTGTACACTTGGTTAAACTTAATTAAAAAGAACAATTTGTTACTTCAATTAATCCTAGGAGAACAATTCCTTCTTCTACAAGATACCAGGCTTTCAGACCAGGTATAGTATACATTGCATGCCACATTTCCTGCCAACTCAAACCATATAGAAAATAGTGTTTTCTCTTTTCTCCTGGTAATTTTATTCCCTGGCCTCCTTTTTTCTTGTTTCTATTCATTTTTTGTAGTATTGGACAGAAGAATACAGTTTCTTGCCAAAGCTGTTTTTTGTGTGTGTTGGGGGGGAGGAAAAATCAACAAATAGACCTTCTGTATTGAGTTCCAGGAGAACTGAGAGGAAGTAATCCAAAGCCTCTCTCTCTTGTATGTGTTTGTAAAATTTTTGGGGTGGGAAAGAAGTCTGTCTTTCTCTGTTAAAGAGCATGTTAATTTAAGATGTCATCATTCTACATTTTCCATGATAGTGCTGATAAGTAAAATAAACTAAAATGCTTGTTCTGTTTACAGAGTATATTTCACTGACTTATTTTTACTTTCATAAATACAGCAGCAGTTTTAGAATTCACAGCTGCTGTGTGAGCATCATTTTTATAGAAACTAGACTGCTAGATGAGAATGTAGAACCAGTCCTCCACGCAGTCTCTCTTAGTATCTAAAGCAAAAAGGGACAAATCTTCCCAGCTAGGGATTCAAGTTTTTATGTCAGCCTCCGATACTGTTATTAACAATGAGGAGGAAGAGCAGATCTGTCCCTAGGCTTTGGTTATATTGTTTACTGAGACCCCATCAAGCTGCATTTGATTCATCTGTTTGCTGAACTTAACAGGTACTGGGCTAGGCAAAACATTCTCTTATGCACCCTTATGCATTCTGTCAGGTGGACTGACAGAATTATGTCTTCTAAGGTAATATAAAATCTATCAGATTCTTGCTTAAACATCACTTTCTCTCCAACAGTTAATTCAGCTGGACAATCCTGAATACCTGTCGTACATGATAGCAAAACAGAAGGTCTGAGGAGTGAAAAGACATTTTATTTAGTAATGATCCATTCTTCTGTGTACTCTGTGGCTTTCTACTTTTTTCATAGATCTATGTTCTGTAGCACTTGTTTCTCCATAACTAATACATAAAGCCGAAATTCATATTTATAATATCATTTTCAATATCTTTTTAGACTTCTTTTCCACACTTTATTTTTCTGTGCCTATACCTAGAACTGCATACCATTCTGTTCTGCGTCTTGTAAAATGTTTGAAGCTCTTAAAAATAATGACAGTATCATGGAAAAATAAATTATGTGTTTTGTCAAGTAGTTAAATTCCTAAATCAAATATTATCGGAGACTAACCCTTTATTTCTGAGATTAAATTTTCAGCCCATGAAATCATATTCCAGTCAGGGACCGGTCTTGAAAGCCGATTAGTTTTAAAACATGAATTAAAATTACTTTCAGGTTTTACAACTGCCTCTGGCCTTCTGCCGCATATGAGGATTTAGTGCTATATTTTTCTGTTTTAAACAATGTTATTTTCTAGTTGGTATGTTAAAGTCTTCATTCTGCAGCTGAAGCTGCAGTGTTCAAGCAACGGAACAGTCACTAAGAGATCTAGCAAACCATAATTCAGGATAGCCCAAAACCGTCCTAGAGTCTGCCCCAGTCAAAATCAGCATATTCCAAGTAAAAAACCTCAGAGACACATTTTTCTTAAGGCTGATTCTCCACCCTCTCACCTCAATCCAGGTTAATTTGGCCTAGAGATTGATATGCCTCTCTTTTCTTATTATGTCAGGTGCTTGTGCCCTACCGTTTTTTGTGCCCTACGCTATATTTTGAAAAGTGATTGCTTTAAAATAGTCACCTATTTAGACAGAAGTAAAAGTAGCATGAAGAGCGATAAGCGTTCTACTGCAGGACGAAGTGTAACATTCAAACCCAGGGAAGGTGGTGGCAGTAGTACCACTGCATTCAACAGCACAGAACTGTACCTAATATCTTTGGATATAGCTGAGTTATACAGCTCAACAGAAGAACATGCAGGATTCAGGGACAGCTGTTCTTTTGGGGTGATGGTGTCCATGCCCAGCACAAATTCGTAAAGATCACCTTGGCAAAATCTTTCTTTGTTCTGGGCGCAGACAGCGGCAGCCCAATTGCCAGCACCAAGCCTAGCATCATGACCACAGAAAAGGAAATACACTACCCTGTAGCCCTCAGAGAGGTGGGGGGCCAGCTAAAAAGCATCACAGGTGCCACTGTGCACTCACTGCATATAATCTGCAGATTATAGCTTGCATTGGAATCTCTCTCAACTTTACCCCCCAAACTGCCCTCATCTGTAGTTAAGTAATTTATGCAATACATTTAGGCAATAAAATTATTTTAATGTTAGTCATTTGTAGATTGGCAGTTCACTGTTCTAATAATCTTTTTTGTTTGCCAAGTGCGTATTGCATTGTGATACGGTGTATTATTAGGCATAACAGTGGAATTACATGAAGTATTAATTCAAGCTATTATATCTGTGGATTCTGATAGTAGCGACTTTCGTGATAAACCTTAGCTGTTCTGCTCATTAGCAGTAATGCTACGGAATTGCCAGCAGAAAATTCCTGCGCTAATTCCAAGCTGGGAGTGAGAGAATCGCTCATCAATGAATTACTTCAACCGTATTGTTAAAAATCGTTATTATTAATGTTTATAAAAGACTAAGTGGTTGTAGTATTTAAAATGTACTTTATATTTATTTTGTGGTTAATGGCCTGTAGTCAGAATTACCTCGCTGAGGTGTTACTCAAACACATTTTGTTTAGATTTCCATTTGAAGTGTAACAGGACAAGAGAATATAACAAATAACAACAACAAAAGGATTACAGGCTAGAAAAGATAAGGGTTATGACATTCCTTGTGTACGACATGCTCTCTGGAGCATTATACTTTTTGTAGGTTGTGATACATTTTTGGATTTAAGAAGGAAGCGGGGGAAGTAAAAGTTCTTCTGGGCTAAATGACTAGAGACTAAGTTATGCCTCTGTTTTGCCTCTAATTTCAGCAACCAGGTTTTATGACTCAGCAGATCCCTTCCACATCCGTGTGGCACAGCTAGTTCATTATCCGGTAGCTTTCAGCAGTCCATGGAAAATTCCTGGCCATATGAAATGAATTTCAAAGTCAATTTCAAGTCACATGACTGGAGTTAGGGTTTTATCAGATGGAAGCTGAAAAATAATGATGAATATCTTGAGATTAATCCAGAATAAAAGGAAAAAGTTTAATTCATCATCAAGAATTAAACTAATGCGCTCAGAAACTGAACAGACAACTGAAATACAAAACAGAACGTTTTCATACTGGCTATTTGCCCATAAAAATACAGAACACTGTCCTGCCATATATGCAGACCACAGGACAGAGGGCCAAGATGTACCCTTTTCAATGTGAGGCTAGATATACTGCTGCTTAAGTTTTCAGATGGCTTATAAGGAAGATATGATGTTTCTTTATTTCTAAATTATTGATCCAACTCTATCAACACTTTAAATGTGTTTTGAATAATCAAGAGGAAAGCTGGATAAAGTAGCTCATTTTTTCCTGATCGTTGTTACCTGTTAAAAAATATACTGTGGCAGACTTTGGATATGTAAGTTAAATTTTATGTATAAAATTAAAGCAGAATAGAATTAAAGAGAGATAATGTGCTTTATCTTATACATATATTTCTATATGCTCTGACATAATCAGCTAATTGTCTTGTAATAAACCAAATATTTTTCTGTGTCTCTGCGAGGAAGGGCCCTGAGTAAATCAGCAGGCGGTAGCCACCTTTCTCTGTAATTCCTCCCCTGCAACTTCCTTCACTTATTGCATATTTGGCTGCCTTTATTTAAGGTCAGCTCTGATATGGTGCAACTGCGTAACCTTGGATGAGACTTCGGTGAAAACAGCTAAATTGTGAGAAAGAGATATGAGAAGCTGAAATAGCTAAACTGTGAGAAAGCGCTGAATGAAGCCTCGTCCAGGACATCCACCTCGCACACTTGGCTCAAAGGGGCTGCATTTATGCTCAGGCTTCTGCCATTGGTCCTTGCCTGAACGAGTACATTGCTGATCCAGACCTGGCCTTGCTAGCTTGTCCTCTGAGCCACCTGAGCCACCTCGCCAGGGGCTACCCGGTGATCCCAGGAGTCTCAGCCACTGTGGGAATGTGCCCTTGCTGGAGGGGTCCCCTGTCACCCCCCAGGCTCCCAGCTCACCGTCCCTTGCAGAGCAGCCAACCCCTGCTGCTCCGTGACAGGTTGTCTGCCATTTCTTCCTGCAAATATCTGTGTTACTAGTGTCTCAAAACCATTCCTCCACTTTTTATTAAGAATAAATGCAAATTCCAGAAGCTTTTTATGTAGGTCTGGCAATCAAGTTAGGCTGAATAAATTAGTCAGAATCTTCTTATTGCCACAGAGAAGGTTTGCAGCAAGTTGTTCGTCTCAGTCTCTCTGAAATTGAAAGCTCCATTTGAAAGAAGAGGTGGAGTTTACTTCAGTAGTGTTTCCAAGGGTAGGTATAATCAGAACACTGACAACTACTAATTTGATAGCAAATTTCAGTTGCCTTCTAAAAAGCATTTATGAATCTGCTGGTAAACTTACCAAATCTTTGGTATCTGAAGTTTCTTCTATGTTAATTTAAGCATTTCAGTAAAGGCAGACAAGCTTTCTAATCAGTTTAAGACAGCTACCATCGTACATGACACTTTATAACACAATCCTGGGAAGTCTAACTCAAATTTATTGAGGTTTACACAGTGTACCTGTACTAAACATTCTAGATCATCTCATCTGTTTAAACTAAGCTGCAAGTCAGTCTTAAAAAATACTCAAGTGCTTTATAGCTTGTTGTCAACAAGTTATTACATTTCATTAGAAGTAATAACAACCATATGCAATACATTTTTTTCCAAAGCTGAAATGAAAGTCATCACTGCTGAAAGATCAAAATCAGTCCCATCTGATGCATTTACAAGACACTTTGCTTCTTTGCTTTTAAGTTCATATGTAAAGTGTTCGTGCTCTGAGGGTTATGGAGAGTCTGTTAGAGTCTTGTTTATTCTTTAGCCACAAGAACGTGAGTAAATATTAGACATACCACAAAGCTCAATTCTGCAGTAGAACGAGATGAGAGAAATGTTTGTAAGATTGGGAATCATGAGCTACTTGCTACTGTCTGGTTGGGGCTAAGTCATTTTGCTGTCTCTTTCTTCCTCTATTTAAAATGCAGGCAATAAAATTTGTATTCATCTGGATGGCATGTTAATATTTTACAGTATTTTGACTTTGTAAAGCACTCTGGGAATGTGAAGTATTATTGCAGGCTGTACCAATGCAGGCTGTATCACAGTTTACAATACCACTGCTTCAAACATTTTACTTCTTTACAGTTCTAAGATGTGAAATGAGTAGAAAAGCACAGTCATCTTCCACCTAGCCAGTACTTTTGAAGCATGACACCTATCCAGTAATATATTGGGAAGATATACAAATAGGATGAGACTTGGGGAGCTAAATGTATAATTTTGGATAGTACAGATACTGTCATCAGAATGAGTTTTTCAGTTGCCTCTGAAGAAGCAGCTAATGCAATACTGAAAACACTGGACAGAATATGTTGAATTCATAAAACATCATAGAACTCTTTTATTTTTTTCTTCTTCTTCTTCTTCTTCTTCTTCTTTTAATTTTCCATAGCAACACACTGCATAATCTAACAATAAATGGATTACCTGGGGTTTATATTTGAGGATTTAGCGCAATGGCTTTCTGAAGAGAAAATTTCAGAAAGAGTAATGTTTTATTCTGTCCCAAATAACTCTTTTCCTACTTCTGTATGATTATCAGCTGTTTTCATATTCCTAATGCTCCTCTCAGATGCAGTCTTTCCAGGAACAAATTTCTCTTGCAGCACAGAGGTCACAGATTATCACAGAATTGCAGAGTAGTTGATGTTGGAAGGAGCCTCTATAGACTGTGTAGTCGAACCCTCCTGCTCAGAGCAGGGTCAACTAGAGCACATCATTCATCACTTGAGAGGAACATCATCACTTTTTACCTAATTCATGGCTGATCTTGAGATCCATCTGATTAGGAGGAATAAATCTTAAAGTTCTTCCTCTCATCTACCAAAACTATAGGGGCTGATTTTTGGACTGCATCGAGATTACATTTTGTAAGCTCTGGTTTTAAAAGTCATTGAGCAATTATCCCTGTTAATTATTAGACTCATTCAAATGATAGTTAGATGGGAAGTGTAATTACTGTTCAGATATTAGAATGCCTCCAGATACGTTGTCAGATGGTGTTTAGTAACATAGCTGGTCCTTACCATCTTGATTACATGCTTTAGAAATATAATTTATAGCAAGAGCACCTCAGTGTAACATGGTGAAATATTAATGTCTCTGCTCCTGAAATTCCAAACCCATAAAATAGTTTTAAGGCTTATCTTAAGACTGAAGCTTAACTGTCAGCAAGAATCATCTTAAATATATTCTGTATTTACAAAATATAGTTAGTAGTCAGCATTTGGTGATAGTTAATATTAGTTCTCATACTAAAGTATTAGCATGACTCATAGTATTTAGTATTACCTTACACAAGAGAATAATATAATTCCTAGGAAAACACTTAAGTTCATTTCAGATTCCAGAAAATATGGTGCTTCCAGTAAAAGAAGCTGCGAAGGTCAGAACACACAAGTCTTCTTAAACGGTACCTGTTAATTGTGTATACCTGCTTCCAAAGAATAGTTTGACATAAAAAAGCTCAGACTGAAAGCAAGCAGGTCATAATTACTAATTAATTACTTTGACTGATTGCTATTTAATTATTATCTAAGCTACAAATAAAAAAGTTGAAAACTGCTTGAGAGATTCTGCAAATTCTTTCATGAAGCTGCAGGGAATCATAAAGAGCATATGACTTGCTAAATAGCCAAAATTAAAGACTCAAAATCTGTGGATAGCTATGCCTAATTCTTTATACCCTTTTCTGCATTTGTCCCATACGGGAAAAAAAGTCAGTATACATGTCTCTTGAAAGAAACAGTTAAAACAGTCTCTACTGTAGAGCTCATGCCTGCAAACAAAAGGTAGCAGATTAAAGTTTCTTTTGTGTGTAAACATATTCCCAAATTTCATAAAATCTCTAAAGCTATGTCATATATCACATAGCCATAGCGTCTCTGGGCAACCTGTTCCAATTCTTAATTACCCTTGTGAATTTTTCATACTTTACAGACAAAATTTCCCTTGCTGCAACTAGTGACTGCTGCTTTGTGCCTTTTGCTGTGCACCTCTAAGAAAAGTTTGGCTGTATCTTTTCCCCAGTCCTATTTTAGCTAGGTGAAGGCTTAACCTTCTCCTCTCCAGGCTGTCTCCATCTCCAGATGTGACTTTGCAAACGCCAGATAGAGGAGGAGAATTAATTCTTTTGACTTTCTTGGCTGTCGTCTTCTATCATTTCAGACCTGTGTCTGGCAGATGTAGGCTCTGCGTGAGTTGGAATTAACTATCGGTGTTTAGAAAAGGAAGAATGCTTTGTTTTTCAGCTGCTGAGGCCTTTTTTGTAGCTTACTGGTGTGATAAAATTTGAAAACAATTTTGCTACCATTTACCTGGAGTCCAGCAGATGGTGCTAGAGAATGACGGCTTTCAATGAGCTGCGCCTAGCTACTCGAACAGCTGCTCTTTCCTCTGTAATATTAATGAGCCCATGTATTTTGGCGGATTTGGCAATTTGGCAGAGAAAATGGAGAGAGGAGCTAGAGGGGAATCTGCTCTTCTGCACCTATTCCCAGAAGAGGGAATATGAGGAGTAGCATTTAAAAGACACAAATGTCAGAGGGATTTAAACTGCCTATGATTTCATGATTTCTTCGGCTAGACAAATTCTGAACGAACCAAACCAAAACAAAATTGCCTTAAAAAAAAAATCTCTGTACAGACATTCTAGTTCAAAATACACATATGTATCTAAAGCCAGCACTCAGAATACTGTTCTGTTAAAATCAGTGGGGAACCGTCGATTATTATCTATTGTTACAAAATTAATATGTATATTAATCTTAACATCTATTGTAACATTAACATTCACCATGTCATCCTATCTAGGGACAAAGGGTCCTTGACTTCAAATTGTGAATGACTGGAAGGGTGAGAATGTTGCATTAGAGAAGAGGCATGAAGGAGACCTTTTGTTTTTTCATTTATTATATTACTAAAGATCCTTAATAGAAACTGATTGGGATGATTTATAGCTATCAGTATGGTTGTAACTGCACCAATGCCAAATTGTTATATTTTGCTTAGGCTGTAAAAACATTCATTAGATTACAAATTTGTAATTTTAATTTCTAGTTCTTATGGTTACACATACTGAAGTTGAGTATGTAACAAGTGTATGCCAGGTCCACCAGGGCTGGCCACCAATCTCCTGCTTTAGCCTGTGACAGTTGTTCCTTCTAGTTTAAACAGACACTTGAATGCAGTGATTCCTTTATCACTCTTCAGCATTTTTTAATTTAAATGGGTTAGACTGTTCATACCTCTACGAATGAAAGAACTCTAGCCTCTAGAAAAATTAACCCATAGACTGTAGGAAGATTTGATTACCTCTTTTGCATACAGTATTTGGTTACCCTTTGACAGATTACCTAGTAAACTGGATGATCTGGAATTAAAACATTTTCTTCTATTGATTCTGTATTGATTATATCAACATTTTCACAAGTTTTATTCTAACAAGTTACAAATATGGTCAGAGTACTAGATGTACCTGAGGTTACATTATACAGAATACTTCCATCAAATTGTTCCGCAGCAAACAGAACATAGTATTTCTTTTAAGGCACAGCTTTTGAAGAACGTAAAATATTTGTGTTAACATTAATAATTATATCTGTAAAGTAAAAGTTACAGAATATCAGTACTGTTTTAAAAACATATTACAAAATACTCATTATATTTCCCAGTCAACTTTTAGATACATTGGATAAGTATTTCTATATTGTAAAGTGTTAGAAGCTATATTTTCAAAAAGGCTCAGTGGCCTTGGCTTCCTGTTTTGCAATAAAGCTTTGGTTTTCACATGCTTTGCACCTTGGAAAATACAAGCATAATTGCCACTCATTACAGATTAGTGCAAATTTGAAAATGTCAGTTTACAATTTTTGTACAAGTGAAATAAGAGTTTAGGAAAGAACAGGATACAGAAATTGTTAATATCTTTTTCTACATACCTTTATAGACACAGAGCTCACTGGTAAGTTTTCAGAAAACATAATAAATTCAAATGCAATTTTTGTCTTTTATATCTCATATCTAAAACTTTACAAAAATTACCATCGTAGCTTTCCGGACTGGCTTTTGTCCCTTGAATTAAAGTGTTAAAAAACCTTATTTGAAGTGTAGATGGTAAATATGAACATACGCATATGTTCATACGAATATGAACACAATTTTAGCTTTAACTACAGAATACTTTTGAAATTCACAGAGGTCAGAGACTTTTTCTGACATCAATACGCTTTGTATGAATTTTATACAATTTTAAGGAGTGGTTTTATCAACTTGTTTCCTGGAGGGCATGTTCTGTAATTTAGTCAGGTGATCACATCATTACCAGAAATAAATATATGATTGTAATATGTTAGTGTATCAATTAATGGAATTTTACCTGAGATCCAATTGAATTTATTCCTTGTGCAGCACAATAGTTCTAATGGAATATATGCTGCACTCAGTATCTGTTTTTTTCTGCTGACGTTGCTGACCACTTAACAGATCCAGAAGTCATGAGTATTATTTAGGGGAAAGTCAAAAGCTTTCTTCTGTTCACTCAGTATTGAAATCAGCAAAATGATTTTCACTATCTGGCGAACACAACTGTGAATCTAGCAGTGAAACTGCATGGTTATTGGGAAAAAAACAAACTTTTTTTAAGGACTCACAACCCTTTGAGGTTTTGTCTACTCTAGATGAATTGCCTTACTGCCATGTGCATTGGTGTGATTGATTGACATTAGGATTCCTATTTAAGGTATGCGTTTTAAAAGAGGAAAATGTTTACAATGTGGAAAACTAACTGTGCTTTATATTTCATATCTATGTGTGATACACTCTTGTATCTCTGTTTCTGAGATATGCCTGTGTATTTTTTCTCTTCAGGAAGAACTCAGCTACTTAAAACAATAATAGTGCAGATACGATGCCAATAGACTGCTTAGTTTGCTTTCCCAACTTAGCCACTTCTCTTCCTATTGTATAGAACAGAACTAAAGGATGTTACTCTCATAAAATGGAATATTGTGACTCAAGATGGTACAGAAAAGTTTTAAAAAAGGCAAAATGGAGATTAGTTCTACATGATCTCAATCTTCCTTTTTTTCTGTTAGCCTATTATAGGAGTTGTATGGACACTTAGGCAACTGAAAGGTAGACAAATTACTTTTCCTGCAAATATGACACCCTGAAGTAAAAATTTTTCTCCCCATCAGGTTCTGTGTCTTCCGGCTTGCGTATATCTAGTGAGTCCTCATTCACATGCAGATAGTAACTTGTGTCTTTGTAGCACTGGAACTTCACTGAATCTCCTTGGTAATGCATGATGAAAAAGTGATTGTCTTCCCTCAGCTATGAAATAGGCAAAACAAAGAACATGTCATTTTTTAAAGCATTTCTATAGAAATTCATATATGAAGAAAATTCAGAGATGCTGTGAGCTTGTTATATTCTGAGTGCTTTTCTCTAGTGGTACAGATTTACCAATGTATATGATAAATCTTTGGGGAACACCTAATCATCTGGCAACAGATGACTGTAAACGAAAAACATATCTGTCCCCCTCAAAAGACTGGATATTTCCAGACACATAGCTGCGTTCCCTTTCTTTGCAAAAAGACTAGCACAGTTTCCTCTCATTGGGACCACTTATGTTTTTATCTTGTTATTTTTTTACCACATATTCCCTGCTAGCTACCTTTGGCCAAAAATGTCAAGCCACAGTTTCTGTTAAGCTAAGGTAATGTCCTTGCCTAATTTATAGTAACACTAGAATGTTACAGTGTCGATTACTCTTTAACAACTGTTCTATTACATACATTTTTCTGTATATCTCAGGTTTCCAATTTTTTTTTAGGGTTCATCTTTTGAAGAATGGCTGCTGTTGTAACAGCCGTCTCTGTGAGCGTGCGTGAATGGGCTCTGCAGGTACCTCTGGGTGTGGATGGAGAAACAGTTAGCAGAAAACAGCTGGCCGAAGAGAGAGGAGGAGTACGTCCTGAGAGGCAGCATCTCAAAGTCTCCCACGAGCTCAGGCTGGTCTTAAAGCAAGAGTCAGTAAGCTGAGGGCACGAAGGAGCTGCCGTCCTCTGCCCAGAGCTTCCAGCACCCACCAACACCAACACGGGGTGGGTGGGTAACCCACCGCGCATCCAAGAAGGCCGTGGCTGCTCTCCGGGGACCAAGGCCAGAGGATAACGTGTGTGCAGCCGATGAAGCGAGGGACCCCGCCAGGGCCTTTCTGAACAGCTGCCCGAGCCCCAGGCGGGTGGGTACGGCCCTCTGCCTCTGAGTAACCGGCTGCCCCACTGCTGCTCCGGCAGCCTAACCGTGAGCGAGTGTGAGCGAATGACTGAACGTGCTATGGGAATAGCTATTCGGATATTCATAATAAGAGCTGAATTAATAAAAGCTGTGTTCTATGTCTCAGCCAACTCCAACCCCTATCAGGGGGCAGGAAATTTACAATATCTTTTGGAGAAGATTGAGACGGTGAATGAATACATCATAACTAAATTCTTTCCTCTTTTGTGAGTGATCTGTTTGAACACTCTAATCCTACTTGCAAGATGGCTCTGTATATCTGACCAGTCTGGTGACATATCATTGCACACAATTCTTAAGTGAAACTCTAAATTGAAACTGAATGCTTGGGAAAAATCTAAAAGGCTCAAGAAAAGCCTCAGCAGGAGAATATTAAAGGGACCCCACCATGCCGGCTGTTACAGCACTGGCAATAAGTCCCTTTTCATAAGAGGAGGAGTGTGTCACTTCAGTCCATAGTACAATAGGTGACAGAGAGCGAGAGCACATGAAGTGAAACTTAAGGATAGATGTCCTCTTTAACAAGACTATAATGGGAATCAGCTAAAACATTTTGTGCTGATGCAGCTGCTGCAACAGCATAATGTATTGCAGCTTTGATCTGAAATCTGGGTTTAGAAATAATTATTAAGAAAGTTGAAGCTAATTTGTCTTTAGGAAAGGAACACCTTCTAGGGACCCAATAAGGTAATAAGGAGACACAACTGTGGTAAAAGAATCAGATGAATTCAGAAAAAAGAAAAGAACTGTAGAAGCAAGGAGAGGCGTGAGTATGGAGTTAGTCCCCTAGAGCCCCAGAGATGCCAAGGGGACCTGGTAAATGTGAAGCTCAAATTAGGTGCTTGTAAAAGCAGATTTAGATGCAAAAATTAAAATAGCTGCTGTATCTACATGACATGACGCAGCATTAGATTGGGAGCTATCAGAGGAATTGGATGATGATAGTGTGCGAATAGAAGAGGAGCTGGGAATAGCAGCATATCCAACCACTGCTAGGACTGCCATCTCAGAGCAGAGAGACGCAGCAGATCATTGTTCTGAGGGAAAAAATAAGGAGGATTTAGAACAAGGTATTTTGCAAGACATCACAAACCAAAATATTCTCCATTATAGCCTGTTAAGAATGCTGATGGAAAAATCTGGAGCATGATGGTGGACTACTGCCAGAAAAAGTTCATCTTGAGGACAGCTTTTGTGGCAGCAGACATGCCTGAGGTCACTGGTAAGTTATAAGGAAATAATAGTTTTTCGTTATAGATCTGACTGTTTCTTTGCCGTTACATTAAATGAAGAACTAATTAGCAGGTTTGCTTTCATAGTTAGTGACAAAAAGTATGCATTTACTCACGTCTCACAGAGGTTTCACAACAAACTTTTAATAGCACAGGCTCATGTTAGAAAAACACTAACATTGTTGTCTCCACAGGGTAAAATTAGTCTCTTATGTGAATGGCATTCTAGGGGTCAGAGCTGCAGAGGGAAAGATTTGAGGGAGAAATATCCAAGTTTTAAAATAAATAGACCCAACAGGATTTAAAGTTATTATGAATAAGGCACAACTAAGGCAAGCCCAGACTAAGTTTAACTGCTGCAGTCTAAACCAGAAAGCAGCTAAAAGATTAGGAATAGATATCAGGGCCAGCTGAAAGGGAACGAATCATTGTACACCATCATGATATATTAAACAAAGGAGTACAGGACACTGTAAAATATACATGTGGCCCCAAATGAAGCAAGAAATTGAGCACATAGTTAAAAACTGCATGAGGCATACAATGATGCAAAAGCAAGCTAGTAAAACTGAGCCACCACCCGAATTGCATCAGAGAAGCTGTGGACCTTGGCAAATAGGCCGGACAGATTATATAGATCAACTGCCATGAACTAAAGAAGGATATCAGTATTTCCTTGTCACCAAAGGTATCTTTTCAGGCTAGGCTAGAGCACTGTTGACTTCAGTAATTTTCTTTTAAGCAAATGTCGAGAAGGCTTTTAGAAGGGTATCAACCAAAGAAGCGAAGAGAAAGGGAAGTTTGAAACTTAAGGGACACTGAGTGCTATCAGCACTTGAGTAAATAAAAGCTGAGAGAACTGGAGGTTGAGGATATGTATGCGAAGATCTGGGAGGGGGTAACATGTGAATAATAAAACATTATGACTGAACCAGAAGAGAAGTAGCATTGAAGGGAAACAGTAGGATAAGTAATGGAGCAGATTAGTATACTTGTCTGATAACCAGTCTTCACTCATTAAATTCAGCATTTCTTGAAGAGTAAAAAACAAATGGTAAAGATTTATACGTAATAAATGAAAATGGTAAAATGAGAATGGTACAAGTCTATTACATATATGTAACAAATGAGAATGTAGGCAACTCGATGTAATTCCCCCTACTGCTATTTCTTCTCTCCACAATGCCTCCTCCTATCTATTTTGCTGCTTGCATCCCAAGGATCCAGGACTCAGCTCTGATCCTACACAGCTATATAATCCTGGGCCAGCCTTCTGAGAAAATTGCTAAGTCATGAAATAGCTTGAAAAAATATAGGGAAGGTGTAAAGCTGGAGGAGTCTAGCTCAGACCGTTGGGTCAGATAAAGCCATTAGTTTCAACAGGAAATGTTAAATGAAACTGGCCTAAACATCATAACCAGATGTTTTTCTCAGAAGCGACCTTGGATAGCGTTATTCATGCGCTCAGGCTTCATCAAGTGACAAAGTTTGTAAATGTAATGTTACTTGTGCTAAAAGAGACCATATTGTCTAACAGGACATTTAGCCTCCCCACTGCTGCTCCAGCTGTGTAACTGTGAGTAAGGGAATGACTGAACATGCTATGGGAATAGCTATTCAGCTTTTAAATATGTGGTGTTTTAATAAATACTGGTTGTAATCTCTGTCCTGTGCCAACTCAATCCTCTGTCATAAGAAGCTCCTATTATAAGCTGTTATTTGTTTTTATAAACTGTTATTATTTTATTGTAATAACAACAGCTTAATTAATAAAGGATGTTTATTGGTTAATAAATATTGGTTTTTAACTGTGTCTCCTTCCAATTTTATTAGGAAAACAGAAATTCAAAACACTACATATAACTTCCCGCTGAGATAACAGCAGGCCTCACAGATGTCTCATATCTATGGCAATACTGGCAGTCTTTCAATGAAAAAGGAAAACGTCTGTCTTTAAATATTTTTTTTAAAAGCTAGCAGACCAAATATCACATTGTAATACCACGTAGCTTTCAGTCATGAGAGGTATAGCCCCATCTTACTCAACTACTCCTGCATTTTCTCATCCTCTGGACAATGGGGGCTTAATTCTTCCAACAAATAGTTATTTTCTCATCAGCCTACTCATTTCAGAAGGTTCATAAGAATCTCATGATTCGCATTTGACTATGATTTTTGCGTCTGCTGAATGTGGCTCAAGTGCAGACTGCTGATTCCTCTTCACACAAATCAGGAACATTTATATTTTTCTACCTGAAATTATCAGCAAGAAACCATGATAGGTTGCTCTTTATCTTTGGGTGCATAATAAATAAGTTCTCAGAATTAATTCTTCATTTTAATTATCTGTTTAGAAATCCAAAGTGATGAATAGGTCTCTCTAGGTAAGCGTAGTAGTTCTTCTGTCCAGCTGTTCCCTAAAACTTGGAGCCATCACAACAACAATTCTTTTCCTATGAAGAGTACGACAGAAAAAGGTATAGCTTTTTCTTTAAAAAAAAGGTAATATATTTTTAAGAATGCTGTGTGACTGTGATAATACATATCAATCATTCAAAGAAGGGACTAGAAGTTATCTTACAAGTTTTCGAGCCTCATTATTTCTCCATCTATACAGAGCTAAGGAATTTTTGTGGCAAGAACTTGACCTGAAGAACCCATTGGGATTTCCCAGTCCTGATAAGCAGATTTTCTCATTTATTATTCATAAACAATTTTTGAATAGTATTGCAGCTCCTACCTTTGAAAGATTATTTCAAAAAGACTTCAGAGAGGAAACGTCCAGTAATCTCAAACTAACAGAATTCCCTTTTGATTTAGGAGATATGTTAGAAATATTAAGCTGCGAACTACAGGCTTTTCAACTTTTCAGTTTTGATTTTATGAAGTTCTGCATCTGATCCCAGACAACTTTAATTCTGCTTCTTGAAATTGGAAAGACTTGTCTTTTTAATCTCCCTGACTAGTAAGTCAGGTAGAGCATGACCCTACAAAAATGGTTATTAGCTACATTTTCTTAGTTTTTAATTTCCTCTAGCTTAGAACATCTATTTAAAAATAAATTATAATAAAACTAAACTATTTTTCTTTCTATGTTCACAGCATTTTATTATTTCTATCTAGAGAATAGACAATAAAATCAAGCTTCCATCACAAAAAATGTGTTAAGAAAGCACCCGACTACCTGTATTCCTATACACTCTTGATTTACAGTCTTCTACAGAAGATACAGAATTCACTCTGAAAATGCTTCAGGGATAGCTTATTTTTAATTTCTTATTTATATTGAGTGTTTAGCACTTCCTCTTTTGTGTTTTTATTACCTCCCAGAAGTTCTGATATTTGATTGATTGATTTACTATTCATAAACACATTACATACTCTTCTAAATTGACCCTTTAAGAGCTGCTAATATACTCACACAGATTTGCTAGATCTTATCTAAGAACTTGTACTAGGGCAAAACTTCTGTGTATCTCCCTGATTTTATACAAGAACAACACTGTGGGAAAGAACTCTTTGTCATTTGAGTTTTAACTTAAGCTCAGATATTTTGCCTGTAGACTGGAAGATGTGTTCACATACAGAAGTCAAGTCAAAAGTAAAGACAAATTGTCCATTCCTTATTTTCTGTTTTCTCAGGAAAATACTAAAAATCAGCGAAAATAGGAACATAAACAGTCATTTAATGAGCAACAGCAGGACTGCATTAAGGTCCACCTCTTTTTACACATAAGCCTGCATATACACTTTCTCATGCATGCAAATTTTTATTTGGCTGATCGTGATTACATACCTGTTCAAAGTCTGGATTTTCATGCTTGCATGTTTTCATGTTGCATCTTTTCAGTGTAGGGTAATCTGGCTCTGAACAGCATGCTTTTAAGACCTGTGTTTACAACCACCCAGATTGGTAATTTTGTCTTCATATTTTGGTCTGTTTTAAACCACCATATGTAAAATTAATTCTAAGGAAAACGCTCATTTTTTAATAAATCTCATAAATGATTAAATTCAAATTATCCAAAATGACTAGTTTGTTAAGTTCCCAAAACACTTCTGTGAGTATATGCCTTTCTTACCATTTGAAATGCAAAATGAACGGGGTTGAAAACAAATACCGGAGAGTTCTTCAAACTAATTAAAGCCCAGATTCTGTTTTGCAGTGCAGGCAAGGTTGAACTGTGTCGTAACAGAATGCCCCAAACTGCATTGTAGACAAGGAGCCTTGTCTTCTTCCATATGAGAATTCTTGTTGAGATTAAAAAAACTATCCATATTTGGCTGGAAAAGTGTGTTTCGTGAGACTTCCAAGACTTTTAAGTATTTGGGAGACACTGACTATGTTTTACCTCATTTTCAGATAAAAGCTATTTTTAATCATATCAAGGAACATAACAGTACAATCTAGAACTTTAAAATAGGTAATTGAAAAGTAAAATCTATCAGGGCTCAACACAATTCTTTCTCTGATTCTGTAGTACACCTTTCAAACAACTAATTTATGAAAAGTTAATCTCTGAACTAGTTAAGTCCTGTACAAATAGTAGCTCTTGCAAGGAGACAAGGGAAAATTTCAGTGGGATAATATGTTGCAATCATAAATAATGAGTTTATTATTTATCCCTAGATAATTTCAGGAAATGAATTTTATGGAAAGTCACCTACAAAATTAAATGGAAAACATCGAAGATTAGATATGAGAAAGCATTTGATGATTTACATCATCATACACAGCCAAGGTTGGATTATGGGTCATTCTTTATCCCATATAACCTGTGTAAACAGAGCTTCTTAGACCTTTGCCCAATTTTAGAGGGTAAACACCAGCTTCTTGAGACAGGTTTCAGTAAAGGTTTTAACCTACACTAGGGAAACTTAACCTTACCTACTCTTTTTACCAAGAACAAACCTTCACAAGACTGGCATAAATGAAAATGTTCCAGCAACAGATGGCAAATGTTTAAAGCAGGTTACTAAATTCAGCTGTAATTTCTTTTCATCATAAATATTCCTTTCATCCACCTTGTAATTCAGGTGTATTATGAGAAAATAATTCCTCTCTTAATCTCACCTGTCTCCCAGGCAACATTCTTGCTTCCTCCTCCTTTTATCTCCTGCATGTTTTCGAGGGAGGAAGCTCCCTCTCCTTCCACAGAAAATGAACCCCAACTTGTCTTCCAATGACAGTAGTCATCTACCCAACCCAATGCTTTTTGCAATAACCCATTCTAAATATTTCCTCAGATAGCACACGAGGAGGTAGTCAGAAGCTGTGCAATGTGGAAGAAGAAAGGAAAAACAGAGAAGAAGAAAGGAAAACAAATTTGAGAAAGGACTGTGGGGAAAATTGTTCTCTAGAGAGAAAGAGGACCCACAAGTTATAAAGAAAATGAACTACTTCTTACCTTTAGACAGAGCTGCTTTTCACCCTTGCACAATAGGACAAATTCATTAAGCTTTGATCTCTGCATGAGGATCACCAAATTTTTAGCACCTGTTTTAACAAGAGGAGAATTTTGTAATAAAATGCCTATCAGTTTTTAAAGTTAAGCATAAGTAAAGAAATATTTTGTAAAGAGACAATATTCAGGTTTACTTTATATTGATAGGCATAGAAAGAGAAATAAATATCAGCACTGTTGATACAACACTCTTCTGTAAAGTATTGAAAGATCTATGACTTTATGAAGCTTTAAATTCACCATATATTCACTTTATTCATTTATATATGTATATGAAAATACATATATGAATTGAGCACGAATTAGAAAAGAAAACATCATAGGAACTACAAGGACATATATATTTATTACATATTACTAGTTATATATTATTCACAGAATCACAGAATCATTTAGGTTGGAAGGGACCTCTGGAGATCATCTAGTCCAACCCCCCTGCTCAAGCAGGGAGCACATTGCCCAGGATCACATCCAGACGAGTTTTGAATATCTCCAGCGAAGGAGACTCCACCACCTCTCTGGGCAACCTGTTCCAATGCTCCGTCGCCCTCACAGTGAGGAAGTTTTTTCTCAGGTTTAGGTGGAACTTCCTGTGGTTCAGTTTCTGCCCGTTGCCTCTTGTCCTGTTGCTGGGCACCACGGAGAAGAGACTGGCCTCATCTTCTTGACGCTCCCCCTTCAGATACTTGTACACGTTGATGAGATCGCCTCTCAGTCTTCTCTTCTCCAGGCTGAACAGGCCCAGCTCTTGCAGTCTTTCTTCATAGGAGACACGCTCCAGTCCCCTCATCATCTTGGTAGCCCTCCGCTGGACTCTCTCCAGTAGCGCCATGTCTCTCTTGTACTGGGGAGCCCAGCACTGGACACAGGACTCCAGGTGAGGCCTCCCCAGGGCTGAGGAGAGGGGCAGGATCACCTCCCTCCACCTGCTGGCAGCACCCTGCCTAATGCACCCCAGGAGACCATTGGCCTTCTTGGCCACAAGGGCACACTGCTGCCTCATGGTCAACTTGTTCTCCACCAGCACTCCCAGGTCCTTCTCGGCAGAGCTGCTTTCCAGCAGGTCAACCCCCAGCCTGTACTGGGGCATGGGATTATTCCTGCCTAGGTGCAGGACCCTGCACTTGCCTTTGTTGAACTTCAGGAGGTTCCTCTCCGCCCACCTCTCCAGCCTGCCACAGTCTTCTGGTGTGTTAGCCACTCCCCCCAGTTTCGTATCATCAGCAAACTTGCTGAGGGTGCACTCTGTCCCTTCCTCAAGGTCACTGATGAATATATTGAACAAGACTGGACCCAGGACTGAGCCCTGGGGGACACCACTAGCCACAGGCCTCCAACTTGACTCTGCGCCATTCACCACAACCCTCTGAGCTCGGCCATCCAGCCACTTCTCAAGCCACCTCACTGTCCACTCGTCTAGCCCACACTTCCTGAGTTTACCTACAAGGATGTGATGGGAGACAGTGTCAAAAGCCTTGCTGAAGTCCAGGCAGACAACATCCACTGCTCTGCCCTCATCTACCCAGCCAGTCATCCCATCCGAGAAGGCTATCAGGTTGGTCAAGCAGGATTTCCCTTTGGTGACTCCATGCGGACTACTCCTGATCACCTTCTTGTCCTCCACATGCTTAGTGAGGACCTTCAGGAGGAGCTGTTCCATCACCTTGCCAGGCAGGGAGGGGAGGCTGACAGGCCTGCAGTTTCCTGGCTCCTCCTTCTTGCCCTTTTGGAAGACTGGCGTGACATTGGCTTTCTTCCAGTCCTCAGGCACCCCTCCTGATCTCCAGGACCTTTCAAAGAGGATGGAGAGTGGCCTAGTGATAACATCCGCCAGCTCCCTCAGCACTCGTGGGTGCATCCCATCGGGGCCCATGGATTTGTGGATGTCAAGTTTGGACAAAAGATCTCTAACCTGATCCCCCTCCACTAAGGGAGAGTCTTCCTTTCTCCAGACTTCCTCTCTTGTCCCCAGGGTCTGGAGTTCCCCAGGACTGGCCTTAGCAGTCAAGACTGAAGCAAAGGCAGCATTCAATAACTCTGCCTTCTCTGTATCCTTTGTCACCAGGGCACCTGCCCCATTCAGCAGCGGGCCCACGTTTTCCCTACTCTTCCTTTTGCTATGGATGTATTTGAAGAAGCCCTTCTTGTTGTCCTTGACATCCCTTGCCAGATTTAATTCCAGCTGGGCCTTAGCCTTCCTTGTCGCATCCCTGCACGCTCTGACAACGTCCCTGTATTCCTCCCAAGTGGCCTGTCCCCTTTTCCACATTCTGTACACTTCCTTCTTCTGCTGGAGTTTGGCCAGGAGTTCCTTGCTCACCCATGCAGGTCTCCTGCCCGCTTTGCTGGACTTCTTCCTCAGAGGGATGCACCGATCTTGAGCCTGGAGGAGGTGATACTTGAATACTAACCAGCTTTCTTGGACCCCCCCTTCCTTCTAGGGCCCTACCCCATGAGATTCCCCTAAGTAGGCCCCTCAAGAGGCCAAAGTCAGCTCTCCTCAAGTCCAGCGTTGCAATCCTACTCATTGCCCTGCTCCCTCCTCGGAGGATCCTGAACTCCACCATCTCATGGTCACTGCAGCCAAGGCTGCCCCCAACCTTCACCTCTCCAACTAGACCTTCTTTGTTCGTTAGTACAAGGGCTAGCAGTGCACCTCTCCTCGTTGGCGTCTCCACCACCTGCGTCAAGAAATTATCCTCAATCCTCTGCAGGAACCTCTTTGACTGTTTCTGCCTAGCTGTGCTGTCTCCCCAACAGATGTCAGGGGGGTTGAAGTCTCCCATGAGAACCAGGGCCTGTGAGCGTGAGGCTACTTCCAGCTGCCTGTAGAAGGCCTCATCGACGACTTCCTCCTGGTCAGGTGGCCTGTAGTAAACCCCCACAACAGTGTCACCCATGTTAGCCTGCCCTCTAATCCTTACCCATAGGCTCTCAAATAACAGTAGGTCAACAAAACACTGTAATCCTCAACCTGTTACATTGACAATATCCATTAGCAAATGGTACCTCAAGTCCAAAACCAGATCTTTGATTAAAAGCAAAAGCAAAAAGTAAATAAATTAAGGACACCCTTTGTCATACTCTTGGTATGATATGGCATACAAGAGCTGCTTAAGGGCTGTTATTACCCAGCAGAGTCAATGACATTAATAACTACCCACTGATGGCATAACTATCTGATTAGCTCCCAGATTTACTTCAAATAATACCACTTATGCTTTTAAAAATATCTCCGGTATTGTTTAAGCCAAAAAAAAATGCAGCTGTGTACACGTCCATCACTGCAGTATCTTTACAAATGTTACAGATATTACATAACTATGCATTAACATCACCAGCTGTTGCAATTAAAGAGATTTCTTTTCGTGTTACCGGAGATATTTTTTATTCTCTGAAGGGTATTCTGAATCAGCAGGACATATTCATTCCGCCTGGCTGATTTTAGCTACTCTAATCCTGGTCATGATTTTAGTTACCCTAACCATACTGCTTTTGTGGAAGCCTCTGCAAGGAATTTAGTCTGAGCCACTACTGCATGAAATAGCACAAAAATCCTGGTTAGAACTTAAGACACACTCCAGCTTAGTTTATTTTACTCAGTATGCCTATATATAAATAAATCAGATAAATGTGGTAGAATGCAGAGGGACTAAAAGTCTGCCAATTTCGATACTTTTTTGACAACAGTTTTGATTGCCTCAGCTGCAATTGTTCAGCTTCAGCTGTAGCGTGTATGTGGCACATCAGTAGGGAAGAGAGATTTTATATGCAGGTCATAAGAGTGTCTGACTGATGTGTAAGAGTAGCAACGAAACAGGGATGTGGAAATCCAGCAAGTCGACCAATGACATAAGTTAGTATGCATTACATTCTAATTATCCTTGGCTTTCTCTGTCTCTAAAGTTTATTTCAGTTTGCTTATACATTGTTTAGTCAGAGCAAATTTGAAGAAGTCTAGCTTTCTATATCACCCCTGGAAAGTGGAAGCACCACGTATGAAATCATGGAGAGGTTCCTTACGTTCCTGCCATAATTTTGTTCCCACTTGAGTCATCCAAGTCTTACCACAAATTGTTGGTTCATTGCTTGTGAACACGCTTAACCATGCGATATCTAAAATAAAACACACTTAATAAATATATGGAATTAGACAGTTAATCTTCAAACTTAAAAGCATCAGAAACAATTTAGAGAATTGTTTTAAAGTACAATCTGAGGAACTGTGCAATAGCAATAAGTATCAGACTTCATTTCCTGCAGGTATCTGAATTCATATAATCCTGATAAGAGTGTGCAGTTACACTTGTACACATGTACTCTCAAGTCTGAACTCAGAGCCTAATAAATGTATTAAGTTATTATATTTTACAGAAGAGAATTCACCTAAGAAAACAGAGATCGATAATGAAATATAAGGCCTTAAATGCTATGAAAGACAAGCCTGGAAGCGTTCAGCAACAGATGCTGGGACCCCTATACAAAGTGAACATGACTGGAAGGTAACAGATAGCAATGGCATGTTTTTTCTGGCTCTTCTAACAGGCGCCTGAGTTATGCCAGGCAGCTGCCTGGGGAAGGTATTACTCACTTCAGCTTAACGTCAGAAGTGGCCAGTTCGCTGTTGGTTCCTAATTTACAGTTGTCTAAACTATATTATAATGAATATGCAAGTTTGTATGTCTTTGTGTTTACACATATAAGGATATCACATACATTTCCATTTTTTTTCTTTAGGAACGTTGGTATCTTCTATATCTGGATTATAACACTAAGAGTCTATTCACAGGCTGCTTCTGTTATATACAAGTACAGCTTTTATTGCTGCTCATAAATTAGGAATACTAATTGTTAGAGTTACTTCAAAACTGCATGAAGTTTATGAACTGTATGAATTGTATGATACGTATAAGAGATACTTCTAAAAATAGAAAGCACGCTTAAATACTTTACTGGTCAGTGCAGTTGTCATTAGTCATAGTTTAATAGAATAAAAGTTCTGTTAATTTAGTTTCTAAATGTAGCAAGCAAGCCTTTCTGTTCCTTTATCTGAAGAAAATCTAATGGACTTCTCATTCCTATAAAAGCTGAGTTTCTATAAGAATATAAAGTTTCAATGAGTAAGTAGCTATCTTGCAGATTTCAACTTTTCCCTATATTCCAGTTATATCTTTTTTGCTTTTTCTCTCTACTTTCATATCTCTGTAAAATGTATAATTCTAGAATAACTGCATTCATTGTTATTTGCATCTTCTCTGCCAAAAGCATACCCTCTAACAATTATTTCTGTGATGTTAGTTGTGGTATCATTTTCTGTGTTAATTAGAGAAGCCCTAGCTGAGGCAATAGAAGAGTTCCATGAAATATAAAATAATCCCATAAGTTCCAAAGTTGTCTCTGTTTTTAATTCATTTTGCCTTGTCCCTGTGCTTTCTATCTCTTAACAGGTAAACATGTAGACATGCCATTAACTCAGATGGGAGCAAACAAGTTAATCTCCTTTTCATTCAAGTGTGTTATGTGCCTGCTATAACCTGGCTATAAGTTCTCTTATATCACCACCAGTACTTCATAAAGATGCAATAAAATGTTACCTCTACTGTTAAAAGGTACATTTAACATTGCCCTATAGTACCATACATACAGTTGGTGAGTTTTGATATAAAAAGCACATTGTACCTTCATGGGACTGCGAATCCTTGGTAGATATTTCATGATGACCATTTTCATCTAAGTCAAAATGCACAGTTTTTGAGTCTTCTGTCAGTATGTAACATTTTAGTGTTTCTCGTAGACTAAACGCTAATCATAAATGAGTTTTAATTAGTTTTACTAGCAGCAGAAAAATGGCAAAATTCCATAATAAAAAACAAATGTATTTTTACAGCAAACTTTGCCTGATAACCTCCATATGTTTCACAAAAACTAAATACACCTTACAGCAGTATAGACAATGTATAATAAAAATTATAGAGTGGGGTAAAGCAGGTCTTTTTGTGGGTTTGCTAGTAGTGTCAAGAAGGAAGAAAAGAGTTTGTGCTTGGAAGATTGTCTCAGTGAAAAGAAGAAATGTACGCTGAGCCATCTGGAGAGTTAATGTGTGTTTTTGAGCTTGAAAAAGTGGCTCCCAGCTAAAGAGGAGTGGTTAAGCCTGAGGGAAAACGAATGAAGGGGGATTCTGGACAACTTGCAGAGAGCTGTGCTGGAAGAGACTGATGGGGCTAGGGGGAATCTGAGTAAAAGAGGGAGGGCCTGAATTATCAATCAGCCGGTGAATGGATAGTCTTATGGCAGAGCAGTCCTGTGGGGAGACTGCAGAGCTCAAGCAGGGTTGTACACAACGGCCTGCACTTAGAGAGGACAGTGAAGAACAGAGAGAGCTAAGGTACAAGTTTTCATTCCGAGGGAGGGAAAAAGTGAAGCACAGAAAGTGCGGCATACTGTTTCCAGACTAGTTTCCTTTACTTCATAGATAAATGCTTGTTTGTTTCCTGATTTTGCCCTTGGAAAATTATATCTGCTTGCAGAGAGCAGTTTCAGGGTGCATGTGGCTAAATAAATAGCATCATTTATTTTAGACACTGGTTATCTCTTACAGAAAAACAATCACATGTTCATAGGTAAAACTTGTAAGGAAGAAAATTGAGCTATCAGAAATATTAGGCCAGGAGACTTGGAACTGAGCAAAGAAAAGCAAGACAAAGGAAGGTAAGTACAACAACAGGACAAAAGCCAGAGATTTTTTTTTTAGCCGGGGGTATCAGTAAATCAGTGTATAAGACTGTTAGAGCACAGAAGTAGCACAGAAATTGCTCAGAAGCACATTACCTTCCAGCAACTGCACATATTTCACCAGCCTCCTTCTTCCTTCCTTTATTAGCCAGAAAGCCTGCTAAAGGCTCAGGGACTTGCATATGAACAGTTCGGAAGAGGGGGGAGAACATGCAGAGCAGCGAAAACTTAAGAGTGAAGACGTGGCTATAGGAATATACAATCAGCACCCTGGGCACAGAGAGCAGTACTGAACAAAAGAGGGAGACAGCCTTTAGGGAAAATGCTGGAGCAACCATGGTTATCCACAGACTTTGAAATAGCGTTTCCAATATTAACACCAACAGTGAAAACATAAGCTGAAAAAATCAAATAAAGAAAAAATCATCTAAGAGAGAGAGCATTTGCCTTAGACCACTCTTGATTTTATGGTTTGTTTGGTGTCTCACTGTTCAGCATCACTACTGACTGTAACTCCACAGTTCTGGATGTTTAAAGGACATAGTCCAGCCACTTGGGTGTCAAACATCTACTGAATTAACACTATAAGGCACAATGTATTAGACTGAGCACTGTCTTCCTGCAATAGATTTTCTACTTGTCAATTCAATACAAAACTTAGACATTCCTGAGACAACACAGACCTCTAGAATAAGCAAATGCTGTGAGATAAACTGACCTTTCTTGGCCGGAAAAATTAGGCAAGTAAAACAAAAGCATACTCAGCAGTCACTAACAGTGACATAATCTTCTGGGAATGTTTGACCTTACTGAAAACTTCACTCGCGTTATATTGACGTAGATGCTCTGAAACATCTGTGTCTTAGCAGGCGTTTTGAAAACAGAGTTGTTTCTCAGAGGCTTTCTTCTCATTCTCTCTGTTTAGAGTGATCAGAAACTTTGCACATAATGTGAGCGAAACAGACTAACTGTGCACACCCTGAGAACCTGAGTCAAAACCCCAGCAACAGCAGGTCTGATGCATTCTGTGCTGCACCTTCTGCATGTGCATGACTGATCTACGCACAGGCAAAGCACTTCTCTCTTCAGGTATCTGACAACCTAGGCGGTCCGATTTCCAGAAAAGAAATGGGTTATTTTAAAAAGCAGCACAATAACAGCTAGCATAATTAATACTGCAAAACTCTAGAAATTGTTATTGCATAATATAATAATTGTGGTATAGTATACTAATTAGCATAGTACTGGAAATAAAACAGTTGGCAGTCCGTCTGTGTCACTCACTTCCCTTCCGTGAGATATAGACCTCCTTCAGAAAGTACTGGCCAGCATTCGGTGATGTGAACAAATCTAATGCCACTACTTGGAGGAGTATTTTTCTGCTGTTTATTCTAAACCCAGCTTTTATTTTTGTTCCTCCAAATATTTTCATTTTCGAACTCACTATGCATATGCTTTTCTAGATGCTTAATTCTGCCTTTTTTGTCACCTTTCCCAGATTACAGACGTACCTTTCATTAACAGGAAAGAAAGGCTTACCTGACTTTTCTGAAACTGTTTTACTAGCCCTCGGTTGAGATTTCTTTTCAACATATCGTCTTCTGCTGACAGGTACTTTGTAAGGCTTTTTGCGGCCTGAGCGGAGCAGCATTGTGGAAGTACTTGAGAAATCCTGGCAACCTGAGTTGCCACTGTTTTCCAGTTCTAAAGTGTAAGTCAGAATTGTCACAATACTTCATATTTCATATCAGAATAAATTTACAATAATTTTGCTTAATAACATTTGAAGAAAGCAGGATAAACTCAATAAATTCTTGATTGCTCGCATAACCCAAGCCTCTATCTTGTGTTTCCAATGATGGTAAATCTGTTGATTTATCTTTATTTCTAGTAAGACGCAAATTAGCATGCAGAAAAGTTGTGGTAAAGCAATGTCTTTTAAAGACGTCTCTCTTGATAAGCTATAATCAGTTGCGTAAGAATGGGAAATGCTGAGGAACTACCTAACGAGCTAGTAAGATATCTTGAAGACACAGCTTAAATCATTCCCTTTCAAATAAGCTAGGGACCTTACCTCAGAGGTCAAGAAACGGAGACTGTAATTCTCCATTTTAAATCTCTCTTGAAGACAACTTTACAACAACTACTTATGACAAAATGCAGATTAAAGAAAACAATTAACTCCATTTTTTTTCCACTTCCCTGGTGAATGAACTAAGCAAAGAAAGGTATGGGTACGATTTTAGCTCCGTTCAGCTTTACATAGAATAATTAACTGTCATTTAGGCCACAGAGATCCTGACTCTTGACAGTAGTGTAATGACTGTGAATTCATTTCAGGGGAAGAAAGTGCTGTCTTCTAAACGGTTTAAGTTCCCTGATTCAGAATTTGACACTAAATACTTCCGTGAAATGACAGAAATGAAGGACTTCTCTCACTGGCAATTTTCTTGTTACTAGGCTAAGAAGTCTAACTAATGCTCTTTTCCCTGTCTTTGGCTCAGTTTATACAACTGAACATTCATTTATGCCACTGAAAAGTGAAGCATCTTTATTAGAAAGAACTAACTTACTCTTCCTGTTAAAGATGTTTCATTTTTCAAATGCATAATACCTTGCAGTTAGAGGTAAAAAGGTGATTCCCTCATCTTGCTAAGACTGCTTTTCCACTAAGGGTTAAACAAAAGAGAAGACTCTATGTGGTTTTCTGTCAAGTCCTGTCTGGGAGCTGACCTCTGAAAATGGTTAACCCAATAAGGCTCTGCAGAGTATGTGGGCAGGTAATGCTAGCCTGTAGACCTCGAAAGACATTAGTGTCATAAGTGTTCAGCATTAACAGAGCATCAAGTCTTAGTGAGATCTAGGGATGCTGAGAAAACAGGCATTTAACCCCTTTTAGAACATTTCTGATGAAAGTAAAAGGGCAATTCTAGTTTGGCAGCACTTGAACAGAGGTTCAGAAGATCCGTATGCTGGATTTTTACACCTAGTGAAGCAGAAGAGTCCCTGTATCTGATCTTCATTTACAGCAGTTACTAATGCAAATTTAGACTGAAGTTAGTCTTAAATGCTTAATGAAATAAAATTTACTTTTATGGAGAACCAAAGTAATATCATACAAATCGTCTGGCTTTAGTCTTGCACCTGTGTCCCCACCACCCCTGTAAGAAAAGAAGGAGAATTATTACAAATTAGGACCCTGAAGAGTTCCTGAAGAGGGCAGGGCAGTTCTAACTAACTTTTAAAAGCCTATTTTGGGAGTGGAAAAAATTCTTAAGAAACTTGCTACTGAGAAAGATAAGAAATTACTTATGGAATTCTGAAGCACTGTACTTAATTTCAATTGTTTTGAGCTGAGGCTTGTTTTGGACAATCAAACAAGTTTAAACTAGAGGAAATCGAAGTATTTACATTAGAACTTCACCTTGGCTCTCTAGAATAAATAAAACTCTCTAAAATAGATGGCAAAGATGCATTACCAAGCTTCATAGCTGCAACTTCCTTACCTGTCCCCAAAAAATAAGTGAAATATTAATGCCTCTCTTCTGATAACCCTTCCCTTTAATGCCATGTGCTTAGATAGGTATCATCTACTCTTGCTTTTTTATTTTTACTTGTACTTGTTACTGTTGCTTGCACCCTTGCATCTATTTTATTATTCTTTGTTTTAACACCTTTTCAAGCCCATTTCTTCAGTTTCTTCCTCTCTTCTATTAGATATAGGCTACTTCAAGAGGCTTGGGAAGAGCTGTAAACAGTGTTTGTTTTGGAGACTTTGATCTGTTTTGTTCTGCTTCACATCTGGGCTAAGTACCAGGGAAGCAGACAATTTGAGCTATGGCTATCTAAAATGATGAAATCGGATACACTTGAGCACGTTTGTGGCCAACAGCAACAAGCTGACTCTGAAAGCACAGGGAAATTGAATAATTTTCCTGCTACATACATACCAATGCATTTCTACAAAGGCAGCACAGAAAACTGTTACTTAACTTTTCTTGCCCCTTTACTGATCTCTTGCTCTCAGCCATTGTTCTCTCTTCCACTTATCCAGACACATGTGATCATAAAATTAAATTAAATTCAGTACATGAAAATAGGATTTAAAAACTTTGGAGTTCGTTCTAAAAGCAGCATGATCCAAAATTATTTCATGCTACACTGGTGCATTCATAACAGGGTATCTCAAAGACTATCTCAAGGGATCAGATGTGTTTTGGGTTGAAGCTGAAAATCTTGCTTGTTTAAAGACCATCAAAGTTTTACAATTTAACAGTAAATTGAAAGAAATTCTGTCATCCTATAATTAATAAATAATGTGGTTATTTTTTCAGAGCAGTTAACCTTTAAGAAATCTACAGGCTCTAAACTAAACATAAGCTCAGATGAAGGAAGAAACGTCAAAAGAAAACTTTAAATTCAGCTGAAAAATCATTATTTGTTAGAATCTAAACAAGCAGTATGATAAAATCTTCCCAGTTTTCCCCACTTGCTTACCTTATTGTGCCAGCTATTGTCCAAGTTAGAACACGTCTACTCAGCAGAGTGCTGGAAGCAGCTCTGATACAACCAATTTATTGCCTGAACGTATGGCAGGGAGCCAAACCTCTGAATAGAAAAAAAGCCTGATGTAGACCTAGTCTTTTTACTAAGTGAAAATTCTTTTTAGATCTCTTGATTCACTCACTGATATCAATATTTTTGTGATTCTGACTGGTGAGGGAATTCCATGAGCGCTGGAAGCAGTAAAAACAAGCTTTTTAACTTTTATGTCTCTAAGTTGCCATAGAAGCCATCTTTCCTGGAAATTTTATGCAAATTTTTAGCCAGGATTTCTGTGTAGTCCTTGAATCGCCATGAATATCATTCTGACACTTTATGTCATTGGCATGCTGGAGGAGACTTGTTAAAATTATTCCACAATCATTTTTTTAAATAAGGGCTTTACTGTTCTTCCTTCCAGGGATGTTTGATGGGCATATTTTGGGTTCATGGAAATATAAACATATTAAAACTCAAAGCGTAGCCTCAGCCGCAAAAAGCTCAGAACAGGTTAACTGCTTAAACTTTTACCCAGCTACCTGAATGGGCTTTGCCACCTATACCATGCTCCAACTGCAATAGCTGCACTGTTTCTATTACGTGAACCAACTTGATTAAAGCAGATGTGCTGTGTCTCTGCCCGTAAGGTCCAGATAACCCTTTTATCACACAGGGACCATTTTTTTCATTCTTCACATTTGGCATGTTCACTTGCCTTTATCTTTCTACCTGCCCGCCTTCCTATCCCTCCAGTCACCTCTCCATTTGTACACATTAAATTTCTTTTCTTCAGTGAAACTTGGAGATTATGTTTAAAGGAGTGAATCAGACTTTTATATGACTTGTTAAAATGATGAAACCTCTCTAAAAACAAATACACCTTTCTTTTTGCCAGACCTTTCTTACAATCAAGATTTAGCAAATCTGAATGGAGCTACTGCTTTTACCTACAGTTTGCATATTATGTCAAGAAAGTTTCATATATTACCTATATTCGGTTTAGAAAATGTCCTTTTTAGTTCCTTAAGCCCACGCTTTAGCTTTTCTAAATACAAAGAGTCTTTCAAAATCCAAATCAGCAGATGTTTTCAACAGTACATGGAGCTTTTAGTTTAGTGACAGATGAAGAATGAAATAATTTCCTTGGACAATACAGATCAGGAAATGAATTCTATATTAAAAAAAAAAACAGGGAAAAAGGTTAAGTTTACAGCAAAGATTGCAAAATAGAAAATGTGAGCAGAGTACAATTATCGAAATGTTGGAATACCAGAAAGATCAAGTTTCCCTAAAGTTTGTTTTTCTTACTTGACTCACTAAAACAAGTTGCAAAAAAGATTATGTGTATGCTGCTGTTTTCAGAGCCGCGGAAAGAAAGACCATTAGTATATCCAAAGCACACCTTTTTTCCAAAAATATCTGAAACCTTAAGAGTTTGTTGAAATTAACAAATAAAATTAACAACTTGGAAGCAACTGAGAAGCTGTTCAAGTTTCACAGGTAAATGTCTAAGATTATGTTCTTTGAAAGTGGGTGGCGTTTAATTTCCTCCCCATTGTGGTATCAAAATAAGCCTCATTTAGAAAAACTGAATGCTTAGCTATCCTCACTAAAGCTAAGAGTAGGCTAGTACAGTGATAAGATACAGTTGCTTAACTACCGCAATAGCTATTTTCAAGAGTTCTATTTTTAACAGTTTCGAGATATTTCCCTTTCCCTTTTCTCCCTCTCACCTCCTCCCTCTCCCTCTCCTCCCCATTTCTCTATGCCTTTGAACTTCTCTTAACAAACTTTCTGCATCACTTCTGTTACAATACTAGGTCCAGTCCATCACTGGA
This sequence comes from Struthio camelus, assembly GCF_040807025.1. Lineage (NCBI taxonomy): Eukaryota > Metazoa > Chordata > Aves > Struthioniformes > Struthionidae > Struthio > Struthio camelus. The sequence continues at coordinate 18,740,207 of NC_090982.1, read as the reverse complement.
CACATCTTCAAATTCTTCCCATAATTAAAGATAAAATACCCACATTCAAACTAACATATCTTATTAAATTATTATGAAAGGGCCTAGCTAAACCCACACACTCAGAACTATAAAATAGTTCATATTGTGAAACACTTCAACAAAATTCTTTTAAACCTAGTTCCAATATTATCATTAATCTCTAAATTATTTGTATTTTAAAGCCTTTTTAACCAAAGCTCTCATAAAAGCCTGTTAAAACATTTCATTCTTGCTTATATTATTATGCCAGGTAACATTTAGCTTTGTATCACTGCCCACGAGAGTAGTGGAAACAGCTCAGCCTTAGCTACATCTACAGGATGAAGTAATGCAGGATGATGGCATGGAAACTAACAAAGAAAACAACTGCCTATTGTTTGGTAGGCGCAGATTCCAGTACTTCTTCTTCTAAGAGAAAACGATAATCTTCTGCAGAAAATCAATATTCTTTGCAGCAGTGATCAGAAAAGAAGGAAAAAATGTCCTGGTATCTTATGTTGTTGTTTGAAAAGTATATGGCGTAAAGTAAAAACCAACAATTACACTTTACCAGCCAATTAATTTGCAAAGAATGTCCAAGAGACCTGGTTCAAACAGTAATAAAATTGGGACATAGACAATGGACTGTACCAGGAAAAAGATCAGATATGAAAACTTATTTCTAATTTTGACTCTAGTGTTCTGCCAGCTTTATGCTGGGGAAAAGTCTGAACACAAATAGTACCATCCTAGAGAAAGCCTATCATAAACATTTTCAGTGAAAATGATTGAAATCATTCAATATTTGATGTGAAAGGCAGAACTTTCAGATTTTGGAAATGTCAGATTTAAAATACTGGCTATGCTTCGGCTCTGGAGTTTCTCATCTAAAATCTGGTGATCTAGAGAACACAGATTAAATCATTATGCAAAATTTTCATTGTACCAGAACAAAGACTAATATTTGTACCAGGAAATTGGGTACAAATTTCAATCTGAGGTCTTTTTTTCCCCTAAATACATTAAGATGGACCCTAAATTTAATATATTTTGTGGCTTACTGAAACAAACTGACATAGAAAGTCTATCAATACATTTTTTCTTGGAAAGTATAGAGCTTTCCTAATATTCTGAGAACATTTTAAGATGAGCATGTAGCAGGCAACTTTATCTTATTTCACATCCTGTTCACATGCCAGGCTAAAGACATATATAGGACTAAACTGAGTCTACAGCAGCCTATCTATTTCTCCCAGTACTTCCAAACTGTCAGTAACTAATTCTATTTTACTGCACAGTGAAGCTTTCATTCCACTCAAAATCGCAGGCGCTTGTGAAAATTTCTAAGTGTTTCTGTGCACAACAGATGACTAATGACATGGTAATACCTATGCTGACCATGGCTGCAAAGTCTACCCATTTTAAAGAAATCTCTGTTCTTAAAAACACATACTAAAAAGTGAAAAAAAAGATGTATAAAAGGAAGTCATTTCTTCCTCAAATGCTATTTTACTATTTTTTAACAGAGGTCCACAGATGGGGTCAGGTAGAAGTGGTCTGCTGCTCAGTTATATGTGGCAGTTCATCTGTCAGTGTTATAAGCCATGAGATTTCATTTTATATTGAGAAAAACCTAGAGGGAGTCAGGGTATCCTTCTAGACTACAACAGAATTTTTGTCTTAAGGGCACAATTGAGTCACATTAAGTCTGGCTTTAGCCCTTCTATTCCAAAGGAGAGTAGAGTTAACTTAAAAAGATGATGGGAGTGACACAACATAAAGGGGTGTTTCAGAAGTTCACACCGTCATATTAAAAATGTCACAAAGGGAAGCCATGCTGTATCTTTAAAAGGAGACCAATACTTCTCTTTCAGTTGAGTTCTCTTGATTTCAAGGAGGATTTTCAATGAAAGCAAGGAAAAATTTCCTCAATACAGGAGGAGCCATTTAGGGAACATTTAAACAAACCAGACCTGCAGAAGTCGATGGGACCTGAATGGCATGCACTCATGAGCGTGAAGGACCTAGCAGAGGTCACTGCGAAGCCATTCTCGATTAGCTTCGACAGGCTGTGGCAACTGGGAGAGCTTCCTGCGACTGGAAGAAAGCAAGAGTCCCTCCTGTACTCAAAAAGGGCAAGAAAGAGGACGTGGGGAACTGCAGGCTGGTCAGCCTCACCTCCGTCCCTGGGAAAGTGGTGGAGCAACTAACCCTGGATACCGTTTCCAGACACAGGAAGGACAAGAAGGTGACTGGGAGCAGTCAGCATGGATTTAGGAAGGGGAAACTGTGGTTATCCACCTGATAGCCTTCTAAAACGCGATGACTGGCTGGCTGGATGAGGGGCGAGCAGTGGATGTTGTTTACCTTGACTTTAGGAAGGCTCTTGACATTGTGTCCCGTAACACCCCGCAGCGACAAGCTGATTAACTACAGACCAGAGAAATGGAGAGTGAGGTGGCCTGCCAACTGGCTGAACTGCTGGCCTCGGAAGGTTGTGACCAGTGGCAGAAAGTCCAGCTGGAGGCCCGTCAGTGCTGGTGTCCCCCCAGGCGTTGATACCGGGTCCAGTACTGTTTAACCTCTTCATTAACGGCCTGGAGGATGGGACAAAACGCACCCTCAAAAAGTTTCACAGGATCACAGAATGGTTGAGGTTGGAAGGGACCTCTGGAGATCATCTAGTTCAATTCCCTGGCTCAGGCAGGGCCACCTAGAGCACATTTCCCCGGATAGTGTCCAGACGGCTTTTGAATATCTCCAAGGATGGAGACTCCACAACCTCTCTGGGCCACCTGTGCCAGTGCTCTGTCACCTTCACAGCAACGAAGATTTTCCTCGTGTTCAGACAGACCTTCCTGTGTTTTGGTTTGTGCCCTGTATCTTAGGCTGCATTAGACAGACGGTTGCCAGAAGGGGTGGAGGGGGGTGATCCTTCCCCTCTGCTCAGCACTGGTGAGACCCACACCTGTAGTGCTGGGTCCAGTCCTGGGGTCCCTAGTACATGGGAGATATGGAGGTACTGGATCAGGAAACAGAGGGCCACAAAGATGATTAAGGGACTCCAGCCTCTGTCATGAGGAGAAGCTGATAGAGCTGGAGCTGTTTAGCCTCGGGAAGAGAAGGCTCAAGGGGGCTCTTATCAAAATGTATGAACATCTGATGAGAGGATATAAAGAAGATGGAGGCAGATGTTTCTGAGTGGTATCCACTGAAAGAATGAAAGGCATAAACTGAAACACAGGAAATTCCACTTAAACCTAAGGGGATGATCTCACCTTGGAACAGGTTGCTCAGAGGCGCTGTGGGCTCTCCATCCTTGGAGATATTCAAAAACCAGCTGAACATGAACCTGAGCAACCTGCTGCTGTTGACCCTGCTTTGAGCATGAAGCAAGGTGAGGGTTGGACTGGAGACCTCCAGAGGTCCCTTCCAGTTCTGAACTATGCTGTAATTCTGTGAAATTATTATTCCAAAAAGTTATAAATTATTTACGCTACTGAACTATATTTCAATTTTTCTGAATCTCCTATTTGGAAGTAGTTGGATTTTTTTTCTCTAGATACATGGAGTCAAAACAGCAGTTCAGCCGAAATGCAGTTGGATAAGAATGAAGACTGTTTGATTTTAAACAAATTTTACAGATGTATTCCTACAGCTTTTGTGAAAACACTCAAGAACAAGGGTCAATACTTGAAGCTATTCAAAAAAAGAGATAATCCTTTAAGTTTTTATCTTTCAAGTACTGCCCAGTCTGAACACCATTCAAACTAGTCTTCACTGCTGGCATGGTACAGTAGGAATGGTACCATCATATATTTGTGTTCAATGTGTAGGTTTTGAACCAATTAGACAGTGTCAGGGCTACTTTTATGTGTGAACAGTGCCCAGACAGGCACAATGAGTTACAATAAACACTGTATAATTTTTGGTTTTCTGAACATATTTGAGAGAGTTCTCTTCTTGTCTGAAGCAGACGTTCAAATCCGATTGACTGAGCCGTTTTCGTCTTGGCTCATAAGTGATACATCCTCTCAGATCACTGTAGAATATGGTCTTTATAGTTAATGATTACACACGAACTGAACTGGCCGTGAATGGTGTAAATTTTTTAATCATTACACTTGCTCATTTCAATAAGCTCAGAACTCGCTGCCATTCAGTCCTAGGAGGTAAGAGAGCATGTCAGAAGATAGCCTATGAGAAATAAAAGCAATATATTAATATACAGTAATGTGTTGAAACACATTTGAACTACCTTTATTTCTGCATCTGTCAATTGATATTTTTGAAACATTGCCTCTCTCTGCACTTTTAATGTCCAGCTCTAGCCTCTCTCAAAATCTGTCTTGGCTATTAAAATTATATGTTGGTATTTTTCCTCCACTCTTTTGCGGTGAAAAAGGGAAATATGTAAAATTTCTATAATATTAGAACAATGAAAAAGAGTTTCAGATCTGCCATTAGACAGTGAAATGTATGATTGCAAAAACTTCCATTCAAAAAAAATTTTTCTAAGTTTTTTTTCTAAAAGTTTTTCTAAGGCAACTTTGTGGCTGCCTTTCTTGTGTTGCACAATTATAGAGAAAAGATTCAGCATGAACACTGTTAGGGATGACTGTTAGTAAGTTCCTTTTAGTCTGTTTTTCTAAGGAAATGAGGCTTATGCAATTGTGCTGTCTGTCTGTATGTCTGTCTGTCTTTCCTCTCCAGTAACTTTTGAAGCTGCTGGATAATTTTGCCCATGTCTGGTGAGGGCACAGAAGAAGGAAGCTTGGCTGAGAAAACATACTTTCTCTGAAGTTCTGTGAAAATCGGCAGCTGAATAGAAGAGACAGATTGAAATGCCTTGCTGAATGAGAAACTTAGCAGGCTTTCTCTTTGGCTAAGGAGCTAGTCATTCAGCCTAGATGTACTGCCTCGCCATCTGTTACAGGTGAGACAGAGTAAATGACAACCTGTAGCGGATCTGAATACTGGAATATTTGAGAGCCAAAGAGGTTAGAGCTTTTACCGTACCTGATTATCTCACACACTCACTCAGTTGCTCACCTGCAGTGTCTGGACTTCCCTTCCCCACAGACAAGCTCTCTGTGGGCCTGGGACAGTCAGGCAACAAGCTGGGTCAGCTCTTGCTGCACTGCTGCTGGCCTTGGGCATTACTGACCAGGGTCTGTGGACATCCATCAGCATTTGTGTCCAGGCAGCTCCCTGATCTCCACTATCTTCTCCGACTTCCAGGATCTTTCTTCCAGCCAGGATCTCTACCATCTTCTTTCCCAGCCTCCTTCTTCTTTCTGAGACCACTTTTCATGAACTCTTCTTTTTGGCACCAGCTGTTATTTCCAGGTCCCCAAGCCCCTGGTTTTCTAAATCTAAATAGTCTCATGTGCACAGTGCATGAACGACCTCCTAATCAGTGGTTCTATCTCCTTATTAGTTGGAGGACTCAGGAGGTGTTTTTCAGAATTTACAACCAGCCCATGCCAGCTGCAGCTAGCAAGTAGCAGGCTTGTGCTTGAGGGTTCAGAGGTTCAATTTCAGACATTCACCCCCCCACCCAATACACACATATGCCCAGTTATCTGCTGCCTTTAAGGGGTCACAGTTTAACCTGTTTTTTTCACCTGTTACACCAACCAAGATGTATGCAGTGGAACCGCACTGAGCTTGCCTCTAACCTTTCCGTCAGGGAAGACAGAGGTGGGAATAAGGGAAGTTTTAAGGATGTGTGAGCAAATCAAATATACTATGGCAGCATAGCTTCACACTGTGCATCAGTACAGACCATCAGTCCGTTGGAGATCAGATGAGATTAATTGTGCTGCTCAGGAGCCAATGTTAGAGTTATGTCTTTGTTCTACCTGTCAGGTGACAGGTGACAAAATTTAGTTGATAAAAAGTAACTTCAGTGCAGCATTATGGACAAAAAGTAGATGGCACTAGGTAATTGAGTTATAAAACATAGAAATCAGAAAAAAATATAAAATTTTACACTTTTAGAATAGAAAAAATGATGACAAATTCCATCACTACTGTTCAGGAAGAGCCTGGTTGAGCAGTCTAATCAGAAGTAGCTAGCTCACGGAGGGGACTTTAGTAGCAATCTGGAATCAAGAAAAAACATTCAATTTGTTCAAATGTTTTACTTCTTTAGTTCTGAAAAGAGACCACAACACAATTTTTGAGTCATGATACTTCGTATTAATAAAAAAGCTAATTATTTATTCCTGCTCTTCGTTTGCTAGATAACAGATTTTTGATACATTAAAATATGTTGTAAAATTCTGATTACTTCTTATTCTTAGGGCTTAAGTTTAAGCTGTTGAGAAAGACTTATTTCAAGGAGAACTGCTGCTTTTCAGAACTATTTACTGCTCTGTACTGTTTTGGGTACAAAAAGGCTTACAGCTTGGTGAACTCAAAAAGGGCAAATGTCTTTAAAGTGTAAAATTCAAGGATGTTTTCTCTGTTTCCTGTCAGCTTATATAACTAACTGGCAAGGAGGACAGCATTAGCAATAAAAAGTAGAACTGTCTCTGCAAAGATAGAGATCTAAATAATAGTGGTGGGATGCGTGAGAGGATGAAAAGATCAGCAGAATTCATCTGGAACATTTCAAAGACTGATTATTTTCTTCACTTGTCAGAGGCCCTGTTCCTTAAGAATAAAAAACAGCAGCTAATAAAATGGAAACTTCATATGGCAGACACCAAAAAGAAAAGAACTTTGCCGGTGCTTTTTGGAGTTTGGTGTTGTTTTTGTTTTCTGTTGGTTTATAGCTGCCTAAAGAACATGTGGTTTTTGGGGCACACAGTTTAGCTGTTTCTGCTGGCAGTGCTCGTTCAGTTACCTCAGACGGGGCCATGAGGGAGGGCTTCGTGTGGGCTGCTCGGGTATGTCGCTGTGCGGGTTGTCAGTAGCAAAAAATTGAATCCGGGACCTCTGGGTTTAATGTATGATCTGAAAGATGCAGAACCAAGGCAAGAGCAAGCTAATCAGTCACTATTTATGACTGTCACTACACAGGAGGAGACAACAATGATACTGAGCGGGGCATACGCTACATAAAGAGCAGTTTTTTCTGGTATTCGAGCATAACCTAAAGTTGAAGGTGAGGAATACTTTGGGATCCTCCTGTACTGCTAGGAAGCAAGCAGATAACATTATTTCATGGTTCATGTAAAGGGAATACAGGGGAAAAAACATATACATTTTATTCTTCTCCTTAAGAAGAGAAGAATTTATTCTGTTCTGCTGCTGCAGAAATTCTTCTTTCTTTATTCCACACCCTGACACAGGCAGCGTCTCAGATCTCCCAGCACACTCATACATATACTATAATATGTGGCAGCCTAATGATGTTTTCACTGTGGTGGAACAGTGATTGCTTCCTTTATAAAAAGGTTTAAAAAGGTTAGAAGAGATAACAACAGGAATTAGAGGGCTTTTGGATTCAGGAAGCTTCAAATAGCTTTTGGAAAATATTTCAGTTTCTGAGAATTATGTGTAGATTTGTGAGTACACGTATATAACCTATTGTTAAAGACAGACAGTGGCAGCAAGGAAATTAGGGACTTAACACTTTTTTGCCTTGTTGTTTATCTTATTCTTGTCTTAATTTTGTAGCCATTAGATGTTCATTTATAGTCTAATAATACTGATTTCAGTTTGAGAGTTAATTTAAAAGGTAGGGTATATATATCAGGTTAGGGCATACTACAGAAACATTGTAATACCCAAGTCCATTTTCAGGAAGTGTCCTGATTTCTAAAGAGAACTAATATTGACATAGTCAATGGGTGACTGTAGAAATTGTAGGTGGTTTCAAACTCAGCCTGACATGCCCTCTGAACTTCAGAACCTTTAATTCGACCTACACGATCAGCTAAGGTTCCCTCACAAAATTGTATCAGAGATAGGGGATACTAGTCACATCTGATAGTCCCCTCTATTCCTTTGCAAGATCATCCTACCCTTGCTGAACTGCATACGGAAGATTATTCTTTCCCAGGCATATCCACCCCATTTCTCCCCTGTGATGTACCATTATCCACTTAACGTTTGTAACTTTTCCCTAACTGCCTCATACACTGTGGATAACAACATCACTGAAAGATTTCTTGCCATTTTTGTGACAACATGAAGGCAGAGGTGCATTTATAGTGCTACATTCCATCTTAGAGAAGATCATGCAGATCCACGTTTGTAATTACTTATAGTTAAAAGATGTAAATCTATGTGATGATAGTTTACAAAAATCATCTATCAAATTCAGAGATATATTGTCTTTGTTTGCTTGTTTTTGCACCAACAGTTATCTCCCGGCTAAATAGAAATGGAGTTCTACCTCTGATTTAAAGTAGAACCAGGGTATGGTTTTTATGCAACAGTGCACTCATGTGGCAAGATTTAGAAGGTACGTACCTAGTTTATTTCCGTATTAGCTAAATGCAATGTATTTTTTTCAATGCAGAAAACAATATAACACATTAAAACTATTATATGTAGATACTATAATTCTGTTATCCAGTATAATCCATTTTAGATTAGTTTTCTTGTCATTCTTTTATCCTTCTTTGTTTGCATACTTAGAAAAATACCCTCTTTCAAATAGGTTTGGTGAGACAAGTCAGGGTTTCAAATAGAGAATATTATCTTGTTTTGTGATGTCTGTTTCTTCAGTATGGCTCCATTCTTTACTGTAAATTTAATTTCAGAGTGTAATCTTGGTACTTTTATTGCATTCATCACCATAGTCTAAACATCTATTTTTCTAACAGAGACCTGACTATAGCTAAGATGCTATCACAGTACAAGCTGGGAACACCACTATTTATGGCTTCTCAGCTACTGTCCAATCAATTGTATACAGAAGTCTGACTATGAGCTCTCATAGCCTGAAGGCAAGACCAGATGTGTAGCTGGAAGTAATAATTTTTATTAGAGTACCTGGTAAGGTTGATTAAAGTATAAATAAGCTTCTGGGCACACAAGTCCCTCTTTAAGCCTGAAAAAGAAATGACAAACTTGAAAACTAAACATTCACTGAAAAAAATGGCTATTTAATTAGGCCTAGAACATGCAATATATGCATCTGTGATATCTCCGTCCGGTCCCTCAAGGAAGGCCTACAAAACACCTTCAAGAGATAGGCATTGGAACTAAAATTCGTAACTTGTGGGAATACCAAAAAAAAAAAAAGATATTGGAAAGTAGATGCTGGTTTTGTAGCTTATTACCGTGTCTCTCCCCATCACTAACTTGCATATTCCAGAGACTAAGAATTCTTTTTCTTCCATTAAGAAGACAGCTGTCTGAAGGAAACGATAGCAGGCACCTGTAGACGGAGAGTTTTTAGTCAGTCAGAGAGATGATAAATGCTTAGCTGATACAAATCAAATAAACTTTACTCCTGCCATTTCTACTCTTTGTGGTGTTTCAGGAGGAAAGAGGCCCTTGGGAGCACATCTTCCATGCTTAGGACAATCACAAGTGGGTGTAGATCTGTACAACGTCAGGGAGCAGCAGCAGTGGCTGCTCCTCAGAGGAAGGTGAGCCAGGAGCCGAGGATGACAGCGAGGCAGGTAAGGGAAAGGCCTCACATGACAAGGGGAGCCGTCCCACAGTACCCAAACAAGGAGAAGAGAGCAGAAGAGTGACCTGTTAACAGTAACAGGTTCAGCAAACAGTCCAGTGATCGCCAGAGTCACTATAGTAGTGAGAAGGTAGGTCCAAGTCAAGACAGAAAGTCAAGTCAACAAGGCAAAGTCAGGATCAGCACAGTAGAAGGCATGGCATGCCTACAGCACTGCTGAGGCAAGGACAGAGGGCAACGGCATGAACTTAAATGCAGTCTGGCCATTGCCTTTTGTAATGTAACTACAGCTGCCTCATACCAACCGCTGGGCAGTCAGGCCAGGCAGGGGAAACCTGTCGTCAGAGTAACCAGAGCACACTGCATTCAGGAACATCCTGTTTTTTCAAACGACTGGGTCATCACCTTTGCTGAACACAGCTTCTCTAAACCATAGATCAGAGCTGGCTCTCACATACCAATCTGCTGCCCATTCCACGTAAGATGTGTTAAAAAAAAAAAAAAAAAGACTACTGCTCTTTGTCAGTGCTATGAAACACTGGGCTTCCTCATAGATATTAGCTCTGCAGGAGGACTACGCAACACCCCATGCCTTCTGGATCTGGTGTTCCTTAGTCCTACATGGGTGGCATGACACTGACTACAAGCATATAAAAACGCATACCTGATGTTTCTTTAATGGGGCTCTTCAAGCACAACCTTAGCTACAGGTGCTGCAAAAAGTGGGTTCATGCACTCATCATCAAAAGACTACCTAGAGCTCAATGTTCTGTATGACATTTATTATCACTACGTGTAGCGCACTTACTGAGGCTGGGAAAATCATTTCACCTGGATTCCAGTCTTAGAGGGTCGTCTTACAGATGCATTTTACTCCAGCGTGATCTCTTACTTTGCAGAAAGGACAAGAATGCTTGAAAAGGTCTTAGAGGGCTTGTTAAAGTATACGTTATTGAATTTTTTCATTTTTTTGCTTGCATTGATTGTCTCAACTTTTAAGTACCCTAAGCTTTTCATAGCTTTGTCGATGTTAAGGGATTAGCTCAAAACCGTGCACAAACACAAATCTCTCCCAGCTCCCAGCTGGGGAATCCTCTGGAGCCCAGGCCGGCGATCTTTGCAGTGGCAAGGGGGACAGGAAGACATGTAAGGGCAAAGCTGAAAAACCTGAAAGCGCACTCCCAAGGATGGCTCCATGCTTCTAGTTACTACCTGTTCCCATTCAGAAAATGGTAATATTTCAGGTCAGCACCAGTTTCAGCAAACTTGCTCACTGCAACCACTGAACCGCTTGATCAAGACGCCTTAAGACGCGGCAAAACTGTGACCAGCGTGTGTCCTCAGCAGAAACACCTGTCCGCAACACGAGAGGGAAGTCACGTTCATCCTTCGAGTTTGGTCCACCTACCACCCAGCACACATTGACAACCCACTCTACATTGAACACGGCCTGAAGGAGGAGACCCACGCACCCCACGCCTCCACCCCGCCCGCCCGCCACACTACGAGGCCGCCAACCGCCCCCCGCGCGCGCGCGCGCCAACCGCCACCGCCCCACCCCCGCCCCCCACGGCGGGCGCAGGCGCCCTCTGCCCCACGCGCGCGCGCGCGCGCGCGCCGCCGCCGCCGGCGAGGCGCCCTCTGATGACGCCACCTCACCTGGCGTCCAAAACAAGCCCGGCACCGCCGCGGCCTTGCGGGCGCAAGCGCATGCGCGCTAGGTGAGGCGCCCCGTCCCTTTCTCTCGCCCCCTCTCCCGGGCCGCCCCCCCCTTCCCCCTCCCCTCGCGCCGCGCCGTTAACTGACAGCGCCGCCCGCCGCCAGGCGAGGAGCGGGCCGCCGCGGGGGGACGGTGCCGGCCGCCCGGCTTCCCCCCCCCCCACCTCCTTCTCCTCTTCCACCGCCACCACTCCCCGCCTTCCCGGGGCGGGCGGAGCCGCGCGCGGGCCCGGCGGGGAGCGCGGCGGCCGGCCGCTGCCCCTCCCCGCCGCCGCCGGGGGCAGGAGCGGGAGCGGGGCAGCGCCTCGAAGGGGGCTGATCGGTGTCTGTGGTGCGCAGGTGAGCCCCATGTCGGTGCCCCGGCCGGGCGAGGGCGAGCGCGGCCGTGCCTAGCCGGTGCTGGGGAGCCGGCCCCCGGGGCACAGGCAGCCCGGCCGGAGCCGGAGAGGCCGCCGGGCGTGGGTGGCGGCGGAGACATGGAGGCGGCGCAACCCGCGGGCGCCGCCGAGCACCCGCCGCCCCTGGCCCCGGCCGGCTGCCCGCCGGGCAGGCAGGAGGAGGAGCAGCGGCAGGACGAGGAGCGAGGTGGTGTGGGAGGCACGAGCGGCCGCTGCCCCTGGGAGCAGAGCCTGAGCCCCGAGCTGCAGCACGGGTACCGCATCCTCCGCGAGTTTCTTCTGGAGAAGCACCGGCCTCTGACAGCGCCTTTTTTGAAGCCGCTGGCAGATGAGGCATCCGTCCGGGATGAAGGAGGAGCTGGCTCCCCGTCAGGTCGCAGCAGCGCTCACTCGGTCCAGCAGTTACCTGCTGGAATGTGGCTGCTGAAGATGGAAGAGAAATTTTCCAGCGGGCAGTACACAGGGATAACGGATTTCGTGGCTGACTTCCGGCTGATGCTGGAGACGTGTTACCGGCTGCATGGTGTGGATCACTGGCTCTCCAAACAGGCCCAGAAGCTGGAGATGATGCTGGAACAGAAGCTGGCACTGCTGTCCCGGTAGGTGTAGCAAACTCCGCAATTGCTCTGGCCGGTGCCTTTTACACAAAGTGAAGGAGGAAGGTATATTTCTTTGTGCAGCTGTCGAGGGTTTGAGGATTTGCTTCTACTGAGAATCCTTCAAATCTTGTTTTTAATTTAAACTTTCTGGGAGGCGCCAGAGCTGAAAAACATCAAAATGCAAAATAAGGCTCAGTGTTTGCTTGCTAAGGATTTTCTTTTGTTAAGGTTGGCAGGGACCTCTGGAGCCTTTCTGGTCCAACACCACTGCTTAGGCAAGATCAGCTGCAACAGGTTGTCCAGGGTCATGTCCAGTTAGGTTTTGAGGGGCATGGAGACTCCACAACCTCACTGGGCAACCTGTTCCGCTGTTCAGCCACTCTTGCAATGAAGAACGGCTTTTTTATGTTCGGGTAGAGTTTCTTGTGTTTCAGGTGGTGCTTACTGCCTCTCATCTTGTCACTGGGCGCTGCTGAGAAGAGTCTGGTTATGTCTTTTTTACACCCTCCCCTCGGATATTTATACACATTGATAAGATCCCTCTTGAGCCCTCTCTTCTCCAGCCTAAGCAGTTCCAGCTCTTTTAGCCTCCCGCTGTATGAGAGATGCTCTAGTCCTTTAATCATCTTCATGGCCCTTTGTTGGTCTCGCTCTAATAGGCTCATATCCATCTTGTACTAAGGAGCCGGGTATTGGACACAGAAAAAAGAAAAAGTCTCTTATGTACGTGCAGCAGAACTTCTTTGGAAAAGATGTCAAATTTAACTCCTGCTATTTAACTCCTGCTATTTTACGCAGGCAGAAGCAAGTGAAATTGCCTAACTTTTGTGAACTGTCTCTTTAAAGTTAGAAGCCTTCTCTGTTAAAAGTAGATGATACATTTTACATGCTTAGTGTGTACAAATTTTTTACTGCTGTTAAGAATAAAACGTTGAGGCAAAAGTACCTGTTCTGACACTGCTATTTAATGTCAGAATAGTTTTAGATAGTGATAAAGCGGAAGATAACTGCTGGCATGCTAGTTTTAGTCTGAAATGTCAAATAGCAACTGCTATATTTAAAGTCCCTCACAGGAACTTATTTTTCAGCCAAAGCAGCTGGAGCATGAAAAACTCTCAGCTGTATAGTAGAAGGCCCTGTTTAAGTCACAACTGAAATGCACCTTTCCGCTGGAGTTTGGCGTGTGCTTGATGTCTTTGTGTTCATAAAGCATGGAAGCTTTTTACAGTGAAAGGTCCACCAGTCTACTCTGTGACTTAGTATCTTGCATATAAAAAACGATAAGTGTTTTGGAGGTAGGGAGAAGAAGAACAAGGAGGGAGATATGAAGAAATATCAGAAGCTGTAGGCGTCCATCTGCCTCAAACCTGCCAGTGACACAGAGTGATATTGCTGGCTGGAAAGAAGAACCTTGCTTGCGTAGAGAGAATGCTTGAAGAGGGTGTTGCGGAACTCAAATGAATAAGCCACGGTGAATGTATTCTGTGTTAGTGTGTCAACACTACACCTTTGAAACTTATTCTGCATAAACGTGTTTTTGGGTCAGGCTGGGAGTAGATGGGTAGGAGCTGAACCCAAAGGGGAATGAATATTGCTGGCTTTCTTGAGTTAAATTTGATCTTCAATAAGAAAGAATTCTTGCCTCAAAAGAATTGCTGCTGACAAATGAATAGATAAGCAAATACAGCTTGGAAGGTTAATCCCGAGTTCATTTCTGTATGTTATCTACTGCTAACTATGTATAATCTTTCCCAGTCAAAAAACTACTACTTGGAAGAGTATGTTACTGCAGTATAAAGGTTGAATGATTGTCTATGCAAGGACTGATTATGCTTTTGAATTTGGCTCTTCTGCATTCTGTTTAAAAGCTGTCTGTATAGGGACGTTGCATAAAACTACTCGATTTGCTGCGACTGCAATATCTCAGCAGTATTTAACTGAAGGACATCTACCTCTTTGCTGTTGCATGCTGCGTCATTTTTCTTGTTAACTGTTGTTTTCACAGTGCTTGGTATGTGTTGGAATTGCAGTTCAGTATTTTGGGCAGCTAGCACACAGTGAAGTGTTCTGCTTAGTTTTGCTTTGTTGTATTTCTTTTTCATCACTCTAAGTTGATATGTCTGTTAGAAATGAAAGGAGTTCTTAGACAACAGGTGAAATTCAGCGAACTCGCTGAAAATGCTGAATAATACTGAACGCTTGTTGGATTTGGTATGACATGGGGGTGCTCAGTGCCCTTTGGCTTCACTTTCTTGTGAAGCGTCAAATCTATGTACTGATCGATGTTTGTATTTACTAAAAAAAATAAATACAGTTGATCTTGCTGTTCTTTCACTCACAATCTTTTTTCAAATAAACAGGAAATATTAAATAGGCTAGAAATTATTCTACGTCAATATAATGAATACCTAATTAACACTTAAGAGATGTTTAAATTTTTTAAAAAATATTTAGCTTGTATATTAGCTTGGTAGAAGTTTCTGAAAACTGCATTAACGGAAAGGATTATGGAATCCAAAAGTCTCAAAGTTCTTTTACAGTTTTTGGAGAAACAAGCATTTTAAGTGTTTAACAGAACTAACTCCATTAGTAAAAAATGAAATGTGAGAACAACTTCTTGGAAAAATCATTCTTCCTTCACTGCAGTGTAGTAGTTAGCTCAACAATCCCCATCAGGTGGCTCCTGGGCAGCAACGTTGCCGGTAAGATTGTCGGGTCTTTCAAACCACAGAAAATTGTCTTAGAATGGAGATAGCTCTTATGAGCCTTGTTTACAAGGGCTATGTCTCTGTTAGCAAGTGGATTGACGCGATGAGAACAATGCAACACAAAATTTTGCTCTAAAGACTTAACATACATGCTACTCGTGTTTTAGGGCAACTTATTTTGGTCCAGCTTTGGTATGTTTGTAGGGACCAAGTGCTTATTAGCAGTTCAAGCACAGTAAGTATTTACTGGAATGTACCTTTCAGTTCAGTTATATCCCAAAAGAGTTTTGTTGGTACAGTCAAACACTGCTCTGAGGTGTGAACCAAGGTATGGTAAGTGCGGGCGTGCAGGTGACTTGCTTCAAAGTGTGCTCCTGATCTGAGCCAAGCTACTAATGTGAACTCACGCAGGAGATGAAATGAGCGTGATATTATCCACAGTATGTTATCTGCATGCTGTTATTGCATGCTGTTATTGGAGAAGGACAAGCAGACAGTTGATTTGTGTAAAGGGTTGTCTGTAGAAGTAACGTTGAGTCACATATTGAAGGAGCAATTTAGTCATGAAAATTCTAGTATACAGAGCATAACATTACTTTAATCCCTCCTTTTGCTCCCTCCCCCTCCCCCGGCAGTAGGCTATGATTTTTTTTTGAACCTCAATCAGAAAAACATTTCGTATTCCTAAAAACAGTGTGAGTTTATAATGGCCTTCCGTAACCTGCAGTAATTGAAAAATAAGTATCTGTGATTGTTTGACTTGGAATGACAGAATCTGTGGTAATTTTTTCCATTACTATAACTACTTTAAGACAGTGGTTTTGAAGCAGCTTGACAAACTAAAAGGATCAGTTATAATTAGTGCTTTTAGGGAGAGAGGAAAGCAAATTTGCAGATAACTTATTTCCATAGCATCAAAAATCAAGTACAATCTTTCAGGGAAAATAGAGTAGCAAGGCTACATCCTTTTATGCATATTAAGAAGGCTTCAAATACATGACTATTGGAAGGAACTGGATCTTTTGCTGCATTAGCCAATGACCATTAGCCAAACTACTAGTTCTTTCAGCTCTTGCTATGTAAACTACTACAACTGTGCTACCCTTGCCTATTCATTATTTACTCGTAATATGCAACAGAATGGAGGCAGTTGCTTTTTAGGAAGCTAATGTTAATTTTTAATATAAAAAGTTGTAAAGATGCTAATTCTAATTTTTTTTTCTTTTCTTTTTTAAACTAAAGGTTGTTATGATGATTGTACATGAAATGGTTAGTGGCCTCATGTTGCTGTGCTTCAGAACTGGTCGTGCAGCTGCTGTTTTTCTTGGTAGTAAGCAGCAGTATTATGTATTACCTTTTCTAAAACATTACTAGCAGCTTTAAGGTCTTCCATAGCAATGTAAGCAAAATAAATAGCTTCATCTTGGGCCAAAGTGGAATAAGAACATTCACTAGACTTAGGCAGTGTTTCCCGGTTGAGGGCTGTAGCATTTTAATCTGGTGCATCTGTTCCAGCAGGTATAAATACACAGCCATAATTAGCTGCATGGTAGTGTATATAATAATATTAAGGCTGTGTTTGTGCAAAGAGTATCAAAAGTAAATATAAACATGTTAAAATTATTTTATTTCAGCATAACTACTCATGCATAAGTGTTCTCAAACTCTTCATAAAAGTCTTTTGCAGCTGAAAATATTTTTTTAACCAAGATATGTTATTAGTTGAGTTTATTAAAATATTTGTCCTGTTGATGCCGAGGGAAAATTGTTTAATAATGATTTTCATTTTTTTAAATATAGTTCTTATCTAAACTGTGACCCAAACTGTGAACGTAAGCTTTATACTGCAGTGCACTATCACTTTCCTGAAAAGTGCCTCGGACAAGAAAAGTTGCACCTGAGATATTAAAATAGGATTCCTTAAAACAACCAGACAACTCTTCGTCCTTTACTTCAGGGACGCCAGCTTTGTCTTTGCTTTGCAGTTGAGTTGCATCTTGAAAATACACTGCTCATCAGAAATATTTATGAAGTGTACCTTGCATGTCTAGTATGTTACGCATTGGTGTCATTCTAAAATGACTTGTCTATCGTTGTATCTTTTCACTCACTATCAAGTGAGAATCTAATCACATTTTTAACAAAGCCTCTGTGTTGGATAGGGATGGAATTATTCTTGAAATATCTATTAACTGCAATCTAAAAGTTACAATTATCAAAAATAGTCTCTCTGCCGTATTTGTAATTCTGGAGTTTTTGTTCCGTCACCACTAGTTGTGTCTCCCAACATAGGATTGGCCAGGTTTCCATTATAAGGCTCGGTTCACTTCACTGCTGGTGATGACTTCTTTCAGTCTCGTAGCGTTTTCTCTCTAATTTGCAAGCTTAATTCTGTTTATAATATGGAGGAGTGTTTGTGTGCATCCCAATAGGGAAATCTTATTTGGAAGACCAAATTCCTTCTGTTACTGGCATCCGTACAAGCATAATCAGGTCCAAATGTAGCATTATTATACTAAATGAAGTCTTGAAATTAAGTATTTGGATTTATTCCAAATCCAAGTATTATTTCTTGGATTAAAATGATATGTTCAGATCTGAATTCATCTGTTACATTCTTAGACATTGATTCTGCATTGGACTTTGAGAGGTTTACCGTGTTTCTACAGTTTCATTAACTGTCAAATAATTCTATTTAATCATAAAAGACTGCATGAAGCTTTTGCAGATTCAGAAGTGGAAAAATATTCGTGATTATCCAAAGAATCTTCTGATTTAACATTTCAGTCTATAAAGACAGAACAGATTAATATTTAGTTGTGCTAATACAGATTTTATCAGAGACATCACCTTCTTCATGAGTCCTGTCAAGGAAAGCATGAAATCTTTGAAGCCTATTTTCTTCAGAAACTTGTATAGGTGAAACCATCTTTTTCAAAGGAGAAGATGCTAGATTTAATTCACATTGTACTTCTGGTGTATCCTGAGAACATGAATACACATGCTACTGCATGTTGGCTGCTTCTACAGTAATTGTGTAAGTGTATGCTTTTATGTTACAGCGAGTGAAAAGTAATCTTGAATGTCTGATGCAAGGTAAACTAATTCAGACTTCAGCTCACTCTCATACACCTAGAGTTAAGAAGTCAAGCAGAAATCTACCTACTTGCCTGTCCCTTATAAATCATTTCTAACTTCTAAAATTGCAGTTTTATGATTCATTTAAGTCATATCCAAGTGCACACCTACTGAAAAACGTATTCTTGGTGAAAATTGATTAGACAGCTTTTGAAAATTTAGTAAGACCGATTTTTTTGAACTAGATAGGGGAGTTGTGCTAGTTGGGGTCAGGAGTTGATTAGGTGGGATTGCCCTGTGGTGAGTGCCAGCCAGCATTTGGGTTGGTTTCAACAGGTCGTGAAACCACAGCCTAAATAGTTGATTTAAAAAATACTGTTCATGATGTAGTGTCTAATGCTTCAAGCTTAGGAAGTGTCGGAGTTGATTGACTGTATTCCTAGTTCTTTGTTTTTAGTCCTTACACTTGTCTGAAGTAGCACTGTTTGTCCACTTTGCTTCTCCCTGATTGTCCCCTTCCCAACCTCCTCCCAACATCATAGGTGCAAGTTGAACAGTATTTTCCTCTTTGCTGTTCAGTATGACTACTGCTTTGCAAACTGGTGGATTTACACTTTTTTGCTATTCAGTACAGTGTTACACTTCCTTGCAATATTTCTGTAAGAGTTGAGGTAACGTTATTAGTCTAGTTTTACAAATGAGAAGCTGGAGAATGAAGAGGAGGCCCAACTATTTCCTCTCTAAAGTTTCTGGGATGTAGTAACAGCCCTGGTTTGTTTCTCTTCATGTTCCCTACACTCCTGCCTACTTTCCATCTCCCTTCCTCTGCCACACAAACGCATTTTTCAAAGCCCAGTGATAGGTTCTTCCGTTTCCTTTTTCAGTAAATAAGGAATCTGCAATTAGATGTTTATGAAAAGTCTGAATTAGGTAACCTGGTAAGAATCACAGGGAATTAATGCAGAGATAGAAATAGATTGCAGATGTCAAAGTGCCTCATTCATCTTTCCTAACTGTGTCCACTCTCTTCCTTCTGCTTAATTGTGTACCACACAGCCTCTTCAAAACATGAGGCAGAGGCTGTGAAGACAAGTCCCATTCTGAGAACTTTTGTATTCTACATACTCCCCTTTCTACCTTCTGATGCATGCATAGCCTGAAATATAGAATTTAGCCACTAATATTTTTAACAGCTGAGAGGGGGCACCTTTATTTTGTAAAGCCTTAAAAATTGGACAAATTTGTATGGATTTCTTCAGCTGGAGTGAAATGCAAAGAGAAAGAAGCGCAAAAGCTGGTTCAGTCTCAGATACTAGCTTGAAAGCACGAGAGCACTGCATTTTAAGTTTACTGCCTTTTCTGTAGATTCAGCCACGTTCTTGGGGAACATGCTGTTTTCCTTATGAAAAGGAGATGTCTTTTCAGCATGAAACAGAAACCACACATGAACGGCTCCAATGTCAAAAGATGGTTTAAGAGTGCTCTAGGATTCTGTTTTCCGTTACAGTTACTTATGTTATAAAAATATTGAATAATGCTGTTCCCCATACAACTAGCTGTGTAAATTCTGTAACAGATGCTTCCAGTTCACTAGATAAGCCTGGAAATCTTACTTTGATAAAGTATGTTTTTATAAAATAGGAAATTTATTTCCTATAGTAAACAGCCTTTGTATTTGATCTTAATTTTCCTGCAGCAGCGACTTGCACCAAGCTTTAAAATGTTTATAAGTAAACTTCTCTTGAAATAGGTGATGCCCCATTGTCTCCCTCCCTCTTCTCTTTCCTTTCTCCCATGATTTGGGAGATACTGGAAGCATTTCTTAAGCAAACTGCAGGACAGATTGCTGTATCATAGAGAAAGATGTCTTTCTGCCTTGAAGTTTTAGAGAAACTTAAAGTATTAAGGATGCAGTTTTCCATTATGCTGCTGATGAAGAGAATGGTCTTGCTATCCTACCAAGAAACAGGATTTTTTTTTCCGTGGAAGGTACTGTACACCAGGTACTTTCTGGTGACTTATCTTTCTGTTGCCTTTGCTTGTTAATCACACTTGCCTTGCAGCAAAGCTATCATTCAATTTAATATAAGAGAAGATGGGAGTGGGAGGAAGAGGGTACTTCAGTTGCTCCAGTTACAGGTTTTTTAACAATCTTTAACTATCGGATACTTCATAATGTCTCCCAGTATTCCTTCTTTGGAAGCTGTGTTTTTAAATATTGCTTTGAAACTACTTAGAAATGTCTTGTGAGTTCATAAGGAAGGCACCCTCTAATCTTTTGACTCTTGAAGCTGGAGCAATAAGAACTTGGAGCAGAGTCCTGGGTGCTAAAGTAGCTGGTGCACTCCTTAGTGTTTCCAGTGTGTGATATGGGAGCTTCGTAACAAGCTGACCACATACACCCAGGCTACCAGCAAGTTTTCTTTTGTGCATCAAAAGCCCTACCCTTCTCTAATAAATTTATGTGGGGATGATACTCTGTAGTTGCCTTCATGTCTGGAGTAAAGACAACAAAAGAGTGGAGTTTGGGGGTTGAGGCTGATCAGGCCTTTGGTGTGGAAAAATGCTTTTTTTGTGTGTGTTTCTGTGATTAAAAGAACATCAATTAAGTATACTGCTTTTCAGATCAAATGTTTTAAATATCCCAAAACAACTCCAAATTAGCACTGAGGTATCGCTAGAGAACATAATTCCGAGGTCCCTCATATGATTGCTTTATGCAGAACACGCTTCTGTATAAACATAATTAAAGAACCATGTACCTTAAATTTGTACTTGAATTGTTTCTTGGAAGATTAGCTAAATAGATAGCATTATTTCAATTCTTCTGAGAAGAAGGTAGTGAAAAAAATCTTTCAGGTTTATAGAATTTATATTACTATTTAGAACTATTTATTACTATTATATTATTATTTAGAATTATTTATATATGGTAGTGCTTACATAAGACTTTCAAATGTGGTGTTGTGAGGTGTTTAGGTTGCTGGTAAAGAAAGATTATTTAAGAAGTTCCAGTCACTGGTTATTCATTCCTTCTGCCATACCATGTTTACCTGCCCTCTCAGTTGTGCCAAGGGAACTTTTTGTAAATTTTTTTTAAGGAGGGTGGAGGTGTTTTTTGGGGGGGGATTCAGCTCGTTGTTTCAGTGGCCTGGGTTACACAATAGAAGGTGTAACAGGGAGTAGGAGGAGAAGTAGTAGGCCAGGGATCATATATTAAGCCAGCCAACAAAAAAATGTTATGTAACTATACCCTGACATGATGCCATATTACATGCCGCTGCTGGAAGTCTTGCAGTAATGCAGGAATTCTCTTCCTGGGGAAGAGGATGTGCCAAGGGTGAGATATCAGAAGTGAAAATTAAAGAGCTATCCTCTGTATCCAGACCCTCAACATGATGGTCTAATAACACAAATAATGTCTGAACTGAAGTATAGTGTGTGCTGAAGCAATTGCCCCCCCCCCCCCCAGACCTCCCCCCTCCTTTTTTTAAATGCTTCTAAGCCATATTAGCAACCAGGCAATTTATTTAGTAAGGAAGATTATATGTAAAGTGGTGAGCACTGCACTTGCTGGCTTACCATGGAGTGTGTGTGACCACCTGTTTTCATTTATCTTTTAGTAACTTGTCTGCACTAATACCTTCAGTCTTTTTGTAGGGCTCCTCTTCATGGTATTTCAGTACCTGCTAGCTTTATAATTTTACACAAATTTTATGCTGTAGTTCTTGAAACAGAGCAGCCCCATGAGGCACAAGTCAGTTTTCCTCCTTTGAGCTTGAGCCTATGTTTTTGTTCTCTCCAGTTTCTTTGTATTTTAAGTGGCCTTCTGGAATATAATAGTGCTGGTCCTCAGGCTGCTGTGTGTACCAGCGTTCTTCTGGCAGCCTGCAGATTAATCTGTAATCTAGAATCTCTGTTGTACGGGTCTCTGAGTTGTTGCCATATTAGCCTTGATTGTCTATCTTCTAGGGGCAGGGAAAGAGATGCGTACACTCATATGAACTCCATGCTGGAACAGCTATTCACTGTGGATAGTTTCCAGTTCTAATATTCCCCTGAAAAATTTGGTTCACGTTGTTTGGCTCAGGAAAATAGAGGGGGGTTTGTTTGTTGTATTTTCTGCCAATTGTTTTCAGAGTTTGTGTGACAGTGTCAGTCTTCTGATACTATGTCTGCTAGAGTAGTTCAAAACATGATATACGCTGAAATGAAACTTCATAAGTCTATGGGTTTAGGGGTTTTGATTTTCATCTTTTTTATGTTTTCAACAGACCTAAACTCCTTTTAGGTGGTTTTTAATCACACTGTTTAAAACAATTCACCTCCCTCCCCCCATATTTTGTCTCAGTATTTTTGTCTTCTGAAAATGCTAGTTCCTTACTTCCAGGCTTGTGAAACTATTTTCTGTCCAAATATTTTTAGATAAATACAGGAAATTCTTTTTCCAATTGATATTCGGTTACTTGAGATAGATATCTGCCATTTTTAACAGACAAAAAATATAACTTATGTCAGTTTATGATTTTTAAGTTTAAAATTCTGTAAAGGAACCTTCAGAATGAAAAATTTGGCAGTCTTCAGAAAGGCAGATGAACAGTAACTGTGTTTCTCTGAGCAAATATGCTTGATCTGTGGTCGGAAGTGTAGGCATTAAACTGCCGCTGGTAAGGGAAATTGTAATTGTGAATTGACTTACTTTTTCCTTCTAGGCATTTGAGAGAGAAAACATCAATAGCTGTAACATCTAGAGGATGCTATGGGCTGGAAGATGAGAAAGGAACAGTATGCACTTCAACAAGACGTCGTTCCACACCTCGCAGTTTAGTAGGCCTGTCAACAGGCATGTTTGAGTCTGTAATGGTTCAGGTTCTGAGACAGGAGGAACAGCTGAGAGCAAAAGAAGAAAAGAGGTAATAGGAAAAACTGGAAAAATTGGTGGGGTGTAAGGGTTTTTTTTGTTTGTTTTTTAATAATCCTGTCTCCCTGCTTCTCTAAAGCAACTTTTTAAGGCTACTTTAGGTCACTAAACTTTGTGCTGCTCCTATTCTTGAGTTCACTTATGAACGCAGGACTTCAATACAGTGCCTCCCCAAAGCAAGAAATTTGGTTTATCCCTTATTGAAAAGAATTCTAAAGCATATATTTTAAATGGTTTAAGGCTGCTGTTATTTAGTATTACGAAACTTCTGACAGCAACTGAAAGCATCCACTGCCACATTTCCTGTTAGCTCAGTCATGATTTGTTGTACCTCTCCTTGGACTATTTTTCATGCAGCAGTTATATAAATACTACCAAAATCTAGCTTTACAATCTAGCTTTATGAACCTGTCAGTGCTACTCTCACTAATAGCCAGAGGCAAATTATGTCTACCAGTACAGCTCCTGTTATCTCACCAATGAGGCATTTCACCTTGTTGGTTAGGTAATGCATTTAGAAGGTATATGTAATTAAGTGTGTGCAATTTTTGTGGGTTTTTTTTAAGTCCATAAATTTAAGAGGAGTATAATACCAGACAGCATTTGATGTTGGTTGTGACATGTTTCACTTTAGTTGAGAGTGTGAAGCTCATAAGCATGTGTATTTTAACAGTAACTTGAGAGACTGTCTGAACGTGGAGGGTGATAGCAAGACTGTTAGCTTTGAAAGTCAAAATAGTTCCAGCTTTTTTTCACACTGTACAGCTTTGGACATTTTTCTCTTGTTTTAACCAGTTTACTCAGACTTTGCAAGTATTCCTCATTTTCAGCTCATTTGAGGCCGTACAGTTTTAGTTAACTCGGGTGCTAGCCAGTTCCTTTTCCCCTAGAAACTGTTAGGTCTGTATTCTCCTCCTCTAATTCACCTCATACTTTGCACACTGGAAAAAACCAAAGGTCACTGGGGTTATTGTTTCTCTGGTAAAATTTACATGAGCTGTGTTCAACTCCGTGTCTGTGTTCTTGACCTCTGAACTTGATAGCACAGTTGTGAAAAAGGCTATTTTGATAGATTTTTAATTAACCTATAGAGTCTGTAGAATGTATTACCAACTCCAAAGTTTGCTTTTATATACTTATATTAAACACTTTTCTACGAAACCATAGTAATTAACAGTTATACATGCATCTGATCATACTCAAAAGTCCCAGATTTTGTGTGAAAGAAAGTCCACAATAGTTGATTCTACTGCACATTCTACAAGAAAAGAAAGGAATCACAACTGACTTTCCTCTTTATGCCCTAAGATTTTGCACTATATCACTTAATAGGAAGAATTAGAAATGTATCAGTAGATAGCTGGTCTTATTTGCTATTACTTGAACTGTATTGATCCAGGAAAATAATCATGCTTTTTCTTCTTCATTTTTCTTATTTACTAATGGATCCACCATGTTTTCAAACTAACGTGGACCTCTCTATATAAATTACTTCCCTGCGTAACATAGTGCAAACATTCAGCATTTAAATTTGGGGGATTTTTTTTTAATGTTCTTGCAGAAAAGACTTGGAAGTTGGAAGGCCTGTAAAATTAATGAAACATTACTGGTTAAGGTCACACATTATTATTGACAACTTAAAGGAACTTTCATAGTGTTAAATTTATATAAGAGCACATATTTGCAACACTAAAATAAGACCTCATTCACTTTTATTGAAAAAAGTTGTACAGATTCCTAAAGTTGTTTTGGATTATTACTGAAATACGGACAATGCTGAATATATACTTTTATGAAGAGTAGAGGTTTATTCAGCTTCTTTTTTTAGAAATCTGATACACTGAGGTTAGCACAGAATAGATTCATTTCAGAAGCAGGTGCAAGATTGCAACCCATAGGTAGCATAACTGGAGTGTACAGGGCCTTCCTTTTAATAATCCCGTTGCAGTATTTGTTAGAGCTGCAGACTTGGTGCATCAGCAGATAGAGATTCTCATCACTGAATTTGGCTTCGAATCTCACTTTTTGTTTTTGTAATAAACCGTGGAGTTGGCTGAATTGAAATTACATTTTCATCTGTTTAAAGCTCGTCTGCAAGGAAAATCTTCAAGGAATATTCAAATGAAGTTATGTGGTCCTGAACAATTATTCCCATCTTTTTCAGGCCATGAAAAGTTAATACAGTATTTCTTTTTATGCAAATTTAAAAATTTAAGGTATAAACTATTCTTAGTATTAAAACACTATTTCATCAGTAAAACAATTGCTATCCTCTTATTATTTGGTTGTTTCACTGACTCTTTTATCACAGTTGTAAAAGAATGACTGTCCAAATTTGTTGCTATAAGATGGATAAGCTATCCAGTGCCAGAGTATAATTATTGACTATGAAATTCAACGCAAATGAGGGGGTAAATCGTGTAAGATTTTAATTTACACCCTGCTATATACATCTTGCCTTCCTCCCTCCCAGTCTTGCTCTGCTGCTGATTTTCCATAAAACTATACGCTAGGAAATGAGTTGTGTTTTCGCTGATGGCACCTGCTGTTAAAGCTTCCTTGCAGGTGAGCAGTTAGGAAAACAAAAACATGCTCACTTTCTGGCCATCCAGCCAACCAGTCAGCATACATGTACCTTCCAGCTAACAAGCATCTCTTTTTTTTAGACTGCTGATCCACCTCGCTAGGAGATACATAATTCCAGTCCCAGATGAGTAAAGTTGCCTGTGCTGGTATCTATCTGCAAAACTCTAGGTCAAGTCTAAAGTAATTGCCTGTTGAAGTCCAAAATAATATCTCATCTTTTGCTTTTAGAGATTTAGATTCTTCTGTGAATCACTAACACCTTATCATTAGTAGAAAGAATTGCAGTAAACAAAATCCTTAAAACAGCAGTTCAGGTTTGGGGTTGTTTTTGGTTTTTCTTCCACAAAATCCTTAAAATTGATTTTACAGGCTTTTCTTCAAATGTATATTTTGGAAGAATATCCCAAAGTGTGGTTGTCTGTTGTTTTCTTTAACGTCTGTGGAAATCTTATTCCTAATCCTTTTGTCATTTATGTTATGTAGGTATTCTTTCTGTAAAGTTGTCTTTTCCTTTTTTGTAATTTATCCATTCCTTACACAATCCTTTTTTTTCCTTGTATTCAATTTTTTGTAGCATCCCTGAAGTGGTATAGTTATCATGGAAGACCCATCATGGAAAATCTTAGAAAATATCTTTGCAAAGCTGGTTGCAGTATTTTGCAGTTAATACTTTCTGCACAGCAACAAAAGTACTTTTTTTTCTTCCTAATATACGCATGAGCTTTGATTTAGTTTTCTTGTGAATCTTTATTAAATTTGTTAAATTATTCCAGTGTTCTCATCTCTGGATTATCAGTTAATGTTTCTTGGGAGCTCTATAGAGGGCCCACTCAACTACTGAGTTACATATGAAGTTACATACATACATACTAACTTATATGTTAGTGAACAACAATTATTTGTGGAATTGTTACATAATCTGGAACGCTCACCTTTTCAAAGTTATTTAGATGCAGAAGAGCAGAGATAGATGTTTAGTGAAGTTTTTAAAGCCCCTGGTGAACAACAGATAATCCAGGTTGCTGGGCTGCTTTCGCTGGGAGTTAAGTGTCTGTACAATTCTTGTTGAAAAGTGTGTGAGGTACCTCTATGTGTCTTTAGCATCTCTGAAGTGTGGTTGTTAGGTGAGTTTCAGAGGTTTGTATGAAACCATTTGAAGGATTCACTTTAGGTTGCAAGTGAGTCATTTACATTGGTAAACTATGGAATAAGGTGTGCTTACGTAGTCTCAATTTTGCCTTTTATGAGGATGTTGTGGGTATGGAGTGAACTGGGTCTTACAGAAAAATTCACAGTATGTGATAAAGTGATTTAAGATTCTAGAAGTGTAGAATTAAGGTCACTCAGACACCCCCAAATTCAGTTTCTTCCGACTATTGAATGTTAATGTAATTTAATAATATGAATAATACTTAATATTACTATTTTATATGTAATTTTGTACGTTTCTTTTAAAGCTTGTAGAAACAAACTTGTGGCTATTTCAAACAATTTCCGGTTCCTTGTTATCAGAGTTTCAGTGCTTCACCTTTCAGCATAAAGCATAAGGGTACTTACCTTTTGAGCTATCAGACAAATAGTGGGCAGCTGAAGAGATAGCTGTGAAAAAGAATGCAACCGTTTCAGTGGTTTAGGAGTGGTAATTGCTGGAAAACAGTACAATTTAGTCTTTGTCTCCTCCTCCCTCCAGGTGAAATCTTTTTTTTGGGGGGAGGGGGAATTAGCTGGTGAGATATGTCTTCTGGTTTAGGGAAGAAAATGATAAGAAACTGGGAGTTAATGCCTGGACTCTGTTCTGTGTGGTATCTCTACTCTGGGAGTATGACCACTGAGTTTTAAGGTCATGCACCATGCTTTTATCCACTCAAGAGATACAAAACAACTGCAGCAGATGACATGTTCCAAGAATATTTTTGTCTTCTGTTAGTCTGGAAATGTCAACTTGACCTTGAATAGTTGTGTGTTACTATTGCAAATGTAAGTCTACAAACGTATTCCTGATAAATGTAAAAATAAAAGTAGGAAAGAACTTTTTTTTAATGGTTGCTGTCAGCACAAAAGCCAAAGTCTTTGTCCAGAGAGTTTCTCAGTGTAAGGATATTTGTTCTGTTAGATATCAAATGTTTCTCCCTCTTCCTCCCTCCCTTTCCCTCTCCTCAAAGAAAGCTCCAGGAAAATGCCGTGTCATCTGAAAAATGGGCGCCTAGTATAAGAGCTCAGTAACGAAGATGTGTGCCATTTTTTACACTTTTTTTCTCCAATGTCTGCTGCGAGTATTATAAAATGGTACCTTTTTAAAAAAGTAAACTTTTTGAAAGTGAAATAACATACATTTTGCTTTTCAAAACAGTCTAAAAAATAACATAATATTTTTTGAAGCTCTAGGCAAAGGTCTATCTAGGATTTTTTTTTTTTTTTTTGAGAGTTCTACCTTAATTTAAATTCAACGTGGATGGTGTTGGTGAAACTATTTGCACATACTGTATAATAAACTATACTAAAATAGGTAATTGTTTCTACATATTTTTCATGTCAGTGTATACCTATTGATATTTAAGCTTATTCCCATATTATTTTAATAGTGCTCACTCTCTTTGGAGGCAGCAGGGCATTTGAAAGTCTATTACACAATTAAAACGGAGAAAGTAGAGTACGTGGTTTCGTTTTTGTTTGTTTTTTTTTTTTAACATTTTTTACCCTCCTTTTCTCCTTCTGCCCCATTTGTAGCAATTTTTTCACTTATTATAGTAATGCAGTATTAAAACATTGGAAAGTTGGACAAAAGTCAGAATAAAAGAATTGCTTACTTTAACTGTACAAGTAGTCCTGTTGGCTTTACTGGATTGTTCAAACGAGATGTTGGCAAATGGGATTTTTGTCCGTAGATCACGGTCATGATATGATTAAATTAGTGCTGCATTGGGAGAGTTAATTTGAGAATTGACTGACCTGTTTGTATTTACATTATTTTGCATGAATCTGTATTTCTGCACTTGTTAGGTACATAAATAACAAGCATGCACATGTATAGTATTAAAAATTCATGTTCAAGCTATGGTAACAAGCGACTTCAAATTTATTTTAATTATTTATTTCAGATAAAACTCTCACTGGGATCTTATTATTATATCTCATCTTAACTACCCACATACAAAGGACGCAAACTATGAATTTGTGATCATGGCTTAGTTTTCCTGCATCAATACCAAAATGTGGCTTAGGGCTAGGTTTGTCCCATGTCTTTGATAGTATTGAGGTGTCTAAATATTACTTTATACTTGCAAATGCACATTCTTCATGCTAGAAGACCATTATCAGCTTCATGCTATGAAAAGATTTTAATATTTGTTTATTCTTTGGCTGAATTTGGAAGCATTGGTGCTTTGTATTGTTACATAGCATTTGCTATTGTTACATGAAGGAAAAGAATTTGAAAACCTGAAAATAAGGCAATCTAAATTTCAATATTAGATCATATCAGTGATCTCTCTATACCAGTGACTGGTAGAAGCTTCAGAGGAAAAAGCTTTGAAAACAGTTCCAGAAGAAATTTCCAGAAAAACTTCCAGGAAAATTTTTCCTGTCTGCTCATGCCTTGAGGCAAAAATGTTTGTTTATCCTTGAAACGTTAAGGAACAATCCATCCCATTACTAATGACCCTTAGAGATATCTTTTTTTCACTTTGGAACTAACTTAACATATCTTGTATTCTAGTAAGTTAGTTAGTAATCTGAAGGGGATTGATGATCTGAAGTGGAAGCATTTCCACCTCTTAAAACATGTTGCATTTGAATTTTACAATGAATTTACTAACAAGTAAATTGAGGTATCCAGACTAAAATATCTTTTCATACTAGTTTTGTATACTGCTGTCATGTTTCTTCTTGCTAGTGTTTTGTCTAGAGTCACAGGTTTCTCAACTTCTCTTTCTGTGGAATTTTTTACAGGCCTCTGATTATTAATAACATCTTCCTCTGAATACCCATTATTTCTGCTCTATCCTTTTTTTAGATAGGGGGACCAGAACTGAATACAGTTTTCCAGGTGAGGGCAAACCATTTATTAATGTAATGATATTTTATTTTTAGTGTTATTTTCCATCACATTCTTCATACACCCTAAAATTTATTTCCTTTTTGACCATCATTGCCTACCAACTAGTAACACACCTAAGGGTGGGGGGGGGGGGGCTTTTGTAAATAGGTGAGGCACTTAAGAGTTAGGCATGTGTACTTGTAGTAAAGAAGAGAGTTACCAGGTAGGTGACAACAAGCTGCAGTACAATAGTTTGAAAATGAGGCTTCTCTGCTATTTAAGAGATTTTTTTTATATGGGTAGTTGGTTAGCAAAAGCATTTTTGTTTGGTACAGGACCATAGAAATATTGAATAAGTGCCAGAAAGTAGGGGCGGAGAGGAAAAATATACATACTAAAAAAACAAAAAACCCCTCCAAAACAGCACAAATATCCCAAACTATTGGTATCTGTCAGGTTTTTCTTCTTTTTTCAGTTTTCCAAACTGGTTGTGATGAGGAATAAGGAAGTCTAATTTCTCATGCTGGTGCTATGATGCACTGTGTAATGTAAAATAAGACAAACTGAATTATTTTTTTGTGCTGCGTTCTTTGTTACTTTAAGATATGTATGTTTTTCATGTTGTAGTTTTAATTTTCCCTTCACTATTTCTTTTAGTTCACATGATAGCTGAATTCTTGTGAACTTTCTTTCAATAGGCTGAGAGAGCAAGAAAGAAAAGAAGCAGAAGAAGCTTGTCAGAAAGAAGTAGAAGAATGGGAAAAAGCACTTTTAGCTCAAGCAGCCCCTACAAGGATGGAGACAATGTGGGAGATTCCAGCTATTGGTCACTTCCTGTGTTTAGCGCAACAGATTTTAAACTTACCTGAAATAGTGTTCTATGAATTGGAGCGTTGTCTTCTAATGCCTCAATGTAATGCTTTTTTATCTAAAATAATGACTTCTTTGTTAAGTCCTCCTCATCGCAGATCTACATTACATCGAAGACCAACACTTCCTTATAGGGCTTGGGAAGCAGCACTTAGACAGAAAGTACAACACTGGTATACTGTTGTAGGGCAGACTGACAATCCTAATAGCTCTGCAGAAAAACTTGGACTGTGTCCCCAGTTTTTTAAAGTCCTTGGAGAAGTTAATCCCTTGCAGGAAAAACCATTTCATGAACTTCCATTCTACCAAAAAGTGTGGTTACTAAAAGGTCTCTGTGACTTTGTGTATGAAACACAAAAAGATGTTCAGGATGCTGTGCTAGGTCAGCCTATCCATGAATGCAGAGAAGTAATTCTTGGTTATGATTACTTAGAGAATGCGTATGTTCATTTTCCACAGTTCTGTGGTGCAGATGTTCGGATTTACAAACAAAAACCTTTTCAGGCTCCTGAATTTCCATATCCTCCCATCAAAGTAAGAAAAGTACCACGGATTAAAGTGGAGAGAGTAAGAAACGTAAGCAAAAGCAATGGGGAGGTCAGCTCTGGTGGTAGAGAAGAGCTGAAACCTCGTTCCAAGACAGAACTGGGGAAAAGCGTGGATTCCATCGTTAGCTGTTCAGAGAAAAATATCCACTCAGATAGCTTTAGAGTCACCACAGAAGAGATTAAACTTAACTGTGAAATCAAAACTTCAGAAGTCTGTGACATCCAAAAAACTGATTGCTGTAAAGAGAATTTGGGGAAGCTGGTTAGTCCAGGAGAGACCGTTGGTGTTGGAGATCACCTTAGCCCAGAAGAAATATCAGCTGTAGAGAATGGACAAAGTTGTGCCGAAGCTACCAGATTGAAATCTGAGATCAGCCCATTCAGGGAGAACACCCTGAAAACTTGCCAAATACATGCTAATGGCAGTCATAATGACAATCCAGACATGAATTGCCACAAATTTGGTAAAGAAGCAATGTTGGAGAACTCACTGCGAAATAATAAGAAACTAAAGCTTAACAAGTTGCGGGCCAAAAAGAAGAAAAAGAAAAAAAAGAAACTGAAAGACATTTTAAATGAAAATCTACAGAGAAAACTTGATGACTTACAAAGAAAGCGTGAGATTCACTTTCATTCATTCAAATCTTATAAATCTGAGATCCAGAACAAGTTGTTTATAATCAAAAAGAAAGCAAAACACAAGAAGCACAAATCTGGTAAGTTGACGTTTTTACACAAATTAAAAATTAGGGAGATACTAATTTTGTGTGTTTGTGTGCTTGAAATTGTCTCATTAGCTGATTTGATCATGCTTCATATTGTGAAATGGGACAGCATTATTGTGTTACACTTTTGTGACATTAATTTTAACGTAAAAGTTTTCCATTCAGTAACAGAAGCATACAAAACAGGCTTATTGATTGATGAAACCATGACTGATTTGAGGAATTTATCTAGAGAGAACATAAATCATTGAAGATTTTTTTTTTTTTTTTTTGTTATTAAAGATACTTACAGAGATTGGATCTGACCTACCAGTTAGCTCCAGAGAGCATGGCCTGAAGTGGCTTCCAAGTTATTTTATCTCATAGCAATTGTGGAAATATTTGGCCCTTTTCTGATGATATTACCTCATCCAAGTTACAGAGAAATGCAGAGTGGTTACATAAGGTCATGATTCTAAAGTCATTATTACTAGAACTGTGTGGTCTTAGGTCACCAAACAGTAATGCTTTGACCATGATCGTGTTTCAGCCAGCTTAGTCAAACAACTCAAATGCAGTATTTAAGCAGTTTTTTTTTTTTTTTTTTTTTTTTTACAGATATGGACAGTGTCTAGTTGAGGGTTACGAATAGGTCTTACCTGATCCAGCAAGTTTTCTGGTTAGGGAAACATTTGAAAACAATTTTAAAGTTCTTAAGATTGTACAAATTGCCAGGTAGCTGCAGTATTTTTAATGTTGTGTAAAGCACCCTGAAGCTTGATCTGCCATCTTGTTAAGTCATAGGCTAAGGTATCTGTGTTAGATTTTAGGAGACTGCCCCAAACAATGCATGTTAGGATATAACTGGTTTATTTTATAACAAAGTAGATTGACAGGTAAACATTGGAGAAATCCCTTTGTAGTTTTAAAGCAAGGAGCTGAAAACAAAAATCTCTGTGACAAAACATCTTTTAGAAAGGTGAAAGAATTCAGAGAACTGTACAATGCGCTCTATCTAGAGCTTAAGTAGAAGCGAAAAACAAGTAATTTTAGATCCTGAATGTTTGTGCAGAATACCCAGACATCTCTTTTACCCTGTGAATTGTAAACTCCACCCTCCAAAAATATTCCCATGCCCACATCTAAATATAAATACTAAGAGTTACAATTTATGTATGTGGTATTCGGCACAAGCAGTGTGACGTATTTTACGTTCAGTTTTGTGACCATTAGCTCTCCATACGAATTGCCAATTTTCGGTTTTCTTAAGAAAAAGCAACAAAAAAATTGAATAACCCTAGCCTAAAATAAGGGCCTTTCCATTTAAAGAATTATTGAAAAAAATTGAGGACAAAGTGTTTGTTATTTTTCTGTGAAAGGATTTAAGTTATGTAGTTTTCTTGATTATAGCCCTGGTTTAACAATGCATGCTTAAAAATCTACTTGGTATGAAAGAAGCAGTGTCCGTGGAGCAGAATGTGTTTGGTTTTGAACAAATTATTGCTTTGAAAGAGAACTACTGCTTAGCAAAAACAGAATGGCAGTATTTGGAAGTCGCTTTTGAAAATAACTGATTGGAGGAATGATGTTTATTGTGATAACTGCTTTTTAAAAATGTGTGTCATTTTGTGAAAATAACAAAATACAAGTTCAAAAAACGTCCTGTATAGCCTTCATCGTTATACTTGATACTCTTCATAGCATGTTTCAAAATACCTAAAATCTTGTTATAATTACAAATTGTTCTGTTTTTAAAGATGAGAAGAGAAAAACTTTAAAGCATTGTTAAAGGAACCATAAATACTTAAGTATGACTTAAACTCTTCTAGAGAAATGTGTCATTACCTGCACTTATAGAAGTCGTTGCAACTTTTAAGAAGAAATTCTTGCATTCTGAATGTTTCATTTTTAATCTGTTCAAGACTAAAATTGTTAGTGTTGAATTGGTCACAGACTTAATCTTCCACTGTTAGTAGAAATTGTAGTGCTCGCTATAATATGGTGAAGATGAATATCTAAATATAGGCAGTTGTTTTAGTTCAGAATTCCTGCCTTTTAATTGGCGCTGTGGGGAAAAATAAAATGACATCAAGAAGGAACTTTCCTGCAGTCAGTATTCCTTTTTGTGTCTTATATATGAGAGACTGGATACTAAAAATGAAGATAGAAATGCCTGGGAGCTTCTTGTAATAAGTTCATGTTTTATTTTCTGAAGCGCACAAAAAAATTGTGGATTTTGTAATATCTTGTTAGAAGAGTATTTATTGTTTACGTGAGTCTTTTACTGGGTTAAAACTGGTTGAAACTTGGTGATACTGCTAATATGATTTTCATTGTCCTTTGTACTTTATGTTGAGCTTTATTAGAATGTGTTTTAGGACCCAAACATGTTTCAAAGGCTTGCTATAACAAAACATAGTATTCTGCCGGAATGAGAATATGGGAATTAAAACAGTTGTTACTTCAGCTGTTTGTGTTTTTCCAGGACTGAATAGTAAACCCATCAGTAGACTACCTGTCTTTGAATACTGTGTCATGAGGAGCTTCAGCTTGTCAGTGGTGATTTAAATGTAGAAAATAATTACTGTGAAAAATATGTTTGTTAAGAATATATTTCTGTAACTGTAAACCCGTCCCTACTGAGAAATAATGCCATTATTTGTGTGAACTTTGGTTTAAATACATGTGTTTTCATAACTGGAGAGCACTGCAGAAGTAGAATTAGTGTTGCACTTGGCCATAAGAACAGTCCTATTTCTTTAGTCCTCTCTTGTCCTTTATCTGTTAATATTTTTTGAAAATTCCCTTTTCTTATTCTGACTTCTTCACTGCAAATTTTGTCCTTCCGGAGGAGAATTTCATCAGAACATTACAGCATTATGAGAAAGAGCTTTTCATCTTGTGCTTGTGAAATCTCCATTAGTCCTGTAGCTGTTACTCAGAAATGGATAGGATTGGATTGGAGGAATGAATTCCTGCTAATGCCATGCTACAGAAATTACATCTTGCTGTTTTGTCATATTTAAGGTTAAGTAATACTCTCATAAAGCTCTTTCTGAGTTGCTTCCTCAGTTTAAAGATGTCCATGTGTTGTAGAAGTCTGAAAAGGATTTGGTTAAACCTATTTTAAATTCACAGAAATACTGATCTAAATCTGATCATAGCCCTAATCACTTTTTACTAAATTCCTTAAGTACAGAAGATAAAAGAGATCATCAGGAGTGTAAAAAGTACTTTTCTTTAATTTTTTAACAGTAATTAATTTTTTCCTATGAGTTCTGTAAGAGAGCTAAAGACAACTTTTAAGTTGTTCATTTTTCTATTAAGATGATCAGTGCCTTCCTAAATTGCTGTAAAAAGTGGCCAGAATGAACCCAAAAAAACCCATTCAGGAACGTAGACAGCTTATATGTTTATCAGCTGAACACTTCCCGTTAAGTATTCTGAGCAAAACTTACTGGAGAACATTGCCCTGTTGTGGACCTTCTCATAGATGTTAGATTGATTTACGAGTTATGAAAAGGAAGATATAACCACTTTATTGAATCTCTGTCTTTGAAGCAAGTTGAAGGTTATCACTGTGACAGTGCCCTGTGTCAGTGTTATGGGTCGGAGTTGTACTAAGTGTAATGGAATGTATAGTGAGTGTCTAAGCTCAGTGTGAACTGTACTCTGAAGTAAGCTTTGGCTTCTCGCGTGTCTCCAGTCAAAAAACAATGAAATTCTAGGCTGACTTGACTTAGGTTTGCTATGCTTGTAGATGAGGTATGAAAAGGCACCTGAACAGTAAGAATCCCCATCTTTCAAAAAGGTCATGAGTTATGGAGGATAGACAAGTAATTGTTCCTTGACAGAAAGACAGGTTTGTAAAACAGTTTAGTAAACAACTAGTATGCGAGGCATCCATTTTAAATGTAGTTTATTGCTGATTTTAGTTAAATTAGGTTATAAATCCTTGACTTAGGACTGTGACAGTGGTAATGGGCTTGCAGGATCTGGACGAGGACTGCTGTGCAGAGGTAAATCATGAGGTGCAGCATCATGAGGTACAATAGGGATTGCAGTGCAAGGCACAGTGTAAAAGTGTGAAAATTCTGTGATTGCATGCATGAAAGAGTGACTGCATGAGATTTGAAATATATAGGGTGCGTGGGAGAGGAGAAAGGAGGGACCAGGGGCTGCTTGAAATAATTGTGATGTGCCTGAAGCCAAATTTGACGAATTTGAAACCTTTACTCTGGTGTCATAGACCCTTTTTCATATAGCATGTACTTGGGCACAACTCAAAGGATTTCTTGACAGTTTCTTCTACAAGAGCCTCAATGTAAATTTTATACCCTATATTCATGCTCTGAAAGGTTCATAGAAATCCATCAGGTGCAAGTCTATTTCACCCTGTATTTTATCTCTTTTTGTGTATGAAATCAAGATTTACTTGAATGTAAGGGAATGAATTTTATAGTCTTGCAATAATTTAGCAGTGTCTGGTATACTGTCTTTGGGAGTTTCATATTCACCTTTGGCTTCAGAGTTATAAAAATGTTATTACTATAGTATTGTTAAGCCCCTAGTTTGGGAACAGCCCATTGACCACATTGAAAGTGTTAAGTGAGGTATTCTACAAACACTTGCGGCTGCTTTTTTTTTTTTTTTTTTTTTTCCAAGTTGTAACAAAGTTCTCAGTGCATCACAATGCAGTGTTTGTCAGTCAATGTTAATATCTTCAAAAAGATATACCGCTGAGGTTATATTGGATTTACTTACATTGTTATGTAAGATGCACTTTTTGAGACCTGCCTCACGGTTCTAACTGTATACAAGTGCATGCTGTGTCAGTGCGGAAGCTTCAGAAGTCTTCTGTCTACTTCACTTTCCAGGTTATTGCAGAGTATATTTTTCTAAAGGAAGAGCTGTTGGGAGCACATTAGGAGAATAGAATAAAAACAGGGCATGCTCAGTAGGTGCAAAACACTGGAAGGGCATAAAGTATTTCTTGCAAATGAACAGGAAAGCTTGAGTCAGTTCTTCTATTCAAAAATAGTAGAGTTGCATCTAGAAAGTAATGAGAAAACATAGAAATTTTTGTAGTTTGAAGGGACTAGATAACTTTTCCTTCTCATCATGGTTAAATAAAACACCATTTTTCATCCTTCTCGGTAGGAATAAGGCTCTGCTGCATAAGCTGCAGAGATTGCATTGGTGTGGCCTATGATTTTACCACTTTGTAATTTGAAGGACAGATTGAAGTAAAAGGTCTGAAGTTTCATGGCTCATAAACAGAAAGTTTTACCACTTTCCTGTTTTCAAGTCAAAATGATTTACATTATGATAGCTAATAAATGAGTTACATTGCCCCTGTTCAGATAATTTATGAATGGCAAGAATATTTCTTTGGGCTAGTATTTTGTTTTAGAGGCGTAGAAAAGTAGAGAGATAGACATAGAAGAGGCCTGAAAGATGACTTATTTCCTCTGTCGTCTTCGTTCCCATATAACAAGACCAACCGTTTCTGAAGATGGCTTCTTTCTGACTTGATTCTACCTTGAATGTGTCTAATGGATTTTTTTTTTTTTTTGATAAGTAGTATCAAAGCCCTGGATTTATATAAGTTTACTAATTGCCTGAAAGTCTATTCAGTCATATCATCTATGGAGTTTATTTTGATTCGAAAGGGAAAACTGTAATAGCTAAACATCTTCTGGACCTATTAAACTTCAAAATAACACCTGCAAGTGTTTTCAGAGCTAGCTAAGAGGCTCTTGGGAATCAATTTTTTTTTTTTCAGTACATCTTAAAACAGAAGTGTTCCAGTAAGATGTAAGATTGTGTTGATACTTAAAAGGGATAAATATGAAGGGTCTGTGGAGACCGATTTTTTTAAATCTCAGCAAAGTTTAACAAAATGATTTATAATAATCATAAATACCTGTTATTATTAAATTGATAACAAACAACTTTTAAAACTGTCAAAGGTATAAAATAATCCAATATGAGTTGAGTCTAGAGCAGACCGTAACTCAAAAACCAATTAATTCAGGGGAGTCAGATTACTTCTGCTTGACCTGTTGTTTTTGCCTTCCTATAGACATTGAAAATTAAACAGCTGTGGTGTAAAAAACATTCATGTCTGAAATACGTTTATGCGATTGTTTTGGTTAAGGTTTAGATCTGTTGCATAAACTATTATCTTTGATCTGAGACTTAATCGTACGTGAAACCTTGAATAGCCTATTTCAAACATGAGTAGAAATATTTCAGTTGTCTTACAATGTAACATTCACATACTTTGAAACAGACTCTCTTGAGAACAGCGTGTGTTTCATACTCATTTTTGTGCTTTTTGTTTGCACTGCTATTGGCTTATACTAACACTCGCTACACAGGTTTTCTTCCTTGTTATCCTTCAATCACATCTTCCAAGGCAGGAACATCTTCCAAGTTAATGTTACTTGTGCCTGCATAATACAGTCTCTAGCTTCCCCTACAAATGGGTAAGGGTTTGCCTTATTAAATCAGCTGTGGAAAACCCACTTCTTACTGCATTCCTGCCCTGATAAAGAGTTTGTTTCGATTCAGAAGAAGCAGTGACAAGGTAGCTAAAATGCTGTGTCTTTCATTGCAGATGGTATGTATTTTACCAATTTTTTTTTTTTCAGATCAATATCCAAGTGATTTATGTCAGCAGGCAAGTCTGGCAGTGTTATCAGTTAAACTTTTTGTCCCTGATGCTGCCAACTCTATGTACACGTTGGTAACATTATTGTAGAAAGAAAACCACCTTAAATTCCTGAAGAGTTTTGTTTTATACCCAGAGATAACTGAATTATAGTTTAATTTATGACCATATATGTTGTAGTGTACTTGAAAAAAATAAAATAATTTTGTGTGTTCTCTTTATCCTCTGGTGGAGAATGAGAAGGAGCGTTATTTGTTACACAGTCCTGATTTGTTCACTGAGCACTAAAGGGCTCTTTGCCTTAGCTAGCTGTAGTTATCTCCTCCCCAGTATCAGGGATAGCTTAGCTCTCTATCCGTATTGGAGATAATGTACTCCAAACGGATACTACCCCGTAGTTTGGAAGGTGAAAAGAGGTGAGAGTCACAAATTCTGTCTTAAGGTAAGCTGTCTCATACCAAAACCCAAGTGAGGTATGGAGTCTGTTGGAAAAGGCAGTGTGGAGACATCGTTAGCAATTAGTTTTGTTCTGTGTATATTTAAATACAGAATTATTTCCTTTATGCAATAATGTTACTGTATAATGCCAGTGAGTGAGAAGAGAGAGGTTTTTTGGTTTTTGTTTTGTTTTTGTGTAGGTTTTTTTTCACAAGTGTTGACTATATTTCAAATTAAAGTTTAAATCAAAAAAAACCCATAACTTTAACTGCAAGTAATGCCTTATAATGGAAATTGGAATCAGAATAAATCAGTATTTATCAATATTTGTAAAATGTTTATCAAACATTTGAAATAAATACTTCTTCTTCATCCTGCAAAAAATGGTTTAGTATTGTAGCTCTTGCTGGATAGGGAGGCAACTGTTAGTGCCTCAAGGAGGTAGTCCTAACAACAGCTTTTATATAGCTGCAGCTTTTGAAGGAAGTGGCCTCTTCAGACATTTCAGGATCATGATTTTTCTTTGAACTTTTTGTTTTAGTTTGGGAAAATCTTAGTTTACTTTGGTAAAGAGTGTTTTAATCATTGCCCCTTTGATGGTTAGGAGGAGTAAAAACAAGAAGAATGGTACTGAAAGCATTAACTGATTTGTCTTGCATCTGTGTAGTACAGCCTTGAGTTACTGGTTCTTATTTATTTTTAATATATGTTTACTATGTAAAGCAGTTTTCATAGAAATGTTGGTTGGAAGGAACTTCTGGAGGTCCTCTAGTCTGACCTCTTGTTTGAAGCAGGACTGTTAAAACTAGATCTGGTCAGCTATGGCTTTGTCTAGTCAAGTCTTGAAAACTTCTAAGGATGAAGATTAATTTCTCCCTATACTGTGAGAGTTTTTGTGCTGGAGTGGTTTGGAGGAGGAAGGAAGGTTATGTGCCAAATTATTGTTAAATGGCTTGTAGAGTTTGGCTAGTAAAATCTGGGGACAAAGAGGTGGGGAAAAAAGCAGGACACGTGTTGCATAGGAACAGGAGATTTGAAAAAATAATGCATATCATATTTCTTTATTTTCATCATTTCTTAGATGTGCTTCTGCAGCTCTAATTGCTCTCACTCAGCAATTAAGTATGTTTGTACACTGAGTATATTCTGAAAAATACTATTTGCTGTGATTCAAAATACCTGTAGCTACTGTCAGTAACATTATTTGTTACAGTACATTTGTTTATGTAAGTGGTTTAAGGCATTTTAAACAGTCTTTTTTGAGGATAATGGGCAAAAGAGCTCTAGCAGATGTCACTGGAGTGGTTTTAGAAGCTGCTGCTCAGGGCACTTTTTCGACCCCTTAGTAACGTTACTCTCCACGCAGAATCTATGCCACCTTTAGTTTACACGTTTAGCTTAAACCCGGTTTAAGCGGTTAACCGATTTTAGCAGTTTAAGCTAAATGACTAGACTTTGTAAGCTAAATGACTAGACTTTGTAGTGGCATTAGTAAAGGGTAGCCACGTGTTCTGTGCTACGCGCGGCAGGGGTAGTAGCAGGCAGCAGGAAGGTATGACATGGCTAATGCTGGCAGTTGTTTTTGGGGTGCATGTCTGTCTGTGGTTGGAGAATCTAAACTAGTAGATCTTGATAGATATTTATCGTGGATGCTTGATTGATTTTTGTCTGAAGTTTTTCCTTTAGAGGTAAGTAAACTTGAATATTTTCAGGTATTAAAGATTATTAATCAGTTTGGGGCCTGAACTTAGGTGCAGCATTTCAGTGCAGCTACATTGTCTGAGAAAGTACCAAAGAGAGATTTCTTTAACTCCTTCCTTTATCATCTTTATGATCTTTGGAGATTTTTCTTTGAAAAGCCATTAAAGGAAGATTTTTCTTTAAAACTTGGAAAACCTAAGCAATATTGTTTTTAGATTTAACGAGAAACTGGTGGCTACATTTTTTTAAAAAATAGAGATTATTAATTCTACTGCTATAACTCCTTTTAATGTAAAACTTTTGTTTAATAAAAATGTTAAATTAGAGGTTGAGAACTAGGGAGTGAGAAAGGTAGTTTGCTGTATACATTAATTCTATCCATTAGTGCAAACGTTTGTAGTATTTTCTTTCTTGAGTATCTGAAATGCAACTGAACTGTAGAATGTCTAGAGTGTAGTCACAAAGTGGGAAAGAGATTGTGATGTTGCACTGTACAGATGTATGCTTAGCTTGTGGAGGATGTCAGCCTGCAAGCTAACTTTGTGAGTCCTATGCTATATATATTCTAGTAGGCATCCTTTACGATGTCGTATGACTTTTTCCTTGATACAGTTTGCAGTGAAGGTGAGGCTCATCTTCCTTGTGTTTCTATTCAGGTTTTTTATTCTTCTTATTCTGATTTTTACCCTGTATCTTCCTTACTGCATGCTATTCTGATGCTTCTGTGTAGGCAGAATTATTTATTTTCTTTCTTGTAATTAATTCTAATTCTTCTTAATAATTGATTTTTCTATTTTTCGGAAGGGAATGTTGAAGAAACATTAACTACTATTTTTTCAAAGTATATTGCATCACACAACATCTGATATGCTGAAAATGGTTTTCATGTTAATTGTACTCAAGCTAGACAGTGTAGCAACCCCACTGTTTTTTAACGCTTTAGATCCTTATCCAATAAAGTTCTTTTACCATGTTAAAACGAGAAACCAGACTTCTTTTTGAGTCAGTTTGTCAAGAGAACTCCTATCAGATATGCACTTCAGTCCATTTAATGGATAACTCTTTTTCTCAATATTAGCAAGTGAGAAATATTAATCAATCCTACCGGATCCATTAAATACATAATAGAAATGTTGATGTTATGGAACAATTTCAGGTTTTTTTACATGTTGTCAAAATGTTTTGGTCACTGATTTAGTATGCATGCTTCTACATTTTTTATCACTTGTTCTGTAGCATGAAAACATCTCTAGTGTATCCTTTTCATGGAAAGAAAGAAATGAGAATGACCCACTGAGAACTTAGAAAATGCAGAATAGTTACAGTAATGTCTGTTACGTGTGCTGTTTAGGAAAAGGGCTTGAAAAATATAGTACTGTTCCTGTGCTGTTGATAGTTGATCTTTCAGATATATTTTTACCTGATTATAGTGTATTGTGTGTATGTATTTTAACAATGTTTGAAGCTTTTAACTAGGTTATTTACTACCTGAGATATCATTACTGAATGTTGAACATCCATTCAAATAGATTTCTGTAAAATATTGTGCATGAATGGGAAATTACTGGATCTAAATGTAACATCAGTTAAATGGGATACTTTTCTTCCTATAGGGCTGGACTATCTTTCTAAAATGTAAGCAAGAAAACAACTCTATTCTAGAAAGAAAAGTTCAAATTACTTTAGGTCCCTTACATGTTCAGAATTTACATATAGATTGAGGAGGGTTCTCTGAAAAATTTCCAGTAAATAG
Organism: Struthio camelus; assembly: GCF_040807025.1. Classification (NCBI taxonomy): domain Eukaryota; kingdom Metazoa; phylum Chordata; class Aves; order Struthioniformes; family Struthionidae; genus Struthio; species Struthio camelus. The sequence continues at coordinate 18,697,874 of NC_090982.1, read as the reverse complement.
CATGCTGCCTTCTTTTATGCTGGTTTCACATACTGATTACTTAGTTTGAGCATGGCTTAGGCGCCTATATAGTTTTTATCCGTTGGAAAATCTTTTACAAGAATTGTTATCTGTGAAGTTTGGAACTCCTTTAGGTTTTGTTATGTATTCAGTATGTGGAGTTTCAGATCTTTATTCATAGTAGCAGTCCATCTAGCCCAGTGCCCTATGGATATTTTCAGACTCAGGATAGATGTTCAGGAAACATTAAATAATTGTGTAATACATTGAAAATATAATTTTGTGAGTTTTTTTTTCTGTTTTAGTTAATGATTGATGCATATCTTGAGCTATGAAGAAAACTGGGTGGGAAGGGCGTTACGGGAAGGCGTTTGCTTTCTTCTGAAATGTTCTGCCACAGCTAGGATAAATGAAGTGGTAATCTGAGTTCACGGGTAACTTCAGTGTATCCATTTGGGGATTTCTAGAAATTGCTTCTGCTTTGATGATATATTTCACTGTAGCATACAGAGGTCCCAGGCCTTAGTGTGTGGGTCACTTGCAGCACTGTCAGAGAACAAATCTTGCAGGTAAGATACTATATTTCTTAAGTTTATGGAGTAAGTTCTGGATTTTGCTCCTTCCAAAACAGTGGTGTGAATGTTTCTTCTCTGACTTGATAAATTTCTTGAAGTAGTGTCTTAATATTTAGGTTCAGGAACATTGCAGGCATTTTAATGAGTTTGGTTTTTGTTTGAAAAAATCTACTGTGCACATATACTTGTAGTTTAATGTTTGCTTTTGCTAAGTCTAGTTCTGCTTCATCATGTTTACGTGACTCACCATCAGTCATCCATTAGTTATAATTTAACTTTCAAGGCTCTATGTAATTTAGTTTTATTAATGAAGTGCAATAAACAACATTATGAAGCTTTTTTCTTTTAATCTTAAAAGGAAAAAAATCAATATCTAAAAAAGCAATCACAAAGAAGAGGAAGGCTGTCACAAAGTCTACCATACCAGAATTTCAGGTAAATGATTTTCATTTCTGTTTTAAGTACTTGAAATCTAAATGTCTTTAAACTCCTTCAGTGTTTGAAGGAGACCGTGGAAATCATAACCTAAGGTGAATTTCCTTTTTCCAGTTACAGCAGATGAAAAGGTTTAATCTGATTGTATTCTTAAATGCGCATTTCACCTTTTCTCGATAGAGAATGTTATAGCATTTTTTACTATGTGCAGTTTACACAGCATTTCCCAGTGTTATTTAAGAGCACAAGTGACTTTGGTAAAGCACAAAACTTGGAAACCTAGTAGTGGTTCTTCTGTTTTATAATGTAGATACTACCAAATACATGCTTTCCTGATTAAAATTATTTGGATTTTGCATGAGGTGTGACGTTATGATCCTCGAACTGAGGGTATCTAGCTTGATTCACTGAAGGACTTGCGCAAAAAAAAAAAAAAAAAAAAAACTAGACTCATGTGCTCATCTTGTTTATAACTTTTACCTCTTATCTGCACATGACCTTTAGACTAGAGAACACCAAGAAGAGGGTGCTTATCAAAATAATCTCTTTTTTATGATACTATAACAGAAGTATTATGGTAATTCAGTTGTAAGTCACAATTTTTGTGAGCATGCTTACTTGTTTTGGAGTTCTCTCCTGGTTATAGGATTATATGAAACTTATTCTGAGAAAGCATTCTGCTATTCTGAGCAGTAGACCCTCATTAAATCACAACTATTCTGCAAAACACTCAAGCTGAATCTTTTTTTCTATGATGATGTAGTGCTTCAGGCAGAAGTAGTAGAATTTCTGGTGATGAAATTGGTTAGACGCGATTTAAATGTACACTGACTTTTGTCTATGTCCTAATGGTAGGTGCTGGAATCGCTTCTGGCAACTACAGGAAGTAGATGAAGTGTTTAAAAATTTGTTTTTTCTCAATACATTACGTGCATTGTATGGATGTTCACAGTTAATAGTTACAAATCCTTCTTTACATTATTAAACTGCTGAATATTCTGTCTAAAAAAATTATCTAAAACTTAGCCGTACTTTTTAGTTAACCTGTGTAACCTGCACATATACCTATCTAGCCTATGTATAACGTTGATTAAAATGTGGTAAAGGCACTTTTGATCAGAGCTGGCCTTTAGACATGTTTCAGGTGAAGCTAAGATCTGTCAGTACTAGCAGTTCAGTCTTGCTAGGGGACTTTTTAAACATAAATTTCAAGAGGACAGGCAGGATTAGTATGACTCTGTTGCAAGCATTTGCAAATATTAAGCCGTTTATATCTGGAATACTACTAAAACTTTTAGAGCAGTATAAAGCATGTTTTTTTGTGCTTTCTGCTCCACATACTTGGATGACCAAATTGAATAGAGTTATGTAACTGTTTGAAGGTGAGAGTTTAATTTTAACTATTGGATAAAGCTCCTCAAGACGTTACTTGCCCTATGAGTTATGCAAGAGGGAGTATAACTGTAAGAATACTGCTAAGCATTCCTAAATGTCAGTTCTTTAATAAACAAAACCTTATATGAAAGCCTGTAAGGTGTTTTATATACCTGCAGCTTATTAATGTAAAAAATCCTCACATTGCAAGAGCCATAATGCACGTGATTTCATAAGAATAGATCCTATACTTACATATAGATCTCTTACCTAAAAAAACAAATCAAACTTCAAAGATGAGCAAATTAGTGTTAATACCTCTTTTAATATCTGCAGTGGCTGCAATTCTGTGTTAAAATCAATTATTAGCAACCAAATTCAGGAGGTGAGTGTACTAATTAATGCTCAAGTTTAGAGTGCTGTTTGTAAAGATCTGTTTGAGAAAACGTACAACAGATTCTTCCGCTGTCGTAGTTTGAATGTCAGGACCAAAGCAATAAACAAACAGATCAATGAACATCGCTCCCTATTGTATATGATTTCAAGTCTCTATAAAGATCTTAGCTCAAGGCTATCTTAAAAAAAAAAAAAAAAAATTGCAGATGCAAATAAGTTGTGTTTATAGAATAAAAACACATTATTTTAATATTTTGAAAATGCAAATGTTTGACAAGTTACTTAACAGGTTCAGAGATCATGATTTTGCAGGTTAGCTGTTTTATTAAGAAATTTTGAGTCCCGAATTTATAATTCTTGTTGCTTATTGGTGTCTTAAAGAAATTGTACTAATTATACTGCTATACAGACAGTTTATTTTAGATAATAAAGTATGTTTGTGTTTGGTAATAAGTGCTTTCTAAGTCTTTCCTCCTTTCCCTGTACATATATATACATGCAGCTATATATACTGACATGTACAATAAGTAAAGAAAGAATATACATATTTTAAGGAAACGGAGTAAATCTTTGGCTTTTTTACCTAACTATGTCACAGCAGAATTTCATTTTTTATCAGCTCTGGTCTACGATAAATGCAAATATCAAAAGGAGGATGTCTGATTATTTTCCAGTTGGAGCCAGCAGCAATTAGAAAGCAGATTCATGGGAAATAAAACTATTGTTTGCAGTTATTATATAAATAACCAAATTCAGGCACATAACTAAAATTTGTAAGAATTACTGAAATTTGCTAAAGAGAATTTTTTTTTTTTTTTTAATTCTGGCTGGCTAAAGGGAGCCAAGGAGGGATCCTCTGTGATCTAGAGGAGTATGTTAAGTATGCCTTTACAAATAGATCTGCAGAATTAGATTTTTTTTTTATATAGTGGTGAAGAGTCTGTTTATAAATTCTGAGAGTTCTGTGGAGAGTCCCAGGTTAGAATGGAATTTTTAAAAAAATCTGGGGAGTTATCTTATTCCTGTCTTTCGTCCTGGAGTTTTTAGTAATCAGTAGGGTCTTTGAGAGGTCACTGAGATATGAGACTGCATCCTAATGGGAGAAGTTGAACAAGGAGTTTTCAAACTTACTGGAAGATTGAATACTTGCAGCTTCCATTGTTTTCAGTTGAAAAAACAGAATGCTTAGTGCTTAGGAAAATTTAGCCCATATGTAGTAAGTTCTGAACATGATTTAAAACTACATGCGCTGAAGTTAGCGTATACATGAATAGTCTTTAACAGAAATATTTACACCCTGGAGCTTGAAGCAACTGCACAGTGTCCCAGAGAATAGGAACTACTGTATCACTATTTTTTAAGTCATTAAAAAAAAAAATTTTCTTTTTCAGATTCTTTTTCTCGTGATAGTTAATTAGAAGGCGTCTTCAAGAGCTGTATGTGACGCTGCAGTGATCTATCAGAATGTGACAGAATGATTAGATTGACATTATTATCTTCCTTTTGCCATTCATGTTAACTCATCTGGTAAAACATATAAACCAATCTAGGCAATGTTGCTTGCAGAAAGCTTAATAGCTAAGTTCAGCCAGTTAACAACTGTAAGCAAAGAACAGTATGAAACATACATTGGAGTCTCATTATGAGGAATAGCTACTAAACTCCCTATCAAATTTATCTTTAAAAAATTAATCTTTTTTTTACTGTGGTTACAGACTGTAAATCAGTAGACTTAATGGAAAAGAAAAAAATATGTATTTGCCTCTGAATTCTTTGCCTAAAATAATAAAGGCATTATTTATTCTTTCACCATAAATTGAAAATTAAATGAAGTCTGAAGTTAAGCCTGTCACAGTTACAAAATAACAGCTTATTTCAGTCATTATTGGTCCAAAGTGATTTAAAAACTGATAGTAACTTTATTGATCTTTTTAGGTCTAGTTATGCCTAAAAACTTGGTCATGAAAATGTTAAAATTTCGAGGTCAAGATTCTGAAATTTCGGAAATCCCCAAATTATTTATCCTTGCATTAGTTCCATTCTCTTTTGCATATGAAATACAATACACTTTTAAATAACTGTACTTTTCATCCATCCCTTAAAATTCTTTTTTTGTTCTATAAATAGGATGGAAAATGAGACAAGTTTCAAAGATAACTTCTTCCCAAATCAGTGTATATCTTTGGTACCTCATTTCAACCCCTAATGTGAATGACAAAAATAGAGACTTCTTCTTGGACCTTTTTATGGTGGTTCTCAGTACAGTATTAGTGTTTCAGATGCTAAATTTGTTTTGACAACAAATCGTCTTTGCTGAGCTCCTGTTGTTTTCCTTGTTTTACCAGTGAGGATACACACTGATACACACAGGTATCAGGCTCAAATATCCACCTGTTCTGATGCCAAGTTAGGACTTGGAGGTTTGATTACCCTTCTTTGCCCCCAGCCCCAAGACAACTTAGCCTTTTATGTTGACGTTATTTTCCATTGCTGTAGTTTGAATTGGTTCACAGTAAATTTTGCAGATCAGATCTTCATGTCTCAAGTGACCGTTCTGAAAATGAGAAACAGGACTTAGACCTGTGAAAAGTATGGCCGCATGAGTTGTCTGAAGTCATGTTGGAGCTCTATATAGAGTTGATATTTCGAGGACAACGTTCAGCTAACATAATACTGAGATCATCCTTCTTGCAGTCTCTTGCCTTACTTTAGTTGATCCACTTCTAGCTCTGCAGCACATGTAGCACAGAGTTTTATGGGCACTGTTCTTCCTTGCATCATAATTCTGCTTTATCTTTGATCCATGGTACACTGAATTAAGCAGGTACTCCAGAAGAAAATAAAAAACGATGACACAATTAAAATCTGAATTATCAAGTGCATAGCCAATGGGAAGAATTACAGTCGCATAGGGGAAAACTTAGCCCCAACCTTTCTTGGCTTGTGTCAAGAGCTTGATCTGACAAGCTTCCACATTTTTGTGTAATAATACAGTATCACAGATTTTCCTTCAGACTAGATAGGAGAAGAAAAGCCATTATGTGGTTTCCAGTTTCCAGTTATATATTTGGAATACTTGCAGGACAGAGGTCCAGTATTGAACTTAAGCGAGTTACGTGAGTAACGCTATTTTCTGGGTCAAGAGAGAAACCTTTTGCCAGCTGAGTTTACACATATTTACAACTGCAAGACAGTGGTAATTTCCTCATTCATTCTCTATTTTAAACTTGATAAACGTAAACACTGTAAACTTGATCAGGGTAAACATTTCATTTGTGGTGTTCCACTTTCCCAGCCCCATCAAACATACACAAAAGTTTTGAAAAGTAGTAATTGCATTTATGCATTACAAGTTTCTGAAGTACATGCATCTTGCTAAGGGTGTCTGTTCTGTATTTTAACAATAAAACAACATGGTTAGTCTTCTGGGTTTTTTTATTATTATTACTTAAATTTTTTTCCAAATCTAAAACTTAATCTGCAATTGAAATAATTCAGAACAACATATTTTTACTGATTTAATTAAAAAATTAGTAGTTGTATGGTAAAAGCATTTTTTGTTTTATTCTATTTGTATTTGATTTTCTAAAGTGATTTCACCATTGTTTTCAGTAGTAATAAAAGAATTTTTCCACTTAAGGAAATTCAGAAAGAAGCAAGTCTTAGAGTACAACAACCTGAATGACAGCTAATAGTTTAATAATTTCTAGTTTAAGATGTCTTTAGTTGCTCTGAACTATGGTAAACCAAAACTTACAGATTGCTTTTGTTTGTTGACAAATTTGTTCAAGAAGATAACTTCCATTCTGAAAGGCAATACGTAAAAAGCTGACATGAAGAGGAGGGAGTTGCAATGCGCTAAATAGAGTACTTTGGTTAAACCATATTATTTTATAAAAATGGCTGAATATATTAGGTTATCTTTCTGGGATTACCAAATGTAATGATATGAAATTTAATTCAGGTAGAAGCTTTAGCAAATGTAATTGTTTTAGGCGCAGTGTAGCACAAAGCTACCATGGTTTAATTCACCGTGGAGTTGTTTGTTGCTCAAACTTGTTCAGAGTCATTGCTACACCTCAGACAAAGTTGACTCCTTGTGTTGTTCACTGCAGTTTTAAGAAAATGCCTACATTTCGAAACAGAAGCTGACAAACAGATATGTGTTATGTTTGAAGAGTAAAGTATTTTCTTAATAGATTTCCTTTGAAAATGTCTGGATTATTTTTATGTTTACATAAAAGTTTCTTTAAGAAAATAAAAATCAAACGGCGTCATTAAGTAATAGTATGTACCTCTAGATTTATTTAATGTTTTTATGTGTTTTCCAAGTGACCAAACCTTTTGTGTTCCTTTTTTTTTTTTTTTTTTTTTTTAGCTTATTTGCACTAATCTTGATGAACTCAGGGATTTAATCACAAAGATTGAGAATGAACTCAAAGATCTGGAGGACATTAAAAAGAAATCGGTATGTGACATAAAAACTTTCTGTTATATGGGTGTGAAACTATCCCAGTCATTTGCTGAGGCTTCCTTAGGCCTGAAGATTTTGTGCTTTTTCAGTAATTGTGTGAAGCCTTGCAAGGTTGATACTTGAAGACTATATTTATCATAATATTTTTTTTTATGTACTGCTCAGTTCACAATGTTGCTATAATAAGTAAAATCAATAATTCTGTATTAACTTTTCACTGCCAAAAGAAATCTTGGGTAGTGGTGATAATATATCAGTTAGTTCATTTCTGTTAAACCTGTGAGCGTTCTTCCTTGAGGCTAACCTTTGATCCAAGCAGTTATGGAACAGAGTTCTCATTATCTGTGCATGCAGACCTGATCACATCTCCTCATGAGCCAATTCTTTTGTTTGTTTTGATTTGTAACTCATTTTTCTTTGCAAATAACTAGAATTGCCTGCAGGAAAGTGTGTTATCTGGTTCTAGGAAAGCGTGTTTAATGGTTCTAGATTCAAGATTTAGATACAAATTTTACCTAACGTGCCCAGTCTATGATGCTGCAGCTGAAAACTCCAATAGAATAGCCATTAGACGAGAGAATCCAATGCATTTTGGTTTTGTAGGAGGGAGTGATTCTCATCAAGGAGGTGGCTGATATTAAATACACAAAAAGTAGTATTCACTTAAATGGCCATCTGCAGCCAGAGCCTTTAAATACTGGGTTTTTTTTTTTCCTACCAATCTTGTTTAGTAAACCTTTGCTTAGCATTTCTGTGGTAGTAGTTTAAAACTCTAGTAGTTTAAATTGTCTGGTTTTTTCGTACTTTAGAAATCAGGCTGCTAGTTCCTGTGAATGTCTTGCCTCATGCAGAAATTTTTTTTTTTTTTTTTTGAATGTGAGAGAGAGATTTCCTTCACCTACCGGACGTAACTTAGGGCTCTGAAAGACCAATTTCAATGTAGACACTTAGCTTAAGACTTGTTACAATATCCAAAGTAGTAATAAGGGACCTCTCTTGAAATTGTTTTTGCAGTTGCCAAAGTGCAGGTTAGTTTTCTAAAGAGGTTATCAGAGAGGCTATGTCAGCAGTAGAAGAAAAAGTAGCAAAAAACCCATATACATCAGCATATCAATAGTCTTAGTATAGGTGAGACTTCTGGTGCAAGTAAAACCGTACTAACAAGACTTCTTCGAGGGTAGACAAATGCTAAATATGTCATAAATGCTGTTTGGACTGAAATCTGATAATGTCATTATGTAAATAAGTTGCATGACTTCACGAGGAATACTATGTCTAGTTCTAATCATACTACCTTTAAAAAAAAAAAAAAAAAGCTAAGCCTAAGTGCAGGGTTGCTGAAATGCAACTCATCCAACATTCAGAAGTTGTCTGAGGTAAGGACAATCATCCTATGTGCCTGTATAAATATATCAGATCATGATTTTTGGTCTCTAAACATTTATGTTACAGAAATGTTATGTAAAAAAAAAAAAAAGAAGATTAGTATGAATTGCTTTAGAAGTGAATGTAAGGAAACAAAGTGAAGTACTGATTTAAAAAAAAAATAATTGGCATGAAGAAGGCAAACTGCACACTCCCTTCAAAAAAGTAAGAACAAAAAGATGTTAAACTAGTTAACTAAGTCAACAAACTTAACTTGATAAAATGAAGTTTCACTTTGCAAGGGAAATCGTTACAGTTGTATTTTGATGTTGGTAACACCATGCATAATTAGGTTAGATAATTTTAAAACTAGAAGAGATGCAGATTTTCATTCTTTATCGTATAAACTCTTACAGAAATGACAATGGCAGTTCCAGAAGCATCCAGAACAGAATTTTTTTCAGGTTTCTCTGAAGTACCTAATCTATTAGGTTCTGATCTAATTCACCTATGGAAATCTGACCTAGTGTGGAAATTCATTTTTATATGATAATTGATGTTCATTTTGAGGCTGTTCATGACCTCATCTCTTGTTTTGACCTAAAGATGACATTCTTAACTCCTTCATGCAATCGCTCTTGGTTTTGTTAGTAGTAATGACCCAGGAGAAGCCAGAGGATCTCCTTCGTGATTAACACTCTTGCTAATTCCAGTTTTAGTAAGTTGTTGGCAAATGTTACTGAGATACACCCTCAAGACAAGCTTTAAAACTTCCATTAAGCACTAACGCATATTAGAACTATAGCTTGCCTAATTTAAGTTAGGACTTCAAAATGCAATCTTTTTCTTAGTCTAAACTGCCACTTGCTTCTCAGGAAGCCATTCTATAGCCCATAAAAAGAACTGCTTCTCCAGAACTTGGAAGTACTAGAGGCTGTAATGAAAGAGCTGAGCTGTAAAACTTCCTTAATATGAGTAAACTACTTTTTTTGACGGCATTTTTTTGTGCATAATATGATGGCGTTTTAGCTGAGACTCTTCAGAATATCAACTTGAGCCAAGAAATTGCATGACAAATTTTTAGCCTAAATAAGCTTTGTTTGGCAAGTTACAAGCAAATGAGAACAGGGAAAGCCTTAGGTAATTTTAAATGTGGGCATTACTACCAATTCCTCCTGTAACAATGATGTAATAAACCTATTAGCAGGAATTGTCAGTGTCTGGCTGCATAAAACTGTTTGATCCCATATTCTTTTGTATAACTGTAATGCCTTTTGAATTAGGTATGAATAACAATCAAAAAAAATTTTGCACTTTCACTTGATTACTGGCAAGTTTGTAAAAATGGTGAGATTTGCCTTAGTGCCATTGAAAGTAACTATTTAAAGAAGTGTGTAATTTGACCTCAATCCTTTAATTTTAAACTAAAGTTCAAATCAGTCTTAGTATTACCTCTTCCCAGACTGCTTCCCTTTTGAATCCTGGCCGCAGTTCTGATGTGAGGCTGCAGTTTCACATGTGCTTTCAACTGACATAAGCCAAAGCTGCTGCCAAAAAATAGTTACCACTCTGTCTGTGTTCCTGGCAGCTTGTTGCGTTTTCTGTGCCACCTCATGAGAGAGGATAGCAAAACTTTTTGTTTAATAGCATGGTGAACTGAATGAGGAAGATGGCTTGGGATAAACCTAACTTCCCCCTGCGCCACCCCAACTGAGGTAGTTTTAACCCAGATCAATTTCCTAGTGCAGTTTATCATGCAGCGGCACAAACAACTTGTGCTGATGCTGCCACAGTTTGAGGGGTCATTTTAAGGGCAGGAGGGAACATCTAGGGGCAGAAGAAAGTAGGACCGCTTTTTTCATGAAAAGTGTTCTTTTGTGGCAGTTGGGATTGTATGCCAAATTACAATTTGAGCTGGGAAAGAAGTTTTTTATCTCTTGCTTCATCTGCTAAGCAATTCCTCTCCTAGCCACTTACTACATTTCAAGAGAAAAGAATCAGTTAGTCAGATGTATGTTTTTATTTTCGTGGATGACTGGAGGTCAGAAAGCTAGAGATGCAGAAAGGGGACTTGAGGGACTTGAGTCAAACTGAAGAAGTCTGAGCTCTGTGTACTGTCTAATAAAAGGATGGGTGATAGCTCCTCTGTCCTAAGGAATGTGCTAAAGCTAGAGGAGAAGCTAGAAATTGCAGTTTCCTGATTATGTGTCCTAGCCCAGATTTAAAAAAAAAAAAAAAAGAGCGGCTCTGACGTGTTAGCTGCTGGCGCCGCTGTCAAGAACCACTTGAAAACTGAGGGTAGCCTCAAAATTCCTCTTCTTGCACTATGCATTTTGTGTGAGGAGCTGTAGAAAGGGAGATAAAGGGAAGGTCACATGCTGTAACTCAGGAGGAGTCTCCTGGAGGAGCCTTTTGGCCAGGTTCAGTTCCTTTTCAAAAGTAATGGAAAAATGGCAAAGAATATGCCACTCTGCTTTCTGAAATGATACATGTCACTGGGGTTGTAAAGGGTTGATTTTGACTAGTGAAGATCTTAGTCTTTATTTTAGTCTGCTTCTGCAGGAAAGTATACGGAACATAATGCTATATAGCCATTTCTTTTATCCTCGTTCTGTGTGTGATTCTCAAACAGAATATCTCAGATTGCACACGTCTAATCTTCCAGCTTACCTCAGAAAGTCAAAATGAAACGCACAGTACAGAGATGAGCTGAAAGTCTTCCAAACAGCAGACCATTTTATCTCTGCTTCTGTTAAGTGGTCTTGGTTGCTGCAGGAATATAGATGTGTTTGGCTCTGTACCGCTTCTGTTGCACTGGCTTGTCGCTAGTGCTCCACATTGTGAGAGTAGCAGTTCAGATTGCTAGCTAGTACCTACCTGTTCTGTAATGCCGCTGTGTGGGACACAGTGGAATGCAATGATGGCCGTTTTAGTTACGGAGTTACTGCAGGCCAGCCCCTGGGAGATTGCCTTAAAGTTGGCAGTGTAGGCTGAAGGATGAAGCCCTCTGGATTTTTACTTTTTATTTTGTTGTGAAGACAATCTTATGTCTTTAAAGGTAATGTAACTTTTGGCATGTGTTAGCCTAATGCCTTCTTCCGCCCGCCCCGCCACAGAGATGCACTATAGCAAATCAATTTATGAAAGGAGTCATTTCTTAAAGGCTGTTTTTTTGATCAATTGCTTTTTGGTTTCTCTTATCCTGAATCTGAGGATTCAGGAAATAAGGAATTTATTTTAACTGAGAAACTTATTTTTAAAAAATCGTGTATGTGTATACAGACATAGGTACATATATACACAAAATATACATGCATCAGTATATTACAAATTTTAATAAGAATATATTTGCATTCATACCTCTTTTGATGAAAATTTAGATTGTGTACATGAGTGTGACAGTTCAGTTAACAAATTTCTAAGAACTTGCATTTATAACTAGCAAATAAAAACATGTAAAGTAATAGTGCTGTGATAAGATTAGAGAAATTCCACTTTAAAAATGCACTTGCAGCTTTATGAAAAAATTGTTCTGTTCTGACAAGCTTCCATGTGATTGTGAAGCATTTTGCCAATGTATTTAAGGTAACAAAGGCTTCCGTCTAATATTATATAAACAACTTTTGCAAGAAGAGGTGGTAAAGTATCTCCTTTTATGCTGATCAAAAGATAACTGTCGGTCTCTGACATTTTGAATCCCATTTTGCTGTTATCTTCTGTCTCAGGTAAAATCAGTGGGAGTTGCAGTCAATGGAAATCTCTTCATTGTCATTCAGATGATCAGTTTCTTGAGTGAAACTCTGAATTAAGCTATTGCCTAGAGCAGTGGTATATATCTAACTGTTTCATATCATAGCAGAACTTGACTTTTGCTTTGATCTCTTCTTGGCACGGTGTAGCAGGAAACTGTGACAGGATTGCAGATATTTGTGTCAAGTAGTGAACTCTGGGCGTTTTTGCAGAGGTCACTTTTTAAGCTGACCTTGTAGTGAGCATGTTTATTGTAAAGTGAACTGGGTTGTGACAAAGGCAGTTAGTTCCAGATGCTGTCCCATTCGTGTTAGAGTATAAAGTGTTTTGGAGAGCGTGTGAACTTTGGAAGATTCCTTTTTGCAAGAGTTTATTTCGATAGCACCGTTGGATTTGAGTCATTCCCTTTATTATTTTGCAGAAATCTGTAACACTCTAGTGATCCTTTACAAAGGTTCTGGGTTTTGCCCCCTTCTAGCATTATTCCCGAAGGTTTTAATTAGATGTTTGTGCGTTACAGGCCGGTTAAATCCACTCACAGACAAAAATATTCATCTAGAAGCAGGTGGATCTCAGAAGGGCTGAAGGCAAGCTAAGGTTTTCTGCAACCTTAAGCCCTTGTCAAGTGCAGAGATCAGCATTTGGGAATACACCTGAAAATTCAGAATTAAAAATCAACAAGCTGAAATCAGAACTATTTAGGACTGCAGACAAATTCATTTGTAGGAGCACTGAGGCTGCCCGAAGGAATACATTGGGCCAGGATGGAATAAAATAAGGTTTTCCCTCTGTGTTTTGGGTTTTTTTGTTTTTGTTTTGTGGGGGTTTTTTGTTGTTGTTGTTTTTTGATATTCCAAACAGGCTGCTGTTAAACTTGTTCATAGGAAATGGAAGCGTCCAAACTAAGAGAATAGACTGTTTTCTTTTTTATTGATTTGCTGCATGTGACTTTAAAAAATGAAATATCAACATAAGGCAAAAAAAAGGCAAAATTGCTCATTTACTAAATATAGGTTTCCAAGATGCTTCCTCTGCATATAGTAAAGCAATGGAAAATTGTTTCATAGGGGAACTGTGTTTGAGCAAGACTGTACAGAAACTTCCCAAGAATGCTCAGCAGAAATTCATGCAACCCTCAAAAACAGATAAGCACTATTACTATTTTTGTGAATCAGGCACCAGCTTTATAACTGATAACTTACAATAAGAAAAACTTACTATATATTCTCATTTGGGCCCTGTGGAAATTTAATTTTTAGAGGGTTAAATCTTTGCTTTTTAGCCCAAGGTGGAGTATTTCTTCTCTTTCCTTGCCCCTCTCCTCCCTCTCTAGTGAAATATATATCATGCTTGAGACTTTTGGATGCAAAGAGTTGTCTGTTGTATTTCTTTGCATTTATATTACTGCGCCTACATGCTAACAAATATTATTATGAATATGAGAAACCAGGGCTTGCTTTTGCTTTAAACTGAAAATGTAGTAAAGGATCCTTAATCTAAATCTATATTACAATGACCATATTTTAGTAGAACTTTTGTAGTCGCACAGCTGCAATATTTTATTTTAATTTATAGTTTACGTTGTATGTCATTGTGCATCGTATTCTGTAATGTGTCTAACATACTCTTTTTCCGTTCTTTTGTCGTAGAACTTGATTTGTACTTTAGTCATTTGCACATAGTCTGTTACTGCTTTTTTTCTGGTTTCCCTTTGTTTTACTTCACGTTGTGAAAATGGTGGTACAACCCCAAAAGGGGGGGGTTATCGAAAGAAGTGGAATTTGGAGTCTGAAATAAGGCTAGTAAGTTCACGTTTACATCCGTAACTACTATGTAGCCCATAACTGCTGTTTTCCTGTAGTCCTGAGGAAGGTTTGAGCATGTAGAGCATTTGGAAATCCAACCAGCTAATTAACTGTTTTAGGAAGAATGAATGAAGCCAACTTTAGGCTTCAAAATTGGAAATCTTCTTCACAATGATTTATTTTTCTTCACTTATTTCTATCTTCTGTTGCTCTACTACGTTTATATATTTTTGTCCAGGTCTTCAGTTCCTCCTAGCTCCTCCAGTTCCTCTTTCGCTCTGTATATTTAGCCCTACCATTTTGTCAAAAACTTTTTTTTTTTTAAACTTTGCATTGTTTTGTATGTCTTTCCTTATGTTTAGTGTATCCCTCTAATAAACCTTTGTTAAGAGGCTTCCCTTAAGCCACTAGCTTCTACCTTTTCACAGTTCCAAATGTGAAAGTGCACGTTCTGCATCAAAGGCGTGAATATGTATTCACACCTTTAATCTGTAATATTTTCATCATATATTCAGCACACTTCACAGTGCCTTAGATTCTGGTCAATTTATATATTATTTTGAAAAATGAAGCAAGACAGTACACCCAGTTACAATAAAACAGCTAATCTTAAGATGTTGGGAGGAAGAATGGAAAAATGGTTATATATCTAGGGTTAGGAAGATGAAAAATTCAGCTGTATGAAAGGGACTTAAATGAGGTCCTTATTAGTTTAAAAGAAAAACAAACTATTTGTAAACAATTAAACATAACGCACGCACAGTCAGTTTCTTCATGAGTTATAGTAGTGTAAGTAATGTAATACCTTGAAGCTTTTCTAAAATGATGAGTAAAATGTGACAGTTCAGTGCTGGATAGTTTCACTGTTCTGAGTTAGTTTAGAAAAGGTAATGAGATCAAGCTGATAAATTTTCTTCCATGTTTGTGTTTTAACTTTAAAATAAATATGGGAGGTTAATCAATGCAATGATGATTATGCAATAATTTTGCCTAAAGAAAATGAGCACATGTGGCTAAATGTCTGTCTGAAGAGTGATTTCATAGTAATAAACTAAATCGTGAGATAGACGCTCTTAGTAGCAAGAAATTTATTGCTTACTAACTTCATTTTTTTGCAATAACTAATAAGAGAGTCTGGGGTACCATTTCTGGATGTAGGATATAGCTTGTTTTGATCAGATCTCTGTAGGTCATAAAAAGCAAGTTGAAGGTTTTCAAAAAAACAAAAATTTTGGGGCTGAAATAAGGTGATTTACCAGTCTTTTCATTAGTTACAGGTCAGTTCTGAAGGATATAATTGATAAAGAGAGGTCATGAGGTAATTTATTTTATAATTTACTGCAAGTCATTCCTCTTGACTGTTTTGTCCCAGTCGTCCAATATTATCAGAGGTTAGCTGTTGATAGATCACTTGCAATATTCAAAATGATGTTGCTGACAGTACAATACAAATGACTAACTTACCTTTCACAGTAAAAATTTCTGTAACTTCTCACTAAGCTTTACCAAAACAAAAACACTTCAAATCATAGATGCGGTCATAGAGTATACTTAAGTAATCTGATCCTGCATTCTTATTCAGTCAAAGCTGCCTTTGAAGTAAGTGTCTGAAATTTTGATGTTTGACTTAAGTTGGTTCACAGAGGCATTCAGTCTTCATCCATATCTGAACTGAAAAGTTACCAGTCTCTTTTCTTTAGGTATCTGATGTCCAAAGCAGCTGCAGATCACCAGCTCCCTCTCCGTGTGACATCACTAGAAAACGCTAGACTGGTGATGTCACACATACCACAGAACCCCGCTGCAGAATGGAGCAGGCCTATTAAGGGTAAGGTAAGTTTTCTCCCTCCACCACCACCCCTTTTGAACAATATTGCATGGTTTTATAAGATTTCTAATTTTCTTTATTTTATGTCCTCAGGATATAAAGTAAAGATTACAGAAAATCTTATAAAACTGCATAATATTGTGGTTGTGTGTGTGTGTTTATTTAAATACAAAACAAAAACTCCCTTATCAAGTTTAGTCCTTACCCCGTATATCCGTACCCTGGCTCCAGTCTGCTTTGGGGTTCCATGATGAGTATGCCAGAATAGTGTATGCTGGGGCATCATGGAGAGTGGAGTCAACATTCCCTGGCTGCTCTGGATGTCAGAAACCTTATTTTAAAAAAAGGTAAGTTTTCAGTTCAGAATGTGTTGAATGTCTCTCTTTAGTTTTGTGGAAGCATTCAGCACGTTTTAGAAATGTATTTGCATTGTTTGTAATTTAGTTGTAATTTACCATCATAGCTCTAAGCCACATTTTACCTTTATTCTGTATCTAGGCCTTTGATTTATTGTTAAGAGCATATGTTGTGTTTTCAGAAGAAAATGATGTTTTGCGTGTCGCTACCTGAAACAAGATGGTAGCTAGAAGTCAGATCAAGATATAAAAGCAGTGGAACTGGGATTTTGAATTACAGGCCTTGTAAGAATGTAATTCTGCACACAGCCATGTTATGTACTGGATGTTGCTGTTTAATTCTCAGCTGAAATAATTAACAGTTAGGAATGCAGACTCTAAATTGTTATCAGAGTCAGAATTACCGCTAATAAATATAAAGGCAGCAGTTTATTCACACGTCTTTTAAGAGCTAGCGTTGAACCTTTCCTTCGGTGATACAGAAAGAGTGTTTTTTCCTCTGAAGCGCTGTCTTGGTTTGACGTAATTGCATAACTTCATTTCATATCTACTAATAAAACCCTATTGGATTAAAAAACAGCAACAGCAAAACTGTAAGTCAGTGCATCCAATCCCCCACTTTGCATGCTTCTTACCGATGAATGGGCTGAAGTATGGAGCTGTAATAGCTATTCGTTTGTACTAATCCTGATGTTTCTCCAAACCACTGCTTCTGGAGTTTTCTGAACAGCTAGCTATATTTTGATTACTTTGAGTAGAAGGGTGATGAGTATTCTGCTGTGGTCAACACCTTCTGTGCCCTTACATGTTGTATTCCATTTATTTGTAAATCCCATACCGAGTCAGGTCATGTTCAGAGATTTTATCTTTTCAGCTCCAAGAAATTTCCCGGAATCCTACAACTGTTCGTTGGAAGGGACATTTAAAGGTCTCCTCATCTTGAAGTAGGACTGTTGCCAGTGCTGTATCAGGTCATCTGTGGCCTTAGCTGAGTCCTGAAAACTGGGAAGAATGGAAATTCCACAGCTTCTTTGGGCAACCTGTTCTAATGTTGTAGCTTTCTGGTGAAAATGTCTTTCCTAATGCCCAACATGAACCTCCTGAGCTTCGATTTGTGACTGCTTTCCTGTGTGATGCCATCTTATGGAGAAGAGTTTGGAACACAGTCATTAGGAAAGAGAAGTTTATGTTCTATTGACATTAATCTGCCACTATGCAGTGCTGAAGTAGGGAGTTAAATCGTAAGCTTACCAGTAATTGATCTGCTTTTTTCCTTGAAGAGCAAAAGACTATATTAGCGAATGAAATTGCATAAGGTAATGCTAGATTAGTGGTGATGTCTCAAAGTTAAAAACTTTTTTTTTATTTCTCTTCTTTTGCTATTTAAATAGTTAAGGTAAATAGCAGATTTTGTGTATTAGCAGGGCTTTGCAGAAGTCTCATGTTTGCACAGAAAACCAACTGAACCACAATCATTAAAAAGATGAAGATCACTTTTTCTACATTTTTGGCCCATGCTTGCTCAGACTATTTCTGAGTAAGGGAAATTCTTCACATGGCTTACATTTATATATGTTGCCACTGACATTTGTTGCCAGCTGCCAAGCCCTGGTAAGAAAAAGGAGTAGTCAAGATGCAGGAAATTCATTTCCAAATTTATTATTATTATTATATTGTTATCATAATTGCATAGAAGTAATTGGCAAGGAAACAACATCTGAATTTTCCAGAGATTATAGCCGAAGGACATTAATTTCCTCTAAAAACTGTGTCTAGAATTCTGTCAGGTTTTTGGGTTTTTTTTTTTTTTAAGGGACAAGAAAAGTGACCTGTAATCATTTTGTAATCATTTAATCATCTCAAAGTGGTAATGAATACAATAAAGCCCTGAAGCCTATTCTTGACTAAGCCTTCTGCCTGTGTCTGGCCGTTCAACGCATGATACAGTTATTACTTCAGAGTTTACTCAGTAGTTCAGCTCATATTTATCTAGCTCATAAATACTCTATTTTTCCTACCTAAACCAAGATCTCAGCCTTATTTAGAGGTAAATGAGTCTCTCAAATTCACTTTTTCACTGTTTTTTTTAACTTACTAGTCACTTTCTGTATGTGTGTTATTCTGTCTTGTTTTCATGCATCCTGTTCTTTCCTAAATCCGATACATGCATTTCCATGTCCTTACAGTAATTTTACCGCTATTTTTTTTTTGCCATTTTGATTTTTATTTTGATATGATCCACTAATACTATGCGTTATATAAATTCATCCTTCTAAAACTCTCTGAAAAATGTTACATATACTTTAAGAGAAAAAGCTCTGCTTAGGGATTTTTTTTTTGTTTGGTTTGTTTGTTTTTTTTGCTGTCATTAAAAGGTGATATCAAGTGCCTTGTTAGGCTACAGTATGCACATGACTGTTCTGTGCTCAGCAGCAGCTTTTTTGCTGCAATGCAATTAGTGCAATTAATAATAAATAAATTTAAATAAAATAATAAATTAATTAATGTGTGCAATATGGCTGGTCACCAATAGAGGAAATTTAGAACACAATTTCCTGAACAGTCTGTAAACCTCCACATTATCCATTGTATAGTAATATGGCATAGTTTCCTATTTAAAACCTTTGTTTTTAATTTTACTTAAAGAATAAGGGAGTAGCCATTAATTAAATTAATTACATGTTTTGTAACATGTAAATGACAATCCATAAAAATAAAAAATATGTCTGGTCTTCAAGCAAGCATTCAGTCTGGCTGATCTTGCTGTGCAGTGGAAAGATGTGCTGGAATGAGTAGAAAGGAATTACTCCACTCCTTAGAAAGATCATTACTGCAAACTGCTGAAAGGCTGCTTTGTCTAGCTTGATCCAGCTTCTCCTGCCCTGATTTTGTGTGTGCGTGTGTGTGTGTGTGTGTGTGTGTGTGTTGGAATGCGGCTAGCTGTTAAGGAGATGAGCTCTACTAAAAGCTAAAGATGTGTTTGAAATATGAGCAAGTTTCTTAATCTTGCTTCTTTTTCTGCTGTTGAGACATAGTGTCTTTACTATCTTAGCATCTTCTATGTGAGATGAGACAAAATCGTAAGTAAAATACGCAGAGTTAGTAGAGTGGCAAAAGCACTATTAGTGCACCGTATTCCTTTTTGTAGCTACTCGTGCATACGCATTGTTCTGTCCTTTATGAAAGTAACATGAGAATAAAGTTTTTTGGAACAAATACTTTAAGGCATATGTGTCTAAGAGCGTTAAGAGATGTGTTTCACAGCATTATGTCCATCATGTTTTTTTTCAATATTACCTGTTGCCTATTTAATTGAACAACCAAGAATGCTGTGCTATTTATCTATACTCTGTTTTTCCCAGTGTCTTTTATCCTCAGCCTTTTCAGACTTAACAAAACATGAATATTTCTTGGGAGATGATAAGATTATATGTCTTTGTTTGGAAAAGAAAACTATTTTTTAATTATATGAGTTTGAAATTTTAAGTTTTTTACATTAGCAAACTGCTCCTGCCCCACTGTCTTACTTCATAAATGATCAATTTACAGAACTTTCTTGTATTTAAAAAAAAATAAAAAAAACAAAAAACCAAAACTTTATGGAGAACTTTGGATAAAATACAAACAAAAATGTAGTGCCAAAAATGGGGGGTTTTTCTCTCTGAAAATAGTAGTAAATAATCTTTTATTTTTCTAAATGATTATTTTTAAATTATATAAAGTGAAATTATTGTAAGATTTAATGTAGAAATTTTAGTATTTACTATTAAAAGTTTACATACATGACTGGTTTCTTTGACCTGAATGGACTACTACGTATGTTAAGTACTCGTGTAAGTAATTTTAAATACATCATATTTTCAAAGAATTCTACTTCAGTTTTAAGTTTTAGCAATCTGTAAAGAGTGTAGATCTTTTTAGTATGGCTTTTTTAGTTAGGACATTGTCTCTCTGTAGTATAAAGAATGTAGACGTTATAGTTTGCCTTACAAGGTTAAGGGTAGACATAACTATGAAATGTAATATGCTTCTAGTAATTATTTTTCTATGTTGTATTAAGATGTACCAAGATTACTGCAGGAGAGTAGTACAGTATAAAAAGAATCAGGTGTAATGCAGTGATAAACAAATTATATTTATGTTTGCAGGGAAGATGGTATCATCGGAAACAAGCTGTAAAGGAATTGCATGGTACGTTGATACGACTGCTTAATGAACTGTTACCATGGGAACCAAAGCTAATGAAAGCATTTCAGAGAAACAGGTAATTAGTTCCTTTTTTTAACAATAGTTCTTGAAATGGGAAACAGAACAAAATTCGACTTATACTTTAAAAAACTAATGAATCCTAGTTGGCCTCTAAAATAAGCCAAATGAAGATGCTGTGAGGGCTGGAATAAGGTGTATTGGCAGTGCTTTAGTTAGAAGGGTTATTTGATATTCCAGACTTAGTGACTCTAAGTAAATTTGGGGTTAATCCCTAGGGTTTTTTTTCCCTAACACACTTTAGAATCCTTAAGCATGCTTGTCTCAGTACTTCTTTCACAGTCTGTCTAGGGTTTATCTTGCTGTTTGATTGAGATAATCTGAAAAACTCTATCTAGAAAACTACACCAGGGCTTTTTCTGACATTTTGAATCGGACTGTTGTGTTACGTACTGTCTAAAACTACCTAAATTGGTTGCTAATTAAAATATTCTTTTGAGTCTTTCTAGCTGTATAAATTTTTATGTATCTGGGATAAGGTATGTCAGAGAAACGTGAGTATAGCAGTGACAGAGTTAAATCTAGCAAGGACAGGTATTACTTCTGAGAAGTCCTTTAACCCTTTCCAAACTGCAAAGGAGCATAGCATCGAATGGTATTTGAATAGCAGAAAGGTTTGAAAGAAACGATTGCTTGTACCTACTAACCAGACCTGTTCACTGACCCTGAGCACAAGTTCCTCAAAAGAAGAAAGGAAATTCCTATCCAAAAGCTCTAATACAGTAGTGCTTACCCTCGTGTCCCTCTACAATTCTTGCATACCTGAGCTTAAACTTCAGTATCTCGACAATAGAGTTGAGGTATCATCCACAGTACATCTTCATGCAGTCTTCAAAGTTGCTTTCTCTCAGTTATCCAATTCAGTAAGAGACCAAAGCGCAAAGGCCCTGAGTGCAATAAATGGCCCTGACCACCTCAGTGGGCCTCCCCCTACCCTGCCCAGGCCCAGGTCCCCATTTCAGCCCAGCCTGGAGCCATCAGTCCATGTCCTGTGACACAATAGCGGTGCCAGGCTCCAGTGCTGCCGTTGTTCTGCATCTGCCCAGCCCTGATCCACAGGTGACCACTTGGCCTTGGCCTCGGCCCATCATGATGGACCTGTCTAGTCACTTCAGGGCTGTGTCTGACCCTAGTTACCTTCACCAGTGCTGATCCGCACCCTAACCCGCAGGCTGACTTCCTGGCCTGATGTTTGACCTGCCACCCAGCCAGCACTGGGCTGGGTGCAACCCTGGTTGCCCTCACTGGGCCTGGTCCTGACTTGTGGATTGACATCCTGGACCTGTCTAATCACCATGAGCTTGCTTGATGATCTGGACCTTTAGCTGAACCCGGCTACCACCCCCAGTCCTGCTGGCTTTGCTCTGGTAGTGTGAGATGAGGTCCTGGACAATGAGGCCCCTGCCCTGCAGGCTGTGTTATTGCACTCAACTCCCTGTTCCCTGTCCCGTAGGGAGTGATGGCCCTCACTCCAGTCTGACACGCAGAACTGTTATTTTAACCCATAAGCATGGGTAAGTTGAAGACTTTATTTTTACTGTCATAAAGGTTGAGTTTAAATCTAGACTAGAGGCTAGAATCTGTTCTAGACAAGGTTCTAATGACTAACATCTGTTCATTCTTCTGATAATTAATCCTTCTGGATGTTGTATTTGGTTAGTGCTGGCTGAACCCTGCAGTTCACTGTGTTTATATGCTAAAATATCCCTAGATCTTTTCTAAACAATGGTATAGAAGAAGGAATAGTGGAAGTAAGTAACAGTTTAGGAGTATCAAAATAAGGATGCTGTTGATGCTATTTCTGAAAAGTGTTGAAATGGAGTAAAGCAGCTATATATTTGTCTTACGTAGGTTCTTAACAGACAGTGAGTCTGTGGAAATGGCAATGGCACCTGTTCTAATGGCCTTGAAATTAGTAAGTTATCTTACAGGAGAAAGATGCATTGTGGTCCTGTAGATGGTCCAAAGACATGATGCGTTCCAGAAAACAAGATCTGCTACTCTCTTTAGTCAGAGCTGTCTTCAGAGGAAAGAGTAGACTTGTTACAATTAATACCCCTATCTGTATAGGTTCATCTATGACCATGAAAGGCATAGGAAGAAGCAGAAAACGGAGGCAGGAAAAAAGTGATGGTCAGATGCGACTCAGTCTTGTTGCTTATTGTTAGAGGACTTTAGTGTATAGGATTTGGTTTTTGGTGAGGGAAGGGAAGGGTCGTTGCCATCACTTTACATTTTCTGGTTTTTAGAAACTTGCAGAGCTACCCTGAACGTTTTTTGAAGGGTACAGGCAGTTCTGTGCCAGTTTTTTTTAATGTGGTAGCACATACAAGCAAAAGCATGAAAAACTGAGTGGTGTTCTTCAGTAAAAATAGCTGTGTTATTTACAAGGTCTCGATTGAAGAAGGACTATGATGACTTTAAAAGACATCCAGAACTTGATAAATTTACCAGAGAGTTGTGGAGTAATGATGAAAGCGAAGTTGATGCTGGCAAAGATTCTTGTGCAGTAGTAACCAGTAAATCTTTAGAGTCTGCAGAACATGTGGAAATTTCCCCAAAAGATCACCCAGACAGTGGTAAGTGTTTACGGGAACTTGATAGCCTGAACTTGATTCAAGAGCCTACCAGTTTTTCCACATGTGCTTGTGTCCTAGTTTTTACCTTAACTAGTAGTCTGACAATATTGAAGTAGATTTTGTGATGCACTTCTGGCAGCTGTAGTCTAGAAGGTGGCAGACATTACACAAATCAGAATTCTCCTCTTTGTCAAGTAAGCTTTTGCCATTTTATAGTTAATTATTTCTATGACAATATGGTAGGCGTGCTCAGAATTGACATTAAATTGGCAGTAGCTTGTATTGTTTAAAAAAAAAAAAAAGAAAGTAGGAAGACATAGTAGAGGTGATTAACACTGTCATCACCTCAGAGACTAATCTGTATAGTTTTCATGACAAATGCTTACAAACTGTATTTCACCTTCAGCTAAACACAGTAACACTGTCATATAGCTATATCAGTTGTAAACGTCTAAAACACAGTTTCTATTTTAATATACTTGCAGAAGACATGAAACTGTTAGAGATGAATTTCCCTGCAGGAAAAAGCAGATTTCTAAAAAAAGACTCGACTTCTAAAGAAATACAGAAGACGCTGCCTAAATGTGTTAAACGACAGTCCAAGCAAAACAGTTGTCTGGATCAAAGCACTAATGAGCTTTCACCAAGGAAGAAAGCTAAGCTGAGCACTAATGAGGCTGTGATCCACAGTTCAGAAGGTAACATAAAGATAGACAGTTGTTTGACTGAGCCAAAACAATTTGAAGCATCACCTCCGGAATCATTTTCTCCGGCAGATCCTGTAACATCAATATCAAACTTTCTGAAAGGGACCAAACCCATCCAAGCCTTGCTTGCCAAGAATATTGGGAACAAAGTGACCTTAACAAATCAACTGTCACCTCCCCCAGGCATTAATGTATCCACTTCTGAAAAGCCACTTGTATCACCTTTGGAATCATCATTGATAAAACCAGCATTGCCCTGCCAGACCAGTTCAAAGAATCCTTTACACATGGTATACAAAATGCCAAATGGTCATTGTGTACCAATAGACCTTCACAACAGCTCCGTGAAAATTCAGATGCAACCTGTGATTGACCCTAAAACTGGAGAAAAAGTCATGCAACAAGTTCTTATTTTACCTAAGAATTTTCTCATTCAGCAGAAAGACGGAAAAACTGTATCCAAAGACGTTCAGTCACTGCAACAAAAGTCTCCTGAGCTGCATTGTACAGGTTTCCCACAAGTGTCAGGTGCGAATGTTTCTTTAACGCCTGTCCTGGTAACAGCACCTGCAAATCCTACCGCTCAAGCGCCTAACACAATTTTTAACAAGAGTGTTACGTACTTGTCACAAGTGACTGATCCTATGAGTAAAACACAACCATTGCCCTCTATAACTTCAGCAAGTAATTTATTATCATCAGCAATTACGGTGAGCCAAACTGAAACTGACAAAACCAAGACTACAGTTTCAACTGCCACATTCCCTGTGTCTCTGACTTCCCCCGCTATTTCCACAGCTGGTCAGTCTTTGATATCAGCAACAACATTAAGTGGATGTACAAACGCTGCTTCTGCCTTTCATAGTCTCACATCACAGCAGACAAATGACTCCTTTGAAGCTAGGCAAGAACTGAAAACTGTGTGTATAAGAGAATCGCAGTCTATTCTGGTCACAACACGAGGTGGTAACACAGGAATTGTTAAAGTGCAGACCAACCCGGACCAGTTTTCACCTACTAGTTTATCTCCTAGTTCTGTTTTCACTTATGCACCTCAATTTCAGGCGTTTTTGGTGCCAAAATCCACACTATCATCGTCTACTCTTCCATCCATAGCAACGGCCACATCCGGTCTCACACATTTTGGACAATCCTCCGTTTCAGGGTTTGCCACCTCAACAGCTTCATCCGTCAGCATTCCAGCTTTCCCTGCTGGTTTAAACCAGACAGTGGAGAAAAATCTCAAATTTACATTAGAGCAGCCTACTTATGGGGGCACTTTGGGTCAAGTAATAGAGAAAAACTGCCCTGTATCCTCTCCTCCTTTGTCCTCCATTTCGTCAACTAGCACTCTGATGTCAGCAGCTCCAAGCAGCCCTGCTAATATAATTAGCATTGGACAGAATAGCTCTGTCATTAGTTCAGATTCTTTAGTGCAGCAACAAGGTGATAGTAAAACTAAAAAACAGCATGTTATACAGTCTGAGTTGAATTCCGCAACAAATGGAGATGTAAGCAGTGGTAATCCCTTCCAAAAACTTATGTTGGTCACAAATCCAACTATTTTACCCCCCTGTGGGGTTTCAGGAGTCAATATTATACCTTCTCCAGCATCCAGTGGGGTTAGTGCTCAGAAATTAGTTTTCATTAATACTCAGATTGCCAGTGGCCCGTCAAACACTACTCTAGTTGCAGAATCGTTGAAACATAACCTTTCTTCTTCCCTAAGCAAAACTTTTGTTAGTGCCACAGAGCAAACACAGTTGGTTCTGATCCCATCTACAGTAGGTGCACCAATAAGAATAAATCCATCACCTACTGTTGCTCAAGTAAAAGATGTGAAAATTGGACTCAATATAGGTCAGACCATTGTAAATACTAAAGGCAATGCCCAGCAAGCTCCCCCAATTAATATATTGCAGTCTGCCATTTCTAAGGGAGAAGATAAAAAAGGCATGGGTTTGTCTTTGTCAAGTAGTAGTAGTTTGGTTCCTGTGTGTTCAAGTTTTGTGAGTCAAAGTGTTACGTCAGTTAATGAATCGGTATGTGTTGCAACAAAAGCTGCAACTGCGTTTATAGCAACAACAGCAAATGCACATGTAGAATCTGTTTCAGTAACACCAAGTGGGTCTTCTTCTGGGTCATGGCCCACTGTTTTGGTTGGTGGAAATGATACCTCAAGAATAAGGCCAGTTCTGGGTAGTCGACCATGTACATCAAATATTGGAAATACTAAGGGTTTATCAACTGTGAAAACAGGTCATCTTGCTTCATCTGTGCTAATTTCAACTACACAACCAGCAGTATCTCCTCACAGTTTACCATCTGCCTTGCATTTTCCAGTCATTAGCTTACCTGGATCTGTAGCCACGCCTCCTAAAGTGTTACCTACAGTTCCACAGTTGGCAGCAGTTTCAGCTCCTCCTCCAGTACCTCCTGCACCCACACTGCTTCAGTTCCAATCATCAGGAATTTCAGCTGCTATGCCAAGTAATGCAAATATTCAGAAACCTCAAACTCTCTTGCCCCTTGCATCACCAAATGCAGGCAAAGTCGTTAGTTTTTCTAATTTTTCTTCCCTACAGTGCCAGCAGATGCCTCCCAGTATAGTGAAACAAAGTCATGCTCACACTTGTGCTTCTAACATTCAAACATCTACAGCTTCACCAACTATAACAAGCAAGGCAGGAGGTCAGCTGAATGAACCTTGTATTCAACAGAAAATAGTCATTAACACCTGTGTGCCTTTGGCACCCGGAACTCAGATAATGATTAATGGTACTTGTTTTGTTGTTCCACCACAAGGCCTTGGAGCTGGTAGCCATGTTCTTGTTCTCTCTTGTAATACAAAACCGATTCCTCCCTTAACTATTAACCATGGTCAGGAGGCTCAAGGTGCCCCAGTTGTTAATCCAGTACCCTCCAAGATCACGTTAGCACCAAGTAATTCATTAAGCTGGCAAGCGTCAAAACATCCTTTGAAGAGCTCTACAAAAATTGTGAACTCCTTTGGGTCTGCAGATGCTTTACCAATTGTACATGCAACACCCCAGATACTGAATACTCCAGCTAGCTCATCTACTCCATCTGCAACAACAGTGTCTATGTCTTCAGTAATAAAATCTCCTGCTAATGTTTTAGCTACATCTTCAGTGGTTTCTGCCATTCTGCCTGGGAACTCTCAGTTAGCAAGTAACGCTTCAGTGCTTCACTTAGACACATCTATAAAAAAATTGTTGGTCAGTCCAGAGGGAGCCATTTTGAATGCTATAAATACTCCAGCATCAAAAGTTTCCTCCCTCTCTTCATCACTGCCTCCTGTTGTGGTCTCCACAAGTCCCACCGTCATTTTCCCTAGCCTTCAGTCATCTTGCCTTGATAAACCTGACAAAGCTGCCTCCTGAATTTGGAGCAAATGAGCCACTTGGAAATTTTGGGGCATTCTTCTGACTTTGGAAGTTGTTGTTGTAACTGTTAAATCATTTCTTACATTGTTTGAAACGGTTGATTTACTTAAAATTACTTCTTAAGGTTATAGCTGTTTTTTGTTTACCTGTGGCGCTTAAGAGGAGGAATGGTATATTCAATTTAAGTCAGAGGTATGATTTCAGAAAGTTGTTTGATAAAATGGTCAGAGATGACCAATGAGTTCATAAGCATTGTTAGTTTGAAGAAATCTAGCTTTTGCACATGTTCTATCTTACAGTCTGGACAGTTTGGCAGAGTGTTTATGACAGTATGTGTCTCCTTTTCATTTGTCAAATCTTATTTTTGTTTGATTTGTTTCTGTAAAAAATATTTATGCATTGTAAAAATGCAGTTTATGATATAAAATTGTACATATTCATGAATTCCTAACAATCTGTACTAAACTATATGTACAAAGGACTATGCTGTCTTATTTATGTTTTGTTTACATAATGTATAGTTTTTTAAGTATTTTAGTAACTCTGGACCAGTGTACTGTTTAGCAACAATGCAGAAAAATCTGCATATAATAAATCAAGTTGCTGTACTGCTTTGTGTTGGCAATAGTTAAAATATGTGTACACCTGTTACATCACAGCAGGCTATACGTGCACACACACACACACACACGCACGTCTTTCTATTTAGTGCAGATGCATTTCAGTTTGTGGAATTTTGTGAAATGAAATTAATTTCTGTTGTTCTGTGTAGCTTACATTTCACGTGA
Source organism: Struthio camelus (assembly GCF_040807025.1). Taxonomy (NCBI): domain Eukaryota; kingdom Metazoa; phylum Chordata; class Aves; order Struthioniformes; family Struthionidae; genus Struthio; species Struthio camelus. The sequence goes on along the minus strand of NC_090982.1, from coordinate 18,669,769 downwards.
TTTAATAGATGTTGGAAGGTAGGTCTTCTTGTTGATCCTCCTGATACAGGGTGGGATGACCCGTATCTCATGCATTCCTAATAGATGTTTGCTTAAATGACCTAAAATCTCCAATGACAGGGTAAGGCTAGAAATGATTTCCAAGTCACCGGTCTAAATCACACTGGTTGCTGTTCAGGACAGCCGTGTTTTGTTGTATACCTCATAAATCTGATGAACAGTTCATTTTCCTCTTTTTTTTTTTTTTTTTTTTTTTTTTTGCAGCCTAACATGCATTTATACATATTCAGAGACTGCAACCAGCTATCTCTTCAGTCTTCTGTTGAGTCAGAACGTACCCAGTTTTTTTCACCAGTCTTGTTTTCTAGATCTGTTTTGGGTGGTAGTCTTTCCATTGTTCCAGATCTTTCCGGAAAGATTGCTAAAACACCATATTGCTGTTTTAGGAGGCCTTATTTTTGCTTTCGGTAGGAATAATTCACACCTTACACAGAACTTCCCACCCCGGCTTTTTCTTTCAATGTATGCAGTATGTGTTGATGTAGGTTCAGCTTTTGATCTGCTAAAATTCTTGGGTCATTTTCTGCAGATTATCTGACTTCACAGGTGCCTGATGCAGCGCTTACTGAAATGGAGAAGTCTTCTGGTCTTCTGAAATTTTCACAGGACCCTTAGCATGTAGAGCACATGTGTCTTTCTAGCAGCTCTTATTCTGTGGAAGATGATAGAAATGTTGTGTTCATAGTTGATGCCCTAGTTTGTTAGTTGCATGGAAGTCCGAGGCTGAACATATTTGAAATTTTTAGGAACAGCAAAAGAAGTTCCCAGAAGAACTCGTTAATGTTAGTTATCTTTTTAGTAGTTGTGGTTTCAAAGGGATTGAAAAACTTAGACATCTGTGTTTAGCAGAAACGTGAGCCGGATTTTCATTGAGATGAGGCTTAAACTTTTGCTCCTCATCCTCTCAACTTTTCTCCTTTCGCTACTCAGTCTCTACACACAGTCTAGCTTATATCTTGGATTGAGGAATAAAGCAACAGCTTCCTCTTTCTGTATCACCCGCCCTGCACAACTTTCTGAGAAGTAATCTGGTAAATAGTTAAGCAGAGTTGGGGGTGGGGTGGGGAGGGAGAAAGCTTGTTACCCTTTGTAGATTTCTTCTCTAACTACAGAAGAAATTGAATTAGGGAGTTCCCTCTTTCTGGATTGGTACTCTCCATCTTAATTTAAGGCTGAGAAAAACTAAAGCTTTTGGACTTTTTTGAACAAGAGAGCTTTTATGTTAGAAAACAACTACCTGATATGCTTTACCTACCTTTCATTGCAGGCTTGATGTAATTAGTTTTGGAGATATCCAGTAGTAAATGAGGTCTATGCGCTAGTGTTTGTTAAAGACTTTTTGAATCTGTCTCCATTCTTGCACTTAATTGCTACAGGCTACAAGTGGCTTCTTGTTGGAACAGATACAGGAAGATTTTAAAGTGGCAGTTTCTTCACAGACACTTTAGGTTCTCTAAAACCTTATATGCCTGCAAGAACATGACATTTTATTCCTGTTTCACTGGTGGAACCTTGGGGTTGACTTTCTTGGATTTTTCTCTGAGGATATATGTTTTTCGCTTTCAGTGTTTTTAAATGTTGTAGTAGACTGAATATCTGCCTTGGTTCTGCTACTGCAGGCTGCTCAGATGGAGAAAGATTTTATGTGACATCTTTCCATCTGCAGATGCAAGAGGAAGAATTCTGCCAGAGCGCATTCTAATAAAGAACAATGTTAGAAAAGCCTGATTGAGGAACTCAAAACTCAGGTTAATTATATGAATAATTTTTAGAAGTTTTCTGAATCATTGTGGTTAATAGTTTATGATTTGACAGGCATAAATTTGCCACGTGCGTATTTGGAGGCATGGGTTTCAGTTGGGTTGTAATTTTCATGGACTTTTATTCTTTATTGGACACAACTTCAGATTCCAAAACCTATCAGAGAATGGCTTTAGATCATTGTGTGATGGACTTGAGTGATTCATTATTTTGAACAAACAAATTTTGTTTTTTTCCCAAGAATACAATTCTTCTTGCCGTCACTGTTCTCCGATAATGTAAGTATTAGTCAAAGGAAGACCTTTTTTCTACAGGAAATGAATAGCTGTTGACTATTTGCTATATATCTTTTCTTCTTCATACCAAATATATACCTGTGGCACAAAAAGAACTGTAAAAAAGAAGATTACGTTCACAGAGGCAATGAAAAAGCAGAAGGACCTGCTTTTTTATATCTATTTGCAGTTATATATAAAAACGATATATTTCAATCTTCAAAGAAAATATTTTGACCTTTTCAGAGCTTGTAAAATGCCTTACATTTGTTGTACGCAGACTTTGGTTTTGTTAGTAACTTTCAACGTTTCGGTTGGTATCTTTAACTTTTAACCAAATGAAGATGCTCTGTACAATAATTTTGCTTGGCTGTGGATAGAAAATGGCATTTGTTTTGCATCACTGTTTAAATTAAGTGTTTTGATGTCCATTTAGCCCCTTGCTTATGTTGCCATTTTCATGTGAAGTCACAAAATGATGCAAACTGTTTAGAAGAGAGGGTTGGGGGGGAACAGAAAAGCAGAACTTGTCTTTTATTAATCTTATTGCTAGCAACTGTTAATTTGCATTTAGACATTGTATTAAGACATTAACTATCCTGTGTATTAGGAACAGACATTGTTTACACACACGAGTCTAATTTGTGCTGCGCACTGAATTTGACTGTGTGAGACAGCAAAGATTTCAAAGGGAAATTTGAAGCAAAAATTATGTTGATATGAAGAAAAAATTAATGTATTTGCCTCAAGTAGATCAAAATTTACTAAAAACTGATATTGGAAGGAAGGGAGTCCACATGGTCCGTATCCTCACCACTGTTTGTTTCATAGCTAGTTTTGCTCATATGATTGTGGTACAGAATTTTGGTAGTCCCAATTAATATTTCCATATTAATTAAAGTGATTAATTAAAGTGATTAATCACTTTGATTAATGTATGAATGTTTATTATGAATAAGCTATTTCCTTTAATAGGAACAATAGGAGGTACTCATAACGGCCAAAATTAGTATAGCCTATTCCTCATATGCCCCATAAAATCCGTGGAGAAAGAGGGAGGCTTCTTCAAAGATATTTTAGACTTGTTTCTTCTGAAACATCCTTTTGAAAAGGTATTTACTTTTTATTGACACAAGGTGGCTAGCCACCCTGAGCAAACATGGGTGGTTTTAGTGACAAAAAATCAGACAGTTAGTGCCAAATCAGACTAAAGCTCCGTCTGTCTCATCCTGTCTCTTGGAGCAGTGAATTGTAGTAGTCCAAACAGGTATAGTGACAGGGAAAGGACCTAGTGAGAGTTTTCATGAACATTGTTATAGTATCCAGTAATCCATGACCCAGAGACTTCCTCAGCCAAATGTGATTGGAGTTTTTTTCTGGATTTATTAGCCCTCAGTTTATTTTTTGTGATGAAATCATCCAGTCCTTTCTGGAACCGTTATGGAACGCCTATAAATTGTTAGCATTCACAGCATCCTGTGGTAAAGAGATTTTCATGCTACGTGTAGTTAATCTCCTTCTGTTTGCTTCTGAACCTGACATCTGATATTTCATTTGATGCTAATAGTAACTGTATTGGAAGAGAGAATAAACATTTGCTCTTTATTCACTTTTTCCCTGTGGCTTATGTAAACCACTGCCATGTTGGTTGCCTCTTCCAGAATGAAGAGGCAGAGTCAGTTCAATTATTTCTCACAATTATCTGTTACTCTCGTTGCTCTCTGTACTTCTTCAGTTCTACTACATCCTTTGTGAGGCCAGAGAATCAGAACAGTGAAGATTACTAGATTACCATTCTCTCATAATGCTTCCTTCCTTTTTTTTTTTTTTTGTTTGGCTTTTTTGGCTATTTTTGAGCCTTGAGCTGACCTTTTTCATAGAACTATCACTTATGAACTAAATACACTCTTATACAATGTATTTTCAAAACAGTTTCAACTCATCCTATAAGACTATACCACTTACAAAATATCACAGGCATAAAGACATGATTGTTAAACCAGACTGATGAAGCCGATGCAATTCTGACACTCTCTCTGGAGTTCTTGGTTTTATTTGTTTTAGTTCTCTTGAAGAATTTAGAAGGAACTGTTCTTAAACTGTTCTAATGATTTTAAAGCAATAGATATCTGTCTGAGTTGTCACCAATTTAACTGAAATCATGCAAATTCTGTGCATCAGAAAGCTTTGGATTTGTTCTTTTGGACATAGGATACAAGCTTAAATCTGTATATTAGGTGTGTGTTCATTTTACAGACATGGGCACTTTCTCAGCATCCCAATAAAATTTTTTGAGTTGTTGAAGAAGCTGTTTTTTCAAATGTGGGATGATTATGTTCCCTTTGCAATATTCTACTTGAAACTGCAGTGGCACAAAACAACTTCAAGGTCTTGATAAACATGCTTTTTCTTTCTTTCTCAAACTACTCGATTTGCTGACTAATTTGTTTTCCTTATACTGGGTGCCTGGTGTAAACTTGGAAATCAGGATACTCTTTATTGGATGCTCTTTCTTGTTGCATATGTGGCTGGTGCAGAAGGTCTGCAGTAAGTCTGTTACTACAGAAGTTTTTATTTCAGTCGCAGTTGAACTACACACATTAAATGGAATGGTACGTAAAATGAAAGAACAGAAATGTAATGAATTGCTTGAATCTAATAATATTTATTACAGTGAAATTTATTACATGGTATGTTGAAATGTGCGTAAATATAATTTTCCACCTGTTACAGATGGAGAAAATGACATACAGAGTTATTGCAGCAAAGTGGAAGACCTGGAAACAGTAGCCTATATCCCCTGACTCCCATTCCAGCATCCTAGCCATAAGTTAAGGTATAGGTAACTAGATCATTGCTTTATTTTTCTAGATTTTTACCAAAGAAGAGAAATGATTTAGAAAAGTAGTTTTCAGGACTGTAAGTGTCGTTGATAAGTAGCATTTATAAAAATTAAAGTGTACAGAAAAGCAAGATGGAAAAGAAGCCACTGTGACTGTGATTTTTGTCATTGTCTTCAGGCTTTGGAGCTTTGCTTGTCAATATTGATTTCACAAAAGAAAGACAATATCCTTCTCTAAGAGAGAACAAAGATGAGGAAGGTCTATCTTAAAGTTTTTTCCTAAGATGTCTGACAGCTCTGTTGGCCCTGAAATTGAAACGATATTTCAGTCCCAGAAATGCTTTTCAGCTGATGTTCCTTTGAACTTTAGTTTGAGTCCAAGGCTGCACTTTCGTCAGAGAGAGACCTTCAGTATCCAGATCTGTCAAGGGAAGTTACTGCTGCTTCTACCGGTCAAGAGCATAGAATAGGCAGGGACATTGTTCCACAGTGAATACAGTGAGAATCTCACCGGAAACCTTTTTCCTCCTCCGCAGCCTAGTAAATTGATGCAAAAATCATTATTGTTTGTTCAGAAAGGAGTCCATAGTTGAAAGTGGGTCTCTCGGACACTTCAGGCCATGGAATGCAAGTGACAGCCAGGAAGGGAGTCCAGTCCCTGTATGTGTGTTTAGCTCGAGATCCTATTGCTCTAATGGCAGTAGGGGATGCCTAGGAAAAAGAATAAATAGGTCAAGTAGGAGTTAATTTTATGCAGTATATATGCTCAGTACCTCCAGCAGTAATTCCAGAAGTGTGTGAACTCGGTCAGGACTTGTTTGTGAGATGAAAGAACAGATTTTGCAGCCAGCCATTCAGGTCCTGGAAAAAGGTGAATGCTAAAGTAAGGAAAACACAGCAGAAAAAAAAAAATTAAGAATAATAATATGGATATTCAAAAGCTAGAAATGAAGAAGCCTCAGGAAATCATTAGATGGAGAGAGAACAAAGAATACCAACTCAGCAGTGGGCTTTAATAGCATAAAATTGCTCCTGTAGTTAAGAAGAGTTGGGGAGAGGTCTACCTGTTAAGAGCAGGAATTTTGAACAAGGAATTGACTGTGAAACACTTTCCTTCTCTTTCCTGATGGTGAGGCCAAATCGAGAAGGTGTAAAGCAGACAGTCTGCATAATCTGAGGATGACCAATCTTAAATCTGTGTTGACACTAGAAATGTTCAGGAAAAGATTTCTGGAGTTATAGGAGCAATTTATTACAGAGTAGCTATCTACTAATGGCAAAGACCCTTCTACATATGAGATTAACGTTCAGGCAGTATTCACTCATGCCATGTGGTTTTGTTGTTTTTTTCCAACAAGTCTTGAAGCATTTCGGAGATATTTGCCAATGTGGCTATCGGATGACAAGCTTAAAGTTCCTACTGTAAGCAACTGCAAACAGCGAATCTAACACTAAAAGGAGCCTAAAAGGACACTTGGATTTGCCTGGGAAAGGACCTCAGGAAAGGATTACTTGAGGGATAAGTGAGGGTATGGAGAAATGGAAATTACGTCTGCCATTGCCAAAGGTAATGGTAATTACCATTACCAAGGTAAATAAGAAAGTGCATGCCATAGAAATTGAAAGACTAGACTTTTTTCTTATAAAGAATTCTCCAAATTCAACAAAAACTAGACAGTTATTTTCCCCAATAGCTACAAGGATGCAGCTGCAAACAAGGTAAGTGCAAATAAGATAACTAGGAAGGAGGAAAGCTGCTTCTCTGTGTAGCCAGCGAAAATAGAGAGACGGTGAATACAACATTCAGCAGAGCAATCTGTTTCTTCAGTCCAAAAATGGGAGCCAGCTGAGCTGAAAGGACCTTATAAAGACTGGTATTGAGAGACTAACTTATGTATACTAGGCCATCGCTCTTGGCCTTATATTGATTTATACTCTACTGATGTGGTGTACCTCTGAGGAAAGAAGCAAATAAAGCACATGGTCCAAGCATGTAACTGGGGCTGTACCACTAAAATGGTTTGGAAAGGTGAAGGCACATCTGCTGCACAAGCGCTGTCTCAGTATTTGGGCCGTGTGGACCCGTCAGGAGCGAAGTATGGTACATCACTGTCACGTGGTAAGTGTGTTTTTAGAGGAGCTAAAGGTTGCAGTAACTACAGCATGTAGCTTAGATGTCAGCAGTTAAAAACACGTTGTCACGGTGGATTCTGCACCCTGCCCTGGTAAGTCAGGGTCCAGTAATCTTTGGTTCTCTTTTGTTGAAGGGTTATGGGCAGTGGTTCGGCCTCATCTGTCCTTCATGTATTCATGAGCACAAGCGTGGTCTTTTGCAGCGGTCCAGAAGTGTAGAGCCTGTGTGGACAATACATCTGAAGAGCTACAATTTTACTGTAAGGGACATAATTCTTCTTCCTTTTTCCTAGAAGCCAATGCTGCTTTGATTATTTTCTGGGAAAAGGAAGTAAAGTGAAATTAGAGCATTGTGTGAGGATACAGACTATGGAGGGTCAGCTCCAAAAAGCGCACAATTAGCTATCAGTATGTGGGGCATGTGTTTAACTGTAGGTAGCTTTTTCAGCTTCATATTGCTGCTAGTTTAACTTTGTTACTGTATGTGAAGTTCAGTGCAGATTTGTGGCCAAAACAGGGAACTGGAAGCTTTCAAGCACCTTTCATATATAATGGGCAACAAAATATGTTTGATGAAATGATGTGGAAAAAATCATTCTTACACTTTTATTTGTTGCAGAATTTAGTATGCAGTCAACAGAAAAATACTATCAAGCAACTGAACAAATGTTATTTCTCCAAAGCACAGAAGAACCAGTTAACTTTTCCCTTTACAAAAGAAGTGAAGATAAGCTTGTTTTTAAAGGCAAGAAAATAAGCTTATAGCACATGAATGTATGGGCAAATACCAACAGTGCAATGCAACGACCAACATTAGACATAAACATGAATCAGAATATGTTGACAATTTTGTTTTTTGAAAAAATTACTCTGGAATGGTCAATATGGTTAATACTAATACAGTTCTTGAGGGCCAGAGAGTCTGTATCCCCGGCTGCCGCAGGAATTAATCCAACAGAGATGGCTGAGGTAAACATCACTGGGATGTCCTGACAGTCAGCAGCATAAGCCAGTCCTGTAATGGTGCGATGGCGAGCTCGAAAAAGCTGAACGTTTCCTGAGAACAGCACCTGGGACTTCCTTCTCTGAGCTCCCTGAGGCATGTGGTACCTGCCTCGTGGCTCCCGGCTCATTTCGCTCTGTGGTTCAGTGTGTCAGAAAGATTGCACTCCTTTAGCACCCCAAAGCTTTTTGGCTTTGTACAAAGGCTGTTGTGGCCGAACAATGTTCTTCAGTCCTTTACAGCTACGTGAAGGTCTGTGGCTTCCTTAGAAAGCAGATAATCCAATAGAGTCATGTCAGGAATCCCCAACAGTGACGATGTGGCTGCTCCTGCTGGTGCTCTTTTGCCATTATAACTTACCAGCCTGAACAAAATACGAAATGTTTTAACAAAACGCCTTGTTTTTGTGTGGTTCACTATATTTGCAGAGGGGTTGCATGCGTATCTTTACAGACATAGCTAACATCCTCTTGTACAGTTAATTTTTAATGGCCCTGTAAATGACTATACAAGAGAAATTCTAAATGTAAATTTTGGTGGCTTTTACTATAAATTTACTAATCTAATGCCATACAACTGAGTGTCTGAAGTGAAAGTCTTTGCTCGAAACCTGAGAACTCTACACCTCACTCTTCATATCTGCCAGTTGAGAAGCTTCTGTGCATTTCTCTCATTCTTTTTCAGGGGGAAAATTCACTTCCTCGAAAGTTTCAGCTTGCCGTTGGTCAAGTACCATGAGATTTGAGTCTGCTACAGAACATACATAACATAGCTAGTTCTTGCAGCATGCAGCTTCAGCAATTACATGTTTCTTGCTAAGTTCTGAGTTATTCTGTATTGCTAATTTTTAATGGGTTAATACCCAGCCTCTGCAGTGTCCTTACTTGAATATAGAACCTGTGAGGGTATTTAAAATGGGTGGCAAATGGCTTCCATCCTTATAAGATTGTACTCCATTAACTTCTGTTTCTTGGTCTTGCTTCCATGTGCTAATTAAAATCTTAGACCACTGTTTACTGGTGTTTCTGTACTGAGAGAAGGGTGCTCTCACAGAATGGAAAAATAGTATGACATTCTGAAAACCAAGGGTAGTCTCTCAGTAGGGTTTAACTATCACTTGAATATCTATAAGTCAGTATCGAGGTTCAATAGTTTAAGCTCTGGCTGCTCTTGTTTGGCATGAGCAGTTCCAACAGTTTGGTGCTATGTAGTTGAAGAGTAGTGTAATAACTCTACTTTGGTTAATACTTACATGTTATAGAAATAATATTTCTATTTAGTCAAAGTTAAGTTACTCATGAGCTTTTAAAATGGCTAGACACACAGATTTAATGTTGATCCTACTGAAAAATGACTGCAATAAAGTAAACTACTTTAGTTCTAAGCGCCTCACTTCCTTTTATTCCTAAGCGCCTCACTTCCAATTATTCGTAGTAATTGATCTTTGTAGAAATTCAGACAATTTTTCTGAGTCACAGATGTGTATGTCAGTTTTGTCCAATTGTAGTAGGACACGCTCCTCTGAAAGAACGTTGCCTCAAGTGTTGCTGGTTGTTTAATGGTACTAATTTCAGCCCGGATCTTTAGCTTATTAGTTTTGCAACAAATTTAATCATCCTATTATGTTCTACATTTGTATCACTTCACAATTATATATAAGCTGGTATTTTGTATATTTTTCCTATCTGTTTTTCTTACTGTTACAAGACTGCGTAATGTTTTCATTAAGTATCTTCAAGCAAAAATTGGCAAATGTAAGGCATCTGTTTAGGTCAGAGATTAATAGGGTACCTCTCTAAATTTCTAAGTACAAAAGAGCGCAGCCAACGGAGGCAGCGAACAGACGCAGCAGTTTGCGCAGCGGTGCGTGCAGAAGGGTGCCAGAAGGCAAAGAAGGCACCTCTCCATTTTGCACAGTGGTGTGTCCTTTCCCCGGGGCATGGTCATGACACGCCGCAGAGCACGTTCCCCGGTGGCTGCTGGAGGTGCTGCATTGGCTGTGTCTGAGGCTTCAACCCAGACAGACCCTCAGACAGCAGATGCAGCTCTGCAGGTGTCAGGCTGCAGGGAGTGCCTGGGGCCTCTCCGTGGGGCCTGGGCTGACAGTGAGCTCTCCTGCGTGAGGTGTGCTGTGGTTGACCAGTTGCGTCACCAGATCAAGGAGTTACGGGAGGAGGTTAGTAGGCTGCGTAGCATCCGAGAGGATGAGCGGGAGATTGAGAGGGCGTTCTCGGAGACGGTGCAGCTCCAGGAGTCCCCTGCCCCCACTGCAGCGGAGTTGTCAGAGGGCTCAGCACCGTGTGTAAAGGTGCATCATAACACTGTTGAAGAGGGCTGGAAGCTGGTGAGCTCTCGTAGAAGGAGAAGGGCTCTTGCTCCTCCTCAGGAGTTGCCTGTGAAGAACAAGTTTAGCGCCCTCCAGCTGAAGAGGAGCTGGGCACGGCTCCAAGGGAGGCAACTGGCCTGGCTGGCAGACCCTGTGCCGTGCAGGAACCCCCGGAAGAAGCGGCGAGTGATTGTTGTGGGTGACTCCCTGCTGCAGGGGCCAGAGGCACCTCTCTGCCGACCCGACCTCTTGTCCAGAGAGGTTTGCTGCCTGCCAGGGGCTCGAATAAGAGATGTCGTGGATAGACTGCCAAGGCTTGTCCATGCATCGGACTACTACCCTCTGCTGGTCTTCCATGTGGGTGCTAACGACATGAAAGGCAAACTGGAAACCATCCAACGGGACTTCCGAGCTGTGGGAATGGTGGTGAAGGGTCTGGGAGCCCAGGTCGTTTTCTCCTCAATCTTGCCTGTGAGGGGAAAGGACGGGAGGAGGAGTAGACGAGTTTTCCGAGTTAACAACTGGCTGCGCCGCTGGTGTTGGCAACAGGGCTTTGGTTCCTATGGCCATGGGACCGTGTTTGAAGATCGACAGCTGATGGGGAGCGATGGGATCCACCTTACCAAGCGGGGCACGCGTGTCTTTGCCAACAGGTTGGCCAGCCTGGTAAGGAGGGCTTTAAGCTAGGCAAGATGGGGGAAGGGGAGTGGTATAGTGGCAGGGGAGTCAGTAAAACACCGCTCAAGTCAGGAGGCCTCCAGCGGGTGCATGCAGCCAGGGGAGACAGGATGGGACATGGCTATGGAGGATCCTCTTGCACCTCTCCTGGGAAGCCTGCGTGCTTGACTGGCTCTCTGAAATGCCTGTACACCAATGCACGCAGCATGGGGAATAAACAGGAAGTTAGAGATCTGTGTGCGGTCGCAGGGCCACGATCTCATTGCAGTCACAGAGACATGGTGGGATAGTTCACATGACTGGGATGCCGTCACGGACCTTTTTAGGAAAGACAGGCCAGGAAGGCGAGGTGGTGGAGTTGCCCTTTATGTGAGGGAGCAACTAGAATGTATGGAGCTCTGCCTCGGGGTGGATGAAGAGCAAGTGGAGAGCCTATGGGTAAGGATTAAAGGGCAGGCTAACATGGGAGACACTGTTGTGGGGGTTTACTACAGGCCACCTGACCAGGAGGAAGTCGTCGATGAGGCCTTCTACAGGCAGCTGGAAGTACCCTGCGGTTCACAGGCCCTGGTTCTCATGGGGGACTTCAACCCCCCTGACATCTGTTGGGGAGACAGCACAGCTAGGCAGAAACAGTCAAAGAGGTTCCTGCAGAGGACTGAGGATAATTTCTTGACGCAGGTGGTGGAGACGCCAACGAGGAGAGGTGCACTGCTAGCCCTTGTACTAACGAACAAAGAAGGTCTAGTTGGAGAGGTGAAGGTTGGGGGCAGCCTTGGCTGCAGTGACCATGAGATGGTGGAGTTCAGGATCCTCCGAGGAGGGAGCAGGGCAATGAGTAGGATTGCAACGCTGGACTTGAGGAGAGCTAACTTTGGCCTCTTGAGGGGCCTACTTAGGGGAATCTCATGGGGTAGGGCCCTAGAAGGAAGAGGGGTCCAAGAAAGCTGGTTAGTATTCAAGCATCACCTCCTCCAGGCTCAAGATCGGTGCATCCCTCTGAGGAAGAAGTCCAGCAAAGCGGGCAGGAGACCTGCATGGGTGAGCAAGGAACTCCTGGCCAAACTCCAGCAGAAGAAGGAAGTGTACAGAATGTGGAAAAGGGGACAGGCCACTTGGGAGGAATACAGGGACAGAGCGTGCAGGGATGCGACAAGGAAGGCTAAGGCCCAGTTGGAATTAAATCCGTCAAGGGATGTCAAGGACAACAAGAAGGGCTTCTTCAAATACATCCATAGCAAAAGGAAGAGTAGGGAAAACGTGGGCCCGCTGCTGAATGGGGCGGGTGCCCTGGTAACAAAGGATATAGAGAAGGCAGAGTTATTGAATGCTGCCTTTGCTTCAGTCTTGACTGCTAAGGCCAGTCCTGGGGAACTCCAGACCCTGGGGACAAGAGAGGAAGGCTGGAGAAAGGAAGACTCTCCCTTAGTGGAGGGGGATCAGGTTAGAGATCTTTTGTCCAAACTTGACATCCACAAATCCATGGGCCCTGATGGGATGCACCCAGGAGTGCTGAGGGAGCTGGCGGGTGTTATCACTAGGCCACTCTCCATCCTCTTTGAAAGGTCCTGGAGATCAGGAGGGGTGCCTGAGGACTGGAAGAAAGCCGATGTCACGCCAGTCTTCCAAAAGGGCAAGAAGGAGGAGCCAGGAAACTGCAGGCCTGTCAGCCTCCCCTCCCTGCCTGGCAAGGTGATGGAACAGCTCCTCCTGGAGGTCCTCACTAAGCATGTGGAGGACAAGAAGGTGATCAGGAGTAGTCAGCATGGAGTCACCAAAGGGAAATCCTGCTTGACCAACCTGATAGCCTTCTCGGATGGGATGACTGGCTGGGTAGATGAGGGCAGAGCAGTGGATGTTGTCTGCGTGGACTTCAGCAAGGCTTTTGACACTGTCTCCCATCACATCCTTGTAGGTAAACTCAGGAAGTGTGGGCTAGACGAGTGGACGGTGAGGTGGCTTGAGAAGTGGCTGGATGGCCGAGCTCAGAGGGTTGTGGTGAATGGCGCAGAGTCAAGTTGGAGGCCTGTGGCTAGTGGTGTCCCCCAGGGGTCAGTCCTGGGTCCAGTCTTGTTCAATATATTCATCAGTGACCTTGAGGAAGGGACAGAGTGCACCCTCAGCAAGTTTGCTGATGATACGAAACTGGGGGGAGTGGCTAACACACCAGAAGACTGTGGCAGGCTGGAGAGGTGGGCGGAGAGGAACCTCCTGAAGTTCAACAAAGGCAAGTGCAGGGTCCTGCACCTAGGCAGGAATAATCCCATGCCCCAGTACAGGCTGGGGGTTGACCTGCTGGAAAGCAGCTCTGCCGAGAAGGACCTGGGAGTGCTGATGGAGAACAAATTGACCATGAGGCAGCAGTGTGCCCTTGTGGCCAAGAAGGCCAATGGTCTCCTGGGGTGCATTAGGCAGGGTGCTGCCAGCAGGTGGAGGGAGGTGATCCTGCCCCTCTCCTCAGCCCTGGGGAGGCCCCACCTGGAGTCCTGTGTCCAGTGCTGGGCTCCCCAGTACAAGAGAGACATGGCGCTACTGGAGAGAGTCCAGCAGAGGGCTACCAAGATGATGAGGGGACTGGAGCGTGTCTCCTATGAGGAAAGGCTGCGAGAGCTGGGCCTGTTCAGCCTGGAGAAGAGAAGACTGAGAGGCGATCTCATCAACGTGTACAAGTATCTGAAGGGGGAGTGTCAAGAGGATGAGGCCAGTCTCTTCTCCGTGGTGCCCAGCAACAGGACAAGCGGCAACGGGCAGAAACTGAACCACAGGAAGTTCCACCTAAACCTGAGAAAAAACTTCCTCACTGTGAGGGTGACAGAGCATTGGAACAGGTTGCCCAGAGAGGTAGTGGAGTCTCCTTCGCTGGAGATATTCAAAACCCGTCTGGATGTGATCCTGGGCAACGTGCTCCCTGCTTGAGCAGGGAGGTTGGACTAGATGATCTCCAGAGGTCCCTTTCAACCTAAACCATTCTGTGATTCTGTGATTCTGTGAAAAGCAAATAAATTATAAAAACAGACATATAGGCATAGTGCAGGTTAACTTCTGGAACTGCTAGTAGGGAAAATGTTTAGGCTTTTTTAACAGGACATATAGTAAAAGGTTTCGGTCCATTTTGTGATGGATTTTTGTACAGTATATTTTAGGAAATAGTTTATTTATTTCTTTTTTAAAGAAAAGAAAAATAAATAGGGAAGATGAAAAAAGAAGTCCCAACACTTCCTACTTGTGTTGATACTCAGTGGAATGTACTTGCTCTTGATGGATTTACGAAGGACACAAAAGACCCAGACTTGAACATGCTGTTTTAATGTGACCACAGGAAATGAAAAATTTAAAGCAAAAGCACATTCAGCTTTACTGAAATGTTTCAAGAACTTTTTCTACCACCTAGGCAGGAAAAATTTTCAGCAACTGCTAATGAAAGCATGTGATTTTTACTGCAGTTTTAGCTGTAAAGAAGGTTTAGAATGTGCAAGATAGGAAGAGGAAGCATGAATAAAATTAATTTGTATCGAGTTTGTAAAGAGACATAGAGTTTAAGCTTTCTTATTATCATGGTGAATAAGGTGGTGGTGATTGTTCTGCAGCAATTTTCTCATAAGCTGGTGGAGCATCAGGTACCTATTGTAAGGAAAATGAACGTGAAAGTGTGAAAAAACAGTTGAGGTACAAGAAGATGACATTAAAGATGCACCTGTCTATTTACCCTCATATGAGATACACTATTATAGCTTAAAATAACTGAGCTGATTTGCTATGTCGTTATTATTTTAAAGTTTAGTACATGTTTCTGGTTTTGCATCAGATTAAATTGATTTGGTTTATATCCATCCAAAGAGAGAATTTTCAGTATTATAGGGGCAGGAACTTTTAAAGGAAAATATTATTCATTACGTATTGAGATTTCAGATTAATATTAAAACATTTCATTTAGATTCTTAATGCATGTGTGTTATATAATTGCTAATATATATTATATATATTTTATGTATTATATAATAATATGTAATTGCTAATGTTAACAATTTTGGAAGCATGCTTAAAATTGGTTATAAATTGTCACATAACTACCCTTTTCCCTGTTCTCAAACTATGTAAACACAACCATACCTTGACATGTATATTTATCAATTAATTTATGTTAACTGTTTAAAGTTATAGGTTTGAATGTACATCTTTCCATACTGATTAGAGAAGCTATGAGCACCTGAGCACTTTGGTTCTTGCTTTGTGACATTCCCTGACTATTTTTGTCAGGCTACAGCATGCCAGACACAACCCGTTTGTTGTTTGTCATAATGGTAGAACATCTAGCAGAAAGATATTTTTTCAATATATTTTAGCACATGGGCATTATGTTGCATCCTAGCTAGTAGGTTGCATAATGATCATGCAGCTTAACAGTAGGTGAAAGGGGAGAATTTTTTAAAAGAAAGATTCTTAATAGCAGATTTTAAAAAACCTTTTCACTTTAAAATTTGTGCAAATTACTACTTTTTAACAGTTAACATAGGGATAGTGAACACCCAATCTAGAGAGCACAATCCAAGAAAGAAATAATTAGTGAGTGCGTACCAAAATTGTCTGAAAATGTCTTGCTATGTTGTAAGTAAATGAAACCTTGAGCTGTGACTTACCACAGCATTAAAGTTTTTGTACTCCTGCAGAGCCATTTTGCAGTCCAGTGCTGTTCGCTCGCCTACCACGGTTTGTATTGTGCCCTTGCTAGAGCTTTGACTCTGTAATAGATCATAAAGAAAGATATAGAAAGTGAAAGGAAAACTGAACTTAAACTTCAGCTTGCTGTTGAAGCATAAATGATCATTTAACATTTGACAGCAAATTTACAATATTTATTAGAAGTGGTATTTAGGGCCGCACAGAATGCCAGCAAGTAAGACAGGTTGTCTGCATATCACTTTTTGCTCTCCCTGCTACAGCATAATACCCTGTCTCCTGTATAAAACCCAGTTGTTTTGCCAGCAAAAATGAGGATCACACTTTTTAAGTCCAAGATTGCTGCAAGAACTGACATGTTCTGAGCTATCTGAATTTATCGCCCTTTCGGTTGCCACATTTCTTTTTTCAAATCCTTCATTGAAAACGTTTTTTATTCTCAAACTTTTTTCTTTTTCGTCATTCTTTTGTCATCTAACAACCCTGACCAGGGTAAGATTTTCAAAACTTGAAAGTAGAGACCTGCAAAGAGATTGTACACTTTGGGTATTATGTAAATATAAAATTCAGTGTCCCTAGATAACAGGTTTTTTCACTGATGTGTTTTGTGAATCTGGGCTCGTAACTTCACCTCCACATGCTTCTTACCCTTTTGCCTGACTTGCAAGTTTTTCAGGACAAGAGGTGTTTCATATTGCCTGTTCTCATACCTGTGTATATGTCAGTGTGTGTATTGCCCGAGACAACGGTGTCCTATTCTAGATTGGACATTCTGTGCATTAGTATAATACAGATAGTGATAACATGCTGGCAAAATAATGTGACAGAAAGTGAGCTGCCATGCTTACCCGTAGACTTTTGTAGCCACTGCGTCTTCTGTAATACCAGCAGCCAAAGATAAGTAAAATTGCCAGCACCAAAATGAAAATTCCAATGCCCAGAGCTCTGTTGTGAAAGCAGAGCAAAATAATTAACAGCAGAACTAGACGCATTCTTCCAGTAACAAGAAAAATGAAAGTAAGCAATTATTAAAAATTATTCATAAACTACTCTCTAACAGTCTGGTTCTTGTTCTGTGACCTGCTAGGCCCGGTATTGGTGTCACTGGGTCGTTTTACGGAACACAGGCTTAGTAAAATGTGTTGCAAGAGATCTTTCCCACAACCGGGAACTCAGAAGAAGTAGCACTGTTGCGCTATTTATCAGAAAGCAAGGTGACAAAGTAGTTGCAAGTTTCTAGTCATAAAACCTCTTCTTCCCAGTCTAATGCTCTTTCTGTTAAGAGGCATAGAAACAGCTCCCCATTTTTCTGTTATTGGCCTGTTCTTCCCCCCAATTCCCCTTTTTTTAAGGATGATAAGTAACCATCAAAAAAAGAGAAGACTAAAACCATGCCTTCATGAACAGAAGAGTCTGGGAACTGCTTAAAGAGAAAAGAAGGCAGAAAAAAATGATAACATGAGTTGGGATCCTAACACCCATTTATATATCTTACCATAATTCACTCATATCCAGTTGCTTAGAATAATTACCACCAAGCTTTTCTATTGGGATTGAGAAACAGACTATGTGACTTTTTATATCTATTTGTTAGCATTTTTGCTAACAATTTTTTGTTGAGTCTTTCTTGTGTACCTATGACCTAAGACATATGAAATGAAGACGGAGTGCAAAGAGATTAGGGTGGTAGAGCAGGTTGTCTCCATGTCTAAACTGCCTGGGCACTTTTTGAAGCATAAAGCCCCTTGAAACCAAAGGGATTTTCTTTATCACATGTACTTGAATCATGCCAGCTACCTCTGCCCCTTGAAAAGGGGTACTTTGTGCTGGATGGAGATCTGGTAACCTGTCCAAGAACAGGCTCGCTTGCTGCCTGGAGCAGCAGTGTTGCAGCTGATGATAAGAGACGGCTCCACTGGTTTTGTTACTGTCTCTAGGAAGGTAATTCCATTTCTGCTTTTTGAGACTGTTTTCTCCTTTTTAGTCTTATGTCCTCTGTACGCTTCTTGTGTTTTGGCAATCAATTAGCCCATATTCCCCTGGAAACACAGAATCTGTCATATCTGAAGTTGGTCGTTTTACTGCGTATTTTCTGTCTAACTCCTTACCTGCCTAGCTAGAGGCTAGACAGGTAAGTAAGAAAGTGCATTTGCAATTCCAGTTAAAGTTGCAGCTGTGATCTTATAAATTTTTATTTAGTTTCATCTTAAATGCTCCTTGTGGTCCTGGAATGAGACAGTAACCTTCCTCTACCATCTCTAGAAAAACTGCACGTGTGCTTTGATTTGAGCGTTGGAAGTTACAGCAATTTGAGGCAAGTGTGCTTGTTTAGAGTGCTGAGATGTGGCTGGTCAGCTTTCTGCTTTGGAGAACTGAGCATTTTTGGAAATACCATTAGAGAGCTTTCCCCTTTGTTTACTCTCTGTGCCCAAGGATAAGCATGGGAGAACAAGTATCTTGCAGTATGTGTGTGGAACAAGTCACCAAATTTGGGGTCTAGCGAACCAGTATTAGGAACAGATTTTCCATGCGGATAGCCCAAGCACGTTGGAAAAATTCATCTAAAGTAATAACACATCACCAGCAGGGTAGTGTCTCTAGTAACCCAAGACCGAACATACTTTACTGTGAGCTAACGAAGCGTTAGCTTGGATTAGTTCTGCTTAAAAGGAGTCCCTCCCAGGAACAAAATATTGAGAGTCACTTTTGTATGGCATTGATGTCTGCATCAGCTTTTTGATGGTATTTTACCATTTCCCTGGGATTTTCACTTATAATATTCCTTGGGGTGAGATGATGTCCCTTTGAGGTTCTGAAGACATGTACGCGGATCTGGAGATAAAAGCCATTGTAAGGATCACCTTAAAACACCCTCAAAAGCGTAATCTGAAATAAGCCTCAGTAAGCCTAGTAATTTTATTATGAAGGTTAATGACTTGCGATCATATGATCAAGCTGTAGATTCTGGAATTTCTGCCATTCCATTTTTTCCTAACCATTGAATGCTTTTTAAGATACTGCAATGAAGGACATCACAGACAACTATAAAATAGCTAAACAGTACTCCTCTGCCTTCCATAGTTATAATTTTTTTTTTCAGTAATTAATCCTATTTGGTACATTTCTTTTCAGTGTAAAATTTTTTCACCAGATTACATGCTATTTTAGATTTTGCTTTATGCTCACTCTTCTGCTGCGAAGTAGCTGTGTCCTTTCCCTCCGAAAAAGTTGCCGTCTGGCTGGTGATTTCTTCTGGGCATTTTGTGATCTTGGTCCTGTTCAAGCCTACAAGATGGAAATATTGCCTCTCAGTGAAGGAAATAATTGCTATCTCTAAGGACTAATGTGTTATCAACTTTTTTCTTTTGACAGGTGCACTTTGGGGAGCTGGGGCAAACTGGTATCTTTAGAATCAGATATATCCATATATGTATACAACTGTCACAATTTAAGGCAAAACTCAAACCCAAAACTAAAGTTTATGTTTGAATAGCTCCAGTGACATCAGGATACTTGCACCTGAGTGTAACCGAGAACGACTTGTCATGTTCTCTTTAGGTGCTAAATGATGGCAGACTTCTGAACTTAATCCCTTAGGAATAGAGAAATGAGGCAATTTACCTGGACAAGAAAAAATACTCAAAAGATAAGGCTAGTATTGTCCTTAAAGTCACTGTTTCTATTCCTTGTAAACACTTAAGGGCCAGATTTTCAGCCTGCATAAACTGTCAGGGATCTAATGACTTTCAGATGTTTATACCAATTTACATTTGCTGACAGCCTATATTTTTAGATGTTCTACCAATAGTTACAGGAAACGTATATTGTAATCTTAATTTCCAGTCTTTGGGGAATGATGCATCCAACTAAATAGAGTCTGAACAGTTAAAAATCAAACTGATCAGCTATAGTGAAGGAAAAATACACAAGTTACCATGTTTCTCTCATGTAAATAGCACACAAACAGATCCTATTTGACAGTACCCAATTAATCTGCCTACCTTGTACCGTTAAAAAACAATAACCCTACTCAAGAGAATTCAGGCCAAGGAAACAAAACATTTTCAGAATTCACCAAGAGACAGTCAAGCCTTTTCTGAAGCATAATTCTAAAGCAATACAGAAAAGTTCAGGTAGAATTAAAAAAATACGAGTCTTACCTCCTTCAAACCTGTACTCTGTATGCCAGCTAAAGGCATGTACAGCTTTCTTCTCCTTGACTTGATCTGTTTTTTTCCCCTCTTTGATCTGTTCTCTTATGACTATCACGAGTTTAAATTCCTTTCAGTACAGCTTCTGACTGCATTCATTAGCATGACAGAGGCAAGAAGACAACTTCTTGCTTTCTTCTTAGAGTCTACATCCTTCCTTCCTAATAAACATCCCAAAAATCTGGTACTTCTCTGTGTTATTACATATCCTCTTAGAGATGATCCAACACTGGTTTACCTACCTAATCAATACAAGTTGCTAGAGTGGGCAGACTAGTACTAAATTAAAAGTTACTTTGATTTAGGTCCGATTATTTTGTGACAGAGGGTGGTCTAAACAGAATTTTTTTTAATGGGTTTAACTCAAATTTTGTGTACTCACACATCTTATACTATTGTAACAGTATGTAGAAACCTGTGTGATTGGGGCAAAACTCTAACATGGATGCTGTTATACCATGGCAGCAGTGTCTTAGACTAAGGTGAGTACGGTTTACTCTGCACTGGTAAGCAAATGCTGCTGCAAAAAGAGAGACACTTTCCTGTGGGCAGCAGTGGTTTCCTATGGATGTGCAAAGTGTCAGTGTTCGTGCTCATGCGTGCACACATTTTACAGTAATTCCATTTACAGCACCTGGCAAGAAACAGCAGTCTATGATTAATCTAGAGTTGTGGGTACTGTAATTGGCCAAAAAAAGTTACTGCCAAAAAAAAAAGTACAAGGATCATGTTCTGTTTGCCATTGTCCCAGTAAGGGCATTAACATGGGCCTTTCTATCCTGTCACGATCTTTCTTTTTTTTTTCAAGTTTGAAGGAGATTAATTGTCTTTGGGGTGGTAAATTTGGCTCTAAATTTTGTAAAAGATGACTGATTGATAGATTCAAAAATGAATAGGAAAGAACAGATAGTATGAGAGATCATGAAAGACTTAATTCCTGAGTAGTCAGCTGGAAAGTTGTAACCTCGCTATCCGTAGCTAGTGCAGTCCTTGGAAAGGCCTAACCATTCCTCTGTCCTGTGCGTTCCCCTGATTTTGTCTAATGATGCCAAAAAGCTGAGCCTTGCGTAGCATTAACACCAGGAGGATCTAACTGTTTTTGCTAGAACCATTAAGGTTCAAAGCAACCTTTTCTTTTAGCAGAAGGGGAAGTAAAGGGAGGAAGGGAAGAAGAATGCACATTAGTGAGGAGCATAAATTTGCTCAGTTGGCCAAATGGTTCAGTGTTTCTTTTATGTTACCACAGAGGAACTTAATGGGAGGTTACAATGTGAGAGGTACAGGCAAAGCTGTAGATACCCATGTCTGCAAAACAGTAAGTATACGCTATCACACTCCGGTAAATTCCCGTAGAAATATGCCAGCCCTTGAGCAGTGCTTTGAAAATGTCATATAATTCCTTATCAAATCATGTGCTTTCTTGAAGAAAAGCTTCACTGCTGGGAGAGGATGCTAACTGAAGAGCACTGTTTGTTCTTACTAAAGTCAAAGCTGAGACATGCAGAAGAGCCACATGATACCAAACCCAGTACCTCTCTGCTCCTTCTTTGCCTTAGGCATCGGGTGGGGGGAAATGTCAATTGAACGAACAGTTTATCTTCTGAAGGAATCTCTTGTCTCAGTATAACAAGGAGGAAAAAAGTGAACAACTTTGTCATAGATCTGCAGCATACAAATACGTAATGCTGCTATTGAGGGGTGGATAGATGATAAATAAGGTGAAACACCATGTCACGGTTCTGAGCTCAGTTATATTTTACAAAATCTGTTTCTCTCTGGGAGTGCTACTAACTCCGTCAGTATAAAGTTAAGTGCAGATTCAACAGATGTTATTTTTTAAAGACATTACACTTGTTAGCAGTTTAGGTCTATGTTGAACTGATAACATTTCAAGAGGAGAAGAGGATGGGAAAGGAGGAGAAACCCCAAAACAGTCAAAACCTCTTTTGGTAGCCAACAGCCTCTAACCAGTTGGACAGTCTGATGAATCCTGTGAATAGATGTGAAATGAATATTTTTGTTTCACCTTTTAAACAGAACGGCAATTGTTTCTGTTCTGTTGATTGCGTGATTTCATCTTTCTAGTATGAGATTCTGGTATTTTTATTCATTTATTTATCTGCCTTAGTTGATAATCCTTTTTTCTCTGGCATTTGAGGTTTGCTAGAGCAGACAGCAAAGACACATAAGCAGCTTGATACCTGATTTTAGGAAAAGGCTTTAGTATGTGTTTGACGGGAATCTCAGTGGGAACTGAGCATTTCAGTACTACATCTACATTAACAAGTAATGCAGTACAGTAAGAGTGGATAAGAGGATTATACCAGTTGGTGCTGAGAATACTCAACTCTCCGTGGTTTGTGGGTTTACTTTGAATTAGATGTTACATGGCCTCCTGGGCTAAACGGTTCCACTATACGTGTGGCTTGGAGCTTTTTGAAGGGAAGTTATGCCGCAAATTGCTGCCACCTCAACTGCAGGCCCCCCTAGGAAGCACCGTGTTGTCCAGGAGACTGTCTTGCAGAGAGTTTAGTATATTGTCACACACAGAAGGTCTGCTTTCCCCCCTGCAATTTCCAAGTGCGCTTGTGGTCCCCAGTGCCAGGCCCATCTCCCCCAACTCCACCTCTGAACAGTGCCAGTACAGAAGTGGTACTTTTAATCCTATAGCAGCTATGCCAAGGGGATGCTGTGAATGCCTCAGTGCCTGTGTTCCCACATTTTGTTTTTCCTAAGAAGAGAGATTGGATTATTTTATGGAAGTGTTTTTCTTTGCAGCTATTTTTGGCTGTGGTTGCGTGGTGGTTCTGAGCCCAGGATATGAATGGGAGTACATCGTTCTTGAGATGTGAGATGAAAAACCCTGGGTGCAAATATGTGGGATGCAGAGGGCCGCTATCAAGGTGAGCTGAGATTTTTGACTTCACTTACTGTGGATGTAATTTCAGGAGACCATGCCTGATTTCAAGACAGTGGTGCTGCTTTCTAAAGATTCATGGTCGTATCTCCACAAGTCAGTGGCTTGCTTGTTTTGGTTTCTATGACCACGGGACCCTGTTTGAAGATCAGCAACTGACTGGGAGAGATGGGATCCACCTCACTAAATGGAGTACGCATGTCTTTGCCAAGAGGCTGGCCAACCTGGTAAGGAGGGCTTCAAACTAGGAGAAACAGGGGAGAGTTACAGGGACTACACAATCAGCGAAAAAGGGCTTTGTGGGGGCACCTCAAGTATTTGCAAGCAGGCAAGGAACTGCCTACAAGACAACACTCCCAGGAAACCTCTTGCACCCCTTCTGGAAAATCAGTTTACTCGGATACTTCTCTGAAGTGCCTGTACACCAATGCACGGAGCATAGGGAATAAACAGGAGGAATTAGAGATCTGGGAGCAAGTCCAGCAGAGGGCTAAGGACATTAGGGGACTGGAGCATCTCTTCTATGAGGAAAGGCTGAGAGAGCTGGGACTCTTCAGCCTGGAGAAGAGAGGACTGAGGGGGGATATAAATATCAATGGGTATAAATATCTGAAGGGAGGGTGTCAAGAGGATGGTGCCCAGCGACAGGACAAGAGGCAACGGGCACAAACTGAACCACAGGCAGTTCCATCTGAACAACGGGAAAAACTTCTTTCCTGTGAGGGTGACGGAGCCCTGGAGCAGGTTGCCCAGAGAGGTTGTGGAGTCTCCTTCCCTGGAGATATTCCAAACCCGTCTGGATGTGATCCTGGGCAAGGTCCTGTGAGTGTGACCCTGCTTGAGCGGGGGTCTAGATGATCTCCTTAACCTCAACCATTCTGTGATTCCTCCTCACTCCAGTGATTTCCTTTCCTTTCAATTCAAAAGGCTGATTTAAGTACTAGAACACAGCAGTGACTGAAGAGTAACACTTTCTAGAAAAATCTTAAGTTTTTAAATTGAAATGATTGAAAAATGTTTTGTAAGAAATTTCATGGCCCTGTCACAAGATTTTACCATTCAGTGTGACCCTTCTAGTGTGTGTTCTGTAATCAAGCCCTCACAGATACTTGGTTTATTAGTGGTTGGCAGATTTAATTTAAGTTAAATTAAAATTTTGAAATGATTGTTATTCCTAAGGGACAGGGAATAATTATTTTATATGAGTGATTCATGTTAAACTTAGCATTGCAGATCAAGTGTTTCAATGACACTGAAGTTCAGAACTAGGGCAGCTATAACATTTGCAGTAGTTTTAAAGCTTTTAAATGCCAGATATTTTTTACTGTGTTCAAATATTAAGTTATACCCTTCTTTTACCTTCTCTTTCCCTTGATAAAATAAAATTACAAAAAAACATGTGATTTGGATAAATATAGGCATCTTTATAATCTCATAAATCAAACATTTGCTCAAAATTACAAATATTTGCACACATTAGCCTTAGGATAATTGAAATGTAGGGCTAAAGAGGACCTCATGAAACCATCTAGTCCATTCCCCTATTCTGAGGCAGAATTTAGTATATTTAGATTCTCTCTTATGAATATCTCTATGATTTCATATTCTTCCTAAGTAGTCTGTTTCTATGCTTAACTGTTTTTATTACCGAGGAAGCTTTTTCCAGTTATATAACTGACTTGCTGCAAACTCTGTCAATTACTAATTGCCTTAACAAGGAAAGAAACTGATCATGTCTTCTTTAGCTTAACCTTTTATAGCTTTGAAGACTGTTCTCACGTCCTTTACAACCCTCTGTTTTCTGAACTTAGACAAACCTAATTTCTTGACCTTTTTCTTTATACCATGTTTTTTAAACCTTCTTATTCTTGTCGGCCTTAATTCTCTGCAATTTATGTACCTTTTCTGGTTAAAGCCTTACAAGCATCATTATTGCCTCTACCTTACTACAGAGCAGAAAGGCATTTACCTTTATTAATATAGTGTTGCATGTAGAGTTCTTACTCTGAAGTCAGCTGCAACCTTAGTTTACTTAGTTACTTAGTTGGTGTAGTTCCTCTAGTTATCCTTATTCATCAGCCATTCCTCATTTTGTGTGTGTGTGTGTTTTGCTTACTCCTTCTGATATTTAAAACTGCACTTCTCTTTACTGAATTCTATTATTCATTTGTTTTTTCCAGTTTCATTTCATCCATTTGTTTTTTCCAGATCATTTGAATTCTAATCCTTGCTCTGTTGAGTATTTGCAAACCTTTTAACTGAAAACTGTATTCAGGTACTCTCACTCTCAAAAATAATTTAATGAAAATACTGAACAGTACTTCCCCCAGGTTAAACATCTGTGACACTTCGGCTGGCATCTTTTTGTACTTGACAGTGATAGCTAAGGTCTATATTTGAGGGGAGGGTTTCATTCTGCTGGGTACACACCTCATGAGACCATATTTTCCCTAGTTTGCTTATCATAGCCTTGTGGGACTGTGTTGAAGACTAGTATAGTCAACATGCAACTTCAGCATCAAAATAGTAAGACAATGAGTATTGATGTTGCTTATTTGTAAACTAATGACTTTTTTCCTGAGTTTCACACATTCCTACCCAAAACAGCCATCTATTTATGAATCCTACCATTACTGAGTCTAGAGAAAAGAAAACACTTCAGTAAGTCCTGAAATGCTGTAAGATGTGCAATGTAATCACACCACTACATCATGCTCTTGATATTTTCTGTTCTGAAGTTTCAGGAAATGGAGTGAAGGGTAGGGCAATGTTGATTTTTCTGATTTAGTGTTAGTCTGGTTTCCTTTTTCTTTTCTCTGTTGAAATTGATCTAAAATAACTAAAAATACACCAGATAGGATAAGAGTGGCTCCTGCCATGTAGAAGCCTGCTCTGTAATCTCCGGCCATGTCCACAATCAGACCTGGAGAGAAACAAATGACAGAAATGTCAATCGGTAGAAAAGAGATAATGTGAATCAGCTTATAAACATGAAGGTATCCTCTCCTAAAGAGAGCATACCTGCTACATCTTTCAGCTCCTTACACTAGGAGTGCATAAAACGTCATCACTCCCTTTGAGCATTTTTAAATTCGAAACACAATTAACTTCTCATTCATTTTGCATAATACGAATTGTTAGTAAAACAAAATGTTCTACAGTATGAAGTGTTTTCCAGTGCAAAATACAGCAGAAAATAAAGGTAATGGCAGAAGAAAATAAATCCTACAACTCTGTATTTGAGTAGTCCTGTGTTCTGTGGTGTAGCTATCCTCAGCTGCTGTAATTTGCTGTAATTACAGAGCATGTCAGAGGGTTTAAGGAAGGAAAGGAGAGGCCCTCTACTGGAGAGATGCAGATTGAGAGCTTGCCTACTGTGTTACTGGCTTTCCTGCTAATAATTTTTCAAAGAACCATGGACGTTAATGAGGGAAAAGACTGTTTTTTAGGTAGCTTTAATCCAACCACAATACATCATGCTATCATGTATCATATCGAAAAAATAATAATATTGTAGTCGTACCATGGTAGTATATTTAAGTAGTATGGGCTGCTCTGTGGGTACAACTGCAGATTCGTTTGTGGGCCAGTGAAGGCTGCTTGACTGGTTTTCTGCCATTGCAAATTTACTCCAGATTTGGTCTATTCTCTAGCCCTCCTTCCAGTCTAACATCAAACCTGCCAGGCAAAGAAACTCTGAGACTAGGTCTTTCAGATTCTGCTTTTAAAGGCTAAAGAGTGGGGAAAGCACTTAGGGATTCCTCCTCTTCCACACCCTCACTATTTAATACTATGCCCCCCCTTCCACCTGCCCGCGTAAGTCCTTTTTATTCTCCTAGGCAATTCTTTTTAGCTGACTATATGTACACAAAGGGGCCACACTGATCCCCAAGTAATCAGCACTAATGACCAGGCACTAGACATATAAATCTTGTTATCTTTGTATTTTATTCAGATCTTCCTATGGCATTTTTGACACTGTTCTCTCAAATTCTCCAAAAATTATTCTAATTCATATATCAAAAAGTGAATGAAAATATTCCAGCATTCAGTGTGACGCCTTTGCAACCTAGCACATCGTATCATAATCAAGAAGTTACTGTAATCTGTGAGCAGTCCCTTATCACATTCAGTGCTCTTTGGATGAGGACTCAGATCCACTTTTTACAAGTCATGTTGGTCTTTTCTCTGCTGTATCACATTGTAAAGTCCTTCCAGCTTGTAATTTGGTTTTCTTGCATTTTTCCAAGATGAAATTTGTGTCATTGCCAACCCATAATCCTACGTGCTGTCTCATTGCCTGCTCTCTCTTCCCACTGTTTTTTATGCTGCCTCCCCCATTTATTATATTGGTTAGCTCAAATGCTGTCTGAAAACAGCAGGCATTCTCTCTGAATATTTCCTTGGTTTTCCTATATTCGCATAAGCTGTGACCCTCTGAAGAAACCCTTCCAGCAATTACAACATTGATACAGCCATCACTGCTCTCAAATTTCCAGTAACCCAACAGTCTCTCCTCAGTGAATGCATGTCCCAGGGATACACTTTCATAGCAAGGTAGTGGGAGTTCATCAAATGGGATTTTGTGGAATTCAAGAAGCAGGAACAACATCATATGGCCCTGCCTTTCTTCCCTGCTTTTATGTTGGATGGGTATTTCTGAAAAGCCAAGGGAAGAGAGGGAGCAAGATATTTTTAAGATGAATTAAACTGACTCTGTTTTAATATGCTTCTTGGTCCAGGTGCTTGTGAGCTAAAAGAGGGGGGAATTTGGGCCCAGGTCCAGACTTTTCAGTTTAGGTTTACTTTCCACTTGTAAACTGTATTTAGGAGAGTATCTTAACTTACCAGCGAGAGGAGGCCCCACAAAACCTCCAGTGCTTCGAATGAGCATGAAAAGCCCTAGAGCGCTGTCAAAATCTGACATGCCTACAACATCTGCTAGCACTGTAATGTGAATGGCGACTGTTGTGCCAAAGAAAAATCCATAGAAGCCAGTGAATATCGACAAGGATAGGTAATTGTTAGCTAGCGGCAACAGCATCAAAGAAGTACTGATCAGTGTAATTGTCATTGTCAGCAAATGAATAGTTTTGGTAACATGGAGATTGGCATACCAGCCACACAGCAGTCTGCCTGCAAAATCCACCATAGCCAAAATGGACAGGAGAGATGCGGTCCAAGATTCATCTACTCCAAGGCTGTAGCTAAGCGGAACTAAAAATAATGGAGGAACAAAAAAACTCATAGCAGCTAAAATGCCAAAAATGGTATAAAGTACAAACTCCAGTCTTCTCACAAGCATCCAGTTGAAGGTTTTGTGTGTGATGGGAGACTTATCTTCTTTGTCTCTCCTAGATGAACCACTGCTAGATGGTGTCTCAGCTTCAGAACAGCTAGTCTCAGGCAGGCAGCTGCTTTTCAGCGGTCGCATCAGTGCTCCACAGACACAAATATTGAGTTGCATGCCACCTATGATCAAGAGAGCACCTTTCCATCCATATTGACCAATCAACCACTGGAAGAACGGCCCAAAGGTGAAGGCAAAGGCACATTCTCCAGCACTGGCAATAGCATTGGCCAAAGCTCTTTTCTTGGAGAAGTAATGGCTAACAATGCTAATGGCTGGTATCCATGAAAAGGAAATCCCAAGTCCTGAAAAACACCAATACAAATAACACCAGTTAGACACCACTGGGGTATTTTATGAAGGTGACAATTAAAACAGTTAGTGTTCCTGTATGTACAAAGTTAAAAATTGGGAAAAGAAAAACATCTTTGTTTCTAGCAGAAGCATCAGCTCAGCTATACTATTTGTTAGAGTTTATTTGTGCCACTTGTTCTGCAGGAATAAGTTGTAGGTTTAAGTAGCAAAACAGGATGAAGTATGCACTATTATATTATGACCGTGGAAGAAATATGTTGGTTTGAGGAATTTGCCACTAGATGGAAAATAGATGTCCATGTGTTAAAACAAGATAGAGCTCAGAGTGTTAATGCTGTCCTAATTAAGGGCTAGGTGGTCCTGGATCAGCTGTCTGGGTTAAGCTGAGCTGTGCTCAGGGTTAGAAAATGGAGGAGAATGTGAAGGATGCTGGTGTATCACATCTGTATGCTCTTCGTTTTCTGAGTGGACCTGCTTGGCTTCAAACCTGCTCTAACTTACACTAGTTTTGATGGCTTCCAAGGAACTATTTGGCAAGCCCAGGACAGCCAAAGGGCTATAATTCCAGACATTTTCTTGCGCATCCAGCATGGAACTGGGAATGATTTATTTTATTTCCTGTCAGCTTTACTTCCTGTTCCAGGAAAATCTGCTATTTGTTAAAGATAGCTTTCTGGCCTGTTTTAACCTGGAGTAAAGCAAAGGATTGGAAACAAGGCCTGGGCCTGTGATCAAAAATGTAGGACTGTTTGGTGCAAAATACAGAATTTGGGAGCTCGAGGTTCTTGCACTTTAGCAGCCTTTAGGTTCTTGAAAACCTTCACAGAGCTTTCAGCTGTGATTAAAAATAAAATGCTTTTAATTTTCTGGTTGCAAATAATTTGCAGGTGAAAATTATTGGCATCTAATTATTATTATACCTTGTGATTGCAGTTTTCTAGCACAGATTCTTACCTTCTGAGCAGGACATGACAGAAACAACCTTTAAGGATTGTTACTGGTTCTAGTTATGTATACCATCAGAATAAGATTCAGATTTTAAAACTCCTACCATCAGCACCCTAAAGGGCTCTGAAAAAGACTCTGATTTATCAGTGAAAAAAATCTCTAAAGCCATAAAACCATACCCTGTAGGAAGCCAGTTGTTGCATACATCCAAACCATGTTGAGTCCAAGAAATCCCAGTGCCATTCCTGAAAAAGCCAGGAGTCCTCCAGTGATCACAACTGCCCGATGAGTGTATTTTACACACAGTGAGCTGGCTACAGGGGCTAGAGCAACAGCAAAATAAGACAATTACATTCAGAACATGCAGCTGATTAACATGATAACCAAATAAAGCATTTGAAGATTTAGCTCAAATAAATACAGCTAAAAATACGGTATTATGCTGTATTACACAGCAGTAAAATACAGCTGTCTCAAATACAGTTTTTTTCCTGTGGGGGAGTGGTGTGTGTGTGCGTGAGAGAGAGATGGAGAATGTCACAGTTCTGCAGTATTCTGCTTGGAAAAGGGGAGACTGTGATTCTAAAATTGGATATTTGCTTATAGGGAAGTAACAGTCACGAGAGCAGAGAGAGAGGAAAAACCCTTCCCAAATATATTCTGAATTCGTGAAGTGGACTTTTTATAAGAGAAGAGCATATCAGTGCCTTCTTTTTGGAACAGTTCCACTGAATTTTATATAAGTGTACACCTAATGACATGGCAGATATTCATGTAGCCCTTCAGTGGAAAGTGAACCCCCTGCCATAGACGATCTAGGTTAATCTAATAAATTTGTATTATTGTCAATGTATGATTGATATGGCTGTCATGGAAATTTTCTGCATAAAACTAATCCTCTTCTTAACTTCTAGAGCTTTGAAAAATCAGCTGTTCATGGAGCTGTAAATGTTTTATAAAGAACAAAAAAAATCCAAGGTTAATTTGCGGCAGTATTTTTCCAGAAATTCTACAGTTCATTTCTTAAATTTGCTTTTCAGTGGTACTGTTTCTTTCAGCAGACTGTAGGAACTCTTCAATACACAAGAGAAAAAAGTTGCACAAGCTAGAGATCTGAGGCTTTTTTCCTCAGTCACACGCATAACTTGGTGCAGAAATTCCAAAAAAAGAAAGGACTACTCTCTAGTTATTGTTTAGAAGCACCAGAAATGACTAATAATATTTTGCTTAATTAAGGATCAGTTATACTCCCTAGCTATTTTTCCAAAAGCATCAAATAGTCAAGATCAAGACTACGCCTTTCATCAAAAGGCATGTTCTGCGGAGACGGTTTCAAACCAGTAAGTATATATTTCTGTGAAATAACCATAGCCACTAGAGGGATCATAAGTAATACAACACACCATCAATTCTTGGGTGGGGTTTATTAGCAGGTATAGGTAGTCAGTTTCATACAAATGACTGAGAATCTAGAAATTAAGAGTTCAAAGATACACTGATATTCAGTTCGTAAGAACCATTGCTATAAACTGAAATAAGTGGAGTAACAATGAACAATGGAGGTTTTATACTAGCTTGTAGGGGCAGGTTGTTGTATATTTGCCTGTGTTAAGAAAAGAAAGAAGACAATCTGATAACTAAGAAAAGTGAAATAAATCTATCAGACAGACATTATATTTGTGCAGAAGCTGCAGGATGGATATTATCTGACAGTAGCTATCCGACAGAAGCTATACAAACCCCAAATGTCCCATTACCAGTAAAAATATCATGTTTTGATAAGTATGTAAAAATGATACTAGAATTCGGTCATGGTCTAGAAGATGTAGTGGAAGGGATGAGATCGGATAATGCATACACAGTTGGAGGGTCATACATATATGATGAACAAAAGAAGAGATAAGTAGACTCTGGGGTAACAAGAAAGACCCATGGAAGTGCTTAATGACAGGAGAAAGACCTGCAGTTGGAGCAGAAATACTGCTACAGAGAAAGTTTTTTTATTAGAGAATAAGGAGCAGAAAAAGGTAGAAATTAAACATGGGGTAGCAGAGAAAAGAAGAAAGAAGCTAGCCCCCGAACAGGAAGTGAAGACTGCTAAGTGTCAGAGTCTGAAAGAACAAAGGACGATATACAAAAAGCTTACAAAAAAACAGAAGCGGAAAACAGTCACTGTGCAAAACAGAAAGGTAGTGGGAGACACACATCAGTACCAGGAGGAGGCAGATGTATGTGATGAGGGAATCCTTGCTATGATAACTGAACTGCCTGTTGGCAGATGCAAACACAAAAAATAGAGGCACGTTCTGTCTCCTTCCACACAAGAGACGGAGCTACTGTTGAAATGATCCAAATGGGAAAAATGAATAGTTCACTGATCATACTTCATACTGAGACAAACGACACTGAAGGTTTCCCACAGGAACACACTAAGAATGACTAAGCCAGGCCAGGAAAGATGATCAATGAACTGGAGGCTCAGATGATCTTCAGCAGAAAGTCTTCTGGTCCCTATAAATGAAGCAAAGGCAGGAGAAGATAATGAAAATTACCTAGTGACCTGAGAACCATGAGCTGCTATAAGAAAGGGTTTTAGAATGTTTTGGCATCAGGCTCTATTCATAGAAACAGGATTACTTTCAAAGGATTTTGAAGAGTGGAAGATCACTGCCTTTCTGCTGAAAATTATAGCTGCTTTCTTTGAAGTAGGCCACCTTCAGACCCTAGTTAGGCAAATATAATTTTTGTTGGCTTATACACTGACAATCTCATTCTTTCTGCAATATGCTTGGTGCATTCCGATACAATGAAAATGTAAATTTAATTTGAGTTCTTTGGTCCTCCATTGGCATTTTTTTCTGATCAAATTTATATGTCTGAATGACAAAACTAGCACCACAATACATCAGTGATAAGCCTAATCTGTGAGCCAAAGTGATAGATTCCCAATTATTCATTCTGCAGTCCATGAAGGAGGTGGGGAAACAGGCTTTTTCCTGATTTTTTCAGTTAATTCTTTCTGTCAGAATGAAACAATCTCTAATACTGCAAATTGAGCAACAAAAACGGCAGCTTATAGAACTGATAAAATTTTGTGAATCTATAATTTGTTTTCTCTTTTGCCTTTTTATTTTGAATTGTTGTTTTGTTCTTCTGAATACATTTTTCAAAAGAAGATCAGTTGTACATTGTGATTACAAACAATAATACTGATAGGTGTGGCCTGAGTAGGATGCCTATAATATACAGTATCTGTGCAATGAAGAGTCTTCACAGCAAGAACTACAATAGCATTTATTATGTAAGGATTACCCATTACAATCATGTATCTATATGAGACTATGTGAAGACGATGTCACAAATTCTGTACAGTTCCTGTCTGTACACGTTTGGAATCCTTACAATAATGGCAAAGGATGATCTAATTTACAAGGGTACAAAAGACTCTGAAAAGGACTACTCAGTGAAGAGTCAAAGAATGCATATTGTACATTTGATATCTTTCCCTTGTTAGTTTGGTGAGATGAGATAGTGTAGCTGATCCAATAGCTCATTGCCTTTGACTGATAGTTCATTCTCTCTTCCCTTACTCTCCGCTTTTATGGTCTTACCTTCCTTACACTAGCTCTCAGTGAACTGAATTTTTTTTTTTTAACTTGGTTAGTTTTCTGTTAGATTAATGACTTGAAACGGTTCATGGAGTGTGCCAGAGCTGGCTATGGACAGAAGGGAGGGATCTTGGCAAAAATCAGAAAGGGGAGGAAAGCAGGACTGAGAGCCACAATTTCAGCAGTATATAGTTCTCTGACAGGCAAGGTCACACCTCTTATGTTTTGTAGTAATTGCAAAAAAGTGATAGTCACTGTGAAATCAGTGAGCTTGCACAAACTGGTTTACAAGCTTGATCCAGCAAGCTGTGGATTTCTTAGGATTATTCCCACTGAGTTTGATTCAAGGCCTGCAGGAAAACTGAATCATGAGCCTAGCTACATAAAGTTCTTTAAGGTAACCAGATTTCTATGTATATGCAAAGAATCATCACTAATCCATTCCATGTCTGAGACACAGATATACCTTTATGAGAGGACGCAAATAATTTTGTGAAAAGAAGGAGGAAGTACTGCTCTTGCATGTTCTGGTTTGGTGGAATTTTTTTATGGAAGCTCTTGAAATGTCTTGTTGAGTAGTTAAGATCCTAAAATAAAAGTGCTGGAGGAACACTTTCACCTACCTCCTAAATGAAAAATGGCAATCGTTATTGACGTGATCCAGGAAGTGATGCTTGCAAGCTCATCAAAGTGCTGCTGGATTTCAACAAAGAACAGACCAAAAGTCTTGAGGACAGCAGCAGTAAGGCCCATCACTATGAAGGCTGACACTACCACAACCCACCCATAGCCACCATCTGGTGGAATACTCTCTCCACTCAGCATCTTTTCTTCTTATCAAATCTTCTCTCAGTTCCTTTTTTTTTGGGGGGGAGGGCAGGGAGCGTGGTGGTGGTGAGGATTTTTAACAGATCTGCAAATCAGGAAAAGGCCCAGTGTTAAAAGAAATGAATTAAAATACTCTAGGAAAGACTTACACAAGTAATTACCAAGGGAAAATAGATTACACACTTCAGTGGTTTGATTTAAAATATCAGCCGGGAAATAGGTGTACCAGAGAACAGGAGAAGAAAGGTTAAAAAGTGAAGAAAGGAAAAACGTTCAGGCAAGGAGGACAAAAAGAAGCATGCCGAAGTGCAAATTGGAGAGAATATGGTGGTAGTGAGAGGAGAGATGAAGTAGGCATTAAGATTCTCAAAGACAGGTCCAGGATCCTACTCACTCTAGTAACTTCAAGAACCCTATCTAATTTTTAAAATGACATATTATACTAAACAAGAAACAAATATATGTTAAATGATACCTTATATTCTAATGTTCTCTGGGCAATGAAATAAAGTTTATGAACTAAGGTCATAGCAGCTGCTGTTTGCAGGCATCAACTAAGTAACCCCAGCCACAACTGTGTGTAAGGATAAAGCATAATTATATTTGCTATGTGCTCCTGTGAGTAATATCAATAGAGTGACTAAATAGGAGGTAGAAAAAGAAAAGATCCCTGACCTTCAAAATGCAGGAAACCTGTCAGTGTCAATCTCCTAGGTGTCCACATAAGCGGAAGTTAGAAGTTAAAGAAGGCTACTTCACTTATCTGGAAATCTGAATCCAGAAGGCTTTCCATTGCTGCCTTGAATCTCTCTCTGAGAGGCAGAACCTTCTATTTGGCAAATATATTACCTTGTGGTCTAAATGGCATTTAGAAGTAGAAGAATTAAAGTTGAAGGGGCTGAATATCGTATCATCTAGACCTTGATACTGTCTTTTTAATCATTGCCTAGGTTCTAGGAATATTGCAGCCAAACCCTTTTTTTGCATTCTGTCTTTCATATCCCACGTGAACTGCTAACTTTGACTAAAGAGAAGAGTGGGAATGTATAAACTTAATACTTACTTATGTAGATTATTTTGAAACACCAAGAGTAATATGAAAAGTTATAAGAGATATTCTAATTCAGAACCATGACAATAATTTCTTAGTAATTCCAGAGGAAATAGTTTTTCTCCCTGAACAGCATGGGTGCAATACTGAAAACGGTATTCAACCTAAAACTGGGTATTATTCTGGTCTCCAAGGAGTATATTAAGGAACAACTGTTAAATATGGTAACGGAAGTTTGCACACTGCCTGCATATCGTGAAACTGTGGAGCTCCTTGTCACAAGATTCTATGGTTTTTAAAACTTTACATGGAAATACTAGATACATTTGGGGTGTTAAAAACTGTTGAGGATCATTAAATATTAAAAATGGTTTCTGGTTCAGGAAGTCTCCAATCTGCAAAGAATCAGAACCCAGAAACTATTACTTTACGCTTAATCTATTCTTCAACTGGAGGCATCCCCTTTTGGCCTGAAGCAAGATAGTCATTTTTACATTGTAAGTAACTTGAAAGGAGCAGTGGGAAAGGCCTTTAGAGCCCTCTTGGTAACGTATGGGCATTTATAAACATTGATGGTTCCAGTGCTGCAAAGCATTTTTGTCAAAATGTGGCACGTGCTTCTTTGTGAAGACATCTCAATAGACAGGCATATCCTCTCAAATGTGTAGCTGAAAAAGCATATTTCTCCTTAGCAGGTTTGTGATTAGCTTGGAAAAATCATGCAGTGCATAGAAGATGTAAGATCTGGCGGAGGGGGAAACATTCCTACTCTTCTTGTGTTTTTTCATGGAACCTAGAAGTAATTTCAAGCAGGCATGTCGCACTATCAACAACAGAGTAAAATAGACATGGCACAGAAAGCTGTTTTGACTTAGAAGGGAGAATGTGAGCTACAAATGATCTTGCTATACTTACATTTATCTTCCTTGTGCACAGCTGGAATGACAAGAATTGAGGGAATCCATAGCTCTACAAGCCATCCAGTACAAAGCACCAGTCAGAGTCTTGTAGAGAACAGAAGCAAGATCGTCTTGCTGCCATGTGTCTGGCTCAAACTTCCGATTAACATATGGCACTGGACACATTTGCATGACAGACATAGCTAGAGATTTGTCAGTTGCAAAAGGCAATATCCTGAAAATCTAAAAGCTCAGACACAAGAAAGGAAGGAATGCCTTGTGGCTGGGGTCTATACAGAGAACTCTGGAATTCATTCTCACAGTGTCTGGATAACCTTGAGTACATTATTTAATCTTGCTGCCCCCCAGTTTTCTCAATTGTCAAATGCAATACCTTTATAGGTCATGAATATTATGAGGTTGAAAACATGAATACTTGTGTCAGTGCTCAGATACTGTAAGAAAATATAAAATGAGATCAAAGTATGGCCATGTCGTATCTTGATGGGCTCGAGAGGCACAGTCATTATCGTACATAAAGAAGGATGCAGCACTCCGTCTCAATAAGCCTGCTGCGGCAGAGTGATCCTGACATTATTGCACCCTGCATGGACATGCCTAGGCAAGGGATTAGGATTTGTGCCGCAGGACAGATAGAAGAACTGCTGCTACTTACCAAGCTGCACCCAGACTAAGACAACCATGATAAAATCTACTACTTCCTGACACCACCCAGGACTCTTCACCTTCATTAGGCAAACCCTGCCCTAAAAAGAGTATAAATCAGGCCCTACTACTCACAAAAATTTCATGAACTTTTTCCTACAAGTATATCTTCCATATCACAGCTCTGAATTCATTCTCCAACCTGTTTTAATGATTACAGTTTTAGATGCAATTCCAAAACGAAGAGACCATTTCAGTTGCTTGAGGAGTTAATAAGGTTATTATCTCTCCCAGGAGTCCTTAAAGCAGATCGTAAAGCAGTGCAGCTACGTACTGCAGAGAATTGCTGAAATGCCTGAACTGAGTAGGGAAAATTTGAGATGTTGCAGTGGGTAGATGTGTGTGCATCTGACAGCATGCTCTGACAGTACACTTCTTTGCTTGCAGGTGAAAGAGGACTACAGGCATGTAAGTGAGAACAAAACTCAGCTGAGAAAGTCACCCCAAAATCTCTTAACTATTGAGCAGTTGTGAGTGGCAAGTTTTTAAAAGTTTCTAGTTTCTCCTCTTACTGCTAAAACTGACCTATTAAAAGAAAGGAAGAAAAAGCTGTACGGAAAATGCCCTGTCCATTGCACTTGCTAGCACACCAGATCTCTCAGAGAGCGCAAAGCTGTGCTTGGAAGCACAAGCATCATCTCTAGGATCTCACTGTTTCCTCTCTCTGAACTTCCCCATGGCTGCTGGAGCAGATGCCCCGCGAGGCAGAAGCTTCAGCCAAGAAAGTCATAATGCTGTGATCTGTGCTTGTGGTGTGCGCAGCAGGACGACCAGGCAGCTCTGCCAGTAGGGCCATTACCCTGATGGGGGAAATGACTATGCTTCAAATGCCTGCACTGTCTGTGGCAATAATATCAGACAACAATAATGAACTATACAAGTCCTGTTTGGCTGCTTTCATTTTAGGGTGCCATCTAAACTTGGAAAGACTGAGATTTGCATTATTTAATTATCTGGTGCTCAGTGGTCTAATTTCCTTTTTTATAAAGGCAAATTTATGAATGCTTGAAAAATATTTGCTGCAGCTCACAGAACAACTTGGTAGTGAAGTCAAGAAAAGATTCCAGTTGCCACGAACCGTAGTCTTCTGGTTCTCATGCAACTAATACATAAATGCCCCTGAATAACTACATTAACTATCACTTAGAGGCGGGATGGATTCCGCAGGAGCCAGGGATACCCAGCACTTTGCAGAAGCAGGTTCCCAAAGAAGAGAAAAAAGGCTAGTATTAAGCTTTGTCATACTTACATGAAGAACCATGACTTGCTAGTGGGTTTTTGTTTTTGTTTCCCACTAAAGCATGGTAATTCAACGTGGATTTGAAGGGAAAGGGAAACGGAAAGGGAAAGGGAAACGGAAAGGGAAAGGGAGAGGGAAACGGAAAGGGAAAGGGAAAGGGAAAGGGAAAAGGAGGAGAAGGAGAAGGAGAAGGAGAAGGAGAAGGAGAAGGAGAAGGAGAAGGAGAAGGAGAAGGAGAAGGAGAAGGAGAAGGAGAAGGAGAAGGAGAAGGAGAAGGAGAAGGAGAAGAATTGCTTGCTGATATACATAAAGGCAAAACTACTATAACCTAAAGTCTGGTACCGGGACACAATTACCGCTAAAACTACCTTCAAGTGGAAACTACTCAGGAAAATGGACTACTTAAAACTAAATATGAAGTAGGTCTTTCACAAGATGACAACAGAACAACTACAATAATTTTTTAACTGTTAGAGTAAAAGAAAGAGGGGAAGAGAAGGAAATAAATGGTAAGGCATGCTAAAACTTCCCTCATACCTGTAGCCAGGGATAGGTACTCACTGTGTTCATCAGACTCAGATTCTTTCTGGTCCTCATATAACATTGCAAACTGACCCTGATGATGCTCACATGCCTCCCCAAATTCAAATACAACATAGCTGTGCTAGTTATTGCTCTTCAGGCACAAATTCAAGACCTCTTAACAAAATTGTACTTTCTAACTTCACTAACATAATTTCAGTAAGAGCCAGCCTAAATGAACAGGGTCTGTAAAACAACTTACTGCAATATCAGGGTGGAAGATAGTGGCAGCATGCTCTGAGCAATCTGTTTGAAATAACAAAAATGAAGTATAGCATAAAGAAATTACCTTATTCAGATAAGCCAGGTTTTCATGGGATATTAAGCTCTTCCTTTACCTCCCAGTTGTACCTAAGTTCTTGAGTTGTGCTGCAAACTACCAGGTCGTCTTACTCGTTGTTCTTGGTAGGCACAGCAGAAGAAATCAATGTGTCTCATTCAGGATATATAAGCTGCTGGATTTTATAAGAAAGAAAATTGCCCCCTCCCCAGAAGTCATTTGGCTCCACCTACACTCAGAAAAACTAAGTTCTAGACTGGTTAGAGATCAGAGAAAGCAAAATCAAGGATGGGCGGAGAGAAGGAGATGAGGAAGACAGATTTGCTAATATATATGCACTATATTGGTATTAGACTCGGACTGCCGTCTGCGGTTTTTATTCAGTGCAAGTTTTGGGCTAGCCGGAAAGTTCAGATGTGTCAGCAGACCTGAACCTCCCTGCTATTTCTGACCAGTCGCTGCCGATATTTGTTCACATATGGAATTTATTTGTAGCTTCTCTCTGCTGGCCAGATGTTGACTACATAGGAGCATCACAGAGCTCTCAGCAACCACAGAAATGGCAGAAAGCTTGTCTGTGCTCTCCTGATCCTAAGGCTGCAACTTGTATGGCTACAACCTTTCACCATATTACAGCAGTCAGGTTGTGTGATTTGTTATTTTCAGGGACCCCGATGTTTTATTTACTTATATGCGCTGTTGGCTCTTGCCACGCTTTTACTGCAAGCTTATGGTGACTGATTCTGTTTCCTTAGGATTTGTCTTGCTCTAAACCACGTAGTGGCTATAGACTGCTATTGTAATAGTTTTGTGTGGGATTTTGTTACATTAGGTTTTAAGAATTGATCAGTAATCTGCATGGTTTGTGTGTGCTAGTGGGTAGCATGACTGTACTGATAGGTCTACTGATTTACATAATAAAGAAATGGATGAAGATTTTTGGACTTTTTTTTAATCTTCTGATCTATTGCATGGGAAAGAGCTGGCACCACAACTTCAGGACTATCTTTTAGGGTGTTGAATAGGAAAGAAGAAACCGATGTAGCTTTTCTCTGAGAACTGATACAATTTACCAGCTCTCTGTGGTCAGAATGAAAAGTATAGGAATGTTCATTACTCAAAAAACAGGACAGGATGAGCTCTTACGCGCTCAGTAGGAGAAAGGGGGAAAAAAGGGGGCTACCGTAGCCACTCACCCAACACAATTCATATGAGTAGATGTTCCACTGAAGTTGTAGCCTCCCACTTGTTTAGCTTTTTGGCTAAAAATACATAAGCCTGAGCAATAGAGGCCCATTCTATAACAGCAGACCTAGTACGATGTTACTGGCTGTGCAGGAACACCAGTATGTATTAGAGTTCTCAGACCATGCTTTTAGCCCTGGGAGATGAAATATGCCTTAGAAAAGAATGATATTACCAAAAATTTGGTATAGCGCATGTAAGTACAATGACAGGTGGTATGCAGCTGAACAGGTAAGTCAAAAATAGAAAGCTCTTCCTTAAAGCAGTATCACTTCACACTCTTGTCAATCCAGTAGGAAAAATAGAGCCTGGGGTGTCTAAGAAAAACCTAACAGCATGCCATCTGATTTATTTCCTGCTAGTTGCACTGAAAATTGGATTAGAAACATACAATGCAGATTCTTAAAGCAGAGTTAGTTATTAAATGTCACTGTACCTTGTGCCATCCAAAAGCGTGACAATAGCTAGCTTTTGGTGCACTAAATTCATGAGAACTAAAATCAGCATCAGTCCATTGTGTGTGAAATATTTTGGGGTCTAAGCACCTGCTGACCAATCCTTGGAAAGCTTTTCTGGCTTTGTCTTACTTTTTGAAATGGGAAGTCAGCAAGTCTGTATAGAGAGCGTTAACATATTTTAATTTTGTTTCTTTGGAATGATTCTCCAGGAAGTTTGGTAGGACTGGAGGAGTTAAGGGAACGGTAAAGAAAAATTATGAGATTTTTTTCCGATGTGCATTTAAATGTGTATCGTTGCCAGAAAAGTTGCAGCCATCCCTTCCTCACCTTTCTGCTGCCATGTGGGCTTTTATGCAGTGAACCAAACTGGGGAACTGATCCAGCTGGGAAAAACGCATCTTTGGTGTAGTTGCTCAATTTAAAGGAATTGTGTACTTTCACAACGTGGAGGGCAGGAAAAAGTGGCCAGGAACAATCACTGGCAGGTAAGGGCCACTTAATCCAAAGGAGAAATTCACACGGGAATTGTAGAACAATCAGTATATTCACATGACCCAAGCTGTGAGCCTAGAAACTCTATGTTAGAGACAGAGAAAAGTAGATGATACCAGAGGTGCTAATGTGAAATGCCAACTGAAATGCTAACTGACTTACTTTAAGATGAAGTTTCAGAGTAATTCTGCAGCAGTGACACCACTCATGTCTCTCTTCTCCTTCCTTCCTCACCATGTTGATGGGAGTTGTGTAGTCTGATGCTGCACAGCTCGTGTCTGAGAAACCTGCAAGACCTCGAGCAGACCTGGTGTCTTTACACCAGATTTTCTTTGGCCTCATATATATAAACTGGGTTGGTAGACCTGGTTCTAGCCAAGGCTTAGTTTACTTCCTAACTCTGTAGGCCTGCATTACCTTCTGGAGCCCTACTGTGAAAAGATAAAACTGTCTCACAATTGTAGTATATGTGCACAGCTGGATGAAGCTATGCCAAATCATCCAGTCAGCCAGCCATGCCTATGACAGGAACTTTATAAACAAGACTACTTCTCACACGGCTAGAGCTATGATCTGGATGGAAACAAAGAGCAATCCAAATGGGGTTTCCTTCTCACAGCAGAGCGCAACCATCCTGCTTCTTCTCACAGCACGCGTTCTTGTCTTGAGATCTGAAAGGCAACGCAATGCAATTCATAGAGAAGTGATGTGTTCAGCTGGGTAGTGCCAGGAAAGTCTGTTTTCTTTCTCTGAAGTTCAGCAACAACTTAGAAATGCTGTTGTCTAACAGCATGCTTGGAATTTCTTGAGTAACATGTAGGAAAAAGGTTGTGTTTCTGCTGATTTTTCACACAATATGACACCTTTCCTAGAAACTTTGCAGGGCCTTTGGTTTTTAATTGGATACGTGACACGGTAACTTCTCACTTCTTAGGCAGGCCTTCACCACCCCTTGAAAAAACCCCAGTTCATGGCTAGCAGGGATGAGATCACAAGATCTTGTATCAAGAGCTTGTGTCATAATGTCATAATACACGTTTCACTCACACTCACCTCTTACACAAATACGTAGGCTCTTATCAGCAATAAAGTCATGACCAGCTCCTTGACAAAATTATCTAAAACTATAGGATAATTTAAGCCGGAAGGGACTTCTGAAGGTCAACTCGTCCAAGTTACTGCTCAAAGCAAGGCCAACTTTGAAGTTAGATCAGGTTGCTCCAGGACTTGTGAAGTCTCAAATGTCCCCAAAGATAAAGATTCTATCACCTCTCTGGGCAATGTGAACCAGTGCTTTACCACCTTCATTGTGGATTATTTTTTTCTAATTATCTAACTGGAATTTCCCT
Organism: Struthio camelus; assembly: GCF_040807025.1. NCBI lineage: Eukaryota > Metazoa > Chordata > Aves > Struthioniformes > Struthionidae > Struthio > Struthio camelus. Next base: position 18,627,515 of record NC_090982.1, on the reverse strand, counting down.
TGCTGCAACTTGTGATATTTGCCTTTTGTCCTTTTTGCTGTGCCATTAAAATGAAAAGCAAAAGGCAATTCTTGATATGCCTACTGGAAGCCTGCTAAGGTTTCAGGGGTTTTGCCAATTTAACTGAGCTTTTTAGCAGTCCATTAGAAATGACAGTAGAAAATTTAGGTATAGAGTACATGGATTTTTTCATCTGTATCATTTTTTTCATCTGTATCATCATCATGTGGTTTGGGTTATACAGAACTACTCCCAGCTATTATAGCAGCCTTTGTTAAGCTGGTCAGGCTAAAATGTTGTTTTTGCAACTTTCTGTCAATACGTGGAATCTTTAAGCTATACTTGCAGCTTTGTGCAGTACTTCCCAATAATCACCCACCTAACGTTCATCACATTTTACATTTCAAAATTAAATCTGAGCCTCTCTCATTTCTCCTCAAGAAAGTAAGAAAAACTTGTAGACTGCACTTTTATAAATACTGCTTACATTGTTCATGTTTAGAATTTAAGAGTTTTATAATACATTGCAAGGATTTTCAGGTTTCCATTTGTACCTTGCAGAATACATTTTACTCCAGGCGGCAAGAACATCTGTTCCGATCTAGCCTGACAGCTCAGCTTTCACTAAGTCCAGCGGCTAGGTTCCACTTTAAGTGCTTGAGCAAGCACAAAATGAGTTCAGAGGTACAGCGCTACATAAAATATTTGCTGTGAAGTGAAAAATGAAATGAGAATCTGCCTGGAACATCTATGCTTCAGAGAATAACGGTGACTCATGGTTACAAAGAGATTATGCATATGTGTTGCTCAATGAGTCAGAAATAATTATTTAACCATTTAGGAGTTAATTGTTGTTTTGCCTTTTACCATTAGGCTTGTAGAAGAAAATTGCCCATGGCTCAAACACAAGCTAGTCATATCAGCTTTGGGAATGTCTTTCTACTAATAATCTGGAAACTGAAATTAGTGGCTGTGCTCTCTGCTGCTGTAAATGGTTGCAGCTCCATTAAGTTCAAAAACATTTCTTCCTCTTTCACCAGCAGAGAATTTCTTTAGTGATTTCTCTATCGGACCAGGGTTGCTTTTATAGAAGATACAATATTTCTACTGGCTGTTTATTACTACTGAAGTATTTATGGGATTTGGAAAATAAGTCTCTGTAGCATAGGTCATACGTAAATAAGCTGCACAACCATAGAAGGCCAGCCTGCTGCAAAGTTTCCTACCAGTCAGCTGTGCTCAGGTGGAAGGAAGGATCGTTCATGCGAATACACCACCTGGTTTCTGCCGTTCTCGATGGTGATCACGCTCATCCCTCCAGTGGGAACTACTGGCTCTCACTGCACACGCTGTCTTTTTTACTGACCAGAAGCTTTCTATAAACAGATAGTATGCCAAGATAAAACATTGCAAGGTCACACAATTTTTCAACTGCAGGGAATGGTTAACAAAATGATTGAATCAAAATCAGATTGGTCCTGGTGTGTGCTGTTAAACGACTGCTAACATAATATAAGTATCCTTAAATGAATTGTTTGCGCACTGCGTGTAGGAGCGGTGTTAGCATGGCTAAAGTTTAGGAAAGTATTACAGAATAAACAGCCACTAAGGTTGATGTTACTGCCAAGAACAGTTGACATGGGATGCAAAAACAAACTAGATGAGACATGGACTGAGTGTGGAATGACTTGAGGTCTTGAAGGAAAAAAGATTATTTTTGATGTGATGGAAGAAGGGGAACCAGTGAGGTGATTCAGCTGCATAACGCTGTTAATGACAGCTGGATGAAGGAGGTAATTTCTATGTAGATAGGATAGGTAGCAATAGAGTATTAGAAGGGCTAAAGAGCAGAAAGCAGCAACAGTCAAGCTATTGAGTGATCACAATTTGGCTGAAAGTTGAAGCTGTCAGACTGTAGAGGAAGATCAGATACTTAATTGATAGTAGAACTAAAACTAGCTATATTTGGATTGGGCCCAGGTAATCCTATTACCAGTTTAAAAAATGATTGTCACTTTACGATTGACTGAACCAGATATCAAACCCTTTCTAGGCTGGGAACAAGAGAAAAAAGCACTTCTGTCCTGAAATCCCTCACAGGGTTGAGAAACCTCCCCCCCTGCACTGCAGCAGGGGATGCTGCTGTCCCTCCCATAGGTTTTCCTGTGTTTCTTCCCCCAGCCTTCCTCCAGGGTACCACCAAGTCCTGGCCTCCCCTTAATAAGAAAGTGACTATGCCACTGAAGGAAAGAGGGGATAGCATCCAGATAGAGGAGGGGGGTGTAGAGTACAAAGTGGCTCTGAAGGGAGGACACATCTATCTGCAGCAGAATAGTTTGTTCTGGTGTTTGACAATAATCAGTTCCCGATTTCTATGTAATTATTGGCTGTGATTACAACTCCCATCACAAAATAACAGGGTAAGGAAGAGAGGGAAGTATCATTAAACAGCAAAGAGGGAAAAGTACTGCTTAAGCTTATCAAAACGAAATGGTTAAAGACAGCGCTGATGCAAATAACACTCCACCCGAACCCCATCTGCAGTATCTGTGGATGCTTCTTCCACTTCCAGTTGCTGAAATGAGTGGCCAGGATATAATCGTTCTGCCCTAATTACAGGATGATGATGTAAATGCCCAGTTCTTGGCGATGGCTGGACTGCTGATGAGGTCTTCCTTGTCCTCGTGTCTTGGAAGAGAGAGGTAGAAGCATGTGACTAAATGAACTCTAAATGTCCTCTTTCTAGCTAATGTCTGAGAAAGATTTTACAAAGATTCAGTTAAGAGCAGAGATGTCAGGAGGTGCAAGCTCATTAGATACCCAATGTAATTTTCATAATTACAAAAAAACAATGCCATCCATGGAACAGAAGCTGTATTGTGGAGTAATGTGATGAGTGAAACAATAAAGGGCAAGATGAAATGCAAACTTCCTTCACAACATAAAGTGTCCCTGTGCAGGAGTTCTCAAAGTGAACAGCCGCTCATGCTATGCTGAGCTGAATACAGCCTATGCAGCAATACTCTGTTTTATTTACAGGGGTGGATTCTTGCACTGAGCTCTTAAAACATTCATTTTGTTTTTGTTTTTAAGAGTAGGAGAGCTACAGAAAATGAAGACCACCTGTTGAGTCAGAATGATATCGAATGCTTACTTACTTCTCATGGGAAACCTCTGAGACTTCCATTTTGAAAACAGAATCGGAGGCAGGCCATACTTAAGGAATGGGGGTTTCTACTGTGGGAAGCAATGACTGAAAAGGACTTGAAGACTGGCGGAAAATCAGTTGTATATGAGCTTCCAGTTCCCATGCTGTGGCTGCAGGAGTGTTTTAACTGATGGGTGCGTGACCAAAGAGGGGAGGTATTTGATGCCTGAAGTGTGGGGGAGGAGTGAAGATACAGCTCCACTGCAGTAGGAGAGCTCAGAAGCCACGTGAGATCAGCAGTGACCCAAAACTCACTGCGGCTCTGGGAAGCAAGATTCAACTTTCCAAACCCCTCAGGAAAGGCTGGGACACAACAGCCACTGTAGGTTCAGAACGTAAGATCTTGTTTCTCCTCCCACAGGGTTTCCCGTTTCCCACTGAACTCCAATGTTAGTGAAAGCTCTGATTCGGTAGACCGTGCCTGTCAAAGCAGCTAGGTAACACTGAGCAGCTGACCGGTATACACTGTGGTGACAGCAACATTTTCCCCAGCCAGCCAGCCAGAATTGAGACTTCCAAACCATGGCAGCATGCTTACGTTAAAGCAAACAGCTCTGCCCCCTTGCACAGTAGTGACTATTTTAGCGTTGCCTTGGACCCTGCCGCAGGAGTCAATACCATTTCTACTTTTGATTCAGAAATGCGGGAAAGTGATAAACTGGAAGTGGCCAGAGAACAGTTAGGAGGAGGATGAAAGGACTGGAAAAGTGAAGGCTTATAAAGCTCCAGTTTGAAAGAGCAGTGCAGAGGGGAGACATGATTGTGATCTACTAATATCTACAGAGGAAGAGAAATCTGGTAACAAAAGGATTTTCAATTTATCAGTCAAAGACAGAAGAGGATCCAAGGGAGAGAAAATGGAAGGCAGCAAATTAGTACCACAAGTGAAGTCACATTTTTAAGAGAAGAAAGGTGACTGACCATGGGAGCAATTTACCAATTATTTGATGCACTCTTCACTATTGTTTATTTTAAATCAAAATTAGACGCTGTTCTGAGGACAGTGTTCTAGTTCTCTTTCCCTAAACAGTCAACAGTGGCCTTGACCTGTAATACAGTCATATTTGTAGGTACTTTTTAAACAAGAATATTATCCTGCTGCCATCTAACCTGGTTTTGCTACTAAGATGGAAAATGAAGCAGGCCCCAGGTCCCTCTGCATGAGATACTGGCTTTTTATTTTTACTTTCCCTGCTTAAAATGCAGCTGAAAAGTAGAAGTTTTAGTCAGTGAAGAAGGGATTTCCTGCTAATGCCAGCTGAGAAAATGAAGCAGGGTTGATTACACGATGCTAGGTTAGGCATCAGTCTTCTTGACATAAAATCAAATTGAATAAATGCTGAATCATTTGGTTGGAAATTAGGTTAAATTATCTTAAATCAGTCTTTCCAGACTAATAGAGCAAGAAAGGGCACTGTATTCGTTGATGTATTTGACACTGAGGTTGCATTCATGTCAAAACATGTATGCTGTGTGCTTCCAGCTTAACTCACTTTGTGCAGTGTCCTCCCAAAGGCTGTGCTCAGAGCAGGTGATAAAAGGGCTGTCAGTGCTCCAAGTATCAGAATATATTCTGTACTAAAGCAGAAAATTGCTTCCGAACTGTGAATTGACAGAATACTAAAACACCTGCAGAGGATCACTGTCACCAAAGTTGGTGTAGTCAGATCTCATTCTTAATTGAGATTTTATGTTCAAATATTGCTAAAAAATGAAAGAAAAAAATGACCACTAATGAAAGGGCATAGTTCTACTACAGTTCTAATCCTCAAGTGAGCACAGAAAAAAGATGAGTAAGTGCTGTGTAGCTCCTATGTTCTCATTTTTTTAAAAGAGAGATTATCCCCAGGAATGTAGGGTTTATTCTGACGCAGTCAAATTGAAATTCAGCAAGATTTTTTGTTGGAGAGAAATGGCTCTTACATTAAGCTGCTTAGGTGAGATTCCTCAAGACCTCAGTACTTAAGCTGACGAAACTTTATATGTGAAATGAAAATAAAAGACAGAGGGCTCAGTATGAAGGTCTATACCTGGTTCCTTGTTTGACTCCTCTATACAGCTGTAAGGCTTACTTAGGAATTTCAAAGGGGAAACGCAGATGTACACTGAGTACCTGGCCACATTTTTTTAAAACCACATTTTGTTATGGATATTAATACTACTACGTTATCATCCTACAGATTATTAAGATGAGGGTTTTGAAAGGGCAGTTTCCGCTGCATCATACTCTTGGGGGGTGGGGGGGGGGGCGCTTATGTTTAATTAGCTTAGAATATTTGAGCTGCAAGCATTTTGCTGGAATGATTGTACACTTGCATTTTTAAGAAAACATCTACATTGGAATTTTTATACAGGAGCTGCTGCTAATGTAAAATATACTTCTGAGAACCAAATTTGGGAGTATGTTTGTCCTGACAGTTTCTATTTGAGAATACAAAGGTGAAATTGGTAAGTGAAAAAATGAAGCGGGAGAAACTGAACAAAACAGGCTAAAACAAATCTCCTGGCCTAGAACTAGGTTACTGGGCCTTAAATACCCGTAACACAACCTGCAGTTCTAAGCAATAATCTTGTCTTTAATGAGTTCGTGGTGAAGCAAATGAGACAACTCACTGAGCCTGAATATGGAAATTTACAAAAGCACCTGAAGTTTGCACAGAGCGTAGTCATTACAATTCAGTGCTCCACTCCTTCAGACTTTCTTTTGTCCTGAAGGGTATCACAAGTGGTGCTGCAAAGCCTCCGTGTAGCAACATAGAGACAGGGTTGAAAACACCAACATAGTTGGTGGCTCCTAGTTTATCTCTAACAGTTAGTATAGCGAAACTTTCACTTTTCTGGATTGTATCATTGTATATTTTCTTTTGTTTCCAGATTACTTCACACAGTAAAATAAAATCAAAGAAACAAGTATTTGTTCTCAGTGCTAGCCAGATAAATTGCAAAGTCTGTAATAAAGACAGTGAAAATGACCATCATAAAGTTCCATTTCATCTCTGAACGGTGCCTCATTAGGCGCTGAGAAGCCAGAAAAGTACTCTCAGGAGAGAAGTATGTGAAGTGTAGCGCAAGCTTCAGACACAGTCATAGCTCCACAAACTCTTGACTTTCACAGGTGCTCTTCACTGCTGCTACTTCGGTGAAAGCTGTTAATAACTAGCACACCAGAGAATTATCTCAGTGCAACTGAGGTTATCATGTTGAGCTCTGAACTCTAATTCTCCCAGATGTGTAACAAGGACGGCTCGCTTATTACCCGAGCGATACCTCCCTCCAGCACCAGCCAGCGGGTCGGACGACCGGCCTGCTTCTTCGGGCCCCAAAAGCATGAGGCGATCACCATTACGTGACGGCACTACGCAACTTACTCAGCGCATCCCGCCCGCGACAGCGCCCGGGCACTGCCCCGTCTCGGCGCGGGCCGCGGCTGCCCGGACGGCTCTCACCCCCGCCAGGCCGCACCGCACTGCCCCCAAAGGCCGCTACCAGCATCGCCCCACCCCAACGGCCGTAACCAGCGCAGCCCAACCCCGCCCCGCCTCAACGGCCGTTGCCGGCATCGCCTCGCTCCAACGGCCGTCACGAGCGTAACACAGCACCGCCCCGCTCCGCTCCGCTCCGCACCGCCCCCCACCCCCAACGGCCGTCACCAGCATCGCCCAGCCCCAACGGCCGTCACGAGCGCAGCGCAACCCCGCCCCGCCCCGCCCCAACGGCCGCCACCAACCCCCCCCCCTCCCGCCCCGGGCCGCACTTTCTGACCCTCAGCCGCTTCCGTACTGCGCGCCGGCCGGCGGCAGCGCGTGGCCCATGGAGCGGAGCGGGGCGGCGGCGGCGGTGCGGCGGCTCCGCGCGCCCGGCGGCGGCGGCGGCAGCGAGCGGGAGCGGCGGGATGCGCCACGGCCGCCGGCTCGGGGCGGCGACGCTGAGGCAGACGGCGGCGAGGGCGCTTCTCCCGCGGGCGGGAAGAAGCGGGGCGGGCGGCGGCAGCAGCGGGCGCTGGCCGAGGCGCGGGGGGCGCCGCTGGTGCTGCTCTACCTGCTGGCGCTGCGGGCCCTGGTGCACGTCTCGCACTGGCAACTGCTGAGCCGCCCGGGCCGCGGCGGGGCCCGCCACTTCAGCGCCTCCCGCGCCAGGTACGGCGGGGCCGGGGTCCCCCCCACCCCGCGGGGCGGCGGAGCCGTGAGGCCTGCCCTCCCGCCGGCGGCCGCGGGCGGGGCGGGGACGGGGCCGCCCGAACGGTAGCGGGCGGCAACGGGCTGTAACGTCCCCTTGTCCCGGGGGGCCTCGCGGTTCAGTCGGGCATGTCCGTGGAGGGCTGGCCTGGGAGCTGCTCGTGCTCTTTCCAAACCGCACCGCCCCCAGAGTCGCGGGGGCCGCTTTGGTTTGGCACTCCCGCAGCCTCACTGGGCTCCTAAGTGGATAGGCCCCTCCGTCTCCTGCGAGCTGCTGGGTTAGGACCCTCTGCACAGCGGCTGCGTCTCCAGCTGAGAGCTCGGGATTTGTTTGGATAAGCAAGGGCAGAGGGTAGGCTAAAACGCTTTGAAGTGCCTCAGCTCTCATGCTGGCTGCTTCTTGAAGTACATAGGTGTTACTCTGATCGAACAGATGCATCCTTCATAGTTTAATTCAGCTAGTATTATAAAGTACTTGCTGTGCAGGGAGATGGCTTTGCAAATTGTTAATTGGCTCAGGGGAAATCTTACTAAGAATTTACTTGCTCAGGGGAGAGGATGTATATATACACAAAATGCGTGCAGCCACAGGCAAAATCCTTAGCAGGATCTTTTCCCGTTATGCCTTTCTTTCTTTTTGGATTGATGTTGTGGAGAGATGCATTTTCAAAACATGATGTCTTGATTTAGTATTGTGACAGATTGGGTAAGGAGCCCTCAGGAAAAATCAGTTTTGTGTCAATTACCGTAATGGTCTTAGATATCTGAGTACAGTTGCATTCTACTCCAAAACTCACTGTAAGTAGGAGAAACTGAAGGCAATTAGAAGGGTGCACAGAAATGTTGTAGGTGTAGATCAGTTACACGCTAAGTATGTTGATGCTGAATGTGTAATTTATCTCTTGCAGGGGATATCTTGATGACATAACAGCAATTGGGCCCAGAACAGTTGGAAGTCCGGAAAATGAAATCCATACAGTTAACTACCTCTTAGAACAAATTAAGGCAATTAAAGTTGAAAGCACAGATGCTCACAAGATTTTTATAGACATACAGAGGCCCACAGGCTCCTTCAGTATTGACTTTTTAGGAGGTTTTACCAGTTATTATGCAAACATAACCAATGTTGTAGTGAAACTGGAACCACGGAGTGGAGCTGAACATGCGGTGTTATCCAATTGTCACTTTGATTCTGTACCGAATACTCCAGGTAGGTCCATACGTTTATTCTCTGTTTTTCTGCATCATGTGAGCTACAGAGCTTTTTCTTTTTAAGATGGGATTTGTTCTTCTCATAGCAGGCATGTTTATAGCCACATGCTAGGAAACTGTTTGTGTCAAGTTGTCTGTACTTGATTTCAGTGAAATTCAGTATTTAGAGTGACAGGTTGGTCCTGTTGAACTCAATGTATTTCAGGCTATTGTTTTCATTTTCTGGGAGGCATTAACTACAGACACTCTATTTGTATTTCTAGAACTTTTTTTTCCAACATCACCTTTCCTGTAGTTCACTGCTTATACATGTGGTTTGTGTGTTTTTACCTGTAGTTCAGCTGTTTCTGTATTTCTGTACTAACTTAAACCTGAAATTCCATTTAAAGGCTAGTTTGTGCCGGATAGTTCTCACTTTTTTTTTTTTTTTTTTAATTCGTTGACTGTTTCGCCTCCCAGTGCTGGTATCATACTTTACCTCAAGTTTCTACTCTTCTATCCTTATGCTATGCCAGTTTTTCTTTCTGCACTCAAAGCTTCTGTCTCAAAAGCCTATGGTGATCAAAGAGTAGCGTGCTGTTGCCTCAGTAGTATGTACATCTCCTACACTGCTACTTTCACTACTGTGCTCTTTCTGGTTCCTGTCTCTCTGCATTTTTATAAATCTGATGGTATCAAATAACTACTGCTGCGTGGGTGTAAACATCTTTGTTTACAAATGTGTAAGGAGTGAGAAACTGCTTGCAAACATTTGTTCTAAGCATATTCCCCTTTTGGCAACTGCTAGTTTAGGTCCCATGAAGAGGTTACTATTTGCATGAGTATCAATTGCTGGTATTCTTACTGCTGTGCTCTTTAGATAGTAAAAAAATCTGGAGGTTATACTTCAACTAAAGTGCAGCTCCTTCAGTATGGTCAGTATTTGAAATCTGAAGGTATTTTTCAAGAGCTAAAGATTTTCTCATTACCAGCTTTTTTTACTTAAGTGCTTTTTGCTTACAGTCTATGAGAAGCTTTATTTCTTGGTTAAACTTCCAGTTTTTAAGGACAGCAGTAGGTTTCTGTTGCGTTCTTTTTGGGTTTCTCTGGGTTTTTTTGTTTGTGTATTTTAAACAAGTACATAAATAATCTTCATGCCAAGAACAGTTGAGTATTACTTAGAAAAGCAAAACACCTGCTGTACTCTTTGCCCTCTTTCTGTCAACAAACAGCATGCTTAACGCTTCTCTTCCAACCATATTTGGGCAAGGTGGATATCCAGTTAAGCTGAATAACTGGGTTATTATTGTACATGCTTTGTAATTTAGGAGCTGCAGAGACACTACTGTATTAATAATCTAAATATGGCTGCCCAGACCTAAGAAGAATACTTTGGAAGTGTGATACAATGATCATTAAAGCTGGTTTTTAAATTGCCCTATATAAGTTGCAGGTCTGGGGCTATGACCTGGAACCCTGGACTTCAGGAGAGCTGACTTTGGCCTCTTGAGGGGCCTACTTAGGGGAATCTCATGGGGTAGGGCCCTAGAAGGAAGAGGGGTCCAAGAAAGCTGGTTAATATTCAAGCGTCACCTCCTCCAGGCTCAAGATCGGTGCATCCCTCTGAGGAAGAAGTCCGGCAAAGCGGGCAGGAGACCTGCATGGATGAGCAAGGAACTCCTGGCCAAACTCCAGCAGAAGAAGGAAGTGTACAGAATGTGGAAAAGGGGACAGGCCACTTGGGAGGAATACAGGGACGTTGTCAGAGCGTGCAGGGATGCGACAAGGAAGGCTAAGGCCCAGTTGGAATTAAATCCGTCAAGGGACGTCAAGGACAACAAGAAGGGCTTCTTCAAATACATCCATAGCAAAAGGAAGAGTAGGGAAAACGTGGGCCCGCTGCTGAATGGGGCGGGTGCCCTGGTGACAAAGGATATAGAGAAGGCAGAGTTATTGAATGCTGCCTTTGCTTCCGTCTTCACTGCTAAGGCCATCCCTGGGGAACTCCAGACCTTGGAGACAAGAGAGGAAGTCTGGAGAAAGGAAGACTCTCCCTTGGTTGAGGAGGATCAGGTTAGAGATCTTTTGTCCAAACTTGACATCCACAAATCCATGGGCCCCGATGGGATGCACCCACGAGTGCTGAGGGAGCTGGCGGGTGTTATCGCTAGGCCACTCTCCATCCTCTTTGAAAGGTCCTGGAGATCAGGAGGGGTGCCTGAGGACTGGAAGAAAGCCGATGTCACGCCAGTCTTCCAAAAGGGCAAGAAGGAGGAGCCAGGAAACTGCAGGCCTGTCAGCCTCCCCTCCCTGCCTGGCAAGGTGATGGAACAGCTCCTCCTGGAGGTCCTCACTAAGCATGTGGAGGACAAGAAGGTGATCAGGAGTAGTCCGCATGGAGTCACCAAAGGGAAATCCTGCTTGACCAACCTGATAGCCTTCTCGGATGGGATGACTGGCTGGGTAGATGAGGGCAGAGCAGTGGATGTTGTCTGCCTGGACTTCAGCAAGGCTTTTGACACTGTCTCCCATCACATCCTTGTAGGTAAACTCAGGAAGTGTGGGCTAGACGAGTGGACGGTGAGGTGGCTTGAGAAGTGGCTGGATGGCCGAGCTCAGAGGGTTGTGGTGAATGGCGCAGAGTCAAGTTGGAGTCAAGTGGTGTCCCCCAGGGGTCAGTCCTGGGTCCAGTCTTGTTCAATATATTCATCAGTGACCTGGAGGAAGGGACAGAGTGCACCCTCAGCAAGTTTGCTGATGATACGAAACTGGGGGGAGAGGCTAGCACACCAGAAGGCTGTGCTGCCATTCAGAGGGACCTGGGCAGGCTGGAGAGAGTCCAGCGGAGGGCTACCAAGATGATTAGAGGGCTGGAGCACCTTTCCTATGAAGAAAGACTGCAAGAGCTGGGCCTGTTCAGCCTGGAGAAGAGAAGACTGAGAGGCGATCTCATCAACGTGTACAAGTATCTGAAGGGGGAGCGTCAAGAGGATAAGGCCAGTCTCTTCTCTGTGGTGCCCAGCAACAGACAAGCGGCAACGGGCAGAAACTGAAGCACAGGAAGTTCCATCTGAACCTGAGAAAAAAATTCTTCACTGTGAGGGTGACCGAGCATTGGAACAGGTTGCCCAGAGAGGTGGTGGAGTCTCCTTCGCTGGAGATATTCAAAACCCGTCTGGATGTGATCCTGGGCAATATGCTCTAGAGGACCCTGCTTGAGCAGGGAGGTTGGACTAGATGATCTCCAGAGGTCCCATCCAACCTAAACGATTCTGTGATTCTGTATACATTCATTTTTTTGCAGTTATGCAGACAGTGAAGTATTGCACCAATCTTGCATGTAAGCGCCAAGGAAATATTGGTGATTTGTATAGGATTGCACAGAAATTTGCAGAGGAGCTGAAAATCGAGCTGTATCACAAAGCAGCCCGTAATCACAAAGCAACTCAACAATGAGTTGTGGTAAAAAGTGAGAAAATTTTTCATTTTCTTATTGTGAAAATTGCACATAGCCTAGGCAAGAATCTTTTATTTTCTGGTATTCCTTTAAATTGTTTGCTCACAGCTTTGTTTTAACTACCAAAATATATTACAGGACCAGAATCAGCATGTCTCTGATATTTTGATAACTGACTAATACACTTGAAATTCAGATAATAAAAGATAATCTGCTATTGACCTGACTGGCGTGATTAGTAGTCAGTGAGCCTGTTTGTGTGCTGATGAAATAGATACTAAATCTGTATAAAATTGATAAAATTTGATTAGTTTCCTTTAGGGGTTAGTATTACTCATATTTTACTTATTTATAAGCATTGCAAAATGTTCTGCCTATCAGATTTGGATGCTTAAAATTGTCTTTAAGGTGGCACTGATGTTCTTGTGTATATGTTTCTTCTAAAGCAAAAGAAATACTTACCACTTTTGCTAATGGTATAGCTTGGTATGCTATTGAGGTGGCAGCAAGGAAACAGTGTAGAGGAAAACTCAGTACAGCACTAGACCTTCAGCATTAGAAAGCTTTGGTATCCTTTTGGCTAAAGATGCAAGTGAAAATAAAAAGCTTCATTTTCTTTTAATGTCTAAGTCAATTTTAGCAGCCAGTGAGTCTGCTGCAATACTATGTTGAGTCATACTGTGGCAAGCAACGCTGACCACAGCTGTCATCTGTCGTCATCTCAGTGTAGGTGAGCATGGCGTGTACAACCTAGGCTACAGGAATAAAGTGAATTTCCCCCTCCCTCCCCCCCCCCACCTTGCTCTCAAGCTTTATTGATTAGAGTGAGGTAGGAGGAGGCTGGGACTTGCATGTAAGTAAGGGAATTACTTAAGTAAGGCAGACACTCAATCAAGATGAAAATTTGGCAGAGGGAGGAAGAATTGGGGATAAGTCAAGAATAAAGTGTTGAAAGAGGAACTAAAAGAGAACATAAAACAGGTCAAAGCAAAAGTGATCCTGTGCAAAGGAAGCTGAGGGTAGCAGGTAGTAGAAAGCATCATAAAAATACCGCAACATAATGTATATTCCCATTTTTAAAATGTCATAAATTGTCTGGATTCTGGTGTTTGCTTGCTTCTGAATACTTTATTTTGCAGTCTTGGCATTTAGTTAACTTTCTGGCTTCATCCATTTATTTAACTTCTTTGTAGCAATGTATAGAATGCTTTAGGGTGATGTGTGGGAATATTTGGATTTTTTAAATTAGATTATGCTGTAAGTGAAAATGTTGTCCTCATTTGTTCGTATTGTTAGAAGCGTAATGATGACTTTGCTGGATGATGTACCAAAAGCAAACTATCAGCAGCAGGGGAATGGATTTTGGCAGAATTATTATTCAAGTGATCTTAAAATATCATTTATCTAACATTATTGGAGGGGAGGTGCATTCAGTAGGATTAATTGTAAAAATGTCAGACTGAATATTAAAGGAACATTCTCAACTTGAGCAACCTAGTCAGCCTGCTTTTAAGAGTAATGTTGGATCTGGTATCTTGTACTCTACGTGTTTTGAACTCCAGAACGTTATTTTTACTTTCTTCTGTTGCTGCTAGCTAGTATGGACACAGGATGCAAGCTGTAGCAGAATGTACTTTGAAGCTTGGCATAATTGCACCTCGTATACAGTTAGAGTAAATGATTGAGAGGAGCTACAGACTTTTTTTCCTACTCTGGTCTTTGCTGCAGTTCTCTATTTGTTGTAAGCCTTACTGTTCTACTGATTATTTTAAGGTGCCAGTGATGATGCTGTTAGCTGCTCAGTGATGCTGGAAATACTTAACACTCTTTCAAAATCATCAGAGCCCCTGCAGCATGCTGTCATATTCTTATTTAATGGTGCAGAAGAAAACATTTTGCAGGTAAGAATGTGCTAGAATGATAAAATGTATACCAAAGCTGTGAATCAAGATTCTGACAAAGGAAGAAGTAACTACAGATGTGACTTGTATTCTAGCTATTGAAATGTTAGTTAAATGCTAGTCTTAACACCCTGGGGAAAATGTGCTTGCTGTTAAAGGAAAATATGTACTTGGATTAAGAATATTGTCTGTATGAATTTAATTAGAAGACTTTGATCTTCTCTCTCCCTCTGTGGTGTAAGTATGATCTTGCTGCCTTGTCAGACCTTGAGGTGTGATCATCCGTGATGGAAAATAATGTTTAGGCTGGTCTGGAAGATATTTGACCTAAATCTTCTTTGTTTCCCGTCAAGGCTAGTCACGGCTTCATAACACAACATGAGTGGGCCAAGTCAATTAGAGCTTTTATTAACCTGGAGGCAGCAGGTGTAGGAGGGAAAGAACTTGTTTTTCAAACAGGTACGAGTATGCATTGTGTCCCATTTTTTGCACCAGGGTAATCTGATAATAAACAATGTAGATTTGAAAGAGTATTGCAAGTGGTTCGTAAAGAGAAGACAAGAGAACTCCTGTGCCTTTTTGTCTGCAGCCGATAAGTTGCTCTACGTTTTTTAGTTACGTGAAGGCTAAAGCATTGCCAAAGAATTAGTTTCACAAGAAAAGAAACCTGTGCAGAATAGAATTACAGAAGTTGTATTACTCTTCCACCTCAAGGTGGTAAGGGGAAAAACAGGTTTGGATATTTTTCATATCTCTTCATAGCCATACTTTCATAGGGTGTACTTTATTTTATTTTGGCAGCAATTCTTTCAAAATCTCTGCAGGGAGATGTTGGCAGTAGAACTCTGTCTGCTGCCCAGAAAGCAACAAAACTCCTCAAATAGGCTCCCGTTAAATTTCAACGCTGTCCTGGCTGGACTGTAGACTTCCTTCTACTGCTGCGGCTGCTTAATTGTTTCCTTGCTTTGAATGCTTTGGTGGAGAGACTTTTCTCTAAATGACAGTTTTGATGTGTGATACATGAGTGGGTGGAAATGGAAAGTCATTAAAGTCTGCATTAGTGCTGGGTCATCTTTGCAAGAGGCTTATCTGTCTTGTCACTGAACGTTCAAGGGGTTAGCCTTTTTCCAGCGTAGCTAATCCTTCCTCTCAAGTCTGTGAGTCCTTTAGCATGGAGTCCTTCACAAATGAACTCAGTGTAGTTTCTGGAGCAACAGTATTAAAAGTCTGTGGTAACAAAAGTGTTGCAGAAAAACTCACTAGAGATACGTATCTTAACTGAAGTTCAGAATATTTTTTTTTCTGAGCTTTTTGCCCTTTTTGTTAGGACCTGAAAATCCTTGGTTGGTACAAGCATATATATTTGCAGCCGAGCATCCCTTTGCCTCTGTGGTGGCACAGGAAATATTTCAGAGTGGTATTATCCCAGCAGATACAGACTTCCGTATCTACAGGGACTTCGGCAACATTCCAGGTGTGTTATTGGAAGACATATCAATGGGTGTTATGTAACTATTTATGCAAGCTTGCAACGAGGAGATTGTGAGATGATTACTGTGAGCACTCCCTCGAATTTGGTTTATCTTTCAGGATAAAATATTCCCATCTTTTTTTCTAAGGCAAGAGCCTTCAACTTTGGTGTGCCATGTAGGTTGTAAGCATGTATTTGGAGCCTGGAGTGTTCCAAATAGAAACTACGTGGTGGAAAACAAACTTCCTAAAAATCAGGGAAACAATTCTAGAAATAACAGTCCACTCTTACGTATCTTGTTTTGAAACATTTTGGTAACAAAACGTGCTGGCGGGGGGCGGTGAGAAGCAAATAACTATCTAATGAGCGAAAGGAGAAAATGAGCGCTGGAAAAGTGTGGAACACAGAATGACATCTGAACAAGCACAATTCAGAGGAATGTAAACTGCTGTAAAATCCTTGCTGTCTGATGGTTGTCAGTAGAGTAACTTTCAAGAGAAGTGATCTATCTGAAGTGATTCTTAGAACAAAACATGTTAGCACATTTTAAACCGTTTCAAAATACATTTCTAGCCTGAAAAATCAAGTAACTGTTAAAATTTGTTCTTTATATAATCAGAATCATACTTGGTTCATAAATGAATTCTCAGTGACATCTATTTTTGCACATCAACAGGAATAAAATGATTGAGTTTAAAAACTACTTTGTTCCTCTTTGTGCACTGATAGAGTCGAGGTCTACTTTGTTGTCTGTGACAATATACAGTGTGGACAGGAGCTTTTTTGCACGTGCAGCTGAGGGTATGATTTGTTTGAGATATACTGAACGTATAATTTAGCTTGCAGAACCTCAGTTGGTATTTTTTGTTGTTGTTTTTACAAATTATTTGGACTTGCAAAGAGTTCTCAGACAAAGCATTAAAAAAACTTTTTACATTTTAGAAGTAAAAAAAAAAAGCACCTGGCATTTTGAGAGGATGTTTTTAAAACTCTACAGTATTGATTTTAAGTACTTTTCAGAGTAGCTCTCTATTGGTATTGTAACAGTAAATGTTTGGAAAGCACCAAGCATGAAACTGAATATTTAACTTAGACTGCTCTGCCAGTACATATGAAGGCGGACCATCTTGTCGTTTTTTTTCTGAAGCTGAGATGATTGTAAGATTTTTTTCATGCATTGTGCCAGTACAGATCAATTTGTGTAGAGATGTTGTGCAGATTAATGGATTAGGAGGGAGATGTGTTTTTAAACGGTTGAGTATGGTTGAGTATTTGGTTTTTTTTTTTTTTAACAAACTAATTAGCCTTCGTTCTACAAAGCAGGCTGTTTTTGTTCGTCATTGACGAAAGTGGGTGTTTTACAAAGCAGAAGAATTACATTTTGAATGAAATGTATCTCATGTAACTTTCATGTTTCTTTTGAGTCTCTCAGATGTACACAATTTTAATTCTTTTTTTTTTTCTTTCTGTAGGGATAGACATGGCTTTTATTGAAAACGGTTACATTTATCATACAGAATATGACACATCAGACAGAATTCTAACAGATTCCATTCAGAGAGCTGGTTAGTATTTCAAGAATTCCATTACAAATTTACTGGAGAGAAGGTCTACAGAGCTGTTTCTTTGTTTTTTGATCTGAAACCAGTATCTCAAGAAGTGTATAATTCAAAAAATGACTGGGCATGTTCTAAAGGAAGAGTTAGCTATATATGTGCTTCTGAAATACATAGGGAATCATGTTTGGTCAGCTCAAGAAAATAAGCTTTGTGAGGATCACGTGACATTGACCTATAAGAAACTATGGAGTCTATTCAAGATTATATTCTAGTCATCTTGACTAGTTACCTTCGTTGTTTCCTAACTGTTGTTCAGAGTTCTGTGTTCGTTTTGCCTCTTGGTATGTATACCCTCACTAATTAACCTTCATCATGAGAAGCTTCCAGTTAAGTAGATGGTATAGAGGCTGACCTGCCAAGAGAGAGATTTTTTGAGAATGAGTCTTAGTCAAAATTATACAACATTACAGTAAGTTTATACTGTCTGTATCCTGTGGATAGATAGGATTCATCCTCTTCCAGCAGCCTTTGTTCTTAACAGCTATTTCATGGGTTATAGAAAGAGGAAATTACAGTGAGTTCTTTAGTTTCCCAGAAGTATTTTAAATAAACCTAGGTGCCTCCAGGATTTTGACTCTTTAAACATGCAGAAGTTGCATAGATTATCCATATTCGTCTTATGGCTCTAGAGCTGAAGTTGCAGGAGTGAGAAGCTAATCTTACTACAAGCAAGGATTTTATACATGTTGCAGAAATGCAGTTGTGAGAAAAGGTGACACTTTCTCCGTAACTTCCTATTGGAAAGGTAATTTTTACTGGTCATTGTGGTGCGATAAAACATTTTTTTGCTAACTGTATTACAACTGGAAAGAAAGAAAGAAAGAAAAACTCTTCACCCAGTAAGAACTTATACAGCTGAAGCAGAAGCAAAATAAAAGTTGAGAACAACAGTTCTCGTTTGATTTTATGTGTTGCAGCTGTATTGTGTGAGAGAAAAGGTAATTTGTACCCACAGACTACAAAGGAAAATAGCTTCCTTGGCTCCTACCTTACAGTCTTCTAAAGAAAGATATGCAATTCGTAGTCAGTGAAATATGGCGAGGTTAGTAGAGACAAGTAGGAGAAGAGGAGGGTTAGCAGAAAATTCTTCTGTTGTTTAGCCTTGAAGTCTGCTACTTTGATATCAGACCTGAAGAAGGGCTTGTGGGCTGAAAGCTTGCCTACTCCCTTTTTTGATACTTCCACAGTAGTATTTCGGTACGTGAAGCTTTCCAAGTATATTTACTTTTTGGACACCTGTATAGATCGCTTTATGAAAATACTATGCAGTGTATAGCATCAAATAGTAATTCCGAATGATCAGTTACATATGCACTTCTTTCTTCGTGGAGGAGGATATTTCAATAGTTTTGTTTTTATGTACATGAGCGCTGTGTGCTAATTCTTCATCCCCTGGTATAGTTATGCTGTCTGTCTCCTTTCTTGAATAGGTGATAATATCTTGGCTGTCCTAAAATACCTGGCAACATCAGATAAGTTGGCTAAATCTTTTGAGTATCGACACGGAAGGGTCGTCTTCTTTGATATACTTGGTCTGTTTGTCCTGGCTTATCCTGCTCGTGTTGGCACCATCATGAACTATATGATACTAGCAATTGCTGCTCTTTATTTAAGCAAAAAAGTATTTCAGCCCAAAACCAGAGGTAAGTCTAGTTTAGAGGGGAAAAAAAAAAGATTTAAAGAGACCATTTCTCATTCTGTTAATTATGATCAATAGTTACAACATTAGCTGTTTAGGTAAACCCCAGAAATGAGCTTTAGTTATGCAGCATGCCATAGGAATTGCTTTTTATTTAAGAGATGAAATCCCTCACCTATGAAAAATTATGATAAAGGAACGGTAAGATAGGCCTAAATGCTTATGTCCCTTATCCTTTCATGAAGATTTAAATTGAATCTTTTAAAGATCTGAAAGTGGAAGAAATTTTAGATTCGCTTAGCATCTGGATTAATGCATTTCTCTAATGCTTTAGAAATATGTGTTTCTTTCAGATCTCTCTACAGACAGGAACAAATAACAAAATAATAAATGGGGAAAAAAGATGGAACTTAATAACGGGCCTGTAACTATTAAAATCTTTCAGTTAGACCTTTTCATTAGAGGCATATGAGCATACCTTTTTAAAAAAATAACAAACTAAATCCAGAAAACGTTGCTGGGATAAACAAAAGTTGCAAGAAAAGCAACTCTGAATTTTTCTCAAAGACTTTGTAAGCCGCAGGATGATTTCACCAGTTCCCTAGAGAAACTTTTATCACGAGGCACGTGGTAACCTGGAAAATGCACTAGTGCTCTGGGGCTTCATCTTGTAGTGTGGAAGACTTGTAAGGGGACAGACTGAGTGGTTTAGGCCCTGCTGTTGCTCAGAAGTCCTCAAAGCAGACTTTTAATACAGTCTTATCATTTTGGTCTTTGAAGTAATTATACTCCAGAGATTAGAATAATCTCGATAATCTGTAGAATATTGGGCTGTTGAATAACTTTTTTTCTCTCTTCTTCGTAGCTATCAGTAACCTGAAGAAATTCTCTACTGCATTTGGCCTAACATTGTTAAGTTGGATCTCTGCACTGGTGACTGTCCTTATTGTGGCAGTGTTCATCTCTCTCATTGGACGATCTCTTTCTTGGTATACCCATTTCTATGTCTCTTTCTCTCTGTATGGCACTGCAGCTATAGCTAAGCTCATCCTTGTGCACACGCTAGCCAAGAAGTTCTTCTACAAGGTAAGCCTGACATTGTTGCTAATGTTGAAGGGGAGTGTACTGGGGAATTTGAGGAAGACTAATTTTTGAGTTGGTTCGGAAGACACATTAAGTTTTGTATATTGACCAGAGGTACTATTTACGATATTTCTGTCAAAATTGTTTCATTTAAGCAAATGTATTAATCTACAGAATTAGAAGTAACATCCCCCCCCCGATCTTATAGCTTCCTCTTTGCTAGCGACCTAGAGTTTTGCAGTTCCCAGAGGCTGCTGAAGAAAAGGCAACAGCTTTGTGGAAGATAGGATAGAATAATATTTTCCTACCTTTCCTGGTATCAGAGATTAAAGAAAGAACTGAGGTGGAGGTTTTTGGTTTTTAGGTATCTTTTGATGTTCTTCCTAATACTTAAAGAATCTACATAATATCCAACTCTTCCTTGAATCTTTTTCATTCTGTCTTCCAGATGTCTTTGTATGACAGGTTCCCACAGTTTAATCATTTGGTGTATATTTTTCTCTTGTTATCCTTCTTTTTTCACTTCATCCGTTGTTGATATTTTGGTATGAAACTGGGAATTCGTGTTCTCTGTTTTACTCTATCCTCGTATTATTCATGTTCCTTTGATGATATCACTTCTAGTCCTCACCTTCTGAGCAAATAATACCACTTTTTTCAGATGTTTTAGATGAGAGCTTTTTCTTACATCTATCAGAATTTCTGCCTCTGCAATACCCTCTTCTAGGTGCCATAGCTGTACTGTACGCAGCTTTCTAGATGAAGCTGTTGCAAAAATTAGAGGAGTTGTTCTCCTTTCTGTAATCATTCTAGTACTTATTGGTTTTCACCACAACTAGACACAGACCAAGCTCTTTGCAGCATCCTTTTCTGCAGTAGATAAAGGTCATTAGACCCCTGCAAAGTTTAGGCAAAGGTTTGATGTGCCTTACCTTTGCATTGCTGTCATTTTGTGTCATGATACTGCCTCCTTTGTTTAGAATTCTGCTGTATGGGCTAACAGAAACAATTTTTTTACTTGCATAGTAATGTCATAATTCGTAAGCATAGTTAATAATCCAAAATGTCTAGATGGTAAGTCAGTTGCATGGTTTTGTATTGCTGTGAAGCCTTGAGCTATCCAACAGATAGCATTTTTATAGGCCAGAAACTGACTTCTTTGATCCTGCTTTAGGTTTCCAGTATTAAGCATGTCGATATCATTCAGTTCTTATTTACTTTTCTTAGCCGTTGGTACAAGCTTTGGACAAGGGAATTTAGGAAACTGAATTTGTCATCCAAGTCCAACTTTTTCCAAACACTTGAAGTTTAAGAACTTACTGGGATCTTATTTTCTGGAAACTTATTGAGTGGATCCCTCATATCCTCATCTGGAAATAGTTTTTGTTTTTTATTTTTGTTTGAGGATTTTTTTTAATGAATTGGCACATGTATGTGTGAAATACTGTTGTCCCCTTATGGAGATCATGTTAAAGTTATTTTCAGCATAGATATTCCACTGCCGTTTTCCACTCCGTCTTCTGGAGTAGTGGCTGTTACTAGCAAGAGAGCATATTTTGGTTAACTGTCCAGCTATTTCAGGTTTTGGATCTTAGTCTTATCTGCTGTTTGTCTGATCAGCAGATCAGCCAACGAGGTATCACTTTTCTCTCACGATTTTCTTTGCATGTTACAGCTTGCAGTGTAATGTGTGGTTTATGCTGCCTTCGGCATCTTTCGCTGTTTGAGTTGCATAGAAACTGTGGAAGCTGATCTCTTACCTGGCTATTGTAGGTAGTGCCTAGGTGTTGATGAAACAGTGTGTTTTATGTTAGTGGCTCAGTAATGTTAGAATTAATTAGGTTTTTATTTTGAAGTAGGTTTGGCAACTCTCCCCTCCCTCATCAAACACAATGCTTTCTGATAGCCATTGTTCATGGAAGCGGTCCCTCTTGGGTAGAACTGCTAGTGTAATTCACAATTAACAGTGTTGCCCTGCAAACCCTTTGACACTGCCTCTGTAACTAGAAAACATTTTTAATGGTTTAAGTCTTTGTTTTTTTTTTTTTTTTTAATGTACCTGTCTTTTATGGCCTTGGTATGAGCTGACCCATGCATGTCCTCTTCAAAACAAATAATATATTAAAAAAGCAAGTCTCCCAAATGAGCCACTGTTATGTGAAACAAAAAGGTGTACCACCATATTATTTGTGCACTAATACAGGTGCATGCGTAAGAGTATGCATTAACGGGTGCTACTCAAAAACAGTTTAAAATCTTAGGAGCTCTGGATAATTTTTTCCAAATATTTTATATATACACGCATGTAGCTATGTGCCTTATTTGCACGTTTATCTGTATCTGAAACATCTATTTGCACATGTATAATGCATATTCTGTCATCTTGGTGTTGTCACTTGTATTCCACCCTTGCTCCCTCCACCCCAGCCCAAGTAATATGTTTTTCCATCTGCATGAAAGCAGATGTAAAAAAGCATACTGTCATGGATAGCTCTGTAAATGGTAAGAGAATGCTGAGGTGGTGCTTATTAAAATGTACATTGTCCAAGTAAAACAACTGTATGCAAGAAATGAGGATTCATTCTGTGTGTTCTTAGGAGATGTGGTACACAATATGTCTTCTCAGTGACTTTTTTTGGTTTTGTTTTGTTACAGAATATGAATGAGCAGTACCTGGGAGATGTGTTTTTTGATGCCTCATTGATGATCTGGTCTATCGCGTTGGCTGTACTTACTCAGATAGGTCTATGTTCAGCATTCATTTGTACATTATGGGTAGCGTTTCCTTTAATCACGAAGCTGATGATCCATAAAGAGTTCAGACAAAGAGGTAAAAACCTGGGATGTTTGCATGTATTTCAAAACCTTTATTACTATGTATTGGGATGTTTCTGTCCCCAGCTGCTGTTCAAACAAGCAAAAAAAATCCTGAACTTCAGTTTTGAGTAGTCAAAATACACAAGTCGTATTTCTGTTGCAAGTAAAAGTGTTCTTGAACCCAAGTCAGTTTATGACTGTAGAAAAGCTGTTCAGACAGTCTGAAACACATTCTGTTTCTCGGGCTAAAAAGAATGACGCTATATGGGATTATAATAACCGATCACGTACTAGGAAGACAATAAAGACAGTAAAGCTTGTTATAGTTAAACAGTGGTTGAGGTGGAAGACCTCTTAGAATTTTTTCTTGTTGTTGCTGCTGCTGGAATAGTTTCCTGACGTTTTTGAAAATGTGATACTGGCACTTGCTATGTAAAATGAGAACTGCTTTTTCATCAGTGTTGGGTGTGTGGACCAGTGTTGCATTTGGACCTTGAGGCACTATATGTATATGCATATGTAGTAAAGCTGTGTGTTTTATGCCCTATTAACTCTTACATAGTTTTGTCTTTTGTTTGTTTTTCTGTCCCATACAGGTGCCACAATGAGGTTTGTCATGATGTACATGCTAGGAATGTTTGTTCCCTATCTGTATGTGATGTACCTTAGTTGGACTGTATTTGAAATGTTTACTCCTATCATGGGACGAAGTGGTTCAGAAATTCCACCAGATGTAGCGTTAGCAGGATTAATTGTGGCCATCACTATGATTCTGTCATCCTATTTTGTAAGGAGAATTTTTAAACATTGTTTAAAACTTCATAACTTTCTCTAGAGTTTAAAATCAATGTTTTTCTAAATTAATATTAGAAATTAACGATATTTTTACAAAAATGTTACTCTAGGGAACTTCTAGGAAGCATGCCAAGCCTTGCAGGATTCTGTGTATTATGTTAGTTCAAAAACTCATTGAAGTCGTGGTTAGAAAAATAAATCTGCTCTATAGTGAATGTAGCAAAGACTGGTGTGAAATATGCAATTTAACGGTGGAGTTTAAACAGGCCTTCATTTTAGGAGAAGTATAGCATGTGGCTGAACTTTTTGAAAAAAAAATTCTTCAAAATATTTGTATATGCTCTTTTTGGGCGGCGTTTGCAAATCGATGGTTTGCAAACCAAAACAAATCGATGTTTTGGTTGGTAGATGGTTTTAAAAATTGAAAATTTTATGAAATCTTAGGGAAGTACTCTCTTCCTTTAGTTTTAGATTCTGTGGTTTATGAAGAATCTAGTCTTAGGTGGTATTTGTGATGATGACATCTTAATATACTTTTAATTCCATAATTAGATTTTAGCAGTACACAAATAGCGTCCCTTGATTCCAAGGCATGAAGTTTTATAACTGAGCTGGTTTTATTTTTTGTTTTTTTCTCTAGATTAACTTCATTTACCTTGTCAAAAGCACAAAAACAACCCTAATAACTCTAACTGCTGTGTTTGTCATCACTCTGCTTCTCGTTTGTAGTGGAATCTTCTTTCCTTACAGTTCTGATTCAGCTAATCCAAAGCCTAAGCGAGTTTTTCTCCAGGTAAGAAAAGTCCTGCATATTACGTTGCCCCTGTTTTATCTGCAGTAGCTATCGCTTTTATAAAGCTTAAGAAAGAATTAAACAGCCACCTTTCCCTTGCTCTGAGAGGGAGAAATTCCCTTGCTCTGAGAGGGAGAAAATACTAGCTTGGTTTAAAAACCTGTAGATTTCTGGATTTGAAAGAATTACTAATATTGCCCATGCTTCATTTCTGTGTTCAGTTCACTTGTGCCAGAAAAACTTGATGTGGGAGGGTATGTAAGGTTAAGGCTTAGTAGGAGAGTTTAGTAAGCAATGATCACTTAAAAAGTGGACGTGATGGGAGATGGTGTAAATATTTACGTGGACAGTTGTCTTCTGAATTTAGATGTTTTCATGCAGCGCTTCTGTCCAGGTAATTCTCTATTCATGTTCATAAATATTCAGTGCCTACAGTGTTCAGTGCGTACTGAACATGCAGAAAACCTTCAGAATTGACATGGAAGACGGATCAGAATCACTTCTGCAGATTACCTAGACTCTTAACGTCTTTTTATTTTTCTTTTTTCCTTTTAATTCTAGCACACGAGCAGAAGATTTCATGATCTAGATGGAAACTTGGTTAAGAGTGACTCTGGTATATGGATTAATGGATTTGATTATAATGGCATATCTCACATAACTCCCCATGTACCTGAAATCAATGACACCATTAGGACTCAGTGTGAGGAGCGGGCTCCTTTTTGTGGCTTTCCTTGGATTCTGCCAGTGCATTTTATGTTCCGGTTCGTGTGAATGCTGCTTAACTTGAGAAATTACTGGCCAAAGCAAACTGAATATTTATGCGATTTTGCTTAAGTAAGGGAAGAAAAAGTGAGGCTCACCTTGGTGAAAAGTAAATAACTCTTCTACTCTGGAAGACACTTCTGCCTCTGTTTAGGTACAGTGTCTTTTGCAAGAATCTCTGCAAGAGACTGCTGGTTCTGCTGCACAGTTATGTGAAAACTGATGTTGGCAGCAGTGAACCTCAGCTCCGTCCATAGTCGGTGGAGAGAAGGGTGAAAGGAGATCTTCCAAAAGGCAGTTCAAAGTACAAGTATCCATGTCTATCTCCCTCTCTTTCTCCTTCCTGCTGATAATAGAGACGTTCTGGAGTAAGTCTTCCCAGAAGAAAACCTGCTGCTGTGACTGCCTCCGTCACCCTCAAAAAACTTTTGACAGCAGTTTGGATATCCAAATATCCCTATTTATTGTAGTGTTTCTCAAGTTGCTGTGTAAGTTCAGTTAAGAGATTAAGGTAATGAATGAAAACACTGGTAACAACTGTTCTATTCTTGTGGCCTGTAAATATTTTTCTGGCCACAAACTGTTAATTTTTAAACTTCCTTCTGCTAGAACAAATAGCTGTTGAATATTTAAATATAGTAATAGCACAGTCAGCTATACAGAAACTTGTTCTTGTCTTGAGATTAAACACTAGAAGCCAGCAGTTGGATGTACTAAAAACTAACCATTTTGTTACAGGAAAAACTGGTATCTTCCTGCTCCAGAAATTTTACCATCTAGCCCTGTTGGCTTTAAAGTTCTGGCCAAAGAGCTAATGCCTTGGAACTCTGTGAGGATAAGTTTTGAAGTATCTGGTGAGTGACTGAAGCTTCTCACTTGTGGTTGGGTTTTTTTTTTTTTTTAAACCTTTTTTTTTCTTAAATTTTCATTAAAAAGTCAGATTTTGTTTCCAGTACTGAAGGTTATTGTGGCATTCCTAAGGCCAGCTTGACTGGCTTTGTGTGACTGGCACAAATTAATTCAGTCTTATAACACACTAGAAGCTATGGGTGTACATATTGCAGTTGTTAATTGGAGGACTGGTACCTTGTCTATTTGGAGTAAGCCTGAATCTTTTTTAGCTAGTCCTTTTTTGAAGTCTATTCTATAGCAAAGAAAGAGAGGGACAGAGCTATCTCATTTATTATCTCACTTCTCCGACATAATTGAAGCTT
Organism: Struthio camelus; assembly: GCF_040807025.1. Taxonomy (NCBI): domain Eukaryota; kingdom Metazoa; phylum Chordata; class Aves; order Struthioniformes; family Struthionidae; genus Struthio; species Struthio camelus. Next base: position 18,601,387 of record NC_090982.1, on the reverse strand, counting down.
CTTCTATGGAGAATACAATAGTTTAGCTGTGTCGTCTTTTGGAAACTATAAGATAGTATTATAGAGACTACATGTTACCATTTAGGAATATAGGTTGTTGGAATGAAAGGAAGTTGGGTAGATGGTTTTTCCACCCTTGTCTGTTCACACGTATAGATAGATACATTTGGCTTTCTGTAGGGCCCAGTCACATGTCGCTGTATATTCGACCACACAAAGGGTCAACTCTGTCCAGCTGGTCTCTTGGAGATGGAACGCCGATTGCTAGCGTAGGAGGGGATTACTTTGTGTTTTACTCCCATGGCCTGCAGGCTGCACCATGGCACTTCTGGATAGAATTAACAGTGAGTATACCACTGTTGGAAATTCTTGATCTGTCCCAGTGTCACCACTTCTGCATTCCTAAGAGTGAAAAATGTTATAACAACTTTCTTAGACTTTGCTTTATTTCAAAGTTCCTAATTCTAGCTTCTCTATCTCTTAGTTTGTCCCTCTGCCCTGTATCAGTTCACATCTATCTTAATGCTTTTGTCCACTAACTTTTCAGATAGCCAAAAGGAGAAGACTTTTCCTTATTTCTTTTGATAACTTCTGCAGTCTTGGGTCTGAAATTAGAATTTCTCTGATCTTAACCTCTTATTTTTTGAAGCTTTGTCTTTATTCTTGTTATTTCTTAATCCATTTTCCTGTTGTAAGTGATTTCTTTTCCATACTCTCTGTGTGCATGGTATTCTTTTTAGTTTAGTTTGGTTTTTCTTTTCATTTTTTGGTTGTTGTTGAGTGTTTGTGGGTTTGTTTGTTTTGAAATTAGAGTGCACAGTGGGAAACTCAACTGTCCTGAAGCCGAAGAGAATCATAAAGGCTTTGTTTTCCTAATTTCCTTTTGATTTTGTTTTTCTGAATGCAAAGCTTTCAGCATTCCTACTTAAGTAGGATTTAGAGTTTTACTCCCAACTGTCAAATTGCCAGTGAAGAACTTTTTGCGAACCTGTAAGTTTTTATTCCAGGTTTAACAGTGTCTTATTCCTTGAGAATTATTACAAGGACCTATGAATGTTCAGGAATTCCCTTGTTCCTTCTTGGATCAGGCATCCTAAACACTTAGAAAGTACCCTCAGAGGATCACTTGGTAAAGATGGACAGGAATCTGCAGGACAGCTGGCTTTGCAAGATTGCCCTGGCAAAGCTAGGCAGAAAAGGCTTTTCAGGCTAAAGATAACACAATAGGATGATCAGTATAAATGCTAAGTTGGGCTCCATATCTTGATTTGTCATACTGGCTTCCTAAAAGATACAGATGTTGAGTTTTGAGCCTGTGCAAGCTATGTAAACGTGTCAGAAGCACTGTGATCTCAATATCTAGTTGAGTTCAATTTGAATTGAACTTGCACTGTGTACTTAGTGATACATTTGAGGATACTGGGAATGTTTTAATATATAGAACAATGACTTGTGGTGTCAAGTTTGTTGCATAAATATTAAGTCTGTGGAAAGGGATATCTGGATTAACTTTATATTTGGAAGGCATAAACAAATCTTGAATGTGGTGTTACAGCTCTTTCTTACTTTCAGGCTTCCGAAAAGGGCACTGATGGAATAGTCTCCCTTGCCATAGCAGCACATTATTTCTTTGGGGAAAATCAAAAGTCGCCTCAACTCTATGCCTTACTGGAGAGACTTCCAAACTGGACATTTTCTTCTGGCTGGTCCTGCACTTACGACCTTTTTGTCTTTTAATGTTGCAGTACTGCAAAGAACAGGCAGATCTCCCTGTCATAGGATGCTGCTGTAGTAAACTTTGAAATTTTGACAAGAAGCCTCTCCCCTTCATGAGAACTTAAGTACTTTGACGGCAAATGGTGTTTCTCTGGCAGTTTGACTAGTTGAAGGCTAATTCGGGCTACTACTCTCTGGGTTTCTGGGAGAAATGCAGTGCTCCATGTTGATGCAGATACAGTTCAGCTGTTTCTTCCACTGAAATGGCAGTTTGACTAGTGCGGTTCTTAACAGGAAGACTGCATTCAGGGAGGTAATATTAGCATAATACAATGGCAGTTGTAATGAGAAGGGCCTCATGAAGAAATTACTTTGTTACACAGAATATGACCATACTTCATGTATGTGTGGGGACTACCACCTACCAATGCTATCCGTCCTATTAAAGCAAGACCTTCAGCTAAAAGGTGATTGTTTACATGCTAGGGGGGTGGCAAAATACTTCTGTCACTAGAGGAAGTCACTGGAAGCTGTAAAACCTGTCTTGGTTGCGTTCCCAGTCATTGGCAAATGCATAATGCAGAAAACGAGGTATTATGGAATGTGGTAACTATTCATCTGGATTGTTTTTCAAATTTCATCTTTATGTTAAAAACTTAGTGCCTACCCTTTTGCCTATCTGTTTAGCGTTGCAACTTGAGTAGGAAAGTTTGAGCAAACTACCATCTTACACTTGTTCCTGTTGGGATCTTTTAAGTATCAGCATATTAGCATGTGACTTGCCATCTTTTGTATAAGAGTGCTGAGTCACCACTCGTTTGTGTAGATGTCTTATAATTAATTCCAAACTTCTGGTTATAAACTTACAGTTTATTAGAATTGGCTGTATTTTTGGTATCTCCTTTGGAGAGACTTCTGGTGCTGTGACAGTATTGCAGTTTAATACTTTCACATTTAACTTTTTTACAGGATAGTTTGCTTTCCATAAGGAAAAGTATCAAGAAGAGTCTTTTAAAAAAGAGTATCTAATACCTGTGGATTGCCTTATTTCCACAGGATGAGGTTTACAAATGACCTTAAGTGATTTTTACAATAGCTTCCAATTTTAATTGGCAAGCCTTGAGGTATGAAGGTATTTACCTGTTTTTTATCCTCAAGGTGCTGGGCTTTTCTGGTTAGTGGTTTTGTGGGGTTTTTTTTTTTTTGGGGGGGGGGGGAGGAAGGGGGGGTCAGTGCAATGTTAACACCTGTTCCTGAAATTCAACAAATGCTCTGTATCTGAGGAAACTTCTTATATTGTTTTTCCAAGCTAAATATAAAATATTCTGTAACATCAACACCACACTATAATACAGACTTCATGTTTTGCTCATCTCGTGAGCATTGCCAAGTAGCATGCAAAGCAGCTTTTTGTGCGTGCATCCTCATATTACATATTACTATGAGGATGATTTATATTAAGTAAAAAAGCATTAGTATTGGGAAGTCTGCGGGCCATGTGAAAGACAATCTTGTGACGCTTCTTAATTTGCTGTAATCCTCGACAGACAGCAGTTGCCTGATGAAGTATTTTGCCTTCACATTTAACTCCCTCCAAATTTTTCTGTAGTTGGGTAGGTAAACAGCATGAAACAGTCTTGCCTGTTGCAAGGTACACTTGCAAAGATGGTGTGACTGACTCATGGATGAGGGTAAGAGGTTTAATTACTGTAATTACACTAAACTAGACATCAGTCTCCTTAAATAAAACCAATGGGTTATTGTGTGTTAGTCGTCACTTGGTTGTATCTGATTTTAAAGTACAATCCTTATATTATGTATTCATTATTTAAAAAAAGTCATTTTAAAAATCATTTAAAAGAAGAGCTCATAACTGATATATCTTAAATATATAGTTTTGTATTGCACTCTTGCCTAGCTGATGCACAGCTGCTTAACTAAAGCTGCACTGATTTATTTGCTGTCTTCCTCAGGGCTTTTTTTTTTTTTTTTTTTCCTTGAAAGCTTTAAGGTGTTGCATGAAGAATTTGTACTTACAGCCAAAAAATGTAAACATGTTAGAAACTCTGGAACTTCAATGAAGCAATAACTCTTGCTAACTCAGGATTTATCCTTTATTAAATACTTAAATGAGGGATGTCTAGTTTGTTGTAAATTTCTGCCTTCGTAAAATAAAAGTGAAACTTAATTAGTACAAGGCATATTTGAGTTGTTTTTGTTCTTTGCAAAAATGTCTTATTTAAGCTTTGCCTGGAAATACTGCTAAGTAATGCTGGAAACAACTACGGTTAGAGCTAGCTGTAAGGTAAAGCATGGCCAAAGAATGCGATAACGATATGAACTGAGACTTGCTGATAAAATGAGGGTCCTGGCTGTTCGCCTGGACAAAAGTTTCTAATTAAAGTGAGATGTGGTATGGAGGAGTAACAGGTGTTACAGAGCAGACTTAAATACACTTTTCACATCAGAGAGTTGGTTGCAAATTGTTGCTGATTGTCGCTGGAAAAACAGGATTGAAAATTTTGCTGACTTCCACTGTCCATTTCCCCACTCAATAAAAGCAGATTAGTCTTCTGCTACTATGGTTTTCTTATTTCTAATGATGAACAGTATTGTGTCCTATTCTGTGAAACATGCACCAAGAAAGCAGCCAGTATTTCTAATGGTGAAAGCATGTGACAATAGAGGCTGTTTTTATTCTTAGTGGGGGAGCAAGCAGCTAGTTGATTGGAATCCCCTATATTCTGCATTTATCTGAAATGACTTACATGTGGTCTTTCCTAAACTGCTTTACTGTAGCCTAAAGACAGAGTACTTCTCTACATGTTAACTTGGAGAATGTGTACAAAGTCTTGTGTAAAAAGGAGGAGAAAGAAAACAATTCAGAAATAAGCATTATATCAACTTAAGCATGTGATTGCAAAGGAAGCAATAGCTGTGCCTTCCTAGTGAGGGATGTTTAAAAAGCCATGCAAGAACTCTTTTATGTTCTGTCACAAAACTGTGAGTGAAGAGGGTAAAGTTGCTTAAATGTGGCTTGTGTTTCAAATGGAGAATATTCATTCTCAGTTTTCATGAAAACTTGCTCTAGTTTCAGGAGGAATCAGTCATCTATGATCAGGCTTTCATATTCACTGTAGAGGAGGTTCTGTTATGCTGTAGCGCTTCATGATTCTGTCAAGCAAAGATGCAGCATGTGGTAGTGCTGCTGTGACAGCAGCAGCTACAGCAGGGCTCAGAGCATGCACCAGATTATGAAACTAGTGTTATGAAGGATACCCTGTCAACCCAAAAAACAGACTGCTCAGCAGATTGAGAAAGCTGAGGCTTGAGCAGGAAGCTCAAGTAGGCTAACTTTGAGGGAAAATTACTCAGTAGTAGCTACTGAGTTCAAGCAGGCCATCAAGCATTTGTGGCTGCTGCTAAGTTTCAAAGAAATTGTGTTTACAACTTTAGAAAGCTGTAAGAATCAGATCTGAACATTAATAACAGTGTTCAGGACTGGATCATTCTGTCAGCCTGGTCTGAGATGGTGAAACATACCCATTTCAAGGCCAGTAGGTACAAGTGAATTTAAGTAACTCTCTTGGAAGGGTGCCTATGCCTGGTTTATTGGGAGAAAAGGTGGAGGGGAGGGGCTTGCTGTATTTTTTTTTGGAGACCTGATCAGCATTAGAAAACTTAACCACTGTTCTTTTGACTTTGTTTTGGCCTTGTTTCAAATAGTAAAAAGTGCCTTAGTTCTAAGCTGTTTCAGATTCCAGTTCTGGGCTTTTTTAAAGGTCTTTCTTTGTCAAGGTGGTGGGGTGTGTTTTGGTTTGTTTGTTTTTTGGTAGGGAACACCTCGGGTGTACTGACATGACGGCTGAAGGAGCAGGACTCAGCAGGACTTTGTGAATGCGTTTTAGCTTTCGGAGGTCAGCAAATGGTTTCATCTACTCAGAGATAAGAGAAAGCTGCTTGGAAAAAAGAAAATTACTTTGTTAAAGGTGCCTGGATAGGCAGTGGCTTTACAGTCAGTCCTATGGAGTAACCCTGTTTTGTTTACTGCAGGGCTTTGACCTGCCACTCTTTCCCTCACCCTACCCTCCAGGTATTGAATTCCCCTGCCCACCCTGCAGTTAGGAGGTAAGATTTTTTTTTTTTTTTTTTTTCTTTCCAGTTTGTCCCCTGCCTGGGTCTGGGCAAAGCCATCAATTGCAACCCCAGTGCTGGGACTGAACTGGCTTCCTACCCCAGCCCTGCTTCTGACCGTGTTTAACTTTGCTTTCTGTTTCTTTTAATGCCCTCCTCTCATTTGGTATGTTAAGAAATAAAGATACATTGCTGTTCCTGTCTCTGCTCAGATGTGTTTCTATATAGACACTTGGAGTCCTCTCTTTGAATCACTCATCACGAGGTTTCTGCGGTTCTCACCTCACTTCTAGAACTCTGTGTAATGCTATGAAAGTCTAGCAGCACAAAATCAGAATATAAATAGAGGATCACTTCCTCCCTTTTCTGTGCTAAAGCTTTGGGGTAACTCTTGGCATTCACTGTAAGCTGGTATTCATCTGCTAACTAACTTGCTAGATTCCTTCAATAGCCTTTGGCTATAGAACAGAGGAAGCTATGCCAAGGCAGTAAGTACACTCAGTGGGCTCTTCTCTAGGGGTTCTCCTTTTGTCTGATTGTAGGCAGCTTAGCACCTGTTTTGACATTGCATTTTATCTGTAGACAATGACTTTTTCCCCCCTTTGATTTATAATAAAGCAAATCTTGTCATCGACCTACTTCTGCATTAACCTCAACCTCTACTCTTTGAGAGCTTAAGCTCTAAAAACAACTGTTTCAATCTGTTTTGTGACTGTCTAACACACATTAATAAGAACAAATTTACTTTGACTGGGTCGAATCATGTTTCTGAGGAAACTTTTCACCATTGTTATCAGCCAGTCAGCTTCACAAATGCACTTTGTGCAAGATGATTTTTAGATAAGCAGCCAGAAACCCAGCAGTGTTATTCAATTTTTAGAGGCAATTAACTTTGTACAAGACAAGAACCAGGTCAAGAGACCTTCTCAGTGTGATATGAGAATCCTAGTTAAAAAACTAGGCTGAAATCACAGCCATCTTTACAAACCATTAAGTACTAAACTTACTTAGTAGGCCAGGCTGGCAAGAACTAGGGCAACCAGCTCACTGTGGAGCATTACATAGAAAATGTTAACCCTGGAGACATTTCTTCTAAACGGTCAGGCAGTTTCTTCTGTGTTTACATCGAGATAAGAGCTCGTATTTGCTGATGCTTCAGCCTCTTTTGAAAACAGAGGGACTTACTTAACTTCAAAGATGCACGACTAGGGTAATTTTTTTTTTTTTCCTTAAAAGCTTAATGTCTTGATTCTTTACAACAATTAGGCTATATGGCTATGATGTTGCACCCTAAAACAACTTTTAGCTCTTTTTTTGCTGTGGAAGTTTTAGTTTCTCTGAGATAACCTGCTTAAATTCAGGTAGCTTTCTATTAATGGGTTGAGGTCAGAAAAAGTTATTTTCCAAAGGAGTAACTTTGAGTGAAGTTGAATAAATTTGTTTTTTAATTACATGTGTAACAGCAGTGGAATTGAAATACAAAATTAGCATGTAAGTAAGTAAGTAAGTTTTGCATAGAGATAACTACTACTATAGAAATACAAAATTCTAAAAATTTTCACAACTAAAGATTTAAAGGAACGCTGCTAAACAACAGTAGCGCAGTCGCAAGATAGATAGTATATGAGCTAATGTATGCATTCACTTGTACAGATCCAAAACCTGAAAGCACAGAAAGGAAGGGCTTTGCTTCTAGGTATACCACTTTACCACAGAATCACAAAAGAAAACCGACTTGAAGCACAGTTTTTATTTGATTTAACATGGAAACTTACAGACTATGCAAGTTTTTCTTTAAAAATAGCTTTCTAAATATCCCCAAAGACAACAGATTTTAAAGTCGGTTCATAAGAGGCTTGTAAATCTTAATTTGGAAGAAAGTTTCTTTTAGCAGTATGATAGACATATGTAACCAGTAGCTACAATGCAGTCTAAATTTAAGCTGGGATTTGGACTGGATTTCTTTGCCAAAACTTAGATATTAGAGTTTCAACTCTTAAGTGGAAATTCAAGTCACATCCACTAATCTCCAGCTTGCCAGGTAACAATTATTGCACTTGTACTGGTTTTATTGGCTTAGTAAAGCCATTCTAAAGCAATACTTTAATATCTGTACATTTTAAAGCACTTAATCCTGTCTGCAAAGGAGATAGACAAGTAAACAAAGCCACCATTTATTTTAACTTAATTATGAAAGCTCTTAATTTTCAGAATTTAAAGGGATTTGTATTTATTTAGCAATACGCTAGAAAAGTGACAGATGCTGGAACTACCTTCTGATGACTAGTTTGGTCCATGTCAGCAATCAAGTGATGTTATAAAAAATAAACTAGTTTTCTTATAAAATGAGCAATGTTGAATTTTTGTTCAGATCGCACAGTACAAAGAAGCTAATACCTAAATGAATACTGTTACGGGTAGTTATTACATAGGGACAGCAGCTAGAAAAAGTAAGTACCTCAAAGCAATAGAATTCTGCAGCCAGCTTTCCGTAACATTGTTTGAAAGTTAAAATAAAGTCTTAGTTACAAGTATACAGATTATAAAATATTTGAAAAATGTTTAAGTATGAGCTATTTAACTGAACTTTAGTAAGAGTACATGATAAGTGAGTATTTACACTAAAAAAAAAAAAAATCCACTTTTCAGAAAAGAATTTACAAATGAAATAAATAACTTTTAGCAATCCCCTAAGCCCAACTACAGGATCTGTAAGTGGCAGTAGAAAAAGATAAGCCACCTAACATCACTGCTAGGTCAGGAAAGTATGCCTCATCCAGAAGGAAGTGCAACTTTGCTTTGAATTTACTAGTAATCCAGAAACATGCACAATACATATAGGTACCTTCAAATATGGTACAACCATGAATATTTATACAAGAGTATTCACAAAAAACATACAATATATTTTACAGTCCTTTAATACAAAATCTTACTTGATATCAAACCACAATCTGAACTGCATTGATCAGACTTCTTTCCTTTTAGGCAGTCAAGCAGCTTTCTGTCTAGTTTCTATGTACTTGCAGTTCAGAGGGAAAGTGGCCAAGCTGGGAAGGATAACACTTAAATTTAATCTCCTCTTTACTTTTTATACTCAAGCAGGAGGTACTAAGCGAGAAGGTTCTCCAGAACGCGCGTTTGTGATGCAGGCGAACTGATGACTATTAGCTGAAGCTAAGTCTACATAGGCATTCACTGTCTCTCAACACTTAGTTAACGAAAGCTGCAGTCTGAAGCTTGCAAAAAGAAATCCTGCCTTCTTATGAAATTTTTAAATGAAACTGCTTCTCAGTTGTATTATCCCCACAACAGATTTCAAAGATGAAATCTATATAAAAAAAAGTTCAAAAGTTTTATGGAAGCATGTCTAAAAGCTGGTTTGCTTCCTTTCACATCTGATGCTTAAGTCGTCATCATCCTCCATTTAAGACACAGTGCAGTCATAACTGCTTTCTTGGAATGAATCCTCATCCTCTGTCCTAGACTTGTCCTCCTCGTGTCTGCTTACACTGCTGTTCCCAGCATCACTCTGAGGATTAGTGCAATGGCTAGATGAAATCCTGCTTTCTTCAGCTCTGGGATTTGCTTGTTCTGTAACCTTAGAAGGATTCACTGGCTGAAAAGCTTCAGGCTGCACTTGCTCTTCTGTTATTTCACTTAGTTTCTGGATCTGTGGTTTGATGATGCTTAGAAATGGCTTGTACCCAGGGCTAGGAGATAATGGGTATAGGAGTGAATTAAAAATAGTACTTCTGTCAGTATTGCCTGAAGTGCAGTATTTCCTGGGAAGTGTCTAACAAAGGAAGAACTTCTATCAATCATCCTTCCTGTACAGAAATGAATCTTTATTTTTTAAATATGGAAAAAATGCAAATATAATCAATGTTCTTTTTTCCTAGTTAGACCATAACTGTATTGACAGTTGTGAAACTTCTTGCAGAAATGCTTCACTTGTTTGAACTAGGGCTGAGAGAACTCAGAGTTTATTTCTTAAGTAACTAAGTAGCTTCAACTGGAATAGAAATGACAGTGGAAAATAACTTACCAATCCGTGGAAGCCCATTTGTCAACAGCATGTAGGCCAGTCTTTATATTCCGACAGATTTCTCCATCAGTATCGGAGGATTGCATGATACTGAAAACCTGGCTGATTACTGAAGATTCTCTGAGGATAAGGCCTATGATAATACACCAATCCAGACAGCCTGCTTCCATGAAGATATGCAGCAAGTACCTGAATGAAAAAGTCTACTTATTTTTTTTCCCCCCCCCACAAAAGATAAAAGCCCTATGTGTGATTCTGCAAACAGTACTGCTTCGTCCTAATGCTGCATTGCAAGAACAGATGGCATTTTAAGTTTCAAATGCAAAGATTATACAACTTACCGCAGTTGGACCTGTGACTTGTGTGGCCCTTTACTAGCCAGTTCTAGAGAGATATGTTCAAGCTCTGACTGAGTTAAACTTAGACTAGAGAAGTTTTCATCCACCATGGTCCAGTCACCATCCACCATAGAACTTGTTTCCGTCAGGTCTGTTGCTGAACCGATGCTGCATTCGTCACCTGTCAACAACGTTCAGAAGTATAAGGGAAAAGGGAAACTACTTAGCTTAATAAGACTTATTCTTGAACTACTTTCTATAGAAATTAACAAATTACCCAGTAATGTTTTTTGCTGTATATCACAGTAATTGCTACAGACTTCCCTGAGGCATACTGTCCATTCCAGTTAACCACTCCTATTGACACAGTATACTCATACCTTTATGCCGAGTCATTTCCAGGAGCATGGTAGTTTTGTTTTTTTTTTAATCAGTTAAAAACAATTTTGGATATACATCTCATGGAAAAATGTTGCTCTAGACTTCAGGACAAGATGCAATTAAAAACAAAAAAAACAAAAAAAACCCCAACCAATCAAAAAAACCCCAAACCAAAAAACCATGAATGGTCAGACTAAAACATCTTGTCTATGACTACAGTCAGGAAAGATGCATAGAGATTATGATTCTCCTCTATTTTCTGTGAGCTGATTATATATTTGTGTTTCAGCAAGACTGATCAAGCAAATCAATGGAAGAAGAAAGAAAAAAAAAATCTATATAGGAATATAATTTCCTCAAATTCCTCTAAGTATTTAAAAAGGTATGTAATTAACGTTCCTTTCTAAAGAAATCCAAGTTCATGCATCAAAACACAGAAGTGCTCACAGATGTATGACATGGGCATATGTTTCTGTTGTGGAAGTTTCAGCACACTTGCCCGATGTCTTTCCGCCCCCTTGGTATTATGGTATCAGCAGCTGAGACACCGTAACAAAGAAGGGATAAGCAAACATCAGAATATGAATGCTTACCTCCAGGTACATTTTTCTAATAGCCATACAGAAGGGAGAGCAACTAACCTTTACTCAACAAAGGGGAAAGAAACGCATCTTGCATGTGGGGTCCATGGGATGAAACTGTGTCAATCTCTCTCTGAGAGGAGTTGATAGTGCCAAGCCAGCTGCGACTCCGAGGTGTGTTTGAAACCCCTGTTTCCATTTCCATGTTTAAAAAGGTATCTGCAGACTGAGATTTTAACAGCTGTTCCCCCATAGCTAAAATAACAAAAAACAAAAAAATTCCACTGAAGGACAAGTCATGTAATCATCAAAATGCAAAGTCATTTCTGGAAGCTAAAAGCTGTATTTAACTTAACATTCAGTTAGTTTGCTGAGAAACGACCAAAAGCAAGGGGCTGCAGCAAGTTTAGCTATTTCAAGAACTCTGATCAGCTTTTTATGTAAGTACTGGCATAAAAGAAGCATCAGCTAATAAGCTGCTCACACCAACAGAACTAAATAAAGGTACTACTACTACCACGAGAAGGAAGACTTGTTAGCTAGTGTCAGCTTTGCTTTAGAAAGGTAAACTACTGTACTTAGAGGTACAACAGAGTTTACAGCAAGTTCTGAAAATTCTAACCTTTTACTAGACAGTTAGCAAATTTCAAAGATTAAAAACACTGAATTTTAAAAGAGTTAATCAAATCTTCATCTAAAAAACGATATAAGAACACTGTTCTTAGTAATTTCCTGTAGCAGAATTTACATGGAGGACCAATACCCAAGGTCAACTAAATATCTGCCTGAGCGGTATCCAATTCAGTGCTCCTGAAAAAGCAAGAAACCTTTACAGAAACAACCATGTAATGGGACTATAGAAGAGATGAAGTCTACGCTGAACAGCGTTCCTTCAAAGCACACATCCAGCATAAGAACACTGTGCAGGTACTAAGCCTCAGTCTGTGCGTGGTTGAACTAAGGAAGGAGAGATGATGGGTGCAAGTCTGCCGAAGAGAAACCTAGTTCAAGTCAACTCAGATGTCACAGCACCTGTCTTATATTTTCCGTTCTTGAAGGGTGAACTAACAGAGGAAGCTGGTATGACTGGAAAAGGCCAGAGAAAGTCCTTGTGTAGCTTCTTCAAAGCAATCACAAAATCCTCCACGCGGGCAGCTCTGGCTCGCTCCTTACACAGCCAGCCGATCAGCTCAAAACCTAACTGCGCAGCAAAGCAGCCAAGGTCTTTCAGCTTGATTTCTTCTAGGAGACGCCGAGCATGTCGCCAGAGCATCATATCAATGTACATGTTCTCAGCACAGTCACTGTCTTTACTCCACCTATGGACAAACCACAGAACAGTAACATTAAGACTGACAAAACTGAACCGTAAGGACTGTTGGCCACAACCACAAGATACAAAGCGACCAGTGTAACAGTGAAAGCTTTCTCTATACCAACAAAAGCAGTTTCCACTACCCCTCGGTATTACTTTCTCTATAATTCCCACTGTCACAACGGGCAAATGAAGCAAGGGAAAGAAGCTACAATGGCAGCAGTATCTATACAGTGTTAAAACATTACCAATAAGAAAAAAAGGAGAGAAAAGAAGAAAAAAAAATGAGGTGCCATTGCAAAGTGATTTCTTAGAAACAAGGTTTAGAGAACAAAACAAACATTAGTCTGAGACCCTTTCTTTCAAAACCCTAATATATTACTCTGTGGAAAATTACTAAATAAAAGGCATTTCGATTTGTACCCAAGATTGTTTTGAAAGTCTTATATGAAGGGGAAAAAAAAAGACACTAAGGTAATAACAAACTTCTATCTCAGTGCTTCACCTGAGGCAGAAATTCATACAGCTCAGTATGAATTCAGCAGCTGGGAGAGGGATTCACCCACAGGTATGCATTTCCCTCATCTCTCTTATGACTTGGCAGGACGTTGCTGGATCAAGAGATGTGCACAGTATCACAGTGCAATGCATGCTGCGATGCTGCAGTATTAAAAGCCCTTCAGGACAGATATCTTTCAGCAAAACAAGCTTCAAATATGAGGCATGTGGTCTCACTAGGTATTTAAATTACTACACATGCATCCAGTGGATTCAGAGGCTTTTGGTTAGCAATTTATTTGTGTATGCACACACACACAAATATATACATATATGCATATGTATATGTACACATGCATATTTACATGTGTGGGAACATAAGTTGCCAAGAACATGAGAGGTATGGGCATTACAAGAGTCCAGAAAAGACTAATGCAAATCAGTGTGAAGCAAGACTAGAACAAATCTATCATACAATATTTTTGTATAACAGAAACTGGTGAGAGCTAGTACAGTACCTAACAAAATGGGGAAGAAGAGGACATACATTATTATTACCAATTACCTTTTCCCAGACGGGCCAGAGGGCATACTCAGCGTTTTTGTCAGGTTGAATTTGTTATGGAGATTCTCTGCTGACTGGGATAAACTAATGCTACGATGTCTGAAGAACTCAAAGCCACTACTCGAACTAGGTTCCTAAAACCAAGAAAACCCAAACATACAATCAGCTGAGTAAGCACATCGCATAATGGTATAGGGGAGATCAGTCAAACATGGGTTGGTGCACAGTATTTACTATGTTGATCACAAACCTGAGTTGTTGGTGTAGCTGGAGGTGTCTCTGTTTCTCCAGAACCAATGGCTTTAAGAAATCTGATCATATGACGACAAAGATCCCACTTTCCCTGCTCTAAAGCAGTGTTAAATAGAAGAGTAGCATGTTGTCTACTAACTGCTGGAACTTCCATATTCTGCAAATAACAAAATATAATTTAAGTCATTTGCTTTCTCCATCCAGCAATAAAAAGTACTCAAGAATTCAAGGCACTTCATGTTACATAATACCACCAGATAATGGAAGAATTAGATTTGATGCTGTTCTTTTTCTTTTTATGACAGTAAATTAACTATTCAAATTTCTTGATATTCCTCCTTCCACAACTGGGCATAATCTCAGCAGAAAACTTTTAAATTAAAAATTTAATACGCATTCGTTTGGTATGACAATCATTTTTAAATAATACAACCTTGTTAACTGTCATCTCCTTTTTGCAATATGGAGGGTACCATTACCTGTAGGATAATGAGATAAGAGGCAGCTGTGTCCAAGTCCTGGGCCATCAAGCACTCCTCAAATAAGTCCTTTGGGTTTCCAACAGCAGCAAAAAGGTAATTCCACAGGGCATATTCTGTCTTCCTAGCACAATGGACAACTGTCTGCAGGAAGAGGGGGAACTCTGTAATGAACTTCGCCACCGTGGGAAGCAGAGGGTCGGGAATGGGTTCCCGCGAGGTAGCTTCTTCTTCCAGCACTTCATGAAGCATCAGTTCTAGTACGTGAGGAAAGTATGGTAACGTGGCACAGGAGTGGGCCAAAAGCAAGGCTTGCTCACCGAGGTTCCTAACCAAAAGCTGGCGTAAAATGTGATGGAGGTAGATCTGAGAAGTTCTCTCAACAATGGAGAAAGGAAAGAGGACCTCTAAGTGTTCTCTAGCACTGGTTTGAGTGTATAAACAGTCGTAGAGCACAGTGTCATTAACAGCACCAAGAACCAAGGCATCTTCAAACAAAACAGCCAACGGGTATATATTGATGTGGAAAGGCAGCATGATGCGTCTTGACAGAAAGGAGTGTGGTTTTCGATGATCTCTGGGAAACAGGGGAAGCCAGACTTTCATACCTGCCCCGCCACAGCTGAGCCAGAGAGCCTCCAGTAAGTGGCGTTTCTGCTTGTTGATCCTGCAAGTAGTCCAGACGTTTTCAACAGACTGGGCTAGAACAACTGGAGCACAAAAAGGCAGCTATAAAAAAGAAAGATAAAGAACATTTATCAAAAGTCATTATTCCTTTTTTCTGCCCACAAGAACTCTTGGTTCAGCTGAGAGTTCCTCTCGCTGCAAAACACATTGTATTCTAACAAAAAATAAATAAATATGTTTATCTCTTAAGTTTAGCTGTACCTTAGCACCTGGGAAAACACTACTTATCACTTACATTAATTTAAAAAAAAAAAAAAAGGCATTTCTTTCTTTTTTTTCCCTCCTGGTATTAGTCAGGAAGCTGGAGAGATAAGGATAAGGGACGAAAAGAAAAAACTGCTCTCTGCTTCTTCACTTAGCGCAAGAGTTCAACCTAGAACTGACAAAGACAAAAATTTGCAGATATTTGACTGAATTGTAAACCAACTGTTCTTCATCTAAACTTTTCACTTTTCACCTTCCCAAAGTGTTTGTTTCGCATAGCAGAAGTGGTGTTCATCAGCACAGAAAGATTGAGACAAGAAAGTTCAGTCTCTGATTTCTGTTACTGTTTTTAGAAGTTTTGTAAATACATTCTGTGAAAATAACATTCCATAAACTTATAGAACAGTTTTAGAAACTAAACTTACAGAACAGTTTTAGAAACTAGAGACCAAAGATTTTCTACCGATACTACAAAAACCACATTTTGTACCAGACCTTGATGCTTAAAACTCCTATCTTTCACTACAATACAAGTAGTAAATACTGCTAGGAAATACAAGTGGCAGATACTTCTTTAGTTAGACTTTCACACAATTAAGGAGTAATTTCTGGGAGATTCTTAGAAGACTCGTAGAGGTAGTGCTTTATTTCCAGCTGTCAGTTAAACCTGTAAGTGTAAGCACCACATAGCATTACAGACAACTTTAAGCTTGGACCACGCCTTTTTGCAACTTGACCAGTCGCTGACATCGTTGAAACTGTATACAACATCCCACATGTATTTACTTACATGCTTCCTTTGGTTAGGATTATTATCCTTCTCTCGTATCTGGGGGCCAGATCGATCCCTTTGCAACATGATGAGTTGTCCAGCTAAGTTTAGCATAATGCTTTCTGCCTCACAGGCCTAAGAAAAAAAAGCGTTATGAAAATTATTTAAGCACTCTGAATGCATTTTTTTTACCCATAGCTACAATGCAAACGTAGACTATAAAAGAGTTAATTAACTGCAAAGGCCACTCATAATCGGTGTCCAGAATTTACAAGCTACTACATGTTTAGTTACCCTCCAAGGCAGATTCTGTTTACAAAGGGGACCAGTTCAGAGCCCTCAGTTTCTGCTCCTCAGGCAAGACATTACCCAAGGAGTTCCCTAACAGTTTTACTTCCTAGCAGTAGCATGCGTAAACAGGGCATATCTGAGAACTCCAGGCATTGTCTTCCTTGGCTGCTTTACACCAGGAGCTGACAAGTTACAGCAAAATAGGCTGCTGTGTAAACTTGCAACACAACAGCTACTTAGCATTAACCGGCTTAAAGCCGACAATTACCCCTTTGTAAACACGATGTAGCTCAGAGCTCCAGTCACACCTGTTGAGAGTTAAGCGTAACAGATGTTGCACTAGGTACATGGAGACCCCTTCCCACACAGTTCTAAATCTGAATTGCATAATGCCCTAATTTAGAAAATGCTTTCTATATAAACCTGAAATAGCCAGTTATACACATATATATAGATGCTGGCTCACACAATCATTACCTGCAAAACTGAATTTATAATGGTTAATACCTCATTTCAATCATTAGTGATTTAATAAGTTCCAGAAATGGAAAAGAAACACCACCATTGTGATAATAATGCTATTATTTCAAATGGATTAATAGCAAAGAAATTATCACAATTCTTGAAGAAAGGAAGTGTTTTAACTGCCAAAACTCTCACATTTCTGTTAGTCTAGCACTTCTAATCATGTCTCTAGGCATACATCCCTTAAAAGAAGGTTGTCTGTTGGTTTTTTTTTTTGTTTTTGGGGGGGGTTTGTTTTTTGTTTTTTAGGTTTGACTAGCCTTTCTGCCAATGTGAATTCAGCAGCTTCCCAGTCCAAATGAGAAGAATCTTAAAACCTAATTCTGTGCAGAAGTATTCAAAAGAAATAAGCAGAACTGTATCTACGCATAGTCGTTTACATAGTTCTTAAGCAAAATGGTAAGTATTGTAGTTTTTTTGTTGACTAGACTCATCTCACATGTTTACTCGATCTTGCTTTTCTCACTTACCCCTATTGGCATGGACAAGCCAACAATATTTTCAGAAAAATGAGAAACTCTGTGTTCTCACTGGTATCGCAATTATGTAACTGCAATATCAGATTACAGAGACTAACACAAGAGCCAAAAGAGTTTAGCTATGTAGCTACGCACTTGCACAGTTATCTTAAGCTTTCAGAAGCTGCAGCTAAAGAAAAACATTTTTACTTGGGTATATCAAGGAAGCAAAGTATTGTTTTTAAGGATGTATTTCAGAACTGTTTCATGTCCATTTTAAAGTCAAATTATTTGAGTTAATACTACACTGCGCATGAAGTTCAGTTTTATTACGTAAGGGTAGAGGGCCTGTAAGTTTGCAGTTGTCAGGGACTGACTGAGGTCACTAACGGGGTAACACCACCAAAAAAGTCGTCACATTCCACTCAGTAGGACACGTTGCCTTAATTGTCTGAAGTCTTGATGCATTCAGTGGCTCCGGTGCAGTGTTACAGTCAATCTTGATACTAATGCTTGTCTTCTGACTGGCAGAAACTTTTCTACAGAAACAAATCTCAGGCATCACTTACATAAGTGTACTGTGTAAATACCAGCTTGACCAGCATTTCTGTTTGGAAGCCTGGCTCTTAAGTCTGCTACCACTTAATCATTCTATGACAGCTTCCATCTTTAGCAGGACTTATCAGGCAAGAGGTAGAAGATAAAAATCAAACACTAGTTTGGGATCTGGACATACCCAGACTGAACAAGCACCTGTCATATCTTTCCACTAGGAAAGCAATCAGTTGCAGGATGGACAAGGTTTGAAAATTATGGGCTCCTAATTAGAAAGAAAACAGATAGCATCTGTTTGATCTGAAGTTAAATTTAAACATTACTAATACTTTAAAAGGTTCCAGTAGCTTTTTCCTCACAATTAGGAAATCCTACAGGTCAGGTAGTTCAGACACAAGGATGCTGTCTGACAGCAAGACAGACCCTGGAAAAACCACAAACTGCTGCCTTTTATGCCCCTGTCTGAGATCATAAGGAAGGCTCACGACATGTTCAGCACTGCCGGACACTGAAGTGGAATAAACTAAAGGAAGCAAGTGCAAACCTTCAGATTTTGCATCTGTGCCCCTGGAGTGCAGCGGCTTTGGTATGTAAAGAGAAGCATCCTCTTTGGTGTGTCTAGGGGCCTACCTCACAGATGCCACAATTTCATGACTACCCTACATTATCTGCTCTCTGTGCCAGAAATCTGGCAAAAACATACGAGAAACTATGTTTCACACTGCAGCTACTTCATAGTTAAGCTTAGTTTATTTATATCACAGACAATAAAAGATCAAGTTCTTTGCACTGCACTTCTCAGGAGCCTGAATCATTTCATGGAGTTGAGACAGGGCTTTATCTTCACACCTCAGCCATTGTTGGGCCTCTCTCCTAACAGAGCTAGTGAGACTGACCTAACAGAGCTAGTGAGACTGACTATCTTATCTCAGTTTATTTTACTTTGTTGTACTAGGAAATGGACTAGAAGGTACCTTTTAGGGTCATGTGCTTCCCCCCTACTCCCACCTGCAACACTTTCACGGTTTTTAATTTGGGTCACTGGCCTATTGCTGCAACGACGATGCTTCCTAGTCCCACATAGCAGCATTTAATATGCAATAGAGAAACACACCCCTTGGCAGAGCAAAGTCCAATTTGCCCTCTGAGATGTGGTTTTATAGGTTTTACAGAATGAAAGGAGAAGATATGAAGTAGAAATAAGTCCTGATTTTGTTCTTTAGTTCACATACAAAAAGTCTATGTAACAAGTACTAGAAAAAGCATGTTCTGCTTGTTACCATACAGAAGAACCACTGCATTATGACAGTATCAGTCAGATAACCTTTGAGAGCTAACCAAATCCAGAGCGGACACCGATTCTTTAAATTTTGAGTGCTGTAGAACTTGTACCTGCTGAGGCATCTTCAAGCTGATGCCAGTCTCTGTCCTCACTGATGTCAATGTAACAGACACTACAAGAAAAGGATGAGGAATGTATCGAGACATGGATACTTCTTGAAGAACCTGGATACTGGCAGTTGGATTAAGACTGAAAGAAAAGATAACTTTGTTTAGCAAGTTTTTAATAGTCAACAGCAAACACTGAAAATAACCAAGTTAACCTCAGCAAACAATGTACTCGACAGATCAAAACAACTCCCCTTTTAACCAGGAATCATGCAGGCTCACACATCTACACCACCTAAAGTTACCAAATAAACCTAAACTGAGTTACTCTGTCTTGATAATTTAGAGGAATCAAGTTATAAGCAGATAGAAGGGAACATGAGATTTTTAACTACAAGACTGTAGCATCCCTTCAATAAGACAACATTAGGGTTTGAGTTTTTTTGTGTTTTTTTGAAAAGGCATTGAAAATATTTTCCTCTAAAGTTAGTCAACAGCTTGCTTTCTACTAAAAAACGTCCCTTCTCCTTTCTGAAACCAAGCTACAGTACTAAAGAAAAGCATCTGCTTGGACACTTCAAAAACTGTCTGTGAGTGTTTATCTCCTCCCTACGTTCATTGGTCTTAACCATCTGTAAGCATCCGGTTCTTGTGCTCCTATTTTTTTGGCCTCAAAATAGCTCCCCACAAACAAATCGGAGGCCAAACCTTTTTCTGCCTTCATATTCCCTGCAACGCTCCAACAATTCCTACTTTTAATGTTGGCAACATTAACATTTTTTATTTTAACAATATTCAAATATATGGGTGTCTTTCAATGTCTTTTTCTTCTGTTTAAAAGTTTTTCAAGTTCCTATCAGCTAGAACAAGCCAAGTTTTCCACAGCACCCCAGTGCAGTATTTGTACAGATACAGCTTGGAATGTGCATATCTCAGTCCTTACCTGCACACCTAATCTGTACATTTTCATGCATGCGAGTGACAACACTCAGGAACTATCGCTTATGCATATGACACTCCCACTCCGATTCCATGTTTTAAAAGTCTGATTCAACAAGTTATCAAAGGATTTTATGTTATCATGAACGTTTACTGAGACTGAGGACACATTTAAGAGTACATTACTGCAAAAGCATTAAAGCAATTGTATTAAAACTGGTTCACTGATACTCACCCTTCAGGCCGTCTCTCAATACTGTAAAGGCAAATTGAACAATCCGCTCTGAACAATATCACAATGTCTCGGAAGACACTGAGTAGTAACGTGTCTGCTTGCACTTTGGTGATGTGTGCAAATGCATTGTCAAGATTAGATGTTCGCAGGTAAATTCTCAGCTACAAGGAAAACCAGAAGTTTGAATACAGGTTCTGTTTAAGGGAAATTAACAGTACTGCAATATTTGATTATTTACGTTTTATGGAATGGCTGTCAAGGATCTTTAGCAAGACATAATGCTGTATTTTTGTTTTAACAAATGCCTTCTCCAGAATATTACACAAAGCAATACATCCAAAGCAGTTAAAGAACAGTATAGCCACTTCTGAGGTGCATAAAAAAGGAAGAAGTTTCATTCCTTAGTTTTAAAAAAAACAGAATTAATTCAAGTTCTTATGCCCACCTTATTTGGAAATCTTACAAAATTCTCCCAAAATACTGTAATTAAAACCTCAAAATAGCTTTTGTGCTAGCATTCAAAAACACCACAGAGTTTTCAGAATAATAAGCAAAGTAGTAGTGGTTGTCAGCAGAAAATAGCTTTTACTAGGAATAATAAACTCTTCTGCAACAAATTAGTTACACGCTAAGAAAGAAGTTTTGAAAGTGACCACAGCCACCTGTGTATCATGTTTTTTGCATTTATAATACTAGTTTAGAACATATGTGATATAAAACATTATGATTTATTTATTCAGGAGAAAAAAGTACCTCACCTCTTCCTGATGATCATTTAAATTATAACATGCAAGAACAATGAAATCATTCCACCAGGCTAAGCCACCTGTTACCGTCATATTTTGCTCCTTAAAAAAAAAAAAAAGAAACAGGACAAGCAAATGACAGAGATCAACATATATATATACACATACAAATACATGCACAAGCGCGCATACATGCATACACAAATATATACACACATACATATATGCATTCTGTGAGCAGTTTCTGAGAGCCAGATATGATGTCTGTAAAGCTTTACTGACTGCAGCAAAACAATCTAATCGAGATATCAGAAGTTGTTCTTGTTTAAAAATAGCCAGTTGCTGAAGAATAGTATGCGAAGAATAAACTCTATCATATAAAACACCGCTCTGCAGTTCACCAGTCTACTGCCACCCCTGATCTGGAGAGTCTCAAATTAATTTTTTGCTATTCATGAGGTTTACAAGCTTGGCATCCAAAGCTAGGCCTCTCACAGGCTCCTAAATAAGATATATTGCAGTAGGACTCTGACCTTACACAACATATTCGGAAATTGCTAATAATCAGATACGAGTTATTATGCCAAAGTCAGAAGATATGTTCCACCCATTTTACGAAAAAGACATGGAAAACCAGCATCCCTAATCCCAAGTCTGTTCTTCAAGTTGTTTTTTTAGAAAAGATATTTTTCATTCTCTTCAAAAGTCACATTTTAACAAGTATAACCTTCCCAGCATACTTGGACAAAATTAAATAACCGCTTACCTGGGTAACGTTTCCAAACAGCTTCCATTTTTTGGTAAGTAAAGAATAATGTGCAAAACCAAACTTGCCAACAACAGCTACATTCTGCCCTAGCTTGTCAATGGCTGAAAACTATTCAAAGAAAAAAACAGAACCTCAGTACAGAAATTTAAACTGTTTATCCTATCCAAGTGCATCACTACAAGCAATATAATACTAGAGTCAAAAATCTGTAAAGTATCTTCACATTTCCTACTATCCTGCCCAACATACATTTTTCTTTCTGTAATTTAATACAACGATCTCATCTGCCAGAGATGCAACCCTAAAAGATAGTTGCAAGAACTTAATACTTTTAACGAAGCAACAATATATTCTTAAAATAACTCACCCTTATAGGCCAGTTGCTCTCTAGATATGTACTGTGAATCTAAAGAAACCAAAAACAAACAAGTAATTATACCAAAATCCATTAGAGTTGTGATTAATTAGAATGTTTTAACAGAATTTGTACAATATCCATTGTTTTGCAGATCATTGACTTAGGGGTTTTTAAGTGTTGTGGTTTCTTTTCTAAATACAAGTGCTTTCCCCCCCGCCTCCTTAACATTACAGAATAGCAAGTGTTAGTTTGTTTTTAATACAATATATATAGAAAAGTATTAAGAATACACAATGGCTAATGCTACACTATGGATTAAGAATCAAATTTGTACATTTCTTGCCCCCCACCAGAAACTTCTGCTACATCAGAACCTTCCATGGGAGTGTGCTATTTTTCATAAACCCAGCAGGCAGGCAGGGTGTTTCAGTGTCAGGGTAAAATTTCTAATCCAAGCAGAAACACACCCTGCCAGAGCCATGAGGGCATGGCGACGAGGGCACTTGCCGGAGATGTGTCAAATTAAATCTTGATCCTGGATTTTTCATGTCACCTAGAATAATACAAATCCAAGATCAAGCTTCAGTCCTCAGTTTGACAAAAGGCAGGCAAGTCTGACTTGACTGAGGCAAGTGCCCTCATTACCAAAGCACTAAGCTGTTCTCATGGGTATAAGGCCCGTCACAAAAGTTTCAGCTGTGTTACTTTTCTTCCTAAATAAGATGAAGGCTTCCCCCTCCTATCTTATTTTCAGAGGACAGGACAACTACCTGGACAGTCAGAGTAGAAATTCAAGTTTCCAAAATCTGATATACATGCCTAGCATGAAATGCAGTTTAATAATACTGACCCATGCACTACGTGAAAAACTACGTGAAAAATCCTGGTATAATTCCTCTGAGCATAGGTTTTCAGAAGATCCTTAATTCAAGTGTGGAAGAAGACAAACTAAAATTACACATTAAAAGTTATTTAACTTGCCTTCAATATTACAGGAAAAGTAGGATCTGGGTCATTTATACTGCTAGAAACAGCTTCTTCTTCCCACATTTGATATTACAGAATCACAGAGAAGTTGAGGTTGGAAGGGACCTCTGGAGATCACCTAGTCTAGCTCACCCCCCCCCCCCAACTACTCAAGCAGGGTCATCTAGAGCACACTGCCCAGTAAAGTTTTAATTATTTACTTAAATATATACCATCTCAGAGTGCCTGAAGATGCAACCGAAGTCCTAAGGTTGTATTCAACAGTTGAATATGCTTAAAGTGATCTGCATAAATATGATTTCTCGCATGTTGTACCTATTCTCCACTTCAAACCATAGGAAGGGAATTTAACTGCTCTTTCCTCGGGTCAAAAATATGTTGATTTTTTTTTATTGGCTAGGATGCAAATTCACATCCAGAAAGCTGAGATGGCCAACATTCCTTTATCATTAGGTAATAAGAAAGAGCTATACTGGGGGAGAACCAAGAGGAAGTAAGCCAACAGTCTCAAACAAAACAAAAAGGGTCTGTTAAAGACTGAGAATAGGTGCAAGTTCTAGCCCCATAAACTCCAGAACGCATAGAACACATATGGGTAACCAGAGAGAATTACCTGTACAACATGCCAATGCCTGTGTCCTAATAAAGTGCTTAACCCCTGAGAATCTAAACTGCCATCTGAAAACAGGCCTCTTTCCCTGGCAGGCTTGTGTTCAGAGGGTACTGAAGTATTTCGGGGACTCTGGGCCTGTGTTGCATCTCCACAGTTCAAGTACAAGCGATCTTCTCCTTGAAGGAGGACTTGCTCCTGGTTACTCTACATTTAAAAAAAAAAAAAAACAACAAAAAGTGCAAAAAAAAAAAAAGCAAAACACAAAATCACTGCATTAACAAGTTCAACTTAAATGACCTAAAATACAGGAATTAATGCAGTTTTCAATCTTTGTATCACTAGGCAATGATGTCTTAAATTATAGGTTTCACGTTAGAATATTGCACAGCAATATTTTCAAAGTATCATTTTTAAGGCTTTAAAACAGAGATATGGTTAAAAAAGGAAGATCAAGCTAACAGTTGGAAAATGGACTTAAAATCTGGTAAGAGAATAACTCAAGTCATCTGCAAACCAGAAATATTCTCTAAAATGAGGACAATTATTAATAAAAACTTACCATACAAGGATTAACAGTAAGTGCACTCTTGATGAACTGAAACTGCAGAATACCAAACTGGCGAGCTTCATTTTTTGCATCTCCTTCAGGTCTTGTGTTTTGCAAACAACTTCCATCAATCACCCACAGGTGATACCCTTCTGAACCCCAGCTCTGAATGTTAAAAAAAAGTCACTACTGATTTTCAGAAAGCAAGAGCTACAGGAACTTATTGTAATTGATCTTATGATAGATACAGGACTGGGAGAAAACCACACATTTGCTGCTCTGACATATACCATCATAGGCATCAGATAAGGGCCTCTAAGCAGTAAAACTCACAAAGAACAGTAAAAATCTAACTTAAAATCTTTGTATGTATATAAAAAAAAGTTTCTTAAATGAAAAGTAACTCTGGAAGAAGTCCACTTAAGCTATGCAGACTGTTTAGCGTGCTGGCTAAGCAACTAACAATAAAAGCCAAAACACACACACAGAATCAGGTACAAAATCCTGATCCCAACAATGACTACAGTTTTTGGTCATTAACTTCAACAGTATTAGAATTTCAACCCCCCTTTTTTTTTAAAAAAAAAAAAAGATATATTTTATTGTTCTTGCGAATACGTATTTCCAATTGGGGTGCATCTTCAAAATTATGCATCTTGATAGCAACAAGGCTATACGTAAATATAATCAAATTTTTTTTTTCCCCTGGAAGAATTCTACAAAAGGCACCATGGTTTGGGAAAAGGATCTTCAAGATCATTAAACATTACACTTAACATCTACTGATTTGATAGACTAGCAGGATTTGATAGACTAGCAGGATTTGTTGTTTGTATTAAAACAACAGTAGTTAACTTTCTCATGACTCCATATTGTGAATTACTTCAACAACCAACGGTAGGGCTAGTTAATTTTAGGAAAATTAGTAAGTTCACAATCAGTGTAGTTTTGTGTCCCATTGTACTCTGAAATACAGCACAGAATAGCAACTGAGATTAATGAAAATAAAAAATGTTCACTCTAATATTAAAACAAAGTCAAGAAAAGGCTTAGCATGCATACTTCATGATCAGGCAGCTATCCCATTCCCCCCCTTCCCTCAATACAACACTTGTGTTAGGAAGTACAGTTAAGGCATCTTAACTTATTAAATGTAAATACAGCTGAAGAAAGCCAGCCTGCTTTCTGAGGATCTGCTCTACTGAAAATAATAAAAAATTAATAGGCATCCTGTTACAACATTTTTACATTCATATTTACCATAGAACTGATCCTTAGAGGGTCTTTTTTGGTTCCATCAGATCGATACCTTAAAAATAGAACAAGTTTGAGTTTGGAATAAGCGCATCAAAATTAAGAAGTATCTTCCTATCGTCATATTACCATAGGGTTCTATTTTTATCCTCACCTCTAGCTGTAAAGCCTGCTTGATCCATGTCAATGCCTAATGGCAAAGCAATTGCCAGTTGTCTAGTGTAACATTTCTGATTTGTGATTTCTGGATACTAGAACAATTTCAGTAAGTATATTATATTTAAGGAAATTTTAATACTATTTCCTTGTAAAGCCTGCCTTTAGGTAATTTGCTTTGCTATCCAAAAAGGCGACTACAAAAAGATAATATATTATCATTTATATTCAAATGATCCTCTCCTAATTATCATTCCCTGACTTTGATATCTAGAAATTATAATGTAGTGAGAAAAAAAACCTCTAACTCAGCTAATTATCTTCTAAATAAATGTTTTCATTAGAAAAATAGAACATTCTGATAAACATTTTGTAATTTTTAATGAAAGATACTCACGCAAAATCACCTCCTAAAGTACAGATAAGCTGAGCACCAAAAACACTCCATAAAGATAAACCTCCACATTCCCAGGTCACCATAACAACACAGCTATCAGGTGACCATTTGATTAGTTTAACAGGTCCTGTTTTATTCCAAATATCTGTTTAAAAGTAGACAATAAAATACCTTGTGAAAAATGTCAAAATGAGCATTATTGCTTTTGTCATATGAAAAGAATAAGAGAACATATAAATAAAAACTTGATTTTCCAATTTACTACTTTGCTGCATTCATCCATCTAACCATCTAAAAATGAGTAAGCAGAAAAATAAAGAATTCATATTTTCTTTAAAGGTATTCCAGCCTCACTGGAAACTAAGAATTTAAAAAAACAGGTCAGAAATACACTGTGCTATCGCACAAACATATAACTGCCATTCTGATAAGACGATCCTTGGAGGGGGGGAAAAAAAAAAAAAATCCTCTTCCTTTGGCACATACGGGAACTGCAAAATTTCATTTTCACAACAGGTACACGTGTTCAAGTTAAGGACATGATTTACCCATTCATATGCTCCCCACTCTCAAGCCCACAGTACTTATTCACTACTACATGAAAAATTCTATTGTGCTTCGATTCAGCCAGAGGACTGGTGCCTTCCTCAATTTTTTTTCTGCAATTTCGGCACCCTACATGATTTTCTATGGAATTACAGAAAGCATGACAACTGTTTTAAGTGAATTCCCACATCCATACACCCAATACCAGTTTTGACAATAATCTCTCATTTTCTCAGGTGAGTAACGGAAAAAGCATCTCATTATCTATTAATAATCAAGGGAGAAAGGGGAGGAGGAAAAATACTAATACCACCAATGAGAATGCAAACAATGAATAACTGTTAACTAGCGAGGGATAAAAATACTCTTTAATATCTGAAAAACAGCTGGAAAAATTCTAGCAATAGAATTAGCTCACCAGGATATTGTTTTGGTGTCAGCTCCAATTTATGAGAAAATTGCATGGCTCCAGTGGTGACATCTATTGTATAAACTTGTACAGAGCCGCTGGAAGAGATTACAGATGCTTTAGACTACAAGAGTATTTGAACTTCTAACTGATATCAAGAGTTTAAAAAAAAAAAAAAAAAACTGTTATTTATTGACTAAAAGTTGTTTTCCCACTCTCAGAAATACTCTATTCATACCTACAATTTAATAAAAGTAATTTTAAAAGATAACCTGTCCATAATACAACTTTCATGCAAGAGTAAGTTCTGATTAAGGACAAACATTTTTTTAACTATTCATTTTCACTTCTAAAAATGGGGGAAAAAAACAGCCCCACACCTTAACATTTATACCTGTGTCTCCTGCTGTACAATACTAAATTTATCTAGAACAGAGGCGCTGTGGCAAGTAAAAATTTAAAGCACTTCAAAAAAAATATTTACAAAATGGTTTCCTGAATGCAGTGGGGAACTCAAAACCTAAGAGTACTTCATTCACTGAGAGTGCTTCATTTTCTGAAAACATACACACGAACACACACAAACCCAAGTATTTATACAGCTCCCAACTTCATGACAATCCATGCAATGGGCACAGTATTAACCAGGTGCTGAAGTTTTATCTGAAGTGCACTAGTGCATACTAAGATCAATGAACTATATATAGTAACTGCTTTTTGTTTCAAAGGCAGACACTAAAATACAGCATTATTACTACAGTGTAGAATACCTAAGAAAATAGTTGAAGACTAAACCACCCAGACGACTAAGTTTTTAAGAAAACGCTCTAAAAAAGTTACACTCTAGACCTTCTGAAACAATATTATATAGGAGGAAGTCTTGAAAGAACGGTAAAACAAACATTAGAATTAAGAGCACTTTCCTAACTTTTTAATTTATGGATATTCCCACTTATTCAAATACACAACATTCTTCTTAACCAAATCAACACTTTCACAGTTGGGTGCAAAGTGTTGCTATTTCTTGTTCAATACGAGCATGATTAACTGCTTAAAACTGATTTTATAATCTTGCCTTGAGATTAACTGGGATAGCAGCACATTTCCAACCCTTGCTACAGTTCCAACTACTTTTCTTTTTCATAGCTTAAAAAAAACAAGCATCAAATCCAGCTTTATCACAACCAGGTAATCATTTCTTTTCTTCTCTCCTCCTACGTTCTTGACAAAGTAGGTTACACCATCTCTTGCAAAACTGATAATTTTCACCTTTAAAAGTTTCTGCAGCACAATTTTGTAAGCAGAAAGTAGTACTTACGTTTTATTAAAAACAAAAAACAAAAAAAAAAACCCAAAACTCCCATTCAACTTGCCTTACGAAACTTACTTGGCGCATCCAAATGCCATTAATCTGTATTTGTTATTTACTGCCACACAAGTTCCATCAATCACATCTTGTGCCCAAACACCGTGGAGCTGCTGCAAAGAAAAGAAGTCAGGTTTTTGGTTAAACAGGACTTTTAATCATGATAGTTGTCTTCTATCCGTGTACTTCTAACAGAATTCAGCAGTCACGCAACTGAAGCTCAAAGTTGTCCAGGAAAGGGAACTTTACAGTACCGTGCCCAAGATGCTCCCAGTTAAGACTGATTTCATAGACATGGTCAAAAAAAACCAAACAAAAAATATATATAATGTAGATACATACAATATGTGCGTATGAATGTACATAGGTGTTTGCACAGTGATGCGACCTTTCTACATTGTAATCCAGCCACCTATTTGGGGATAACAATCAAAAACTCCACAAAATCATGACAGCAACCCTTTTCTCCCATGAGTGTGACAGCAGTTTATTGGACAAGCTTGTGCATTCACTATGGGTTTCCAGCCACATTTACAGAGGCAGAGACCATATTCTGGATCTGCCGGATGACCTTCGTCACCTAGGCTTTTTTCTTTACAATATGTGTATCTACAAGCAAGAAGCATAGCTGTATTTTAAATACCAAAAACCACTACAGGTAATATTTTTCTGCCATGATGGAGATATTCAAACTGCACAGCATATTAATGTGGAAATCTCAAACCAAAATTTTAATACTGCCTTTTGTTTCAATATTAAGGTAGATTGTATTTCTACCTGAATTTCTATTTCTACTGCAAATTTCAGTAGTAACTGACATGGCTCAGATAAGTAGCCTTCCTACAGACTGGCATCTTTCTCTAATTTTTCTTAGGAAGAATGGAACAAGTTACACATACACTGGATTTTGATTATCAGAGCTCTGAATAACCAAAGCAAATTAGGAGTTTAGGCATGACTACACACATCCTTCTATTGTTTCTGTAATTAAAATAAAGAACTCTAATGATAAAATTTAGTGTAGTTTGTAGGCTGAATTTCAGGAAACAGAACATATTGGAGAAAGATTCCTTTACAAAAATTCTGAAATATGTCACTGTGGGAAGAGTTAGACCTGGTTACAGCTGAAAACTAGAAATAGTACACATGATACTTTGCAGCTGAAGAATCCAATTCTCATCACCCCCTCTTACAGCTAGCAACAGGAAGTCAGTTGCCGAGACAGAAATATGACTTCAGAACTGTAATGGGATTCGGAGATGATAAATAAAGACCAAATCTACTTCCAGCCATGCTCTCCCATAGAGTCAGCCACTAGCCAGAAAACAATTTAGTTCAAATTATGGTATGAAATCCAGTATGGCTCTCTTGTTACCTCTTAAGCACTTGGTAGTTTTTAAATTTATTTTTAGACCAGCTGAAGTTTAAGGGGTAAGCTAACTGAAACAGAGAGCGGGCGGGGGGGGGAAGCCAAAAAACAAAAACCTTAATTGCAGAATGTGCACCAGAAATATTAGAGGAATTGTACCTCAGCAGTGAATCTACTTGACATTGGTGTAATGAAACCAACCCTTCCATCATTGAAAACAACGGCAAACCCATCAAGCGTGGCACAGTACTCCATATCCCTGATGTGAACATTTTCAAAGCCCAAAAATGAACCTGCTGAGAAAACATTAATAATTTTGAGACACCAACACAGTGATAACCGCAAGCCAACAGAGATTTCAGTTCTTTACCTATTCCTTCAGAGAAGAAACTAATTTCAACAGGTAATTTTTCCACATTTACAAGAGGGACATTCTTCTATTTCTCTGCTTGAAAAAGGCAACATCATGTTTTATATTAGAGGGTATTTCTCCAATATTTAACCATCGTAAGTTACAACAAACGAAAAACCCTACCTCGAGAAGACTGCAGGTCCACAGAAAATGGAACTGTACATAAGTTGATGGCCTTCCTTCCGTTGGTCATGCCATCCCAGTGAATAAGATGGAGAAATCCATCAGCAGTAGCAACAAGCAGATCCTCTAACATAGACTGCAAACTAACAGATGCATTTGTCATTTTCTAAAAATTTGCAGCTTAAATCCGTATCACAGAAATATCAACTAATGTAATAACCACTACATTACTGCACTTTGTTTAAGCAGCTATGTTAGCAAATCACGTAGTGTTACGAACTAAGTACAGAAGCCCTCTAGACAGTAAAGACACTAAGCTGATAAAATATGGTATATATATGTTTCTCCTCCCTTGAGAATTAGTCTGTGAACAGATCTGTATTGTTACATTAATTGTTTAACTAGTAAATGAACTGCTAAAGGTCTTTTTTTTCCCCACCAAATACAATACATTGCTACCAACAGTCCATTATTCTTCCATCCTACATAACTGATTTTAACCTTGACTATACACATTTCCAAAACACTGTCTAGCCTGTGGTCTATGCTTAAGAGATTTTTCCTGTAGCCTTTCCCAAAAGAGCTCAAAAATTCAAAACACTGCTATCCATTTGCATGCAGATAACAATCAGTATCTACTCAATTTTTACTGCATTTCTTCCAATAACCCTTTCTCCTATGAGGCCCGTATGCAAATTGCACTTTGCTCTCTTTTCCTCACTCCACACCCTCCCAATCCTATACAGTTTTGTCAACTTTTCATTCATGCTTACTCAGCACATTAAATGTCTATTTACAGGGAAGGCACTCACCACAAAAAATCTGAGCTAAACAAGAAGTTACCCTAAAACAAACTGGCAAATCTAAGCAGATGGCAGGGGAGGTGCTGGAACTCTGTCCATAGTTTTGCTCTGCTTTACAGATGTGTCCACAAAATCCCTAATTCACATCTTGAGTCAGAAGCCGAACACATTTATAGTACTATAATGTAATGCTGAAAGTAAACGCAATATAGACCTCTAAAAGCCAAAAATATCAATACAGACAAGCCCAGAAAAAAAGAATGTCTGCTTTCCAAATACTAATTCCCGAACAACAATTTCCATTTTTACCTTCTTAGACTTACTAGAAGGTTTTTCCTTTTGGTTTTCCTCTTTCCTTTTTAAGAAGTAAGTGCTATATGAGGAAAAAGCCTTAGCATATTATTAGTGAGCATACCTTGTGACAGATGCTTGCAAGTCCAGCACTTTTTTCATTTCTAGATTTAATGAAGGAGCACATTGTTCTTCCTTATAATGTGGGGTCCCCTTCACATGTGGGCTTCCTCTAAAAGAAAAGAGAAATATTAAAACTGAAACAAGCTGCATCTCCAACAAGATAACTGTTATTGACTCACATAGAAAAGAAAACAATAAACACATACCAGAAATTTTCCACAAGCCTGCCAGAAGCAACAATAAATATTTAGAATATAGTTTTAGTGCAGAAAGTTTGTCATATAATCCTATTACTATAAATATATGTGTGCCTATAAAGAGTAAGTATGCAAATTAAGACAACCAACAGACAGTGAGCATTACAATAACTTTGTGGTCTGAGTTTTATATATCTATTAAAATAAAAATTTATATATATATAAATGAAAAGTATCATTCAATGAAATAGTATACAACTGTTACTGTTACTTACCAGTTCTACTCAGATTTAATCAGTCTTAGAAACGTGGTGATTCTGCTTCTCATGGAGATAAACACATAACATCCCTAACTCATTCTTTGCCAAAACGCACCCCAGATATTTTAGACCACTTATGTTTCTTCAGTTCCTTTTGCAAGATTAAGGTCTATGCTGTTAACTCTGCACACATATCCCAACAGATAGACATTTATTTACAGGGATCCAGATGAATATATTTCCTCATTAACAATAAACCTAAGACCTGTAGTAAGAAAAGGCAAGGCTGACCATGCATCTTCTTCCTCTAACAGACCACTACACCAAATCAACTTCCAGATGCAGAAAGCTTCCAATTTATATTTCCCTCATTTTAAATTTCACATGTCACTCTCTCATAAAATGCAATTATTTTAAACCTCCATACAGCATCACCAAATAATTCCATACATGTCTAGGTTATCAGAAGTTTGTTTAACAATAATATTTTTTTAGAAAAGTGACTTACAATCTTAAGTATTGAAACATCATTCCATCCAGTGCAGAACATAGCACTATACTAATGAACAAAGTTAGATCTGCATGACAAAGGCATTGCAGACAAATTAGAGTTAAATCTGGTCTAACTTCATTAGATAGAAGCAACAGATATATACACAAATCCACATCATAGTTACCTGGATTCCAACTGACAAAACATTTCCTTTTACAGCACGGTAGCCAATGCAATTGCTTAGGACAGCAGAGACCAGGACGGTGACCTTTGACATGCTACAGTTAGCAGAAGGAGGTGGCAACATCTTTCCGCAACAAAAAACCATGGTGACCATGAAGGATTTTAGCAAAAATGAGAACAACTAACATAGGGTTAGTCAGCCTACTGCCCAAAAATGATACATTTGTGTAAACATTAAATTATATTAAATGCTTTTTTTTTTTTTTGCATTTCAAAAGATAATTACAAAATAGAATCGCTTGGGAAAAGACAGACTTTTATGGAAGCTAGCTATCAGGGAGTGACACGAGACCTGAGATACAATAAGAAAAGCTGACTAGTTAAGAATAACATTGTTTTTTCTTAAATTGTAAATGAAACTGAATTTCTTGAAGTCCATGAGGCCAAATCCACCTGATTTGGTCTGGCATCCTTTAGAGTCAAGGTTTTCATATAGAAACAAAAGCTATACTATACAGGATTAATTCCTTCAGATTTCTATGTCACTATCTGCAAACCATCATCCCGACGGAAGAAAGGGACAGAAAACTAATACAACTGCCTCTCCCTCGCAAAAGCTGTTAGGAAACATGTCTTTCAAGTCATGGACGCAAAGATGGTTCTTTGGTCCAGCAGCATGAGCTGGGCTTAAAGAAGGTAAAATAAAATGGAAGATGCAGATAATGACATACTCCCAAGCAAGACGAAAAGTCTATCGGCTAGAACCAGTGGTATAACTGAATCAACTACAGCAACTAAAATTGAAGAAAAATGATTGTATAAATATTACTGTTACATTTGTATTAAATGTTACTGTTACACGTAGACAACACAACATACAATATGATTCTTATAACTAACTGAGGTATACAACGAAGTATAAATATAGTGTTTCTAGAGAGTAAAAACTATAAAGCCAGAATAGGATCATATAGTTTACAAGACATCTTTTGCTGGAAGAGAAACTGCAGTCTCCATGGTGGAGGGCTTGGTTTGTTTTTAAAATCAAAGGAGTTTTTTTAAAAAAAAAAAAAAAGTATGCAAGACTTTTCAACTGTATTTGCTAATTTCAGTTAATTTATTACAAGGGTTAATCTATTAGTAGGATATATTTTTTCCTTGGAGGCACCCCTGTCATGATCAAAATTCAAAGTGTCAGTATTTTAATCTGTTTACTATAATGATGTCATTCTCCAATTCAAAAGAAACTTACTATTGGCAGAGGCAATAAAAATTACACTGGGTTCACAAACGGTCCACATTTTCATGAGTCAGCTACAAGTTACTTTGACCTTTAAACCAAGAATGTTTGGTCTGTGTTGCCACATCAGCATCTGCTACATTTGAATCCAAATTTTAAGTAACTCAGCTTTGTACAAGAATTGAAAGGAATGAACACATTGCAAGGACTAAATGTACGAAACAAACAGCATTATTTCAATAGTATTTGCATTTCGATATACATGTAAAAACACCTTCATGAAGTGAATGAGTCTGTGGTTTAAAGAATGAAGAGAAAATTATGAGTCATATATCCAAAGGTCTCATGTATGCCCCTTTATTTTGCGAGTTCAGGCATTAATTTCCACGAATAACTGAGGGCCTGCCAGCAGCAAGATTCCATGTTCAGATATTTTATTCATTTATTTTAAAGATATTAGCCTTATTGGCTAACATAACTAAAACTTTGTATTACCTCCTAACCCTCAGAATTCAGAAAAATCTCCCACTGCATGCATGATCTTAAGAGCATTCCAAACAAGAAGCAAAAGGAATGCCAGACTATTTTTAATGGTAGAATGCAAGTTTTAAGGGAAGTTTCAGATCTTCTTAAACTGTCCATCTAGGTGGAGTTTTTAATCACTAGGTTCATTTTCTGTTCCCTGTTTCACATGTAATAAATCATGTGCTTACTCACAAAAATCAGAGCCCTATATGGCCTAATAAAATGCCTTGCAGAAGCTGAGAATCTGATTTTTTAAATAAGGGTTAAGAAGAAGGGTACATAATTCTATGTTAAGGGCTGCCCTCCTTTCCAAAACTCTGATTCTCTAAGGTTGTCCTACACTAACTCTCTCCAGCTGTTTAGTTCTAGCCCTTATTTCCCCAAAATGAAAGAGAAGCTTATACAAAAGTGAAGTGCTAAAATTCCAGCACAAAATAATAATTTGTTGTATTCATTTCATTTTCTTTAGGAGAATAATTAGCTCTATAATACTTTGATTCTGTTAACAGAAAAAACAATAAGCTCAAAGCTGCAAGACGCAAGGATAAGAAAACTGAGAACAGTTTTTTTTAAAAAAAAAAAAAAAAAGTAAGTATCCTAACTGTAAAAAAGGGAAAGCACTTTACAATACGCAATATCTTAGTCAGCTAGCCTCCCCTGAATGTGATGGAGGAAGGAGAAATAGGAGAAAAAAAAAAAAAAACAACACACAACAGTTTGCTGCCTGGGGTTGTGGGAGGTCCAGGGAGGACAGTATGCAAGCAAGCTAGGTGTTCCAGTAGCACAGTGCTGCATTTATGTCTTCCACTGCATAACAGTGGTTAAACGATACAGAATGATCCACAGACAAAACTTAACTCAGAAATACCGTTACCAGCTTAGTCACTGCTAGCAGAAGCAACTAAGAAATATTAAGAAGGTTGAATCCAGCAGAAACAAGAATATCTCCTATACTTCTTTTCAATTCGTCAATGATTACGACATTTACAGATTTCCCTGGATTGTCCTTCAATGTATCGTATATTAAAATTTAAATAATAAAATAAGAAAAACATGCAGACACTAACATACGAGGTCTTCTCTATTAAAATTAGCTGAAAAACACACATCACACGTCTGAAATCTTCTGTCCGAATTTACCCTATTCTTCCTATGGAAATACAGTTATTTCCTTCCTTCAAATCCAATCAGGTCTGTGTTTTTCAACCTAAAAGAAGAATTTGTTTCCCTAAACAGGCAGAAATGAAGAATAACAAAGGAATTTTTAAACCAAATGAATATAAATTAACTCCTGCTACTACTAGCAGTAGACAAAACAAGGCACTTAAAATACTTGCATCACGAAGGCTAGGCAGAGGACAATACATAAGAAAACTACTAGTTATGGGTCCATACCCAAAATAAATCCTAGAATGTCTGCATATTACATTAATTTAAAACTAGACCTACAGTTATGGCTGGATAATAGTTTAGAGAAATTCATAGATGGTCTTATGGTCAGCAAACACTACGCTTCCAAAAAATGAATGTGTCTAAATGCACAGGTCAGATATAACAAAAAAATCCAAGTCAATAGCATCAGTTCCCACAAGTTGAATTACAGCTGCTTGAGAAGTAAAGGAGACATTTTACTAAAAAATACACAAAAAAACACTCCACACTCGGTTCTTCAGTAAGTACCTTTAGAACAAATAAGTGAAGCTAACAAGACTGAATATTGTCATACTACTTCGGGATTATGAAGCTTCCAATTTTTGCTGCTAAAATGGTTCCTTCAGCAGTGTTTCTTGCAAAAAAAATCAAATGTTTCTGCTGTTAGGAGCTTTATATATGATATGAGAAAAAAAAGAGTAAACGTTTACAAATGAATTTATACCATGAGGTAGTCCCATGGGTTGCTCTCCCTGAAGATGCAACAGCAGAAAACTGGCAACATCAGTTGTTGTTGTATTAGCAGCATTAGATAACGCTTATTAATTGTTCAAGGGTTCACGCCAAGACTTCAGTTAGTGTACTGTCTGTACAGCTATTATTTTTTTGTAAGTCAGGTTTAAACAGACTGC
Source organism: Struthio camelus (assembly GCF_040807025.1). Taxonomy (NCBI): domain Eukaryota; kingdom Metazoa; phylum Chordata; class Aves; order Struthioniformes; family Struthionidae; genus Struthio; species Struthio camelus. Next base: position 18,564,795 of record NC_090982.1, on the reverse strand, counting down.
ATTACCACCTCTAAATGCGTGATCCTTCACTAATAATTCATCATTTATGATACTTTTTAATGAACAATTTGACACAAGTAAAACAAGTTGCTCCATGAGCTTTGCCTTCATAGATAGCGTCTTCTATCTCCTAAACTTGCATCTCCCACCAGATACTACAACCAGCCATCAGCAGCAGAAACGTGGCATGCATATGCAGACTGGCAACAGGTCACAAATTTATCACAAATTTAACTAAAAGAGAGCCTATGGACCCAATTATAAAAGCTCTGGAACGGGCAAGAGTTTTAAACAGTAATTCTTAGTACAGTCTTTGCTAACAAAGGCTATACATCTGAATAATAACAGCTTTCTGTGGTTTGAGGAGAGTAATAATGAGCTCACATACTAATCAACTATTCTTTTTTAAAAGCTAAATGGTTTACCAAATTATTATTCCGGTTTCAAAGACTTCATGAAACACTAAATATCCTGAAACCACATAATGGACTAGCAAGCATCATAATGGTTAATAAAAATCCTAAAACTAACCCAGTTTTAAATATACATTATCCAATCAATGCCAAAAGCAACTTACTGGAAAAACCACACACTTAAAGTTCACTCCAAACGTAATTCCCAACAAAAATGCTTTAATAAGTTTTAACTTTACACCTAATCAGTTGTCCTTGCATAGCTGCTGATTGTTCTAGAGTTTAAAGTTCAAACCTTTGTACATACTAGTCTAAATCTACTGAATCAAACTGATGGGGCAATTTTCAGTGCCTACAAACAGTCTTGCTATAGAAAAAGAAAAAGATTTGATAAGTGTCAAAAAGAGTAGGACATAAATACACTAACTACATGTGTCAGTAGCATAAGTTAGCAAGAAGTTTTAAAGCTTCTTCAGGTATTTAAAAGCATTCTGGTCTCGTTCTGTGTTTATACATCATTCATAGCACATCCTTTTATTACAAGGTCAACAACTGAAGGCTCCATTTGAAAATATAAAGAAATTTGAGGAAAAATAAAAAATCTACATGGTTTATAAGCTACACATGGTAACTGTAAAGTTTTTGTTGCTTTGTTTTTGAATGAGAAAATATCCTTGCCATTAAGTCATTGCACACTATGTCTTCACTCACAAAGCTTAAGTCACTCTCTTGCCAGAATTACACAGAATCACAGAATCGTTTAGGTTGGAAGGGACCTCTGGAGATCATCTAGTCCAACCTCCCTGCTCAAGCAGGGTCACCTAGAGCAGATTGCCCAGGATCACATCCAGACGGGTTTGGAATATCTCCAGCGAAGGAGACTCCACCACCTCTCTGGGAAACCTGTTCCAATGCTCCGTCGCCCTCACAGCGAGGAAGTTTTTTCTCAGGTTTAGGTGGAACTTCCTGTGGTTCAGTTTCTGCCCGTTGCCGCTTGTCCTGTTGCTGGGCACCACGGAGAAGAGACTGGCCTCATCCTCTTGACGCTCCCCCTTCAGATACTTGTACACGTTGATGAGATCGCCTCTCAGTCTTCTCTTCTCCAGGCTGAACAGGCCCAGCTCTCGCAGCCTTTCCTCATAGGAGACACGCTCCAGTCCCCTCATCATCTTGGTAGCCCTCCGCTGGACTCTCTCCAGTAGCGCCATGTCTCTCTTGTCCTGGGGAGCCCAGCACTGGACACAGGACTCCAGGTGGGGCCTCCCCAGGGCTGAGGAGAGGGGCAGGATCACCTCCCTCCACCTGCTGGCAGCACCCTGCCTAATGCACCCCAGGAGACCATTGGCCTTCTTGGCCACAAGGGCACACTGCTGCCTCATGGTCAACTTGTTCTCCACCAGCACTCCCAGGTCCTTCTCGGCAGAGCTGCTTTCCAGCAGGTCAACCCCCAGCCTGTACTGGGGCATGGGATTATTCCTGCCTAGGTGCAGGACACCCTGCACTTGCCTTTGTTGAACTTCAGGAGGTTCCTCTCCGCCCACCTCTCCAACCTGTCCAGGTCCCTCTGAACGGCAGCACAGCCCTCTACTGTGTCAGCCTCTCCCCCCAGTTTCGTATCATCAGCAAACTTGCTGAGGGTGCACTTTGTCCCTTCCTCAAGGTCACTGATGAATATATTGAACAAGACTGGACCCAGGACTGACCCCTGGGGGACACCACTAGCCACAGGCCTCCAACTTGACTCTGCGCCATTCACCACAACCCTCTGAGCTCGGCCATCCAGCCACTTCTCAAGCCACCTCACCGTCCACTCATCTAGCCCACACTTCCTGAGTTTACCTACAAGGATGTGATGGGAGACAGTGTCAAAAGCCTTGCTGAAGTCCACGCAGACAACATCCACTGCTCTGCCCTCATCTACCCAGCCAGTCATCCCATCCGAGAAGGCTATCAGGTTGGTCAAGCAGGATTTCCCTTTGGTGACTCCATGCGGACTACTCCTGATCACCTTCTTGTCCTCCACATGCTTAGTGAGGACCTCCAGGAGGAGCTGTTCCATCACCTTGCCAGGCAGGGAGGGGAGGCTGACAGGCCTGCAGTTTCCTGGCTCCTCCTTCTTGCCCTTTTGGAAGACTGGCGTGACATTGGCTTTCTTCCAGTCCTCAGGCACCCCTCCTGATCTCCAGGACCTTTCAAAGAGGATGGAGAGTGGCCTAGCAATAACACCCGCCAGCTCCCTCAGCACTCGTGGGTGCATCCCATCAGGGCCCATGGATTTGTGGATGTCAAGTTTGGACAAAAGATCTCTAACCTGATCCTCCTCAACCAAGGGAGAGTCTGCCTTTCTCCAGACTTCCTCTCTTGTCCCCAGGGTCTGGAGTTCCCCAGGACTGGCCTTAGCAGTGAAGACGGAAGCAAAGGCAGCATTCAATAACTCTGCCTTCTCTGTATCCTTTGTCACCAGGGCACCTGCCCCATTCAGCAGCGAGCCCACGTTTTCCCTACTCTTCCTTTTGCTATGGATGTATTTGAAGAAGCCCTTCTTGTTGTCCTTGACATCCCTTGACAGATTTAATTCCAACTGGGCCTTAGCCTTCCTTGTCGCATCCCTGCACGCTCTGACAACGTCCCTGTATTCCTCCCAAGTGGCCTGTCCCCTTTTCCACATTCTGTACACTTCCTTCTTCTGCTGGAGTTTGGCCAGGAGTTCCTTGCTCACCCATGCAGGTCTCCTGCCCGCTTTGCTGGACTTCTTCCTCAGAGGGATGCACCGATCTTGAGCCTGGAAGAGGTGATACTTGAATACTAACCAGCTTTCTTGGACCCCCCTTCCTTCTAGGGCCCTACCCCATGAGATTCCCCTAAGTAGGCCCCTCAAGAGGCCAAAGTTAGCTCTCCTCAAGTCCAGCGTTGCAATCCTACTCATTGCCCTGCTCCCTCCTCGGAGGATCCTGAACTCCACCATCTCATGGTCACTGCAGCCAAGGCTGCCCCCAACCTTCACCTCTCCAACTAGACCTTCTTTGTTCGTTAGTACAAGGGCTAGCAGTGCACCTCTCCTCATTGGCGTCTCCACCACCTGCATCAAGAAATTATCCTCAATCCTCTGCAGGAACCTCTTTGACTGTTTCTGCCTAGCTGTGCTGTCTCCCCAACAGATGTCAGGGGGGTTGAAGTCCCCCATGAGAACCAGGGCCTGTGAACCGCAGGGTACTTCCAGCTGCCTGTAGAAGGCCTCATCGACGACTTCCTCCTGGTCAGGTGGCCTGCAGTAAACCCCCACAACAGTGTCTCCCATGTTAGCCTGCCCTCTAATCCTTACCCATAGGCTCTCCACTTGCTCTTCATCCACCCCGAGGCAGAGCTCCATACATTCTAGTTGCTCCCTCACATAAAGGGCAACTCCACCACCTCGCCTTCCTGGCCTGTCTTTCCTAAAAAGGTCCGTGACGGCATCCCAGTCATGTGAACTATCCCACCATGTCTCTGTCACTGCAATGAGATCGTGGCCCTGCGACCGCACACAGATCTCTAACTCTTCCTGTTTATTCCCCATGCTGCGTGCATTGGTGTACAGGCATTTCAGAGAGCCAGTCAAGCACGCAGGCTTCCCAGGAGAGGTGCAAGAGGATCCTCCATAGCCATGTCCCATCCTGTCTCCCCAGGCTGCATGCACCCGCTGGAGGCCTCCTGACTTGAGCGGTGTTTTACTGACTCCCCTGCCACTATACCACTCCCCTTCCCCCATCTTGCCTAGCTTAAAGCCCTCCTTACCAGGCTGGCCAACCTGTTGGCAAAGACACGCGTGCCCCGCTTGGTAAGGTGGATCCCATCGCTCCCCATCAGCTGTCGATCTTCAAACAGGGTCCCATGGCCATAGGAACCAAAGCCCTGTTGCCAACACCAGCGGCGCAGCCAGTTGTTAACTCGGAAAACTCGTCTACTCCTCCTCCCGTCCTTTCCCCTCACAGGCAAGATTGAGGAGAAAACGACCTGGGCTCCCAGACCCTTCACCACCATTCCCACAGCTCGGAAGTCCTGTTGGATGGTTTCCAGTTTGCCTTTCATGTCGTTAGCACCCACATGGAAGACCAGCAGAGGGTAGTAGTCCGATGCATGGACAAGCCTTGGCAGTCTATCCACGACATCTCTTATTCGAGCCCCTGGCAGGCAGCAAACCTCTCTGGACAAGAGGTCGGGTCGGCAGAGAGGTGCCTCTGGCCCCTGCAGCAGGGAGTCACCCACAACAATCACTCGCCGCTTCTTCCGGGGGTTCCTGCACGGCACAGGGTCTGCCAGCCAGGCCAGTTGCCTCCCTTGGAGCTGTGCCCAGCTCCTCTTCAGCTGGAGGGCGCTAAACTTGTTCTTCACAGGCAACTCCTGAGGAGGAGCAAGAGCCCTTCTCCTTCTACGAGAGCTCACCAGCTTCCAGCCCTCTTCAACAGTGTTATGATGCACCTTTACACACGGTGCTGAGCCCTCTGACAACTCCGCTGCAGTGGGGGCAGGGGACTCCTGGAGCTGCACCGTCTCCGAGAACGCCCTCTCAATCTCCCGCTCATCCTCTCGGATGCTACGCAGCCTACTAACCTCCTCCCGTAACTCCTTGATCTGGTGACGCAACTGGTCAACCACAGCACACCTCACGCAGGAGAGCTGTCTGTCAGCCCAGACCCCACGGAGAGGCCCCAGGCACTCCCTGCGGCCTGACACCTGCAGAGCTGCATCTGCTGTCTGAGGGTCTGTCTGGCTTGAAGCCTCAGACACAGCCGATGCAGCACCTCCAGCAGCCACCGGGGAACGTGCTCTGCGGCGTGTCATGACCATGCCCCGGGGAAAGGACACACCACTGTGCAAAATGGAGAGGTGCCTTCTTTGCCTTCTGGCACCCTTCTGCGCCAACTGCTGCGTCTGTTCGCTGCCTCTGTTGGCTGCATTGTGGGAGCTGCGCTCTAGGCCTGGCTCTTATATGGGCCTCTGCCTAGCAGTGACTCACAAGGGTGCTTGACCCACCCAACCAGGAGCCACCTGAAACAAAAGCCCCAACTCCCTCGGACCAGGGCAGCCCAGAGAGCTCGTTAGCAGCAGCCCCACCTAGCTAGAACTTCCCAGGAGAAGTTAAGTCAAGGCCCCCTGCAGGAGTCCTTGCCCAGCTCTCCCTTCCTGCTAGCAGCAGGCACCGTCTAGTTCCTCGGGGGTCCCCAGAAAGTCTCCACAACTTCCAACAAGGCCCACAAAAGGCCCAGGCAGAGCCCAGACACTGCTGCGCTGCTGAATTCAATTTCTGAATTCATCAGAAATAATTCATAGTTCAGTATAGAGAAGCCTCTACTGTAATGGCATTATAGATCCATCATCGTGAAACAAAGGAATATCTGTACAAATTCCTTTGGGAACATTTCCAAAAAAATACTGTCATAGTTTGCCACAGCTTATAAAGTTACAAATTTGTATGCATACTCTGCCACTTTTATAAGGTGTAAAGATAGATGCTGTTTTACCACACACATATATTTTCATATTTTAATTTTGCTTTTTCTTTTTTGTTTTTAATATGGTGGTAAAAATAGACTGAATTAACTGAAGCAGGACTGTGTGTTCACTTAAGGAAAAATATCCCAGAATGTGGGCTAGCAGCCAATACTGAAACTGTTCCAAGCCTGCTCTGAACTGGAACAAAATTTCCAAGAGCTGGAACAAAACTGCAGAATATTCTGGCTCAATTTTAAAGCCAATTACTACTTTTTTTCCTTGTTTTTATTCTAACAAATTAAGCAGAATAGATTACATTTTTTATCGAGCAGTCACTCCAAGAATGGACTAGCACTTCCTAGCCAAATTTTTCAACACAGACAAAAATATTTCCTTCAACAGACAATTTCAAATCATAACATTGCTGAAATACTACAATTTGACAAAGAAGTTATCAAGTGATTCCAGGAGACATGTCAAAAGGTTCCTTTTTTCTTTGGAAAAGCTCTCCAAGTTAATGGCAGAATACTGTCCTTATGATATGAGCATTAATTTTACCACATTATTCTTACCTTAAATTTTTGTGCATAATGCTGAACAGTTCCTTAACACTTATCATAACTACTTCAGTATATTTGAAACTGATTACACACCAAAAGGCATAAAATACTTGCATACGTTTAAAATAATTCCCATTCACCCATCTCAAAGTATTTAATACAGCCTCAGTTTTGTTAAGAGCCATGCCCTCAGACAGTGATAAAACAAACTGAAAAGGTTTTGTGGGTTCCAGCAGTAAGCTTTGTTAATTTTCATGCACAGCACTTCCATTAAAATAATGATTTTTTGAATATAAAGACTATTACAATAGGTTGTTCTGAAAAGGAGGAAGCCATGCCTAACAAGCATTTCTTAAACAGGAAATCAGTTTTCCTAGTCTCCATATTTCTATTCCTATTCTACATATTTCTAAACAAATAATAGCAGAGGAGAGAAGAGAAGTCCTCCAACCTCCAGTAGACATACTGCAATGCACATACAGTCAAAATCAGCAAAAGTGTTTCTAACACTTCGTACAGCCTCCCATGCAGCTTAATTGTTTTTTTGAGACAAAACAATTACAAAACGTTTACTAGTAGACAGGGACATATCATCAACATTAAGCAAAACCTGAAGCTATTCAGAATTTTTAAAAGCTAAAAAAAGTGAGAACATTTAGAAAGACTGCCACAAGTGTGTCTGTTAGGCAAAAAAAAAAAAGAAGAAGAAGATGACGTTCTGCAACATTTCTTAACCCTCTAGTGTGCTGCAGCGGTGGCTGAAGAGAAGAGTGATCACCAAAAAACTTTACCTCAGATACGCGAGGTGTGTACACCTACAATTGAAAGCTGTCGTCCACCCATTTCACTGCTTATACTGACCCGTTTCCAAAAGCACGTGAGACATTGCCTGATACCATATTGATAATACAAGGACAGAAAACCCTCAGAAGTTTAAACCATGCAATTTACCAAAAGCTTCACATCCTTAAAAGTAAGGATTTAAAAGACTTCCATAGCACAGGAAGCCATCTTAAAATACAAGATACTAGCCAGCATAATATGTAGAGCCTTCCTTTATACTGCGCAAAAGGAGAAGGAGGTCCTGCCAGTTGCTTCCTTTCTCTCCTTGCCTCCCCTATCACTCATAAGCTTCAGCATTTGCTCATTTGACACCTGTGACGAGTTTGGAGGGGGAGGAGGGGGTGGAGCCTGTTTCATTTTGCCATTAGATCAGCAACCTGATTTGACTTAAGGCATAGCTGCATAGTCACTACCACCAAAATGCAAAAAGAGGCCAAGAACACACTTGCTACAGTGGGAGAACACAGTAAGATGATCCCTTTTAAGCACAATGTTAAACCAAGTATGAGGCCACACGCTGATTTTCAGTGGTCTCAAAGTTAAGAGCTTATTTTGACATTGTTCAGTCCACTAGAAAATGAAATCCAAGTACTTCAGTGAAATAACCCCCTTCTTAGGGAAATAAACACATCCCAGAGGAAAGTTCAAGTTTCAGATCTGAGATTTGGGTTTTTTTGTTTGCTTTTGTTTTCATGTTTGATCCTGAAGGAAAAACTATAAAGCGGAATCAGTGAAATTGTCTGCAGACAGAGCCCTGCACCATAAAAAAGAAGTTCATCCAGTCATAATACATTGTAGAATGATTTGAGGTTAATCACAATTAACTCACAGACAAATCCTATTGGGTTTTCATATTTCTTGTGCTCTAATATAACCCAAATAGTAGTAATTTTGTGCAAGTCTGCCAACTTGAGGGCTAAAAACAGATCAACAAGCAATCCTAGTAAGTTCAAGGAGATAATTTATCCTCTTTAAGAGAAGGACATGCATTAGTCTTAGGAGATTGTGAGCAACCTATCATAAATACTCCAAGGACAAACACCTTCTCTTATATACCCACAGAATTGGCATTAATATCCTTTTGGGCTACATAAATACATCTTAAAAGCCTCACCCTCCAACATAATAGAAAAATATTTTTCATAAAATATAAGCCTGTAGATTGACAGCACAAATCAATCCATATTTTCTACAAAGTTGGACCAGTTAGCCACTGTTTAATGAAAGAGTATATTTTTAAAGCTGCCTACATACCAACTTAAGCAAACTTTCCCACAAGTTCGCCTGTTTTAACCTTTACTGCAGTTTTATACACATTTCCACATATTTTCAGATTTTACCAATAATAGAACAATTAAAAATACATTCCCAATAGAACAAGAGCAGCATACCATCGATTCCTGTTTAGTCTTGTATATTACCTACAGCTGAAGATAAGCTATCTTGTTATTCACTTCAACAGGTTTTCAGCAGATGACGCTTTTCTGCTCTCCCTTTTTTTTTTTTTTTTTTTTTTAAAAAAGGCAGTAAGTCAGACAAAAAGTCAGTTTGTCGTTTTGAAAAACACTGTTTGGGTCTCACAAGAGGCAAGGCAACAGTATTGTTTACTAGCAAAAGTAGTAATAGCAGGAATTTATTAGGAAATCATTTAATACCTGCCAAGTCATTTTTCTTCATAAGCACTTGTAACAAAATTATGTGATTGAAAAAAAAAAAAGTCTTCATGAGCATTCAAATGTTTAGCGTTCATGGTTTAACAGTTAGGGTTTAAAACAAGAATGTTCTCTTACATGACATCATAGGTTATCCACTATTACTCAAGAGCTGACCACTTGGAAACATCACTCCATTTTAGTTTGCTTCACGAATACTAAAAAACTTTAAAATTAAGTTGACTAGCATTATCACAATAATACAGGCATACAATTTAGCTCCTGGTTTACATGACAAAAAATTTACTTAACATGAAGTCTCCTGTATTTCAGACAAAAAATTAAAAACAAATATGAATACCACTTTGAATGGCTAACACTTAAAAAAAAGAAAAACTGTATTCCTAGAATTCATATCTGAGCTCTTCTTTCTTATTGGCCCAGTGAAATTCTTGCTCGTCTCTTGGTATTATGCTTTCTTTTTCAGAATTTGCCTGAAGCAAGTCACATCATGGCTTCAAATGCCAATTTTCAGACATATTTTTAAAAGTAGTTTCTAGCCAATGAGAGATAGTAACGTTTTCCTCTTGCTCTAGACAAGTTTGGTTCAAACAATGACTATAGGTTCTGCCTAAACACGGACACACACAAATACACCCCTTGAGGTTTTAATTTCTCTCCTAAATATTTTGTAATTTTGCAAATTCTATTAAAAGCCAATCAGAAATACCTTCAATGTACGGTCACATTTAACAAAATTAAAAGGATTCTCTACTTCACAATAAAGGCAATTAGATGGCCATGTCGATATAATACATTACAGTTAAAACACTTATACTTTTTATTGAAGATATTTCATATTCTTTCAAAAATATTTAGAACTTCTGCCCAGCTTGTTTAAAAGATCTCTAAACTACCAACAAGTTGGGGTGAGGGGAGGAATCTGTAAAAAGATTTCACCCTATCAATTCTTAAGAAACATGGTTTGTTTAACTGATTTACTCAAAAGCAACTATTAAAGCCTGTCAGATTACATGAATTAAAGAGATTGCCTCAAATCAGTTATGAAATTAGGCTATTTTAATGCTGCTATTGAAAGTTTTTGCTGCTGACAAAAGGGAGCTAAGGAATCCTACCAGGGGACAGCCAACTAATTAGATTCAATTTCTCCTCTGAACTGACTTTAATTTGTAAGAATGACACCTCATATATCCATCAAGTCTTAAAACCTACTTTAAAAGAACAAATTTTTTCTAATCCTAAAATCCATATAAGACCTGGCTAGTCACAGTTTACTATATTGCAGGGAAGCAGAGAAAAATGTAAATACTTACTTTGGAAACAGAGGCTCATAAAGATACTTGTCTGCTGCTGATGGAATTTCAAAAAATAAGATGTATCCATTTGCAGTCTGAAACAGAAACGCTGATAAAATATATATCTAAGCTATCTGTGTATATAAAACTTACACAGACTCTTACGATTTTTATACAACTCTCCAATACATTGCAGACAAACATACACTCATACCAGCTCTGGATATATTAAAAACTTGTCTCTTGAAATTCATTGTTGATAAAATCCATACTACCCTTTAACAGAACCCACTGTACAGATCACTCAGGAGGGAGAAAATATGAAAAAACAGTTAGATGTATGCACACAGATTGGATTTTTTCTGATTTACATTGATTTAAATACATTTTTAAAAGACAGCTAGTCTCAGATAGTCAAAAATGTAGGCACCTAATTCCCAGTAAAAGAGCAAGTTACTGCAGAAGGCATCTAACAGAATATAGCGAGCATTCACAGTAAATCCAAACGCTGATAGACACTATAGAGTACAGAGGAGCTAGGCACTGACTCTCAGTCATCCAGACAGGCTTTAAAAAATCCTAACATCACCTAGTGCCATTAGGTATCACAACACACTTAACCTGCCTATGTCTGGAAAATTTTTTATCACTCAAGCCCAAGTCATATTCTGTTATTCTGGAAGAGTGATTTCAAATTATAACACTATCTGAAGAACAAATGCAAATCATTTAGTTATCAGATGTTCCAGTCCGGACTAGAAGCTGACCCAGGATTTGTATAAATACAGGAGAGCCAGGTGACCAATAAAGTTAGGTGTCCAAAATTAGGAGGTACTATTTTTTTAAGCATAAGTTTATCCTTCAGACAAACTGGCAAATGCATACCAGTTAAACAGTGTTTCTGTCCAGTCATTTTAATAGGGGCTAGGCATGCACCCAAAGCACTATGAAGACAAGCAGCAGTGAAACGAATGGTTTCAAGTTGCTTTGTAGGGTTGGTTTCCCTTTCTTCCAATAAAGGAAGGAGAAACACTCGTTACGTTAGTTTAGCAGTTCAGGGGGGCATTTTTTCCCCCCACTCAATCAATTTGCTTCGTAACGAAATAAATTTAGCGTTTCAACTTCAAACAAGCTCCAGGAACGCACTTTAAAAAACACAGTTCTCATTCAAAGCAAATATCTTTCTTGTGCAAGAATAAGATATGTACCATAGTGTTGATCTTGAGACAGACTGAAAAAAAAGTGGGAGCTTTTCCCTATCCGGTAAAATAATGTTCAGGTATTATGTAATAAGGAAGCATACACTCATTTCTAACATCTGTACAGGTACTCTCCATTACATCATTAAATATTTAACCCGTAAGTTATCTTATACTGGAAGGAGAAGTAAAGCAATACTGTGAAGTATCTTTATACTGATATTAAGATACAAAAGACCTTCACAAACTCTATCTAAAGTAGAAGTTGCTATTGTTACAGGTTCATTTTTGAGCAGAGCCTCAAATTCCATGAATAGTTATTTGAATTGTAAAAAGCATTCTACCATGCTCTTGCTGCAAACTGATTATACGCATTCAGTTAAGTTTCTACACTGCTTTAGAAATGTCTGTCTTCCAAAGAAACTTTACTAAAGTTACCATCACTGTCATCTGTTCCCTGATTGTTCTCAGACGGTCATCGAGATGGCATCTTCTTGCCAAAGCATAACCATCCATTGCCTCACAAGTGATTTCATTCTATGGTTTCTCATACGCTATGATGTTTAATAATGCTCCAATTTAGCTATGGAAATGGATTTAGAAGAGTAGACTATTAGAAGACTGACTGCAGCAGTGGAATGGAAGGACTCAAACCTCTTACACTCTTTTCTACAATGAAGCACCTCCATCCAGTTTACAAGTTTATTTAACTACTAGAATCAGCTACCATGGGTGAATATGCCAGTCCAACAAGGAACAAAGTATTTCCCAGTAACACTGGAAAAATTACAAAAAGAGCAAGATGAGAAAAGAAACTGCAAAATATCAGGAAAAAAAAGACGACAGTTCAGAAAGTGACTAGGATGAGATTCTACCAAAAAAATCACAAAATCTAAAATGATGTTAGTCCAAAGGAAGACATCAGTTTAGGTATGTTCCAACAGCTTAGCAAGACAAGACAAGAGTAGTAGAAAAAGCTGTAATGGCTAGAGGATGGGTATGGTGCAAAAATTGTTTAAGCTTGTTTAATCATGTACCATTAAAGCTACCTGAGATTTTTTTAGAAAACCTTACAAGCTAAACGAAGGTTTGCTTTCAGTACAAATAATTATTACCTCAGAAGGTCTGCTGCACAGTGATTTATTTTCATAAAGATGCTCTGAACACTTCGATAGTGAGAAAGAAATAAAGAAAACATTGCAGATCACTGTTCTAGTGGACATTAAATCAAGACTACCCTCATAATTATGTCATTAAAAAAAAAAAATTAGTTCATTAGCCAAGTGGTACATTTCTTATGTAAATACTAACTTGTTTGTTCACCTTCTTAAAAAAGAAAAGTTCAACATTTTTATCATTACGTAAAACTACTCAGTCAAAAAATTCAGCCAAGAAACAGCTAAGAAACAGAACCACCTACCTCAGCTTTCAAATTAAGATATTCAGGTACTGCCTAGGACTTCAGCAATTAACTTCAACATAACCAGCAACATAAAATATTCAAATTTTATAAATAAATAGCTCAACTTGATATTGTTCTATCATTTTTGTTCACTCGTTTTCTCCTTAAGAAAAAGTCACAAAGAAGGGAAAAAAAACGTTTATTCTCTAAGAAAAAAGGTTCTTCCTTTCTCTCTATAAAAGAAATACCAGTATTTTTAAATCTAGTCCTTTGGTAGGACTCAGTATCTAATTAAAACTAAACCTTGGACAGATTCCAAAAGCTTATTACAAAATCTTGGAAAAAATCAAGAAAGGTGGTGTTCAAGCTAACATAACATGTTTGAATAAATAATTACACATGGGAGATGCTATATAAGCATCAGAAACAAAGGATACTAGTAACCTCATGCAGCTCAGTATTTTGACAACCATTTGATCATTTTGAAATTTAGTTTGTGAAGTTTACAAACTCAGACTTCAAGATAAGGGCCGTTAAGAGTCCAACATCATCTGCCATAAAGAGCACCAAGCTAAATAACACTAAATAACCAGATGAAATTAAAGCTAGTTTGACTCTCAGCTGCAGTGGAAGGTCTCTTAAACAAATGGATCCCCACATCACAGAGAAAACAATATACACCCTAATTCAATATAACAGACTCTGTCTCTTCCGAACTGCTTTATATGAGCGTAGTTAAAATGTGCTTAGATAGTTTATTTGTGATTACATGCTGCATTATAAAATAGAAGAATGCTTTGATTATTCGTGACAATTCTTACAAGAGTCTGTTTTGCCTTCGCTGGTAATTATTAGAATTTATGGTCTCAAGATATAATCTGACAGCAATAGGAGTGGATTCACCAGGTCCTTTTAGGTGTTTTAAACATTATAAACCAGCTACGCAGTGAAGTCTACTCCAGGATTACACACAAGAAAACTGGAGCACAGGAAGTTCAGCTGATTCACATAGTCATGAAGACAACTGTAGAAACAGGAACTATTCCATAAATCATCTGAGGTGTTTTCCGCTAAGATAACAAGGTCTGTGTGGTTAAAAGGCACTATACAAGGCACGACAGGCATCCTTTGAAGTACATAAGACTGTTTATATTAGGACACTAAGTCACTGTGCCAACAAATGCAGCAATTATTATCCAATTTGTAATTCCACATACCGAACTTTTGATGAGGAATTTTAATGATTTCATTCTTCTTTTCTACACCTTCTCACAAGAAAACTTTACATATAACAGCCTTGATTTAAAAGGCTGTAGAAAGGAATATATCTAAATTAAGACCTGGGCCTTGAACAAACCAACAGTCACCACAGGCATCATTCCACATTCTGACTCCTAAATTCTCAACTACTCCTACCTTTGCTGTGAGGACCTTGCTCCTCCAATTCATTTTCTAAATGCTGATGCTGAAACCGTTCACTTCACTGCTGTAAGCACAGCATTAGCCACTGACCATCATCCCACAGATTTTGTTTGCATATGTAAAACAAGACTTCATCTATTCCTTTCAGAGCCTTAACAGAAGTTAGGGTCTATGTATCACCCACGACAGTGATCACTGCCTTTGCTTCTGTGTTCTCAGTGCCCAGCTATTGTTTTTTGTTGATTTAAAACGAAAAACAAAAAAGCAACAAAACATACCACTTTCACACCTTAATAAAGCCATAGTTTCAACCTCTGTAGATTCACCTTTCTGGAAGACACGTAAACCCTTATTATTTGTCAAGCTAAACATGCTCATGTCACCTAATTCCACCTCAACTATTTCTTTCATTCACGTGTCTGTTCTTTAAACTCCCTACAGAAAAGATCCTATTTATTCTTCATGACCAAATTATTAAAGTAACGAGATGGCTAGGTCAACCCTAGCCAGTGCATCGGAATATTGCTTTAGAAAGGAGAACTGCAATTCTTCAGGGAAAAACTAAAGTTTTCTTAAGCGACTTTCATTCGGTCATCGTAAAAAACAGGATACTATTATATATATATATATATATGTGTGAGATATATAACAGTTAAATGTATACGCAGTCTGCAGGTCTCTGCATGAAAACATAGATAGCACAAGAATCTCTTTACAATAGCTTAACCACAACACAAATTAAAACAAAACGCTACTTACTGAAACAGCTATCATGGTGCTGTCAGGCCGCCATTCTGCTTGTTCATAAGGTCCAAACTGAGAAGCCGATTTTGAATGTTCCTTGTAGCTTACGATTAATACACTGGGCTGGAGAAAAAACAACAACAGTAATTTTATGTCACGTCTAGAAGGAAAGGGATTTTTGTTATCTTGTGATACAACTGCAAACAATTACGTTTCTTTAATAACAAAACATATTTCCATTAAAAAACACAGGTTCAAGAAATTATTACTGTATATTTGACAATGCATTACACAAAATGCTTTTAAAGAGAGATTACGCAGAACACCTGTGACAGTGCCAGTCTTAATCTCACTCTTTCAAATCTGAGACCTTTTATATAAAATACTTCATTCTTCCAGTAAGCAGTCATCACAGAGTGTACAAGTTGTTTCAAGTTAGAGACAGAGCGACTGATGCTTAAGATGAAGAAAAGCATCTCAAATAGGCTTTTATAATGAGAAGTACTGTCAAATCAAGCAGGATGAAATGTACCAAATTCTTACTATAGAATATTCTGTCTACTTGGTTGCTATTAAATGGATGGGCCATCAGAGAAAGCAAAAGTCAGGAAATCTGTTTTGTATCTCCAAGAAAAGGTTTCCAGAAATCATTCAGTAAAGCCACATGTACTGTTTGATGAAGACTTTGCGTATGATTTTATGAGATGCCCGCACTAGTACCCTTTTTGGGAACGGAGAACAGCTTTTGGGTCACAAAGCCCAGACATTGCTATCATAACCACCAAGTTGTTTATTCTCTTCCATTAAGGCAGTTGAGAGTTGCAACAGAAAAAAACCCGTAGAAAGCTACCCTTCACTGCTCCAGAGCTTAGCAACATCCTTCTAATTTCCTTCCTAAATATATTGCAGACCAATTTGTACTCACTTGCTCTTGAAATAGTAATAGCTTTCAGCTTAGGTATGTATCCCCACTTCTGCCACCCTCTGACCTTTTCAGGACAGGAAAAAGGGAAGAAGCACGTATACACTAGTTAGATGACAACTGTATCTCCTCAAGATTCAACAAAATTAAACAAGCCAAGCTCTTCTGGTCTTGTAAAAGAACTTTCCCCTCACCCTCCCAATAGACCCTCTCCCTTAACTCTATCGGTGCCAGTTTTTCTTCTGAGCCAACTCAGAAGCAAACTCTGAGTCCCAAAAAGAATTTCCAGCCCCTGGAAACAAAAGGCTGAGTAGCAATCATTCCTTTTGCTGAAAGGAATTATGAAATCTCTTGGCACAGCATCACTAGAGCCACAGGCGATGACAACTTTACTACCGTTTTTAGTCAGTCTACTAGCTCAAATTGCAGAAGTTGGTACAACAAATCAAAAACTTTTAGTTCTACCCATACACTGCGTGGGTGCCTATCACCACCACGTTTATCATCAGCTATTTCAGTTTCCCTTAATAAAAAGTAATGTCAAAAAATATTCAAAAAAGATACTATGAAACTAAGTAATCAAATACTCTCACCAAACATGCAAGTAAGAAGTTTAATTAACACCATACAGGCACTCTTTGCCCTGGTAAATTCATAGCATGACTTCTCATTCCATAAACAGCATTCTGTACATTATTGCTTAAATTTTACATCCACACAAAATTGAATTATCAAAAAATAAAGCGAAACATACATACTAGAACGTGTAACAAGCAAGCTAATTTTTAAGCTAAGACCTTTCACTGCTTGGCTTACATCCACTTTAATTGCCTCAGACAGACAGAAAAAACATGCATCTAGTGACAATACAGTCCTGGTAATCTGCAGTAATGATTCTGAGACCAATCCTCTTCTACTGTGCTTTAAGCATTTCACCAGCAGGCAAGAACATCCTTTTTAAACCCTCATTAATGCACTCCAGCATAGGTTTTTGCATACAGTTACTTTTACAGAAGATAATGACAGCATTTATACTGTAACTTTCTTGTGATATTCCTTCATTAGAAAGATACTACTACACCTTAGAATTTGGAAGGAAGTTTTGCAAACAGAGAACCTATAAAATTTATATGAAGTGACTTCCAGATTGATTTAATTTTATGCCTTAAAATTTGAGGACTAAATGAGCCAACATTAAGAATACAAGCATATTTGACTTTTATGCAGTTTAAGAGATCTCTTTTCTTATTAGCAGACTCATTTCTAATTCAATAGGTCACAAAGTCTACCTAGCTAACGTTTAAACCATAAATATTTAATTAATATAAAGCTATTCACACGTAAGGATATTCAAGAGCAGGATTTCACAGGAGAAAAACCCCTGATGTACAAACACGCTCTCCCTAGTTTTAGAAGTTTGTCACAGACGTGTGACCAGTGTGAACAGCTATGAGCGTAATACAGCTAGAAGGACAGCTTGTTACCCTACTCTGCTCAGATGGGAGAGAAAAATCACCATTTTACTTCTACAGCAATTTATTATCAAAAGTCATCTAATACATATAACAGCACTAAGAACCGTACAACTGCACTCCTTCTGTAAATAGGAGGGTATATCAGCATAATTTTCATTACTTGTCCCAAGTGGAACAAGCTGTTAAATCCCTACTTTTAGCAAAAGAAGTGCCAATTAGTACAATACTTCTTTCTGGTTAGTTTTAGATAATTAGCTCACAGTAGGTACAGAAACTTCAGGTATTTGGGTTCTATTACGTAGATTTTTCCTTAAACCTTTACATTTGCTTCTATCATAAAAAACAGCTTCCCACATCAACTTCATGAACTCCATATGGCTTTTCCTGTTCTCACTTCTTCACGCAGCCATTGAACGTTATAAACGAATCTAGTTAGGTGTAACTGAGGTGAAACATGCATACTCTAGGGCTCAAATATGTAAAAACATCCTCCTTTTTAAAATCAGCTTTCAGTTAAGATTTCATGGTAGAGTAACAGCTTTTGAAGAAACTGGTGATTCTAGAAACATTGGAATTTATCTAACAAATAAAACCAGAGTTATTCCAAAAAAAAAAAAAGGTATTCATTTATAGAACAACAGTAAACACCTCCAGTTTGTAACAAAGAAATAACTGAAGACTTTCTGTGCAATTAATAAGAAATTCTCCCTCAAATTTTGACTTAAAGCTGGCAAGAGCTTCTCAAGATAAACGAAAAGTAAATCTGGCATTTCACAATCTGCTGCAGAGAAAGTCTAGCATTTTGATATAACAATTTGGCCTCTGAGTAAGGCATAACAGAAGCTAACATTCATTTATGAATAGAACAGGGGATGGATGGTCACAGAATAATTAAAATGTAGAAAATAAAAAGGGGAAAGATCCTAAAAAACATATAGTGATGTCATCTCTAAGACTAAATAAGTTCTCCAGCGCTCTAGTTAACAATATTGAAAAAAGAAATGGGATATAACTTCTTGTTCCCATGAATACACTAGATTTTCCCCCTTTTTACCTACCGTTCAACTACCTTACCTTTCTTTTTCACAAGAGTCCTTTCCACAGTGCTCTCACTCCTAAATCAATGCCTTTCTAGCATAAAATATGTCTTTTCTTTTTTGATGTCAGACTGTTAAAACATTCATAGGAGAGCAATGAGTGCAAATATACTCTGGATAGCCAAAACCGAGACAGAAGAACTACATCATTTATAAAGTAAGGTAGCTAGCTAGCTTCATACATAAAGACACCTAATTCAACAACCTACGCTAAAACTCATTTCCATTTTGTTATTAGTTGCTGAAAGGTTGCAGAGTAAGAATTCTTTTGGATTTTCAGCTAAGAAATACTTGAAGACGCAGTTCTTTTGCCATAGCTCTGCATCAACATTAGGGCAATCACTGTCACACTCATTTAAAACTTTGTGATTGTTTAACTTAATTCTAGCTGACAGGATACATCACCTTTCCCAATTCCTTCTTTAAGGGATAACCATGAGCAACATGAACAGTCTCAAAACAAACTGAACCACATCAAGCAGTTTTCCTGAAGAGATTTATCAAGATGGTCAAACCCTACATCTGAATTCTCTCAAAGCAGAAGTGGTATCACCATTTCAGAAGTGATATTACCACTTCAGTGGAAATTATATTACCATTTCCAAACACAAGCTTTCTATGCACATTTGATTCAGATGCACATTGAAGACATTTACACCTTAAACTAAGATGTGAATGTCGCTCTGAACACGCAGTCTTTAAATAGCAGCAGTACTACAGATTGAAGAGTAGCTGATCAGGAGTAAATGCCTGACTTAATGAGCTGTTTAAAGGGCTTAAAAAAAAATTATCCATTAATAAATTTAGAGGTACACAGAGAGAAGTACAGTCATTGTTTCTGTCTGGGAGAACATACAATTGGGAAAAATGGAGTTTTCCTTAATTTGGATTCTGTGCTTTGACCGCGGCAAGTTAAAGACAAACTGTGCACATAGTAGTTTTATCAAATAAGTTATATGAGTCAAGAAATAAAAAGAAAAACTACTGAAAAAATTTTGAGAGGCAGACACCTAACAGCATCTACACCTTCAGACGTTAAAAGTAAGAGAGCAAGTAAAAATGAAGGAATACTAAAAAAAATTTCAGTTCACCTAGATCCCGAAAGAGAAAGGGCAAGAGAGAAACACTGCCATTCACAGCCACCCAAAAAAATAAATAATGGACCCTGTCAACTACTCAAGAAGAGTGGTTATTTGGGTGACAGAGACAATGGCTGTCAATACTGTTTTTTTTTTCCATTAACCATATTCTCTGCCTTGACAGACTGTAGTTTGGACTTTGAAAGCTAGAAGGTTCATCCTTAAGATACTCAATTACAGTAATAGTAAATGGTTGAAACTTGGGAATATCATACTGAGATGGAGACACTGACTTTTTTTAAACCGATGACATACACAAATAAAGTTAAGAAAATTGATACAGAAACAAAAATATGAAGTTACAATCTCTCTCTGATCTTCGGATGTTCCTGTAAGAGAACAGCACTCTTACAACTTCTATACAACACCAAACAGTAGTTCTTATAACTGTATTAAATATGAATAGCGAAACCACAACATTCTTAGAATTGAGGGAAGGATACATTAAGTAGCTGATATATCAAGTCATACCCAAATTCTTAAGTATGTACTGCAAGAAAGTCACACACACTTAAAAATACCAAACGAGTTGCACAGAATCCAATTATTTCCCCAAAGAACATTTAGTCTGAAGGCTTTGCCTAGCTATATGCAGAGGGCATGTTCAGATCTGACCTATACTTTTGCTTCTGCTCTTTTTTATTTTACATATGAATCCAAAGTAACTTGAATTTCCAATGCAAGTAAAGGACACCAACCTTAATGCTTCTTTTTTAAAGGATTCTCACCCCTAATGCCACTAATTCACTACTACTAATTTACTTTCCAAAGAGTTTCCAAAGAGTTTTTTGCATTTAAGTATGGCTGTCAAACACTGAACATCTGGAAGACTAGCAGTCTCTTCACAGCTGTTATCTCCAGGAAGAAGATTCTTCCCATAGTACATCGGCTGAAAGTATGCAACAGCACTAGCAGCTGACAACATGGTATTACACAGGGGGTTTTTTTAATGGAACATCAACACAGGAACTTGCAGGGCCATAGACAGCTGTGCTTAAATTTCAAATACAGCATCACAGAAGTCTGTGTGATGCAGAGTAGATTCATACAATCTCTAACTATAAACAAACCTTATACTGGCAAATAACTTTATGTGCAATAGACTGGACTGTCAAAATTCACAACTGAGGACGCTTTTCTCTCAATGCAAGTAAATGAGATGTCTTTCAAGGGTCATTTATTCGATACTAGCACAGGAGAAACTGAAAAACTTTTAAGGCCCAACGAATATTAACATGATAACTTTAGATCTCTCATGATGATCCAATCAGTCTAAAGGGTATTTCTCTTATTTCCTTCATGATGTAACTACAAATATATAATTACAACAGAAGAGACAGCAAAACTGCTACTTTTTTGGAAGTATTGTCTATTTAATAACTGATTATTAAGATTCAACACAAAGAACAAAGGCAACGACAAAGGTAAAGCTCACGTAGGAAATTAAGATTATAACTATCTGTAGGTCATTGGATCACGTCAGGCCCAGAGTCTTTTTGTAGCTCGCATAAAAAGAAAGTCTTCTCAGATCAACATCTGTTGGGTAGCAGTAAGAAATTCCTCATTAGCTTCTCAGGGGTTAAACAACTAAGAAAAAACCACAGGGATAGGAGGTAAGACATGGTAACTTGCACTGATGCCATCTGTGTCACACTGAAAGCACATGAGAAGAGAGTTATGTACTTGCCTGTATACAGCCTAGTTCAGCATACAGAACAAATACAGATTACTCTGCAGTCTAGGATTCTGACAGGCATGCGTTCCCATAAAGCTGAAGTTCATTCGGCTGGTCTGATTCAGTATCAGCTTGTCATAAAAAACAGGCAAGTTTAAAAACAATGGCTAGATATAAATCATAAGCTGGTACACATTTAGGTTATTAAGAAACGTTCCTCAAAATAAGTGGTTGGGCCAAACTATCCTCAGCTCCAGAGAGCTTACAAAACTGGATTTGACTGGCAGAGTCAGAGCAGATACTCCAATAACCTCCAGGAGCTTTCATTAAATATTCAAGGACAGTACATATTCCTGGCACTGCCACAGTCTGCTAAGATTAAAGAAAGGAAATGCTGAACTATATTTATATGTACAACTGCGTCAGACTCTATTCTTGTTCCACCTACTTTGCTCTTCAAGATCTCCAGGGAAACTCCACTGATCTATCACACCACCTTCTTCAGTTACATACATCTCCCCTCAGCTTATCGAATCCTGTAGGTAAATATCTAGAACTCCTCAAAATATCTCAATCTCACATTTCATGAGATAACCACACCAATCTAATGGCATTAAAAGTTACCGCTGTCAAAGGAGTAACTGCTTTCAGTTTGCCAACTAGAACGCTCCTCTGATCCCCTGAGGGATTCAGTTTACTATCCTGGCAAAAGAAAGCAAACACTTTTCCATCTGTTCATGGAGTCAAGATAAAAGCCAACACTAGTCCATAACAAGTCACAAAAGTATAGCTGGGAGCGAGAAAGAAGACAACACTTCAAACTGCCCAGCTGCAGATGAGGAAACCTCATCTTTAGTTCCCTAGTCAATCTAGTAAACATCAATGACTTAATTTTAATATTTAAGAAATTTCAATTCATAAAATAAATTTTCTGATTTCAAACAACCAATTACCTAATAGAAGCAGAATAAAAAAATTTACAAGCTTTCGATAGCTGTCTATGGCAGGCTTCATTAGCTCTTAATGTGAAGGAATCTTCCAAGATAGCTAAATCAAAATTTCTCCTAAAATACTACAAAAGAAATACTTTAAAAGTATCAGAAAATAGCAAGGAAGACTGAAACATAGTATAACCTTCCTTCCAAGAAAGCTAGTAACTTGCTTCAGTTCGTTCACAAGGGCACCACATCTACAACTATCACTAAAAAGAGAAGTCCTTCTATACAGAAGACATTACAGGACATCTTAATCAGCAGATTTCAAATCCTTACACAGCTTGAACTGCTCTACTGGGAGTTACATATGGCCTCAACTTGTAAACTAGTGAGTTTCAGAAAGGCACAGTTAACATTTGGTTTTAGCTACTGAAACATCATTGCATATTTTCTGGTTCCTCAAACGCTTCCTATTTTTAAAACATTTCTCCCTTGTTTCTATGTGACCGTCTAACTGCAAAAGTGGTAAAGCAGAGAACATCGCACAAAGGAAGTATGTCCTGTCTTCTACCTGTTACAGTCTTAAACATCTGTTGATTTTGTTCATCCTTCGAGAACATTCACTTAAAATTATAGATTTCAAATGGTAAGACTTTCTGAAATATGTCTTAGTAGACCATTCTTAGTCTCTCTCAGGAAACACCTATTTATACAGCAAAATCTGCATGACATCTAACTCCGTAAGACAATGAAAAACATCAGCATCATTTTAGTTCATTCATGTCACTTGCAGAAAGCAGACAAAGCAGGCAAAAGTTCCAATACCAGAAACAGGACAATAAGCATCAATAAATCAGGCTTCTCAACCTGTCACATTAATAAAACGCTATTAAAGATCATTCTCCCACTGAATCTGTGATATATGAGTTCTATTTTATAATAGCAAAGAAACTCAAACACCACCATTTATCACTTCCTACTGTTAGCCTGTAATTCCTCCTTATTCTTATGCCAGAGGCGGATCCATTTTAAGATTTTTTTTTTCTTTTGACCCAAGTTATGCCAATGTAACTGCTTACTTGTCACTTTGTGAAACAGACCTGTGAAGTGATCCAGTTGGAAAAAAACTGCAAAGTTTTCCCCTTTAAAAAAAATAGATCATTTCTCAAATACAGTTTAGAGCACAGCCACACAAAAAACAAGCTGGCATAACAAACAGCAGTACCCGTAAAAGCGTAACAGAAGTAAGTAAGCGAAAAGCCCTTAAACCGAATATATCACTGACAATGCACAAAAACAGAACTGCAGCCTCAGAAAGAAATTTCAAAATTACATTTGGAGGATTTTGTAGAAAAACAGCACATCGTCAAAGAAGTCATCCTCAGTTTATGACAATATCATTAAAAACCACAATGCAGATTCCCTCCCGCTCCAACAGCGGCTTATACAGTAAGATAAGCAGCCTATTTTGTTATATCCAGGATTTTTGCAATCATTTCCTTCTAGAGGCAAATGAGACGCCTAGGTTGCATCAAAGAAGGCTAAAATATATGGAGAGGGAAAATAAGGTTAAGCTTGGTTTCAGCAAGAAAGCCAACAAACAGATAACATTTTAAAGGCAGCAGATAACCACTATGTCCCATGCAATTAAATGGGATCCTTGTGCAACCTCCACTTCTAACAGGGAGAAAATATGTTGCTTAATTTAACCAATTTTCAGCACCATTCTGATTTCCAAGTTCACTGTAGGAGTTCCAGGCTTCTTTGGTAACCAAAGATTACAATCATTAACTGTCCCTCCCCTTCCAAATTTCAGTCTAACCACAGAAACATTTAAGAATCAAGATCCTACAACAGATTAGAATTATTTAACTATAAAACTGCAAGAAATAAAATCTTGGCGGTACAAGTGGGAACTGCGTCACATTTTCCTAATTTTCAAAATAAGAACAAAATAGAACCTTGATTTTTACCTACTATTTTTTCATTACAGTAATGAAAATCATCAATATATCCAATCTCTCCCTACAAAATAACATGCAAATTAGTCTACACATTTTTGCCTCAAAATCTTCAACAGCATTCCATCTGTTTTTGCCTACATCATTTACTCCATTTCTAATCTTTAATTTCCTAATACTAGTTCTTAAGCACATAGTAGATTCAAAGGAGTTTTAGGCAATACCATATCACATGAAAAACACAAAATAATAAATGTAAGTTTGCAAGTCTGAAAATATTTCAATGGCCCCTATGCCTGAAATAGGAAGTGTAAAACTCAGAACCTTACCAGCCTCCTCACCTTATTCTGACATGGAACTTTATATACATAAGGCTTATTACTATCTGAACTAACAAAGATATTAGCCTAAAGGCTTTTTTGCTTCAGGAAACTGAATTACTTAAACCAGACTAGAACTTAGTTCTGTTCCAAAGAAGATACTTCTGACAACTGAAAGCTTATTATAGAATGCAAAAAATTTTAGCTTCTTTCACAAAAATCCAACACATGCTTTTACACACTAAATGGCTTTTTTTTTATTCTGTCATTTGCATCCATATAGCAGAAAGATTATCTTAAACAAGGTTATCTTAACAGAGA
This sequence comes from Struthio camelus, assembly GCF_040807025.1. NCBI lineage: Eukaryota > Metazoa > Chordata > Aves > Struthioniformes > Struthionidae > Struthio > Struthio camelus. The sequence continues at coordinate 18,539,927 of NC_090982.1, read as the reverse complement.
CCTTTGTTGTACTTGGTTTTGCTAACGCTGACTGTCTGCAGAGGGTGAGAGACTGGAACATACTTTTTAGTTTAACGTCAACTACGGATCTTACCTGGCAAAGCCAGCATTTTCCTCCAAAGCACCCATTACATACTGAAATTAAAATGTAGTAAAAAAGTTTTAAATGATCTGCAACTCTGCTCAAACTTCTGCATCAAGTGACTTCTGCTCCAGCTTTGCCTCTAGCCAGCTGTACAACAGTTAACATTTCAAAACAAGTCCAGACCTGAAAGTTAACATATTAAATCCTCAGTGATGGACCATAAAGGAAACTGTATTCTAGACAACACAACGTATCTTGAGAAGCACTCTATAAGCCTGTCCTTTTTCACATATTTACCTTTAATTAGGCTCTGTTAACTGACTACAGCTATAAATTAACAACTAGCAAAGCTAGAAGAGTATGTCTACACTATGTATCATGACTCTAAGAGATCAAAGGCCACATGATGATGTTCACACAGCAGAGCCACTGGACTAATCTGCTCTAATTAGACATTTGTGTAGGTTAAAAAACAACACCCCACCCAGAAACTAATGAACAGCAATACTGAGCACAACACAACACAACAAGGTAAGGTGATGGAATCTCAACAAGAGAAGATTTTTTTCTGAGCACTGGAGCAGGCTGCCCAGAGAGGTTGTGGAGTCTCCTTCACTGCAGATATTCAAAACCCGGCTGGACGCGATCCTGGGCAACATGCTTGAGCAGGGGGGGTTGGACTAGATGATCTCCAGAGGTCCCTTCCAACCTCAACCGTTCTGTGATTTAAGGCTATGTCTGTCCCTTGATACCTTTGAATATCAGTTTTCTAAGATTAGATTTTTGGTTTTCTCCTGCAACCTGAGATGAACTCTATTAACTAGATGGAGACAGGTATTTATACACAGATTTAGGGTTCAATTTAGGTACTACTTAAGAAGATGTAGCATCAAAATTTAAAGCCAATATCACAGCTGACAGCACTTTTTGTTACCAAACTCAAAGGGAAAAAAGGTTAAACTTCCATTTAAAGTGAGGTATTTAACGTATGTTATACACATACTCTTCAGTGTTGCTAGGGCAGCAACTTCCATGCAAACATCTGCCAAATTCAATTGTATTCCATGCCAATTCTAATGTTCAGGGCCACAGAACATTTAAATGGGGGTCATAGCAAGACAAGTTTGTGAACGTCTGTGCTATACAATCACTCTTGAATAAGCCTGAATCGTGAAAGTAATGACAAACATAAGCAGTTAGGTTTGGGGAAGACTCCTGGATTCCCAATTTTGGGTGCAAAAAACATAGGACAAGTGACCTTCAGTCACATGAAGCACGTTTGCAAAACAAGGGTTATTATAACATCCTTTGCAACAGGCTACCGTGCTATTTAAAGTCAAACTAAAAAAAAAAAAAAAGGTTGCTTTGGAGTCTCCTTTTCGGTAATAACAGGTGCTAACTCCGAGTAGGTTACTTTTACATATTTCCTTGACAGTATGTTCCTACAGGTAAATATCTCCGCTTAACACGTCTGACTTGCAAGAGAGAGCCACAAATACTGTAGTACTTTGTAAAATTTAGTCCCAGCTTTTACAACGCTTTCTGGCAGAGGAGCGAACGAACATCTTACAGACTGGAGGGGTTTTCGGTTGGGAGATGAGGGTTTGAGGGCTAACAGGCAGATACTCACTCTGCAGTACCAGACGCTCAGCTGAGATGGGGATAACACTGCGAAGAAAGCTCTCTGGGGATCCGTCTGGATGTGCAGAGGTTGCTCCAGGGACTCCAGAGGACAGAGGAGCCTCTTGGGCCAGCCGCTGAGGAAATACATGGCTGCAGCTCTGCCCGTGCGCGGGGAGCGGAGTCGCGGCGGGCTCTAACCGAGCCGGGGGGCGGCGGCAGCCAGGCGGGCCGAGGAGCAGCAACAGGCCCGCCGGTTCCCCGCTCCCGGACCTGCGGACGAAGGGCTCTGACGGCCGGCCCGCAGCCGGCCGAGCATAATCACGAGCGGAGCGGCGGGGGCCCGGGCTCGGCACCGCCGCCCGGGCACGGGGGATGGGTTGGGGCGGGGGAGGATGAGGCCTCTTCACGGGGCGCGGCGGGGGGAGCGGAGGGCCGCGGCCGCCGAGGGGCGGAGGCGGGAGCAGAGCGCGGGGCGGGGCGAGGCCCGAGCGCAGCGAGCCGCGGGGGCCGGGGCCTGCGGGGCGGCGGCCGGTCACTGCTGCCAGGGGGCCGGCGGGAGCTGCGGCGGCGGCTCCGACCGCCTCGGGGTGCCGGACGCTCCCGCTCTCCCTGCGACCGCTGCCGGGGCCGAGATCGGGATCGGGACCGGGACCGGGGCTGGGGCTGTCGCGGCCGCCGCCATCTCCCGCCTCCTCCCCCTCCGCTACGGCGTCCGGGCGCCGCAGCCCCGAGCGCGACGGCGGCCCGCGAGGGGGCGGGGCGGGAGGCGGGGAGGGGCCGGGGCGGCCGCCGCCCATTGGCCCCAGCCGCCGGGCTGCGCGGAAGTGACGTCAGGAGGAGGCCGGGATGCTCGCCCTCACCTCCCCCCCCACCCACGTCCCGAGAGACTGCGTGTCAAGGTTCCGCGCCACAGCGCGAGCGCTGGCGTTAGGGGCGGGGAGAGAAAGAGCTGGCGCAGGGAGGGAGGGGTGGAGGAGAACGGGGGGGGGGGGGGGCGCGCAGGCGCACAAAGGCGGGGCCCCTCCCCCCGCTCCTTGAGCGCCGGGGGCGGGCGGTAGGGGCGGGACCGTTGGGGCGCTGCGGGGGCGGGGCGCTGCGGGGACCGTTGGGGCGCTGCGGGGGCGAGGTGTTGCGGGGACCGTTGGGGCGCTGCGGGGGCGGGGCGCTGCGGGGACCGTTGGGGCGCTGCGGGGGCGGGGCGCTGCGGGGACCGTTGGGGCGTTTAAGAGGCTGTTGGGGAAGGCCGCCCGGGCGCAGCGGTCGCCTGCGTGGCCGGGGCTGGTGCTGAGCGCCGTGCCTGGGGAGGGGGAGGGGGACGGCGGGGAAAAGCCGTTTGCCCCTCGCCCTGCTCTGGTGACGGCCCTGGGGAGCAGAGGGGGAACTGCCTGGTTAGCCTGTGGTCCGGGGCAGGGGGGGGTGAGAGGCCAGGGAGTGCAGTGCAGTGGTTTGACACCGTGCAGTGAAAAAACCCCTCTCTTAGAGTCGAAGTTCTCGGCCAAGAATAGGGACAGTGGAAGGGTGAAGCCGTTTTGCAGGCAGAACGGTGTTTTTTGAGGGCCCTGTTTAGTTTGTAGTCAGTTGCATGCTGCCGCGGTCCTCCATCAGTCCACCGGTATAAGCATATGTCTAGAGAGGAATAAAAACTACTTCAAATAGGCAAACAGTGCTCAGATAGGTCATGTTCTCCAGTTCATCCCACCATCAATTAGGAAAGGAGTTTTATGTTGTTGCACACTCATGTTTGGCAATTCCTGGGAGGCCTGGGCACTGCATCAGAGACGTCACACAAAATGGGTGCTCTCGCACCCCCGCACACACCTCTAAGAGACTGTTTTGGCAACAGAGCTCCACAGGGCAATGTTGGAGGCGACAACAACAAGTCTGGGAAGCAGAGACGGATCCAGGGGTTTCCAATGCCTTAGAGGTCGCCTTTGAATATGTGTTTTGGGTTGGGATTACCTCAGGCTCAGGGAATGGCTCTACCCGCAACATGTCCGATGGATGCGGCACTGATTTGGAGCTTCTGCTGCGTATGGGCATGAAGGTTTGTCCTGCTGCATGATGAGTGGGATGGAACTAATGGAACTAATTCATCTGAAAAATGATTTTTTTTTTTTGGCTAAGTTATTTTTCAGCCAAGACGTGTTCTGTAATCTTTTTTCCGTGACTGCCCAAATGCTTTTCTTGATACGTTAAGTAGAGAACAGGAAAATGTGGAGAGGAGGATGGCTGGAAGTGGTAACTGCTTAAGCTATAGCTTTAGATGTAGTGAATGCGGCTTTCGTTATTGAAATTTTGCAAATCTTGCAATTGAAAAGAATATGCAAGAGAACGAGGTAAATTTCCCCACCACTGCAAGGGCAGCGCCCATGTTGGAAAGAAAGAGCTGCAGGTGGAAATAATCAAAGAAACTTACTGAACTGCTTGCCCTTCATTGCCTGTTCGAAGAGTTCTGCTGGCCGGCATAACGCAAAACCCGCTCCTACAAAACACGGATTACATAGTTCCCCTTGTGGAATGCGGCCTGTCCCCACATCTAAGATACATTCTTTCCTCATATCTTTCTAGGTAATAAATTGTTGTTACTGTGTGAATATCATATTCTAGCTGAAATCTTTCTGTGTGAGCACAGAAACAAAAAGAGTGAGTTGTGAATATGTATATGTTAGAACCTAGACAAAGCCTAATAAATCCTGAAAAACTTTGCAGTAAAGAAGCAAAGCATGTTTTTATGTTGAACTTTTAAATGCAAAACTTGGAAATGTTTTGCCATCGAATTCCTGCCCCTCAGAAAGGTGCCAATCAGTGTTTCTCCTACAAACACTCGTCTCTTCCGTGGTCTCTTTTTGACTTGCTTTTCTGTTGCTAGCCCTTTAAATTAGGAAATAGCAATAATACTCACGATTTTAGCAGCCTGTCATTTATCTATTCCTTTTTCTCAAGAAAAAAATACCACAAAAGATATCCCATGACGTAAGTGTGGCTTTTGGAATCGTATTTCTTCTGGGATAACTACACATTGTTTTTTCATCTTACTTAATGAAAGGAAAATACAGAGAAATTTATCCAAGTCTGTGAGAAAATTTGTAAAGGATCCATATGTCTTTCTTAGTTTTAGGTAGCTTCCCTTAGTTAATGCTACAGCATTGTAGCACATACATACACAAGAGGCAAACATGCTCACAGGCCATGCTGCCTCTGCTGAACAATTAGATCATGCAGGGTCTATGCATAAGTGAAGGAAAGCTGCTTCTGCTAATAACTACTCTGTACGATTTTGTCATAACTCTACACTGGGCAACAAGCAAAGAGACAGGAGTCTCTGCAGTGTGTACGTTGCTGCTGTCATTCCTTTCCTTGGGGAGAGACAAGGGACACATCATAAAATTGAGAAATGATAATGATGAGTTCACTGACTACAAAATGGTGCAATATTTCCTTTGAAAGTGTGACTATTAAAATCCTGCTATCGGTGATATATGACCTGAACTGTGTCCTTTTGTTAAATTTTTGTGTGCTGAACCAAGAGCGTATTTAGATGCCTAGAATGGTAATGTGATAATGAGATAGTAGTTCTTTTTGAATCCGTAGACTGTTTGTGCTTGAGTGCAAAAACATTGACACACTTCTCGGTGTTACGGTACTAGACTGTAAATCATACTCACCTAGGAGGTAAAAGATGCGTAGAAATGACAAGCATGCAGAGGACCAAGCTCACAGAGTTTCTTCAACGGATCTGGCAGTGACTGCTGAGGTAAAATCATGGGTTGTAGGAGTGAGTCTCTGATAACATACCTGGGTAGAATTGTGCAAGCCCTTCATGCACAGAGGTCCAGCTGTCATCAAGTTCACCTAGCTGAAGATAAGACGTACTTTCATGTGACTGTCGACGTAGTGACAGGCATGTTGTTTTGGAAACTGCACTCTTGAGATAGCTCTGTCTTGAAAGTGGAAAGCCCACGACAATCTCTGCGAACATCCAGGGATGTTCAAATATCATAAGCTGACATACGTAAGCCTAGATGTGAGCAGCATGGTGAAACTGGGTGACGACATTAGATCCGGGGTGAAAATGTTGCAGCAGGTAAGTATGCTGCACAGCTACCACAGTTAGATTCCCGCTACAGAGTTGGCAGCTATTGCCACGAACTGCCGTTTAGGCTGAGCTGTTAGCCCTCAACTGTTGTCCTATCTGCAGCTGTGTTACAGTGTATCTGCATGAACAATTAAGGAGAGTCAGCCCCCGTAAGTGCTGCAAAAAACAAAAAATTATTGCTACAGGCCAAGTGGCTTAAAGCCAAAAATACTTTACAGGAAAAGTGTTAATGATGTGCTGTCACAGCCCACCATATGAAGCTTGCCAGGTTGTTTAAGGACACAGGTGTCACGTCATGTATCTAGCAGAAGGCATGTGACAATACATGCACATCTCTCTTATTATGTACATCAAGATGTCTTTATTAAGTCATCTGGGCTTCTTAAAACTGGTGTTAGGACAAATAAGTCATTCACCTTACACGTCATTTAAACTCCCTGCTATATTAGTCATCCTTTGAACCACAGAAAAACGGGCTTTTTCAGTCAGAACAGGTGCTGTAAACAGAACAAAGTATCGCAAATGTTCAGCTCTCTTTCCTACGGACCATTCGCAGGTAAGATTTCAAAGAGAAAGTTGTTACGGTCGTTACTGTCCTTAAAGGTGGAATCTAAAGAATTCAAAATACTTAGGTCAGATATTTAAAAAAACAGTGAAATTATTTACTACAACATCACAGGAAAATCTGACGTACTTTAAGAAGAAAAGAAGGAAAGTTGCAGTAGACTAAACACTAAGGCTAGTGAACTGCAAAGCCACTTTTTGTTAAAACACATAGAGAAAAATCACTAATTATCAAAGAGACTTTCTAAATTCAGGCACAACACAGCGGGGGTGAATTCCTGTGAAGAGACTGTCAGAAAGAAGAGGAAGAGTAGCGTATTATATTGTTGCAAAATCCAAGTCAGCAGTATGTACATATGTACAAGATAGGGCCTCAAATACCAAGAAGGTACTCTTTTGCAATGACTCCATCATTTTCTCATATAAAACAAGCATTCTTGAATACTCCAGTGAAGGAGTTTTGATACATCTTGAAATTTAAACATGTTTTTTGTCTATGTATGTATATTTTTTATACCCAGCATACAAAGCTAGTTCGGAGCAAAGAAAGTGTGAGTAATAACATTAATAGTATGCATTCCACCTGTTTTTCTAACAACTATTTCCTACTAAATTATTCACAAATGGTCATAAAATCATTTAATAATACTGTTTACCATCAGATAATTTAGAAATGTATGCAATTAGTAATTGTTGGTCTCACATCATTCACTAATGACCTATAAATACTTGCCATCCATTTTACAGTGGAATGTCATTTCATATGTTGCCTATGTTGCGTATGTCTTCAATTTCTGACTAGAAAATGCATGTAGCTAACCAACAGTATAAATCACTAGGATTAGAACTCAGTTTCATGAGTTTTTTAGTTTTGTTTCCGTTGTTTTGTCTTTTCCCTTGTTTTTTAGGGGATGAGTTATATATGCAATCATACATTTTTATTCTTAATTTTACGAATATATATATCATTCAGAAATGGGTTTCACCAAGAATTCTTGGCTGAATCCAAGCTTAATATTTGCAAGTAAATTAGTGAATTTGTTAGTTAAATTTTGGAGCAGAAAGATTTGTAGAAAGTAAAAGCAACAAAGTTGTTAAGTATGGTTTTAGTTTAGAAATGAAATGGGGCTGAAAATACTTAGGTTCACTCAGCTGTGAGAAAATAGATAAGGAAACCACAGCTGAGCTCTTATCCATACATTAGCAATTATACACGATATCTAAAACAGAATATGAAGGAAGAGATATAAAACTGTATCATTTGGAAGTATTGAAAGCAATCGATATCACTTAATGGGTTAATTATTGTCAGCGTAAATAAACGTATTGCCAAAACCATAGGATGTAGGCCTAATTTAACGTTGTTAGGTATCACAACACTTGCAGAAGACGCAGGTCATTTAGAATAACGTCTATACAGAAACAGCCCTCAGGCATTCAGTTTGGTTTTCGTAACTGCTATGAATTCAAAAGGGGTTTGTTTAAAAAAAAAGAAATCCTCTTCTAGGTCAGTGAAAATATCCTTAGAAATATATGATCCTCTTTCAGACTTTATTATCTAGGTTTCAGTGACTGAGGAATGCACTGTTTCGTAATCACTGAAGAATTTGCTTTGTGCTCACAGTTTTTATGCCAGAAGCCACTGTGGTTTCTGAATATGTCCAGAGAGCTACATTCCTTGAAGATGTTTGATGTTGGATACAAGGAAGCCGAAACATCCAGAATCACAGATCATTTTAAGTCTTGATGTTAGGAAATAAGTTTATTCTTTTAGGTTCTGAACACACAGTGCAACCTCTAAAGACCACTCCACCACTATGAATTGCGAATTATTTCATTTGATTGGATCATCTCTGATCAGTGAGGAAGATGCATTCAAACTATACAGGGCTTTCCAATAACAAGTAAAGGGTTGTTAATGGAATTAAATGACTCTGGAACGTGATTCCTAGCATAGCTTTCAATGTAACAAGCGTTGGAAAGACACGTTACGAACAATAACAAATTGACCAAGGAACCTTGCAAGCTGCCACAAATGAAAAACATGAATTAAGCTTTTGGGGATAATTGCTGCATGTTTTAACTAGGTGACACTCCCTACCTGAGGTGCTGAGCACACAGCACAGCCACAGTGTGTTACATCAACCTGAAATCATGGGCAAAGTGGTTGGAGAGGTGGTAGCTCTTGTACACGGGAGTGAAATTGATAGATATGAGTACCTAGACTTGCCATATGTTATATAGTTTAACTATCGCCTTTAGCAGGTGTTTCTCAAATTTTGTAAACATTGGCTGTGTTAAATCATCTAAAACTCGCAAAAGTACACTTGAATTGTCTTGCCTTTGATTAAGCACACAGCTTAACTTTTATGACAAAGAAGTCCTATGTACAAGTAGTCAGTACTGAGGTCCTTTCTGGTACGCTAGGAAGGAGGTACCTGTATCCTGTGTGAGGAGACCGACATGCAGAGCTTCACATCATGCAGTGAAATCTATCCTTAAGCTACTTGTAAATAGGACATTAAAGATATGCCTGTCTTTTGTCCACACAATACAAAGTTTCACTAGTTTTCTCTAGCTGGTGTTCGGCACAGTGTCACCTTCTGTAGACAAATTCTGCTTCCACTTTAGATGGCTGCAAAGATATTCCGATCATATTTTAAAATGTGTAACCTTGCCACAGTAATCCTCAGAAGCCATTTTCCTAGGCATGGTATTGCATATGTGCATAGGTACATGCACTGCTCACGTTAGTAGTGGATCATTGTCACTTATTGACAAACTCACATAATTCTGAACAGCCGTAAGCGCTGCAGGGGTGAGGATGAGAGGAACATGTGGCCGTTTCAAATATTCTGACATTCAGATGTATCCAGTCGAGGACTCACTGCCTCTGAAATGACTCTTCATAACAGAGAAGGAACAGCCTGAAGGTCTTAGGACATGCCAACGGCCACAGTGGCTTCCACTTTCTTGTCCACGCTCACAGGCGATTAGTAGAGATAACGTATATGTATGTTTGCGGTTCCTGCATCATACAAACTTTGTATCTTAGCCATTTTCTGTAAATGACGATGGGATATTTGTGTTCTGATGAATCCTTGCCAGAGAGTGTATGTTCATAACAGGTCCAGTTAAGATATGCCTACCACTGCTTTTCCTCTGTTAAAGTTTTGCAATGTATCTTTCATTGTTGGCTACACTGTGGAAAGTGAGTTTTCCAGACCTCATGGTAAAGGCAGAGCACTTTGTAACCCATGCTTCAAAATGAGAGCTTTATGAACAAAATCTGATTGCTCTGAGCACTTCCTCTTGTGCGGCGGACAATCACCAAAGTATGCAACTGGTAGCAATATTTATGGAGGTGAAAAAGAAAGATTCAGTCCCACCAGTGTTCAGACAGCAATCTGACTGTTGCATATGTGTGCTGGAGGAGTAGAGCAACAGTCTGCAATGAATGTTTTACTTGTCTGTTATATGTATGCTATATGTTCTATATATGCTGTATACTGTATGTCTTTTACGTGTAGTTACAGCAACAAGCTATTCAGCTTTTGCATTTGTAGCCTTTTTATAGTGCCGTTGAACACTAATGAATGGGCAGCTAGACTGCATGTACTGCTTTTCGTAGGTGTGCTAATATGCAGAATTTCCTTGCCCACAGGTGTAGCTGTTATTTGAAGACTGTGAGGAGGCCCATACTGCCTCCACTGAATCTAGCACGTGTATTTCCCCCCCCCCCCGCAAAAAAAAGTAGATGGGATGCAGTAAGATAGCAGCATTCCAAAAACCAAAGGATTATATCAATTTTAGAAATGAATGAATTTTAGAAATGTCAGAAACAGAAGATAATTCTAAAAATTAGATCCCAAAGTTTCTTTGGAAGAGAAGAAGAGGAAAACCCCAGGCTTGAAGTTTTAGCTCTCTTTTTTTGACCTGATCTTCACACAGACTCCACCTGTGAGTTTGATATCAGTTTGCGCTCTTCCAGTAAGAAAATAGTAGAGGTTCAGAAAAGAACCTAACATTGTACCTATTAGCTCACTCACTGAAGAAATACTTCTATGATGTGGTGTTATCTGCAGCAGATAATGCTTTGACTGTGCTGTTGGACTTGAAAACAGATGTTTTTGGTCTGGAGACGAAAAGCGAAACAAAACATGCTGGTTAAGCATCCGGCAAGCTCTTGGGTATCACCTGCAGCCTGGTCCTCTCTCTCCAACACCAGCTCTCTCCAACGAACAGGACCCGGGTTTACAGATGTCAAGGTACACAACACACTGCGAGTATTCCTTGCAGACAGAGCAGTGTCAGACCTCAGAAAGGATGAAGTGAAAGGAAAGAATGGAGCAAGTAAAAAGAGAGGGAATATCTTGTGTATGACTGGGGGATGTTAGTCTTAGTACCATTTAGCATATCTCTTCAATGTAGGCACTTGTCTGGACGGAGAAGGCTGCTGCATAACCCCTGCGATTATTAACATGGCGGTGGCATTGGCAGCGCTCTTTGCAGGGTCTTCTCTGGTAGGCAAAGGGAACTGTAGCAACCTTGCTCTATACTGATTACCTGTTTGTACTGGGCTGAGCTATTTCTTTTTAAATATTTTGCTAGGAGAGCGTCATCTGAACTTTGGAATTTTATTCCCCAAGGCTGCCCTGAAGCAAACATAGAGTGTTGCAACTGAACATCCATAAAGCACTATGCAAACAAATTACTGGCTTGTTTCAAGAGCCACAGAAACAACAAAATCTAGTTTCCTATCAGTTTGTGTCTTACAATCCTTCAGCACCCTTGGCAACAATAATTCCAGTTCCCACCTCCATTTTTCCTAGGCACTTATCTTCATCTGTACTGAACTGGCTGAGTCTGAAAGAAATGGATGAGAAATTCAATTTCCAATTCTTTCTGATCAGTGAATACGCTGAAAAAAATGAGCAGCTTTGTTGGGGCCTTATGTGAGCTGCAGCCAAGTGGATGCTGGGGGAGAGCTGTCACAACATCCCCAGAACACAGCTGCAAGTAAAACTTAAATTGTCTTTTGTCACTGTCATAGAAGGCCGTCATATTCTGAGCTGTCAAATTTCCTGTTCAAATACAATGGAAAGCAGAATAAATTACATGCTAACTCTACTTTTTTTCTACTTGTTAATGAGCTATCTCAGACTTTACATATCTTACAGTTGCAGGAAAAAATTCTGAAGTGTATTGCCGCATGGTCAGTTACATGAAAACTGATTTCTCAACCCCAAATCGTCACTGATCAAAAGCTAACCCTTGCCTGAATGCAAGAATATCATCAAAGTGAGGTGAAGCCTTTTCATAACTACATTTACTATCAAATTATTCCTCTTCATGGTTATCTCCTGCACATGAGCAAAATGTTTTTTCATGAGGAGGCTCAGAGAAGATGGAACGATTATACTCCAAGACTTCTGACTTCTGCTCTGAGATCATATAAGGGCACCGATGCGGCCTTTAGGAAGTCACCCAAGTCTTTCTGTTGTTTGATTCATGTGTAAAATCTTACTAGTAATACGTGCCTCACAAAACTGTTAGGGATATAAATTACTTAATTAGACAGATTCCAGGCTGTTCATCAAGCAAAAGCTCATATTAACCTCAGCCGAAGATTTGAAATGGCAAAAGAAGCGTTATCAGAAATAGCTGATAATATGCACCTTCAAAAAATTTTGATTACTTTCAGTTATATTCTTAAATGTAACTCATATATTAAATACTCTATTAGAAAAATAATCCCATTTAAAAGTATACATTAGATAAGTTATAGAGAGATGGTTGTATATCTCCACATTTAGATAAATCTCTAATTAGAGTTTTCCTGTGGCCTGTTTAGCGGTTTGAAGTTCTTTAAAAAACACTAGGTGGAGCTACAGAGCTTGTTTCTTCTGGAGACAGTGTAAATAGATAGCCTCAAATCAGCAAAATAGGAGGGGAAGAGCTATCTGAACTTCTGTTTTCAGGCTGCGCTCCACTAATCCCATTTTTTTAATCACTGAGCCATGCCAATCTTTCAGCAATTCCTTGACAGAGTTAAATTAATTTTTTTCTAAATACAAAGTGGTTTGTTTTCTGTTACATGGTTTTAATTAGAAAAGAGAGAAGCACTTCAATTTTTGCAGACCTTACCCACAAGACTATTAAGTGGGAAGCAAATTGGATGGGAAATTGGCAAAACAAAGTACAAATTATATTTATCTATTTATTACGGTAAATGTGTTGTGTATCAGTGGATGCCTAGAGTTTTCCGACTTGGATACAGCTTTATGGCTTACTTAACAGCTGGAGTAAATAAAGGACAATTAGTGCGAATTAAGACTTGCTCAGTCAGAAATGTTTCTACTCGTCTTTTTGGAGACATATAATGAAACGTAGTTATAACTAGTCTTACACAGTTCTTGGAAGCATGGGTCTCAGAATGATTGGTGTATTTATAGTAAATCTTACTAGTAAGAATGCTTACTGGATTTTATTAAGAATACTGTACTTCTATATTAAGAGTTATTCTTCTGTATTACTTGTATAGTTCACCCAAAATTGTTGGCTGGTCGTGAATAGATTGAAATAATCTGCGTGACTGAAAACAGACATGCCTGATTGATAAAGGACAGATGCAACAAGATGTTCAGTTATACGACTAGCTTAGCAAGCATGTGCCCTAAGTGCCTTTATAACTCTCCAGTGACTTAATACTTCAATATTTCTAGTGGGTTCTACTGAACAGATGTTGGCATTTAAAAAAAATAAAAATGAAGCATGTTTTTAATGCACTGCTCAGCCAAGGCTACGGTCCTAGTTCCCCAACACTTATTTAACTCGATATCACTTCAATGGTAGTAATGAGAACATTATTTTCTCAGTGAATGAGTTCATGGTGTGCTTACCCAATGAGCAGTGTTGGCTGTTCTTACTCTTTCTTCTCAAAAACGAGACCAAGGGCAGCAAGATTGATCAAAGACATTAGGGCTGCAGGCTACTAACTAGACCCTGAGCAACCTGTGTGAACAGGATGTAGAAAACTAGCGAACGTGACCTGAAATGGACTGCAAATGTGAGAGTGCAGGTAGGGTATGTGATTGACAGCATGGACATGTCCCACTTCAAGCCTAACTGGCCAGAGAGGGGGAACAGGAGGGGGGAGCCATCTGTGTTGTTCGTGTTTACATGAGCGTGCTTTGTGTTTATGTGGTAACCACTAAAGGCACTGTTTTCTGTCTGTGTTGATCTGCATGGCTGGCCATATTTGTATTTTGTGGGCATCTATGTGTGTCTATGTCTGTGTGTGTGTATATTTGCATATGTGGACTGCATGCTCAGCCTTGTTACCAGCGGGACCCGGGACCTGGGAAGGGCAAAGCCTGGCATCTAGAGGAGCTGGCAGCAAGGAATCCCCTTGGTCTTAAAAGCCCAGTGGACTCAAAGTCCCTTAGCATCAGATGTGGAGTGACTTCCACCACGGAGTGACTGAATAGACCCTAGTCTATTGAGGGATTAGGATTTAGGAATCTTTAACGTGGGAAAAAAAAAAAAAAGAGGGGGAAATATGATAAAAGTCTACAAAACCACGAGTGGCATGGATGATGTGGGTGACGATCTCTTGTTCACTGTCTCTTCCAGTTTAAGACCTAGGGAGTATGAATAGAAACCAGCCTTTAGTAGGTACTGAGCAAACAGAAGGAGGCAGTCAACTTATAAGGTGTAGTTCAGTGGAGAACACTTTCCATTATGTCACTGTGGATGCTAAGTGTTTACATGGTGTCAAGGCAGGGTGTCATGGAAGAGATTTCCAACCCCTGAGAGTTATTAAATTTGTACAACCCACCTGTAGCTGAGGAAGTCCTTGAACCACAAACTGTAGAAAAAGAGAGTATGCAGAGGATGTAACATATATTCTTCTCTAATTCCTTTAATTCCCTTAGGAGATTGAAGACAGGACAGTGGACTGGACAGACCCTCAATCTGACTGAGTGTGGCCATTTTTTAATTCAGATTAGACTTCCTTTGGAGCTGAATTTAGAGAGTGAGTTAAAATCAAAGTATTAAAGGAATTACACTGACTTGAAACGATTCTGACTGTTATTTGCCACTGCCTTTGGGATTCGGTTCTCTTTCATGACAGATCCGTAGCAGTAGCGTGACTATTGGCACAACCCTCTAAGGACATAATCAAGGTAAGAGGTAAAGAAAGGCCAGATTTAGAAAGGGAGACAAGTTTAGGGGCAGAGTGCTATGGTCCAAAGGAGAAGAGTTTGGGCCTGTTTTTACCAGTAACAGTCGGTCTATGAAACGACAGCTGACTGACTCTGCCATACAATGCATAGAAAAGATTTGATGCAAAATTCCAGATGATGGTGGACCTTCATCAGATCTGAGGCTCACATAGGTAGCTGGCAGACACCTCTACATGGCTGTCAAATGTGTCCAGGCAGTCTTGCTGTGTCTTGAAGTTGCCCTGAGGGCAGTCCTGAAGGTATTTTCTGAAGCAAAAAGCACTAACTCCTTTAAAAGTCAGAAGACATTAGCTGGGGAAACCAAAAAGCAACAGAATTCCAAAATCTAAATAATCTCAGATACTTCACTTGTATTTCTAGGATCTCAGTACTGGATGGAAAAGTGCACACACGTTTTCATGCTGCTTCACGGACTTATTCCCCCTTTTCAGCCATTTGCAATAGAAGGCAAAGTGCTGAATTCTCCTTGTGTCTAAACAACCCTCAATCCAGAATATCAACAGTAAATCAAGTGGAGCTTCCTGGTATCGTTTGAAATTAGTGCCATTGTATTCATCTTTTTTTTTCTTTCCTATTGATAAAATCTCTTTGCATGGAATACAGAATACATGACTGATACTGTTATGTTGCAGACAGTTGCTTTCTAGGAACCCATTTTATGATTTTTTTTCAGGCAACTAGATCAGCCAGTGTCCTTTGTTCCTTGAAGAGCAGGAAGAATTTTGCATAAAAAGTAAAAATGATAATGCCTAGAATCAAAATCACTGTCACTTCTGTGACACCTCCGTTTAGGATGCATAGTATATAGCCTATGAGCAGCCCCCAGCATTAAACGAGGCCAAACTCTAATCCTTCTTCCCTGATATCCAACGATCCTACTCTGGCTTTTTACTCAGACTCCACATTTCGAAGGCCACTTCTGTGTTCTTTGACAGAGTATCTTTTCCATCCGTTAACCGTGTCCTCAGAGTAGCTAGAATTGTAATTAATGTCTATTGGAAGGAAAAAGAGAATGTTACTGACTCACCAATTCCAAATTAATTCTTAATAGATGGACTTGCAAAATTTTGTCTTCACTTTAACCCACCTGTTAGACATCTGAGGCACACAGGCAAAAACGCTCTTTTGGCCTTCACTCTTTCAAAAGATCCCAAGCTTGCAAGGCTTGCAGGAACAAGACATGTACAGTTGAAGTCACTAGAAAAATTAGATGTGTGTAGATCTACTCCTGGGTTTTGCAGCTTCCACTGAAGGTAAAGGGACTTGCAAATGCTCAGTGCCTCTCGGGATTTGGCTCTGTGTTTACACAGGAAAAGCAGATATGTCATTGCTCAGCAAAATCTGGAAAAAGCTGGAGTTAAAATAAGTGCCTCTTCCTGCGCAAATGCCTTCTCGTGTCATGTGAAATTCTTGGCCTTGTGAGATTTCTGTCTTGTGATCCTTCACCCCTAAGTTTTATAATAGCCTTTGAAAGACTGATTCCTGAAAAGAAATGGATTTCAAAATAATTTCTCTCTCACTGAGACAGCAAAATAAAATGCCTCCGCACAAAGAATGCTGAGTTGTGTTGAAAATGTGGCTGTAAGTGTCTGAAAAGGAGCTTCCAGATGTCATCTGAAAATCTGAATTAGGGAACTGAAAACTGGGCTTAAATCAACAGAAGAATGTGCGGAGTCCAGAAGTAAAGGGCTTTGCACCAAGAATAGAGCATTATCATTTTATTGTGAAAGAGGCATTAGATGGAACTACTTTGAGCTTTGGTATTTCAACTTGTAAATAGCACATAAAATACTAGCTTCAGCAGTGGCAAGGGCAATGGAAGTTACCATGGGAAGAATTTCACAATCCTGTTCTACAAGGATTGGGTGTCATTAAAACTGTAAGAATACTAGAGCTGGATCCAGAGTCTGTCTGTTACAAAACGCGTACATGCTGCAAACGCACAACAAACAAAATAAAATAAAAGAAGAAGAACAAATGCATTTCTCAGCTGTTTTGCGGTTTGCCCTCAATGCTTCCCATGAGAAGCAACTGGAGCAGTTCTGCTGGCGTTCAGAAACGCTCCTCACACAGCTGGCAGTTGCTAATTTTATTAACACCCTGCATCTCTGAACAGAGTGCACTGCTTAGACATCAGACACCTCTGGTTATACGCGTAGGGTCTGACTAGGAATAGCACTAAATAGCATAAAATATCCAGCTCTATTTACCTGTAAAATAAGGTTTTTTAGAGACTTATCAGGAAGATGAGGTCATTAAAGATGTCACCAACACAGAGATCATGAGAGCTAGCTGATGTTAACGGAGTAGGTAAAAGCATTAACAAATACATTATGATTTTATTTTTACTTCTTCTGTGGCTGTTGGCATGCTCAGCCCAACAGAAATTTAGGCCTGAAATATGCAGGGTTGGGGGAAGATCTGACAGCCAGTAGGGCTGGCTTATCAAGGATAAGAAGCAGCTTTTACTGATTTGCTGACAAATTCCTAATTAGTGACCCCCACTCCCCAGGGGTCACTACCCCTATTACAGGGGTAGGTACATAGCAAGGAGTGGGGGGAGTTAAATAAATGAGTAGTAGCATGATTTATTTACCCATGAAACTATTTCACTTTCACATTCTCAAGGCTGCTTTTTAAAAGGTACTTCAAAATTTTTAGCAGCCTATACTCTGTTTGGGGGGCAAGAAGCACCATATTCACCCTGTTATTGTCCTTTTTAATGCTATTTGCTTTGTTCTTGGGTGTTGCCATGTTTTCTTCTCTAAATGATAGACTCTTAATTGTACGTCTCCATTACTGTGTCTGCTATCAGGTCTTTCTCCAGTGCTTGAGCCGATGACTCACTTGGCTCCTTGCCATGATATCTTATATAACCCTCACTTTAAGTTAAAAGGCCTTGACTAAGCATGGCTGCTCACAACAGGCAGGGTGAGGAAGCTCTGTGCCATCTGCTATTGAGTATCAGCCCTGCTGATCTGCTGGTCTGCTCCGTTGCAAGAAATTGCAAAGTCATGCCGCATAGCCATCAGAAGCTTCCTCAGATGGCATCTCATTAGGGAAGCTTAACAAAGTTTGCTTTAAAAAAGAGAGAAGTGAATCAGCCATGAAAGCGTGTCACTAACCTGCATAACTTGAGATAAGATCTGTTAGTATCACTGTGGTCATCTCAACAGAACCTGACTGTACAGAAGTTGGACTTTCTTGACAACTTTTTCTTCTTGATAAGTTTTACGTATTTTTAGGGAGAAAAGTCCATTTGACTTGGTATAAGGATCAAGTTAGCTGTTTCTCCTCCCAGAGTTTTCCAAATGTCTACTCAAAGCTCACATTGTTCTTGTTTTCCTAAGGCACCAACCACAATGCTGTCCAGTGAAGAAGAACTGCAAGTTAACTAGGGTTTAATTTTGTTAACAGGCATTTACATTGGAATATGAATGCAATGGCTGTATGCATCTATGTTTCCCTATTGTAAAAAAAAAGCCTTCATATTTAAAAATGGTAACATGCAGGGCAGGAGTTAAATACAACAATTAAAGCAGAAGAAGCATAGATACTGCGGAAGTGATCGCTCCAAGAAGAGCTGTCATAAGAGATCTGCTGCTCATGTACAAAGAAGACTGCTATTAAAAGTAGTAATTACAGGTATGACATTTTCTCAAAGGCAATAGACTCCATATTGTCGGGGTCCTGAGGGCAACAATAGGCCTTAATTGCCCTGGCTAGCCTCATTAGTGACCCCACCAGCGCACCCTCTGCCTGCGGGCTCAGGAGCCCCAGTTGAGCTCGGGCCCAGGCACCCAAACCTTGCGTGAGCTGAGTAGTTGGTAGGTCTGTGCCCAGCCCTGCCCCTGCTGCTCTGACTTCCTAACTGGTTTTCCTGGGCAGACCTCGGACCTGTGTTGTGGCTCACCTCATCTCCAGACCAGTCTCTGGCTGCTCCTTGACCAGTCTCCCTGGATGGACCGTGGACCTGACTCATCACCTAGGCTTGTCTGGAGCAGCAGAGAGAAATTGTCACCAACCCAGGGCTGTGCCCCACTGGGAGGGCGCTGCCACGGCCACCCTCCATGCAAGGTTAATCTCCTGTCATGGGGCAGCCCTGCTCTCAACTCCCTCGCACTTGTTTTGTTCCACAGGGACAGTGCAGCTACTTATATGGGGTTGGAGGTGAAACCTCAAGAGATGCAGCTTTCATTCCTTTAATGTCCTTCAGTCTCCTCTTATTAAGGTACATGCATGTCTTCTCCATTAAGAAAATAGAACGATAATATTCACACACACTTGGAAAAGGCTTTGAGATTCTCAGATAGAAGATACTGCACTGATGCTTCACTAGCTTAGAAAACCGTGAACTCAGCTGATTAAATCCTTTTCTCAGGAAATTCTGTATCTCTTAGAAAACAGAACAGATGACAAAATATGGCAAAATATAATTTTAAAAATCCCTGTTTTGAGTCTTCTTATGTTGACTCAGACCCAGGATTGTAAACTGGACCAAAACAGGCCTTTTTGATCCTTCTGACAGCAGCTGAGTCTTCAATGCTTTCAGTCCTACTTTTTCAGGAACATAATAACTTTGCTGGGACTCTTGGCAGCCACTGTTTCCCAAAGTTTGGAAGTTCAAATGAGAGCAGAACTATGACCCAGGAATGTATGGTTCAGCCAGACAGCTCGTGTAAGTAGGTAACTACTTCCTTGCCTTCAAGTATATTTTCTGTAATACCATGTGGCTACCAACCTTTCCTCTTTAGTGCTCCCAATGTCAGGCACTTACGAAAGGAGAGGCTGGCACAGAGCAAGCCTGAATACCTATGTGCGTATGAGATGACTGGGGCTGAACACCTACGTGCATATGAGGTGACTGGCTCACAGCAGTTGCCACGTACTAGGAAATAACAGTTTACCATGTTCCTCATCACTGCTGTGAGGCTTATGGTTTCTCTAAATCAGCAGCAGGACTCTTTATTAGAACATTTACTTTATGACACTGAAAGAGTGAAATTGTTTCTCATGACGAGTAGGGTTTCAGTATATACCAAAGTAGTGCACATGTGCTTGTTCTCCTGAGAAAACCCCAGATTTGACCATGTATCTGGCCAGACACCAAGGATAAAACTTTATTGTTTAAACTGTCCTTTTTTTGCTTATAAGCCTCAGCAACCAGAGGCTGAGCAATAGCTCTGCAGTGGATAACTGCAGCTTGTTAATTTTATTAAATGTTTAAGGGCTTCCTATAAGGTGCCTGTATTTATTTTTTTGTCCTGTTGCCACCCATGAAGAGAAATGAAGGCAGGCAACACCGAACAGGAAACGAGTGTCTCAAAAGTTACAGCTCAAGGAAAGCTGGTGTCCTCACAGGCATAGACCTCAGCATATACTTGAGGCAATACGGTAGTAAAAATGGTTTGTGTGATCTTTGGATTTTTAAGAAGCATACGTTTATATGCATATCAAGCATGCACTAAGCTGGGAATGCAAAATCAGAGGAGGCTTCTTGGGTTAACAAGTCCAGGACCCTAATGTGACAGGACCCATTTTATGTAATCCCTTTCAATAAATGCATTGAGCTCCAGCTGCAAACTAGTTTGAATTTTACTCTACCGCTTTCACTAGAGCCGCTTTTGAGCTTCTACTCTAACACTCAAGAAGCCTAACTTCTACACTGCATTTAGTTCAGAGCCACTTTCCATGCCACTACTCACTTTTAAACAAATCCTTTCCATCCCAGTGGACTATTCCTCCTTTATACGCTAAGTGGGGTATTTTCCTGAACAGCACTCATGTCTTCTCTGTTGCTACTTTGCTAGACTAAACAAGACAAACGCTTCCGATTTTCTCCTGTGCATGTTCTCTCTTTTCCATATCATCCTAGTAGCCCTTCTCTGCTCCTGTCCCACTTTGAATTCAGCTTTCCTGACACAAACAATTATAGCTGTGCACAGTGTGTCCAGATGGGGTGGTAACCTGGCAAGCAAAGTCCAAGAAGTACTAGAAAGGGCAATGATATACATGGCAGCTATGCAGGTTTGGAAACAGGAGGATTAATCATCTCAGCTATGATCTTACTTTGAAGTAACATATCTAGAAGCAAGTCACACAGGTTGCCCAGAAGAAGAGATAAATTATGTGTGCAGTTGTGCTGTTGTAACTGACAGGGTGCCTCAGGCAGATTAGTTAAAGAAAGAAGCTGAAAATGTGCAGATCAACACAGGATATCCACGACTTCTGTCAAGTCCCAGTACAGAGAAGACGCATGAACTGAGGAACAGCCAACTATGGCGCTCAAAGTTGTATCAAATGCTTTTAAGGATAAGCTGGATTCATGGTCTTTGGATTCAAAGTATGGGTCAGACAGACCCTGTTCACCGGTGCTGCGGGGACCAGGACCAGTGTTCGGTTACCGTTCAGCTCTGACTGAAGAGTAGCATTGCTCCTCTCCTTGTTCTCTGGTTATATAGTGGAAAAACCTTTTGTCATTTGTCTTCATTTTCTTCAGATAGATAGTTTAACTAAGCTTAGCCTTTGTAGCTCTGTGCTACAAGTGTAAAGAGAACTTTCTTGACGTTCAGTTCCTTTTCCCTGTTCCTTGTAGGTTCTTTGCTTATTCTCAATATCCTTTCAGAGAGGTACTAAAGAGCCCTTGGCATACAAGTTCCTAATAGCTTGAAAACCTTTGACCTGAAAAAATCCTTGGCCTTCTCTATATGGTATTGCTATAACAGTGTAGTTAACTTTAATAACCAGTTCTTATAATTCCTCATGGTTTCCCTTTTTTGAATCAAGAGCCTTTCAGCTTCCGCACATTAGCAGTTCTACCATGGGACAACACAGATAACTAAATCCCCCTGCTCCAGAGGTATAGCCAGTCACCTGGAAGCATCAGGAATGTAAAGTTATCCCAAGGCGCACTTTGGCTTCTGGCAAAAGGGTGCCCCTGTCTGAACTATCAGAAGCTGGGGGCAAGCTCAGCAATAATTAACTGAGCAGAGTTGGCTGGTGTCCTGAAACAACTTCAGGAGTGTTTCTTGTTCAAGATCGTCTTGATTACTAGGAAGAAAAATTTTCCATGATCAAGTTCACAAGTTCACAGCCTTCGGCTTTTTCCACTTTCCACCATGAGGTAAAATGGTACAATGCAACTTTGTGGAAATCTTGGGAAAGCTTGACCCACCCAACTTCTTCCCACTGGAGGGGGTTGTGGCTCTAATCTCCCGGTCTCTTCTGCTTTAACTGCCATATACATTCAGTTTTGGAAAATTGAAGAACTTTTTAGTTAGAAGTTTGAGGCTTGTTATTTGGAACCTGGAACAAAGGGGCATTTAAAATCACTGATCCAGTGGTCCCTTCTGGTCTTAAAATCTGTTAAATCTATGTCAATGGCAGAACATATGAAGAGGTGCACATAGCTTCCGTTTGCAGCATACACTCATTTTCATCCAGCTTTGTGAAATTTGCACCCTAGTGTAAATAAGCTTATCCACTGGGAATTCTCCAGATTTTCCTTGAATTAAGTTCTCCTCCTAGCTTGAGCATCTAACTAAGCCAGAAACAGGCTCTGTGTCTGACACTTGTCTTGGAAAGTGGTGACCTACTTTCCAAGGCAAGAAAAAAATTGTTTCCAAGAAACAGCCGTGACTTTCTAAAGTCTCCTAAATATATGTCATCTTCCCAAACATCGAAATGAAGGTTTATGCTGTGTGAATCATGTTTTACTTCACAGCTCTTTAGGGGCGTGAGTTATGTGCTTGGTAAACATATAGAAATTCCCAGACTTTGCATAGAATCTTTTGCTACAGGTGTCTCCCTGCCTCAGTTTTTTCACCAGTCTGAAACTGCTCCATGGCCTAGGGTTGCAATATATGGGGGATGTACAGGAGCATTCCTCAGCAGTTCATGGTTTCTCATACGAACCAGAAAATTTTTTCAGCTCAGAATGCTTCATCTCACTTTAGTAGTTCTCACAACAGTTCTGGGTCCTTCTTGCAATAAAATCTGTTGACCTTCTCCTCTTCCCTTTTCCCATCTGAAGCTTCTCCTTTCTTACAGACATTTTAAGGCTTACATGTCCTTCAATATCTGGCCCCTTTGTTCTACCACGTTCTACTTCACTGCTCCATGGAGACAAGCTGGAATTTATTTCTGCTTTTTCCAGCTTAGCATTTTGGTATAGCTATCGCCAAACCGGTGCATTGTTAAAACTGACCAGTCTGTTTTAAGTCTGAGAAAAGTATGTTCCTAATCTTCCTTGAAAAAGGTTGGTTTCATGCACACGTGCAGTCATCCAATAGCATAGCAGTCTTCTTGCTAGCAGCACCTCTGGTGCTGTTAGAAAAGTAAATTTCTTACTAGATAGATTCCCCAGGTCATCACAGGAAGCCCTGTCTTCAGCAGCTGAGATCCATATAGTTATCATCTTACCCCTCTACTTGCAAAACACGTGTGTGTAAGGAATGCATTTAAACACACTCTTCACTTTATTAAATTTCTATTGCATGTGGTTCACTTTATTTGCTTATGTAATATGGTTTATAACACAGACTTTGCATGAAAGACATTTCACTTCTCTCTTGGAAAAGCCCATTAAAGAAAGTGGGTTGAGAGTAAACAAACCTCAGCTGCAGAAAAAAGGCCGTAAACATGAAACCTAAAATAAAATAGCAAAAAAGACATCTGAACTCTATTAGTGCTTCTTTCAAGACAGCTTTCATCAGTTTTTGCACAGTACATCTATATCTGTCAGGTACTTTTTACCACATAGCTGCACAATTCAGTGAAATATTGCAGAGAGCTGCCTATAATTATACACTATTTCAGGGCCCAATTGACTACATGCACATCAGCATGTCAGATCAGAATATGAGATGGGAGTCATTATTATCAGGCTATTACTTCAAACCACTATTTCATCAGGGTATATAAGACAGCTAATTACAAAGTATAGGGAAACAAACTTGAACTACAAATTTATAATCAAAGAACATTTGAGTTTAGAAAGGACCTCTGGAGGCCACCTAGTAACAACCCCACGCCCACACAAAGAAAGGCCAAACTGAAGTTAGATCTGTTCTTTACAGTAGAGAGATGGCTTACATACATAAGTGAATAAAGGAAATACGTGTTAAAAAAGATAATGGAAGCTTACTATTCAAAGTATCCACTATGCCCGACTGAGATGCCAGTTTGAGATTGTAAGTTTTAAAGCTTGTCTCTACACACTAAGTTTTTCCTAATGTCGGCCTAAGATTAGCTGACTCACTGTAAATTTCAAAATTATTTAAAAAAAGACCTTCAAACATTTTGCAGATACTTTATCAGAAAACTCTTATGTCAGCTGTTTCAAGACAGCAGCTTGTAAAACAGTAGCTGAAGCAGAAAGAACAGAGACTCACTGTATCACACACACATCATATGCTCAATGGTTCACAGTGAAAAATAACTCATGCATTAATTCACAGACAAATATAGATTGCAGAAGCAGCTGACATGCTAACTTTCACTTACTAAGATGTAAGAATCATCCTTTCTTTCTTTTTACTGCACCCATAAGCATCCAGTTAGAGTTGTTGAGAATACAACCATACAAATGAAAATACATTTCTAGGTATTTTTATAGGTATTACAGCGAATAGCAGTATTGCTTCTCTCTGGCATGTGAAATGCAGTGACAACGACACAAGGTTGAAGTGCAAAGCTGAGCTGCCTCTGCCTAAGAGCACAAGGTGAAACCCTCCAGTATATAGAGCACGGGAAACCAGGGTAGTGTTGTTACAACTGTGAAGCGGGCAGCAAGTTCTGCCCACACCAGTTGTTCCCTACTCACGGCAAGTCAAAAGTTACTCAGCGGAGCACGATAATGTCAAGAGGACTTTCATTTCAATAAGGAACAATGATATTCACCGCAACTAAATTTCAGAGGCTGTGTACTATTTATGTTCCTCCATAAAAACAGAGCAATCCAGTTTGAATTACTTCCATTTTATGATTACATGGAAAAAAA
This sequence comes from Struthio camelus, assembly GCF_040807025.1. Taxonomy (NCBI): domain Eukaryota; kingdom Metazoa; phylum Chordata; class Aves; order Struthioniformes; family Struthionidae; genus Struthio; species Struthio camelus. The sequence goes on along the minus strand of NC_090982.1, from coordinate 18,515,310 downwards.
AATAGAAAGAAAGAAAGAAAAAAGCAAAAATGAAGTCCTTGAGCTAGATAAGCTAGATTTTTCACATTGGCTAAGAGAATGGAAGTGGTTGATAGTTCCCAGCTGAGTGCAAGTCTGACATGGGGAGAAGCTGCTTGAGGCTGGAACATGCTGCACATTGACTTCAGAGCGTTGCTAGATGGTGCAAGTTAGGGCAGTCTCCAGGCAGCTCAACACTGCAGCTGAAGCTAAGCAATGATTTAAGAAGCTGCCTCTGATTCCCTGACATCCTATCTGATTTGCTGTGCCAGCAAGGAATCCGTCTGATCTGGATTAATCTCAGCTGAATCCAGGTGGCTACAACTGGATATTTAAAGGTACAATACATAGATGTGGAAGTAGCGGTGACTATAAAGAAATGCTTATTCTTCTCTTCCACAAGTAAAATCAACACCAGTAATGCTTTTTCGTATGAGCTATTATGGCAAAACGGAAGGAGATGTGAATGCTATCTTTGTGATCTTATAGCAGCACTGTAGGTCCACTTTGTGTTGGGATAAATAGCTGCACAAGACACTGGAGAATCAGCCCATGTTTCAGTCCAGACCTACTGCTAAGGAGAAAATCTTGACATTGATGCTGTAATGATTCTTTTTACAGTGAAACAGACAGCACTTTTCCAAGACATTATGACAAAATAGAGTCCATGAGAACACTTGTTTCTTCAATCTCGTTACATCTTTCTAAAGGGAAAACGGCTCACAAAAGCCAGCGCCCTTGACTAATAATATGCGAAATCCTACCAGATGCCCTTGGTTCATTGTGTGATGACTATCTGAGATGCCAAGTTGTTGTTTCCTGTTGTTTATTTTTTCAGATCTACTACTGTAGAAGTAACTCCTTACACAAAGTGTATTCAAAGTTGAATGAGGCATTTTTAGGCATTCCTGTAATGAGAAGTAAAACAGATCAATGCTTGGCATTGAAAAGACTCATCTCTCCCTCTGAGAAAAAGTTAAAATTACCTTTTAAATATAAGTGGTAGAGAAATCTAGCAGAACTTCACTTTCACTTTTGCTTCTAAATTCCTCCTAAAGAAAATTCTGTTGAGTAATCAGCTCAAGAGTAAAACCTTTTATCGTCATGTCGCTAAAGCAATGCACTTCATATTTTTTTACCTGGCTATTTACTTCCCTAAAACTGTCTTAACATTACCACATTTCTACAAATTAGAAATAGCTATATAAGGTTTCGCACAGCCTGTGCATTAAAACTCTTCTTCTATGACGTAATGTTGATTACCGTTGGAGTTGGATCTTTTTTGGCTGTCCTATGATTTAACTTCCAACCTCTCGTTGGCTTTGTGATACGAAACATCTTCCATATGCTGCCTGGCTAGTGAGTACTTGTGTAAATTTCTAGGTTCAAGTGTGGAAAGTTTGGACATGATATCCAGGCATGTAACAATATCTCTGCATGAAAGACGACTGTTCAAACATAACATAGCATGTACACCTTTTATTCAAAGTCCTGCAAGATGTTTTAATCCAAGCAATATTCCTGAGACTAGACGAGCTAATGAAGGCATTCTTGAACAAAAATGCCTTGAGCGATAGTATATCCAAAAGTAAAGTGTATGAAAGGCACTCGAATAACCCCTTCGCCACGGTAAACCACATTTAATGACAGCATAATTCCCTGTAACTTTCAGATACAGTATCGTAAAAGGCACAGCTTTTCATTGCTGCAGTGCCAACAAATCCCCATGATTTCATTGTTCATTCCAAAGCTAAAGTGCTGTAACCTTCCCCTGAAGTCCTCAAAAATAGATACAAAAAGTGCAAACTACGGCATTTCAGATGAAGAGTTCTCATAGACTCATGTTCTTGCTTTCTCCCAGTACTCTGGCAGTTCACAAGTATAAAGCCTCAGTTTGAGAGTTACAATTTTCTCCTTAAAGAAAGAAAAAAGAAGACCATTATTTTTAAAAATCCACAATAATTTAAGCAAATAAATAAATAGCCTCATTTTAACTGCTGAGTGATAAACAGTGAGAGCCCTGTCTTCATTACATGCAAGGTTTTCTGTGCCACGCTGAAGTACAAAGGCTCCTTAAAGCAGCCACTAATTTACCTAAACATCCTGTTATGATCATTTCAGAGGGAAGAATTATCCACATTTGCCATCTATCCATCTTTCTTATCTCTGATCCAAATCCTGGATTTTCCATTACGTCAAAGCTATCACTGACTATCAGTTATACAGATGAAATAACAAAACTGAAATCTGGTTACAGAGCATCTACATGAATGCTTGTCAATTACTGTGTCAGTAAAAATATTTGCAGAACTGGGACCTCATTAAGCAGGTAAAATGTACTACATCTTCAATGCTGATACAGCTTGAGCTGTAAGTTAAAACGATAAGATGAACAATCCTTGTTCCTGTAACCAGGGCAATGTGGGTCATTTCCAAGGCTCTCTGGTAAAATATCTGTGGCTTTTATGCTTTAACTACATACTCATCATGGAAAAAAGGTTCTTTCCAGTGTTTCTTAAAAATATACGATGCTGAGAAATACAAAAGTTTGTCATATGACTTACTGCATGTTGCACAAAGATTTTCGGACATTAAAATGAAGAAGTAAAACAAAACCACAAAAAGCAGCTACCTCTCCCTTTAATTCTTCATTTCACTAAGTATAAAGAGGAGGTTAGGGCTGACGAAGAGAAAAATCTACAGCAGCAAGAGAAAAAGCCATGGGAAGCTAGGCTGTGTTCACACAACATGCACCGGAATGATGTCTGACCATGCACCAAAGCTCTCCTCCAGCTCACTGCTTGCTTCGAGCTTTAGTTCATTGGCATATGGTGTAATTCCAGAGAAGTCTCTCACCGTCACATGGAAAATAAGAAAGTGTTTTTGACTGCAGTAGATACTGATTTCTGAAAGGTGAAAGCGTTTTCCTGAAAGTGTCATTTTGAATGTGTTACCTATTGATGTCAGTGGATTGGACAGCTAGGGGTAAGACATTGTCTGAGATGAAGTGAGACTCAATGAAGAATTCTTGCTCCCTCTGTTCAATCTCTAGTTTTCATTTCTTCAGATTACCGATACTTTATTTTTAGAAAATTTAAATTTAAATTTGAAACTAGAGTCTATTTCGATGTAGTATTGCTGTCTATAGTTGCTGCCTATCAATTTATACAGATTTTACCTGTAACAAAGAAAAAGCTGTGAGCATAAATATAAAAATTTTATGACTTACTATTCTCATCTTTCTGGTTAGGATAAAGTTTCCTTTTCCTGCCTATTAAAGTAAATGTAAACAAATTTAACAGAAGCATTTCTAAATTTGAAAGAAACAGTGTAATTCGGAAAGCTTTTAGATTAAACTAAAAACTTCTAAGTTGTATCTTTGGTATGAGTTAGTAATGAACTTCTCTCCAGTTCTTTTCTTTACATCTTTAGAACCAAATACCGAAGTCCTTAACAGCAAGATTTGTCTCAGTCTCAGTCTCAGTTGATAACAATAATTACATTCATCTGAGTTTACTGAAATTTATTCATAAGCAAGAAAAGACTGTCTGTTTTTTTTTTTTTACAGAACAGCAACCGGTCAGAAAAAAAACATTTCTTCCTATAAACCTTGTTTCACCTAAGTAACACGGTGGGAAAATAAAGCCCTACTCAAATGAAGAGGATCTCATTTTAGGACAGAGTTCTTCTAGAAATCAAACGTTACCAAAGTCAAATACGCATGGCTAAAGGTACTAAAAGTGCCAAAAGGTCATTCATAGGAAAAATAAGGAACAAGAAAGAAGATCTACTAGCTGAAGTAAAACGTACCTTTTTTGACTTTGCAGTTCTTGAATGATTTTCTCTTTTTAAAGATTATTAATGCAGAGAGAAGAACAGCTACCATCACACACGTGGGGATGATAAATAAGATCAGTGATTTTTGCCTGTTATACCGTGTACTCATTAAAGCTGTCAAAAACAGAAAAAGCAGGCAAAAGAAAGTAAATTTAAAACTCACAAAACAGGCATAGTTTATAAAGTTATCAGTTCTGATTCTCCAAAGTCTTGCTCTGATAGGACAAAAGATTCTTAAAATTTATAAATGCGGTGTTTTACACTTACTTTATGGATACTTTATTCTGTGGTATTACTACATGAAGCTTTACAATAAATGAGTCAAGTCTCCCATACTTAATGGCATTTGAATGAGCACTACTGCAATTTCTCTGCGTCCCATTTGAAGAACAATGAATTAGAAGTTTAGGTCAGGAAAGATACCTGAGCAGACCGAAAAATCTCCACCATACTGGCAAGCAATAATGGGAGCTGCCCTAAAATCAAAATATACAGAAGAATGACAGAGCCTGGCTTGTTAGGGTTTAAGCTATACCTATCCAAATTAAGCTATTCCTATCCAAAGACATAGATAGTACTGATTTATTTTTTTCAGAGTATCAGTTTTACACTGGTTTCTAGGACTGAATACTGGTGACGGATTATAGGACACAATGTACTGTATAAAAGCACATAACAATTTCCTAATTTCTCTCTCTCTCTCATACATGTGTTTGGGAAGCCCCTCTTACACAAGTCCAAGGTGAGATACGGACCTAGCGTGGAAATGTGAGCTGATGTCTTTTCATTCAGTTCTTTATTCCAGAACATGCAGCTGTAGATCTCACTCATGTTCGGTTTGAACGTCAGGACACTGGTTATGTTGTATAGGCCATCTGCAGTCAAGGTATAGGTGGTATTTGTAAATCCACTGAGATTAAAGTCCTTCTTGTCTTGCCAGAATACCACTGCCAGAGGAAAGCCTTCTGACTGGCACATAAAAACAAACCGATCTTCATCTGATTTTCTCATTATTCGTGTGTTTATTCTCTTGTAGGATGCTGTGTAAGAACAAATTTGAGTGAAATAATTTTATGCAAACACAGTCGTTTTCCCCCTTCACTTTTCCTGTTTCCCCTGATTGTCGTGTTATGTATACGACTGAATCCGGGATAATCTCATCTGAAATAATGAAGGATGTTCTGTAGCACGATTCAGTGTTCTTATCTCAGTGCTTCTCAGGCCTACAGCAACTGGACTTCCTCCATTCTACCTGTTACAAGGCAGCATTTGACACTGAATTTGCAATTTATCCGTATAGAAATGAGGAAAGCCTTCTGGGGCTTTACTTTCACTTTTTGAATCTACAAAGTTATAGCTGTAGTACGAGAGAAATAATTCAGGCCACCTTAAGAAAAAGGGTGTTTTCAATGTTTGCACCATGACAGGTTATAAACAAGTGTGGCATTTTTGCCATACTAGAAGAGAATGAACTTAGAATTTCTGTAAAGACAGTTCAGAAGAACCAAGGTGGGCCTTAAAAGTGGCTGAATCCATTTTTGCATTTGACAAAACTCTTTATTTAAAGCCTTGAAGGGGAAAAGCTACTCTCTTGCATCACAGCAACATACTGCAATTAGTAGAAAACAGCATAGGCCTTTCAAAGGATTGGTCTACCAGGATATTCAATTAGATACTCATTTACCACCAATTTCTGGTTGGCATTGACAAACATAGAAAATCAGATGTCCTTGCACTTTGAGGTGCAATGGCTCCGGGAATTCCCAGCCACTTGGGTAGTCACAACAGGGCTCACAAGTGAATTAAAGCAGCTCAGACAAAGCCGTGCCAGAGCTGGCCCAGTGGGGGAGCGGGCACAGGAGAAGGGTGAAGGATGGAGCAGGAAAGCAGCTGCTCTCTCTCTCTGCTGCACGCAACCCCTAGAGAAGCTCAGCTGGCCATTGAACTTCAGTTCAAGACTAGCCCACACCAAGACAGCTGCTTTGGTACCCCCGGGGGCCAAGCACGGGGGCCTAGTGAGAGAAAAATTAGCAACAAATTCCTACAAACCTGTAGGAATCTAGCAGAGACATTTTAATGTGTATATACTTTTTATATTCCATTCAGCCACTGACCTTTTACTTCCAAAGTAACATACTTGTAGTCAGCTCCCTGGTAGTCAATGAGACAGAGGTATGATCCCGCATCCGTGATCTTTACACTGGTGATTTGAAGCACAGCTCGCCCCAGTTCCAATTCATTTTGTAATAATGCTGCTCTTCCTATATAATCATGATGCTGGGATGAAAGGAATGCCTTCCCATTGCGAAGCGTGTAAACCTCTTTCGATTTTGGCTGACCTTGCCTTCTCTGCTCCCAGACAACACTTAAGAGTCCAAGGTTTAATGAGCCATTAACTGGGAATCTGCACTCCATGGTCACATTGCTCCCATACTCCACAACGTACAGCTGTTGAGGGACTTCAACTGTAAATAAAGCTAAGGTAGGAAAAAAAACCAAGTTTTTGTTGTACTAAAATATGTTGCATTTTCCTTTCAGCTTGGGCAAAAAGTGTCATATAGTCAAACATACAGTTACTGGGTTGACTACAATTTTCTAGGTAATTTTTCTTTCTATTCACGCAAACATTTTTACTATGTCAGTAGTATCTATACAGCAAATCATCTTCATTCTGTATGGATTTCAGAGTTTGAAAGATAAGGATGAAATAAGCCATTAAACAGTATTTTCACATATTAGAAATAACTTACGGCTAAATCAGTTGTTACACAGGGGATACTTTTCTGAAATTATGATCGTTCCTTGTATGTCCTGACATTCTAGTGAAAGCAACAATTAATTATGGAAATAGTAAGCCTGACTTTATTGTTCTTTAATAAATGAAAATCCAGTGTAACTACTGTGAAATCAATAAAGATGCACTGGATAAACATCACTGTGAATAACAGGAAAACATATGATTACAGTAACTTGGAGTAATTGCTGTGTAGCAATTATGGGTCTTCCACAAGTTTGGGAACACATGAATATCATCTAATCCCATGAGTCTTCTCAGCTGTGTACAATGCTATTTGAGAAAGTATGTCAAAATCATCTGCTTAGTCATTCAACATATCTGAAATTCTTCTTGTTATGAGTAGTTTACTAAAATTGTACTTGATACATGAAAGTTAATTTCATACAAAATTCAACATACATTGTTACTACTTTTAATATTTTACATGCCATATATTGGTAGATCTAACTCAGAAGTACTTGCAAATGTTGACAGTGTCACTCAGAAGACAAGTTCTTACAACTATTTATGCATCTTCCGCTTTTATTTTGTGTATTTGTGAAATACTAACAGAGAAAGCTGCAATTCCTTTAAGCGCCGTTTGTTTCTTCACCTTAATAACGACCGTAGTGACAGAGAAAAAAAGGCAAATGTGCCAAGCTGTTCCCTTTTATATTTATTGTTTGTGCTCTTATGCCTACACAGATAGTGTGAGCTAAGCTGCATTAATTTGAAATAAATTAAATGAGGAATACAGACTGCTGAATGTTACGTCTGCCATTAGATATTTACCCAAAATAAAGGAGAAGGTTTATCCCTAACAGCATCAGTGCTGGATGTGTTTTGCCTGCTGTAATCACCCCGAATCACCTTCCGCAGAGGAGCTCCCTACCGGCAGAAGACCAACGAGGGCAGTTCCCTGCCTCCTGGGTCAGTTGTTAGACCTCCCGTACCACTGCAAAGCACGGGGTCCCAGCAGAGCGTGGGAGGCGGGGGGGCAGCGGCCAGACCAGCCGGCCAGCAGGACTCCCCTGCACCTGACACTCCTCTGGTCCTGCTCTCCCTCGCAGATGGCCCAGGGGACAGAGCTGGCGCTAGCTGCTCACCGGGGACAGCAAGCCACGTGTGGGCTGAGAATCTGCAGCTCGCCTCTTGCAGTTCCCAGTGATGTAAACTGAAAGTCTGTAACCCCCGCAGCACTCGTCTCCTATTTTTCTTCCCCAATGGCCCTCTTCTGAATTTTGGCCAAACCACAGGCACGGACAAAGGGACACGCACGGTTGTACCTCAGCGCATCTAGCACTGAGGTTGTCCTAATTTTCAACTGGCTTACACCGTTTTGGTCACACTGCCTTTCATAGCTATGCCTGGTAATTCTGGACACCTCCTCCATCAATATGGCATGCTTCAAAGAAGCCAGATTTGGGAAAGTGGTGGGCATCTGTCCTCTGCTCGATTAATCCAAAATGCCTGCTGTAAGGCATTGCAGAGCAGAGGCTCCATCCATGAAAGGACCATGGAAGGTGCTGAAACACGTGTGCTAAGGGTGTCCCGGTATCATTATACTGGTCCTAGTGATTAGACTGAATGGCAGTACCTCTCACCTGAAACTGCACAGAGCTGCATTTCCAGTAACAGGACTGTCACGATTCCAAACATTTTCTCAGGTGAATCTGAAACAAAGGCAGAATTGCAACATAGTTTTCAGCAACTACCAACTACTCTTCAAAATCTATCACAGCTAAAAATCAGCAAAAAATAGAAGTATTTACATTTACGCTAGAAATAATGGAAATTCTGATCAAAATAACCCATGTGTACATGTGAAGTATGAAACACTGAGCTGTGGCACAGAAAGGAGAGAAAAAGCACTTCTGCAGCTTTACCCTTAAAGCTTCCAGTTAGTAGTGATTTACCTGGACAGAGTTTAGACAGCCTCTCATTGCAACTGTACCTCTGAACAGTATAAAGAATTGATGGTGGACTCTCACATGCAGGAAAGCTTTATAAACATGCACAAGCAAACTTTTTAAACTGCCTGCACTAACACCTTATCTACTTTACAAGATCACTAACCCTGATTTTATTTCAACTCTATTCTGCACACTTTTTGAAAATACTTGCTATCTGAGTTCTTTAACCTCAAGGACAGCAGATACCTGGAATTCAGCGTAAGGTACGGGAAATCTCAGGACCAACTGAATTAGAAGTCCGGTTTAGAGTGGCTTAGGTTTTAGTGCTAAGTGCTGTTAGTTCTTTCTCTTTACACGTGGCAGTACCTGGCACGTACAAAGTACCTTGAATTACTTACAGTAAAGAAAATAGCCCTTAAGTAATGCATCAGGAAGGAGAAAGTCCGATTTTAGAGTATCTTCCTGTATCAGTAACAAACAAACTATTATTTGTACTTTCACAGGCAGATGAACATAACTAAAAAAAGTGACAAAATTTATAACAGAACTAATAAGATGATAGATAAGAAGGAAAGATTACTTCCAATGAATCAACATACAGTAACATAATTTGAAAAGTTAAAGAGATCCAGAAATAAGCACAAGGAAGTAAAGAGGAGAAGAAGCAATTTTAGACTTCCCCAGAGCTAGGCTTACTGGAGAGACTTTCAGATTTTACTTCCTCATTCATCTGCAGCTCAGCTTGAAGCATTCTGTCTCTGATTCTCTCAGGTACTGCATTTTTCTGATTGCTTCTGCTCTTGCGCTGTCAGCAACTCAGACAGTCAGGATCAAGGCTTTGCCAAAGTTAGCAGACAAAATTAGTGGACTCATCCTGGAAATTCGGACCTTAATTTTTTGTTCTCGTCCATAAAGGTGGATGAGCAAACTACAGTAAGCAGTTTATTATATGTAAGTGAAAACTACTGACCTTTATCAGAAGGCTTGACTGAGGGGAAACTATCTAATATGTGATAAACCCTAGTTATTTTACTGTATGAGAAAGGAACTAATTAACAATATCCGGCATTAGTATCTTCATTTCTCAGACGCACAAACAAATATCCTGTTCAGCCCTTACAGCTGGGTTAAATTTCACTTCATTATGTATCCACTATACTGTTTCACATTTAATATTAGAAAGAAATTTACCATCCCCCATCTCCTGCTCTGTTCACTCTTCTACATACACTGCTACGTGCAGATGGTTGGACATAGAAGGAAGAAAACAGAATGAAGAAGGGAAAAGTATTCCAGGTAAATGTTTAGATCCTTAGCTTGGCCTCCCTGTGGGATATGTGAGGTTGGTTTGCTCTCTTGTTGTACACCGAAAACCTAGAGTATGTATCTTGTATAATGTAGAGGATGGGACATTTTTAAAATATGCATATTATTAAGAGTAAAAGGAAAAGACAAAATTAAGAGAATAAATAATTAAAGACCTATAGCCATCATAATTACTAAATATCAAATAAGAGCAAATCTTGCCAGGCCAGATGGATTAGTGTAAGAAGAGCATGACACATAGCATAAATAAGTAAAAGAACCCAAATAAGGTAACATATTCTCATTTGATACTGGAAGCAGAGTCATGAGATGCTTGTGAAGAACAGCAAAGACCTGTGTTACAAGCCATCTTACTTTATTCTCTGTTATCTCACTAAGAGACATTAACCCATTGCTCTACTCCAGTGTAATCTACCCATGCAATTTAATAACATAGCTGTGTAAGGCATTGAGGGAATTTCTATAAGATCTGCACCAGCATCTGGAAGGTGTTTTTTCTGAGCTTTAATATCAGCCATTCACTGCGTTCCAGAATAAGCCTCATTTTTTCCCTGTCTTTTGAGGACATAGGCATGCCCTATCTTGCAGAGATCATCGAGCCCTACGATCCAAGCAAGTAAGTACACCACACTGTCTTACTTTCAGCTGGCTACAGCATATTTCCCTTAAGCAAAAAGCCATTTCTAAAGCATATTCATCACCTGTGTGTTGCAACTTCATAGCGGTATGACAAATAAACCTTGCACCATAGAAACAGCACCTACTGGTCCTGGCAGCTAACTTCTTAGCTGGAATCCACATCTGAGAACATGGGGAAGTAGCATGACATTTCAGCAGCAATTTGGAACCTGTCAACAAATGAATTTCCCAGACCAACTCCAGAAGAAAAAGCAAGTTTTCACACAATACTGTGTAATTGTGAAAATGAAGCTGCAGAGAGTTGAGGTGATGTAAGACATAGGATCACACATATAAAAACCATCGTACCTTTTATGAGTTGCAATAGTTCCAATGAGGATGTGAGGCCTAAGACTAAAAATTTGAGTGGGGAAAATGAAAACAAACACTTGACTACATGAATGGAAAATGGCAGGGAAATAATCTTCTGTCTTTATAAAGCTTTTTTACTTTATTGAAAGTACTAAGTTGAAACCCATATTTGATTTTCCATGGCCCAAAAGAAACACAGTCTGACAAATTTTCTCAGTGAGTGCTGAGTGAACTCCAGAGGGCAGTGATAATCAACCGCTAAAATTCCACTACTAGATCAAAAGGACACTCTGTGTAGTTTCCCTCCTTTGGACTGGACTGATCACCTCTACGACTTTAGTCCTGGCCAAAGCTGACATATACACAGAGATTATAACACTGATCTTTAAAAAAACAAACAAACAAAAAGTAATTTTTGGTCAATGGAATGCACCAGTTCATGTAGAAACTCCAGCAGCAAGCCAAAGTTGTCCTCATAACAACTGAGAAAGATGCTTCTTGTTCCCTCAGAAACTTTAGACTCAGCATACCTCTTTCAAACTGCACAAGTCTGTAGCTGTAGGCCACAACACTGCTTTCAACATATTATTCAATTTTCAACTTAAAGTATATACTTCACTCATTTTACAGACAGAAATAAAGATGTTCTTATCCTAATAGAGCTATACGCATGATGCTATTAGGATGCTATTAGGAAGCAGAAGAGGTGTTAGAGGGGGGAAGTATCAAATTCTACAACCTTACTATTAGCTAGCTATTGAGCAAATAGCTACTTCGAAGCTGCTGTGCTTTGCACAGCTCTATTCGGCATGCATATGCCTCCTGCATCATGTTTTGGGGAACACCCAGGCTGCGAGCCCAAGTGGGTTGCTGGTTGAGGTTAGCACTAGTCTGCTCAGAAATGTTAAGACAGAGGTCCAGAAGTAGAAATGCTAGGGACACTTGAGGCTCAAAAGCTTAAGCTCCTCTGACTGAAGGTGTTTCCACAGTTAGGAAGCAGCTGAGCAAAGGAGTTTTGTAAATTGTTGTGTCAGATGTCACATACTTAGTCAGGGCGTAATCCTGAATCCTGTGGCGTTCCCAGATTTCTTAAATGGAGCAATACCACGATCATCTTTGCAGAGGATTAAGCATGTTGCCTGAATCCTGCTAGCCAGTGGGACAGGGCCCTTTGTATCCACCTCCTAGCTATATACGATGGCCAGAATCTAATCCTAAATTAGGCAACACAATGCAAAATGAAAATGTGGCAATAGGTTGCAAAATTATTCTATAAAAAATAATATGCTAGTGCAGTAGGTAAGCCAACGTAATGAATTAAAAAGTAAGTATCTCTCATGTATTGTGAAGAAGAGGTTAGACAGAGCACTAAATTCTGTTCTCGGAGGCATACACGTCTGAGGAAATAATTTGGCCTTTGGCCTGTAATGCCCTCCCTTATCGACATGTAGCAGACTTCCTAAGTAATGTTCTTGTCAAAAATCTTTGACAAGATTTAGGTTGGTTCTAGAAATAGGATAGTTTATCTGTGATGTAATCTTCAGATTTCAGGGCCTGTTTGTGCAAGTCTTCACTCTCATGTGAGTCTTGACACAGCAATGATGAACAGCTTTCTGAACCAGAACGTAACTGTGATGATCCCAAACAAGTCACAGATTATTTTGTAATCAGTTCCTTAGCAATAAATATTGAAACCTCCGACTGAATCATATGAACTGTGAATTCAATTCCATTCCTTTCATCCATGTATCTGAAAGATAACAGCACTTTCCTTAGATAAAAGGAGCATCCTCCTACGAGGATGCCTTTAGTAGCCTTGTTATGTTTACTGCCAACACAAAAACAACAAAGGACAGAACAGGGCAGGACAGAGTCTTCACTGCGCTGTCTGCTAAACAAACACAATCAGAGACACCACCGCTGATTCAGAGATCTTACAGTCTAATAAAGCATGCATAATCCTTCCCTGAAGACACTGTTCGACCTGTTGAAATGTTCAGATTCCAGATAATGGACAACTAAGAACACAAAACGCATTTAGCATTTACTTAAGGATGCTTCACAGCTCAAATGAGGTGAGTTTCGTGGATAGAGGGCAAAACTTCTGGAATAATCAGAACTGTTGGAAAAATTAAACAAGCTTTCAGGCACATGAGCTCTTCATGAAGTTTAAAACAGAAGTCAAAACTACATACAGGTTGAGATTAATTCCTCGGACTTCAGTCTGAAAGGATAAAGGACTAAAGAAAAAGTACTGGGTACTTTTAGAGTTAAGTGGATATTTTAAACAGACTTTGCCTATGGAGCAATCTGGCACCTGTATAGCATTTATCATGTGACAACACTCAGTTTTACGCAGTATAACACAGGCCTTCTTAAGAAGTTCCTAGAAGGAAGCAAAGGATGGGATGTCCCCGTCCACAGCTGGGAGCAGGAGGACAGTAACATTACATCACAGAGGTAGCTGGAGGTAGGACAGATTATCTGTGCCTACCTCCACACACACAGTGAAGTACGGTTTAGCAAATAAGACATTGCAGGCAATCTGAAAGACTAGTGAGAAATCCTGATCTCATGGACCTTATTCTAGACTTGAAATAGCAGTCTTGCTACTGTTTTTTTCATTCTTATGTTCAATATTTTTACTCTGCCTCAAGCATGCTCTGTAACCTTGGAGAAGTCACTTCAGCTCGCTTTTTTCCTTTTCCCTCTCATATCTTTTGTATTTTTGTACTGCAAGGACATGCCTGCACAAAGCAAAGTATAATGCCCTCTAGAAATATCCAAGAAAGACAAATTCATCTGAAAACCAGAAGTATTCAAACTATGGTAACATGGCATTCCTCTTCGGACCGGTTTGGCTGAGAAGGAAGCATTAGAGAAATACCAGGTTAACGTACTGCTTCACATGGCAAAGCTAGTTTGTTTTGAGGTAGCTATGAGGAGCAAAGCTGTACATTCATTTCATTGGAAAAAGGACTACCTGCTTACTTGCATATGTACACTGCCTAAGATTGTGGGGTCTCAACCACTATGTGCTTTCTTTGTCTTTGTTATTGAAATTCCTTTCGCTTTTGTGCATCCACAGGCTCCAAAAGCTTCCTCCTTCCAACCTTCTCACTTGTGCAAAAGGGCACAGCCTTATCAACATTCACTTGAAGTGACTGAACTGATTTCGCACTCAGTGAAGGATCCTGCGTAAAAAAAACAACAGTAAAAAAACCAAGGCCAAAATAAAGCAAAACAAAAAAATCAGTACTGGTGTCCTTATATAAATTACGTCTGTACCGTATCTTGCCAACGGAAAGAAGGTACTTTGTTTTCTTCTCAGGGGCTTCATTTAAAAGTTAGCGATGCATACAGTGAAAATTAACATTTGTTCTGCAGTCTGTTTCACAGGCCTGTGCCATTATATCCTGTGGACACACTTTCTGCCATCACCCTCTTTATTCTACCCCCTCACCTGCTCTTGCCTTCTCTGCTGGTTGCATCCTTATGCAGGCACTTGCAGTCCGCCTCGCTGCGCACTCAATTCATTCCTGGGTCCTTTGCTTAAAATCACCTGTGGCAGGTTATTTGCACCATTTGAATCTGCTCCTCACCACACTTCAGCTTTCAGGTGAGAATATGCCGTTTCTCACTTCCCTCTTTGTTTTCCTTTGTGACTAATTTTTACCGACTCTGCATTGTGTATCTATCACCTGTTGTATCTTTTCACTGTCACTTTTTTGTTCAACTTTAAATACAGCAATTTAAATGCAATAATGCAACTTCAAATATAATAATTTTTGCCATACAAGGCAGACACCTGTTAGCTGTTAGCAGCAGCACGGAATAATACAGGCTAACACTTCTGAGTGACACGCTGCAATCCTCCTTTTATATCTCCAACTTTACTGAAAGAAAGACTTTTCAGAGAAGGACAAAAAATTCTCTTCTTCCTAGTCAGTGTTCATCCCGGGAAAGCAAAAGGTGAAATTCCTCAGAAATGCTGTAAAATCGAAACAAGTCAGCAGTGGTAGGGAATTAATAACAAGCAAGAGAAAATAAGCAGAGATATATTGATATAAATAAACAAATACACAATTTTTTTTCTTTTTATAACTCCTCTCTGAAATTCAGAATGAAAGATTTATAAACAACAATATTCCAATTCATTAGCTGTAGAGGCTTCCTAGCACCACTGTTCTGCCTTCACCTATGACAGACGAAAGACTGAGTTGGAAGACTCGTAGATTCAGGTTATAAAATTCTTCCCCAAGCTTTGAAGTTATCTGGACCTGTGTCTTAAGACTTGGGGCTTACTCCATCCTTGGTTCAGAATCAGAGTCCACTCCCTGAAAATCATTTGAAAACCAACGTCATTTTAAAAACTCCTAAGAATACAGAAAAAAATCAGCAATCCACCAGCCAAGAAATACAATAAATATAGTTTTGCATTTTAGCAGCATTATACTCACATCAGATCTTTATGCAACCATTGGAAGAATCAGGTCAATGTAGCAGCTAAGATTCCCAAGCTTTTACAGACAAAGTAGCTCTATTATATTTGCACGATAGCAGCAGCTGTCCACCTCTCACAGTCAGTTGAAAACACGTACCAATAACGCAGCCCTCAGGCTGATCTTCTTAAAGCTTAATGTCACTTGAAAATGAGTGACTCTCTTAAAAGGAAACCACCAAGTTTCTTAGGAATTTATAAGCGGTTCCAGTTTCATTTTGATGTTTCATGCTGAAAGTACTCTGAGTTCAATGCTCTGTGTTCCTGAGAATATTGCATCCAAACAAGTTTATTCAAAGCATCCAGCAGAGTTTTTCTGGATTTCTGGATTTACATCCTCTTGGGGCAGTATACAGCCTCAGAATCTGAACATCTTGCTAGGACCACTCCGCATTCAAGAAACTATCAAGTTACTTTTTTTTTTTTTTTAATTCTCTTCATGTTAACCTTACAAAACTTCTTACAGGGATTAGCTAACATTTGCATAATACATTTCCTGTCCATTTTCATCAATATCCATCTAAAAATACATCACACTGAGGGTAATAATACACTGGTGCCCAGAGAGATTGTGGAATCTCTGTCCTTGCAAATATTCAAAACTTGTTAAGATAAATCCTGAGCAAGATGATCTAAGTTGGCCCTGCTTTGAGTGCAGGGGGTTGGACTAGATGATCTCCAGAGGTCTCTTCCAATATAATTCATTCTTTTAAACCACATCACCTAACTCACCGGGTGTCTCTTGTGCATTTTACTGTTATTACTATGCACTACTTACTTCTATACTGCAGGTCAACACTTTATCTTTTAATTTCTGACCGCATCATTGCTGTTACCAACTGTTATTTACGAGTCATGTCTGCAAAAAGACTCCCTTCTAATCACTGTTTTTCCTTTATTTTTTAGTGCAAGTAGTCATATGTTTTTCTAATCTTCAGTGGGCTGTACAACTGGGGAAAACAAACCAGTGTTCTGTTCCTCTTCCTAACACCCAGACTATGGTACTGCTAGCATTTAATAACTAAACGGAGACCTTTCTTTCTCGCTTTTGTTTTTGTATTATTAAGGCATTAACCTGATTACATAAAAGGATTATCCATTCCTTGCTTCAACATTTTAGGAAACAGAACTAGGAATATTTTTTGTAACTGGATTTCAGTTCTGACTAGGCAGTTTTTATCGTGGGTTAGAACTATGCTTTAATTCAGCTATCAGGACTCAGCAAGAAACTTGGTTTAATCGGTATCTTTCACCTCCCTAAATGCAGAGCTGCGTCATAATAACAGTTCTGAAAAGGTACTTAATTTAGCAGGGGGAAAGGATTTTAGAAAACTGCTTCCAAAGCCAGCAGAAATGCTAGAGTGAGAAGTACTGAAAACACGTACATTCTCACTATTACATGGACTAAATATTTTTGTCTAAACTCATGAAAGAGACTGATCTTGATGGAATAATACCAGATGTAAATCTGAAATTTTTTTAATGCTCAAATTCTACCTTCTTCTCTGCACAATATTTCATAGATAAAGCAGACATATTAGAGTGAAAATAAATAACATGTTAGACAATGAGGTAACCGCTCTTCTAAAAAGAACATTATTTGTTCTACATTCACAATTATACTCATTTACATTCCTTGAACAGGGAAACTCTTAGAAGATGATACAGTTTAGTAAGCAGCTCTATAGAATGTGTGCCCAGTCAGTTCACCAAGCAGAACAAATTCATTTGCTGTTTCAATACATGTCTAATTGCAAATGGTCACTAGTGAGCTCACATTGTGCTGGTAAAAAGAGCCTTTGGTATGCTGCCTGGTTTGCATTTTGCCTACCCACTAAACCTTTTGAGAATTGATGGATGGCAGTTCTCATGCGTGGGGAGCTTCTTTGAACTGCTCTTTACCATCCCTGCTCTTTTCGCCACATCAGGAAGCAGCGGTACCGAAGAAGGGCACTGCTGAGTCTAGGTCTGAAGGAACAGTACACTATTCTAGCTTCCTAGCTAAAGAGCAGAGGTAGAAGGAGCACGTATCTGTCCTTTGCCAGGATTGTAGAGCTGTTGTAACTTCTGTATTGGGCACACTATTGCTGAAAGTGAAGTAAGCTTCTTGCATTGAAAGAATTCCATCAGCAGGTTACATTTGATGGAGATAATGCAAACGAGACCTGTGAGCTGGATGGAACTTACTCATAATTCTGACTTGATTTACACTTGCATTGATTTGCCATGCTTTCTGCCTTGCAACAGAGTTGACAAAAACTGAATATAGACAAAGCGGATCACATACCAAACAGGTAAGGACTGCCAGATCATAAAGATCTGTGCTGCATCCACCTTTTGTTGGTCAAGACAGGTGAGAACCTTGTGAGTGCCACTGTGCAGGACGAAACAGGCATTTGGGGGCTGCCATCCCCAGAACCCCATGATTCCAGATTCTGGGATCACTTCAGGGTTGAGAAGACAACAGCTGCCTCGACAACTTGGGAGGTTCTGGTGACTGAAAAGAAGGCTCACACCCTACAAGCCCACGCGGCCCATGAGTGATGGACATAGAGGAGGATACAGTGGTCTCCTCCCCATGGGTTTCTCAGATGAGTTGGTGTGGGATACACATACTCTTCTGTCTCCAGAAAGTTCTGCATCACTTGGAAGACTGCTCCAGGTCAAGACAAGGGATAGCTATGACTTTATCCCCATGAGTTCTAGCTGGTTTGAAAACATGCACAATGCTCCACAGTTCCAGTGTGACCATGAAAATTAGATCTCCTACTACCTGGTACAGAGCAAACAATCTCAATGAAATCACTGTTATGCTACCTTTTTACCTCTTTTATTTTCCTCAGTGAGTTTATCTTGTGTGTTGTCTTGGCTCAGGAAGCTGTCCATGTGTAACCTGACCTTTCGCCAGAAAAACTCCAGTGACCTCTTTGGCAGCTATCAGAAATCAATGGATTGGATGGTAGGCCACCTGCAGGAGACAAAAAAGTCCACCAGGGCCAGAATTATGTTTGATCTGTGATTTACAAAAAAGAATTAAGGTTGCCTGATGTCCTTAACACTTTCAGTAAAAGCAAAGGGGAGAAGGTGGCAGCAGGATAAGATCCATGCTCTTTTTATATGTGGGAACGGGGGAAATCAATCTTTCTAAAACACTTCTTCCTCCCTGATGCTTTTACTGTTCTCGTACCTCCATTTTACCCTCCACCTGCCACCAGCACTTGAAGGCCTGGCTTGTTTGTGGCCTTCCAGGAAAAGGCAAACAGCCTATGCAAGAAGGAAATTCTATGCAAACACACTTTGGAACAAACAAGATTTTTTTTAACAGGATTTATTCATAGCAGAGTAAAGAAGAGGGCAGAAAAGTATGAGCAATGTGCAAGTCATGCAAAACCCATAGGTGTTGTGAGGCAGGAAAGGCAGGCGATAACCCTCTGCCAGAGTTACTGTGGCTGATGGATGTCCCACCTGGAGTCATGGTGCCTTTGCTGCATACCACGATGCCCTTCTATGGGTGACTCTGCCTGCAGCAAGTCCTTTGGGAAGGCACGTGGAGCACAGACTGGAGGGGAGGCACAAGCAGAGTGGGGGACTGCAGGTACCCTATGCAGAGATCAAATAGCAAATATTGCTGCAAAGCTGGTCTTCAGAGGCTAGTGGTATCTCCCGATATGCTCATTCTGCCAGAACTAGAAGGAAGATAGATCTCTTGCCTGCTTCTGCTTCACAGCTACACTAAACATTCCTTTCCATTCCTGACAATGTATGTTCAGCTTCCTCACTGTAATACAATTTCTTCTATAGTTCCATGCTTTTGCAATTTCAGATTCATTACTCTCTCAGCTACAGCATGTCCTTTTGTGTCTAGATTTGTCTGCAGATGCTGAGATTTCCTCGGTAAGGAAAGCAAGAATCTCCTTTGTTCTCTCCCAGCTTGACAGAAGAGGTATCCAGGGTTACTTCACAGTCACCTGCACCATCTTCTACTTGTTCTGAGACAGCTCTAGCCATAATAGATTTCCTTGGTGCATTCTCATTCTGGCAAAGGGGAGCAGGAGGCTTAGTGCATCTGCCCCGAGCCAGTGAGCTGCCTGGGGCATCTGCTGAGCACAAAAGTACTTGGCAGGTACTTGGCAGGGACAATCACCTGGATTGTCTGACCATAGAAATATGGAGCAGGAGACAGGGAAGTAGGGAAAATATGCCACAAAGGTCCCTACTGTTAAAACATCCCACTGTTAATATCTCTGCCATTTTGCAGGTTAACCCAAGGCTGGTTGATATGCTGTTGGTACATGTCTCCAGGATATTAAAGTTATCTTTTGGGCGAAAAGAAGGAAAAAAGGACGTGCATCCTACATGCTGTTCCATGAAAAGCCCTGCTGGTCCAAAGGCAGTGATTCTATTTTTCTTATTATTTGTTATCCTTTAATGTAATTGTTATTACATAAGTAGAACTGGTATTCTACAAGGAACAAAATGAAATGGCATATTCTGTAACAGGCCGCCAAACTGCAAATGAACAAGCCCTGAACCCAAATAACAATGAACCGGTTCTGAGTTTGCATATGAATCTGGCTTTTCTGAGCAATTTGGGGCATCTGAAAGTGCTTGGTCATCAGCAGGACAATGCGGCTTACTGAAACACAGTCTGCTCTGGCTTCCTACTCGATTTTATTTTTCTAGACAGCCAAACACTGAAGTACCACACAGAAATTGTTAACCAAAAGAAAATAACACTGTTAAAAACATAGTATTTAACTATAGTTTTTATGTTGGGATCAGAAGGTATTTTCTCTCTCCGAATTCACATGATCTAAAAGTCTCTTATTACTGGTTCGCTGTGTATTTGCCCTCTGTCAAGACTAGAAAGTAACTGTGTCAAAATGACTCATGGCACAGGAGGACCAACGTGTGGGCCTCTCTCCCTGTACTGACAAAAAGGAAGCCCAGAGAATTAGCTTACAATAAAAGTCTAACTATTAAGAGGGCTAAAATTAGGTTTAAAAAGTTTCATTTTGGATGTCAAAGGAAAGCAAAGTGCAGTTTATTTAGAGTGAACAGGTCTTTTCACATAATCTCTTACGTATTACAGCTCTTGCCTTTCTAGCAAAGTAGCAAAATTTCAAGCGTCCTATCAGCCAAGCGTCCTATCAACCACTCAGGAGCTCAAGCACTGGCATTTTGGGTGGCAAGGTGCAGCTGCAGAATTTTTAAATGTATTTAAAACCTCTTATGTCGTTATTTTACTTATCTGATGTACAGTGAGGTTAACAATAACGCAGCAAGCGCTGACTATATGTGGAGAAAAAGCAATAGATTTCTGTCAAAATGAACAGAACCAAAGGACGCATCTGAAGTCAGAACTGTTTAAGAGGTCTGCTCGTAGTGCAAAGCTGTGGCATGTAAAATTACAGAAAAATTCAGTCATGCTTGTGTGGATTAAGCAAGGAAATACACATGTATTTTTCCCATTAAAATAAGACATTGTTATTACTGCGGCTAAACAAGTTCTAACCAACTTTCTGCTTTAATGACTTCTAAATCCATAACGTTGAGGATGTTTCTATAAAATAGCACAGGTCAAACATACATACTTGGGCCAGTCAAGTCTGAAGAATTCAGAAGCATTATAGTACTTTCCCCTGTTGGAAAAACATACATAAAACAATTTTTGCTTATTTTTGAGTTTTATAAGGAGTACAATAAAAAGATTGACTTTGGTTCCGTGATACCAAGCAAGCACTAATAGCACTGCCTTGCAAAGGGTGATTAGTTAAGAGAAAAGAATAGCCTTTTCACATTTGCTTTGATATGCACATAGCTGTTGCATTCCTCCAACAGGAAGCATAAAATGAAGAGGTTGTCTTGAAAAGGCATTATATATAAGGTAATATGAAACCATGTTTGTGCACAGAAGAGAGTCAATGCTTTTTCCACACATGGTCTAAAGATTTCTGAGCCCATTCCTATGCTCTGGGAATAACTAAGAATTATCCATTCCCTTCAATGACACCAGGATCAAGACCTCAAAAAGTGGATGTCAGGTTTGCATAGTATCTATGAGGAACCAAACAGCAAGAACCAGTATTAAATATGCAAGGGCTGCAATGAATTAGAGAAATCGTTTTACAGTAACTTTTTAACTTGACTTGGGTCTACTGACTTAATTATGGTTCTCAAAAGCATTTTTCTATCCTACTGCAGTTTGCTGAGACATTATTAAACACAGCTTCACATCAGTTAGATTGGATACTGCTACCAGGGCAGACCTCAGCTGAAGGTTCAGGATGTCTTTAGGATCCCATGATAGACTCATCTATTTCAAACTGAAAAATAAAACCCGAGTACAAACAGATTCCAGATCTCCACTCTCTTTTCTGTGGGAGTCAAGAGAAGAATGACATGAAATGAAAAATAAATGATGGTATAGAGACAGATACTATACTGCACCCACATCTTAGACATTTGAGTTTTCAGAAATGCCACAAGTAGTCCTGACACCTAGCATCAACAAATCAGAGAGCAGGAAAAAAACAAAACACAAGAAAGGCAAAATATATTTTATTAAAAATATATAATTGTGAATAGCATTGTAATAAATAATTCTAATCTGTGAATTTCTTACACACAAAGTTATGCACCTAGCAAATGTAACAAATGAATAGCTGAAAACTTGAATCCAGCAGCATGTGCTCTGAGCATTTCTTAAGAAGTCACATGAGCATGGATTTCACGTCCTTGAAGTCTGAAGGTTCCCTTTCTATTTCCAAGATGAATTAAAAGGACTTGAATAAAAAGCCAGTCCAAATCAAGAGCTGTTCTTCCTGAAGATCTAGCTGCATCTTCTCCAAATGGTAAACAAGAAGAGTGACCAGCAGTAAGCAAGGCGTACCAGCTACATCACACGTAGAAATTATATCCCCAAAAGAACTTCAGAGCAAGAAATTTAAGCAGCTCAGTATTACATAATTAATTCCAAATCATGGTGTCAAGAGGGTTACAGAATCTATTTCGGGCTTAGCTGTGGGTGACTAATACTTTAAAATCTACAATAAGGACAGAAAATGCCCTATTCTGTATTGTTGCACTCTAATATTTTATGCAGATCAAAGTATTAAACATTTTCTTTACAAGTTGGAAAGCAAAATCTCTGCAGGGAATGCAGGCCTCTGTGCAGAAAAACAGTCCAGAAGATGGACTACTCTAGAACTAGCTACAAAATTCATTATGGTCACAGACCTAAAGTGCTTTACTTTAAAGATACTTTTGAATGAAACATGTCCTTGAAAGTGCATAACCTTTATCTAAAGCATAAACGTGGATATTTGAGTAAATATCTCCATACCTAGTCACATATATAAAGGCCTGAATCCAAGGGCTTTTTACACTATGATAATTCCATTAGCTTCATTGCAGTTTTACCTGACTTACAATGATACGGAAGAAAACTGCAATCTCAGAATAAAAACCAAAAAAATGAAAATCCCCCTTCAATAAACAGAATGCAGAACTTCAGGTGTCAAACATTCACTGAGGCAAAAGAGCTTTCCTTGCTTAAACTAAGTCTTCTCAACTTGCTTATCTGTGAAAGGAAGAATTACAAGAAAAATTTATCAAATACAAGGATTAATTTTGAAGCCACAGAACATTTCATGGCTTTGTGACTCTTTTCTCTAGAGTTTGGAGGCACCAAAAGTTTCCTTCATTGTCAAAATTAATGTTCTAAAAAATGAAATTAATGAAAGGTCAGATAAAACAGAAACAGAAGGTAATCATGGAAGGAAAGAAATGAGTAGTTCAAGCACACTCGTGGGAAGTGCTCTCCTAACACATACAGACAGTGGAATTGCTGGGGCTTCGAATCCCCATTCTTTTCAAAGTCCAACCCATTCTTCAGTGTCTAGTCTTTTGGTTTCCCTACTAGCATATCCTCAAGCCGTAACTACCTGACCTCAAGACATTTCTGTGGGACTGGCAGGCATACCTCTGTTTGTTCTTATTCATTACAGTAAAGTGTGCTAGGGAGGGATTTGGAACGTAATGTAAATGCCTTGGAAATTGGAGAGAAAGTGAAAGAAAAACCCCAATTACTCCTTAGTTTGTTTTAGGAATTTCAGAGATTTGGTCATTTATTTTCCTGAGACCACGCTTTGCTGAGACAGAATCTCATAGCTTGAGACTTGCTTGAGTGGCAGGGATGCCCTAAAATCTCCTTCCTCGTCCCCTTCCCCACTATCCTGCACCACTCTGTCACTCGTGCTGGCAAGTTTTTCTGTAACAAAAGCGTGGGATAGATGAAGGACTGATTTGGCTTTATATATCCCCACATCAATTTTTTTTACACAATTTTCTTTTTATTTTTAAAAACAGATTAGTTCTTTGATATAACTCCCAGTACAGCCATACAAACTGTTGTGATGGTGAGTCTATAAGATGCAGAATGGGGGGCCATATTTCTCCTGAAGGCACTGTCTGTTGAAACAAAAAATTGAATAAACTAGCCACGAATCAGGCCTCTGCTGGTTTATGAGATGTAAAGACTGCAGATGAGATGTGCTGTATAAAATGTGCTACTGCTTTTCCTATTATGATTTATACTTACATTTCAGGTCTTCCTCTTCAAAAGAAGTATTTCTGCAATCATGTTTATCCTCATTTTTGGACAGCTCTTTAAATAAACCACATACATAGAGAAAACAGTTAGCATAGCTTTAACTTTTCATATAGTGATAAATCTTTGTTAAAACCTGCTGTCCCAGGCTTTCCAGGAATTGTGTGATTGAAATGCAGGCAAGGGAAAGGTTTAATACCAAAAATCTTGTCTGTTTTGGGCAAGAACACTTAAAAAAAATGCCAGTAACAACTAACTTTTGACAGAACAGTGCAGTTTAAAGTGGTCTCTGAATAAAACCAAACACCAAATTAAAAAAAAATCCCATAAGCCACCATGCGAGGATTTTAATTTCTTCTCTTCCTCAATAAATCTTAACTCTCTCTTCCTCTTCCCCTGTTTCTCACTGTTATGGTGCTACTGAGACCCATTCACCGAGCTTTGCTAAACAGCACCAGCATCTCAACAGGAAGAAACAGAAGATATTAAATAAGCTACAGCTTCTCCCTGTAACCCTCAGGGCTCGGGCAACCTCTCTGTCCTCAGTGTTGTGACACAGAGCTTCCCATGTACATTACAATACCGGAGGCAGCACAGGGTAGTGCCAACGTAATTTGCAGCATAAGAGTCTGCACACCAGGTTTTGCTGCCATCACAAGGTGTACGTTGCAGGGAACATGTCTTATCCTATCCTAAACTTATCAAAACACGGGAAACCCCTCTGTCCCTCTCTTGTTTGTATCAGGGCTGCATCAGCTCCTGGAACAGGTATGCTTTTTTTTTCATCTTTTCCTTTTAAGTAACTAATGAAGTATCCCAAAGTATTAAGTGTTTACCTCACTCTTTAACTGTAATATATAGTTGTTACTTAAATGGAAAGTAGAATGCAAAATGGGAGGTGAATGTAATTTTGCCTACGGTTGTCATAATTACAGAACAAATTCACAAGCAACTATTTCCATGAGAGTGATGCTGATCTAGATTTACGCCATGCTGTACATACTTGCCACATTCATTGATGCATTAGCCAGACACGCTCTATTGACCTTATTTTCTTTAGTTGAAAGAGAATAAGAGAGAAAATCAAAAAAGAAACAAAATACTCATTTGTGATCTAGGAGAGGCTCAAGCACATTAGTGGGAAGAGCACTCTTGCCACAGTGTAATCATTCATTCTCAAAACACTTCATTTCTTCAAATCCTCTAAAATACATTCTTTACTGCCCAGTTTTTCAGTTTCCTTTCCAGAATACCTTTAAGCCAGAACTCCTTGACACTAGGCACAAGGTTTGACTGAAAAGTACTTGTTCAGTGGTATGCTTTCACCCCTAATTTGAATTTATTAAACAATAAGGAACAAAAAGAGAATCATCTTCTCAGTGTTCTGGGGGAAAAAAAAGTTCATATTCCAGGAAGGTTCCATCCTTAAAGAACCTTCCTTTATTTCAAGAATCACCTGTCTGCTCATCTTTGACAGCTTGGGTTTTAAAAGAAATACAATGTCACTACTAGTTTACTTTCTGAATTAACTTGTAGGTTATGACATCTATATATATCTAGATAGATAGATATACACACACACACATATCATAAATATATACATATACATGTATATCATAAATATTTCTCAAGCAACCTAGGAAACTTCTGACCTTCATCTAAAATCCCCAGATGGGAATCTTCTGAGAAGCCAAGGATCTCTGCTGGCCCTTCTTCCACTTTCATGTTCTGCCCCTACTCCTATCACATTCTTAGGACAAATATATTCTTAGACACACAGGGTTGTGTGCAGCCCTCTGTAGCCTGTAGCCATCATCTGCAAGCGTGTTAGGATTACAGATACCTCTCCCAGAACCTGTGTCCACAGCACCTGTGCTGGAGAGTAGTCTGTGACCAAAAGACTGAATATCTGCATTTAGTTCTATCTCATATTTCATGAACCTGAAATTTCAAGTGTAGACTTTGCTGATAGGTGCTTTTGTGTGATTTTCAGCCAGAATACAGTGCCGTTTCTAGTTTTCATTAGGAAGGAGGAGAGCTCTTGAAATACTGCTTGAAAAGATATTACAACACAGCATTTGCTTTGGATCCACCTGGATTTCATGCCAGCTACCCATCTGCACATACTACAAAATTTGAGAATTTCCAGACGAGGCACTAGTCCGTTATCTTGCTCAGCTTTTCGGGGCATTCCTGGTAACACTTCACAGAGTAGCGTGACCATGAGATTGTAACACTAGGAGAAGAGTGTCAGATCTGAGGCCTCTTGCACTTTTTCCTTGCATACATCTTGACAAAAAAAATTCAGGAAGGTTACTTCAAAAAAAAAAAAGTAACTATGGATGATATAAAAATGTTCGCAAATTTGTTATAATCAGATTAATTGTTTCCATCAAAACCAGAATGTTCAACAAAAAACTTCCCTTCTGATATTTTCAAAATGAATCCTATGGATGTTCAGAGATCTGCCTGACTTTATCGCATCTCTTAGGACGAAGAGTAAAAAACATCCCTAATTATTAAAACCCATCTTCCCCCAAAGGGAAAAAAAAAAGAAAGAAAAATGAGAAAATGAGAAAATGAAACCATACTTATTTTCAGCTGAGCAATACATTTCAAACATTCTCCTTTAACTTGGGGGCAAAAGGGCACTAGTTTCATGTTAGGATACCCTAAAATATTTTATCTCCCACTTTTTTGTTTGGTCAGCTAGTGAATTAAAATAAATTACTTCCAACGCTTTAGCTCTTCAACACAGTGTGATGTCAAAAATATCTGATTCAAGGAAGTCAAGTGAATTGAAAAAGCTCAAAACATAACAAGGAAATGAAACAAACAAGTGGTACCAAGCCACAGAAGGAATGTCTTATGACAAAAAACGTGCATGCTCAAAAGCTTAGACATCTTGTTTCATATGTACTGTACCGTTTTTATTGTATTTTGACCAGAACTAAGATATATCTAGAACTCACAACAAATAAAACATTTTTAAAAATACATGCCCTCCCAGTTTGTGAAATTCTTCATACATTGTAGCAAAAAACCCTAAAAACCCAAATGCCATATTCAGGCATTCAGGTCCCAAATCAGAAGCGAGGATTCTGAACTAGAAGCTTACAGTTACACGAGGTACCTAAGCTGGGCATTGACCTTTAGATGGAAAAAAAACCCAACCAATCCTACTGCTCTACCTCATTACCTATAAGCAAATACAGGCATTACCTACAAGTAAAAACAGAGATAAAAAGGTAAGTGGCCTGTGAGGGGCTGACAACCTGTTGCACTCTACTAATATAATAAATAGCTAATATGTGATAAAGCCAGAAAAAGAAGAAAAAAAAAGAAAAAATTTGGTAAAAAATTGGTGGTTTCAGGATGAAGGAATTAGGTCAAGCTTTTATCCTCTCATCCCACCTCTGTGAGAATGAATTAACACGACAGATCACAGAATGGTTGAGGTTGGAAGAGATCTCTGGAGATCGTCTTGTCCAACCCCCCAACAACTAGGTAACAACTGGGAAATGCTAAAATGAATAACTCAAATACCTTTTCTTACACAGAGCATAAATAGAAGCGCTGATCCAAAGAGAGCGGTCACAATCAGAATTCCTCCAACAACGCGTCTGCTTTTAGTCCACAGAATATCCTCAGCTGAATCTTTAAGAAAAACAAGCAGGGGAAAGACAGGGCAGAATTATATTCGAGCTTCTCCCTTTTGCTTTCTCTCTCATCCTATTACGGTTGTTATTAGGATTTTGGATGTGATAATAGCATTCTAGACTGTATCCCAGGCCCAAGGTGTGTACACTTCCAAGGTGTATATATTGCACTGATGGTGCAATTCACCGTATCTGGCTATCTCAATAAAGGCAAAAAGATAAAACATATGCATATTCATCTTTGCTTCCAGGACTCTGGGTGATAGTCCTTTTGTCTCCTGTCACAAGTCCTGCTAGTCATGAAGGAACAAAGTGTTATGTCCAGCTTAGCTGCCTTCCATTAGGATTATAGAAAAAAGCTGTTTGAGAAAGAGACCACAGAGTCCCTTTGAGATGGTAGAGCTCTGAATGCAAAAGACAGGCAGCCTCCTTCAATCCCAGATGCATTTCTTGTCAAAACTGTACCCTTGTTCTCAGCAGTCTCTGAAAGAAGATTAACTTTTTACAGGCTTTTCTCACTTTCTGCCTGCTCACTGACAGCCCGGGAAAGCATGCCAGCAGTGTGAATTGGACTGGTGAAATGACCTGGCTGAGTAACAGTCTGACAAACAAGAAGAGATTATTTTTCAGCTGGACCAGGTTCAAAGCTTGTGTCAGCATACCACAGGGGTAACAGAGAAATAATGAATACCTAAGGGCAAAAGCAGTAGGGGTCGTGACTGACTAAAATGTCTTGTAGGAAACTGTACTGCTCTCCCACATTCATATGCCTTCTTTTAATCTAGACGTTATGAGAAATAACACCTGTGCACAATTTGCTAAATGCAATATGCTGACAGCAAAGGCTGTGGTGGCAAGAAAAAAACGTGTTGTTCAAATTTCTTTGACAGTTATCATCATTGAAAAAGAATATTTTTGGAAAATGTGTTTAATTTCTAAAGAAGGGTTTCATTTCTAGGCTCCAATCTCTGTGCTTTTCAAATAATTGAACTTCATTTAAAAGGCAGGTTCTCACTCATTTTTCACTTAACTATAAGCCATGCAAAATTGCTATCTTTGAACAACTAGCTCCATCCCCATATGCACAGCGAGCATATTAATATCGTGAAAGTGCGCGCTAACAGCAACACTTAACACTACACAGTATTTCTTTTTGGCCTTTCCTAAATCAGATAGGAAAGAGAAGAAAGTCATGGCTGGTCCAACTCATACGAAGCGATGGGAGAGCTTGAAAAGTATTACTATAAATGACATTCAGAAGTGTTACCTGCTACGTATAAAATAGCAGATGTATTATCTTGAAGTTCTTTGTTCCAGAATATACAGTGAAAAATCTCAGCAGTCCTACTTTTGATTTTAAGTGTACTTGTCACACGATACAGCTGGTCATTTCCAATTTCATAACTTGTGTTTGCCTTATCAGTCAAATCCTGATATCCTCCATTTTGCCATATCACTTCAGCTTTTGGGTATCCTTCTGACTGGCATGTTAACTTCCACTCTTTGTCTCCTGTACTCACCACTCCTTGGGTTATGGTTCTATAAGGAGCTAAGCAAAGAGAAGAATTAACAATTACAAGTAGGAAGCCAGAAGAACAGCATACATGAGCAAGACACAACCTCCTCATCCCCAGCCTCTGGGTCAAATGTCTATATACCAACTTGGCTTTTGTAAACAGTATTCTTGGCAGACAAGGTAAATATTGTGTCTCTCCACAGAAATCGGGGGGGGGGGGCAGGATTTATACAGAGTTTATTATAATGCTGATATTTTGAAAATTGCATTAGTTCTCTAGTCCAGTCCACTTTGTCCAAATGTTTTTTGCAACACCATTCCTCATACGCCTGGAAAAAAAAAAAGTATGGAAATGGATTCCATCTGGACAGAAACTACAAGGTTATTCTGCTGTGCAATGGCCATGAGGTCCCGCAGTCTCTACAGAAGTTTCTTTGGATGATAACCCAGGTATGCCTTCTGTCAGGGACTCTCTAAGATCTTTCAAGAGTGCAACGGAGCATTGAATATCCTGCAGTAGAACTCACCCTTAACTTTCAGATCGATCATCTTGTAGTCAGCTCCCCGATAGTCAATAAGACAGCGGTAAAACCCTGCATCTCTGAGCTTAACATCAGTGATTTGAAGGACAGACTGCCCAAAGTTCAGTTTCTCTTTCAGCAACTTTATTCTTCCCCTAAAGTCACTGTGCTGACTGTTGACATCTTCCTCCCCTTTGAGAAGTACATAAACCTCTTTTCTAGATTCATCTTTTTTTTCCCAGCTGACACTTAAATCTCTGAACTTTAATTTCCCCTCCACTGGAAATGTGCACTCCATGGTCACATTGCTCCCATATTCCACAATGTAGAGTGGCTGTGGAGCTTCAACGGTGAATAAAGCTGGAAAATAAAATTCAGAAGAAATTTTTTAATTTTTCAACTAGAAGCTTAATTTACTAAGCTATCTTTTATCATCTGCCTAGGACATTTGAAGGACCAAAAGTACTGTCCTTTTCATACAAGTTCAACTTTTTTGCATGCACATAGCCAAACTTGGGACAAATTGGGCCATTTATACCTGCAGACACCTGATTTGTGCATTTGCACAGTATTATTCTGTTTTAAAAAAAAAAAAAGAGAGGTATGCCTGTTGCTTTCAGAACGCTGTCTGCAATTGTTAATGCCTCTTATGAGAACGTTCTGTTTATGTAACTGTCAATTGCTTTTACACATGATACTGAAGAATACAAAACAGATTCCTAGGTTTGACACTGCTAATGAAACTACCTGTGTACTGCAAATATATCATGTCTTAAGTGGGATAGGTGCCGAAAAAATGACCAGGATTTCAATCCAGATCCGTATCAAAGCACTCAT
The DNA here is from genome assembly GCF_040807025.1 of Struthio camelus. Taxonomy (NCBI): domain Eukaryota; kingdom Metazoa; phylum Chordata; class Aves; order Struthioniformes; family Struthionidae; genus Struthio; species Struthio camelus. The sequence continues at coordinate 18,484,805 of NC_090982.1, read as the reverse complement.
ATTAAGCACTTGTATCCAGAGCTTAATTTAAATGCATGCAAAGACCTTTTTATTTAAAATATTAACTAAAGAAAAACAAAAGCAAAACACTAATACTTTATGGAAAACTACCTGAGGAGTTAAAATTTCCATGCTTATGCACGGAACGGAAAACTAATCAAACAGTTCAGCTTCTTACCATTTAAGAAATGCCAGTGGAATACAAATATATATGAAAGCAAAGGCTTTTCCATGGTGAAGATAGAACCTAAAATGATAAAATAATGGGCAAACATAATTATCTGCTTATTTCTAAGTCACACTATAGAAGACACTTTAGCTACTCCACACAAAGAACTGGACTCAAGGCACTGAATTCCACTCTAGCGAAAGACATGCCAAAATAAATCGCACCTATGACTACTGCCCATCAGACAGAAAGTTTTTTGCTTGAGTTTAGGAAGGAGATACAGTTTTATTTGCTTTGAACATTTGCTATTGGTTATGGCAAAATATACACTTTATTACTTTCTGTCAATTAGTAAGTACTTATAAGTAGCGAATTGTTACCGTAAACTGTAGCAGGGAGTGTTGCCACTAGGAAGAGAGAAGGAGTTTTCCATACTCATTCAGTGGAAGAAATAGAACTCACCTCTCCCTGACCAGTTTGCCTAATTGAACATATTGTGAACTGACCCCATCTTAAAACACCTAGTTTCACAATACCAATACAGGCTTGTGAAGTTATATATACTGTGAACAGCAGCCAAGTGGTAATTAATCATTTAATGAACATTTTTAGAGCAGCGCACTTGTAGAACAGTACTGAAAACTGCCAGTCTACAAACAAAACCTGTTTGCTTGATTTTTTTCTGCTTTACAACTGAACAGCAAATTATTTTAATTTTCCCTCAAGAAAATTTTCCCCCCTCTTTGCTGACAGGCCTTTTTATACGCCTACACCACACTAACATTACAAGACACTGGTTAATGTCACTTCACACACTTACTTCACACACCCACTGCACTTTCTAAATGGATATTTTGAGTCAGAGCCGTAGTAGGATCAAACAGCCTCATCATTTTTCAAATTACCTTCAAGCAAATTTCAAACTCTGTTTAATGCAAGTCCTTTGTGAGTACAGAAGAATCTAGAATTGTATTTAGAGAAAATTCTGGGTTGGGATACCCAAACAGCCACAGAAATAAGCCAAGATTGTATTAAACTGTTTCCTAATGGTAGTTTCAGTATTTGCATAAGAAATTAGGCAACATCACATGTCCTAACTGATGAAATTCTATCTGGTCTGAGAATCTTTTAACTGTTTTGTCTTTGCTTCTCTGTTTTTCAACGTAAAGACGACAACCAAGTAACAGCATTGTCCTGAGTCATGAGACACATCGGTGCCTTTACAGCACGGTGGCTTACGGGACTTAGAGTCTTCTCAACAGAATCTGATAAAAGCTACTTTCTTCCTCAGGTTTCTGCTCTCTGATCCCAACAGATAGTTTGTGAAAGGTAACACAGATAGAGCTGAAAATGAAAGCCACCTTAATACACTGCCAGGCAGGCATGAGCAATTACAAAAGAGTGTTCTGCTGAACACGGAAAGGAAAATACAAATAAGACCCCCACACTCTATTTCACTGATAAATATATCCTAGACTTACAGGGCTAGAGACCCAGATTTATTCCTTAACTACAAACGGTGTCCTTAAAAGCACCAGCAAACTACTGCCTAATACTGGGGATAGCTAACATACATACCTACGTTTCTGGTGATGTGCATGCATGAGAATGCCTTCAGCATTATGCCACCACCTAAGTGAGTGGGTGCTGCAGAGCACCAGTTGAGCTCCAAACTAAAGCTCCTCAAACAAGGTGGAGGAATACCAACTTCAAAGTGTACTCTGATCAGGCTTACTCCAGATACAAACTGCAGAAGAGCACGCCAGTGAGGCTGATGGGTACAGGTGTGCATCTCTCTGTACTGCCTGTGGGAGAGTGACCTGGGCTGCAGTACTCTCAGGTCCAGAACATATTCTGCTTTGGAAGAAGTAGAGACTTGAGCTAACAGACTGCCTGGAACAAATAGCATGGGCACTACAGTCACGGGAAGGTACACACCTCACACCTGTACCATCACATGTGACCCACTTTTTTGGCAGGAAATCTGAATTTAGGCATTAACTCCAGCGCAGGGTTTTTGACAAACTCCTCAGAGAAGGATGATAGCAAGCGAGCATTTTTATGGCTCCAATTCTTGTATCCTGCGACTGAAGAACTTTAATTTGCATGCTTTCACCCACTGCCAAGCAGGCCTTTACTAAGAAATATGACTACTGCTTACAAAATCCCTCAAGACTGAAAGTATCTGCTACTGTACTCAATTTTACACTTTCAGACAGAGAAAAAAAGGTCCACGTTAAGTCCAGATGCACATGAGAAAAAGCCCTCTGCAATAACCGTTACAGAGCTGCCTTCTACTCTAAGTGGCTCAGCTAAAGCTGCTTGAGACCCTAGACGCCAGTCAAGGTGCCAAAGCAGCTGTCTTCTCACTATTTTTCTTACAGAACCTACCACACCCTCCTCCTCCCAATTTCTGTCTGACACCTGTAGCTGACACCGTTTTATAAAAGCAATAAGATATTCACAGGACAAAATACTTTTCAGTCTCGTTGGCTGTTAACGTTTCTGTCACAGTCTAATGAAGAGAGGGAGAACAAAGCTGTTGCACCCAAGTCATTTTGTGACAGTACTTCAGTGCTGATATAACTCCATTTAAACTTCCCCATTACTGGAAAATTCCCCACTAGGGAAAATTCTCTATTGCTAACAGTGGTTCACTGTAACCAGAGAGAGAAATGCTGGGAAAACTACTACATAAAATGCCACAAAGAAATGTCATCTAATCAGACCAAGACATGAACAACAGTCCTTGGAATGCCAGTAACAAGAAGTGATCCATCTACACTAACTCAAGGTCCCCACAGTACTTATCACATGTGGTGCTGACTGCTAACAATGACAGCAAATTTCTGCATCGCTTATTCCTGTGTGTAAACATCATAAATACGAATAGTAGGAAGCAGATTGTTTTTATTCTTACTAGCTTACAGAATACAGCTTACATTTTCTCCCCAAGATCTGAGAACAGTCAAGGCTTCTTGCCATGCCACTGTGCAGTGAAGGAAAAGTTATTAAGTCTTTATACTAGCTTAGAGGTATAAAGAACACTGTCTTTTCTTCCTCCTGGTCCTAGAGTTCATCAAAGAATACAGAAAAAGCAAGTATTAGAAGGCAAAGGCAGTACTCATATGAATGTGCTGACAGTAGCACAACCTGATGAACAACAGAAAATATGACTATAAACATGTTTCAGTCTAAGTTCGCCCACTTACGCTGTCTTTGAATATTTCAAACAAGGGTTGGGATTCTCCGAAGAAATAAAATACTGTCAAATGACGACTTAAAATTTTTCAGCAAAAATTTTCTTCTTTCTGCTTGACAGCCCACTCACAGTACCTGTCATGGGAGCAAAAATACATAATACACAAAGTTGGTATAAGCTAACCTTTTTACTCTAAGTGTGGGAGGAACATGGAGATAGCGGTATATGGAACAGCTGAATGCAATATTTAGGTTTTAGTAACCTGAAACTACCTTAGGAGGTTGAGGGTTTGGATTTCTGTAATAGGTGCAGCATAATGAACATTTCTTTCCACCAGTTTCTTCTGTGCTTAAAAAACAGCCTTAATGACATTTTATGTCCTCAGAAAAAAGATACAACACAAAGAAACCAAATCTAAATTGTAAAATAATGTCTGAGAGACTGCAAAAGTCATTAATGTAGCTAGCTCTCAAAATCATGAATTCAGTTTCCTCTGGTTAGCTGCTTCCCTCGAGCTCACAGAACTTCCCCCCACCCCCCACCCCCATGTAAGCAGTTCACAGCAAATAAAAGATTCTGAAAGTTATTTTTCTTTTACAGTGAGTACATATAGATTCACACACACATATGTATATACACTGTTGTGTATATATAAAAAATACACATACATGTGTATGTGTATATTTGTGTACATGTATGCATATGCATATATCCATACATGTATAACCATATACATACATATATACATAAATACAAAAACAGTGTATATATGGGTGGGTGGGTGTATAGCCATGTATATACACACACATAAACCCCTAAATTCTATACTTTTGTCTGCAGTATATTTTGTGCTGCAGCCGTTTTTTCTAGACAAATCTCTTAGTCTCACGTGTCATTATGTACTTCTAATTCAGCCAGAGCTTGCTGGAAAAATATTTTGCAGAACTCCAGGAGCTATCTTTGCCACAGATGCAGCATGACTAGCTCAGCAGTAGATGCGCCAATGCACGCTGGGGCACCGGCTCTAAGCAGCGGCACCACGTCAGAGGTCCGTTCTGCTCTCCTTCATCAGAGGAAACTCTGAAATCAGGTGTGTCCTATTAATAACTGGCATGGAGTCCCAATAAAGGTCCCGGGGCCGTGCCTCCTTCCCCAGGCCGGCTGGAGGAAGGGCCCGCAGGAGATGCCGCTCCCCGTGCCCCTTCCCTTGGGCGCCCCCTCGGCCCGCCGCCCTGCCACGTACCCGGCGGCTGCTCCTGGCGGCGGCTCCTGGCGGCGGCGACCGCTGCGCTGCGCTGCGCTGCGCTGCGCGGAAGGCAGGAGGTGACCCCCGGCCCGGCCCCACCTCTAGTGGCGCAGCAGGAAGGTCCCGGGCGGGGGCCCGGCCCCGGACTTCCCCACTCGGCCCCGCCGCGCAGGGGGCCGCTCGGGAGCAAAGGCTCCCCACTGCCTGAGACCCCCACGGGGAGTGGGAGCCTCATAACAGGAGCTAAGTCCACATTTCCTAACTCTTCTGGTAAGACAAAAAAAAAAAAAAAAGAAATATATCTGGTTCTTCATGAATTAGCTAGAAAGAGTCAGGGAAGTATACCGTAATACTTTTCTATTCCTGAAAGCCATGAATACAAAGTAATGAAAACTGAAACCAAGAACTATTTTTATTTTCATTTGTACACACACATAATTTCACAGGAATATACAGAAAAGCAAAACTGCATTGATTGTGGTTTACAATTGCCTTCAGATGACAGTAAATACCTAATCAGAACAATATTGACATATCACTTAGGAACTGTGCTTTTTTTTTTTTTTTTTTAATTACAGGAAAATGCTGTTTCAGTGGAATCATATCCTTTTCTGCTTCCCAAACAGCTAATCCGCTGTATGATAAAGGTCACTTAGGCTAAAGAAGATAGCCATAAGAGAACTGAAATGTGGGTGATTGCACAGAATAGAGGATGGCCATGAAGTCCAGGGGCTACTTGCTGCTTTTCCAGAGACAAAGAAGCAGTCCAGCTTCCTTTAAACAGCTGCATTCTCTGCCAATTCCAGAGCCTACCGAAGGATAAAACTCCAAATTAAAAACAAATTGAAAATATAATAAGGTTTCTTTCCTGTGAAAATGTTTCTTTACAAAATACAATACTAATAACATCTTTCCCGCAACCTTCCCAAAACAAAGCAACCCCAAAATAAGAATATTTACTCATGGTATTAGTCTACTGAAGAGCCAGAATATATTCTGGGCTGTTATGAGACTAGTTTAGTAGCGAGTACATTTACAGGGTGTAATAGAAAAACTTCAAAATTAATCCAAGGCTGCATGCACAGGGCACAGATGTGCAGGATACATGGGACATGCAAATCTCTCTGGTGCCTGGGCCATAAGTACCAGGTACTGCCATTCACAGTATACAGCCAAAATTTTGTAGGGGGCCATAAACCTTGGAGGTAGTTGAGAAGCCACGGGAATACATACCCATAAACCATGATGTTTTCTATTGATTCTATTGATTCCTATTGATTTCTACCGCTGCATGTGGTATTCGAGATGCTTGACAAAGATTTGTTTCCTTCACTGACTTGGATCTAGATCCTCTGAAATCATGGAGCATGAGTCCTGGAAAGGATGATGTGGAGAACATTCAATCAGAACCACAGCACCACACTCATCCTCTGTAACACTGGATCCTTTTCAAAACAAAGAGATGCAGACCTGGATTTGGAATGCTGTTAGAATTTTTTGCCATGCAATCTGGACAACAGTATCTATGTGCTCAACTGCAAATTTTATGCTTGCAGCTGAAAATTATATAGTGAGCATTCTGTCTACAGAAATTCATCTTTCCATCTTTGTCCGTCTTCTTAAGTCTATTGACTTACTGATTAATGACTGCCCCTAACCTTAACAAATGCCCTACTTTGTTATCGGTGTCTAGTCTTAGTTGTACTTCACCATTGAATCTGACATTAGAGACAAGTTTGAATTTCCCTAATGCCTGAGTTACTGTAACTTATTTCATACTTAATATGGAAATAGAATGTGGAAACAATTTCTATGCTGGGAAATAACAGCAGCTTACGCACAGTACTACCACATCCTTCCTGAGGATGCTGGAACACACAAAAGCAGCCTTGGATAGCCATACTCTATTTTGCTGCACATTTTCTCCCCTGTTTTCAAACAGGTACCTTAATGGAGCTATACACAAAGGTGAAGTTAGCCTCAGTGTGTTTAAGGAAAGAATACAGACTAGATTAAGTCTAATGACGGGTAAAATATTATAGATGGGTAAAGAGGAAACACACCTTATATATAAAGCCAATAATTTATTGTTAGTGTAAGTGAAATCTTAACAGTCTAATTCAACAGTCCAGATCTAATTATTACAGAAAAAGAAGGAAAATTTCTGTGTAGAAGTTGTTTCAATAATAGCAGTAATACACTTAAAATGGTTACATACACACTTCCTGGCTTCTACCCCTTTTCCTGGAGTTAGGTTCACCCTTTCCCCCTGCTCCTTCTGGGCTGTAAGATTGGTGGTATCATCCTGGTGTGAGGAGGGGTGCTATGATGAATTGTCAGCATCTGCAGACCTTCATGAGGAGGAATATGATATTGATCTTGATGGTTTCTTTCTCCTCCCCACTCATCCTTCCTTCTTTTCTTACCTGCCTTTGATTCAACCAGCACTATTTTATATGTTTCCTAATGCTTTAAACTTCGCCGCTCCACTTTTAAACTTTGGTCTGCAGCTCCATGTTACATCTGAATTTACTATATATGGTGCCTTTTACATATGCTACATACTATTTCTTTGTTCTCTTTGTCATCTCTAAAATGAGTTATGTCCAGGTCTGCATTTCTTTAACTGACCATTGGTGAGCTGTTTTCAGCTGTATGTCTCCAATGCCGAGCCTGTGCACCGTCTCTTTGCATCCCATGCCTGTAGACTGCATTCTGTGTTTCCACTTCTCAAGGCCTCTGCTATTGCACCAGGCATGTATTTCTCTGCAGTACATCATGACAGCCATAAAATCTTGGTGGTACCATACAACGGTAACAAAAGTAAAACAAATTAGCCACAGATACCGATCAATGGGAGAAACTGCTATCACAATTAAACCCAGTCAAACAAAGCTGCAGGCATGTCAAAAAAGTTCAGACAGAGCAAACCTGACAAGCCTCACTCCTGAGGCCTTGCAAACTCAGTACAAAGATTATGGCCTGTTACTAACAATGGCAATACTGTATTACAGGGCTACAGGGCTTCAACAGTTCCCTGGGAGTATAGGGATTAGTTGTATTAATTATATTATATTACTGTACACCTAACATGTAGTGTATTAGTCATATTTGGTAGTTATATGCAGCGTTACCTGAGTGACATTATTTTTGTGGATCATAATTAAAGAGTACAGTTCAAACAGATGATTAGCGATTTAGGTTAACACCTGACTTGGCAAAGCTGTCTTAATCATCAAAAGGGCTAAAAGGTGCGGACAACCGGTATCTACTAGACCATGCCTCACAGCATACCTGATTCTCAAGAAATCCTTCTAACACCCACAGGGACTGCTGTAGAGGTAATCAGAGCCCAATGTGATAACAGCATCTGTGACCACAGAGGAAAGGAGAACTGCATCTACAGACTCCGTAATAATAATCCAGATAGACACTAATAACCAAAAAATGCAGCTCAGGATTGAACAGTAAAACTATGAGAATCACTGCTGAATCTTTTAAAAATCTGCAATCAGCCATGAACATACAACTATCCCTTAAAATATCAATATAGAACCAAAATACCTCTCTTTGTCACAATAAGGCAAAAAAACTTGTCAAAAAGACTTGCTTTGAACACGTCAGTCTTCAGAAGACTATAATAAATTAAATAGCCTAATTCAAAAGTTGTGTAGACTTTTCTGACTGCACTAAGAATAAAGTTGGTCTAATTCATCTTAAAACTGGATTTGCTTTTGAAGAGTGAAACACTGTTAACGATCATTAAGAAAGCATTCCACTAAAGAATCATGATTTCTTCTTATACCACAAGGCCTTACAACATACATCCTCAAAGGTGACTGATAAACCAGCCGAGTGATACATTCTTGGGCTATGCAAAGATGCATCTCTAAATCTGTAACCTTCTAAGACAGCAGGACATTCAGCTAAGTGCAGCAGGCAAAACATCAGTTTTTCAGTGGCTATGGCCAGGAAGCATGCAGAGATATGGCCCAAATCCTCTATAGACACCTTATTCCCATCTTGTTTTTCCTTCTTGCATACAGAGTAGTTTAGGTATTCCTACTGCATTTGTTACTCTCACTCCTGCTTCTTGACTGGATGGCATGCCAGGTTTCTTCAGACCAGAAAATCGTCAAGAGTAGGTACCTGAGATTCTTCCACTGGGAAAAGAGGAGTGGCACTCCCACACACCCAAACTGCATATCAGCAGAGAGGAGGAGATGGAGAGTCCGCTCAAAGTAAGATTAGGAAATGTACTAATAGAATCCAATCTCCAACTTGGAATCCAAGGAAAACAGTACTGCCTCAGTACCTCTCTATTCCTGTTTTCTCCCCTGCAAGCCAGAAGACAGATGAGAGAGGAAAGCATTAGGGAACCTCTCTGATGGAACAAACATTTCCTATACTGAAGAACCCTGTTAGACTCACAAAACTTGATAACATGAGAAAGACAGTTTAAACAAAAAAAAAAAGAAGTATGAAACACTTCTCTGTTCTTCAGTTTCTTAAGCGAAAAAATGCTTTCTCACAAATCATATTTCAAATTCAACAAAAAAGGGAGAAGAGAATGTAATGGGTGTGGATATCACCTCGTTAGCACTTACAGCACTTATGATGCAAGAATCTTTTTCCAAATGGAAAAACAAGGGCAAATACAAGATGGGCAATCACTACCTGGGGCAAGCATGATGCATCAGCATATACCTTTAGGAAATACTTCTCTTTAAAGTCATAGAAGGAAACAAATCCACTCTGTACTGTGTTATCCAGGGGGTACCTGTCCAGTTGTAGATGTTGCCACCTAAATTAAAACTGAAATTAGGATTCTGATTAAAAAAACCAGGAATTTGACAGGTAATTTGTTCTGACTATCCAATTTTGTCCTTGAAGTTCAGGAGAGTGGCACACTGGTGGTTGCAACTGGTGCAAGGCATGAAGGTAACCAGAATGACTCATTCAGCTAGTATTTTAATAAGATCTACATTGTTTCATAATAAATATGACATTTGTAAAGGGCAAATTTAACTTAGATACTGGACATTAAAAATAAAGCCACCAACCAGTCACAAAAGTATTTCTAAAACCAGACAATACAGGCCTGAGGAGGACACAGGTCTCATTCCAGTAAGAACAATACAAGACTGAGAACATTCCCAGCATGAAGAGGAAGCTAGTTTAAGAGTAGCTTTATTTAACTCACTACTGATAAGTACTTGACTTACTATCAGGATTAGGTAACACTGGGACTTCCCTTATTGCAAACAAAAATGCTATGTCACTCTTCAGGTTTATATTCACTCTATCTACATGCTTGAATTTCAAAGCTCCCTAGATCGATCATTTACTTCCTTTTCTCAAAAGTCAAATACTAAGAAAACCTAAAAAAATCTTCAAGTAGTCCAATTTCTTTTTGTCCTTAACAAAATAAATATTTTAAAACGGGATTTTTTTGCTGCACAATCAGTCCGAAGAGAAAAAAAAGAATTAATTCTCACAGGATTACAGAAGCAATTAACATAGGATTAAAAAATCCTGCAGTCACGCATGTGTTCAGTAAGTATGCTTCTACTTACGGTAAGGAAGAGCTCAGCTGAGTTTGCTATGGTAAAATGGGGAAACTAGTTTCCTAAAGACTATGATTTCAGAGCATTAATTCTTCTCTCTTTAAAGTTCTTTAACTGTTTTTGATGCAGTAGCTTCAAAGTTATAAGGAGCTAAATTAGCATGTGCTGTCTATTTGTTGAGATTTTGCAAAATGTTAAGATACATTTTTGAATTTAATTTTGTAAATGTCCTTTCCTGTTAGCTGTACTTTGAACTGTCAATCCACTAGGCAGATGGATACGGACCCAAGCTCCTCTCCAAACATTAATTTGACAGAATATCCCTACAGGGCAGATTCTAGCACAACTTTATTTCGGCATATGAAACTGAAATGGATAATGAATTGTTTTACACCCAGGTCATTATGATAAAATTCAAACTGTGCAAAACACAGGTGTTGTGCAAAGGATGAATTATTATTGCTTTTAATTTATATGGAAGTCAACTTTAAAATCATAATTGTATATTAAACAGAGTTCTAATAAAGTTTGACTGAGGCACAAATACCATGTCTGCTTACTTGAATGCTTTTCTTTTCCTGCTTCCCTGTCATTCAACTAACTGCTGCAGAGTTCCAGGTAGAAGGACTACAAAATAAGATACTTCCTAGCTATAATGGCAGTTTAGGAATGAAAGTCTCGTGAATAGTTATCATAACAGCTAACAAAAAATTTCCAGAAAATAGGGAAAGAGGGAAAGAGAAATACATTCCTGATAACCCACTCAACTCTATCTTAGATCTTAAAAAGAAGGATAAAGGCAAAGCCCAGAAGGAAGAGTTTGGCACTCTATACACAAGATGTACACAGACTGCCCTTTTTTACATTAACTATGATTCCTGCTACGGGTTACTTAATTTTTCCAATTAAGCACCACCTACAGTATTTCTAACATTTAATTTTTGGACCAACTGTTTCAGGAAAAAATACATAATTATCATTTAAATATTTTTTAAAAGATGATAAGAATGAAGGAGACATTACTACCCGGCAAGTCACTGCCAATTCTGCATTACTGCAAAGCATCTTTATGAATTTGTGCGGGTATTCTACAACAGCAGCACTCTCTACAGCTTTCTGGACTAATAACATTGCCTACCTCCAAAATTGCTCATGATGTAACAGCGCTATACAATGCGCAGTCTCACAGTTTACATTTTACACTGCTATACTGTACTCTACAGGGCAAGGATTCTCACCCCATCACCAAGGTAGACTTAGCAGCGCCATTTCAACCCAACTCTCACTCCCTCATTACACATTTGAAACACAGTGTGAGCAAGGCACTGATGAAGGGGCAAGGTAAGCATCAATTAGCAGAGCAAGACAGATATTCTTTCTAGATTTGACTGTGGCTCATCAAGGTGTTTCTGGCCTTCTATGGCAGCCACTCAAAGGATCACGAACAATGTGGCAGAGGGGAATTGGAATTGTGGCTGAGGGGAATTCCAGGAATTGGAACAGGATGAGCCACATGGGTTGCCATGAATATTGGCAGCATCAGTGAAATAACACTGTTACGGTCGTGCCTGGAGCAGCAAGCAGGTGTCAGCAAAAACAGGCAGGAGCTGCAGCCTGTCACAGATGGGCTCGCTCTGGTGCCTGGAGTCTGGTGTAGCTCAAATCTGCCTCTCCCAGACCAACTCCTCTCAACTCTGCAGGAATAAACCATAAGTGGCTCTTTAATGCCACACAACACCAAACTAGCCTCCGTTCTCTCTGCTGTTCCAGAAATCCTTATTCCTTTCTTCAGAAACCAGCCTCGTTTCCCTATCACTAAGCCACAGTTGCCCCCCATCCTTTATTCTAGGAAATCGATACCATCTGGTCAATCACGTTACACCTCCACAGAAAGCAACTCTTGCAAGCCAAGGGTCTACTGCAGTCTGGAATATCTTTCTGCTCAGGAACTGGAAAAAATTTAGACAGGTGAAAATAGTTGACTTGACTGCAGAGGGCGAGGCTGCTGGAGGACATGTTTGTTAAACTGTTTTGAAGGAAAATGACGTTCCACGAGATATACCAGTGAAAGACCAAATCAGACAGCTTTCCCTAGCCAGGCAAAACTAAATTCAGTCGCTGCCTGTGAGTGCAGTACTGCCATCTAGTGCAGAACTGGAATATAACAGGAAATATTTCCCCCGGTCACTGCTGCACAAATGGCTTGCTAGATAGACCTCAAGCAGTTAAGTGCTACCTTCTTGCTAGTCACACAAACCACCACTCCCATGCACTTGGATTTTATATTCTTCTATTCATCTATTAATTTAAGTTCTTTTTTTCTACTCCTCTGCCTTGTCATTTTGCTGATCCTTTCTTACAGCCTCTCTCTCTCCCTGTTCACAGTGCCACCATTTATCCACTTTTAACCCCCTCCAATAATTAATCTTTATTTTTCATATTTTACATAGCTGCCCATCATTCATATATCTGAGAAACTTCCCTGCATGCTTCCACAAAAACTTCTTTACTACTTGTATTGTATGCAATCAGAATTAAATGTAGTCAGCGGCATCTTCTGGTTCTCCGCACAGGATTTTCATTTTGTGAGTCACACCAAAAGCTTCCCTGCCTCCCCCTCCCTTAATTGTTGCTGTCATTCACTACATCTTTATTGCTGAGCATGTTTTAATTCTATATATAACCGTATGCACATATTAAACATCAGTGAAGTGAAGTTAAAGGACACTTGGAAGTGTCCTTTACAATTATAAGCAGTCTGGTTGAAGTCAGTAGATTTTTCCATATAGTAAATGGATTGTGCAAGTCTGATAGGGACCTAGACTGCCCAGTCTCTGTAGTAGGAAATAGGTCCTCCCCACAATGTCTGTTTTAATGTCTGTATCTTTGACGCATGTCTCCATGCTTCAACTAAAACTAAACTAAACTAAACTAAAACTACGCATGGCCAAGCGAATACGACTTTCAAAAGTCACATTTTCATATATCACAAACCTCTCATTTTCAAGTTCATAGAAAGACTTGAAATAAAAACGTTAAGTAATTTTGCACCACAGAAATAGCTCATCTTTTCCTTTTTTCCCCACTTTTCTCTTCAGGAAGAAAGTACCAAAGAAAGAAATTTTTTTTTTTTTGGTGGGAAAAAGGTCTTCTCAGGCATTTTTGCAAAAAAAGTTTCATAAAAATATTTGCATTTAGAAAATGAATAAACACAACAGCAAGGATCACTGACAGATCATGACATTAACAAATACCTGTTTGGAAACTACATCTGAATTTTGAGGTAAAAGACTCCTTCTGGGAAAAGACAATTTTTGTTGTGACATGAAACCTCAGACTCTACTGAGAAGTATTAAGTGTTGCCACATATTCCCAGTGGGGTGTTGAAAATGTTAAGGAGATACTGTTTAATACAAAGAGTCCTGAGGGTCCTATCCAATACTTCTGTCAGGGTTTAAAAGTCGATGGACAGAACATAAATTCTGTCTCCACACTTGCTTAATTACAAAAATCTCCTTAGAAGTCAGCCTTAATTATGATCACTGATGACCTGAAATGATGAAAAAACACTAACACATTATAAAAGGCAGAATAAGACCGTAGGTGTCACCCATACGTGACACTAATTACTCCTTTGTTTGCAAATTTATACTTTGCACCTAGAAGTAACATATGTGAGTTGTGATCCTGCCATGCTTTGTATGCACATTTTATTCACAGATAAGTTCCAGGAAACTCCTCTGGACTGTTTCTGTAGCTCAAAAAATAATAAAAAGAAAGTGTGTATCACTGAAGAACTGGAACAAAAAATTTTTGTTCTGTGTATTTTCAAATATCTATCCAGGCTGTAAGAACTGGCATGAAATGCTGACTAACTTAATCCACTAATTCTGTGAGCATTTATATTCTGAAGTTGCCTGAAATGTGGAATGTAATTTTAATACTCCTATGTTTGAAATATAGGCATAACTTGTTTAAATTGAATGGAACTGCAATTTTTTCAGACTGCTGGAAGAGCTAGGGTGTTTACTTGAAAAACGTCAACTGTTCCTGGTTACAATAGAAATAAGCTGTTGTCAAAACCCCAGGCACACAAACCGCTCAACAGAAGTCGTGTGACGCATCTCTACAGTACTCCCGCTGAAAGCAAGCACAAACAGGCCGTTCTCTTTGCTCTTCAAGTGACTGCTTCACTGATGAACGCACTTTACTGTGGCATAAAGTGGGGAATATTTTAGGGGATAATTAGGGAACGAAAGGACAGCAGGAGACTACTGGTGACACTCGCTGCAGCTCCAACGCCTCTTAGCAGCCCTCGCGCTTTTTCCTCACGCGTATCCGCTGCTTGTGAAAACGGGGAGACGGTTTCTAACCCACGTTCTGCAACGGCAACCCGAAGCAAGCCTGCTGCCTGCCCACGCTTTCCCCCGCCCCGCCCCGGCGCACCCCACGCACGACCCGCACCTCTTCCGCGCGTCCTCCCTCGCCGCAAGACCGCCGCGCAGCCGCTGGCCCTTTAAATCCTTCCCGCCGCCGGCGCCGCCCAACGGCCCAACCGCCGCCTAACGGCCCAAACGGCCGCGCGCGCGCGCGGGTGCGGCGCCCCTTGACCTTCCGCGCCGCCACCGCCGCCCGCCAAGGTGAGGCGGCGCCGGGAGCGGCCGGTCCCTGTCCCCTCCGCTCCGCTCCGCTCGGGAGCGCTCCGCGGCCGGCGGGCGGGCGGGCCCCTTGCCCGGGCCCGGTAGGTGGAGCAGGAGGCCGGCCGGGGGGAGCGCTGAGCTGGGGCTGGGGGGCCGTGTGGGGCTGGGGGGGCGGCCGGGCCGCAGGCTGGGGCAGCGTGGCCGCCGGGCCGTGCTCAGCCGCCTTGTCTGTTCTGTGCTTCAGGGCAAAAATGGGATTCATCTTTTCGAAATCGATGAACGAAAACCTGAAAGCTCAGCAGGAGTTTATGCTCATGAACTCGCGGCTCCAGGTAAAGCGTACGCCGCCGGCGGTATCCGGAGAGGTTGCCCTCGTCACGCTGTCGGCAGAAGGTTAACGCTGCGCGCTTCAAGCGGAAGGGTTTGCTCTTTTCCGGGGTTAAACGCACTCCGTTTACAAAGCTGGTTAGTTAAGATGTGTAAAGCTGCCCTCCTCTAAATCCAGTAACTTCCTTGCGAGTCTGTGTTAATGGGTCACAGGGGTATAAACTACATCCATGGTAGCCAGACCTTAAGAGTGTAGTTTTGCAAATGTACCCTAACCAATTCCCTGAAGCACAGCCAGACTACTCAAGTGTAAAGTTACATAAGTGTGTGTTTAAAGTGAATCAGTAACAGCATGACTAATAAAACGCTGATGTTACCCTCCTAAACATAGGAATTAAACATACTTCAACTTTTCCACTATACGAAACTTCCAAACCATTTCTGTTGGAAGTTCAACAGCAGCTATTTCACATGAGGAGGAAGCGACAACATGGCTGTGTGTTTTTCTTGAGTCTGAGACTAAATAGAGCGTAGGAGATTCCTTTCCCTCTGATAAAATAATAAAAGAGCAAGTGGGGAAGAGAAGGAAAACCAGTTTCTGTTGTGCTAGAATACAGAAACTTGTGCAGAATAGAACTTAACGGTGTAGCACTGCAGTTTTCTGATCTGTTGCCAAGTGTCTTCTGATCTCTTAAGCTGTTCATATACTGACCACTGGAATATAATCGGAACGGCTTAACTGGAATGTTTCCTTTTAGCTTTGCTTTTGATTTGAATACAAATAAGTTAAAAACGTTCAAAGTTACACTAGATGAACTTTCCGTTTCTTAGGTTGCCAGTAGATGGCATACTCTATTTTTCAGAGCTGCTGAAGTAGCTGCCGATACTAGGCTTTGCAGGATGACATTTAAACTGAACTCTCTGAAGTAGCTGCCGATACTAGGCTTTGCAGGATGACATTTAAACTGAACTCTCAAGGTAGCATTGCAAATCTTACTAGAAAGCATGAGAAAAGATACACTGAATAACTGTTAACTATCAAAAGAAAATCAACTTTTTGCGAGATTGCAAACATCACTGTCTCTGCTGAGTTATGTATTTGTCAGATGCAAACACAAGTTTTGTACACAAACGACGTGTCCATTTTCGTTACTGTACGGATGCCCCCCTCCCCAACACCCCTAAAGTTTTTGGAAATCTGGCTGAAGGGAGGGATTTCATTTTGAGAGGGTGATGATGAAAGTTAAGTGGAGACTTGCTTCATGCTCTGCTTCTCCTCTGCTGTGCAAAGTGAAAGATGGTGCTGCGAAAACAGCCTGGGTTCAGGCTAGTTCTTGTGGGGTTTGGGGCTTTGGTTGACAAAGCCTCTTTTCACCTCAGATGACCAAGAGCTGTAGTTTGATACTCCCAAACGGCCAGATTAATATCAGTAATCAGCTTCTTCCTCTAAGGGTAGCTACAGAAGTAAGCCCTTTCAAATTGCATACAAAAATCATTGATGGTCACGCTATAGGAAACCTCCCTATGTGGTCTTTATTTATTTTTGATGGTAGTAGTAGGCAACATAGTGAATTTCTTTCTAGAAGTACGTGTCTGATCTGTACTGTTTGCAGACATACTGTCCATGTCAGAAACCCTGCACCTTTTAAAACAAAAAGACATAAAATTGGCAGTCACGTCAAGTGGAAAGGATGGAGTAAGGAAGGAAAAGGACTTGAGTTCTGCATCAGCAGAGGATGGAGCGAAAGAGCTCTGCTCTCAGTTTTGGGAGAGGACAGGGAAGAAGAAAAGGTTGCCAGTTACCTGTTACATCTTTGACTAAAACCTGTGGTGTTTCTGGAGTCCAGTATTAGACAGATAGCTTTCAGGCTATGTGTGCAAAATGAGGAGTTGAGTTCGTAACTGCAAATACATAGAGAAGCTAACTCATGCTAGGACCAGCATGAAATAGCTAAAGTTAAACCACTAGATAGTCTCATATGGTGAAATAGTAGGACTGGATGCTATTAGCTCTCTCATCTTCTGTGAGAACCTTTATATTTCTCAATCGAGTGCAAGTTTCCCCTTTGAGGACTATGATATAGTTACCGTGAGAGATTCAAAAT
The DNA here is from genome assembly GCF_040807025.1 of Struthio camelus. NCBI lineage: Eukaryota > Metazoa > Chordata > Aves > Struthioniformes > Struthionidae > Struthio > Struthio camelus. The sequence continues at coordinate 18,467,549 of NC_090982.1, read as the reverse complement.
ATGCTCCTTTGGTTTAAATTAAAAAAAAATATCCCAAAGCATTGTCTGGATTTGAAACCTCTTGAGGTTTTTCATAGTTTCTGAAAATACTTTGGTTTGTCCCATAATTTACGATGGTGGGTAAATAGGGTACTGTGTTATTCCAAGCCAATTGGTGTGGACAAAGAAGCCATCAAAAATTACATTTCCTGGAATGTTATACCTACAAACAGTGATGGTATGATCGTGCTCTGAAATGAACTAATAAGTCTTTGGGTTGATCTGGAGCAAAACACTGCGTGAGAAATAGTTGGGGTTATTGCTGATACAGGTAGGATCTGTGAATGCTTTTCCCATCCCATGCTGATCAGGAAGAATCATAAAGCTGTTATAAATTGTTTGGAACAGGATTTTTGTGCCTGCTATGAATTTACATATAACAACACTTAGATTAAAAAAAAAAAAAATCAAGACATACTCTCTCCTCTGAATGGAGAGATAATACAAAGCTCTTCTGTCACTGCCTTATCCTCTATGGAGGATTGTAGCTTGAAAGGAGGCTTGCAAAAATATGAAGGCAAATAACAGGACAGATGTTACAAGTGGCTTTCCAAAACCCAAGCCGAGGTGTTTGCTAACTCTTGGTCTGTTTTAGAGTCACTTTGTTTGTGCTGGGCACCCAGACCAGCTTGATTACCTCAGAATGAGAGAATGGTAAAGATGACATAAAATCATATGCATATTTCTTCTTTCCTCCCTTCTTGGGGAAGTACTGTAAAAAGAATGGCGTATAGCCTTGTAAATTGTATCTTAATGCTCTTTGGAAAAATAATAAAAGCTGGACTTTCAGATTGCCCTTGATGTTGAAGGACTTGCCAGTTGTTTGTGTTGTGTCTTGGTATGGCTCCAGAATGAAATACCCATCTTGTATCTAGTGAAAACTGTTTGTAGTAGAAGTTTGTTGAGGCTTCGTTTTTATCGTGAGCCTGTTCCTTAAAGTGTCATTTGCGGAATTCTCTCCAAACACCTAGCATATCGAATTTACAGCTCATGGCCATGCTAAGTGCTTTTAACATGGCTGAACGCATAGAAGAAGGTTCCTGGTCTTGGAGCATGTATTTTGGAGTTTTTGTTCCAATGAGCTATGAGTGCTGTTAATGCAATTAGAAACAGGTACTTAATTTCTTTTTTTTTATTCCTTGCCGTTTTTCCACAACCCGAATGTATACTTTCAAAAGGTATTTCAATAACTAATTAAATAAGGAAGCTTTTTTAGTGAGGCAAAGCAACCTTTGTTGTACATTTTGAAACTGAAAAGTAAAAGTGCGGCAATATTTACTGTTGATCATTCCTCAGTATGGATTAGAACGGTTTAAATACAACTTTTTTGCTGTAGTATTTCTAGATGGTGACATTCTGTGACCATCACGTAGGTCTCTGGATGGTGAATTGTCAGAACTCCCATACTTTGTTGAAGCTTGCCAGATACCTTATTGTGATGGAGCAGACTTAAGTGTGATTAGTGCATGGTACAAGCATGTTGTACCTGGTCTTCAGACAACTTAAAAAGCTTTGTACTCTATATGTAATGATATTTAGAGTGACTGGAAGCAAAATTATGGTAGAAGGTCATGACACAGTACAAACTGAAATTTTAAACTGAATTTATTACTGTTAGTGAACTTGATTCTTGGACTACACAGAGCAAAGCTTACTAAATTGACTTTGCACAGCAGAAGAATATTTTCTGTGCTGATTTGTAAAAGATATTCTAAATGCAACTTAAAGGGCCTTACTTCAGTGTATGGACTTGTAAAAACTAAACTCTCTGTGAAATTTTCTAATGTAGATAGAGAAATCAAAAGCCCTTTTGTCTGGAATAGAACCGTGCCAACTCTATACTGTGTCGCTCTTTTCTCCTCTCCCACACAGAAGTTTAGATTTTAGTTAATGCCCTGCTGTTACTTTTATAGAGCTAATACTACTTTTGGCTCTCAAAAGTTTCTTTACCTTCCTCTGTTTGAAAAATTTGGCACAGGGAAAACTGAGTCAATTCCAAGGTTTCCCATATAAGTAAGGATTTGGCCATACAAAAGGTGACCCTACAGAGAAGGAGGTGGAGATTTTGTTTGGAATTGTTTTTTGTTTTGTTTTAATTATATTAGGAGAGCTTTGAATGACGCTGAGATATCTTGCTGTGTCTGAGAGTAGCTGTATTGGGTAGTAACTAGTTTTTTCTGGCTTACGAAACATACTTTTTAAATCCACCATAGCATTTTAAATCTTTGCTAACTGATTTAAATTATATGTTTACTCAGCTGAAAATTTTCATTGGAACTCCACAAATAATTGGTGGTATACCAAATCCTTTTACTTGCCTTTTCTACTCTTTTATATATTAGCTTGCAACATCATTAATAGTGAGGCCTCAACCGATGACTACTTTGTAGTTCTGTTACGGCAGCCTTTTTTCTTTTCAACATAAGATGACCAAAGTGGGAAAGCAGTATCTGACTGATCTGTTTTTGATATGGTTACGTGTAGCTGCCGTACCTAACCAGTAAGCGCTCTTTTGATACTACTATTTAGCTATTGAAATTTTCGCTGAGGGAAAACAGTGCAAACGAGGTGATGAGGAGAAGAAGAAACACTAATTTTGGTCAGGAAATGGAAGAGAAAAATCTGTTGTATACTGAATTGCGTAATGAAGTGAAGTACATGAGGGCAAGTCAAATCAAAAGGCACAAGTTGTGCAGCTGGAGTTTGAGCTATGTGACAAAGATTAATCCTTCACTTTGTCTAGTTGCTGAGCATGATCCTGATTAGGTTTTAAAAAATGAACGTCCGCTGTAGCTGAGCATGAGAAGTGCTCTAAACTCTACTGGAGACCATAGAATGTTTTTGCATTAGTGTTTGGGGGAAAGGGGAGTTGTTTAATTTTCTTTGTAATGAAAGAAAATCCTCTGTAATTTCTATCCCTAATGGCTGCACTGTAGAAGCATTTTGCAGTCACTGCAGAAATGAAGTAAACTAGTCTAGAATACACCTGGTGCTTGCAGAAACTTTTGCAGGGCAAAACACTAGTTTTTGCAGTATTGACGGTTCTGGAGAAAGGAATCCCACCTCAAATGTGTGTACACACACGCATGCAGCCTGGGAAACAAGCAGGAGGAACAAGAGCGCTGTTTGCAGCCACAGAACTACAATGTCCTTGGAATAATTGGGACATGGTAGGACAGCCTACGTGATTGAAGAGCTGTGGTTGATACATACAGGTTCTCAAGAAAGAGAACTTGGCAAGGAAGACAAGGAAGATGAGGATGGGAAGGACTGCCCTCCCTGTGCAAGAATAGCTCAGAAATATGGAGCTCTTCTCTGTAGTGGATGACAGACTGATTGAATCTCAGAGGAGAGGTCGGTGAACGTGGCATCATGATGGGAGTGTGTTACAGACCACCACTTTATCAGGATGAAAAAGCAGACTAAGAGGAAGCCTCTGGGTCAGAAACTATTTTTCTTTGAGAGACTTTAATCTCCCTAACATCTGCTCGAAGAGTAGTGCAGTGGGACACAAGCAATTGAGGAAATTTCTGGAAGGTGTGAGTGATAACTGGTAGAGGTGAGCAGTTGCTGGGCCAACCAGACTTGATGTACAGCTGGATTTGCTACCCACACCTAAGGAAGAACTAAGCTGGGGACAAGATAATCAAGGGTAGCCCTGCTTGTAGGGGCCACGATATTAGTGAAGATCAAGGTCCTGAGGGGAGTGAGGATGGAAGGTAGCATAGTACAGACCCTGCAGTTTAGGAAAGAAGTTTTTGGCTTATTCAGGAGACTGATAGGTGGGGTCCCATAGGAGGCAGCTCTGAAGGAAAAAGGCATTCAGGAAAGCTGGCAGGTATTTTAAGAACAACCTCCCCTAAGGGCAAGGACTGTTCATCCTGGTACTCGGGGAAAATAAGTACATCTGTCAGGAGCTGGCTTGGCTAAAGAGTAACTCATGACTGAGCTCCCATGCAAAAAGGCAGCACATGGGATTTTGAGGCAGAAGCAGGCTACAAAAGAGGAATTTTATGCATGTAAGGATGCTGTTGGGAGAGCCAAAGCTCATCTGGAGTTGACGCTTGCAAGGGATATCAAGGGCGGCAAGAACAGCTGCTACCACTGCTTTAGCGTTAGAAGGCTGAACAAGGAAAGTGCGGGCCCACTGCTGAAAGGGGCAGGTGAGTTAGTGCTAGCGGACACAAATAAGGCTGAGATGCCTTCTTTGCAGCAGTCTTCACGACGAGGTCTCTCCAGCCTCTGTGCTTAGTGACAGGGTTCAAGGAGGAGAGGAACTACCAGTGGTGGGTGAGCGCTGAGTCGGGGGCTCCTTGACAAAATCCAACCCATACAAGTCCACAGGACCCAATGAACTGCATCTAAAGGTGCTGTGACAGCTGGCCAATGTCACAGCAAGGCTGCTTTATCATCTTTGGAAAGCTGTGGAGATCAGGGGAAGTTCCTTATGGCAGGAGAAAGACGAATGGTGCGCCTATCTTCAAAAATTGCCAAAAGAGGGTGGTCTGGGACCTGCTGGCCAGTTGGCCTACTCTTATCCTAGGGAAGATCTTGGAGCAAGTTGTCTTGGAATACATTTCTGGGCACGTGAAGGGGAAGAAGGTGTTTGGGAACAGTCAGCATGGATTTACCAGGGGTCAGTCCTGCCTGACCAGCCTGATTGCCCTCTGTGATTAAAATGAGTGGATTTGTGGGTGAGAGAAGATTGGTGGATGTCATTTACCTTAACTTTAGCAACACTTTTGATGCTGTCTCCCACAGTAGTGTTGCATCCAAATTAGAACCTTACAGACTGGATAGGAGGACTTCCTGGAGAAGGTGACTGAGTACAGTGTCACGTTTGCAGATGGTACAGGGCAGGCGTGATGTTCAGAGATACCTGGACAGGTGGGAGGAATGGTCTGACAGGAGCCTGATGAAGTTCAAAATGGACAAATGCCAAGTCCCAAATTCCCTGAAAAGGCAAAGCCTCTGACAGTGATACAGGCTGGGACAAGCTGGCTGGGGAGCTGCTCTGCAGGGAAGCCCTGGGGCCCAGGTGAGCTGAGCGTGACCTAGTGGTGTGCACTGGGAGTAATGAAGGCCAGCAGTGTCCTGGGCTGTGTTAAGAGATGTTAGCCACTAGGTTGAGGAAAGTGACTGCTGCCCTCTATTCAACATGTTAGACTGCATTTAGATATTGCATTCGGTTCTGGGCCCCTCAGTACAACAAACATGTAGATAAACTGGAGTGAGTTGAGCAGAGGGCCATGAAGGGGATGCTCGGGGGCTGAAGCCTAGGCTGAGGGAGCTGTGCTTGCTCAGCCTGGGGAAGGGGCTGCTTTGGGGGAGACCCAGTATCGGTCTCCCAGTACGTGTGAGGAGGTTATCAAGAAAACAGAGCCAGGCTGTTCACAGTGGTGCATAGCAAGAGGTTGAGAGACATCAGGGATAAGTTGAACCAGAGGAGGCTCAGACTAGAAATGAGGAGAAAGCTTTTCCCCATTGCCGAGGACGGCCCAGCAGCAGAAGTGGAGCCCAGAGAGGTTGTGCCGTCTCCGTCCATGAAGGTTTTCAAGACCTGACTGATGAAAGCCCTGAGCAGCCTCATCTGACCTCGTGGCTGAGCCTTCACTGAGCAGGACCTGTTGAGGTTCCTTCCAGCCTGAATTACTCTATTGTACTTCGGCCATCTTTGAAGTGGGCAGAGACTGTGGCCCACTGTGTTTTGTGGATACAATGAGACAGGATTTCATGCTTCTGTCTGCTGGTCGGGGTCTGAGAATTCTGAAGAGTTATCACTTGATTTCTGCAGTCCTGTTGAGTACCGTATGCACAGCAGCAATCTGTTGAAACATGCTGTGACTTCAGGGCCTTAATTAAAGTTTGAAAGAAGGCACACTGATTTATGCATGACAAAATATACATTGAGGTGTTTGCTGCTGAAAAGCTGGGACTGCTTCGACTTCCACTGTCATGAAAGTACTTTAACTTCCAAAGTGCACCTCTAGTAAAATACAGATACTTCAGCATAAGATTAAGTAAGAATGCTCTGACTTGAACGTCACCTGATGCTTGTGCTGAGTTTCCATTACTTTCCTCATGACACATCCTTGGGAGCACTACTAACACTAAATTTCTGAACTTGAATTTCTAGGCCTTTTTGCTTTTAGTTATGAGAGGGGACCAGTGTTTGCAAGGGTGCTCTTGCCATAACCATATTTTGTGTGAAGTAGTAATGGTATCCAGCTGACAAAAATGAACATAATGCCCTCTGAGCTAGAAATAATGCCTTTTAATAATTTAGAATATGTAGCGAACTGGCAGTTCTTTATTTCTTTGTAGAAGGATCAGAGTATGACTAGCTTAGCCTGTCAGAGCACTGGACTCTAGTTCAAATGGCGTTACACTAGTTCAAACTAGTAATCCGTGTAGCATAGTTTTGCTTTAGGCTTATCCACTGTTACACGGCTCAGAATTCCTTGCAGTTTCCAAACTTTCTGGGTCAGTTTTTCCACAGAAGTGTTTTCCCAACCGTAGTCATTTAGTAGGCTATTATTTTTAGGAATGAAGATTTGTCTCCTCCCTATTAAACAGCCAGCTCATACATGCATGTTCCCTGCTGTCCATATAAATGTCAGTGCTTTCCAGACAGTCTTGGCAATGCTGTCTAATTCCAGAGTTCCAGAGGTTGGTTAGGAGCTTACCTTACGTGAAGCCCTTTGGCAGTTTTTGCTTTTGTTGGTTATTGTTTCTATTGAACAAATAGAAATACTTTTTCTTCCTATCATCTGTAGTGCTGACAGACTGACAAAATTTGCAAAAAATGAGGCTTGGGTTTTTTTTATCCACCTCTTACAGCCATCAGCTAATTGCTGAAAACAGTCTCAAGCCTAATTCATGTTGCGGAGGCATCCAGCTATGGAATGATGAAGATCCTTGACTAGTTAAGTTTTCATATGAAGAATTTAAAATGCATTGAAATCCAAGTAAGTTAAACCATTATCTGTTTTCACTATCAATAAGATAAAAATCAGGTCAAATGTTAAAGGAGATACTTAATTCTTTTGCAGAAGAAGCTTCTCCCTGTGCCACCCAGAATATGGAGCCTGAGTTGTCTGCCTAGCCTTTGACTTTGCTCACTGTGTTAGTAGGTCAATTTACTTTGTTTCATACCATTTCAAAATATATTTTAAAACAACAGTCAGTACAGTTCCTTTCAGATAATTAACAGAAACAGGATTAATTATATTGACAAATAGATATAATCACAGTAGCAGTGATCACTAGTTACTTCGAGATGAATGGGACTAAATTGTTGCTGTTTTTTTTCCTGGTGTAATACACTTGTGTTATATCACTGTGAAATAACATCTTGAAAGGAACTAAAGTTAGAAACAAAATTCAAATCTCAATCTGACTTTTAACTGACAGTTGTTAGACTGTTCCATGTCAGATAATATCACAAGGAAGGGAATTCTGAATTAAAGCCTCAGCGTGCCCAGCATGTCACGTTGCCTACCTCTGTGGCCATCTCTGTGGCTTACAGCATTTTTTTTTTTTTGTTTGGGGACAGAGTTTTAGAAGGATTTGGGTTTTTTTCGGTTGAGTTTTGTTTCTTTTCCCAGTGAGAGGATTCCTTATCAGACGAAAGGATATAGTCTTCTCTGTGGAAAAGCATAATTGCATTCAGGAGTCAGAGATAATCCTCCTTTGATGGGAGTCACATAACCTTTGAGGAAGTAAGCAGGCTAGGAAAGTAATGTACTTCTGACAACTCCATATTTACTCGTAATAAAAATGTTTGATTATAACCTCCTGTCTGCAATATGAATCTCTGGATAGTCTCACTCCTTTTTTCCTGCCGTCCCTCCTCTCTCCCTATTTTATTATATCAGACTGTAAAGTGGATTTTTCTCCCCAGGTAATCTTGGATAGCCGGGAAACCGCTATAGATCAGCTCTCATAGCAGTTAATCTTTGGGAGCTTGTAGTTATTAGACTTACTCCCTGTATAATGCTACGTGGGTATGGGAAATGTTCCATACTCCTTGGCAAAGAAAATGCTGATATCAAGCACAGCTAGAAAAGTGGAGGTTTTGTACATCTGTTTTTACAATGCAGTTTTAGTACTGCATGCTCTTTTTTGAAAATCCATGGCAGCCTCTCCTTGTTTATCCAAACCTTTCCTCTCTTTTGGGTTCCTAACGCGATAGGTTCCTTGTGAGCCTTGGGAAGACTATCTTATTCTAATTTGGGCCAGCCAGTGGTATTGAAGCTCCTTTGCACCTCTATATCTCATCTAAAACGTTTATGCTCCTTTCTCTTTTTTCCTGCTTTGTTTTAGTAGCTCCTCTGAAACTTTGGCAGTGATGAAAAATTAAACAGAGAAATAGTGATTATTAATAGAAGGAAGTAAGGCTTTATTTTTCTAGTTCATAATGATTGGGAAGTTAAATAGCCGGGCAGATAATACGAAAGTGTTGCTGAGGAAACTTATCCTCCAGTACAACAGGGCATACTCTTGACTTTGTGAACATGAAAAAAAACGTAATGGTTTCTTCTTACAAGTGAAACATTCTCTTGGACACAGCACAGAAATGTCCAAAAGATATTTGGCTCTTGTCGATGCTGTACTCGTAGAAATAATTCATTTAAAATACAAATCACAAGATTTTTGCTTCTCAACATGACTCTCAGATGTTCTTTGCCTTTATCAGTCCTTCAGCTGTTGCTTATGGAGAAGAACTGTGCTTTTTGGAGCATATGTGTGCGCTATGGCATATATCTAAGGGATGCACCTTGAAATGATCCAGCTGTTAAGCATTTTCTGTGTGCGTGAAAGGCTCTAATGCCAGTCTCGTAAGAATATGCTTTGGAACATTATTTCACTGTAACTCGAATATGTAGATACTAGTTTAATTGGACTGGCATTTGATGTTATAAAAGATGTGCCGCAAAAATATTTGTATTTGGAAAAACTGTATCAAATACTCAGTGAAAGCACAGATAAGTGTGGTTTAGCATCACACTTTTTCTTTCCGCTTACCTGTCAGCTCTCTATTAAATAGAGGCAAAATGTACTGTGATTGCGTTACGTTTCTGCCTGGATTTGTTTCCTTAAGAAGTTTGCATTAAATGGCAGTAGATGAAAGGAATGAGGCAGTTCTCTCTGTGTTCAACAATTTGTCCTTAAATCTCAAATGAAAATACAGCAGTTTCGTATAGCAAATTTTTGATAGATCATGTCTTATGACCAAATGACATGGGAATTTTTTTCCTGAACTGCAATACTAATAATGAAAAAATGAAGTCAGTTCTACTATAACAAGTGATGGAAGAGGACCAGAAAATTTAGATTTACGGTCAGACACTTAGCAGTTTCTCAAAACAAAATCTGACTGTAATTCAGTATGACATTCCATGTGTAAAACGTTATATTGGAGGATTTGTTTAGAGTTCAGATTGTCTTGATGAATTGGAAAGTGCCTGAAATAATGGGGAATGGAATGGAATGGAATTGAATAAATGCCATTCAGGAAGGAAAAGTTAAATACACCAACCAGGGATAAGGGGTTGGAGACTAGAAGCTCAAAAAAAAATTGTTTGAAAAGCAAGCAAGAGTGGGGATAAGTATTAGGAGAGTTTCAGTGCTTAACTGTCATTGTGCACGTTATTAAGAAAGGCAAGACCAGGATAAAAAAATGTCTATTCCAGCTCCATATATCATCATGACTGTTAATACATAGAAGTTGTTATACCTGAAAAAGAATGCAGATCCAGTTAACTGAGCGCTGGCCAATATTTAATGAACTGGCTTAGGTTTATTTTCAGCTTCGTCCTCTTTTTTCCGTAGTGCTGTCTCTTCTCCAAGCTTGCTGTTTCCAACTTTCTCAAACATAGGCGTAAAAGTGATCTTTTTTTTTTAACGCAGAAAATGTCTGGGTTTTAGAGTTTGTTGCTGCCTTCTGTGTGAATTCTGTTACGTTATTCTGTATTACAAGTGGGATTTTTATCCAGTAAAGACTATAAGATGTTGTAATGTAGTTATACAGCTGTTCATTATTGCTGTTTGTTTTTCATCTCAGTGTCTTTTGGAAAATATATGCAATCATTAGGTTTCATGTATGGTCAATAAGAAATAAGCTTAAGCCTTTCAAGGGAGGCATTGTTTTAAGCTTGTTCCTTGTTAGGAAATATCTGAGAATCCAGCTATCTTCCCAGTCATTTAGGAAGTTCTTGCTTTCCAAGGAACTGAAGTTTCAGCGCTAACTAGGTGTTTGTATGTAATAAAAGATGCAGCTGAGGCATTTTAAACATTTGTTGAAGTGAAAAGTGAAATTAAATTTTTGGGGTAGATAAAGTACAAGCAGTATTTATAGGTGCGTTTTTATGAAAGTAAATGTTTATGTTAAAAATAAATGCTTTTTATTTATAGGGAGAGATGAGAAAATCCTGACTTACTTATCAGACAGCTCAGTGATCTCTTCTCCCCAGCTCATTTTAAGCTGAGAAATAATTTGTATTGGATATGAAGGTCTTACATGCACAATTTTTATTTCATTTCCATACAGGAAACGTTAAGAACGTGAAGAAGTTGAAACCAGATAGGTCAGCACGAGTTTTATGATGAACGAGACCTTGGGCCACGTACTGTTTTAGTCATTTGATGTAAAGACAAACACAAAAAGTTAAAGAACACAGAAGAGGAGAAGAAAGCAAAACTGCTGAAAAAAAGAAAACATTAATGTCTGTGCTATATGTAGCAGACTAGGAGTACTTAGGCTTAGACATTTAAGATGATTGACCTAATCAGGCTATCATTTTGTTCTTAGTAAGGACCCATATCTTACACATGTTCTTCTTGTTCTCATCCTACGATGTTATCCAAGCACTGAGCTAAACGTAGGAAAGAAAAAGAAGTATGAGAAAGTGGGGGAGATGCTCACTGATTTATTTGAAGATAAAGAATATTTGCAAATAGTGTTCAGGGGTTTGGGGTGTGATTTTTTTTTTTTCTTCCCTTAATAAATTCAGTTAACTTATTATTAATAAATTCAGTTAACTTATTATTCAACTTACTATTGATCATTTATCAGCTGACCATAAAATGAGGTGGTTTTTGAAAGGGAGATGTGTGCTATGCTGTGGCTCTTGGCAGGAAAAGAAATGGCAGATGTTAACATAAGCCAATGCGTTTCTGAACAAAAAGCATCTTTTCATGCCTTAAAACTTTCATTGATGAAAAAACGGAGAGAGCTGACATATGCTTCTGCATAGGCTGCTTTATAGCTTCCTTTCTGTACCTAACAAAACCTTTTTGTATGATGACCTTTTTTCCATCTACAGGTTTTTCAGCTTATCTTTGTCAATGACAGATGACCCACCTCCTTGATGGTAACTGAAAAATTTAATTTTTCTTAACGCGTTAGGCTCTTGAGTAATTTTTTGTGGGTTTTTTTTTTTTTTTGCAAGTCCCTGCAAAGACAAAAGTTTGTCTTCTGACCTTTTCCTCTCAAGATTTCGCTGAGAATTGGTCTGAAGGATTTTTTTTTTTTTTAAGTTCTATTACAATAAAAACCATGGCTCCGTTTCTTCTATGTGAAGTAAAATGTAAGCACGCTTTTCCTGACTACTACCATCCTTTTCCCTTTGGCGTTGGAAATAGCTGCATTTGTTTTCTATTGACAAGATACTAGTAGCGTTTATGGCATTTCAAATGCATTTGTCTTGAAGCTTTAGAAAAATTGTTTTGCCCTTTGGGTGATCTGGGCTTAATTCAGGAAATAAATGTTCTCTGGTAACAATTCCATATCCTTATTAGTTTGCTTGCATCAAATGGAACAGAACAAGATGAATGATATCAGTGTTGAGGAAGATTAGAACAATCTATCTCACAAGGAAAAAAAAAAACATTTTGACTGGTATTAGCTGGGAGATTGCATACTGTGCCTGATCATTATAAAAAGTAAGTGCACTGTTTTACAAAGAGCACATTTTAATTGCCATTTCTAAATGCAAACACTATTAGCAAAAGACGCAAAACAAACTGATTGCTATCGTATTAGCAGTAATGAGAGAGAAATGTTAAGTAAATCTTTTCAGTGGAATCAGTCTTATTAGTAATACTTAATCTGTTGTTGAGGATGGAGGTGTTCAACTGCAATACATAAGGATGCGCCAAATTAGTCAAAGTTAGCATAAGTTATAAGGTAGCACAGCTTTCACTGAACTGCGTATGCAACAGGGATAAAATAAGGGGAGAAGCAGCGTGAAAGAGAAGTTGATGCAGTTATAAATCCCTGTCATCTGTAAGTCACACTGTTTTGCTCTGTCCATTTTTGCTGATCAGTTTACAGTACTTTAAATGATTACAGAATTTGGGCAGAGCTGTTTGCTGAAAGATTAATCTTTTTGCATGATTTGAGGGAATAGCTGCTTAGTAAGGACATTCTAGAAAACCCTCTGTGGCCAGAGTTTATGATGACCATACCTTGCCTTTGACGAGGATTAAGACTTCCAAATCAGCACAGCTATTGTCCAGTGTTTTCTCTGGGGGATGTCTGGGACTAGTACATCTTCATGGTTTGAGTGCAGATTACTTAGGTAAAAGTTTTGACTTGCTTAGCGGTGCAGCTGCAATTAAGCCGTATGTAAGGCTAAGGTTGTTGGGGGTTTTAACTGACTTCAGAGGAAAAATGCCATCTGAAGCTGTTTCCGTTAGCCCTATGAATTTTCCATAGATGCCTTGCTTCTTAGTAGAGCAAGCACAAAGCTAAAAGTCAGCCAAAGTTGAATCCCAGATCTACTGGCTATTTACTTGGTTTTCCAAGAAACATTATTTCTTAAAAACTAAGGTTAAAAAAAATGGGAGTTCTACTAAGCAGAACTCTTAAGAATCCAAGTTATAAAACAGAAAATACAGAAATCTTATACCTATTTTAATTTTGTAACCAAAATACTGGTAAATACAGCTATAATCCTGCAAGTCAGAATCTGAAATGGGTAGGAAGAAATATCTTTGTAGATTGTGTTGGAATTACAATACCCTTTCATACAATGGTGCCATTTTACAGCCATTTTTTCTGGTTTTCATTTTTTATTCAATGTTCTGAGTCTTTATTTCTTTAAAAAAAAATTTTTTTTAGGGCACATGAGCATACTTTGAAACAAATTATAGGGAGAGGGAACTAACAAACTGGTATTTCTTATTTACTCAGTTGCTAGTCAAATTTATGAGTGACTAGATACTGTACTGCTAATGCTTTGTCTTACACTGCTTTACCTATTTACTGTTTCTGTTGTATGAAACTGGCTCTTTTTGATGAAACTGGCTATCCAAAATGATTTAGTTTGTCTGTACAACTCTTGCATAAAATTCCTGAGAATTCTGAACGCCGGTTCGCTATTAAGTTAGAACTGTGCTTACTCAGTAGGCTTGAAGATTTTTAAATGCGGATGGAAGACACCTTTCATCTGTCTACTGTATTCTTTTTGCTCTATGGCCAAGAGGCACAAGCACAGAAATGGCAGGTGACTGCAGAAAACCTTTATTTTGTTCCACAATTCAGTGGATAGAGTTTAAAACTTGAAACAGATTTAGGTGCTTTTTATGTTACTTTATATGGTGCGTAATTCCAGTCAGTTGTTGAGAACAACAGGAATAGGAAGGATTTATTTCAGTACAGATTATATTTTGGCTTGCATCTAATGTTTTGAGACACATTTCTTTTTATGATAGCTTTTTTCCTTGTAAATATTGTGTAGTGAGTGAGATGGAAAGCTCTAAAAACTGAGTTTACTTTATAGGGAGCATAGTTTCTCGCAGTGCTAATAACTTTAATTGCTCTGTGTACTTTATTAAGTGAAAAATATTTGCAGACAAGTTTTGAATAGCTGCAGGATAAGACATTTAAGTCTGATTAATTTTAAGTGTTTGATCTGGGGGCCCGTTTCCTAACACTTCTTTTTGCATGTTGTCATAGAACCAAGCAATTGCTATGTAATTATTACAAGTTATCATCTCTGTAATTACACTCAAGTGATTTACAGTGAAGGAGTAAACACAGGTATCACTATTCTACTTTCCTTTTCTTTTTCTTCTCCCTACATAGGCACATAGGCCTAAAACTTTAGTCTACCCATGAAACGCTTAGTGCATTGCTACTGCAAGAGGCTTATTCAGTCATTTAGTTATATTACCAGCGCACCAACCTCTGTGTGCTTTGTCAGTGAATTGCAGATATTTGTATGTATGACCGTCATTTTTGAAAAAATAAAGCCTTATTTTACTGTGCCTCTGAAGGGTTTTTTTTTAACTTAGTATAAAGAGTATGGCAACAGTTTCTCCAGGTTCGTCTTTCTTAAATTTAGATTGTGAGTTTTAGAATACACGCATGTCCTTCTTTAAGTTATATCTGGTTGATAATTCCTTCTAAGGTAGATTAATTGCTTTTCTGTCAGAATATATTTTTACCAGACTGCCAGCATAGTTGTATCTTAATGATGGTGACATGAAATGCAGTTTCACATAAAATTTCACTGTCTTGACTGCTCTCAAGCCAAGTGCTTATCCTGCCCACTCTCCTGGAGGGGTGGCGGAAAGCTGCGTATGGACCAGGAAAGCTTGTATATGAAGTAGCAAATGGCGCTTTTAGCAAGGGTGGTTGCTATGTCTCCCTCTCTCCAGATAAATCTTGACCAGCAAACAATATGTCAAGCAAATGATATTTCATATGCATGGGGAGTAAAGCATTTTGCACTGGCTCTGCTTTCCGCTTCTTCTAGGCCATAATCGTTTGTACGCCATTTGTTTTTGCTTTTGCACGTCGTCGTAATGCAAGACCAAAGTAGCATTTGTACCTTCCTACAGTGTCAGAGCATGAGACGCAAAAACAGAAAGACAGGAAGAAAGAGAGAGAACAAGGAAAGAGTCTAAAGTATTGGAAATTTCCAGTCTGTTTACCAGTGCTGATGTGGCTTATAATCCAGAGAGAACTGTTTATTTTATTTTATTTTATTTTTTTTACAAGTTGTCAAAGTTGACTAAATTATTTCAGATGATAATTTTCTCCCACTGAATTTTAATCAATGAAATGTTGGTATAAACGCTCTTTTCTGTGGTTTGACATCATTGTGACAGTCTGAAGAATAATCAATAGAAATGATAAGGGTGGTTACCACCGACTAGTTTATTAACATTATCAGTTTCACAGTCACTGACCTTTTCCTCCTCGGCCTCACTTCTCTTCATTTGTCATGTTTCATTTTGTCAGATTGATTTCCTTTTACTATAAACGGTTGGCATGTGTCAGACTTCAAATGCTAATCAGTCCTCACAGTTTCTCACATAGCGTGTTAAGAAACTGCTAACTGTATTTAAAGAAAAATGAGAAAAGTTATTTCTAATTGGGTCCTCTTGAGTGTTATAAAATATCAAATGTTACTTGCTACTAGTATCCATTTTTTTTAATACTAAGCTTAAATTTTAAAATGATGCAATTGGTATATGCTGGTAAAGAAGTTGGTACTACGATTTAAGAAAATCTGTTCATTATGGAATCAAACCAGCAAAAATTTGTTATGTAGCTTTTTTTACATTATAATGCTAACTATACTTGTATCTATGTCTTTAAAGTGTGCTCAGATTGTTATAGGACTTGACTGATCAATAGTAATGTGCATCCACATCACAGCTTCTACTCTCTTGTGCTGTGTGGAGCAACCTGGGTGGGAAAACGATGGCACCTCCCTTCCTCCCTGGTAAGCCTGCATCTGAGATCCCTTTAGCTATAGTTTTTAGGCAAGCTAGGTAATGTAAATAGTCCCTACTGAAGTTCCGTATATGTGGACGGGAGACCTATGAGTTTAAAATGAAATTCAGTTTGTGCCCTGAGACATGGCACTTAGGTGAACTGTTGCTTATTATATGATATGCATCTGTGGCTTGTTTCCTCAGTAATCAGCTTCTCACTTCAGTGAAATTATTCTAAATAGACTACAGCATACATCTGCTAAATTTGAAAGATGCACACTTTTGTGATCCTGTTATCTCTGAAGTTCTGTGTATGAAGGTGTGGTTTGCAGTAAAATGAATTCATGCTGTTCTTAATTCTTACTTCCAATCTGCCATAGTAGGAAAATAAGTCATCTTAAGAGAACTTCATTACAGAATAAATCCTAAGGCAGCAGAACTTGGCCTGTTTTCATAAAATCTGCATGTTAATAGGTCAAGAGTCTTCCACACTTTGACTGCTCAGTGTGGCTGGCATTTTCAATAGAACACATGTGGAGGAAAATAAGACACAATTGCTACAAAATTAACAGCTGAAAATGGGATATTGATTTGGAGTGCTGTGAAACGTGTTTGGCTTTGTATCTCTCAACTAATTTGAAATTATCGGTTGTGCTGGACTCCTGAGTCCTTCCCTATATAGATCTGCTATCAAATCGGGACTTGTTTAAGGTTGGTTAAAGCAATCTTAATGTAATGGTTTGGTCTTACGATCTACCAGTAATTATTTGGCAATGTTGGAGTATCAGCCTATCCTAGTCTTTGACAACTGTGTGATCTCAAGATGTTTCATTCGGATCAGTGTGTTAGATGAGTAAGCACAAAGGTATTATGTCTAAATCTCCTAAAGAATGATACATATAGGAATTACTTAACTCTTCTTGTAGACTCTTAAATTCATAACTTAGATCATCCAAAATTCATTTAGATGCTTACACTCTTTTAGTGTTGAGCATTGCTGATGGAAATCTGTCTAGATGATCAGATGTCGGGTCTGGACGTACTAAATATGCTCTGAGGACTTAGAGCAGGTAGGTGCCCTGCCTTATGTCTGCTAAGTTTCTCCTTTCAGTCTCCTTAAGCAAATGTTGGAATCCAGTGAAGTTATCTGGGATTTGCCCTGGAACTCCTTATCTGGGGCTACCAAATCTCTCCATTAGGCAGACTTTCTCATTACAGTCCTACCACTATACATGTCTTTCGTTTTGCCAAGATGAAGCTACAGCAAGTGACATAACTGAGCTTGATGTGGAAGAAATGAAGGCAGGGATGAAGATTTTGAGAATAAAGGAGAACAGGAGAAAGCGTATAAAAACAATTTCTGGCATTTTGAGGAGGCATTCTTGGGTTTGGCATAAGACTGCACAGATTTAAAAAGAACATGGAGCACACGTAGTAATATTTGGTTATTTTTGTTAGTTTTTCTGGATGTAGCTCTAAATAAAAAATGATTTAAAAACAAGCCTCAGCAACAATAGTGCAGGGTACTTATCCTAGCTAAAAATGACAATCGAGGCACTTTCTTGATGCAGAATTGCAAGTTTAAGTATAGCAATACATCTGTAAATAATGCTTCACTGTAACATCATGCAACTTAAGTGATAGCAAGAATTAAATTATTTTCGTTAAATGTCACTGATCTACTTTTTAAAGTGTCTTCTGTGAATTAAGCTTCCTCAGAGCACCTGAAACTTTCTTGCTGATTTTGCCACATTTCCTCACATATAAAATGCTTGTCTCGGAGATTCATCAATCTTTCCCACACCCCAGCACATCTTGATTTTTAAGAAATGAATTTAAATACAACATTGTGTTCCTTCTAGACAAGCAGTTTTATGCACACTGAAGAAGTTTTATCAAAGTCAAGGAATTATAAGAGGTTCTGTGTAGGGTTTTTTCTCTGTTTTTGGAAAAGGGAACGCTGTAAAAAGTTGAGAGGGTTTTTTTTAAGTGAAAAAAAATCATTCCTCTGGTTAGAAGACACTGTGAAAAACAGTATCCCTATGTTAGCTGACTAATGTTTGCAATATGCAAAACAAATTGTTTTCATTTATGCTATATATATATATATATATATATATATACACACACAAGTAATTTATATAAATAACTTAGAAGTAACCTTGAGCTTCTGAAATGTGATAGCATAGGCTTCTATAGAGAGGTATTCATTTGACTTTAGCATCTGTGTCATAATCTCTTTTTTTGCTTTCAGTATTTGGGATATACATATGTATATATTTTATATATATATATATTTATATTTATATTTTAGCAGTCATGTTAAGATCGATTAGTTATTTTTGTACATTTAGGCTTTTTTTTTGGTGGCAATTCCTTATCTTGACTATTTGTGCCTATCAAACTGTCTGCTTTTTTTCTCTCCTTTTCTAGAAGGTTTCTTTTCACCAAGACCTATATTTTAGCAGCCTGTCCTTGTTCCCCTTCTTCCCCACGTTCTTCTTCACACTGAAGCTCATTTAGGATACTACTATCTATTTTGGAAGCATATACCCTTATCTATGGTCAGGTAAACAAAAGGTCCCTGAATACTTTTCACACATACGTGCAAACTACACACATAATCAAATTGAAGGGGAAAATAGAAGTCATTAAATTGATATTACATGTAATTATCTTATCTTGTCACCTCAACCCTCAGCAATTTACCAGGCTTGGGACAGTGGGGACCACAATGGAGCTAATTAACAGGCAGCATGCATGTCTACTTTAGAATTTCCAAGTGTCTGGTCGGTGACAAAATGAAATCTAATTATTATGATATTTTATTAAGTGGTTTGTCAGGCACTACATAATTACTTCTTCTGAAAAAAAAGTGATATGAAGATTATGGACGTCAGAAAACTAGACGCTGTTGGTGATATTTTTGTAAGACTAACAATTGCAGTGTAAGTTTTAAGGAAAGAGAAGCAGATGAAACAGTATTGTGAGACTACAGTGAATGTTGTTTTTCCTACTGTGTACAATTATATGTAATTAGATCTGTCCTTTTTTTATTATGTTGTCTTAAAAATTAATTTTACCTATCTAGGTACTGAATGAGCTTGTAAATAAGATAGCAAGATCAACATAGTCTAAAGAAATAATTAGTAACAATTTAATAGAAATTGTTCTGTTCAGGCTAAATCAATAGTAATGGAGATGAATAAATGGGTGGAAACCTTAAGTAATTACAAATCCTTTAAATTATTCTTGAAATAGAAGACAGGGAGAAAGAGCAGATTTAATTATTTGCTTCATAGATGCATGACAAGAGAACTTTCCCAGTTTGCTCTTTGTTCTCTCTTTTCTAGAATGCACTTTTTTTTTTTTTTTTCAAATGCAGCTAGTGTTCAGCTTCAGGTACCTTCTTGGGCTTCATATGCAACCCACTTAGCTAAGCTGAAGCTAAACATACCAAATCAAGTACTCTGTTTTTTTCCCCCTAAACTGAACTACAAACTTCAGTGGAAGAAGCAGACTTCGAATTGCATTAACTGCTATACTGTAATTTCAGACTGTTTATTTTTGGCACAACACTATACACATCACTGTGAGGAGGAAAGACCATTGTGGTGTTTTGTACTGTAGAGAGGAACTTGTAAAAAGTAACAAATTTCCGTTTATTGAATGCATATGAAAAAATGTGTTGAGCTGGGTAAGGTGTATAATAGTCTAATACTCTGTTTTTTTATTCTTCTGCACCATAGCAAGTTCTGCTTTGGCATGTAAATACATTGTCCACATTGTACTTTTTGACTTCTTATTGTGGATGTTAGTTGCAGAAGAATTTCCCCATGGACAATTGAGATGTATTCTGGTATCTTGAGGATGGGATATTTTGACAGACTATCTGTAGTGTTTTCCTGTATTTATAAACTGTACTGATCTCCAACAGTTATTAGCTTTATGGTGCATCATAAAGGAGGAAAGAAATCCTCAAAGGGCAAAGAAATGTCAAGGATGACTCTAAAGGTACCAGCTAAATTATAATTAAGGAGAATAAATTGGAGAGTGTTCTGTACAGCTGGGTGGTGCCCTTGTGATCATTTCTGAAAACCTAACTGGTATTTTGGTGTTTCTGACTCAGAGAAGCAGCATAAGAAAGATTGTATATTGAAGCATTTGTCAATTACCTAATGCTGTTTTAGTATAAACTATTCTTCAACAATCTGAGTTATTACTGAATAAGACCATTCTCAATTAAAAAAAAAAATGAATGACTGAAGTGAAAGAACAAAAAGGAAACCTTCTTGTTTAGTGTTTTGGATTAATAGACCAGTGTGAAATTGATTCAGACTTTAAAATAAATGGATGATTTAATTTTGTTTAATCTTTCTCCCTTCTCTAGCTGGAAAGGCAACTACTGATGCAGAATCAGATGAGAGAGAGACAAGCAGCCATGCAGATTGCTTGGACACGAGAATTTCTCAAATACTTTGGGACTTTTTTTGGACTTGCTGCTGTAGGTTTAACAGCTGGGTATGAAGTTTATTTCCTAATAGAAAATGTAAATAGATACATTACAAAGATATTTCTATAGTTTTGGCTCGTCCTGTTGCATTTTATCAGGTAGTTATTTTTATCCAGTAACTTCTCAGAGGTAGATCAAATGACAGAATGACTCAGTTCATTTCTGTCTGCTTCTGGATGAGTTCTGGATATGTCTGTACTGTGTATTTCTAAAAAATAATAATAAAGCAGCAGTGTGAGCTGGCAACAAAATTTAATGTGGAATGGGAGGGATTGTTTAAAAGCCATACTACTTTCTTGTCTGTGTTATGGTTTGATGAACTATTCATTAACAACAAATCCCTTATCATCTGAATTTTTTTAATATGTCACTGAACAGGTGGATATAGTCTGAAATCTGTTCACTTGAAATTTGAATCAAAAAACTCAAAAATTTGTGTTAGAAAAACCAAATGGCAACAAAGTTGTATTGCATGAGAAAGAACTTGCCTTAGGTATAGGACTCTTGGTTTTGGTAAAGTGGTTTGCTTGTGCTATAGAGTGATTAGAGGGAATATGAGAAATATTTGTTTTACCCTCTGCAGAGTGCAGGTTACATGCACCTTATATATTATGCATTCCCTGTGCACTGGGATGCATTCGGAGTTAACTATAATATTCTGATTGCTGCATGTTGCATGTGGCTGTATCTTGACTACAGTTTGACATGGATATATGCATGTGCACATGCGTGCTATGCTGGTTAGACAAACTTATTTCTTGTTAAGTACATTAAGAACCTCATTTGAAGTGTTTTTTTTTTTTTCATACTCTTGATAGTAGAGCAAGACTATCTGCCCAGAAGGGGATTTAGTACTTCTGAGGAAATTAGGACTTGTATATCCTTCTGCGCTCTTTAATCAAAGTCGCACAAGTCCTAGAAAACCAAGGTCACCTTGGACTAACAGTACTGACATGCTGAATGCCCTAAATAATCTTATTTTTTCTTGTTCTTTTTTAAAAACAGAGCAATCAAAAAGAAGAACCCAAGACTTCTACTGCCAATAGTTCCCTTAAGCTTTATATTTGCCTATCAATATGATATGGGCTATGGGACAATGTTGCAAAGGATGAAAGGTATGTATGTAGAAGTTTATCTGGCTCACACATAGAACCAATGTTAATATATCAGGCAATCTCATGTCATTTTAGAATGGCTGGGAGAGAATGTGCAACAACTTTTTTTTTATGTTTAATCTCACTCCTACATTTTTCTTTTCTTTCCTCTCTGTTACAGTCAGATATTTTGCCTGTCAAGAATATTCTACTCACTCTACTCTTACAGCGTTTCCCTCCAGTTCAGATTCCGTGTTGATTTCTCCTCGCTTGATTCTCTTAAAAAATGTGAATTGTAAGACAATAAATACAGCTGAAATAAGCACAGCATATTTTAGATGCTGCTTTTTTGGCAAGGGATCAGGATGATAAGAGCAGGTGAGGGCATACAGAGCAGGAATCATGCCACTTCCGTGGCTGGACAGAGTCCTCAGCTAATCATGTTGCTGGAGTACCTTGCTAAAATGTAAAAAGAAGGGTGAGTCGCAGAAAGTGGGGTCTTGCCTCATAGTTGCCAACAGTGGACCTCCTTAGGTGATCAGTGTTGAGGATTGTGGAAAATCGGACCAGTTCATCTACATTCATTCTGATTCCTGGTGAAGGAGGTGTGCTGAGAGAATGTTCACTTTAAGTCTCCTGATTGGAAAGACAGCACTGGACCATGCCTTGTCACCTTCATAAACCATTTTAGCTAAAATAGGTTGACCTTGCAGTCTGTTACTGAACAGAACACAGAACATAAGCAAAACTAAATAAAAGCTTGTTTCAGCTCTTTGATTTAGGTTGAAGTTCTAAGAACTAGGTTTCCTAACTTGTGTACTTTGTTGAGAGTAATGCCAGATTAATCGAACAATCTCTGAGATACTTCTGTTGTAAATGGGTGCAAACGTTTGGGCTATCTATTCACCATTGTGTATCTGCGAACATTTATGAACGTTCCTAAACCCCACTAAGTACTTTTCCTTGAATTTTTAATACAAAGAGGCAGCTAAGCACAGGGACAAAGACCGGGTGGCGCACAGAAGTTAGTGCTAGAAAGGAGATTAACTCATTCAGGGTGGAAGCAAAACTTAGAATCTGGTAGAATTTTTTTTTTGAAGTAATTTTTATTACAGAGTTCTGAAAGAGTAAACACAAGATAGTTCAAACCCCATAGCAAGAGTATGGAATGCTATTTAGTAGATATTAAAGAACAGTGTGGTCCTGTATAGGTTGAAAAGGGGTAATGTGGTATCTCTATTTGGAAAGTGATAGGGGAAAGTAATCTTTTTCAACTTCAGATCCATTGGGACAACTCCAGCCGTATGCAAGGACATGTTTTAAAGGAAAGAAGAACTATGGAGCCAAATGGGCAATAGGATAAAATGAAAGAAGTATGCCAAACTAATAGTGGTTTTTTTTTTCTAGGAAAATCAGTTTCCTTTTCAAAAAGGAATGTAGTAGATATACTGAACTCATGAAAACATTTAATGTGGTATCATATGAATATTAAGGTGCCATGAAGGACATGGGGATTAGTAGAAGGGTAAGCACTGGGACAAAGAGGAGATTTCAGAGAGTTGTGCCTAGAGGGGAAGGTTTGGCTTTAGCAGGGTTATCAGTGACGTTTCTGAAGATTTGGCCTAGATCTACTTTTGGTTTATATTTTAAATTATGAGTAGATTATACTAATAGAATTTGTGGTTGACAAACTTGATTGGTGTCATTGGCAGATAAAGAATAAAATGTAGTACAAGTGGAACTGATGAACTAAAGAGCTAGGATAATAAAATAGAATGCAATTAGGTAGGAACAGCATGAACCTAGAGACTAATAAGGATTTTTGCCATTGGAGCTCACCAGCTGGAAATGACAGGAAAAAAAGGAAAACCTGAGTATAGACCAGATATTAGCTAATCACAGAATGAGTATCATCCAGTACTGTGATGAAATCATGAAATAGACAAGGGAGGTCCAGGGACATCGGGTGAGATTTTCTAGTACAGATAGAAAAGTACTGATCCACAACAACAGTAATACCGTCCTTGGAGTTTTATAAATAATATGGGTTAGTTCTGTGTACGGAATCTAAAATAACTGAAGAATTACCAGGGAGTTCTGGACTTGGTTTGTGAGAGGAAGCTAAGAGGTCAGTTTGTTTAGCCTTCTAAAAAGACAACATTGATTTGGGTCTACAAACCCTACTTACAAGATATGGTAAAGGAAGATAAGGATGTTTATTATTTAAGCTAATTATTAATATCAGCACTAGAATAAATGGGGATAAACTGGCTTGGGTAAATCTAGGTTGGAAATCAGAAGAAGCTTTGTAATCATGTGGAAATGAGGTTTGGGGTACATCTTTTTTTTTTCTTTTTTTTTTTTTTTACATAAAAATTAATTAGTTGAAAAGAAGGATTTATGACACAACTGACCTACAGCTGCAATCACTGTTCTTACTACTCAGCTGATCTGTGTCCACTCCCAGGCTCTGTTTTCAACCACTGCTCTGCTCGGCCATCTATACTATTTTGTAATGATGAAGCTATACACCATTCCCTTACTTTACTCTGCCTTCTTTAATTGGCCTCTTCACTCCCATACGCTTCACAGTCTTCAGCCTCACAGTCACTTCCTCTCTTCGCAGTCCTTGTTCCAAGGTCTTCCTTGCATCTGAACCATCTTGCTCAAGCAGTCCTTTATCTGCTCTCTTTCATTCTTTGGAATCAGTCCATAACCCTAGAAAGTCGCTCCATTTCTGTTTCAACAATTACTTTGTTTCTGATCTTGTTTAGTCTTGCTCTTTTATCCCCAGTCTACTTGTCCAGGTATTTTCTCACAACTTGTTCTCCCACATTCATATAGGAGGGCTTTTTTCCCCTATAGACAGCTTGGGCCAGTTAAGGGGAATACTGAGGACAGAGGAGAACGTACCTCTTTTGAGTTCTGCGTATGCTGTTCAGAAGCCTTAAGTGGGCCAGAGCCATGTATCAGAACTCAATCTTTCAGGGATGGCAGAGTTGCAGAACAGCCCCCAGGTGTGCCATCTTTCCTGAATGGCTGAGGACACGAAGAGTAAACAGTTTCACCAGTGCTAATAACTTGTGGTCATGGACTTCCTGTCTATGTTCTGGGCTTTCCTGTTCAGCTTTTCCACCTATTCCAGGCACATATTGCTGGTTCTTCTTGGATACATGATGGAGGGGAGGGATTATATAGCCAGCCTCCAACTGCACAGAACTTCTCAACTATGCAGTGAAGCTCTGGCTGCCTGTTCCAGGATTTAGAGGGGCCACTCTTACTGCCCTGAACCGTCTGAGGAGAATGGTGACTGGAGAAATATGCTGTAGTACATATCTGAGAATGTGTTGGACAGGCACAGAGATTTGGCTGCACCTGTAACATCTCTCTGCCACATAAGATCTTTTGCTGTTCCATAATCTGATGCCCTGTGTAACTGCCAAACATTGTGGTGTTTCCGGTCACTGGGAGTGGTAACCAGTGTCATCCTGTTGGATATTCCTGAGATATATATATGGAGATCCCACATTAATACTACCAGAACTGCAGTTGGAGATTGCAGCATTGAGACTTGCTTCAAAGAATGACCGCAATCTTGGCTGCATGACAATATTCAGGCAGGTTTATTGCATATAAACAGCGCTTCAACCCACTTACCCTAATGATCATCAAAACAGGAGTTAAGGCTTAGGTACCTGGGACAAGATTGTTGGCATAGCACCAAATGGCATCAGCCAAAAAACCCACACTCTGCCTAATCTTTATCCTGTCT
Organism: Struthio camelus; assembly: GCF_040807025.1. NCBI lineage: Eukaryota > Metazoa > Chordata > Aves > Struthioniformes > Struthionidae > Struthio > Struthio camelus. Next base: position 18,442,399 of record NC_090982.1, on the reverse strand, counting down.
TATGTCAGCAAGTAGACCACCACAACTTATGTAGTACATTCAATCTGTATCTTTGTTTTTTGGATACTTTGTCCCAGTTGTTCTCATTCCAGCCTTATCTGGATCATTCTGCACCATACAACTTTTTTCCTGCTGTGCTGTTAAGACTGCATGTTTGGATTGCTGTCTTAGCAAGCGTTTGTGTGAGCAATATACTTTGATTAATGCTTAAAGTCCTGTGCTGTCCACTTTTTGCCTGTAGCCTAACATCTTTCAGCCTAGGGCTGAGACAAGAAGAGAAGTTGTGCCAGACTGTGGCATGTCTAGGATGGTAATGCGTACAAGGAATTTACTTGTTAAGATTTATATACTGTTCTATGTGCATTTGTGATCTACCCTTTTCCCAGACTCGCCTAATTGGTCATATACTTTATGGAACTGGTATGAACTGCATCCTGATGTGAAGGCCTTGCTGTAACTTCCTGCCACCATTTCAGAGCATATGTGTAATGCACTTCTAAAAGAAATATAACTCAGGGTAGCTTTTAGGAGAAGGGGACTAACAGAAGCAACAGTAGAATTGTTTTGGCTGAAATCTTCCTCAGGCTGAATTTGTCTGAAAAGATATCTGTTTCAGACCAAACAGTTTTGCATGCAGTTATACCACTGGTCCAAAGACTAACTTAATACTACATGGCATCAGCTTCTTCGTAAAATACATAGCTGTGACCTGGTATTTAGTAACTCTGGCCCTCAACAAAAATAGCTAAAATTGAATTTGATTTTTTTTTAATTTTATTTCTCACAGTAATGGTGAGGGCGTTTTTTTTTTTTTTTCAGGTGAAGCAGAGAACATATTAGAGACACAGAGCACTCTGTTGGAACTGCCAAAAGGACCGCTTACTTATGAAGGCTTGGAAAAAATCAGAAGAGCTCAGAGCAAGTTCTCCATAGAAAAATAGGAAGATGGCAACAAAGTTTATATCTGAAATGAATTTAATTGTAATCATGTTTTTTGAACTTCAATGAATCATTTAAGTTTTGAGGAAATTAAGCACTTTTTTAACATTAAAGATAATTCATTTTTTAAAAAGTAGTACTTTCTAAAGCAATGATTTTTCTCTGTATTTCTTGAAAATATCCATGGTTGCTGTAGTATTTTTTTTTCTTGCTTAGAAGGCAACATTGAATTCCCACTGTCTAATTAAAGTCTGAAAATAACTTTTAACTGTGGCAAAAATGTATGATCCTGACATGAAAACTCACTGTAATCAATAAAAATAAGTTAATTGGTGGTTGCAAATTTGTATAACTCTGGCCATAATTTTCAAATATATTAGAGCTTCCACAGCTCAATTTGAAGTCAGGAATAGACAGCTGCTTTGAAAAACAAGACATTTTTTAGTTTGTGTTCTTCTGGCAATAAACTGGCCGTCTCTGCTTCAAATTCTGGAATAAACAGCTTTTATCAAGGAAGTTCAGAAATAAATACGTCACTTGCTAACTGTGTGTTTTACTCTTAGGAAAAAAACTGTTTTAAAGTATAAGCAGAAAATTTCTCAGAAAGAGAAAACAAATTATGTAGCTATTTCCTGAATCTTTTTATGCTTGTTTGACATTCTGAAACTCAAGATAATTTGTTGACACAAAATCATTTTCACTGCTAAGATGAATATTAACTTAGGCTAGCAGCAGGCAAAATCATTAATGTATGTTTTGTAATGGTTAGATCCAAGGAACCTTACAAGTACTGGAAAATGGAGGGATTTTTTTGCATGCCTTTACTGCAGCATAGTATGTACTGAGAATATAATTTTAGTATATAGTTCAGTGTTCTGACATTATATTCGGGAAAAAAATGCATCTTTTTCTATTGGAAGTCTTGTTTACAAACAGATTGTCCTGTGTTTTGGGTGGAAACAGTATTAATCTGTACAGTTGGAAAACAAATGCTCAAAAAGTATCTTGTACTGAATGAAGTCTAAGTCTTCTGCTAGTGCCCTTTTAAGCTGTAATTTTTGTATTAACAATTTGTTGAGTTAAAAAAAATTTAACTTCCAGCTGGAGATAATACCCAAATTAGAAACTGAGGTATCTTTGAAGACTACCTCACTGAAATGAGTGTATTGTTACAGTAAGAGAGGTGACTATATCATATAACCAACACTACTCAGAGTGTATCACAAAAAGATGAATTAATAGCACAGTTTTCACACCTTGTGTTAGATCACTTCCTGAAAGTGATTCCATTCACTTCTGCAGTCAAGCACTTTTGCAGTTGGTTCTGCATGGCGCTCTCATCTGCATGTTAAGGATATGCATACATCCCTTACCTGTAGCAGACTTAAAAAAGGGATGCATTTTAATGGGCAGTGATAAAATTAGGTTAAAATAGCTTGTTTGATTATAACAGCTTGGCCTAGACTATTAGGACTTAAGGTGGGGATTTTAATCAACTTTGGAGGCATTCTTCAGATCAGCCTATGGTGCTATGTATGTTTTGCTGGTTGACACACTTTGTGTACTCACAAATTGCAGACATAGACCTCATCATGTTTGCTGCCTGTTCTGTAGCGTAATGTCTCACCACAAAAACACCTGTCCAGACTTGCTGCTGTATTCTGTTCTGCTCCTGGGGTATATGTGTTCCTACTTCCTACTCCTGTTTTGGATAGCTGATCATCTAGCTTTCCACCAAGTTTTGAAGTGGGCCTTGCTTTAATTTTGAAGATGTTCTAACAAACTTTTGTGCTTCAGTCTCTATCATCTATTGATACTCCTCCTTCCAACAAAGAAAATGAATTATACTGGCATGTTTTTGAACTGCCATTATACTGGCATCTGTTTGTCTTCACCTGTGCCTTTTAAATGCTGTGAAATAAATTTTTACAGGAGAGCAATTTTAATAGTTACATTCTACAGTTTTAGTTACAGCCCTTAGAAAATTAGGAAATATCCATACTGTGAAGTCTGAACTAGCATCTGTGTGTTTGTGATAGATGGCTTGCTATGGAGTCTGATCAAAGAGTGGTGCTAAAGGAGCCAAGCAGGCTAAGCAAAATAATGACCCAGATAGCAGTTTGTAGGAGATAGCAGGGCAGCTATTTATTATTTCATCCTACCTACATTTGAATCTTTTCCCCCCAAAGTTAAACTAAGATCAATAGTGTTAAGCCACTGCAAGATGCTATACAAAAAAGTAATGGAGGTAAGGCAACTTTAGCTGGATGTTTTCCAAAGAGTATCAGTGAAAGTTTGTTAACAAATTTATATCACGAGGGAAAAGCAGCATGCTCTAAACAGGACAGTCTAATGCTAAATCAAGAAATGGATTTAAATGGGCTATACAGAACATGCGAAAAATTGTCAAGAACTTAAGGGTTAATCACATTTACTGTTGTTTTTTTTTTTTACTGTCTGTTCTTAGCTTTGTTTTTTCTGGATAAATAAACATTTGTATTTTTGAAGATGCTCATTATTTGTTACTATGTGTTGTTCTATTGCCAGGATCTTAAGTGAAACCCTTGCATATACCAAACGCAGTCAGATCTATCACACTACTCCCAGTTACAGAGTAGTTGAACTATGTAATTACCTTCAGAGAACAATGAAAGCAGGAAAACTTACCTTTGACAGGACCTACTTCAGGGAAACAAGTTTACAGCACAAGTTGCCCATAATCAGGGTACCAGTTGTATTCATAACAATAAAGAAAACACATAAAATGTCCTCCTCTTTTCAGTTATTGGTATTCAACTGGCTTCAGCTGCAAGACTTTCTTTAATGGACAGCAACTGTCTTAATGTGTTTTCAATAATCATTGGCCAAGAGAGAGAATAACTGCAGGGGGAGCTTGCTCTGACCTGAGAGAGCTACTCTTACCTTAATCCTGTTGGTTTTTTCTGGTTATAGTTTATGATAGCTATGTATCCTGAATCAATGTCACTCAGAGCAGGATTTTTCAGGGAAGCAGAGGAAAGTCATGATCAGGTTGTCAAAAATTAAACTCTATATATTCTGGTTTTGGATATGTCTCACCTGAAGTCCACGAAGATGCATGCTAGTTGAGAGCCACAACTCACTGTCTGACATTTTGATTGTTAATCTGATTGTGATAGAACACGTGAGGAGTACTGTTGAGAAACAAAGTGATTTTTGGAGTTCTAGTTTGCTCCCCTTCCTTCCTTCCTTAATGATTTGATTTTTCTGCCTCCCATACTTAATGGTGGTGAAAGTTCATTCTGACTCCTTCACATGTGTTCTGAGGTTATTTGATGACTAGGCAAGTTGACTTTCACAGAAAATGCCACTTTTAAAAGTGGCGGGAGAAAGCACTTTCACAAAGGGAAGTTTTCCAGCCAGACAGTTTCTTTTGTGTTATTTAATTGCTTAATAAGTCTTGGGATTTATTGTACAAAAAGTTGAATTCTCTTTATTTTTAAACTATTAACCTTCTTAAAGGTGAACCGCTTTCTACAGCCCACTATCATTTTCTGGTAAAACCCTACATAGGTAGCTGGTAATTCTGATACTTACTTATCAATAACATGCGTGCAGTGATATTTCACATTTGTTGCAAAATCCTGTCCAGTACAAAGGAAACTCCAAAAATACTTAAAATTCATGTGAGCAACTTTTCAAAAACCATGTAGTACTTGCAGCAGTGCACTCCATGAATTTGAACTGAGGTCTCTGAATGAAGACTAAGTAAACCTATCCATTTGTGTCCTAAGTCTGATCTCCTATATAGACTCTTACTTAACGTGGGATTAAGCCTTTCATTCAGTCAAGGTATTATTAAAGGGTATGTTTTTTGTTAACCACCTGTTTTCATGAAACATCCTCTACCTCCTATATAATGTGATTGCTATAGGTCAACAAATTCAAAAGTTGCTAGAGGGGAGAGAAATGGTATGATCAGATATACCTTATTTTAGGAAACTAAAAATAAAAACGCTTGCATTGGGACAACACATTAAATGTATCTATCTCGCAAAATCCTACAGATCATAAATGGAATTTCCTTTCTTTGCTGTGCTACTGTCTTTCTTGATAATACACAAATTTTAGTAAGAAAAGGGATAGTTAATTCAGATCGCTTGAGCTACTACACAAATATTTAAATTATTTATATTCTTCTGCATCTATTTTCTTGAATACAAGCCAGGTTTTCTGGCTATGATGAACAGCTAAAACAGCTTAGCCTCTAACTTGAGTCAAATTCATTGCAAATTACTGAAAGATTGCTAGTAAAGCTTTTCGATATGAAATCCCGTATGATTTAAAGTTACATGACTTATTTAGTAAGTTTCTTTATAGCCTATTAATTCAAATCACAATAAATCTAGTCAAAAGCCTTTGATGGAAAAGCAATGTTATTAAAATGTAACTGGAAGCAAAATACTGAGCAATGCATCATACTAGGGAAAGAGCATTAAGTATAGCAACATATGTCAACGTCAAAGTATTGCCAGCTCAATCAGATATGATCCTTAATAAAACTCATTAACTCGATGACTGTTGTTGCAGTCCTTAATCCTAGTAAGAGAGCATCTGTATAACCTATGCTTCGCAACAAGAAGAGCAATGAAGAACATTGCAGCGTGAGCTGCCTTGAGGAACTACGAATGCCTTTGAAAGACGTTCCCTGTGAAGCCTGTGTGACAACTCATGCTATAGCCTCTACCAGAAAGCACAATGCAAGACATAGAAAGCATTGCCTTTCTCCTCCAATAGTCCTGATGAAGAAGCAAGTGAGGTCACAGAATTTGTCTGGAACTGTTTTTTCCAGTCTCCTAAGCAGGTGTAATCAGAGGTTACGTGCTTCAGACAGTTGCAAAACCGAGGTTCTTGAGAAAGAAAGAGGTGGCTACCATGCCTTTCTTTGCTTAGGCAGACTTGGATAGGTATCACAGTAACTGATTTTCCCATTAAATTTGAAATGAAAACATGGGGAAGCTTTACTACTTACTGACACTAGAAACCAAGGGATACTGACTGATACTAGATTGATATCTAGGCACAAGTCTTGAATTTGCCTGTTGAAAAATTCTGAGAAATAAACACCCTAGATTTTCCTGCTTTTAAAGACTGGATCCGGTATTGGCTATAGACATCAAAGTACGGTATAGAATAAATGACATTACTTTAGAAGCATCATCTAAAGCAGTCACCAGGACAGTCGCTGCCTAACTTAGGAGGTACCTTCCTTATTGCCTCTCCAGTTTTATAAGAGCTCTTGCACATGACCACAGCTCCCTAATCTCACTAACTGAAAACACCTTCCTTGCCCAAAAAGCCAACTTACAGCCTATCAGTAAGCTCACTTGGGTGGGTATTTTCAGAAAAAGTCTAATGCACCAATGGCATAGAGCTGTTGCTTGCTTAAAAAATGCAACCTGTGATTACCCCAGCCCAATTTGGATGGAATAGAAGGGCAATAAAAACTTTAACCTAGGGAGAAACTGACCTAGGTTTTGTCCTTGAGGAATTTCTGACTGATAACCTCCACTTCTGAGGACTGCATCCCAGTAACAGAGAGATGATACAGTTTGTGTCTGCTGTTGAAGGAGTATCACTATCCAAAATGTTTGAGAGTGGACCAAAAAGAAAGCCCAAGTGTAAACAACTTTGTAGCATACTCGCTATTCTAGTTCCCAATGACCTCTTTCTAGATGCAGCTCAGTGTAAAATACGCAAATCCTCCTTGAGAAGGTTATGGAGTCTATGTCTTCCAGCCCAGGTGAATCATTCACCTTTGTACACTAGGCTGTGGAAATACGTTTTCTTTGTGCTTTTCTTCTGGATGGAGTTTGTGAGGTTTTTTTTCTCCTATATATTGACAGTATGCAAGGGATGGAGGGATGGAAGGTATAGCCTTCATGCAAAAAGCTCTCTATAGAGAAGTGCTTTATTGTATTTTTGCACAGGTGACCTTTTTCTGGTTTTCCACAGTCTTACTGTTTATAAAAGGGGATAGTAGCAATTTTTTTGTCCAGTTATGCTAGAAAAAGAAAGCCATGTTTACTTCTGCGTGGAGCATGGTCCTGCTAGGCAAGGCCACCCTCATCGACATGAGCCTGTTGGGGGACTGCAGGTGAAACAGTTCTGCAGGTGCAGAACTTCAGATCCCAAAGAAGCTGGCGCCAGAACCACGGTGCCCCTGAAGGTTACGGCGGCAACTGAACGTGGGTATCTAAAACGACAGGTTTGAACTCGGGAGGAATTCAGGCTTTTAAATACCGCTCTGAGCGACCACAGTTCGAGTACAACGTTCTGAGGCGCTTCATTTCTTCTCGTTTCCTTGCCTTTGTCGTTTTCCTTCAACCGCAAATTGTTGGGCTTTGAGAGGCGTTTCGCAGCTTTCTGAAAAGAAAAGCAGACGAGCAGAAGTTTTTCACGCTTCCAAAAGCTTAAAAGAGTAACTCGCACCACATCAAAACCCGACACGCCGGCAATGAACAGGGAGAAGTCACAGAGCGCGGGGACCACGGAGCGAAGGAGAGCAGAGCCTGCGCCCCCCGTCGATGGCAAGTCAGGCCCCCCTCCCCAAACCCGCTCAGCGGCAACGGCCCAACTCACCTCTCCTTCCCGCCGCTGTCCCCGCGCGCCGCTCCCTCAGGTGAGCCCGGGCAAGGCCGCCGCCCGCCAGGAGCCGCCAAGGCCAGCACAGCGGGGCAGAGAGGCGCCCGGCCAGCCCTGCCCGGGGCGGGAGGGAGGGAGGGAGGGAGGGAGGGAGGGAAGGGGCGACCGTCGCGGCCGGGCGGGCGAGGGCGCAGGCGGGGCCGGGAAGGGCGGGCGGGGGTTGGGGGGGGGGGGGAGCGGGGCCGGGGCTGAGGCGGTGACTCAGCGGTGCCCGCGCGCGGCGGCGCATATAAGGGGGCGGGCGGGCAGCACGCGGGGCGACCGTTGGGCTCGAGGGCGGCGGTTGGGCTCGAGGGCGGCGGGAGCGCAGCGAGGCGGGAAGCGGCGGTAGCAGCGCTGCTGGTGCGGGCGGGGAAGGGAGGGAGGGGGCAAAACCCCATCGCGGCGTCATGGGGGCGAAGCTGCGGCTCCTCTGCGCCGCCGCCGCGCTGCTGTGCGCGGCGCTGCCGGGGGGGCAGCTCAGCGTCCCGAGCGCCGCCGCGTTCGCCGGGGGCGAGGGGGAAGGCTACGTGGTGAAGCTGTGCGGCCGCGAGTTCATCCGCGCCGTCATCTTCACCTGCGGCGGGTCCCGCTGGAAGCGGCTCTCCCTGCTGGCCGCGGAGCCGCCGCCCGCGGCCGGTGAGTGAGCGGGGCGCGGGGCCGGCGCGAGGGCCAACGGCCGGCGCGGCCCCCGCTGAGGCGACGGTTTGCGCGGCCGGCCGCTGCCCAGGCGCCCTGCGAGGGCGAAGCGGGAGGCAGGCGGCAAGGACGGGGGGGGGGGGAGGAGAAGGAGACCCCAGTTCCCTGCCGAATCTCACTAACTCTCTAGGCTGGGGGGAACCTGGGTTGGTTTCCCCTCTTTGTGTCATTTGCCGTCTCTGAAGCGGCGCCGCCCGCCCTTCTGCTTTGCGCTGTCCTGCCCGAAGGGATTAGCAAGGGGCAGGGCGAGTGGGAGTCCCGAGTTTGGCGCTTTTGTCTCCTCCTTAAACAGCCGCACGTGCTTCAAGAACTGTTTGGTTTCTCCTCGGTGAAACAGTGAACGGTAAAATGGTCTTCAGAGACTTTTGCTGCCGCGTGTCCTGAGTTACTTCACGTTAAGGACGCGTAAGCAGGTGTTTCGTGGCTGAGAACAGTGGCAAAGCACGGTTGTCTACCAGAATAATTTTAAGTGATGAGCCTCTTTGACTCAGTGGAAATAACTTTTTTTCTTTTTAAGCAGGAAAAGCTTCGAAACTACCACTAATATGTGTAATAAGAGTTGTGGGTTTTTTTTTCTTGCTTAAACATACTTTTAATAGCTTGATTTTGTAAGAATGGAAGAAATAACATTTAACCTCAAGGAGTTAACGAGGCACTATTCTAGGAAAGTTAACTTTTGAGTTGTAACAAATTATCTACGTGGCCTCTGATGCTGTGATTGAATTCTTTCCCAGCGTGTTTTGTTTTCCTTTTTATTAATAGCGGCTTGTAAGAGTTCCACTCATGGAGAGGACACCCCACTGTGCTGCGTGCTGTCTAACTAGAAGCCTTTCTCTTCCCCAGGAGACTAATAAATAGTCGTAACTATCAGCCTAGCTCAATAGCTACAAATACGTCTATTTTTTGTACACTTTTGGGCAGTTGTTTGAACACAGTTGGGCAGTCTGGTTTTTGTTTGAAAGTTAGTGTGTATCTATTAATTGGCCGTATTTAAGCAGACATAATCTTCACTGGATCAAGTACTCGTGTTCTTTCAGCTACCTGAAAGATGAGGAAAGAATAAATGAAAGAGAAATGAGTGGAAAGCATCTGCTGAAAATAAGCCATAGAAAAATACAATATGGAAGCAGCAGCTTACATGAAACACTTGTTTTAGTCCAATGTTCAGTTCTTTTCCTCCATTTGTTCTTCAAATGATACTAGTTTGTACGATCGTGAATGGGACAGGAGTGGTCTAATCTAATTCATAAGTCACATGACAAAACTTTTTCTGCTCTTTAGTGTCTTTACAACAAAATTTGGTTGTACTAGAACAGTGAACGTTATGTTTTGATGCATCTGAAAAAGCAACATTGTGGTTGTGATAGGATGTCTATACCTGAGGCACAGTTCTAGCAGGGTACTTCACATGTCTAACAAGACTTATTCTTCCTCATTACTTAAGCAGCAAAGCTTTTAAAACATGAAGATTCCCCTACAAGTAAGTTATAAGTAAATCATGGAATGGAAACTCTGTGGAACTGACAGTTCTCTTAAATTAAAATGATTTGCTTATTGCTAGCTAATTTTTTTTCCTGCTTCCAGATCCATACGCTTCTTTTGATGCCCCTTATAATAATATTTTAACTTAAAAAAGAAATCTCTTTAAACAGATTTCGTTGAAACAGCAAGCAACAAACTACTGGGAAACCTGAAGCTGCAGCCAGTTCCAGGTCCTGAAATGGAGCAGCTGCAGAGAAGCAGCCCCCTGCTTGGATGGGAGACACTGAAAGACTTCTATAATTTAAATGACTATAATGAATACGTACCTATGGCAGATGACCTCAAAGAACTCGTTCGCCAGGTGGAAGAAGCTGTTCAGAAGGGCAGGGGAGGAGCAGGAATTGCAAACCCCGTGGGATCAAACAGCTTCCCTTGGGCCAACTATCCCAGAAGAAAACGGGAATCTCTGGGTTTGGCAGGAATGTGTTGCAAATGGGGCTGTACAAAAGCTGAAATTAGTACTATATGCAGAGTTTGAAATTCTCCCTGTGCTTATTTTAGATGCATGGAATCAGTGTTAGTGGCAGTGCTGCTTGTTTGAGTACTGTGCAGAGGAAGAAAACTCTCGCTGTATTTTAATTTGTCTGCAAGCACCAGTAAATGCAGCTGGTTTTCTTCAAAAAAATTAAAAAAAAAAATACACAAATGTAACTGTAATGACTTTGTTTTGTTGCAGTAACTTTTGGTCTATATTTTTTACTAAACCTTTACAGTCCATTTCAATGTCTAGTCTTTAAACTTATAGTACAAATCTAATATCATATCTTTGTAACACTTGAAGTTCAGTGTTTCATTAAAGATTAATTATACTAAATGTTGTAGAATTGTTTTTTCTCTGTCATCAGAAAGAACATCCTGTGATGTTCTTGAGATTAGATTCATGGTACAGAGCTGTACAAAAAAGGATACTCTGCTGATTGAAACTTCTGTGAACACTGACTTGGCTTGTTGATTATTTTGAATATTATTTTTCCCTTTCCTTGCAACTGCAGAACTGGTTTATGCTATATCATCTTTCTAAATACAATACAAGACTTGTAGCCTAAATATTTCTTCCTACTCACAGATGGCCCTGAATGGTTAGCAGGTGAAGTACTAAGACTTCAAGTATTCCTGGCTTACCTTGCTTCCGCCTTTTTTTTCTGTTCTTTTTTCCCTAGACTGGCTGTTGTATATGCTTCAAATAACTGTTATTCTATGGACATCTTCCCATATGTTTCTGCAGTATGCTGATCTACACTACTTCCAATATATTTCTAAATTGGTAATTGCTGCTGTATTTGTAAATAGTTATTTTAGTCTTTGTGGCTCCTAGGCTTTTTTGCTTTCCATTGACTGTTCTTCTCACCTATACCAAGTTGCATTTCTAACTATGCTGCTGATTTAAAGCTTTTCTTTTTCTGACCTTAGCGGTGCTTGTGGTGACTAATACCATAACTTAGTTCTGTAGCATTAAACCAGCCCTAAACAGCAGAGCACATACCAGCTGACTGAGTAGTAAACTTCATAGCTTAGACTACACAATCATTAACTCTTGGCTGATGATGCTTTGCTCTTCAAATTGTCTTCTGAAATGTGTTCTTCGATTAAGTTAGTGCTTAATGAGATAATTGCATCCCTTCTTTATCCCTCTTCCTCAGATACTATGATTCCAGCACTGGGGCATCTGTCTGTTTTAAAACATATAAATTTTATTCAGTAGAAGCTAGGAGGAATGGGCATTCACTATGAACATCGTTATCTTCTAGCTTTGTACAGGACTGAAAAGGACTGTCTCTTTAGGCATTGAATTTAAATTCCAGTGACATGGTAACAATAATGTTTAGCAAGAAATGAGTTATCTTTTTCCAATCCTTTACTGTAGTGAATGTGAGATGCTTTTTTTTTTCCAGCCCGAGTAGAAAAATTAACTGTGTAATGTTCTCCTGTAGTTTTCTTTGTAACCATCTCGTTAAGTTTCTGTAGCCGTTTGCTTTCTAAACCTTAGCTTCCAGCTACTCCACCACACAGAGTTTTGACTTTTGGAGGCTATTAGTCTAGGATTGTCTCTTAAGAATGTAAGAAGAGTTAGAAGAGTTTGAGGGGAAATGCTTTTTTTTTTCTTTTTTTTCCTTTTTTTTTTTTTTTTTTGCTAGGATCAAGGGCTTTGGGAGTTAAAATTCCTTGTTATGCTAGAGACTAAACACTACGTGGAATCCCTAAGAAAAGATACTAAAATAAAATAGAGAAAATGCCCTGCTCAATGCAACTGTAAGTTAGTCTGTATGCTTTGTTCATTTTGCTAGAGTGAAATATTGTGAAAAGGCAGTATTATGAATGCTGCTTATTCAACTTGTTTGCTCCGGTACCACTGATCTAGCTGCCTACCCAGCATATAATAAATAGTGAGCAGTCTTTTCTTTTGTGAAACAAAGATGTAGTTCAAACCTGAAGCTTGTGGGCCTTAGACTTGAACAGAACAACCAGGAGTTTAACTTTCAAAGTTAGACATAACTCAGTGTTAAAACTATAAATAATGCGGGAGGAAATTAGTGTTCAAGATGACCTGTTTCATGGAGAGACAAAATTATAAATAGAAACATCAGTCTTTATCTGATGTATGAGTCAAAATACGTCAGTATGCATAACCTGGAGAAATGGTGAAATTTGTAGTTTCTTAATAGTCCTAGTCTTTAAAGGCTTTAGCAGGTCAGCTATTCAGTCCCTATTTTACAATACCGAAATATTTTACTCCACATTCACTGGAGTATCCAAAGGTTTTGTTTTAAAGCAAATGGAGTCATCCAACACCCTTAAGCTTTCTTTGAGACTAAGTCATATTTCCTAATGGTTTCCTTGCAATGTAGTCAAGTGGCAGTTGCATGTCACTCAGTTGCTGCAGGTCTAGTCATGCAACAGGATGCAATCTGTTTCTGATCACATGACTTGGTATCGAAACACACTTGTAAGAAAGACCAGAAGCAAATCTATCACATCAGGTCTATGGTGGAAGCAAACATATTTTGGTAATGTAATACTGCAGAAATGAACCTCATACAGCAATGGTTGTTGTGTCTGAGTTTACTCTGCATTGATGCTGCATTATCAATCCTTTTGCTGTGAGGGAAGGTTGGTGCAGAGAGCACACACACAGACCAGTTTACTTAATTGTTACAAACCAGAAAATAACGCTTTACTATGATTGCTATAATTGCACATGGTGAAAAGCAAATCAGAAAAAAGCTGCACCTTTTCTGTGCTGAAAGGGAGGAGGCACTTGCTGACATCTAAGTGCCAGAGCTGATCATGCACAACATCCTCACCCGGGGGACAATGCTGGACCACTGTGCTGGTTCCAGCTTCGCAGTCGGGTAGGCAAAACTGTTTCTTAGACTTTATTTTACGCTTTTCACTATATAGAGGGTGTTTTGCATAGGTTGAAAATAAATTTTTGTTGTGTTCTAAAATTGGTTCTGTATACATTTCAAGGTTGCATTCCTTTAGTGACCAGTATTTGACTATTTGGCCTCTGATACCACCTGGTGCTTGTTCTTTGGGCTTGTTCTTTTAAGGAGTGCCTGATCAAGGAGTGGGTTGAAAAAACTTGTTCTGTTGCAACAGAGGAGCTTCTAGGCTTGCAGGTTTCCTTTTTAGTATGGGCTTATGCCGTCTGCAGTCACAGCCAAAGCGAGTTAACAAAACAAAAAGACAACAATTATTAGTAACAGAAGATAAATGAGGCAATGGTTAGGAATTGAGAAGCACATCTGAGAAGGTGAAGATAATTGCTTATCACTCTTCTCATGAGGATAGCCTGCTGGGAAGATGCTCACACAGGAAGAATGAGTAGGAATAAAAGTAAGAGCAGAAAATATTTAATAGCAAGAACAGACAGCAACATAAGTAAGTGTGTTGGCTGACACACCAGAAGACTGTGCTGCCATCCAGAGGGACCTGGACAGGCTGGCGAGCTGGGCGGAGAGGAACCTCATGAGGTTCAACAAAGGCATGTCCTGCATCTAGGGAGGAATAGTCCTATGCCCCAGTACAGGCTGGGGGTTGACCTGCTGGAAAGCAGCTCTGCGGAGAAGGACCTGGGTGTCCTGCTGGACAACAAGTTGACCCTGAGCCAGCAGTGTGCCCTTGTGGCCAAGAAGGCCAATGGGATCCTGGGCTGCATGAGGCAGAGTGCTGCCAGCAGGGGGAGGGAGGTGATCCTCCCCCCCCTACTCAGCCCTGCTGAGGCCTCACCTGGAGCACTTGTGTCCAATTCTGGGCTCCCCAGGACAAGAGAGACATGGCGCTACTGGAGAGAGTCCAGCGGAAGGCTACCAAGATGATGAGGGGACTGGAGCGTGTCTCCTCTGAAGAAAGGCTGCGAGAGCTGGGCCTCTTCAGCCTGGAGAAGAGAAGACTGAGAGGCGATCTCATCAACGTGTACAAGTATCTGAAGGGGGGGGGGGTGTCGAGAGGATGAGGCCAATCTCTTCCCAGTGGTGCCCAGTGACAGGACAAGAGGCAACGGGCACAAACAGAAGCACAGGCAGGTCCATCGCAACCTGAGGAAAAACTTCTTTCCTGTGAGGGCGACGGAGCACTGGCAGAGGTTGCCCAGACGGGTAGGGGAGTCTCCTTTCCTGGAGATATTCAAAACCCGCCTGGGCACGATCCTGCACAATATGCTCTAGAGGACCCTGCTTGAGCAGGGGGGGGGTTGAACTAGATGATCCCCAGAGGTCCCTTCCAACCTTATCCAGTCTGTGATTCTGTTTGTGCATGGGGAGGAAACAGGGCAAGCCTAGAGTACCTGAAATAGTACTTCATGAGCTGCTTACTCCGTTTTCAAATTCGGATTTCTTGTCACACAGACATTTTGTGGAGAAAGAACGAAGAAGTCAAAAGGAAAAGTTAGCTCAATGAGAAAATCCTGAACTGTGTTAAAGAGGGGGTTCTAAGAAGTGTTTAACTCAAAAAAAAAAAAAAACCAACAAGCAAGGGACTGAATAATGCACTAAATATATGGATTAAATTGGCAAGAAAAGCAAACGTTAAGAGTCCACAGACTTTCAAGACTTGGGTCAACAAGTAGATTTATAGGCATTCACCACTGGATGCCACTGAGGTTTATAACATATCTTTTCCAACTGGAGTGTGCCAAGAGTTTCAGCTCATTCAAGGCTATTATTTCTAATAGGAGGAAAAAGACAGTTCTGAACTCTTTGCTCTATAATTGTACTTATTAAATTTCTCCTTGAGGTGCTACAAAAATGTTACTGGAAACCTGTAGTATGGATTTAAAGATGGTGCTGTAGAATGATTTGTAATGATTTACGGAAACTGTAGAATAACAGTTGCAGCCTAAAACCGAAAATCACTGAAGTTAGATTTGTAGATTTTTTTTTTAATGCCAATCAGTAATAGCTAGTACGAGCTTACAGGAAAAGTGAGATAATGTTCCTTTGCTCCTTCTGTGTAATTAATCAAGCAACAGTGCAGCTAACATGGAATGCATCCAAAAATGCAGAGATACAATAGTAGGGTCACCTCACAGCATTTGTCACATACGTCATCAGCCATATCTCTTTTTCTCCTAGGATACTTAGCCCTTTCAGATGGCAATTCTCGTTTTTCTTGTATTCTTCTGAAAAGCTGCTTCAACTGTTCATCTAGATCATCGATAGACGGGTATGTCTTCATTATCACCTGAAGGAAAACGGTTCTTTGGTGACCTTTTCTTAAGGGCGGCCTGCTTTTCCGCTGCAGTCCTACCTCATTCGGAACCCAAGGCCCACCTCAGCCTGACATTTTCCATTTCCTTGTTGTTATTGGCTTATCCAGAATCTGTTTATAAAGATTTTTTTACTTTCTAAATCCAAAACTCTAATAAGGTGGAAGTGCGTCTGAACTCTAGGAGCAGATGGCCCCACAAGTAAAACTACTGTTTAATTAGCATATTGATCCAAGGAGGTGACCGAAGGAACACTGCTACTTGCTTCTCAGCAGAAAGCTCCTCTGGGAGTACGGTCGTATATATATGGTAGCGTAACTAGGAGCACAGCAGTTCTAATAAACACACTGTGTTTACCATCCAAATTGTTCAGTAACATACTCTTTTTGGCAAGGAATTAGCTTTTTTTTTTTAAATCCATTTCATTCACAAGAGTGATCAGCTATTTGAGAAAAACATTGTCTTAGCAATTCACTACTTACAGAAATTGCAGTCCCACTGATTTGCTCTTCACCCACAGGACATGTCCACTTTCTGGGTAATGTGTTACATATACAAGATGGCTTTTGTATAGGTGTTTTGAGTTTGCATGTAGAAAATGATACAGTAGCATAGCCCCACATTACCACCCCTGTTTGTGTTCACAAGAGTTTATTCTTCTGGGTGGTTTGGGGATTTTTTTTCACTGTGGGTGAAATCTTTGATTCAGGTCTCCCTACAAACTCCCTGAAGACCTATGCACCAGATATGGGGATAATCAGTAGCAATATATACAACAGCTCTTCCTGCTCCGTTCCCTCCAGTGCCTTGTTTAAAACCTGTCACAATTCTTCATCTAAATCAGTAAGCAATGTGAGGAAGGATAGTTTGTCATGCAGCTGAAGCCAAGCACGTCACAATGGTAAGGTGGAGGCTTGACTTACACACAGAAGGAGAAGTTAGTGGTCCTTAGTGACCCTAATGTGAAATTTGGAGTTTGGGTCATGGTTTAGTGGGGATTTTTCAGGACTGTGGTTTTTCATACCAATGAACTCCCAATTTCCAGTTGAGGTAATTGAATTTCTTCTCTGATTGGATTGTGATTTTTTTCCCAAACATTACATTCCATATCTGTAGCAGAGACGGGTTTTATGCCTGTCTGTCTATTCCTGGACAGTGGCCCATAGCCATATGATCTTACCTATGTCAATTTCATTTCGGTTGTCATGACAAAAAACATTCATTTACATTTTTAAGTAAAAAGAGGGAAAATTTAGTCTTCAGCTTGTCTTTTGTATTCAGAGAATTAATGTGACATGAGAAACAACATCTTTACCAGCATCAACATTGCAGCTGTCATTTCTGAAAGAGTACATGTAAATGTACTACAGAGAACTATCTAACCAGTCCTAGAGACCTAGAAAACGCAGCTCAATCCTACCTCTGGCCCTATTTCATCAGTTTCTTATTTTACTTTTTTTTTTTTTTTTAAATATAAATCAAACAGAAAATGCTAGTTTTCCTGAGTTGTTGGAGTAGATGTGGTATCCTCCTGGTTTTGTTTTTGTTTTTTGTTTTCTTTTCTCAATAGATGGAAAAAAAAAAAAAGTTAGCTTATATTTCTATATGCTGGCAAAGACGGAAACAGACCTAGAGTAATCACTCCAAGCTTTTGGAAATCTTTCCAAAACTACTCTTATCTCCTCAGCAAGCAGCAGAGATGCAAAAGAGAATGCAGACCCTTCCCTACCCAGCAAAATAGAGCCTGGATACGTTTATATCCACCCGCCCGCCCACAGCCACTCACCGGTATCAGCAAGTAGCTCCATTCCCTCAGGAGAGAGGCTCCCTTTCTCACTAGTGCCACAGGTGGCCTCCACGTGTTGAGCACTGGAGCTGCTGGCTCTTCTCTCTGGATTTTCAGTCCACCAGTTCCTCCTTGACTGTTACACCCGCTGCTTTGTGCCACCCACTGTGTGGCCTAATCGTGCTGTAAAACACTGTGCCCTTTACTCTGTTTGCCCAGTCCTGTGTTCTGACTAATACACTCTTGAGAACCAGCACCACTTAGAGGGAAAGCAAGGTGCACTAGCGTGTGCACCAACATCTTTTCCTCCTCCTAACCTTCTCCATCTACATTTCTCCAGCACTGGAGTTCTCCTACATCCAATCTGCAATGCTAAAATTTCTTCTTCAACTACAGCTGTTTTCATTTTCTAGCCTTAAAGCATATAAATCCAGCTCTGTATCTATGACTTTTCTAGAGCACACCATTGGTAAGGTGGCTGAGTGACGTAGCAACTCTTTCACATAAGGAAACTCAAATGAGAATAAAAAAATAGGCATTCTGCTATCTACTGGATGACACAGACAACTATTAACATACATTACCTGATCAAAATAGCAACATACATAGTTTCTTACAAAATTATTGGCATTAAAATTATTGTAGTGTTATAGACAATAGCAAGTGAAAAATACCACAATCATGATATGTTTAGGATATTAGATGGCAGGTATACTCAGTACTTTTTGTTATCCTGGTAAGTGATATTTATTCAAAACTTGCTTGTAGACTTGAAATTTTTGTTACATCTCCATACATGAGTTGTTTGCTTTGTTTTAGACTCTATTCCTCAGATAAATCCCCAAATTTTTCAATAGTCAAACGCATAAATCAGAAAAAGCTATTTTCAGCGTGACGCCTTCCAGTTTTCTAGGGATAGCTCTTTCTGTGGCCTTTCATTTGCTTAATGTTATAAATAAATGAGAAATAAATAAAGTGGACAAGTGTATGTGAACCTTAATACACCTGTTTGTTTAGGAAAAGGCTTTAGAAGGTAGCAAATGTTCGAGCACCAGGATCACTTCAAAAAAAAAAAAAAGTAAAGCATTGGAACATAGTTAAGTGCACAATGATCCAGACAATGCACTTCTCACAAATTTTTGTCTTTAAAAGGAAGTCCAAAAAGACATTGTAACTAACTGTTCATATACTACTGTCTAGTTCTTTGAAACTAAACCTTCTCCTGTGCAGAGTCTGTCAAGGTCATTCCCCAAGGCCTACCCTTTTCTTACACGTTTTAGGCAGGTAAGGTAGAACATATTCCGGCCATTTTAGTTTCTCTTGATTGTCTTGTTGAGTTGGAATACCTAATTGCATAATGTTTCTTGCTGTGCAGGTGCAGTTCCTTCTTTTTTAGACTCTGATGCCTTCTTCAGAAGAACCCAACTGACTTGCGGCATTTTTGAGTCACAGTCTATCATCTGCCTCCGTTCCAGACAATAGTGCTGTTTGGAAGATTGCCACACACTCAAGAAATATCTGTCACTGCCACTCATGCAGACCTCAGACAAGGTGCTAATGCACCAGGCGATTTTTTGCTTTGGTTGATTAGCCCTTAGACCCAGTCATTGATCAATCTGCTGCCAGTGCAGACAAGCTGGATTGAGTGGCTTCCAGCCTTTGAGCTGTGACAAATTTGGGGTGCTGTCCACCAAGGTAGGTCAGCCAAGTAGTCCCAGGCACCTTTGCCTCCGTGGATTGCCTCCTCTAGGTTATGAAAAAAAACATTTGCTGCACTTCTGGCCCTGCTGAAGATGTGAGCTGAGCACCAACTAGTTCTTGCATCTTTTTGTCCCCATGCCAAGAGACAGACTCTCTGTCTACACAGGGGGGTTTCCTATGCAGCAAAACAGTGTGATGACACAGGTTTTGCTCTCACTGTTTTGTTTTTTTTGAGGTCAGAACGATCCCCAGCAGTGACAGGATGAGCCCACCGCTCCTGTGTCCTCTGTGCAAGGCCTCCGAGGGCCAGAGCTTCAGCAGTTAGTTAGCCCTGCTCTCCAGCCTAACCATGATGGTTTTTGGTCTTGGAGTCTTTCAGCAAAATAAGCAAGGGACTGATATGGTCTACCATATGTTGATGACAGCTAAGACATCTTTTTCTCTTGAGGGTGAAGATTCATCCTACAGTTTCTTCCAGCACTGGAGGCACATGGAGGAATGTAGGCCAAGTTATGTGAACTACCAGAAAACAACTTTTCAGGGCCTCTTAAGGCTTGTGGAAATATTGCTGCTTTTCCAAGTCAGAGGAAAGTCTGATACTTTTTACAACTTGCCGTTTGTTTTACAGATTTCCTACATTACCAGCATTTATCTTAAGTCTCTCAGCACTCAGTCTCTTGTATCTCTTCCACTGTCATCCTGATTGCTGCATTAAATAGAGAAACTGGGTGGGAGGGGGTGTATCTAGTCAAGAAAGCTCAGAAATTTAACATGATGTGGAAGACAGCTTATTCTTCTGCATCATTCCAGGTATTCAGCAATCAGTCAGACCTTGTTTGCCAAATATGAGTTTAAGCTCCTGAACAAAGTCTGTACTTTTGCAGAATCTGCATTGCCTCTTAAAGGTGTAGAGTACAGATATCTGCAAAGAGATGCTGTCATCTTGCAGAGCACTTTTCATCCAGCGGCACCTCTCCCTTCAAGGACCATGCATCCTCTTTTCAAGGGTTTGTAGATCACCCCCCAACTTCTGGGGATCTTTCCTGTGTCCAATTTCCTGCTGTCCAGCTCAGGCTCTCCTTCCGGCAGGGCCCCAGAAGCTCTAGCCTTGTCAGTCTACCTTCAAGAGAAAGCAAACGCAAGCTTTTTCTGTTAGTATGGTCCCAAGCTTGTCCAAAACTTTACTCAAACTTCGTCTCAGAGTTGGTCAGGCGGGTGGGCCTGAGCTGCACAGAGTCTCAGGCCATGCAGAAAGGCCATATTGGAAGCTAAAAATCATTATCAAACAGGAAAGCGAATGCTAAAAAAATAGACGCTGGTTATGATCAGAGCCCTGCGTCCCTATTCTGAGCTTCAGCCTATTCTTTAGAGCAGTAACTTCAGCTTCAAAAGGCAGCTCTTCTGCTCATGGAATAATCAGTGTGCATGGGAGCGTGCATAACTGAACTTTTACTGGTATTCCTAAATTGGCTTAGCTATTCTCACTCTCAAACATGCAGCATCTTATAATCTCTCATTTTCCCCCCGCTTTGAGCCTAAATTTAACCTTAACCATAAACCAGTGCAAACTGATGTGCCTGAGTGGCGAGACTGACAGCAGGCGAGGAGACGAGGAGGGAATGGGAAAGGGATCACAGCAGGCAGACATGCAGAAAAGGTGAAGACAAGAACGGATAGGTGTCGGATCCTGGAGGAGACCAGCTGGTCTCTTTGTTGATAATATTTGTCATAAATTATTTTCATTACTATTTATAATAGTTTCTTGCTATGAATAAGAAACATGAGTGGCAGAGCAGCATCAGAGAGAGCAAACAGAACAGAGCTGCAAAACACAGGAACCGGAAAGCAAGTAGGGAGGCAGAGAGGCAGCGGGCTAAAGGCTTGAGCAGAGGACTGAGTGACCCGGCCTGCCCCCACAGCTGAGCCCGCTTTGGGCAGGGGTGGACGAGACCCTGCCGAGGCCCCTGCCAGCCCGCGCGGCCCCGAGATGCCCAAACCTGCCTGAGGGACAGGATGAGCTAGAAAAAGAACCACAGGAAGGTATCCTATACGTGGCTGTGAGCAACAAAAGGGCTTAAACCTGGAGGGAAAGGTTTTTCGAATACACATATATGCGTAGCGGCTTACAGAGAAAAAGAAATACAGCATTAGTTTTCTCCTACAATATAGTGCTCAATCACACACCATTCAGCTAACACTGACCTAATACTGATCACACTTTGAACTTGAGCATGACTTTTTGCTATCCTTGTCTAGCTAGTCTGACTTACTGCCAGTTCTGGCATAGCTCTGTAATAGTATCCTGTTTTCTTCCGGAATAGTTAATCCAACAAAAGCTCTTAAGTTTTCCTCACATTGCCAGTTCTTCTGGGGGGTGTTTGTGTAGGGCGGGATGTCTTTTTCAAGCTGATAGGTGTAATCATTGATGTCATTTGACTTAATTATATTGTCACTATTGCTCATTACTACAAAGAGACAAACCCTTTCATAGCTCTTGTCTAAGTATTAAGTTTTATCTCCACAGCTACATTAGCTCAAGACTGACTTGAAATTTTAAGTTTTCCTTTCCTTCATTTGTTTGGTTTGACCAGAGTAACTCTGAAATCTGTAGTGCCTCCCTTCTGCTCAGTCAAACAACTTCAAGATCAGAAACACAGACAAAAGGAAATATAAAGATAATAATGAAAATAAAAATGTGTTTTGGACAGATTCAAAAGTTTGCTTAGGTGCCTAAGGGGAAGGTACTTAAAAGATTGTTAGTGCTTTCAATCTAAACCCAACATCCTGAAAGCTAGCCATTACCAGAACCTTAGCTTAAGGCAGATGAAGTTCGTCCACACGCCTCTTTTGTTAAGTGCCTGTGCACTTCTGTGGGTTTTGTAGCTGCCCCCAAAGCCTCTTACGAATGTGTAGCTTTACAGCTGATTCAGATGGCAAATTGCAGTTCAATGCCAGAAAATAGCTTGTTTTCCTACATGGCACTTCCTGGGGCTCCCTTAGCAGGCTCTTAGTCTGGCAGAGGAGATGACAGCAGGACACACACACTGATGTAAGAGTGTACATCTGGCAAGGGGCCAGGGGAGAGGGGAAACTAAACAATGTGAGGTTGCTACACCCCTATGTGTTAAGCAACCAAAGCAAGG
Source organism: Struthio camelus (assembly GCF_040807025.1). NCBI lineage: Eukaryota > Metazoa > Chordata > Aves > Struthioniformes > Struthionidae > Struthio > Struthio camelus. The sequence continues at coordinate 18,420,219 of NC_090982.1, read as the reverse complement.
GACAGGCTTTTATCTCATTCACGCTCATGCACTCACATCCCACCAGCCCAGCCTAGCTCAGCACTGTTACTCCCATGAAGGGGCCAGCACAGTCCCTCTCCATCCCACCAGCCTTGCTGCAGGGGCAGTTACATCAGCACGCAGGTAAACCCAGACACCCCCCCCCCACACACACACACACTCCCTGAGCTGCTCCCTCACGGCCCGACCTCAGTTCACCTTTGCTGGCAGGTCGCAATCCCAGCAGGATGCTCCGAATCATTGTTTGTACCTGCTTATCAACTGGCCAAGGCACTGATGCACCCAGCTCTGGAGCCGTAGGTTCCCGAGAGCCCCACAACCCCAAATCAGTGGGAGGAAGCTCCTCTAGAGCACCCTCTTTTTTTTCCCATATCATCTTGTTCCTGTAACAGCATGCTCGCTCAGACAGTTGCAACATGGGGTGTCCCAAAAGCCATCATGATAAGGCTCTGATAGTCCCCTGTCAGCTTCCTTGTTGTGTTACTTGCCTTGGAGTTAGCAATTCACATGCAATAGCAAAGAAATAAAAGCTTGTTTAATCCCAAGAAACATAGGCTATGATATGAAGGTTATATCCACAGAAACAGGTAATTCTGAGCAGAGAGAGGTCACTTATCAGTCAGGGTCTCCCATGAGACTTGAGCAGATGACAAATGTCAAAAAAAGGGAGCATAAAATAATGGTTCAGTAACCATAGTCCCAGTGATCTTTCTTTGTTGCAAAAACCACTATTTGATTTTTTTTTTTTTTAAGTAAATGTAAAGAGCTATGAGTTTGGTTTTAGAAATTACTGAAAGTTTCACATTGTTACAACAGATTAGGGAAAAAAATATTAATAAGATGCATAAGATGCAGAACTGTATTTTACAGATGAAAAGTTTTCTTCGATGAACTGGAGTTGTGCAGCACAGCTCCATCCAAAAAATACAATTGAACACACTGAAAAATAGATGCACAACAAATCAGCTATTGCTGTCTTGCAGTAGTTTAATGTAATGTAATAATTCAGTTTACTATGTTATTCAATCTTTCCCATTCCATGCAAAAATTTTTTTGCTATATGTTTCATAAAAATTCAATACTTGCAGAACAACAATATTTTCTTATTTAGCTAAAACTTTTAGAAACCTTTGCATTCCTGGATATTTCTTTATTGCCCCCCAAAAAAGCCACTTATCACTGCAAGGATTTTTAACTTTATCTTGCTCCTCTGCTTCTACTAATATTAGCCATAAACATAATACTTCATATTTATGCATTTGCTCCTAGCAATAGTTGTTATGTGAACAATTTTTTCATTTGTCTGCCTTTCTAGGACAGAGACACACCTATGTCAGCGCTCTATTTTAGATTAATTTCTGACTTAGCATCTGCTACCTCAATTGCCTTATACTATTAACATTATAACTGTAGCATTTAGCTTCTCGATTCTTTTTTTTAAATGCATTGCTGAAACAATAACATCATATTGTGGAGTAATGCTTGCAGATATTGGACATTCTGATTTCTCTCCTTATTACTATCTGCAAAGAATGGTTCACTTTCTGATGTACAGATTGAAAAGTTTCTGAACCTAATTAAGCATTCATGAAAGACACTATAGATATTTATCAAAAAGTACAGGCAGAACATCACACTACTACACAACATGAATTGAAGGCTATACTGCCCCCTACTATATGACATGGAGGGAAAACATGCCTCATAAGATTATGACGTCTCCTACATTACATTTTCTTCTTCATACTTTCCATTATCCCAGAAATTTGTTCACTACTACAATTAAAGGTATCTAATTATGTCCAAAGGTGTTGAGAGGAACAGGAGGCACACTACCTACAGTAACATTTAAACTTCAGTGGTGTAGTACTTTCAGCTCACGAAAGAAAAAAAAAAAAACTTTAGGCAATCTGCTGTGAGGAAAAGATGCCTTTTATGTGTGGGAAGGAGCAACTGAACTGTCAATTTTTACTTCCATCATAGTACAGTAGTTTAAGTATATATTTGCATATTTGTGTGTATATATATATATGCATATTTTGCATATTTGTTCTCATTGTTTCTTCTGTTTCATTTTAATGGCACTTCTAAAAAGTTAACAGTTTAACAATAGCATCTGACTGTTCAAGATGGTGGTAATTTTCATATATGTAAGCAGTTCAAGATTACAGGAAAATCTTACAAAAGAGATCACAAAGTAATGCAAATGAAGTGGTTTCATAAGAGTTTACCTTTGTTCGCTGTTCTAAAGAACAGCGTTCTTGTAACAAATCGCAGGCAGTCTGATAGTGGTTCCCCTCTTATGGGCTTCTTTCTCTGTACATACTGAAAAGCAAAGTGCTTCTTCATCATACAATAATTAGCTTAGCAAAAACTAGATGCTTAAAGCCAGACATGTGTTTAGGGAGTGCCCAATATACAGCCTCTACTCAGGTACACATAGGTTCTTTCTGAAATATAGACATTACATATGGCTACGCTGGGAGAGAAGGCCAAAGAGTTATCCGTCCTGTATACTACCCCATTAAACAGAGCAGCTTTCTTCAGTGGTGTTTTAAAACACCAGAAACTAATTCTAGGTATTATATACATTAAAAAAAAAATCTTGGCAGGCATATGCCATTCGTTAGATTTAGGTATTTTATTTTCACCGTCTAAACTCAAAAGAAATGCACAGTTAACTTTCATGTCTTGATAAGCAGTTTTCTAGAAAACATCCCTTTCATGTTCTCTTCAATAAGCCAGGTGTTGAAGCCTTTGTAGTCCAACAACTAAAAGCAGTTATGTGTTTTCTTTTTTCCTAACACGATTTCTTTTCACTTTAATATATTGTGAACCTTTTATTCAAAAAAACAAATTTAGATACGCTTTTTTTTTCCAGACACCTTTTTATAACTGCTGTCCATCATGGACCAGTTCTCTGAGTCCTTGCACAACCTTAAGCAATTTCTTTCAGTATAGTAATCCTCATATTTTTCAGTTATGTTAGGTCTTTGAGTACTCTAGATCTAAGGCAGAGGAAAAACAGTGCATAAGTATATTAGCAAATATTTGTCATGGTATGGCTTTTTAGTGGACATTACCAGCTTTTCCATACCCGACTGTGCACTTCTCATGTTAAAAAGTTTCTTCCCTGTTTTATACCTGCCTTTTTCCATGAGTCTTGCCTGTTTTCTGCTCTTGGAATGTGAACCTACATTCCTGAACGGCTTGCTTGCTTTATCCAAGAGCTAACATTTCTTCATGTCTCCTAAAGAAGTAACATCTTTTTTCCCATACGTTTCTAAACAGTTCATCAACTAAATTGCAACAACTAGAAGAAACTTCATTTCTAAAACAATTTTTAAAGTAATTTTTAAATATCTTGTACAGTTATATTCATCAGGATGACCAGCAATAATTATCTCAGCTACGGAAGCCTTTAATCAATGCTGTAACTTGACAAGAATTAGGATTTCCTGCTGATTCCTTTATTTCTGGAAAGGTAATACCTACCTGAAAATTCATTCCTTCTCTGGCTTATTACATGACTGTTGCAAGGTTGTGGCATATATTTAAAAACAAATCTTGAAGCTTAGCATATTCACATTGCTAGACAACAAACCATTACAATACTCGACAACACTTATTTGCAGAGATTCTTAAGATACACTGTCCACTTACAGAAAAAGCCTTTCATTTAAAATAAAATATTGCATTCTACATCATAGCAGCAGTCAAGTATGCATAAAACAGCACTTTTTCCATAACAACTCACAGCATTTTGGTTAGCATATCAATTACACTAAAATATAAAAAATGGAATTCCAATTTAAAACTTTCTAAAGCAAACAATTGATTGTTAATGCGAAGACTGTATAACGTAAAAAATATGGTATCATACAGTGCATATTTCAGAGTTTCTGAAAAGCAGGGTTTTTGGGTTTCTTTTTTTTTTTGAGGTTACTATATTTGGCAGGAGCCAATCTAGCAAAATCACTGCATTTTTATCCTCCTTAAAAAGCAATAGCTTTATGAGAAATCCGTGAAACTGTCTGCTCTAGGACCTAAACGTTTACACTGCAGAGGGTCACATATCCCCTCAGTCCTAAGCACTACTTGGTCCTATTCATCCAGCCGGGAATACTCAGCCTGAACGATGAAGTCCCTTGTACACACAGACTTGTTACAATGGGCGTTATGTCCCTGATCAACAACACAAAATCATACTGTGGTGTGTACTTACAGCTCTCTCTGAAATTATGAAACATTAAAGGAAAAAATCCCACAAAACACTTGGAAATCATTTCCCTTTTGAGTTCAAAACTATACTTAGGCAACCAAATAGACTATGGAATCAGTCATACTGTAGTAGAAGAAGCAAAAGACTTTTTATTCACTTGAAAAAATAGCAGACTGGAAGATCTCTTCATTGCATTACACAAACTTCCCTGAGATTTTTACATAAATTATGTTTGAGTCTACTATATATTGGAAACCAGTTTGCTACTGTCATACACTGCAAATTTTACACAGTTCCTGCATATGTTATCCCAGCTAAAATGCTGTTTAATGCTTTAAAGCTATATTTTCTTTTGTTACAAAAAATACATACGTGCAGTTGAGACTACAAATGCAAAAATGTTTCTTGCACAAGATTTTAAATCATCTTCAAAGCAATATATAGAAATAGAGAAAACATGTTAAGTTGAACAAAGCACTTTAAAGTTCTTTGTAGCTTAAAAATTGATTTTGAAATTACTTTAAAAAATTATCTCTGCAAGCGTTTGGTGACAAGAAAACCAATAAAAGTTTTATTGAATACAATGGCCAGAAAGGGGGCTGATGCTGCCCTCCCTACACGGCCATCTCCTGTTTTTTAAATCACAGTTTTATATGAGTAAATGTGGGAGAAAAACAACACAGTGGTACTAAACACTGCTATACTGGCACTATGTTATACTAGGTAAGCAATTTTTGTTAATTGAGGTAATTAAGCTCTAGATAAGATGGGTGTAATTATTTCACTGTGGGGCCTCCGTAAGATTGTAATTAACTGCTCTGTCACAGACTCACTGTTGTGAATTTTAAAAAATAACATTTAATTTTGAATACAAATCTGGATGTCAAGACAACTTGCCAACTTGTGTAGCCCCTTAACAGAACTTCCCTCAGCAAAAACTGAAGAAGAACAAGCACTGTACTTCGCGAGCAATCAGGTAAAAATCAGATGATTCGAACTTAAAGTACTGCAAACTTTGATTTACTGCTTTGAGATATGAGTGATTATTCCACAAGGTCTATGCTTGGAAGCAGAACTGAAGAGTTGTCTTCTCCATGAATTCTTGTTAGACTTATTTCAAAAGGCTGAATTATACGCGGCAAGTAAACTATTTACATAGCTCTGATCTCCTTCAAGTTCTCAGTATCTGGGATCACGTCCTTGTCCCGAGCTGAGCATGGAGCAATTGCACTTACATTTCTTCTTTCCAAATAGTCTTACTCTTGAATTTTACTGCAGAAAGAGACAGGTGACAACTCTGGGCCACTTCATGAGAAATAGCTTTGGCATGGCTGTGACTGGCCATAAGCAGTCTTTTCAGGTTGCTGAAGGAAGATATAAGGTGAACACCTTAACAGTGAGCTGAGGAACTGGGAAATGGAGGGCATTTTCTGTATTTTTTAATTCTGTATAAAAAGTTTCCAATTTATAGATACATTTATCACTGCATGAACATTGCAAAGATGGGAAGAATAAAAGAGCAGCCTTTAAAAGGGTCAGCAACATGTTTAGCTTTTTCATATTCAGAAACAAACTGAAGACATTGCCTTGGGTAAAGTGGCTTCTATGCTACTTGTTATCTCTGTGTCTTCAAATACATAAAAGGAACCCAATATTTACACAAGATGGGAAAAGAAGAGTGAAAAAAGTGGATTAACATTTTTGCTTTTTCATTTTAAATTACAGTTTCCACATGGATATGTAGGTTTCTGGCTCTCCAAATTAAGAACAATTTGCTCCTTTTCCCTCAACATCCTTACAGTACGTCACCCAGCCTGTTATCTCTTTGCATATATTGCTGGCCACTAACTGATTCAGACAGGCACATTAAAAGTTGCTGAGTCACACAACCACTTTCCTTTTGTTATACAGAGAAGCATTTCTGCATCAACAATGAAAAGTTATAAAAGTGAATTAACAAACACAAGCCCTTGTGCAACACACAAAACAGGGTGCCAAGTCACTATACATTCAGTGTGACTAGAAGTATATTCAGTGCACCTTCATTTCAAAAAGGAAATGCATTCTTTTTTCATCTCAAAAATCTCAGCATATTTGTTAGTCACCTCTTTTTTGCATTGCCAAGTAAGGCAAATAATGGTGTTGTTGACTAACCATATAATATATTATTTTATTTATAAAAATAATTTCTCTGCCTATGGAGAATTTCAACAGCATATTCTCATAGTAACAAATATATCCTGATAAAGAAAACCAGCAGGATTCCTCAGTTTGCAGATTCTGATAGGATATTTGCCACCCCAATTTTACTCCCAGCAAAGATAGATGCACGTGTGTGCATTTGTCAGCTATACACAGCAGACCAAATACATTTTGTTTTGTGTTCCAGCATATCCTCTCTGAATGAGAGACAGTTTTCTCATCCACCCATGTTGTCCCTTATGTGATCCACTCGCTGAGCAAGATCCCTAAAGGTAGGGCGCTGGGTAACATTATTGTTCCAGCATTCTTTCATGATAGCATAAATCTGGAGGAAAAAGAACAAAAAAAATTGTTATCAAATAATTTAATGCTGCAAACAGTTCATAGTTACTTGCAAATGGCCCAAAGAACATCCAATTTAACTTTATGGTTCCAAATAAAGAGTGGCACAGGACCATACCATTGTGGTCCTAAAATCTTGCTACATCGTCTATTTATTTGCTTGATCGCAACAGCAGCAAAAAGCGAGGATAGTTAGTTCTGCTCTGCACGATCCTTTATTACAAAAGATGTCGTCTTAGGATGGAAATTGACCAAACTAATTCTGAGGCTCTTAACAAGTTTAAGTATTTTGCTATGTTTTTAGCTTCTTGTTCTCACTTTTTGGAAAGCCCAAAAATGTTTAAAGTGACAAACGATTACGAGTCTGAACAAACAATCAGATTTACAAAGACTGCAATTCTAAACTAAACTTCTCCCATAGTTTTAACATAGACTTCTCTACAATCTCACACTAAATTCTTAAGTCTTAAAAATAAGCCACAAATGTTACTGCACAAACTAAACCCACTTCTAGTAAATGCAGAGTTAAATGATTTTTCCAAGAGATTTCCATTACAGTAAGCATGTAGGAAGCCTTCCCTCCTTCCCCACAACAGCTTGCCAACCTCTTTACCTCTACTTTTCTCACTAATCTGACACAGACCATTACCAGTGTCTCACACTTCCGATGACTTTTCAAATGTTGCTTTAAAAAAATCTGCAAAGGTCCCAGCATAAACACCCAGGATAAGGCACCTTTCAGTGCCTTATTTTTCAGCAAATCTGAAATTCCTGCACCGACCTGAGTTTAAAGCAGCTAGTAAGCTACAGATATCTAGAAGATGTAAGATCTATGATGACCAGCCTTTCAGGATCAAAATGGGAAGAGCACAGTTTCTGACAAAAGAAAAGCATTTCCATCTTCCTTTGGTATCTAGAGTAATGTTAGACATTGAAACCATCATATTGACTTTGATACAGTTTGGTAAAAAAAAAAATATATATATATTCTGTATTTTCCTATACAGGATATTTAGGTAATCTATGAAAAGCCAAACCTCTGCAGTTCAAAAAAAAGAACTTACACATACGATACAAGGAAAAGTTACTCCAGATATTTCTCCTTTGAGCCCCTGTAGCCTATTTCATTTCCAGTAGCTTCCCTGCCCCACCTGTATCACTCCTCCTCTTCTCTGCTAGACCCACTTGGCCCTGATCTCTCCTCTGTCTGCAGTTTTGCAAGGATCATTTGGGTTATTTTCAAGTGTACCTAGTTTTAAAGGGATGCAGCAAGAGATCTGAGCTGTAAGTTATACACATGACAATGAATTAATTTTACTTGCATTCTTTCCCTACCAATTCTCTTACCCAACCTTAACAGTAGTTTGACTCAAGCTGAGTGGAACCCTGCTCTCAAGAGTAAGATATTACAAAACCTAGAAGGAGTAAGAAGGATTTTTTAAAATACTTAGAATATTTGCAAAACAGAGCAATGGTGGATTAATCTCTGTGTTCTGAGGATGCTTTTACATAAATATACACAATTCAGTATCCATGAAAAGCATGTATACAAATCAAGAGGCCCTGAACATGTAAAGACTGACGCATAGACTTAAATTTAAATGAATGGGAGTCCCACAGCCTGCAGATAACTCTTGCTGAGAATGCTTGCTGATTAAAAAAAAAAAAAAATATATATATATATATATATATATATATATATAATGTGTGTGTGTGTGTGTATATATATATATATATATAAAAATAACGTGGGTATTATGGGGAAGAGCAAGTGTAGGAAAATAACTGACTAGGATAAAGAGTTATTTAAATCTTGGAATTTAAATGTGAAAAATGTTAAGTAAATATTAAGGTTGTACTGCTAAAAGTTACAGGTTTAAAAAAAACAATGCACAGTTCAAAATTTTAAACAAAAATCTTCATATGGGACTTCTATGAGACAAATTATGTATGCTAATCCCATCATTGCCTTAATAAACTTACATTTTTGAAATGGAAATCTGAGTGCACACCTAAAGATCACAATAACCCTACTTCATATACGTAGAAAGATTATACTTTGGGGTCCTGAGGGAATGTAATCTGAATATTCAGAAAACGAATATGGTTATACTCATCATGCATCTGTTAAAACAATAGCACAACTAATCAGGCTGTATAAATAGTGCAGTAATGCATGCAGGATTTACACAGGTTTGCATTTACCATCAATTCACTCTGACTGAACACCTTTCAGACTTTGGTAACGTATACTATTATACTATAGTACTTCACCTCATCAGGACATCCATCTGGTCTTGGCAGTCGTCCATTGTTCTTCAAAAGCTCAATCAAATGAAATACAATCATCTGCCCTTGTTTATCATTGCCAATCATGCGCATGAATTCCTAAAATATAGAATCAACTGTCATAAATAACTTTTAAACAAAAGTTGCAAAATTATCACTAAGTAAAAATTCTTTATAAGAATAAATAATACCTTAGAAATTCTATAAATCAAATAGTGGATGACAATGATAAGGTTGTAAATAATAACAATGACAAGTCCAGAATATCAAGTCCAGAAACAAGTCCAGAATATCAATAATTACCTACCTGCCATAACTTTTTTGGTTTGGAAGAAAATGGGATGATATATTTGCAATTTAAAGTTGCAAATTTGAAATTTAACTTAAAACTTTCTAAGAATGTTGAGCATCATCTGATGGTTAATTATTTTTAAAAGGTGAAACTTGACAGCTAATTCTAAAAAGCTCTCTGAAATATTATTAAAAAAAACTTGACGCTTTGAAAAATCCTAGTCAAACAGAACACAGCTAACGTCATATTGATTTATAAAAAAAGATAAACAGGATTTTCTAAACCAGTAATTTCAGGCCAGAAATGGCAGCATAATTACAGCCAGCAATTTGTCTCAGCCAGGCTGAGATAAGCCTTGGAGTCCAAAATCATCATAACGCAGAAAGTAGATAGAAATTTGACTTGGATCGCCAGAGATGAGAAGTAAATAAGGCAGTGTTACTAACTGAAAATTACTTCTAAGCATAATGTACAAGGATTTATTTTCCCTCTAATGCTATATAAATTTCTGTAACAACGTTTGATGTGAAAATGTAAAATAACTGTTGGTAGAATATGTAAATGGCCAAAGTCAGAAATAATGAATTATTATAAAGACGACGACAGTTAAAAGGACTTATTTAGCTTATTAGCAAAATGGACTTTTCTTGACACATAACAGCATGATAACCTAGCTGACTGATTTATTCAAAGTACATACCATCTAAAGCAATGACTCACCCTACTGCTTCTCAATTTATAATTCTAGAAGAAAAACTCCAGATGTTTGCAATGGTTATGTTATTGTGCAGGGAGAGCTGCTCTTAACTCGAGAGCACTTCCTTGAGCTCTTCAGAGTTGTATCAGAATACTAAAAGGTCAACAGAGGTCAATGCAGCGATTTTCCAAGTGCATTTTTGCCTATCATCCCTATTTAGCTCTCAAAATTACACTTGCCAGAGCTTAGACAGTGGCCAAGGCTAAGCTGACATCTCCAGTAACTTTGTAAGGGTCAACTGTCCTCTGTTACACCTGTTGAGAAATGCTACGTATTAGCTCTAAGTAGGACTGTGAGTCTGTGCATGTAGAAGTCTCTTTCTCTGTCCAGTGTAAATTTCTCTTTAAAAGGTACCTATCAACCATCGACAAAAAGCTACTTTCTTTCCTGAATTTCAGTAATGAAGATTGATTAAGATTCAAAAATAAGATTTGCAAAACTGTTTCACAGAGTTATAGCACGAATAGGATCTGCATAGGCTAGCAGATAATTTTCCAGATCTCCTTTGCTTCTTATAACTTGATGCTAATGCTTTTCAGCATGTTGCTTCTTCTAACTGAATGCTGCTTCACAAATACCAAGACCTCTCCAGAAAAAGAATAGTAAATATCTACCTATCTAGGGATAGGTACAATCCATATATTTTGAAAAATTCAAAAAAGAGATTCTGCGAACGATTGATTTATATACTTACTGCTGGTGGGCTTTTACTCTTTTCAATGTAAGTGAAGAGTTCATATAGGACCACCCCAAAACTCCACACATCTGAGGCCACAGAAAATTTGCTCTCTGTCAGAGATTCTGGAGCATACCTGCAACACACGGTAAAAGGAATACTGTTCTGTGGTGACTGGTGTCTTTTTTGTTTTTGAAGATATTTCTTTTAATAAGGAAGAAATGTTATCATGAATAAACTTTCTTTGTTCATAAGCATTAGCACGGTCTCATTTCTTTCACCTTCACTAGTAACTATACTTTCAAATTAGTTAAATGAGACTGAAAACACAAATCAGCTTCTGTAAATACAGTCAGTCATAACTATATCCAAGTGTTTTAATAGAGTTATAGATATTCATCCTATCTGCAATATGAGTAAACCAGACTTTGATGCGACAAGGCCTTGAAAGAGACAGTCTAGCCAGCAAGAATCTCTCCCATCGCCTTCAACAAGTCCGGAATTACGTCCCATATATTTCTGGGCTTAAGTTTTTAAATTTGCTTTATTTTATTTTGTCTTTTAAATGTCACATTTTAGAGGACCTAAGGCAGCTATATGATCTAAAATGGCGTGTAAAGAGTTGCATTTTCTTATCAAGATAGAGGAAATCAGAAGATTTCCTAAGGAACATTCCTGAAGTACTTTCCTAGCTCTTAATTATGAATAGACGGTATAGAGGTATACACTGTATGTTCTGAATGCTGTCCACCAACTTCCATTTCATAAACCTTCAGTCTGTCAACTACACGGAGCGTTTTTTCCTTTCCCAGGTAAGGAGGGCCTGTTGGAGCATTACTGTATTTTGGAGCAACTTAGACCTTCTCTGGACACTTACCTGAATGTTCAGCCTAGCAGTTCCTCCTTGCTAACTATAGTCTGTGGGATTTAACTTCACTTAGTCAGCAGAGGATCTAATCAACATAGAGGCTAGCAGATAAAAACAACCTGTTTTCAGGGGCCTGAATGATCTAAAACTTTGAAAGGGTCTTGGACAACAGGCTCTTTTAAGTTTCTCTTGTCTCTGAGTATCTTTCCTGTGGCAGACTACTTCTTTTAAATAGCTATTTAGGTAATTTTTAGGAGTTTTTTGTGTGTGTGTGTGTGTGTGTGTGTGTGTGTGTGTGTGTGTGTGTGTGTGTGTGTGTGTGTGTGTGTGTGTGTGTGTGTAAGTTGAAAAGGTCCACGTTTATATACTGTTTTGTAAAGTCAAACATTGTGCATGTGACTTTCACAACGCTGAGCAACTGACTGAGTTTGCACTTCGGAATTCCACAATATGCAAAACTACAGGCGGAAATTGCAAAACTGAAAACATGCCATGCTTTCATATGCCGAAAGACGACTTACCAAAATATAGGGCTTTCTCCAGGCTCTTTCACTTTATAGTATTCCTTGTCTTGTGGCAAGACTTTTGTCAAACCAAAATCTCCAATTTTAACTCTGTTCTCATTCTCCACTAAGATATTTCTGGTTGCTAAATCCCGGTGAACGTATCTTTTTGTGCCCAGATACTCCATGCCCTAAAGCATAAAGATCACAAACACAATAGAAAACAAGTTCTTCTTACCATTAAGAGGCCACACTTTCCCTGAAGTGGTGAATGAATCTCAAAGTTAAATTCAAACACAAACGGTTGCCACAACTGCTGGGCTTGAAGGTTAGCCTTCTCTGAGAAGCTGTTCTTATTTTTTCCAGGTGCAGGGCCTTTCCTCAACTGAAATTAGCTAGACGGAGCACCTCTCAGAATTAACAGCATTTTTTGATTATACAGATGGGTAAATGTTATAGCTTCCTTTCTATAGCCAAATGCAGCGGTAGGCAGAGGGAAAGCAAAAGCTGGGCTAAGCTACTCACATAGTACAGTGCAGATGAAGCCCATCCTATTGACTACTCATTTTACTACTTCTTCCTTAATTTCCCACATCTCCCATCTGAGTGCTTTATCAAACTTTACTTTATGACTCCTTGAATCCCATAACTACTCCGTCTGATCTGACTCCCACCATTGTGCCTTCCTTCCCCTCTATACTGACCATTATTTGCTAACAATTCTGCTTACTGTTTGTGTTACAGCAACCTGTGGAAACGTGGATCTGAAGCCACATCATCCATAGATGTACGCATTATTCCTTTTGCTATCAGTGAAATGTGGAGTAGGCCAAGGTGCGTAGTGAGAACAAAACTAAGGTAGTACAGCATTACAGAAAAGAAAGTACTGCTTATGTAGTAATAAATGGAGAGAAGCTGACACTGCACAGTGTTCCGAGGTCTCTGATTCTCACATATTAAAGGAAACAATGCAGGCTCTCAGTTTCACCATTTCATTAAAGAAAAATCTCATCCTAACACAACTGAAGAGCAGTAAGTAATGCTCTAGCTTTGCCGAACTCCATTAAAAGTTTTGGACACCAACAGCGTACTTGTTAATTCCAAAAGGTTTTTCTTTTCCTTTTTAAGTGAGAAACTTAAAAACAGTATGACTCAAGAGTCCAACCTTCTTCTCATATTGTTCCTACTAGCACCACTAGGTGGCATCGTTGCTTACTCGCAACATCCCATTCCATACCAGAGGTTTAACAGAAGTTCAAAAATGTCCTGTTCTTTACTACCGGCTTAGTTTCCCATGACTATCCTGAAAAACATCCGACCTAGGCTTTTCAAAGCTAGGCTCCCTGGTTTCAGACAATCAGTCAATGTAAATGCTGTACCTTTTTACTACTACTAAATTGTACTGAAAACACTCCAAGTTTCTTCAATGAATGGTAATTTCACAAGTGTTTTTTTGGTACAATCAGTATTTTACAGGCTCTTAGAGACATTTAATTGAAAACATGCAAATTTTCTGTGAGGAAATCATATCCCGTGGCATTACTCTAATAATGCAGTTGTGTTTAACGATGTGACTGCAAAGATTTCCATCATCTATGTTCATGCTAGCTGTCGAAAAAAAAAAACGGCTAGGAATTGTCCTTAAAAAAAGTTTTCCTTTTACATTACTGCTATCTCAAATCGCAGGTGTTCCCACATATACTCCCCAGGGTTCTTCTGGCAAGAGCTCCTAAAGTGCTTTAAGCATGAAGAGATGGAAAATTATGTTTACTCTCAACCTCTTCTCCTCCCAGCCACCATTACGAAAACACAGGCTTCCAAAAGAACAAAAAGGAATACTCCAAAAATCAAGACACACTGAAGAAACTTCACTTCCTTATCTGTCCTTCTATTGCCAAGATTGTGCAAAGCTGTATATGGAGCCCTGTTACTTGCTCCCACACAGATGACAGCTGCACTAATCAGCAGCTACAGAAATGTCACCCTTAGCAAATGCAGTCCCTGAAAATGCTGCTTTTCACAGTATGAGATATGCAGGAAAAATGTCATCTTTAAGTCAGGCTCCCTTTCCCAGGTTAGTAGCAAGGAACTGAAAACACTGCAAGGGAGTAAAGAAACAGAGTCTCAACCCACAGATGCAGGTACACCTTGACTTGTTTCTCACAGATTCGAGGCAAAAAAAGAGACAGAGGGAGGAAGGTTTTTGATTAAAAAACTAAACTCAATGACAGAAACATAAAGCAAAAAGAAAAAGATTTCAGATGCTGAAAGAGAAAGCATCACAGAAGTATAAAAAGATAAAAGAAAGGGGAGAAAAGGGTAAGGTAAAAGACAGGGAAAATGTTCAGATTTCATTTTTTATGATTGCACCATTAGGTACTGGCTCATTTTTTTTTTCTATATCATCATAAAATGGAATGCATTTTGTCAAACTGAACCAGTCAGCATCAAAAAGTTTTTTTATTTCTTAAAACAGGATTTCAAAATAAACATAAGACTACTAGCCCTTTGAAATTTCATTCACAGTGGCATTCTGCATTATTGCCTGTGAGGAAAAATTAAGTTGTTTGGTAGCAACAGAACCCTGCAGCTGAGAATGAAATCAGAGTGATCGATTTAACCTTTGCTATGCAGATAGCACAGCAATAGCAGTGCAAAACAAGTCACATACAATATAGTGCTTAGGCCTTGTTTCCCTCGGAAGTCAAGAACAGGTATTTCTTTAAGAGGAAGGTCTATCTGTGGCTATTCCCATACTCTTGTGTACATCCACACTTTTGTCACATGAAAGCAAAAAGTTTTTCCAGTTAAGTCTTTGCAGAAGGCACGTTCTAGCCTCGTTCCTTTTGGTTGGTGCTTGGAACTTGAGAAGCAGCGCATCACCTGCTATTGCAGTTCTTCATCTCGTTGTAGAGCTGCAATATTTTGATGCTTGCTTTTCTTCTAATATAGGTAACAATCTTTTTCTTAGTAACCTCTGACCCGAGTTCCTTTCCCAAAGTTTCTTTGCCTTCTTGTACCACCTGAAAAGACCAAAATCCACCTTCTAATCCTCCCATCAGACAACTCCAACTCAGAGAGCCAGGGTCCTGAGAAATGTTGCCACTGCTTTTCCTTCAGGCTTTGAATAAAGCTCGAGAGTAAACTCAAACTTCAGAGCCTCCTACCAGAGCGAACAAGGTAGGTGTAGGTGTCTTCTGACTCTTCGGGTCACAAGTTGGCAGAGACCATCACAGAACAAAACAGATAAATAACTACAGCCTTTGCCTTTTTGCAAATCCCTGTTTCATGTTTATTCTATGAAAGATGTACTGCCATCTTCCTTCTAGGTGGAACTGGGTTTTAGACCCTTCCAGCTCCTTGTTTGAAGGAATATTGTTTTCAGTCACTTATTGGCACTGGTAACAGCAGTTATTTTGCAGCATTATCGTTCTTACACTTGAGATCTAGGAAAATGACTTCTTGTTTCAGATCCAGGGAGCAGAGGGCTTTCTGAGCCCTCTTTTGGTGGGTGGTCATGAGTTCAACCCTTCCCCTTTGCGAAGAGATCGACACTTGCTGCAGACTGGTGAACGTTTTGTCTTTTCCAAGCCCGTTGCAATGTTGCCTTGCCCATCAAGGAGCCCTTGCTGGAGACTTCCCACATGGTCTGGCAATTCCTTGTTTCTTTCTGCCTTTCAGTAAACCACATGAATAGGTGAGATCAGCTGCTAAAGGTGCCTGCAGCCTCCTCCTGTGCATGCCCCAGGTTCAGTAGCTAAAAGGTTTACTGAGTCACTTCCGTTTCGAGCAGCGACCTATCAAGCTCTGTTCATCAGATACAAGTTTAGACTTCCTGGGAAAGATCCTGGACTCAGCACACTGTCTCCTACCTGATTCTTGTCAGGACTTTTTCTATGGATACCACAGAAGGAAAATCTGCTGCTCCAAATGTAGCAGGGCATAACTTTACTAGATGCGGGCTACTGAAGAATACTCAGTAACAGTAAGTAACTTACTGTTTCAACTTCTTTGGTGCAGAATCAAGGAAAGGAAGTTTAAAAATATTTCAAATAAATGTCTTGTTAGGACTTTTATTTTTCCTTTTCCCTTCTTCCTTTTTTTGGGAACTACCAAACACACAGTAAAGTCTAAAGTGTCCATAGTTTCTCCTATCTTAAGTGAAATAATAGGGCAAGGGTAGGGGAGGCACAATCCCACCCACAATAAAGATTAGATGTCTGCTTCCCTTTTCAGAATTACGTGACAGATGTTTAGAGCCAAGCAGTGGGGCTAGCAAATAGTTTATTTCAACTCTGGGCGCTGCAGTCGCCTCTAGCTCTTCACACACAAATCTGATATAAGCATCTTTTGCTCTTTTTTGCTACAATAATCAGCTAATATCACTTACATTTTAAAGTTAATTTCTTGAACATTTGCATATACTGTAGTTTTACAACTGAATGACCAAGTCTTGAAAAATCAGTTAATATAGATGAACAATTTGTCTAGGTGAATATATTAACTCCTGCAAAATTCTACTCAACCTGTCATCAGGAGAAAAGAGGTTTTAATTCCTCTAACTGTAAATATAAACTAAATGAACTATAAACTAAATACAAACTAAACAAAAATAATGGATTACTTTTTTCCTGAGTCAGTCTCAGTATTCTTCCCCAAGATACTCAGAAGTTTATCAGGCTCTTGAGTATATGAATAGGTACTGCTACCTTGTTTAAGGCCAACTGGTGCTAGAAGCCCACCTCTACTATAAAAGATACCATGAAACAACCAACTTCTCTACAAAAGGAAAAAAGACAAAAATTTGTTTAGAAATATTAATCATCTGAAAGTTCCTTACCTTGCATATCTGAGACGCATACAACAAAAGCTTCTTGTGATCCAGTCTCTCTTTGTGTTTCTGCAGATAATCTCGTAAGCTTCCATACGGTAGATATTCCATAATTAGTCTCAGATTCCTACGACCTTTTACAACACAAAAACATACAAATTATTTTATTGGTTTCTTCCTAGAAGAAAGTTTTGAAATGTGAATATTTACAAGTATCTATGAATAGCTAACAGATTACAGTGTTACTACCCAAAAAGGTCAATTTATTCTGCGTTCATTATGCACCACTCTGCAATTGTTCATATATTAGTTAACCGCATATATCAAGGAAGTATCATTTATTTAAATACGACAAAAATATGGAGAACCTTGATACCTGAAGCATCACTAATTGAGATAATCTCACCAATACTTTACTTGACAAAACATAAATGCCACTTGCGTGTATCTGTGTTTATATAACCCCTCCTCATCGTTAAGGTGAAACTCAGAACGGCAATGGACATCAACGGGTCAGTAATTTCACCATCTTTAAAAAGTCGGATTATAAAGACAAGATTTTTCTTCTTAAAGAAAGACCCTGTGCAAAACCATGCTTTCACTCAACTTGAACAGGGTCAACAATTCACTCAAACATATCAGTTTCTGAAACATTTTCCTGTCAAGTCTCTTATCTTACAGGCAGTACAAGAAGTGGTAATATCCACCCTTGAGATATTACATTGCGTGAAAAACAACAGTTACAAAACGGGTACGTTTTCCTACTTAACCCCAAATTCTGTTCCAGGAAGACTTCTTAGTACTTTAAGATAAAGATACAAGGGAACTACTCAAAATGTTACTTTCCTTAAATCAATCAAATTATGCAATGAGCTGACAGAATAAAATCAAACCCATCTTGTACTGTAAAGTAGTACACGACAGACATTACTTTTTTTGATTTGTACAGATAAAGTTAGAACAAGCCAGTGACTTTCATAAACACTTCTCTCCCAGTTTCTCAGCATACATCCTTAAGTGTATACATGAAGGCGTATTCAATATAGCACATACCAGCACTGTAGCATACTCCTTTATATTTAACAATGTTATCATGCTGCAGAGATTTCAGGATTTCAATTTCCCTTTCAAAGTCTCTAAGGTGCTCCTCTGTGCTATGTTGCAGCTTTTTCACAGCCACCACCTCTCCAGTATTGTCCTGTAGAGGGTCATACCTGCACATCTCAACACTGCCAAAATTTCCCTAAATCACAAACAGAAATAACTGCATCAAAAACAAGATCACACCATTTTTTCTATCTGCGTGCTTGCACATAATACCTTAATGCTTACTGCATTAGCATTAAGGTGAACAGACTTTTATTGAAGTGAAAAGCCATAAAACTTTCCAGAGAGACAGAAAGAGTGTGAGATCACAGGCAGTAGTTCCGTAAGAGTAAGGAACACATTCACTGAAAGGAAGCAAACAGTGCTGGAGCAAAGGCAGGCAAGGAGAGGGGATGGCCTCCATTCACATTCCCCTCCATCTCCACAAATTTCCTTCCACTTCTGAACTGCCAGTTAGGATACTTCTTTTTTCCTGCATTTGCAAAATATACTACATGCAGGCTCTTCCTCGCTCCCGGTTCTCCTCTGTTTCTTGGAGCCTTTTCCCCCGTTTGTTTCTCTGTTCTGTCTTCTTCCCCTTCTCCGTTTATATTTTCTCTATCTTCCTTTTTATCATCCTCACCTACCACTTTGTTCCTCTCCGTCAAGAACTATCCTATATTTTAGCCTCTTTGCTTTTAGGCTTATTTTCACTCCTACTTGGAGTAGCGAATTAGCCAGGAAAAATGGTATTTAGCTGAAGTTCTGTCAGCTGCACCTCTGTCTAGGCATGCTTTCATACAGCCAGGCTGCAGGGATTTGCAAAGCTTTTCACCAAAAGCGGATTTCTATAGACTCAAATATTCAAGGCCTACCAAATACTGACATGCTTGACTATGGACTGCATATTTATAAGTTCCTGGGATATCCACGCACAAGAAAAACCCCATTAGTTCTATGCAGGACTGCTCTGGAGCAATTTTAAATAAACAGCATGTGAAAAAAATAAAAATAGATTAAGTCCGATAGGGCTGTGTGTTATTTTACCACACCAAAAAATTTTAGCCAGTGAACGTCACTGGATTCACTGTAGAGATCAGTTATCATTATTCTGTCTAATGACACTGATAAACTAAAAAAAGATCTGAAAGGAACTGCATGTTACACTGAGATATAACTGAAAATGTTAATTTCTGTAACGGAAGTGTTCAATGTAAATAGTGTACATGGGGTCATCAGAAGATAACTGAATATGACAGTTCTTTCCTGGCAATTAGAGAATTTCAAAATAACCTACCTTGCCAAGTTGCTGTAAAAACTTAAGATGTCTTTCTTCAAATTGTGTTGGGTCCCGATCTTCAAATGCTCCAGAAAATCCAAGTGCACCAATTCTCATATTTGGCAACATATCGTTTTCTGTCAATAGCTCGTAATCTGAAGGGGGAAGGGAGAGGAGGGAGAGAATAGAGGAGAAAGAGGGAACAGGAGGCAAAGAGAGAGAAGCATATAGGAGAACGAAGAAACTTACCACAATGCTGGCATGTTCTACCTTTGCTAGGCATATCCTGAGCACAGTACAACATTAACAATCCCCTTAATTTCTATATAATAATTTGTGGCCATAAAAAAGGAAGTATTACAAAACAGCCAAATGACTTGTTTTGACTCATACTGAGTCCTCCTTTACTTTCCAAAAAATGCTTTTTTTTGCTGGTCAATTCTACTTCAAATACTGCAACTATTAGGCAATGACTCCACTAGAGCAGAGCGGAGAAATGGAAACTCCGCAAAGACTTCTGATAACGCGTGTCTTCCACTTGGAAGAGAGCAGACTTCTGTCTATTTATTTTATGTAACGAGAGGAAGATGACAGTCACAAATACAACATACTTGGTTAAGTGACTAGAACTAAAACCTCTGGGACAGACATTAATCAAACCAGGAAACTACTTTGAACGATAATGCCCACTTTTGATGAATTCTCAAACTGAAGATGATGAATTAACAAACTGAAAGGCAATTAACATACCACACTTATTTACTAACTTACATTTACCGCAGTGGAGTATGGCTGGCTCAGTACAAAACGGTAGGCACCATATGAAAACAAACTGACAGGGATCATGGTTCTTTTTTATAGCGCATTCTTGTCCTACCATACACTCACCTGGAGTGAACAAGCTATTCAAGTCACGTATAATGGCTCTAAATGAAGGTCTGAAATCTGGCTCATAATCCATACAGTTGTTTATAAGGTTTGCTAGTTCTGTCCAGTTGGGGGCAGGAAGCTGGTGTCTATCTTCATAAAACTGTAGTTTCTGGGATTAAAGAGGTTAGAGACATTTTAGCATACAACTATGAAGAGCTGCAACAGCCATAATGTTCTGACCAGAGCAGCCAAAAAATCCACACCTGTTAGCCTAGACTCATTATCTCACCACCTTGCACATCTGATCAACTTATGTCAGGAGCCAAGGCTGATAATGTAGCAAGACCAGCATAATTTAAAGTAATTGGCTCATTAATTCCCAGGCAGCTACTAGTGGAAGACAAGAATAGAGAAAAAGACAACGAGCGTAGATGGTTTCTCTTTTGCAGGTAATATAATAAAACCTAATGGGATGGATGCAGTAGAAAATTCTATCCACTTGTAAGCTGACTGAATTCCTCTAACTATAAAATTCCTCCTTATTATGAAAGAATGCAAGTCAGTTAGAGAGGAGGGCATTTACTGAAATATCTAGCTCCACCTAGACCTGAAAGCTATTCTAGCAGCTTATTGTTGTAAGAGCTGACCACAACACCAGAGAAATGAGATCAGGCTTTGTAAGGAGAAGATAATTAGTCTCATTAGAGTAATAACACTACAAATCTTCTAGGAGATTCAGCAGTGGAAATAATCTTTTTGCTTCCAACTAAGGGGTAATTACATATACAAGAAATAGTATTTTTTATGACACACGGTATGCCTTTTGCCCCTAGTTGAGACAAAGTCAACCTTTCTGATTTAGCTAAAATAGACCTTGGGTTGTCTGCAACACGGACTATTACAGTATTTACAGTGTTCAACTTTGGTATAACTAGAAAATTCATGCGAATTAAAAAGCATGTACATTTTTAGGAACAAGTCATGTGTAGATATATAGTGGTAACAGCAGCAACAAAACAACAGAAACGCACACAAAATATACTGCCAAAGCTGTCCTGGCGAAGCAAAATAACATAAAACAAACCGCAAACCATTACCCTTTTACTGGTAGACAATGATCAAAAGTCGTTTTACTGCAGGGGTCAGGGGTGACACCACCTCTCATGCTAATGAATACAGTTACAACAGCAGATGTTTTAAATTAAAAGTGCCCAAAGAACTGTTGACTGCAGATCCAGTAATACTTACTCTCGGAGAATCCAGTGCGCTCAGAGGTTTGTCTCCTCCACTGCAGATTTCCCATAGAGTAGTGCCAAAACTCCATTTGTCTGTGGCCAGGCTTAATTGTTTCGGATTCTCAATACATTCAGGTGGTACCCATGGTATTCTCTCAAGAAGAACTGCAATCATGCAAACAAAATACCATGTTAAGATCAGTAATGAAAACACAAAGTTCTGTAACGTGCTTGATTTAATCAAAATATTTTGAGTATGCACAGATATTTAATTTTGTAATGCACTTTGAATACCTTTCCAAATTTTTGTTCTTGACTAGAAAATGCTACAGAATATCAACAAAAATAGCATTTATAAAGCAGAACAGGGGACCATTAGTTTTGTTGTAAAGTGAGACCAATGCTATACAGTTGCCTTAATCCCATTTCCGCATCATATTTTTCCTCTGACTTTAATACCTTCCCTGATGTTATCAAGTTTAGAAGCCACAAAGGAACTAGATGGTGAAAAGTCAAAACTACTTTGTAAGTGGTTGGAATATTAGACATCACATAATGGCACAGCAATGCCACGGAGAAATAAAAATGAATTTCACACTTACTGATTGTGAAATCTTTTGATAGTGATTGTACTAACAAGTTAAATATTACATGATACTTTAATTTAGAGTTTTTTTAAAATCAGATCTTACAAAGATTAACGGACGCTTTTCATTTACAAAA
Source organism: Struthio camelus (assembly GCF_040807025.1). NCBI lineage: Eukaryota > Metazoa > Chordata > Aves > Struthioniformes > Struthionidae > Struthio > Struthio camelus. Next base: position 18,398,023 of record NC_090982.1, on the reverse strand, counting down.
GGATCTTAAAACACCTCACTGGAAAATAGGGTATGGCACTGCTTATAGCCTCTTAGATGCATTATTTCTTTCAGCATATATAAATTCAACAATATTTTCACTTTTCCAAAAGTATTTAAAATAGTAGACAAAGAATAATACGGTCTCATCAGTTTCATTAGCATATGAATGTTGCACACATTGCACATTTCTTTTAGTCTGAGCTAATTTCACTGATAATCTGGTATTTTTAGCATCATCAGTGACTTCAGGTATTCATAAGTGAGATGCACTGGAGATGCTATTGAACTGCCAGGAAGCATTTTCAAAAGCACTTTTACTTTAAACTCTGAAATCCTCTCCAAACTAAAAAACACAACAATTTAATCTTTACTAATAACAGGATAGTACATTAGAGCATACTAATAGTGCCACCAGTGAAAGAAAATTGTTTACAATGACAACAGCAGGAAAAAAATCCCACGAAATGGACAGGACAATGTGGCTTTGTTTACTGTAGCTATTTGTGGACAAACAGGATACGCTCGTAACAGATGACTAGGACTTCGGAGGTTATTTTAAAGTGAAGAAAGTGTGAAGGAGCTCACTATAACAGAAGTAGATTAGATGGTGATCAGAAAGAAAAATCTGTCATTTTAAAGCCAGAAGCGTTAGAGAAATAAGACTTGTACAAACAAAGACCTACTGTCTTTCGGCAAAACTGTAATACTGATGCCAGGATCACTAAGCTTTATAAAAGGAAGGTTTCCAGACTTCCTGTCTTCTTCTCTGATAAGCAGGATGTTTTTTGCACAGACATTCCCATGAACAAGGCCTTTATCCTCCTGATGAACAGAAATATAGCTTTTTACATACAGACAAAAATATCTTAAAACTGAAGAGGTATTTCAAAACTAATACTTCATAACATGAAAGAAACATTAGTAAAGAAAATGATAAAAGATTAAGTCGATCAAATTGCATAGACATTTCAACAGTTCCTCTCACAGAGGTAGAGGTTTCTAGCCAACTTTGATTCATGTTAACTAGCTACCTAAGTTTTGAGTTTAAAACTCTTCAATACATGTGAACTGGGCGAATACTGATCTATCACTGTGATCCATGCAAAACGAACAGAAGAAGAGTAAAACTCTGTTAAAAGTAAGTTTCCTCTAATCACATATCTTGTCTCAAATAATGGCCTTTATGCTAAATTAAGTGGATCGAATAGAGAATACTGGGGCCTAAAGCACATACCAAGAAAAAAAAAAAAAAAAGAGTACTAGAAGTTTGAATAGCAAAATATTTTCCCCTCCCAGATACTACTTGGTTGGCTACTACTTCCTGGAAAAAAAAGGAATCTTAGATTGAAAATGGATTTTATTTCACAATAAACATAAAGCATTGAAAGATACTGGAAAATTCACTTTGCGTAAAGTACTATGGTCTGTTCTTGGCTATCCACTAACTTTACCTGGTGCATGTCCATCCTATTTTCAAATTCCCCACCCAAATTCAAGAAGGATGGTAATGGACCAGTCATTCTAGATGTGTAAGCCTGAAAAACCTGAATACTACCTGAAATACTGGGATCCAGCTATTAACGAAACTGAAGAATGAACGACCTACCAGAAAATGCATAGCTAATGCCAGTTGTTTTGCTACTTCCAGCTTCCACAAGATATTGATAGCATTTTTGTTCTTTTTCAAGTATGTGTCCAGGGATCCAAATTTTACATATTCTTGCACGAGGATATCTGATTTAAAAATGTTAAAAGAGTAACAATTAAAAACAACAATAAGTAAATGGAATTTCAGGGTGGGTACAGTACTCTAGTATCACGCGTCTCTTTCTTGGTACTTTCTTTGTGGGCCACTTACAAAATCAAAGCTATATCACATCTGAATATTGTCACAAATATTGCACGTTCCTTATACTTCTTCACAGTGTGAAAGTTTGCATAATTTCTTCAAAAACACAAAATCATTTCTAAAATAGATTTTTAGTAGTCCTTCTTTTACAAAACAGGGGAATCCTTACCAAATCTGCTTAGCACCCTTCCACCCTCATGCCAAAAGTGCAATAAATGGGTTTGTTATAAGCATTGCAGTGTATAGCAGTATCAATGTAGTAAGTAGAATAAACTCACTTCCAGTCATTCACTTCTTAGTTGCTTACAGTCTGTACCCTGACTGAAAAATAATATGCTTTGCTGAAACAGACGCTTTTCTTGCAAACAGACTGGCAATAGCTTATCTTGTGTAGCGCTAAAAAGTTTTATATATTGATATGACATATGCCTCCACACAGTCATCCAGTGAATAACCAAAGAAATAAAGTTAATTTCATAACGCTGCGCAGTTCCCATCAGTTTCTATAAACAATTTCAAACTATATGATGGAATTCTTGCTTTCAGCTGCAAGACACTCACATTACCATACTTTCAATTAAACTACAGAGTCACTGGAAATTATTGGAATTATATTTTGTTATCAAAAATAACATTTCAAAAAATTCATTTTACAGATAAATTCATTTCATAGATAACAGACATTTTTTCACAAGTACATGAAGGAATTTTCATCAGATCTTATATAAACTGTCTAAACTATAGAAAGTCTAATAGCCACTTTTCCTATTTCTTGGTAATTGCCTCTTACAAAACTGTAGATTTAATAAACTTCCTTTGCCTTCAGAAATAAAAGAGATTATGGAGGGCAACTGTGCTCTAAAGGAGAAACAAGTAACTGTATCCATCCTCAGATAACTTATTTTAATAATATACTATATCTATCTGGAATTTTTATGTATAGCCCCTAGAATGTGTATGCTCATGCTGTCATGAATAAACTATGAAAACCAATTTCTGGGTGTATTTCCAAATAAACTGGTATGAAAAGTCTTTGACCAAATATTGCTCTGTCTTTTCCAGCCTCCTATTGGAAGCAACTCCTGATTCAGGAAAAGGCTCTCTTCCCACAGCTACCTCTGTTCTCACAAAGTTAGCATGGGCATGGGGTACCAATTAAGTTTCTTATCACAACAGATGGTGGTTTTCTTGGGCAGTCAACCACTTCTACTTTTAGTTGACCACAGTTAATAAAAATGTAGAAGGGGAAATTTTCCGCAGTCTCAAAAAGCTAGTTTCAGAAGCTTAGCAAAACGTTTCGTATATCAGATTTTCAAACGGAACACACATGACAGTGAGTTATTTGCAAAACTTACTACTTACACTCATCATACTTACATAAGTCTTCCATTGTCTCTGTTATCGTAATCTTTCAACTCAGTTTCAGACACCAAGGCTTATGCTATTGTGATGGGAATACGTGTTAAGTGTCCAGCAGCTGTGATGCTGTTTTTTTTCTTCTCTTACACAGAACCAAGAGCCAACTCTAATTATAGCTGTATAAGATCAGTGTACATAAATTACTTCTACTTACTTTCTTCTCCACACACGCAGACTCCATAATTTAATACCAAATGCTTGTAAGAAAGCTGGCTCATCATACTTGCTGCTTCAAAGAAGGACTTTGAGGAAGGAGAGAGAGAAAAAACAGGAATGAAGACAAAACCCAAAAACATTAAATGATCTCTCATAAAATTATTAAAATGATTTCATTTTTAAAACTACTTCAATTTGCATCTCATTGCAAAGCTAGTGTAATATAAACGATATTGCAAAAACTTTCTTGTGCAAAAAAATCTTTTTTAAATAACTGATAATGCATACTCCAGAAGTTAGCAATCTTTTTTCCTGCAGGCAGGTGCAACCCCACACTGCAAAGATAATCTTTTCTTCCTTGTCAACTAAGGAAACGAGACAGTGGATAAATTCATGATGCATTACGCAGTTTCCAATTTATTCCTTCATACAAAATTAAGAAGCATTACATCATTCATCCAATACTGTAGATTGACCCCACCACGTTAGAAAAATTTCAGATGTTTTTATTACTTCAGTTGTTCCTGATCCTTTTCGGTAGCCTCTCCAACTGCAGTTTTTGTGTCGATTACTCCATTGCCAAGATGAAGTCAAAAATAGCTCTTTTTCCTCTAATTGATTGCATTTACATTTCTGTACTCTTAGGGTCAACAGATTTTCACCTCACTTTAGAATATGAGTAAATTGCTCAGCCTTATTAAAGTTAAAAATATGGGGTGTTCTTTAGTTTATTATTTTTGAAATGTCTGAAGTGTACACCCTCATAGCTTGTAAATATTAGCTATTAGAAATGTCTTTCCTTTTGTGCTAACATTTTAATATACACATTTTTTAAACAGTTGAAAAATAGATTGGTTCTCTTGGCTTGCTGAAAGGCTTCTAGACTATATAGGGATTTAATACAACTACATAACCAAAGTAGATAATAAATAGCCATACAAAGTTACATAATATATTAAAAATTACCTATTAAAAATCACCACATCCTGCTAACTTTTTTAAACTGAAATTTTCACATACGTAAGTTTAGGCTCAATTATATGAATAGTAGTTTGACTTCTGCAGAAGGGCCTTTCTGGTATGCTCACAGCTTCACTCAAACACTGAAAGGCCTATTAGAGTATGGATGATTGTACATACAGCAAGTGTTTGTCATATATACATATATACTTCTGATTTTTAATGACTTGAAGCATTTATTTCATTGGAGAATTAATATGATTACAAAAAAATGGCAGATAGGCAACATAAAGAAAGTAATTGTTCAGAAATGCTGGCATTTCATTTATATATAACAGATTTACCGGAAAGAGAGAGGTCTGTGGCCAAACTGCCTTTCTTGTGCTACCTGCAAGGTCTTTCAGTGAGCAGCTCAGAATTCACTGAGGGATGGGGGGAAAATAAAGTACCTAAGTGTACTTTCCAGAGCCAGTTCCAAACCCATCCTCTTAGTTTCATGAAGCCAAGAATAAACTCCGTTGAACAGTCTTCTACTATATAACAAATACGCCAAGTTGCTCACTCTAAGAAAAAGTAATGTTTCGTATATGATGGACAAATATTATATAGCAAACAATCACACCAACCTCAGAGTAGTTTCTGTGCACTTTATCCAGGACCTTTAAAAGAACTTCAGTTTGATGGAGCTGGCCATAGTCTCCCACTTCTTTCCTTATACCTTTGAAAATCTTAGTAAATGTGCCCTGTCCAAGACTCTCTTCCTAAAAGACAGAAAAAAAAAAAAAAACAAAACACAGAAATCTCTGCCTGGTCTGGGAAACATCTCAAATTCCCACTCTAAATAAAGCATATACAAAATTTCACAGCTAACACACATCTTGAGTCAGACTGAGAGGACTCGGAAGCAACTACACAAGAAAGAGCAAATCTTTCATTGAATTCTTGTGGATCTCGGGGAATAAAATGCTGCAAGAACTAGAGAGGAGGGAGCTACTATTACAGAGTGGTATTTAGACATCTGTAGGCACAGAGAGAACAACTGTTATTGCAGTTAAAAGGATATTTTTTATAAAAGAATATAATGACTATTTGTATTACAGGAAAGTTCCAAGTATTTTCTCCCCTCTCACAACTCTAAGGAAAGACTACAGCAAACTATCTTACTTCAGATAAGACTACTGTAAGTATGTACTAAGTTTTTATAATTTAATATATATCAAACCAACCGCTTGCAGTGGAAGATGCAACTAAACGACTTACAAATATCAAGTCTTCATTCCGGATTTTGTGAAAGACCATCTGGTTGACATTATTGTGTCTCTGCAGTGTAGGTGACGAAGGCACATCAGAAACACTATTGCTTCTGAAAACTAGAAGATTTGATTTATCTGGGAGAAAAACAGAGGGGGGAGAAGAAAAGAAAATAAAGCTGCAAAACATAAAACTGTAACTGTAACTGTTAAACAAATTCAAAGTCTTAATTCTTCTAATCAGCAAAAAGACTTAGGTTCGCTCAGCTACTTGGTGTTTCTCAAGTATGCCTACTTTTGACAAGCACATTCTGAAAATACTCCAGCCTCCTTTCAGATCTTAACTTTTTGATGTATTGCAAACAACAATCGCGTGGAAAAGGGCATGTAAGTTAGCTTCTTATTTTATACTATGAAGTCTTTCGGACACAGACACATGTGTATCAGTGCCTCTCTAGAACTTGCAAGTATTTTTGCCCCTGGCAGCACTTTAGCGATCCTCATTGCCTTTTATATGTACCAGAACAATTACTCTTCAAGTGATTTTGAAAAAAGTCTCTCCAGGAGGTGGAACAAATCTGCTACTGAAACCAAAGCTGACAGATACACATTTGTAGGCAAATGTGTGCATGCACATGTCATTATACTTATTCAGTATTTTGTAATTCAGATACGTATATATTCTTGTTTGACTCCCATGGAAATAAGGTTATTGATTTCCATGGAAGCAAAGTTATTCTCTGTAACATGCACATGCATTTACTTGTCAATTCCCTTCTAGACTTTTGAATCCACTGGCTAATTTCCATCAAATTTGGAAGGGGAAAGACACGTATCAAATATTCTGTGCTCTTGAGTTTTTGTTTAGATACAGATTCAGAGAGACAGACGTTCATTATTAGAATTAAGGGAGAAAGCGAGTATGAATATTTAAGCTAGGGAAAATCTTTAATACAAGTTCATGTCTGGTGGGATTTCAGAAAATCCTCTTCTCCAGCAGATGCTCTATTCCACGTGCGCTTTCCAACATTAAATTGAACTTGAAATCACATTCTAGCCTTGGAATAATTCAGCCAGGATGTCAAGCATCAGTTAAAAAAATTCACTGGAAATCTGGCATCGTTGGTTCTACTGCTTATGGAACTGTCCAGACAGAAGTGATACACATTTAGTAGCTGTGTCCTTTTCAAGACCCAAAAAACACTTGGGTGAAGAAGAAATACTGCTGCATACAATCCACTGCAATTAAGAAACCAGTTGTACTTCTGATATAAAACTGTTACAGCTACCACAACTCCTTCTAGAAGACCATCTCCTTAACCAAGTAAAATCTGGCAGCCACTACGACTGAAAACTCTATAACCAAGACGAACACACAGGTCAGTGCAAAAAAACAAAAAAAAAAAACAAAAAAACCCAACTAAACAAAAATCCATACAAGCAAATATATGTCTCCCTTCCTGAGAGCAGTTTCATCTACTAATGTATTTTTAAAATCCTCAGTCTGCAAGTTTGACACACGCATGTTTAGAAATAAATTACCATCTCTTACCTTTTGGTTTTGGAGGACAACATTTGATAAACTGGAAAATTATGCTGTCTGAACGGACAGTTTCTGTCTGGTAACAGGTCAACAGATCCTTAAGATTACCGAAACTTCTTTTGGTTCCACTAAGATTATATTCCCCATTTTCATTTTTTGTAATTAGGCAGTGCTTATAATCAGTGGCATTTTCACGCTGTAGATTTTTCATTAAAAAGAAACATTTATTATTCAGAAAGATATTTACTATTCAAAAACATGTTTTGAATACAGAACGCTCCACTAATTAAAGAGAAAATACTTCAGCAGCAGATTACCATAATTTGCTGTTTTGTTCTCGCTATGTAATACTCATTTTAAGAAAATAAGATACCATTCCCATCATAAGAATTAGTATGCTGACGCTAAGAAAAACTAATGTTACCAACTCTCCAATCACGGAGACCTGAAAGCAGAGAATGGATCCAGCAATCCAGTAATGGAAATTCCTTCACCCTAAAAAATAATATCAAAACAAAATTTTGCTGGAAGAAATAACCCAAATGCTCAAACTGAATGCCTCTTAGAAATGGCACTGAGCCATGACAAGCTCTTCTGGCAAGCATTTGGAGAGCTCAGCTGTGTTTCTATTTTTCTGTTGTCTACAGTGCAGTTATGAGCACCTTTTTTCCAGTATAGATTCTCATTATGCACTGATTTTTTTTTTTATTTTTTATTTTTTTATGATGAATCTTGAAAAGATCGCATTGGCCTTTTCAAAACAAGAGGACCTCTTAACACCGCTTTCATGTGCCTTCATATTAACGATGTGGAAAACGTTCCAACAAATTCCAAATCTCAAAAGCCTTTTAACTGCTTGCCCAGAAATAATCAGAACATGAAGAAATTTGGCAAGGTCAATTTTAATGGCAAGCTTAGCTTGGGCTGAATGCTCCGACTCCTGAAACTTTCTAAGTTCGCTCCGAGAACGATCTCTCAGTCTAAAGAAAATTCCCCTTCAAGTGTACTTCACTGACTGGACATACATACCAGACATTTTTCATGAAACTGATCTCAAAATGTCTGTTTACTTCTTCATCCACACATCAGCATTTTTTTGTCATGTACGTCTGATAGTATTTAGGCAAGTTTACTAGCTTGCTGCATATCAACAAGAAAACCCACATATTACCTTCCCTACTTATGAATCCAAAAGTAGCTCTGCTAATTAAAAAAAAAAAAAACACCAAACCACATTCATGGAACAAGATAATGTAATTATGTAAAGTATTATTGCACAGAGCAGAAGTACATCTGGCTGTTTAACAGCATGAGAATTGCAGGCCTTTCAAGTGTGGCTTCCACTGCAGGTAACATCATATGCCCAACAGATCTGTGCTGATGTAAGAGCTGCGATATAATCTGTCTGGCCCGGCACTGTGAGGGAAAAGTAAAAACAAACAAAAAGACCCCCAGAGACCCTCCCAAAACTGAGGAGAACCTTGAGAGAGGCTGCCAGATCACCAAGGGAGCTAACTGTACACCCACTCTAACCAAGCCTTAGTCTTTTAAAAAAAAAAAAAAAAAACAAGAACAAAAACACACACATCACACACACACACACACACACAAAAGCCATCACCACAAAAAAACTACTTTGACTCTGAGGGCCATGTGTCAGATAATACATCACCCTCCCCAGAGCTCTCAAGCTCCCTCTCTGCTAATTCTCTTATTTTCCAAGGTGTGAGGTATCTATAATTAGTGATTGCTAAGCGCAGAGAGATTGTGATATGCTTCTCACAGGATCAGGAAAGTTTGCTAATATGACACAAGTAAGTACTGAATCAGATGAACATTCTGAAGAGAAAACTCAAAATAATTTGCTGTACAGCCTCTGCTCACCATTGTGACAAAAAAGATTATACAGGTACTATTCAAGGCAGAATACCAACCTCTATGGCAAAGGTGAGGAAGTATTTTTTAAAATCTTTAGGACTGCATCGAAGAACATAGAAGCCAGTCTGATTACCTGCTTTCTTCAGTTTACTGATAGCAAAGTCCATGCTATAGTAAAAAGAAAAAATATTTAATACTGCTTAATTTCAAAATCAACAACATGAGAGACTGACTAACACACACTGTTATCAGATGTCTAATACGCTGATGACAGTTCTTGGTTCTTCAGAATTTCACTAACGCCAGTTCTTTTGTCCCTTTCTTTTACAATATTCAGAGTAGCGGCTTACACAGAGAGGAGTATAGTAAAAATTCTTAATACTGAAAACGTCACAATTACCCATTTCATGAGAAACCTTACAGCCTAAAAGAAATATATTTCTCTAGGCTCAAGATATGACTTTCAGCTTCCATCATGGAAGAAACTGTAATGAAGCTGTCTAATACACAAGCTAAAACTAGCAAAATGGGGGGCAGGGGGAATGACTAGTTTAACAAGGGAAAGGGCTAAAAAGAAAGAGGAGTTGAAATAAAATTTCTTCCATCATTTATCCCCACAAAAATTCATTTTCCCCTAATCATGTCTTGGCTAACTGACTATTTCTGTCTGGCTCAGGTGAGCAGGAATAGAACGGTCTGGAAAGGTTTAGACCCACTGCACATCTTTCTCAGCGGCCCTAAATAAAGGTCAACATATGGCAATAGTTTAGGTCTGCCAGGTGGAAGAAATGTGATCGAGTCTGTATTGGTCTCCATCCTTTTCCTCCTCCATCTCTTCTGAAGATTGTAGCATCTATCCTGTTTTTGTCACAGAAAAGATTTCCAGAAAGATTCCTTATCTCCCGAGTAGGACAGTGCTAGTTTTATGCAACATGGGTGACTTTCTTGCATATATCAGGAAAGCCTCCAAGCTTTCTACAGGCTGAAGAAAACAGCTATTTTATTTTGCCTTACCAAAGCACTGCTAAACTCAGCCTGCATTCTTCTGCGAACAACAAATAATACTATATCAATTGTTGGGGGGGGGGGGGGGGGGGAAATCAATAAAGGTACCAAATTTTTTCTCTAAAAAACTGGAGCAAATGAACAAGGAGACAATATTAAAAATAAACAAAACCTCCAGCTAGGTGGTCAGCAGTTCCTTGTATTCTTGGCTCAAATATTGAAGCTAGCAGCATCTTAATTTGCCTTTTACCCTTTGCAACTCAGATACTATTTCTGCCAGAGGCTGTAGTGAAAATATGAGATCCTCTGTTTATTGCATAATACATTGTTGTCACGGTAATAACTATAATTTTGTAAAATCAGCATCATGTCTTTACTGCCCGGCTAGTTAGAGGGAAAAAAAAAGAATTCTAAAGGAAGAAAATCGAAATCAGAATCTTTCATTGTATTTTTGGTGATACATCAAGACAACACTGTATTTTGCAAAGAAAAAAAATCAAGAGAAAAAATTTGAAGCATTTTGTATTACATACATGTCATCCATTTCTCAAAATGTCCAGCATGGTTTACAGTTGGCTAAAGTTAACCTTTCAAAAGCAAAAGCACCTTGTTATGTCACTAGAAAATAGCTTACAAAATTGGCCCATGGCAGTTGCTCTGGATATTTTCAAGCACTGATGGTGGTGCTACTTCTTTACAGAGATAATGGTGGGCATCTGCAGTTAATCTGTAATATCCATCAATCAATGATACAAAGGAGAGAGCTTCTTTTAATGACTGAAATTCAGCCTCCTGTCGAATTGCAGGTGAACAAAAAAGAGAGAGATTATTAGATTTATAATAGGCAATACAGAATTACTGGATATGTTAATAATATAAAACATATAAATACATGCATACATTAAATATACCCAGATTGTTTCTTATTTCTATTTATATAGTTCTAACTTGCAGGTGCCCCAAAGTTGGTAGTAACCCTCAATGTTCAAAATGAAACAGAAAACAAACAAACTTGCGTAAAAAGCAGTTTAAATAGGGAACAGTTGAAAGGGAAAACTGAGCTGATTGCTATTCAGCATGGCAAACAGCTATCGCACTGGCATCACAGCCAAGACTTTTTTCCTACAGGAAAACTCTGCTTATCAAAGATTTATGGGGCTCTTCTCAATTAGCAAAAAATAAATCTCTAGAAAGGTACTTGACCGAAAATTTAACGAGCAGTCAGTAAATACTAGCATCCTGAGCTGGATCCCAGAGACACCTTTGCCTACTGAACAAGAAGAGAGGTGCAATGGAGGGAAGCAAGGTGGTGAATCATGCGGTCAAAGAAAGCAGGGTGTGTAAAAGGTCTGTGCAAAAATGCTTTGAACAGGTAAGAGCAGGGGCAAGATTTAATTTACCTGTAATATATTTATTATTACCACCTATGTAAATACAGACTATTTTCCATTAGCTATTTATTTTTTAATCTTTTGACAGTCACGTAAAAGCATTAAAGGCTGCCTTTATTTTAACTGAGAAGTGGTTCTGCATCCATCTACAAAGTCACACTAGATTTCATTCAGTAGCGTAGCCAAATAGAACAGGCTTCAGTATGTGCTGTAAAAACTCACCCAGGACTCTGGGGACACTGTGGCTGAACATGATTCCATGGCAACCTTTTTTTTTTTTTTTTTTTTTAAATTTTAAACAATCCACGTATCCCTAAGCCACTGTGCCAAGCACATTTTTATAAGTGACTCTACCAGTTGTTTGAAAGGTTAAACTAGATTACAAATAGCTAACTGTACCATGCAAAGTGTCACAGAGAAGTACAAACCACTGCACTTCAAAGCACGGAAGTGCTACTGCACTACAAATTTCTACCCTGGTTTACGCTACAGTCACTTTGGGTTTAGACAAGCTCTCAGAAAGTCAGTTTTGTCCTCAGAAGTATGCGCACTGAGGTACTCTACCACTACTGAGAATTTTTAAGAGAATTTTGAGGACTCAAGGTGAAGGAAGCTTCCTCCATCTAACTGAAATAATTTTACGTTCTAAGCATCATACACACACATCTCAGATATCCCAGTTACTTTCATGTTTTAACAAGATACCTTGAAAACAATTTCAATTTCTCAACAATTCTGTACCATTAATGCAGGAAATGAATGAGAGTACCAACTCTACTACAATCAAAGTAAACTATAGGACTACCCCTCCCCCCAAGTCACATTCAAAAGATAGAAAAATTAATTAATTCTCATTGAAATGTCTTTGGAGCCTTTTTTCCTTACAGAAAGGAAGAAGTGCTTAAACTGCACACCTACAACTTTTTCCTTACGGAGGCAGAAGCTCTCCAGTCGCACAAATGCCTGAAGCCACATAAAATCATTCATAGAGATAAAGGAAGAAATAACTACGTAGCAGTTTTAACTGCTGTAAAGGCTGATCCACATGCAATGGTAGAGTTCAAACTGAAAAAGCTGTGAGGTTTTGTTTCATTTTTTTCTCATATTCATATACAAAATACTTCTCAAAGTTCTCCTTTAAAGTGTTTTAAATAGTAAAAGCTATGATATTTATTTTGTCCCTATATTCCATTTCTACGCATCGTCACTCTTTCAGAGCATTATGAAGCCTCTTTTCAACGTTGGGCAAAAGCAGTTTGCTTATCATGCCATCATACAAACAGTATGCTGGATACCTAAAATCACAGAGTCAGGTATAAGAGACCAACAAAGGAAAGGACCAATCTGTGTATCAGAAATTCACCTCAGCTGTAAACGTCTATTTCTATTTCAGTCAATTCCGAGACCTCTGAACGCACAGGATCTTCTCTGTTCTCATACGCTGCTTAAATTGCTAAAATGCAGTTTCACCTCATGCTTGATTAACATATAGTAATACAATATCATAAATACTATAGCAATCACAGTCTGCTCAAAGCAAAATTCCTTTTAATAAATGGCAAGCAAAGTCAACAGACCAGATTCTTGCTGTCTTGCTTGTGAATGGTGACAATTCTTCTCTCACTGGAACCTTCCTGGCTTGCTTGTTTAATGCTGACATCAATTATATCAGGAAAATCACAGTATGTTTGTAAATCCTACAATAAATATTTGTTATAACATCAGCAATATAGCATAAATTGCAATTAGGAAATGTATTTCCAACATCAGAATTCCTTCCTACCACTCTAAATTAGTATTTCTACCATGTTAGCAGTGCAGAGGGGAATTCAAAAGAGAAAAAAAAAAATCAACCCCAGAATTGATGCTGATCTATTTATGTAGAAATACATGTGCATCCAAGCAGAATTATTTGTTTTTTAAACAGCTCTCATCTGCAGCTCAGCTCATTTACTTTGCAAGTCTTATACTAGACCACTAGGGGTTAAATCAAAACATACTGCTTGAAAGGAGACATGCCAAACTGAAAGTATAATCCCCAAAACACGAACGTTTCATCAAGAAGCAGTGGTGTTGACTGGGAAATTACCAGTTTTAACGCAACAAAATTTACATTTCCCAAAGTTGAGCCTAGCAACAAAGAAGATCCTAAAATCTTAAATACGCTGTTAAAAGAAAGAATGAAAGGGGTTTTGTGTTTACAGAGCATGACGGAAAAAAAAATTCAGAGAGATCCAGAAATTGTGAAAGGAAATATCCATATAAGGGCTTTTGATTTAGGCATTTCTTTGGTCTGTACAGTGGTATTTTGTGAGAATAAAGAACAACACATTTTGAATTATCTTTTTCTAGGGGCTTTTCTTTGGAAAATTATCAGCCCCCCCCGAGCACAGAGGTTTAAAAAGCCTGTTAACAACCCCGAAATTTCATGGCTCCGTTCAGAAGGATACGAGCAGCCAAATCTGGTTCCAGAAAGACTTATGTAGCAGGAATAAAGAAAGGGTCTAAGAGAGGGTTCTTCTTCTCCCAGCCATGATCACCGCTGACTAGATAAATGGAAGAATCTATCCTAATCACATGGGAAATCACAGACACACTGTCCTTTAGAGACAAATTCAGGCAGTTGTTTATAACATGGTATTCCATGTCATTTCCTTCAGTCTTTCACAATAAAACCAAAATCAAATTACGTTATATATAGATCAAGGGCTCCTTTTCTTGTTTCCAGTAGAACTGTAGATGCTGATCGTTTAGATGGCTGATTAATCTCATACAAAGATAAGAGTTATATACCTAAAATAATTCTTTCAAAGCAAATAGTTTACTCAAGTAAGGATATTCCTTTACATGACTGCAGCCTTCCTGCAAGCATATGCTGAGCATATACTGAGTCTTAAAGTCCAGATTATCAGCTAGCATAAATCAGCACAAATGCACTGAAATCTCTAAGGCTCTATTAATACCTGGCTGCTGGAAACGTGAACTGTCGAAACAAATTTCTTCTCTACCTAGCCCAAATAGGTCATTCTCACCTTCAAAAAACAAAAATCTTGTTCCAGTCCAATATCTCAGTAAAGTTTATCAGTATAGCTTGCTGAAATAGGAGTTACGATCAGACTTCCAGCCACGTTTATTGCATTACTAAGTTTTCATAACCAATGACTGGTACATAGTTTCTGTACTAGGGCAAACATATGCAGCCTTCATCATGACTGTCAGTAAATGGGGAGGATAACACTTATCAACCATGAAAAATAATTTTGAAATCTCCATGTGAAAAAGATCAGTTTAAATACTATTCTTATTAAAGCCTTTTTGTCAGGTACAAGCAGCATAACATGCATAAATTCTGTTTACATAACATTATAAAATTGTTTCATAAAAATATGGTTTAAAGATACCTGGTAACTTAGATCAACTTGCAAAATGTTGACATTTGTACTAGCTTCCGCTAGTGCAACTGGCACTTACAGGCAACTTAGCAAAGGCAGAGGACTAACACATAACAGAGAGTCAGGTAACTGAACCTAGTATCAATCTAAAGGCACTCTAAGAAGAATAAGTTAAAAAAAAAAAATCTGGGTAGGCAATCAATTTTTTTTTTTAATATAAGAAAGAAAGATATTTTTACAAATTATTATAGCCCTCTAAAAATATACCCTATTTCATAGTTTGGTCTTAATTGCTTTATATTATGCATCAAAACTAGTGAAGTAACAGATGCCCTTATCTAGTAAAACTGAATTGCGTTTTCCTTGCATTTCATCTCAGGTATTGTCCTATGAGTTAGTATCAGATTCTGGTAAATCTGACCAGTAAATAGTTATGCCAGTACATCATACACATAGGGGAAACGATATTGGTAAATAAAGATCTAACTGCACCTGATTACTACAACTTATTGAATCATTTAGCTTCGAATTCCTGAACAAAGCGTACTGTGGACCCTGCAGTCACAGAACCGTCAGTTTAAATTCATTAGCTCTGATACTGGTAGGAGTCCAACTGCAGCAGGAAGGAGGTAATTTTATTCTGTTTTTCTCCTTAAAACCTTAACTCAACGACAGTTTGAGGACAGCATGCATTTTATTTCCCGGAGGCAGGGCCACTACTTTTCCACATCAGTTTTTACAACAGCGACGGTCCAAACACTGAATTTTCATTTGTTAAATTACTTATTGTTCAAGTATTGTCTTTTATGTAATATATTAATAAAAACTCATTTTAAAATGCTGTACTGTTTAAGTCAAGGTAAATTTCTGCGAGCTTCAGCCATAGAGAAATTTTATCATCACTGTGAAATTAATTTTAGCAAACAACTTCTAACATAAGCAAATCACTGTTACGCGATAAATCGCAAAGTTAAAATAAGAAAACAGCTGCATTCAAAAAGATTACCTGTTCTGCCAGTGTCTCACAGCCTTTAAGTTTTCCTCTTGAGCACTGAATTCCACCATTTCCAGTTATTACAATGGTTGCAAAACTCTCCTCTCCAGAAGGATCTCCACCAGGCTCTTTTACTTCAAAAACCTCCGAATAGAAGGCAGACTGAAGGGTTTCCAGATTTATAAGATATTTAAGTTTCAAGTTTCTGGCAGTAGCTTTGCATTGGCCAAACTGTTGTATAAATTTGCGGAACCGGTACCTTATTCTCTTTCGTGTCAAAATGTGGTAGTCTTGGATTTTTGCTCGAACACATTTAGGCAAAAACATTTTGTAGCTGTGAATATATAATCATCAAAAAACTTCTGGTTTTATCCATTAATTCTAGCAAAGATAACTATTTCTGCGCTAAACAAGACGGCATGTAAATACCTTCTCCATTAAATGCAACAATTTTTAAAAAACTGAAACATAAAAGATCCTCTTTTTCAATCTGTATTTTGTTATTTCAAACATACATCCATCTCTTCTTCCATTTTTCTTTTTTCCTCATTGAGTTTCAACATCTATTACATAAATGCACTCTCTATAAATATAGACATTTCTACTTCAGTCATTGAAGTTTCAAGTAAGACAGCAAAATAAAATTCCGAGTTAAACCATACGCATTTGCTTTGCCTGGTATAGAAGCTGGGAAGAGGTAAACAGCATGGGGGACAAGAGGGACAGCAATGCTCAGATCTTCTGGTTGAAAATACAGGTGACAGAATATAATCCTGCAGTTGGTTCTCACTTAAGTTGCCTGTACCACAATCTGTATTCTATTAGAGGCCAAAAGAGTTGTCTGACCCCTGTAAGGATCCGATGAGTTTGTTGGCCCTTGCAGAAACCTTTCTGCAAGGTTTCACTAAGAGACAGATGAGCATTAATTACCAAGTAGGGATAGAATTAACTCAGCTGGAGGGGAAACCGATTAGGAAACTGAATGGGAAGATGAAGGTCACTGCTTCTGTCACCTCAGTCTTCACTATAAAGGTCTCCTTTCAGGCCACCCATGCCCGTGCCTAACGGCAGTCTATGGGAATGCAATACTACTCATAATACAGATATACATAAGTACATGGGATCAGATGGGATGCACCTGAGGGTGCTGAGGGTGCTGGCAGGTGTCCTTAGGAAGACTGGTATCCTTCATCTTTGAAAGGTCACGGCAATCAGGAAAGGTTCCCATACCATACTCATCTTTAAGAAGAAAAAGTAGGAAGATTTGGGGAACTACAGGCCAGGTCCGCCTAACCTCAGTCCTTAGGAAAATCATGGAGCAAATCTTCCTGGAAGCTATATGCAGGCACATGAAGAACACAAAGATGGTTAGGAATAGCCAACATGGATTTACCAGGAGCTAATCATGCATGAATAACCTAACTGCCTTCTATGATAAAATGACTAGCTCATCCAGCGCTCACCCCTTGTTGAGTGTTGTTTCTTTTGACTTTAGCAAGACCTTCAACATGGTCGCGTAGAAACCTTGTAGGACAACTGTCAATATACGCACTGGATTGGGTGATTCACAAGTTGGGTGGAAAACTGGCTGGACAACTGGACTATGACAGAAGTGAGTCAGCAGCCTGAACTCTGCTAGCTGTTTTCCTCAGAAGCTGATCCTGAGCCTGATGCTGCTTAACATCCTCATTAACAACCTGGACAAACTGATGGAACACAAATTCTATCCAATTCACATATGCTATCAAATTGCAGGGAGCAATTGGTACATTAGAGGACGAGGCTGTGATTCACAGCAGCCTCAACACACTGAAGAAACGGTCTGACAAGAAACTCTGAAAGTTCAACAAAGCAAATGCAAAGTCTTGCGTCTGGAACGACACACTCCTACGCAACAGTACCGGCTAGAGGCCGGCCAACAGGCTAGGAGTTAGCCTTGCAAAAAAGACATGGGGGGTCCTGTGTTAGAAAAGGGATTTAATTGAGCTCTAGCCCAGCTTAGCACTACAGTGCCTAAAGTAGATGAAGCCTGCAGGCCACAGGGCTGAATTGTAAATGAGCTTGAGAGACATTGCTGAGGATGCAACTGCAAAGCCAGCTAGAACCAGCCCTCAAAGATACCGAGCACAATGGCCAGAGGTAACAGTTAACCTTCGGATAAGATAAGGCACTATGGAGCAAGAACACAGCAACCGTCTCGGGATGTAGATGTGAACCAGTCAAAAGGAAAGAGACCACCGACTCAGTAAAGACGACTGGAATTTCCTAGCAGGCAGGGAAATTTGACTGTAAGGAGTATAATTGCCCCAGAATTTCTTTCTTTAGGGTCCTTTCTCAGAGGCACCCAGCTCGAGCTGTTACTTTGCTGTACCATCATTTAAATAAATAATTAATTTCGCTGCTAGAGGTATGGGAGACTCTGCTCCTCGGAAACCTAGGGTCGAACTATTTCCATTACACCTGGCTGAACATGAGTTGCAGTGCATCCCTTGTGGTGATGAAAGCTAACCACATATAAGACTGCATCAGTAAGAGCCTAGACAGCAAGTAGAGGCAGTTGACCATCCTCTTCCTGCTTATGAAATCACACATGAAGTTTCTCTATGCAGTTTTGGTCACCTCTGTATAAAAACAGATGTCGATAAACTAGAGTGAGTTCAGTCGAAAGCCAGCCAAGATAGTTAAGGGCCTAGAGCACATTATATTAGAGAAGAGGCCTAGAGGAGCTTGATTTGTTCAGTGTGGAGAAAAGAAGGTTAAAGTAGGGGCTTCTAATTATAACCACCTGTCCAATTATAACCAGCTGAAGATAATAAAGACGACCGAATCAGGCTCTTCTCAGATGCGCACACTGAAATGACAAGAGGCAATGGACACACAGCATAGCAAGGGAGATTTTGATTACATAAAGACAAAATCCTCCTCAATGCGGGTGATTATTATATACAGGACAAAGCTGCCCAGAGATATGGTAACATCTCCATCCTTGGAGTTTTTCAATACCTGGACAGACAAGGCCCTGAGAAACTTGATCTAACTTTGAAACTGGCCCTGATCTGAACATGGGGTCGGATGTGATGACTTCCAGACGTCTCTGTCAATACAAATCATTGCTTACATCATTTTCCACGTAAGCAGCTGCTGTCTTGCCGCTCATTAAGATAAAATCCATCTACCCACAAACCTGCAGAACAGTAGTCCTGATATAGGCCTTCTATTAATTTGCAGTTTGTACTACAAGTAAATTTATAGAATTACTATACTAGGAAAAAAAACCACCAAACTGCTAAAAGTTGAACAACTCCATGCAGATCCTAATGTGCAAAAATATCATTTTAGATGACGTTTAAGTGTAATATAATTCTGAAGTAAGGAGTCACCTGACTGAATTGTAAATAGCCAGCGGCGTTTGGTCCTTTTCTTTGGCTACTCTCATCATATCCAGAACAGCCATTCCAAGGCATTCTTCTTGTGTTTCATGAGTAACAGGCATTTGTATCCATCCATCCAAAAAATCATCTCGCCACTGAAAAAGTAGGATACGAGAAATCAAAATACAACTTCTGCATTGCTGTTTAACAGTAAAATTTTTAAAATGATTGAATTCTTCCGACTGCATCCCTTTGTCCCCAAAGGGTTGCGCGTATTCCTATTGGATACCTGCTACCATCAGGCTTAGTAACACTGTTCCTAAAATATTCTACTGTCAAAATCCAACAAGGTCAATATAGGAAAGATGACGTCCCACCTTATATCACTTCAAAATGAAAGTTGCACCGAAAGAGTTCTACATGCCAGTGGCACAAGAAAGGAAATACATACTGTCACTGCTCTCCCCACAACAGTCATTTGAGTTTCCTCTCTTGAAGAGCACAATATGACCCTGAGTTTCTTTTTTTTTTATTTAGAGTGGGCCTCAAGCAGTCAAAAGAGCCTACACAGCTACTATGAGAAGAAGTGAAAGGGAGTAAAGACTAACAACCTTTACCAATCAGCGTTAGGGGGGCGGAAAAAAAAAAAAGCAAGTCATACCTGTGCAAATAGGTAAGACATGACAATATCATCAAGAACAGGGCTTTCCGCACCCCGAAGAATGCCATACCGATATGCTCTGCTTGTGCCATTGCAATACCAGTGGGGAAAATAAAACCTGTCAAGAAAAAATTTAGGCAAACATCAATAAACAGCTATTTCTACTTACCAACACCAGACATTTTCCCTTTCACAAATATGTAACTTAGTGCCAACGGGCGTGAAGGGCCAATATGAAGCCCACTGAGTCAACAGAAGACTTTGGATCCAGTTCTTGGTGTCTTAAAGAAGTACAGCATTTAACCAGGCTGAGAAGCTCGACTGGCAAGAGTTAGCAGCTCTGCAAAGTAATTCTCATCAGAATAGAGAGAATCTTGGGTTACTGTCTTGCAGTTTCTTTTGAGATAGGGCTACACAGACTGGTTCAAATGGCAAAAGGTGGGGGGGGAAAGAAAAAAAAAAAAATCACACTCTGATCAAGAATCTCAACAACAGAAGTTCTGAATAGGATTTATAGGACATCTCCTCTCTTGAAAAACTCAAGAGAAGGGGACAAGATTATGCTTCACCTAAGTGAACCATATATCAGTGTGCCAAAGAGGACAGCCCCCTCTACCCTGGCTCTCACTTGAATACAATGATTTGTAACATAAGGGGTCTTCAAATTTTTTCTACTGCACATACCAAAGTTCTTGAAATCATCAAACCACATACATTTAGACTACTGAAAAAATTTGTAAAACTCGGCACTGTAAATTCATGATTTTTTTGTATGTACAGCACTGGAGAGATTAACAGGGGAATGTCAGGGTAAAGCAACACTGGAACAGCCTGCCCAGAGAAACGGTTTAATCTCCATCCTTTACAGCTTTCAAGTACTGAATAGACCAAGCCCTGAGTTAGTGTAAGTGGCACTCCATTTTGAGTAGAAGAGTGGGTCAGATGACCTCCAGAGGTCTTTTCGAACAAATATGTTAACAGTTCTATGAAATTTCTATAAATTTATGTTACCATACTAACGAAATGTACAAACTAAGGGAACTGCTTCAGTGTTCTCAATTTGTAACTAGTTACCAAAGGAATAATCAGGCCACATTATATAATTCAAAGAAATAAAGAGTCCCTGCAGTAAGAAAAACTGTGAATATAGCTTTAAAATTCCACTTTCAAAAAGCAGATTAGACACAAATGGCTCTATTGCAGACATCCTGCAGACTACATGAGACAATTTTACATTTCAGAACTCCCAGTAATTCCAAACATGGAAGCACATGGGAGATCAAATGGATCATTATTAAGAAAAAATATTGTTTTCCCTTCTACTTCATTTTTATTGTTTGTTTCTTCAACCTAAAATGGCAAATAGAGTAGTCTGTGGAATGCAGACAGAAGACAAAAATACATTATTCAAAGCCACTCAATTCATATTTATTCTTTTATTTATAACTTTTACCCAGATCTTTCCAACAATCTGCCTGTAATTTTTTGAGACAGTATCATTCAATTAAGTATCTTTTTTCCCCTTTCTTATACAGTTTTTGTATTAATGCGAAAAAAGAGTTACGTTTGCATTACATTACCTTATCCGGTAAAGTAGAATGAGTCTGGTTGCTTCATCTACATGGAAGATGTGATTTGGGGGATACCAAATTCTCTCCGTTTCACTCATGAGTGCGAACATGTTATGATACACCGGCATGATACCTGAAAAAAGAACAGAAACAAACATTTGTAAGAAAACATTTTTACATGGAATCAATCTTATTTAAAAAAAAATTTGTTTGCAAGTTAGGAGTAGCAATTTGACCCATGTTCTCCAATTATTCACTGTGAACGCCACTGCAACCAGCATCCTATAAACTGCGGGTCATTTTTGTCCATTTATTTTCTCATTTTTCCTCTACCTTCTCTTATTACAGACTGTATTCACCTGTTATCCTATATGGTTAGATTACCAGAATAGCATTTAATACAATGGTCCTCAACCTCTCAGTTGCATTAAGAAATAACAGCAAACTGCACGTTGCCTTTTTACTTACCTTTTCCAAAGACAGACACAGGCCTTGAGCTTATGTTTTTAGACTGAAAGAAAGTTATAAGTAAAGCAGTACAAAGAAAATCATCATGACTAGGACACACACCTGCCTTCTATATTACAGTAACTCAGTTAAGGATAAAAATAAACATGTACTGTTAATTACACAAAACTGGAAAATAATTTTTCTGAAACAATTCAGAACTGTTTTAATGAGAACTAACAGCCAGGCCTACTCAATCACAAACTACGGAAATCAAGAGTTTTGATTTAGAAGTATTACAAACTCATTTTCCTCTCTTCTACAATTCTTCACAAAGAACTAGAACAGCAAAGAAACTAGCATGCGTCCTTACCCTTCAAAGGGAAATAACTTTTCTCACCTTGTTTCTTTTCCCTCTGTTATAGTAAACTTAGTCATTATAGAAGATAAGCGGGTCAAGATGATTCAAAACAACCACCTGAACAAGCAATCTGAAACCTGAGGCTTGTTTATGTAATTTTGGAACACGCAACTGACTGAATGGTCTGCAAAAAGGAGTATTTGAAAAATATTTAAGTCAAACAATGTTTATCTGCTGCTAACAAAAAAAAAAAATCACAGCAACAGCTGAGAACATTCTAAGAAAAAAAAAATATATAAATCCTAAGTAGTTTCATCTTGGTTAATCAAGGATACAGATAGTATAAACACAGAGAAGGAACATGAAACTCTTCTATCAAGAAAATACTGTCCAAAAATCTGTCAGAGAAATCAAAAAGAAAAAAAAACATTAAGAAGAGCTGAGAGAAATAAGAAAACTGACAAAACAGAGGCTCCAAGTTTAAACACACTCATAATTTTAAAAATTATGCATCTGATGGAACTCAAAGAGATTATTTAATATACAAAGCAATGCTGTTCAGAGCTTAGGCATTAATAACAGTATATTTAGTTAGAACAAGAAAGTTCTGATTCAGATACAAAAAGGACAACTCTAAGTCTAGAGACCTATGTCTAGACTCAGAGTAAGTCTGCACTGCAAACTAAGGCTTAACTGCAACTTGAATGCAAATAGCAGTTAAAGCACACAAGCTCAGCCATCCACAGGACTTCAGAAGAAACTGAAGACCACACCACCTCTAGCTGTGCTGAACAGTTAAGTTCCTTTGAAGTTAATTCGGTTATTATTACATGAATTTCAGTCACATCAAACCTTTGGACAGCAGAGAATACATACCCCTGCAATACAGAACAGGTAATAGACAGTTCAATTCTTCTCTTTAGGAGAAAAGGAATATTATGATCTATTATAGAAGCAAAAATAGTTTGATACAGCTAAAAATCTGACTAAAAAGATAAAAATAGTAAAGGCAATATACAGCAAATTTATCTTCAAAAATATATGCCACCACGGCAATGAAATTTAAGTAAACGAAGATAATATGTTACAAGGAAAATACTTTCTTCCAGTGCTCTGTTAGTGCCATGGAAAACAATACGGAAGCTACATTCAAATCTAAAGCTTGCAGAAACTGGGAATGCTAAAAGGAACAAGGAAACCTAAGAAAGTAATAAACCTTCCTTTGCTGAAATTATCTAAAACTCTCATGTATTACACAAAATAAATATTCACCTTGATTTCTTAATCAAGTTTAGCATTTTGCCTTCACCTTTATTCTTTTATTTCTGTCCAGAATTTCTGAAGAACAGTTCAGGTTCAGAACAGTGGTTTCACACCTTGTGTGGCACCAGTATGATGCTGTTCTTACTTCCTTCTTCGTTTCACCCATTTTCCTCTCTACAAGTAGGGAGGGGCAAGACATATGAAAACTTGATGTTTCCACTGTGTCCTCTCAAGAAGATGAGACATACGTACACAGGGATGGTTTTAAACAAATGACTTGCAGAATAATTTCGAAATAAAAGTTAAGAGGTGTTATAAGGCCCAGAGTCCACAGGATGTGACCTTAAGACTTTAAGAATGTAAAGTGCATAAATGTACTGACAGGAAGTTAAGGGATACAGAAAGAAATGCAGGATATGCAGAGCATGCATACACTGCAATCTGTCACTGACATAAAAATTAATGGCAACTGTATATTACATAGAAATAAAACAAAAATAGAACACATACCCAGCGAGAACTACTCACTTTTTTTTTCAACTTTCTTTTCCCCCTCCAAGACTATGATTTCAGTCTCTTGGATTGCTGAAACATCTTCTAACAAAAACAACATATTTAGCTTGAATGTATTTAGAAAACAGACGACAGCAGATAAAACTGGCTAAGAAATTCTGTATTTTGAAGGAGCTTTACAGAATCAGACAAGAAGCCAGACTGTCTCCTACTGTAGGGCAGAATTAACTTTATCCTTCCTAGTAAGTGTTTATCCAGCTTTCTCGTAGTAATTTCCAACAGTTTTCTTAATGATTTCCAACAGTGGGAACTCCACAATCAGCACCGACAGCACGCGCCAATGTGTCAATATCCTGTTACTGACATGCGTATGCCCACACTCAAGACATGGACAGAAAGAGTCATGAGAGGAAAGCAGAGCTGCTGCAGGACCAAAGGACTCTGGGGAAGGAAGGGCAGCAACTCTTCAGCAGCACCAGAATTTCAATTTGGCTCTAGGGTTCCTGGCTGCAGGTGCCATCTAACAGAGGACACATGCCATAGCACTGGAGCTACCGTACCACAGCGCTGGGTACCCATGAGATGCAAATGCTACGATTTGGAAAACGGGTTAAATGCACAAGACTTGACAGCATGAAAGAAGGAAATTCAACCACTGACAAACTATATTAAAACTTATATTCTTATGCTTGAAGAGGGAAGAAGATAGGGGGGTCTAGGCATCAAACAACAACAGGACAAACGCTAAAATGTGACACTCAGGAGTAGGTCATAACGAAACAGAGCTGCATTTATGTTGATGCAGGCAAGATACTGCGGGGAAGGAAGGCAAAAAAATTATTTAAAAACTAATAGATAAAGGCAACAAAAATAACTTCAAATGATGATAGAAATGAAAGAAGTCTGGAGAAAAAGCAAATCACTCACAGCCCTCCCCCCAACAGTAAGAATAAAATCATAGAAATTCACCCACAAAAAGAAAACAGCCAAAAAAAGACACTCACGCATCTCTCCCTGTTCTGAACAATGTCTAGATATAGGGATCTGCTGAAGAAGGCAGGCCTAGATTTAGAACACATTTAGAAGTAATCAATTTGAAACAAATTAATCAACTCTGTACATAAAATTGCACAAACCTGTGGAGCAAAAGTAATTGACTCTTAAATAACAGCTAATTTATTTTTATTTTATTTTATTTTTTACAAAACGGTGTTTGTTTCTGTAGGTGGTAGGAGGGCTGAAAACAAGAGGTCTGTTGCGTGGCTTTCAGATTAAGCTGTTGAAATCCACAAGCAAATTATCTGATGCTTCTTTAAACTACAGCTCACTAAAATACGTGAGAACTTCAGGTTCTAACACATGAGCTTCAAAGGAGAAAAAAAAAAAAAAAACCATTTACAGGAAATTACAGAAATGGACAGAATCATATAAAGTAGCCAAAGAGAAACCAAAACTAAACAAAATCCCCATAAGAATAGCCCTGTACAGCTTAGTCACTGAAGGACTGGCGGTAAACATGAGGGTGTCGAAAGTTCATAGTGCAATAAGGAATACTTGATTCATTATAGATTTGAGAAATATCAAATTGTTGCTACATTTTATGGACTTTAGAATGAAGCTATCCCATGCAACTAAACATCGTTCTCATTTGATGTGTGAATTAAGCTCCATTATATTACACTATGGATCAGTTGTCTGTAAATCAACAGTAACTGATTTATAAGTTCTAAGGCTGTGCGGTGTCTTTATTCCAAACATTTTCAGAATAATTATGGTATGAATCTAACCATTAATCAAGGCAAATATTAATCAAGGCAATGCTGGGTATTTACCTAATCTCACTAACACATCTCCTTAACCTACTAAAAAATCTCCCCCACAAAACATACTGAACAAGGACAAATTTCCCAGTCATAATTCTTAAATTGAAACATTAAACTGCTGTATTTCACCAAATATACAACAGACAAGGGCAGGGGGGTGGCAAGCAATTTCAGTGCAGACCATTTCATTGCTGTTCTCTTTTGCTAAGAAAAGAGCAGGAATTTGGAATTCCCCTTACAAAGCAGAAATGCTGACATTAAAAGAAAAAAAACAAACCTCTTTGCTCTCTTCTTCTGTGTGAAATGTAAAATGTGCTCTCATCTGTCTGTCACACTTCAGCATTTATAATGATATCTTTCACTCAATGTAAAATATCATATGTGTTTGTTCAAGAAAGGGAGCTATGTTTCTCACTTTAAAAAAAAAAAAAGCGTGTATCTGTGCCAGAATATTGCCACATTTGAAGAAGTCAAGCCATTACACAAATAAAGCAAATCCTCTCAATAGGCTTTTGAAAATTGTTCATAAAAGCCTGACGAAAGAAGAGAGGTCAGAAATTTCTCTTTTCATGTAATTCTTACCACCACTACTAATTGCAGGAACTTTTCAAGTGGCTAATAACCAAAGTGTTTATAAGTGCTTTTTCTAATGAAAACTGGAAGACAAAAAGATTCAAAATCTTCTGAAGAAATCTATACATGTCAACAACAGTGAAAATATGTTTATCAGAAATTATTTTCAATACAAGTAAAATCAGGGAAGATTTTCACAAGAGGAGCAAAAAGCCTCCTCTGGATTTCTGTATAGCATGAAACACCCTATGAAAATCAAACAATGAACAATTGGGAGAGGAACGAGACAGTGATTCAGAAAGACATTATAAAGGGGAATTATCCTCCTCTTTTTGTCTCCAGTAGGGGGTATTAGAAAGGTTTTCTGGACCGTGGAAAAGACAGAAGCATGCTGTTCTCTTGACAAGTATTTTATTTAGCAGATAAGGCTAGACAGATAAAAGAGCCTCATCAATCTATACCCAGACTGTCAATTAACTTCCTGAAAGGTAGTAACACAAGTATTTTGCCACAAATTTCTACCTCAAGCCTAGCAAAGGAATGAAATGCAGAGTAGTTTCTTCCTTTCTTCATTACCCTTTAGAACACCACATACACACAGAAGTCACGCCAATTCATCTATACTGAAGCAGCTAAAGAGATAGTGAAATACAGTCTAGTAATACACTTCCTTTGTCAGGATAAGATATCCTTTCACCTATATTACATATTATAAAAAAGGCACCACAAAAAAAAAAGTGGAAGTCATGCTTAGACAACGCTGGAAATACACTGTCTTACGAATGAATCAGTTCAGGCATTTTTATATATAATTATAAAACAATCACGCTGTACAGATTAAAGCAGTTAGCTGCATGTGGTTAATCATTAAATAACTACACCATCTGCTATTTTAAAAGTGCAACAGAAACATTTGGCTGTTCTCACACACTCCTGTCAGGTAGGCTACCTTAAACTTAGGAAGTCTTGCACATACCAGATGGAAAATTGCTCAGCTTTTCCTACATTAAAACACGATCTTACCCTCATCTTTCACGTAAATTGGAGGCTTACAAAACTGACACCACATTCAATGTCACTACCCTGTCAACAAAATGTTGCTTGAAGAGTTAATCAAAGCACATGTCTCCTTTCTCGACAAAACAGAAGAATTACCCAGCAGGGTTCTGATCAACCTATTTTCTCATACATTTGAAAAAGGAAGCATCAGGAAAGGCTTTCTGCAATAGGCAGATAGTATTGGTGATAACCCTGAGCAACGTGAAAGCACAGCGCTCTCATCTTCCTTTTTTGCCTCTATAGCCATGTGAATTCAGGGAATTTAATGTTATGGATAAACCTGGTTAAAATTCTCTAGCTACTAACAAGAAATCTCCTCAACCACGCGAGAAGAGAAAATACTGTTACCTAGGCAGAGCTATACTGCAAGTCATCACAGCCATCACATTATACAACACAGCAGCAATACCCATGAAAATTTTGAACTGATCGCAGGCTCTGCCAGCATTTAGCCACATTCAGTGTTTTGAAATACTAACTCTCTGGTACAACTAGAAATTCTATACCCCCTTATGGCTTCCTAAGAGGCAAGAGGAGTTTCCAAGGAAAGCACCATGAAACTTCCGATTTACTTGCAAATCAGATGGGTGAGAATTAAAAGGTTCCTAGTGGAGTTTGAAGATATCAACATAAAAAGCACAAAACCCAACAACTTTTAGGTCTTTTAGTAACTGCTAATTGTCTGTAACCCAGCAACTCAATTATGACTATCGAAGTAGCTCTCTCCTGGGGTTACAGCTTCATTAAAAAGTTAGGATACCAGATTTAAGCAGCCATAATAGAAGGCAAAAATAATGAAAACAAAGCTCTATCATAAAGCAGATAAACAAACAAAATCAGGTATGTCCGACCAAAGTTGAAGGTTCATATACATGGAGGAAAAGTCATGAGAAAAGCAAGAAGCTTAATCACAGCAACAACTGCGTTGTTTGTCTGATTTTGCTAAAACATTTTTCAGTGCACTACTGAAGTGTTAGAGTTCCAGAGTCACTAGTTCTGCATGCTTTACTATTAATTTATTAATAACGATTTTCAAGGACATGGCACAAATGTATTTGGCTAAGACCAAAGCAATGCTTTGCTTACAGTTGTAACTACTGAACTATTTAACTGGGATTTACAAACTCATTTGCTTAGCGCATTATATCTTCACTTACTTAACCTTAATTCAGTATTCATTTAATCTAGATTACATACTTATATATGATACATTTATTTTTCACTCATATAATTCAGCCGACGGAATAAATCAACACACTGTTAGCTTAGCAATTTACAGAAAATTATTTTACCTTATAAAAATCAGTTTTGCACATATGTATGTATAATATGTCATTCTGGCAAGTTACATTATAAATTACTTTTTTTTAAGTGCCTCCACAAGATTCCACGGATTTTTTAACTGTCTGATCTATTGATTAAACTGTTAAATCCATTTACAAGGATATTTTATTGTACACTACTGGTACGGAATAAGTGCACCAACACGGTATACAAAATATGCCTTCTGTATAAAAAGTACATACATCCAAAATTCAAATTCAAACACTTGAGATGTCCTGAGTAACCTGCATCTGGTCAACCCATTCTGCAAAAAAATTCAATTCATGCTTTTTTTTATTCTACTTGCCAATTTTTTAAAAAGGCTTTCCAGGTTTTTTTCAATTTACATTTTGAGTTAATCTGAAACTATAAACAAACAGTTTACACTTGTTCTATAAACAATTCCTCTGTAAAATATCACACCAAGACTGCTTTATCCCTGCCTCTCAGCATCTCCAGCAGCTCTCTCAAACCATTACCACTGCTTGCATTCACATGGCCTTAACTGCTAGACATTTTTATAAAATGAACATATGCTCATTAAAACCAATTTAAAGTAGTGATTTCATTTAAGATTAGTTTGAAGGAGAAGGGAAAAAGAAAAGCTTTAAGATCATAATTCGGAAAAGAAATCTCAAACACTAAATTTCAAAGACTTATTACAATGATTCTACAACCTCTAGAACAGTTCCTCATTTCTTGTATTTCATCTTCACAGCTAGTTTCTCTAATATTTTCTCTCTCTGGCTGAGATCAAAGACTTCTCTTGTTCCTAGTGTTATCTTTATAATTTGTTACAAGGTAGTTTGTTACATGGCACTACTAGCAAAGGCCCTGACAATGAATATTCACGTACAATTTAATTTCGAGACATTTACTATTGTATTTCAAGTTAGAAAATTTGACTTCCTGTTTGATGTTCAGTTTCCCATATAAAAATCTGGCACCCCAGAAAAGCAGAAGCCCTGAGAAGGATTGGTGAGGTCACAGAAAACAAGCAACATCACATCATAACAAGCACATCTTCAGATGATGTAACAGGAAAGAGGACTAACTGGATTCCTGGGTTAGCAGAAATGGGATTCTCTGTTTGTGATGTAGGTCAGAAGAATATCACACAGAGCCCGGCCTGCACGTTTTCCTGTGAAACTGCAGGTGGTGCAGACGACAGCCAAAAAATTAAAACCATTAACACAGTCAAGCTGAAGAAATCAATGTAAGCTTTGTCAAAAATATGACTTAAAAGTAACTTGATTACAGTATATATCTTCCTAGGGCTAGTGACGAGGAAAGGGTGAGAAAAACATAACTTGAACAAATGGCTGAAAGCTGAAGCAAGGCAAATTCTAATTAGAAACAAGGCAGAAAAAAGGACAAACCAGCAATAACCATAGAAATGGTTAATCAAAATACCAAGGGAGTTAACTATTCCTCGTGGCTTCAAATTAGACTGGGAGCTTCTCTGGAAGGTGAGCTTTAACTGACTGAAAGGTATGTTCATTCAAAAATAACTGAAACATTTTGTAAACAGATGTCTTGTTATTCATTTTAGTCAGACTCTGCCAGGCCTAAAGAATTCCAACAACAGGACTTAAACGGGAAGACTCTTTGGGAAACTAGCCCATACTCATACAGACTACTAACTCAGAGCATACAACTTCAGTCATTACAAGATATTCGACAGCACATAAAAAAAACTAGCAGAGCCCTGAGGAGATTTAAACCATAAAAATGCTATTTAAACAATAGTTTATAATGAAATAGCAAAAGATAAAAACCAAAAGGATAAGATGCCTAAACATAACAAAATATTAAGTACAGTCAGAGTCAGCAACTTCACATCTGTGACTCACTGGAAAACAAGTAATTAGAACCATTTTAACCTGCAATGAGGCACTTGGGAAGTCAAAAGGCAAGCCCAGCCTTGTGCCACTGACAGCCCAAAATAAGAGATCCAGAGACTCTGCATGTGCGTGTGTGTGTGTGTGTGTGTGTGTGTGTACGCATGCACATATGCAGAATGAGAAAATAGTCACTTCAGTACCCAGAACTTGCTGGGATTAATTTATTTCTCTTCCAAAATTCCTGAAAGATGACTTCAACATACTTCTGTAATAGAAGAAAAATGTGCACTAACGCATCTTTTAATTATTTTACTATAGGTTGCAGCTTCTGAGCAAATGCAACAATTCAATGGCATTCTTAGAAGTAAACAGGAAACCTTTTTTTAGTTTCCTATCCTGTCATATTTACTCATTTTATTTCCTAAATGATTAGGAAAAGAAAGAACCACACACACACACACACACACAAGCAGTCCTATTATACTTAATCAAGCCATTTCCATCTGCAAATATATTCAACCAGTAATAAGAGATTATACAAGTAGATGCTACACAATTGTCAGGACCAGTGTTTTGCAGAGTTGCTGCATAATATAATGCTAATGTTTTCTAGCCCCAGCTGTAATTTAACCATCCACACTACATCCCAGCCCGGCAAAAGAAAGCCTCCAGATAAAGGACAGTGTTTCCCCTAAATTACCTGAAAAAGATGCAAATGACCTGAATATAACCTCAGCCTCACAAGACTTTTGATAGGAACAGTTTTGCAGACCAGTGCTGTTTGGCTACTTCTGACGCAAACGGAAAAAAAAAAAAAAAAAAGACTGGAGAGATTAGCCTTTCAATCAAAATGCTACTATTTTGACAACTTCTGGATTATTAAAAACTCTGTTGCACTAAATTCACTAGGAAAACCATTACATATACACTTACCGCAGGCTTTACAAGCAACAGCACAAATCTCCTCTGCAACATATTCTCCAGCTGGAAATTGCAGATAATCTCCTCCAGTCTTCCCAGGGGAATGATAAAGGTACACTTGAAGCAATGGTTCAGTCTGCTTGGGTGTACTGGTATTCCCAAGGACGTCACCATTCTGGTGGACAGTAGAAGTTGCTGTACCTTCCATGTTTGTCATTGTAAGACAGGCCATTGTTGGTTTCGGTTCTGTTCAGAATATTTGCCTAAAAGAAACATAAGGAGTACTCCTTGATTAACTGTATTTGGTTTTGCTTGTAACACTCTTATCTAACGATAGTACTGTTCTGACGCACGGAAAACGCGAACAACTACTGACTCAAGACTACAGAATAGCTGAGAAGGTTTAGTAAAAGTGAGTTTCATTTTGGCTTATTATATAGTCTGAACTCTGAAAAATAACTAGGACAGAAAAACAAAGGTAGTCCAGCTGGAGTATTTATTAACTCATCGAATCGTATACAGCGCGTGCTCAGCGGACGAGCTGAAACATGCTAGTTAAACCTGATGGCCAAAATGATCTCTGAATGACACCTATGCAGCTCATTATAATCCCAGTTTAAGATCAAAGATCATGTTGAGAACGTACAAGACAAAACAATTAACTGGGTGACAAACTGGCACGGATAAAGGGAAGAAAGGGTAGGAATATCACTTTTCAGTTGTGTTTTAATCTTAGGCAGACACTTAAAATAAAAGGTGTTGACTGAGGCAAGGCTCAAAATGAATAAGTAGATGTGACAAGTCTTCCTACCTACGGCAGATTCCAAACAAGACTCCTCCTCCGCTCAGACTAATCATATAAGTCTATTTCCTAGTAACTCAAACTAAAAATCTTCTCTCAAACATAAGCAAAGAGATGAATAACTTTAAATAGAACCACTGATATATTTTATAAGTTAAAAAAAGTGAGATTGACAGCGTACTCCAAAGGCCAATCTTGCTCTGTTGTGACTCCATCATAATTTTAATCAACCTAATCTATGCTTACAATAAAAGCTTTGATCACAATCTATAAGGCTTCCTTTCATTGAAACCATATAATAAATAGCTACCACCTGGAATTCAAAATTCCTTATTAACTATCACTAATAATACCTAGAAGAGCTATAAACAAGCTGACAGTCAAAGATTAGATTTACAAATGTTACCTTAAGTTAAAAATGCATCTGCTGCTTCAAATAGGTGGATGGGTGCTACATTTTAAAGTGTAATTTACAACAGAATTAGATCACAACAGGTAAATCAGTTAAAAAAAAAAAGACAGAAAGACTAAAAAAAAAATCTTACAGGAGGAGAACATTAAATTCATGAGCTGTGCTATAGATAAAAACATTTAGTTACACACACAAGAGGAGAAAACTATGGTACCCTGATGGTAGTTCTGAAAAAAGTCACCGTCACTACAAAAAAAGTGTATCATTTTAATTTCTAAATTAAATACAAACAGCCAGTATATCACAGAAACTGAAATCTGCATTTCAACGTGCAAGGATCACTCACTGCACGAGTGCCAACTTGTGCCTGATCCACAGAGCATATGGGTTCCCCAGTGAGGCAAATACCTCAGAACATAAAGATTTATGCTCTTAACTGCAAAGGCAGCACACTGGTATTAAGTAAATGTACAATGAAGAAAAAAAAAAGGGGTGGTGGGGAAGGGGAAGAGGCCTCCTCTTGAGTCATGAAGAAAATCTTACTTCTGAGAGGAAAATAACCATCATATCCCTGAAAACATATATAAAAGATATTTTACTGCCTCTTTGTCAACAACGTGCAAGGCAGTAATGTTTGTGTTTGGCTACTTGTTCATATAAAATATCATACCTTTAATCTCCCGAGTAATTCTCCTTTAATTAACACAGCAAATTTCTAAAATACTACAATAACAACGCTCTACTGAAAATAAACCTTCACTTCTGCTGCTTTGAACTGACAGATCCTTCCATTTGGGTTATGCTACAGGGCATAATGTTATTTCTATGGGATGCTAAACGGAAATACTACTGTCATGCTCTCAGTTTTATATAATGAACAGAAAACTTGGCCAATTTCAAATGAACTAAACAGGCCTGAAAGCACCATGCTTGTTTCTGTCTCTCCTTCCTAGATTTTGTATCTCTACAGATACACTTGCCACTTCAAAAAAAAAAAAAAAAAAAATCAGCATTTCTTCCTTGTTTCTATACGGGGGGAAAAAAAACAAAACAAACAAGGGAACCTTGCTTAATCATATCCGAGAATGTGACATCAAGTGTCTACAAAGTACGGTCAAAAATGTAAGGTAAATATCACAGCATACTGTATTTTCCTCTATTCTCTTTGTTGCTCTAATTTTAAGAGTTCCATGAGGTAACAGTATGTGAAAAATCTCCAGAGATACAATCTGCATTTAAACCATTCTCATGTTTCAACGCTGTCTTTTATACCAATGTGCAAATGAAACAGACAGGTGAAAGCAAGTAATGAAATCTCCCTGAATCAGTTTATTCAGAAAAAAAAGAAAATACACCTTCTAGGCTTTGATCTTACACATACAAATAAAACGAAAGTTCTATTACTGAAGTCAGCAGAGCTATATATGTGCAGTAACTGAAACACATGGTTGCTATTCACAGGAAAGTGGTGTGAAAGAGTATTTCATATTAACTAAATTGCTTTCACCTGTGTTTAAGAGACAAGCTGCCAACTGGACACACTTTATTTTTCCTCTTCGCTCCATTGAGAAATCATTGCTTTAGCCCAGAAACATCAAACATGGCAAAAAAATTAATCGTTCAGCTTTTTCAATGGTCAGAATCCTAGGTTATGTTTTAAGTGTTTCTAAACTTGGAGACATTAACCACCCTGTTAGCAGAACGTAATTTAAATATCATTTTCTAGG